>NC_052053.1:135459008-136659008 GCF_903992535.2 Arvicola amphibius
CAGCCTCTTCCTTCCCTGATCAAAGCCCCGGGGGTTTATCAGCTCTCTTATGAACCTGAGAATCAGCAGCAAGAGGACTCTTGATCTCATTTCTTAGGAGAATATTCCAGAAGTCAGGAAGGGAACACCCACTCCAGAGCCAGATGGTGGTCAGAGATCATGTGATGGGTATCAAGGATGTGTGCTCCCCCCACCCCTGTGGGGGTGATGCTTTGGCGTAATTTACAGTCTGATGACTGTAAGCAAGAGGTTTAATTGGAAAATCTCATTTTTCTTCTGTGTCAACTTTGCATCTTAATAGACCTTACTAGAAGAAAACACACAGCAACTTGCTCATCTTTTTCTTCGTTCTACTGTGTTCCCTCCATCAAATCTCAACAGAGTTTTCAAGATAATTGCTCATGTGACTTGTCACAGCCAAGGTGATAGATAGATGTGTGCCATTGTGCGGTTAGATCCAGGAATGAAGTGTATTACCCAGGATGCAGAAGAAAACATTGCAGTTCCTTAGAAAATGAAGTCTTATGTAAGCTCACACATATTTGTTGGAAACAGTTCTAGGTTGTTTTTTTTTTTTTTTTTTTTTTTTTAAACGAAGAAGACAGGACCAGACACTTTCTATTCAGTTAATGTAGTTTTATTATTCCTTCTCTTAATTGCATGCTTCCTGCAAACTCATCTGAATGATTTTCAATACGAAGGATGGGGGAAATCTGGTGATTTTCTGTTGTCTGTAAAGAATCTGGTTTGCAGCCTCAGGGGGAGGGAGTGCTTACCTGTTGTATGATGTAGAAGGCAGAGTACAGCAGGATGTTCTAAAACGGATGGTGCTGATATTGGCAGAAATGGTCCTGTCTTCCTATTGTGCAGAAGCTGTTACAGGAAGGAGGTAAGTGTGGACCAGCTCCTGGAGAATAGTGATTAGTGAGATGTTCAAGAAAGGTAAGATCTGGATAGATTATGTGTCACTCAAGGTATTTAGCAGCCAGGCATGAAAACAAATGCAGTACCAAATAAACTTATTAGAGAATATTGATGGTTTTCATTTGCTGTTTCTGCTTAACTCACACAATTAGTTTGTCAGTTTGAAGCAACCCCCGTTCCACACGGCTCAACAGGCGCTCCAATCCGAGTCTCTTTGGGACTTGGTCAGGGCCACAGTCTCATCAGATGCTCCATGGTCCTGTACTGCCAGCAGTCTCGTCTTCCTGTAGCTGTAGGACCAAGGTCTCCGCTCCCTGTCTGGCTGTCATTGTCAGGTTGTCTCTGCTCTTGGAGCTACCGGTAGTCCTTTGCTGAGGAGCCCCTCACCAGCACCTGTGCAACGTGGCTGCTCACGGCCTCAGATCTCTGCTTCTCTGCTTGAGCGGAACAGACTATACTGTGGCATGGTGCGGTACTTTGCCTTTTCCATATCTATACCTATATCTTCAAAATGATTTATTTTCTACTGTATATGCATGGATGTGTTGCCTGCATGCATGTCTGTGTGAGGGTTTTGGATCCCCTGGAACTGGAGTTACAGACAGTTGTGAGCTGTCATATGGGTTCTGGGAACTGAACCTGGAGCTTCTGAAAAAACAACCTCTGATTTTAACCACAGAGTTATCTCTGCAGGCCATCCATGCACACACACACACACACAGCACACACACACAAACACACACATACTCATATATACATATGTACACATACATATATAATATACACATACACAAATTCATATATAATATACACATACACACAAGTACACATACACATACAATACACACAAACACACATATACACACATATACATATATAATATATACATACACATATTCATATATAACACACATATTCACATGCACACATACATATAATACACACAAATACACACATGCACATATACATATATGATATACACACGCACATATAAAACATGCATACACATGCACACATACATATAATATACACGCATGCACACATACATATAATATACACACGCACACATGCACATATGATATATACATACACACTCACACATGCATATATAACATATACATATACACGTACACACATACATAACTAATATATATAGCTATCTATAATACATATGTAACTAATGTATCATCCAGTCCACAGAGTGACATCATCACCTTTGCTACAGTCTATTGATTCTACTTATCTTTAAAGGAGGATTCACTGGAGGTCACCTTAGGATGTGTCCCGTGAAATGTTTTTGCTGTCACTGCCCACACCTAGCTTTGTAAGGGGAGTTTATGCTTTGGCGCCTAGGAGAGGAGTCTCTGCATTTATACATGTGAACGAGGTTCAATTATTATGGCCCAAAAGAATAACATATTTTTACTGCTGAGGGAAAGAGAATGAGAAAAAAAATCAAAGAACGAACAATTGTTTAATAGAATATTTAAATTTTTGGCCACCTTCGGCCATCTGACTGGAGTTGTGCTCGTCCCTGGAAAGAGTGATCTTCTGGGCTTGAGGCAGTGATGGGTGGGAAGACAGAATGGAGGTCTTCCTGTTACCATGTGTTAGCCTGGGAACTGATTTAACTCGTCTTTAAAAGCAGAAGGCCGTTAAGGGATTGGGCCTACCAATCCTTTCAAGGAACCAGCACTGTGATTCAGATCCCCACAGCGTGGCCTTCCAAATTCTGTCTACAGGAAACAGACCCAAGGCCACTCAGAAGCACAGTACTGCCTGAGACTCTGAGATGATGGGATGCTATGTAGGAGCTATGGCCTACAGAGCACATCCTGTTCTCTAAACACTTTTCTGGGACCATTTTTATCAAGTCTAGACTTCCACTCTGGCTGCCCGGACTACATTTCCCTTCTGCTGCTCCCATTCCCATCCTCAAGTAAAGGGAGGCTTTGAAAGGTTAACTACCTTGCTCGGGGTCACCTGACTACGGGTGGCCCCGGAAATTGAATGCGGGTCTGGTTTCAGAGCCCAGAGTCTGGGCTCACATTCTGTACTCACAGCGGTAAGCGAAGTCTCCAGGGGAAGCCGTTCCTGCGCACATTGAAGTGTCTCTGCTGTCGCTGCTCTTGGGGTCTGCCATTCACCGTGAGAGAACTGCACACTGGAAGGTGCTGGCTGGCTAGGGACCAGTGAGAGCGGGTGCTACATCATGCTTTCATTTCCCCAGCAGGAGGCGCCGATGATAGGTCTCCCTTAGATCTAAAAGTGAGAATCCATGGAGGCTGTTCGCTTTTATTTGAACTTTCCATTTCTGTTAAAATCAAAAGCCCCGAGTCGATTTTCCCTCCTGCATGTAGATTTCTACTATTAAGAAGTTAAATCAGGAGACATTATGAATTCTCAGCACCTCTTTGGCCATAGGGTTCTTTCTATAGCCTTTTCAGATGCCACCGTTTTGATCTACTTGAAAAGTCTATTGAGACATTCTTTCTTTCTTCTTCTATTACTCGGCCCTCCTTTCTACTCGGTGGTGTCTCCGAGTTCTATTCATAGATATCTGCCCCTTTCTTCTATCTTATGTACTTAAATCTCCTTTAAATGGCTCGCGTTCCGTTGATCAAATCATTGGCCCAGATCCCCTTCCTGCTTCCCTGTAAAACACAAGCTTGCTGTAGGACTCTGGAAATCTCATCTAATTTCTGTTAATTTTACAGAGTGATGCTATATCCCCCCAATATACTTGAGAAGCCTTCAACGGTTCTCTGGATATTTTAGTCAAACTGTAAACATTTAAGACAGATTATTCCAAGAAAATTCTCAGGTTGGACTGTGTTAGGTCAGGTGAATACCAGCGAGCCGTTCTGTGGAGGACAGGTAGGTGGAACACTGGGATTGCCTCCCCTGGGTCCCGGTGTCTACCCTTTCTTGAACACTCCAGTTGGCAAAGGGGAACTGTGAGTCACTCGGCTGACTTGAAAAGGACAGCAATGTCCTAGTCCCGAGTAGGACTCAGAAAACCTTGAAATGAACTTGTTTCTTTATGTAAGTTTTAGCGTTTTATTTAGAGCTAGGACTCTAAAAGTCTCTGCTTTCTGTATGACACTGTTTGGTTCACTATCTGGACCCAGCTTAGCCTTAGCACCTTTGAATGTTAGACTGTTGCTGTTAGCAAGTGGCTTGGACATTAGGTAGTGGGAGACAGCCAGGCTGAAGGAATTAGTGAACACGTAATAACACCCAACTGTTTTGTTTCCGGAGCTGGGCATTTCTGAGGCTAGTTCTGCCACTCATATTCCCAGGATTATGTCATGCAAGCGGCACACAGTCAGGAGCTGAGTCCCCCCATGCAATCAGAGACGCAATGGCCTGCTCTCTGTTTCCATTCTTAGTGCATATTCTGACCAGAGATACCAAGTACTTGTTTTGTAGCCAAATTAGACTTTCGCTTCTCTGTGGCTTTTTTATCAGTCCCTCTGGTTTGCTTTTCCTATGGGCAATGTGTGACTCATCCCTTTTTGTGATGCACCCTCTGATCCCTGCAGGGTCTTCTCATCTCAGTCTTCTCTTGGTTCTAATAACATATGAGCTTCTTGAAGGATTAGACATTGAATTGTAGTGTTAATTTTTAAAACCCATGGTAGAGGCTACTGCATGATGAAATTCTTTACTTTGTGTGTGTGTGTGTGTGTGCGCGCACGTGTGTGTGTGTGCGTGTCCAGAACACAGCATTCTCTTACTTTACACTATTTGTAGCCCCTGTAGTTTTCACGGCTCGCTCCACAACTATGACCTCTCCCTGACCACACCTTGATGGATCCGGTGGAGAAGGTTACGTTTGCTACCCAAACAAAATGCCACAGGAATAATGAGCTGATTTTGCCTAGACTAATAATTTGTAGAGTGTGAACTTGCTGTTTTTATTAAGCATTTCAGTTAAGTATGTGGTGACATAAAATGTAAATGCTTTTGTTTGTAGACATTATGAATTATTTAAACCCCAACCCAGTGGACAAATATTAAACGCGAGCCCCAGAACTGGTGACAGGAACCAGTGCTGTCTTGTGTGACATGAGACATAACTTGGAGAAAGCTTGCCAGTGTCGGGTCTGGGGTACAGCACGGAGCTTGAGATTCTGTTTCTGCTTAAACTGATCTGTATTACACGTCATTGTAAGTGCAGAAAGCATCCCCGGAGCAGTAGTTTTCCCACAAGTAAGCAACGTTAACTTCCGGGCCCTGTTTGCTGGCTCGGGGTAATCTGATTCCGTTATGTGTCCAAGACCCAATTCCACCAGTATCTCACCTTCAAACATTAGCTTTAATGCAGAATCCACTGAAAATGCTGTAATTTTTTTGTTCTTTTGAAAAATGTGATTGTCACTATGGAGATATTGGATTCTGTGTCAATGAGCAAAGAGCGGCTGGGGTACAAACGACAGAGATGAGCTGACTGACCACAGCGTGTAGGATGCCGACCCTCGCGCATGCTCTGTCGTGCCGAATTCACCTTTCTTCTGACCAGGCGCTCCTGTTGGGTTTTGTTTGATACAGCGCCTCACCCTGGCTGGCCTGCCGTTCACCGAGTAGCCCAAGATGGCCTTGACCTTGTAGCCTTCCTGCTCTGCGCTTTCGTGACAGGTGTGAGCCACTCTAGCTGGCCGGGCTGGATTTGCCTTTATCTAGTGTGACTGAAAACACTAACTGATAAGGTGGGATGCCGGCTCTGTAGCGCTGTTTCCTCTTAAGTGCTTAGTCACAAGTTAGCGAGGACAGATTTGTAGTTATCTCTCTAGGTTATATCTCAATAAAAACACAAAATGAAGAAGGAATTCCATATCTGACTCTTGGATTTGTGCCTGTTGTACCTAAATTAACACATTTTACATCACGGCCTTCCTTTCGGGGCACCAACTGGATTGAAACTCTTTGAGGTCAGAGTTTTTTATCTCCTCTCACAGCATGGAGTATATTTCTTACAGCTGATGCCTAAAAAATGTTTGAGCTACCAGCTGATTAGATATTATGATTTCTTAGTGCACTCTGACTCCACAGGGCAGGGTTTATTTTATCTTGATGGCGAATATACTGACTCACACGTGAGAGGTGGTTAGTAGGTGCTCTCTCTAACTGGCGCTGTCCATGCTCCCGAGGTTTCTTCGCTCCTGCTCTGCCCCTGCAACAGTCATGGGCATCATTTCTCCCCGTGGGCCTCTGCCTATGAAGATCTCGATGCATGTTTCCCGATACCACAGCTCCTTGCCATGTGTGCCCGAGCAATAGTAGTGGACCCAGGCTTGAGTTGACCTCATTTGATTTTAATTATTAGTCTCATGGGGCCGGTGGACAGTGCAAGCCCAGCGATGATGCCTGTCACACACATTTGTTCATTTATTCAATACTCCGACTTATTTTTGGCAGGGGGAAGCTGTTGTTATCTGATTTTGTTGTTCGTGGATAGAAGAAGTGAGTTTAGTACTTCAAAAACTGCAACATATTTTGGCGTGTTGCCTTCATTGACCAGCAGTACTGTGTGTCACCTCTTCCGTCAGTCCCCTATCTGATTTCCTTTTTCATGATGTCCTATTTAGTCTGGAGGCCTGGCCTTACTCACCCCTTTACCAAAGTAGGTTTGACATGTCTCTCTCCCTCCTTCCCTCCCTCCTGTCATCCCTCACTCCCTCATTTCTCTAGTGAGAAAGCTTTCTTACCTTCACTAATTTCTACATTTTCATCTTTTTCCTTCCGAATGAGCCATTTACACTTGGATTTCCTGTATTACCTTCATGAATACTGTCTGCTCCACCATTATCCTTACCATCAACATTGTTTGCTATGCTAGCCCATAACTGGGATGAACTCTGTTTGCTGGTATACTGAACACATTGAAAAGTGGCCATTAAAAAATGCTGTCTTTGGATAGTCCTTCTCTGCTATTGATTTCTTTGTCCATCTTGCCCTTTGACCTCCTTTTTCTGTTGTGGAGGGGATGAGGAGCACTAAAGGAATTGAAGCATACCAGAATGCAGTGGCTACATATACAACAATACCACCATCGTAAATGTCACAGGTGTTCCCAAAGTGTTTGAAACCAGGACCATAGGGTGTCTCGTGGAGGGCAGAGGCATTACCAGTGTGTTTCACACTGCTTGTGGACCTGTGAGAGGGAGACGAGATGGTCGTCCTTTACACACGTGTTGGCCTTGGTGTTGCTTGTGCAGACGCATAGTCTCATCTACTTCCTACAGGCACTGAGTCTGTTGTCGGGGCTAACCATCCGCTGACACATAGCACCGTATTTGACATTTCTACTGTTTTTTTTTGATTTCCGTCTGGCATTTTAGTTCTTGTGTTACATGGCGAAATGTGGATGTAGATTTCTGCATGGAGACTTTCCTTTTGTTCCCCCTCCAGCTCGGTGGCACCTCAGCATTTCTATTCACGGTGAGACACATAAAAGGCTCTGTGCTGTGCTCTCGGGATGAATCACCGCTTCTCTCAAGTCAGTTTTGTGTGTGCTGGATGTTCATCTTGAAACCCACCCTTCCCCTCATCCCCCAAAGATGCAATTCCTTTCTATTTTCCTTTTCCGTTTCACCACCACATCTCACCGAGAGGACTTGCAGATGTATTTTGGAAAAGATTTCCTGTACAGAGAAAACCCCAGTAGCAGTCTATAGAATTTCAGACTCACGGATCCACAGTCTAGTTCTGACACTTACGATTGCTTTCTCCAGACGCTGAAGATGGAAATCTGCTCCTTCTTTGTTAGCTCCTCCCCAAACCTCCCTGATAAACAGTTCCCTTAGAAAGTCCCGATGCTACAGATTTGGGCCTGTGTTCATTTGCAATGGTGGGGAAATAGTGGTTTGCTGTAAATATATCCCCAAATCTCTCAGGTACCTGTTTGGCCTAATTTTAACATTTATCTACATGGATATAAATATTTGACTTTAGTATTACACAAAACAGTTGTGTTTGCTATTTACAGAGTTCAGCAAAAGCCACTTCCTGGACTTCTCTGCTGACTTGCTGGTTAACCACAATAGTCCTTGGAAGTTACTACTTTATGCCTCTGAAAACAAATGAAATAAATCCTGCTTCTGCTAAACTTTCAAAGCATTAAAGTCAAATATGGAATAATGGTTATAGTCTTAATTTCTATAGCTTGACAGATCTGCAATATTCTGCCGTGAATTTGTCATTTTCGAAGTAGTGCCTGGAAAACATAAAAATTGGTTTCCTATCCTGGGGCCAGGGAGGTGTCTCAGAGGGCAAAGCACTTGCTCCACAAGGAGGGGGGCGCAGTTCAGATGACAGGCATCATGAAAATGCCAGGCAGGCTCAGCCGCCATCTATCACCTCAGTGCTGAGGAAGCAGGAGCAGCTGCTGGGCTGAAGCTGAGTAGGTGAGTCCTGGGTTCAAACCAGAGCCCCCGCTCAATGTCCGGGGAAGAGCTATTGAGAAAGAAACCCAGCGTCAACCTCTGACCTCTACAGGTGTGTACACACTTGCGTGTTCCTGCTACACATATGCACCTTATACATATGCACAAACAAAATCTGACTTCCTGTTGTTTCAATTGTAAAACCTACCTTCTTACTTTAAAGAGTAAATATTACTTCACAGACATTTCCATGGTCAGAATACCTCCCCCGTTTCCCCCAGGTACTGACTGTTTGCCCTTTACCATGTGCGTATCCTGATACCCTGTTCTGTCGTCTTCCCGTGCCTCAAAATCTTCTTAAACATGTTATGTAGCACGCATCTGCTGGTGAGGAAGTCTCTCGGGTTTTTATGTCTGGAAACATCTTTAGTATGCTCCTTTTCAAAAAATTTTTATTTGATTCATAATTTCTAATAGCCTTTTTTGTGTAGTTTTTCTTAGAAGTCGGCTGTTATCCTTATCTTTGTTCCTATGTGTGTCTCTATGTGCATTTATATACTGTATGCATGTATGTATGTATATATACTAAATGTAATACATGTGTATTAAATAAGTGTATTTAGGTGATCTGTAGTTTTTTTCTTCAGGGTTGGCTTTGAGTGACTTACTTGTGTCGTGGCTGTTTTTCAATTCCCTTTATATTGATTGAACTTCTCACATGTGTGGTTTTGTCATTTCTGTCAAATTCTGAAAAAAAAAAAAAAGACCACTATGTCATCCCTTCTTTCAGCTGGGAGTTTATTCTCTGAATCCCCGTCATGGACTGTGTTGCATCAGGCTTGGACTGTGTGCAGCTTTCTTCCCACTGCTCACTTTATTTTGGGTAGTCTTGAGACCTGGGCCTTCTAGTTTGTTGCCGTTGGCCACATGCACTTTGCTTTTCTTCAACTTTATTTAAGTTTGGTTTGGATACTTTAAAAGTCTTCCCAGTCCTTTTATCCACATGAACACAGTAGTTAATGGTACCTGTTTAGATGGCCACGATCACACGTTCTCATGTCTTTTTCAGTCCTTGGTCGATTGTGATCAACTGACGTTTCTTTGCTATGAGGTGTCTTGCTCTCTCTGTCTGTCTAGCATCTCTCCCTCCTCCTCCTGCAGTGGAGGACTTGAACCCAGGGCTTACACCTGTGAGGTGAGCGGTATGCACAGTGCTGGCCTTGTTTAGAAACTTTTCCTGGAAGCCATTTCCCCCTTTGTTGTTGGCGAATATTTTTATTCTTAGGTACATTTTCTTGAGTGCTTGGGATGAAGTTAATGATTAGGAGAAAAGGTTGATCCTTTCAGGTCTCGTTTTTAAGATCTGTCTCTAAGTGCCGTTGCCAGGACTGCTTGAGTTAGGAGGCATCCTTTTCTCTCCGGTGTGTCTGGTAGGGAAAGGCACAGTTCCTGGTCTTGTTGATAGCTGGGCACTCTTTGCTGTACTCTACACCGTGGTTCTTCACCTCTCACCTGGCCTTTGGGGGCTGGGTGTGTTTCCTCACCAGCAGCTGCTGATGACCTCGGTGTTGGCATGTCTGCAGTGGGTCCCCTGAAATTCTCTGGAGTTCTCTGTTCAGATCTCTTCCCTCTATTAGGTGTTCTGTTGGTTTTTTAGATTCCCTGGTCTCCCTGGACTCTCAGACCTTTTCCCTCATGTCGTGAGAAGGCTGAGCCTGGATTTTCCTTTATTTGATTAGGACCCATAAGTTGTCAAAGTTAGGGGCATCAGTTTCCCATTTCTTAGGGGTTTCCTCATGTATTTTTAATTTTTAAAAGATTATTTCCTGGTATCCAATACCTTGAAAACTAATGCTGTACATACTTTGTACACAAATTTTTCTCAAACAAGAAGGTGGATCTAGTTTATCCTGTTCAGTTTTGATGGGAGTGGATGTGTCCTTTTCCAAACAAAATCTTGTTCGTTGCAATAGATTTGTTTGATATTCAGTTTAATGTAGTTTATTGTGCTATTTCCTATTTTAATCATTTCTAAATTTATCTTAATGAATATTTTATATTAGAAGCATAATGAAGGTTTCATACTTAACTGAGTAGTATCATGCTTGATGATTTTATAACAGCCCTTGCCATTCAAAACTATTCTTAATAACTGAACAATATGGGTGGAAGCTTGTCTGATAATGGCTGATTAAGGTATGTGTATAGCAGAACGTCATTAGAAGTCATTTTCTTGCTATGCTTCTTTAGTAGAACAATAGTATTTAGTTTTCTCCCAATCCCATAGCTTTTCTGGTTTCAGGCTCTTGGCTACCCAAGCAGTGCCAGGCATGGGTTCCGGCCTGTAGAGTGGGCTTTAAAGCCAATCAGAAAGTGGTTGTTTACTTCAATAATACTTGTGCCACTATTGCGCCTGCATGCTGTGCAAGCATGTCACTGTTGCAGATGACAAGATTTACTGTGGGGTTGGTGGTTACCTTTCTCTGAGCAGAGTATTTTCAGTACCATGAGCACCAATCAGTAGGGTATTGTTTCTAAACTAGTCTGAGACTAAGAAGTTAATTTGTTGAGAATTATTTCTATCCCTGTGAGATGGCACTCTGGCATCTGATGAGAGTCCTCCGCAGATAAAGGTCTTGCTGCCGAGCCTTATCTCTTTAGTTTGGCCCCAGGGTCTATGTGGTAGAAGGAGAGAACTGTTTCTTACATGGTGTCTTCTGACTGCCACTTGCATGCCATGACACGCAACCCCCACAATGAATAAGAAAAAAATATAATTATGAGAAAACAGAGTACTGGAAAGAAATACCATGATTTAAAGAGTGACGGAAGCCAAGTAGCTTTGAATAATACACTTTTGAAGATAGTCTATGCGAATGAGTATAAAACAGCTTATGTATTACTGTATTTTAAGTAGGATCATCTTTTATGGATCTTGTTTAGGGGGTTCTACAGTTCATGTAGCGGCCTCTAGAATGCTCATATATTCAGCAATAGTGAACTCCGTGCTAGCGAATGACATTATTTTTAATCCACTCGCATGTTTGAGTGATAAAATATAGTACTGCGAACTAATATGAGAGTCAGGCGACAAAATTCAGGAGTATATCTTGCCATCGTGAGCACATCTTGTCACTCCGAGAGTTTTCTGGCATTAAGGGCACAATTGACTGTGAGAATATAAGAGAATCTTTTGAGGTGGTATAGTTCCATATGCTGTGGGAATATGTCAATGATTTTTAATTTTGTAATTTGGGTTTTTAATGTAGTCGTTTGAAAGCGAGTTGTTAAGCATGGCAAGGAGAACAGAGTTGCTTTAGAATGCTTTAGGCAAATAATTCTGTGAGAAGAAATGAAAATTAACTTTAACATTCCTCAGGGCTGAAATAAATATCAGCACCGAGATGCCAAAACTTGTGTGTTGTTATGCTGCTGTTTCCAGTATTTGAGCATAAAGGTTAGGCCAGATTTATATGCTCCTATAAAACTGAACCAATATGTAAATAATTTATAGAATTTTAAGCACAGAATCTCACATAGAAAAATGCCTCACTGTTAGAGAGACCACAGGTTCTCTCTCAGTGTTTTTTCCTCTCTGCCTTCAGATGTAGAGCCTCTTAGGTCAGCTGAAGAGCCACTCCTGTAGGCTAAGGATGGCATTTGCTAGCCTCCCTTGCAGCTAGGAATCTCAGCACGTGGCAGAGTTCTATGCATAGGATGTAAATGGGTACAAATTTTGGGACTTCCAGGTGGGTCTTGAAGGGCAGAGATATGCAGAACCATCTCTTCCTCTGTCTTTATTGCTGAAGGGTGGATATGCATCTAGACCATGCTGTGGAAGCCAGAGGCTGATGGATGGTGGGACAGAAGGCTTTTTACAAAGGCCTGGGCCCAGAATGATGACTTTTGCCTTAGGCAGAATTGCCAAATTAGATTGGAGTTGTATATGAACTGTCACTGTGGCTGTCTGTCACTTGGAGCCAAAGCTATATGTCCTGTTACCATTATTTTGCATTTAAAAAATATTATAGTTGCCTTTTGTAACTAAACTCAAAACCACCAAGTGGCTTTGCACCATAACTTTAAACGGGTCTTTTTTTTTGTTTCTCTCTCTCTCTCTCTCTCTCTCTCTCTCTCTCTCTCTCTCTCTCTCTCTCTCTCTCTCTCTCTGTCAGCATCTTATCACCTAAGGCAGACCAAACAATTAACCCCGGTGGGCCTTTCTCTGTGAAATTTCAATACAGATTTAAGTCACAAATTCCCGATGCTGAGCCGGGAGGAAGAGAGGCAAAGCTAAATTAGTTGTTCCTGCATTTTATTTTCTTACTGTCACGAACGATCGTTTCCATCTTCTGTGCTCTCTATTTCTTAGCTGTTAAATCACACGCCTCCCTTCAGTCTCCTGCGTGGACTCCTTCCCTATGGTCTTTCTCTCCGACTGTGATAGCCCCTCTGAAAACGGCAGTCCCAGAGACGGCTGGCAGTTTCCTCCATGGCCTCTCCTCTCATCTGCTTCATGGATCCTCTTTAATCCAGCCCTGAACAGTGGGCAGACTTTGATTCGTGGCTAACTTTCCTCTTTCCCCTGGGTGAGGGAGATAGGAAACCGACCACGTGTAGATATGTTTTGATGATTGTGCTCAAATTTAAGAAAATGTTAAATCAAGTGGTAATATTCATATACAGGGTATGCTAAATAGAAGTTTCATTTCTGTGATGTAGGAGAAAAAAATCAGACCACACTATGATGTGGGATTTCCCCCTCTGTATGCTCTGAATACCATTGGTTAATAAAGAAGCTTCTTTGGGCCTGTAGACAGAGCAGAATAGTGCTAGGTAGGAAAACTAAACTGAATGCTGGGAGAAAGAAGGCGGAGTCAAGGAGAAGCCATGTAGTCACTGCTGGGAACAGATGCCTCCACTGGAGCCCACTGAAACTTTGCTGGTAGGCTGTGACCTTGTGCTGATACACAGGTTAATAGAAATGGGTTAACCAAAGAGCTATAATATAAGAGCTATATAATATAATATAAGAGCTAGCTAGCTATACACTTAAGTGATTGGCCAATCAGTGATTTAAATAATATAGTTTCTGAGTGATTATTTCAGGACTGAGCAGCCGGGAACGAACTAACAGCCTCCTTCAACAACATTATACCTACATTTCTTAGAGCTTACAGCTGCACCTTGTAGATCCTAGCCTTTCCGTTTCAGTATCTGTTACACCATGTTGCTTACGTCTTGCACATTTTATTTTTCCTAATTGTCTATGTATGTTATGCAATTGAGCTCTGCCATATTTATTTTCTGCAGCCATCATCTTAAACTAGTCTTTCCAATGGGCATTTCCTTTCCTTGCCCTCTTTCAGTTCCAATTCTGCCTTCCCATTTCTGCTTCTGTCTTTGGCAATCATATTGTCTTACTTTCTGCCTTGCCTTGCAATAGAATTCTGAATTCAATGTCTCTTGTCTTAACTGAATTATTTTATCACCCTTTATACTTTATACATCCAGGGAGGCTTTCCTAATACCAAAAAATAATGTTTGCCTCAGTTCTTTGAGAAACAGTTTAAAACAGGTACTCAAAATGTTAAACATAGACCTAGCTGCTATATGACCTCCCAGAACTGCTCCCAGGTATACAGGAAGTGGGAGGGACCAAGGAGGGAAAGAAAGATGGAGGAGAGATGGAGGGAGAAGGGGGAGGAATTGAGAAGGGGTTTTCAGACAAAAATAAGTGTGTGAATGTTTGCAGCCATCTATAATGGCAAACAGTAGAAATAATCCTAATATCTACTACCTTTGGACATATTTTAAATGCTGTTGTATCTATTTACTAAAATATTATTGTGCATAATAAGTAAGAATGGAGAGTGCTGGTGGTGGATGGAAGGCATGAATATTATGCCGTGTGAAACAGGCAGGCTTTTGAGACCATGTCTTGTATGACTCTCTGTGTGTGAATGGGTCATGTGGAGGGAAGCAGGCTGTGAGGGACAGAGGGATATGGGATGTGTCTGGGGGGGCAATGGCAAGGTTGTGAAATTAGATAGATCATTAACTCTTCGATTATTGATAACCCCTGGGTTATATTGATTGAAAGGTAAACTTGTAAACATAAGAATTATACCTGATAAAGGAAATAGGTCATAGAACAAAACTAAACCAAGCTGAATGGGAACAGGGTAGAAATGAAGAAATTAGCCAAGGTGTATTAACCCTAAGTACCTGGACAGTTCTGAAATGAATTGATATCCTCAAGAATATCCAATGCAGCTGTGTAGGACAGATTGTGAATTGCATGGTTGGATCAGAGATTTAGGGACCTGAAAAAGGTTAGATTTAAGGCATCAAGTGGGTATTAAAACATCACCATCTCCAACGTTCTGTTGAATGTGCCTTGCTTTTCCAGTGATTCTTTCTTATGTCAGAAAATCATTAAGTCTAAGTTCTTATGTTAACAAATCCTACTTCTGATTTGTTTTCCGTATATTGGTAAATAATGACTGATTGATGTGTTCTCTAGGAAAAATGCAATTAAACTTGCTTATAAAATACTCCTTTTTACCTTTGATATTTTTATGGAGAGAAATTCATTTCTATCATATGGCATTTCTTTTGGGGTCCAATTACTAGAGTTTGTGTCAAAGATTTGAGCACATGTCATTCACTTAGAGGCAAAAGGCAAAGTAAACTTGAGTGTTCAGAACAGGAAAGAAAGGAAGAGGGTGTATTGAATCAGCTCTGGTTCTGAACAAGAGAAGTGGAATTCTGGGGATGCTATGGAAGCTACACGTTGGAGCTGTCCCCCTCAGAAACAAGTGACCTAAGGTTACTCTTCACTGAGAGGATTGCTTCCAGAGGAAACAAACCCCAGAACTTTATTCTGCAGTGCAGTCCAGAAAAAGCCCTTAGGCAAAGGCATGCGTACGCTGGCAGTTGGAAGCCTGTGGGCATCCATTCAAGCAGTAATGAGCATGGAGTGTGGGTGGCATTAACGGAATCCACTATAAATACAGGTGGTGATCTTTGTAGGAAGAGGGTTGCAATGCAAAGAAGACCAGAATTGAAGTTAGTCTTTCTCAGGATTGCCCCAGCCCCAGATAAGCCCCTGCTGGTCCAAGAAGCAGGGTGCACCAATCCTTCTGTAGGGGGCACTTGGCCTTATACAGCGCAGCTTCTCTTATAGAGATAGCTGCCTTCCTATCTTTCAGAGGTGAGCTACATGCTTAGCTACATGCTTGAAAATACTTTGAAGGTTTAAAGAATTATTTCAAACTTACTCAGATATCTACCCAAATTTATATCGATAGTGATATATAGAACGTGATGGTCAACCTTATCTGTCCAAATGCTACTGCTGCCTAGGCAGTATGAATCTGGTCTCTGTGTAACGCATGTAAGAGTAAATTTCCGGGCTGGGTGGTGGCGCACACCTTTAATCCCAGCACTCCGGAGGCAGAGCAGGCCGATCTCTGAGTTTGAGGCCAGCCTGGTCTACAAGAGCTAGTTCCAGGACAGGCTCTAGAAACTACAGGGAAACCCTGCCTCGAAAAACCAAAAAAAAAAAAAAAAAAAAAAAAAGAGTAAATTTCCAAGTTCTGTGTAAGCAGCACACGTACCACGGGGATGGCTATTTTCAGCCCATCAGCAGTGAAGACAACTCAGGGAAAGTGGGAGAAATGAACCTTGACGGAATAGATAGGGATAGCCATGTAGAAATGGGTTCTAGGAAGAAACGGGGGCATTCCAGGAGACATGGGCAGAGCGCTGGTGGCAGCACACACAAGCGTGAACCCACTGTGTTCAGGTTGAAGTGTTTGGACTCATGAGATGACCAGGAGAGGCTGTGGATCTGTCCATTGCTTAACCAGCCCTGTGGTCCGTGACCGGTCAGATAAACCTTCTTAGCCTATGCTCTTTGCTGAATTTGAGGACTTTATATCTACTGTAGAATCCCTTTGAAATGTTATAAATGTCTTTAAAAAGTAATGGCCTTGGGCTGAGGGTGTAGCTAAGTGATAGAACCCTTGTTTTGCATTTGTGTGAGGCCTGACTTCCATCCAGAGCATCAAAACAAAACAAAACAAACACGAACGAGACAGACCAAACACCATTGCCTTTTAAACTCTGAAGGTCCAGCACCATGCTTGAAATCCCAGCACTTTTCCTTTGGAAAAAGAGCTTTCTTAGATTTTTTTTTTCTTTTTTTTTGGTTTTTCGAGACAGGGTTTCTCTGCAGCTTTTTTAGAGCCTGTTCCTGGAAACTAGCTCTTGTAGACCAGGCTGGCCTCGAACTCACAGAGATCCGCCTGCCTCTGCCTCCCCGAGTGCTGGGATTAAAGGCGTGCACCACCACCGCCTGGCGCTTTCTTTAGATTTTATAGTCCCCGTTTAGACTTCCATGGGAGGCAGTTTCGCCAGCACCTTCGTGCCAACCATTGTGTGATCTCATTCACACTCCATTTTCTATATTGTATTCCCCTTTGTATCTTTTCTGCTTAGGCTCCAAGCCTCGTACCTCTTCAGAAAGACTTTTCTTTTTAATTACTTGAGATAATATACAAAAACATTCAACCAGATAATTCAGAAAGTTTATTTAAAAAAAAATTTGGAGTCATGCCGTCGTCATTAAAGGAAGTGGGTGACTCTCAAGGTGAGTGGCTTTGAAAGGGAGAGCGTGGATGGCTTGCTCTCTGCAGAGCAAAATGGTTTGTCATTTCCTAGCCATAAAGGAGCCTTAGCTCCTTCCTATGCATTGTCTCTGCTTGACAGATGCTTATGTCCCTGCAGAGAAGACATGGGTTTCAAAGAGCAACCCTTGCAGGGCATAGGGACAGCGATTTTAGAGCATGAGAGCTGCAGAGGGACAGAAAACATGCTCGCAGCACAAGGATCTGGGATGCGCCGTGACAGCCGTGTGAAAGGAGGGAGGGTAGTCAGAGCAGGGTGCAGTGGTGGTGCAGGGCCCAGAGCTCTGATGGAGACCAGGAAACCGTGACTTGCGTGGGCTTCTCATGGAACGGGGAGGGAGTTTTTAAGACTGAGAAGCCAGGTGAGTGCTGACTGCAGAGAAGCTTTGCAAATTCTGGAGTGAAGACTTCAGAGGTTATAGAGTTGCTAGAGCAGCCATGATAGGTTATCAAGCAGAGGTTTGCATAGTCCGTGTTATTGTGTTTTGGGAGGAGTGTGCAGTGATTTGGCGTGGAGGAGACGGACAGGAACTAATGGGCTCCGGAGGCTATTGCATGTCTGGCCACATGTGAACCTAAGCCGAGGTGGTTGTCACAGTGATAGCAACACTGGAGGAGATTTGAAGGCTACTTAGGAAGTAGGAGGTTGTAGTGATGTGACCGTCGTGAGTGGTGCAGAGAAAGGAGAATGGGTTCTCTCACACGGGTGAGGTTTGGCTCCTGGTTCCTTTCAGTGCCAGTAGACTATGGGAGAAAAACACTTTTCGGTGAACATTGACTTCTGTCCCATGCTTGATGTGTGTGAAATACTTGCTAATTAATGATTAGTGACTTCATCTTTCCCAGAACATCTACTCTGTCAGATAGTGATTGGGTTCTGAGAATATGGGAAAGGTCTGTCAGAATGTTCCAGTGTCTCTGGAACAGCCTAATGGGAGAGACAAGCCTAATGATGACCCAACTAACTACTTAGTGGTAAGAAAAAGAAAATAAGATGGGGAGCCAACTCTGACGATGGAGCTCGGCAAACTGTGTGTCCTGCCGAGTGAGAGAGGCCGGGGAGTCCCTGGAGAGTGGTGGCTCACTGAATCCTTAGTGACATTGCCCGGACTGGGTTTGCAGAGTGAACGAGAAAGCGGACTAAGCCTCACACGAATGTTCAAGGAGCACGGTGGGTGAATGCATGAAGTTAGAAATGAAAGGCAGCGACAGAAAGAAGAGAGAACGGGAAAGCGTTGAGAAATGACTAGAGTTGGGAATTCCTGGTCCGTGTTGGTTCCAGCAGCAAGAGCAGGGCGCATGAAGCAGGGTGGTGATGCTTCCTTGGGATCAAACAAATGAAGTCAAAACCAGTATTAGAAGCTCCGCCTCCCTCGTTTGCTGCGTCTTCTCTGACATGGTCCTGCCGGCCCGAACGCTGGCCATGCTTCTCCAGTCCTTGCTCACCGACTCTACACTGCAATCTCGAAGTTAGCCACAGTAGAGACATCTACGAACACTTGCCAGATCCATGCTCCTAATCATAGATTTTGGGTTTTGCTTGTTTGCTAGATGAAAGAGTAATAGAGAGCTTGTCAGGAAGGTAGGGCACAATTAAATTATGCCAGGTAGAGAGGATCTTGTGGATAGGATGCCATGGTGGAACCATTCTTCTAGTGTTTGTGAATCGTTATCCAACAAAAGAACTGTTCCTATTAATGATGAATGGAAGAAATTTTATAATTTTCAAACTGTGAGTTTTGTCTTTCATATTAGTACAGTTTATAATGAAAGTATACACATAGATATATTACACACACACACACCACACACACACGCACACACACCACATTCTATGAAGGCCAGAGCTAAACATTTATTTACTGGCACCACAATGGCTGTGTATGGGATGAGACAAAACAGGTCACATCTGTTCTTTCAAAAAGCACGGTGCTCAGGTGGGGTGGGTGTGATCTTTAGACACTATGCCATGTATGTAGAAGAGATTCCAGGTGTAGAGCATTGTCTGTTATGTTTGTATAGGAATGGATTTATAGTCCTTCAGGAGGAGCCAGACCAAGTGAGAGACTTGTTGAAGTGGTGCAAAGAAGAAGTGTTGGCACAGGTGGCATGAGATTAGGCGGACACGATACAGAGATGCTCACGGGGAAGTAATCTTGCGTGGGAAAAGACCCCCTTTGGCTAAGGGTACAGAGTGATAAACTTCAACGGCAATCAGTTCCAGTCTCCGTACACTAAAGATGTATACGAGATAGGCAGATGGAGCTGAAGGATAAAAACAACTTCAGGGAGAGAGATGCCAGTTTACTTGTGAGTAAACCGTTATAGAGTAACAAGGGGTGAGCACTTTGGTTGGCCAGGGTCAGCTTTCATGCTGATTGAATGTCTGAAATATTATGTTATATTTGTAGCCTGTTTTGTAGGCGAACACATTTAAATGAAAATGAGAGACAATCTAAAGGTGGCTCCTGCATTTAAATGCCAAGTATTATTTCATTTACTTAGCTTTACAACACGATGCTCCATTTCCATGGACACGGATTGAGTTTCCACGAGATGATCAGAAGTGGGGTGTAATTTGAGGTTGGCTAAGAGGCATTCATTGCATGCATGGATAGTTTGAACACAAGGTAAAATGTTATCCAGACTGCTGAAGAAAACAAGTCCTATTTTGGAACACAATTTTTTTCAGCATTATAATTTATGACTTTTCTACTTGGGCTC
The DNA here is from genome assembly GCF_903992535.2 of Arvicola amphibius. Lineage (NCBI taxonomy): Eukaryota > Metazoa > Chordata > Mammalia > Rodentia > Cricetidae > Arvicola > Arvicola amphibius. The sequence continues at coordinate 135,478,738 of NC_052053.1, forward strand.
TTGCTTTTAACACACACAGACACACACAAATACACTTATACACACACTAATACAGCACAACATATACTCAAACACACACACAGACACAAACACACACACTTTTATACAGACACTAGTACAGCACACACATACACTCAGAGACACACATACACACACTCATGCACACACACACTCATGCACACACACACTCATGCACATACTCATGCACACACACACTCATGCACACACACACTCATGCACATACTCATGCACACAAAGTCATAAACACACACTCATGCACATATTCATGCACACAAAGTCATGCACACACACAGTCATGTACACCCTCATGCACACACACTCATGCACACACACTCATACACTCACTCATGCACACATACACTCATGCACAAATATACTCATGCACATTCATGCACAAACATACTGATGTACAAATGTACTCAGTCACACACAGTCATGCACACACACTCATACACACACACTCATGCACACATACACTCATGCACAAATATACTCATGCACATTCATGCACAAACATACTGATGTACAAACGTACTCATGCACACACAGTCATGCACACACACTCATACACACACTCATGCATACATACACTCATGCACAAATATACTCATGCACATTCATGCACAAACATACTGATGTACAAACGTACTCATGCACACACAGTCATGCACACACACACTCATGCACAAACATACTCATGCACACACAGACAAATGTATCAAGCTTTGTGTATGTTGCTATATTCTGATTATTTTCATTATAGAATTTGCAAGTCTTTGTTTTTGCTTGGTTGAATAAACCCATATAGTATAAAGCCATTTTCAATTTGCAAAGGATTCTTGACATCTCTCATCTTTTGATTCTATTTTCTTCAGATATTTGTCAAACAATCACCCTAACCTCCTAAATATTAAGAGACAATTTCACATAGGCTGGGCATTGTGGTGCACACCAGTAATCCCAGTACTTGAGATGCCGAGGCAGGAGGATTACAATTTGAGGCCAGACTGGGCTATATAGTAATATCCAGTCTCAAACAGCCAACAAAACAAAAAGATAGTCGAGGTGATGAAGGCAAATATGAATGCTGACAATTGAGTGTACATATGAGGCCTCCTGCTTGTGTGTCATTGTAGCTGCCAGTGTGTGCATGTGTGCACGCATGTGCGTGCATGTGCATGTCTGCATGTGTGCATGTCTGTGCATGTGTGCACATGTGTGTGCGTGTGTGCGTGTGTGCATGTGTGTGTGCGTGTGTGCATATGTGCGTGTGTGCATCTGTATGTGTGTGTGCATGTATGTGTGTGCACCTGTGAGTATGCAAGCATGTGTGTGTGCCTGTGAGTATACAAATGTGTGTGTATGCATATCAGTATGCCAGCATGTGTGTGTGTGTGTGTGCATGTCCGTGTGCCTGTGAGTATACCAGTACGTGTGTGTATAGATTAGAGGTTGACATCAGTGTCTCCCTCCCTCACTCCCCACCTTACGTTTTGAGACAGGATCTCAAAGCAAACTTGAGTGTTTTGATTTGCCTGACTGCTGACCACAAACCCCTCAATATACTGTTCCACACGACCTTCCAGTGCACGTGCAGCTGCTGCTGCTGCTTTTTCTTCTTCACAGGGGTGCTGTGGAGTGCACTCAGCCTGTCCGGCTTGTATGCACCTTTGCTGATGGAACTATCTTGATGCCCAGACTATCACCTTTGAGCCTAATTACGTTGGGGTTATCTGGCCTTTTGACCACACCCTGGCAGCCTTCTGGTGTGTTGGATATTTGGTTGAAGACTTCAAGACTTTGGAAACATGGTCCTTCATTTTGTAGTCATGGTTGTACAATGAGAATATTTTGTGTTCCACTCAGACAGCTGCCCTGTTGTCTATTGATTGACTCTTGGTGGCAAGCTGCCTATTGCTATTGTAAACCATGATTAAGGTTGAAAAAGAGGAAAGGGTCAGGGCTTTTTAAAATTAATTAATTTTTTCAAAGATTCTTGTCATTACGGTGACCAGTGAGACATAAATAGAATTCTGCTGAAGATGTGTCTCAAAAGAATTTTCATCTGGTATTACGAAGGGCACACAGTCTCTGAGGTCTTCTGACTTGCTTCTTTTACCATCAGAGACCGCAAAGGCGTTAGTGGAGAACCAGCCACCTAAGAGAGTCTGCTGAAGAGGGCAAGGGTCTCAAAGTCTGCCTACTCCTAACCTTTGCATTCCCATGGTCAGCCTCAGGTCCCCTTCCCTGGAAGGCACCACTCCAGCTACGCGTCTGTAGGCCTACAGAAGCTCTGTTGACCGCTGTCTAGTCTTTATTTTTGGTTGGTCACTTTACGCAATTTCTTTTGTAAAACAGACTTCATTCTTTACAGTCTAGGTAGAACAGTCCAGAAAAGATTGGAAACCAACATTATCTGTGCCTCACTGCAAAGCATGGCTGGTGTTGAAGGCCCCTGTGCACATGCTCAGCAGAGAAGAAAACAGTCTGACAGTGTGCATGACAGCGGCCTCTATGTTTGAGTGGCTTAAGTCAGGGTGGCAGTCAGTGAGGTGGTTCAGTGAGGGAAGGTGCCTGTTGGGATGACTTGGGCTTGATGCCCAGAATCCCCAGGGTGGAAGGAGAGTGCCACCTTCCCTAGGTTTGTCATACATGTGTCATGGGTTCTCTCTCTCGACTCATCCCTCCCTCCCTCCCTCCCTCACCTCCCCCCTCCCTCCCTCCCTCCCCCCTCCCTCACCTCTCTCCCTCTATGTCTCCTCTCTCTGTCCTCTCTTCTTCTCTTCTCTCTCTCTCTCTCTCTCTCTCTCTCTCTCTCTCTCTCCATCCATCTCTTTCCTTCTCTTTCTGTTTAAATGTAACAAAATTTAAGTTTAACACCACCTTACTGAGTGTTTTCTTGGTTTATTGTGGGACCGTTTATCAAGATTCTCATTTTAAAATGCTTTTATGTTGTTAAAAAATGTTAGGAATGAGTGAAATTCTTCCTGTTCATGCACTGCTAGAGACTTAGGGGAGTGGTTTTTAAATGACCCAAGGTAATTGTCAGTACAATTAAAAAATAATTATTAACTTATTTGAAAAAGTAAATCCAGGTTTGTGTCTATGTGTGCGTGATGTTAATGACATTGCTTATTGATGATTCACATATATTACTATATTACTTGTCTGGGCAGTATTTCATAACAGGTGTATTATGAAGCCGGTCAGCTTTCTGTCCCTGCAAGTTGTGAACATTAGAGTTATTTAACCTCGGCACTAAAGCCCTCATTGTGCTACCGGAATGGTGCTATGCTTCTGAGGGCCACTCTGTGCTGTCTCAAGTCCATGCAGTTTCTGGGGTTGATGTGTGGCCGCAAACACAGGTGGTCCTATACTGCCTAATTATAGATACTTGCCATTTTGATTTAGTTTATCAATTACAATGTTTGATACAGATTTTTTTACGTAAAATGCAGTTTATTTTTAACTAGAAAATCTCATCTACATCGTGGAGAAGCTTTGTGTGTGTGTCTCAATTGTTTCATTCTGTGAAATAATTTTCCCCCACCTGATCAAATTTGATAGCAGATATATGCTCATAAAAGTTTGATGTTGATTGCTTTGCTTCCTATACCTTTACCACAGGCTAGATTAGTTCATTTTTAGGTAATTTTTCTTAATCTTACTTAATTAATATTAACTAAAATTTCACCCCATCTCTTTTCAGACAGTCTTTAGCCTAGGCTGGCCTTAAACATGCTTATACAGCAGAGGGTGACTTTGAACCCTTCTGCCTCCGGTATGCACATCTTACCTGGTGTTAGGCAGGGTTGGGGAGTGAACCCATGCTTCATGCATGCTAGTCATGTTCACAAACTGAGCTCAGCTTCCACCCCTTAACTAACTAAATATCTACTAGAAACACTCCTGGGTGGGAAACTCTTACACAAACACTCAGCAGTGATGAAGGCTGCGCTTGACTAGGAAGTCAGGTTTCCTGTTCCTGAGAAGAGGTAGCTGGAAGAATGCTTCAGTCCAAGGATGTTAACTGAAGTTACCATGTATCTATCCCCTCTGTACCTGGGACTGTGATTGCTGCTCAGTCTCAGAATATAAGGAGCCTCATTATAGAAACATTCTTTCAAAATTTTAATTCCCTCTACATCAGTCGTACTTTGATTTTAGTTCAGATGTGAATTAAATACAATAACATATAATTACATTAAAAATCAACTCTCCGCCATTCTGGGCACGCTTCATAGCCCAACTCCCTTGCACAAAACTCAGTGCCCTACTTCATCGTGATTACCTCACTCGAGCGAGGTCTGTGGCTTCTCTCTTGTTACATGACCTTGGGGAAAATTGGCTTAAATGTATGAAAGGATATTTCAGGCATTGACTCAGACTAAATAAATGTGCTAAATTTGATACAGTGAGTGGGAAATTTTCTTCTCACCACATGGAACCACTAATGAGCTTGGGAAGTAAACACGGTTAAGTAGGCATAGTTGCTGCTTTGTTACCGTCCTTGTGAATTGGCCAGTTAGCATCAGCAACATTTCAAGAACTTCATGTTCTCGTAGCTTAAAAACTGACCAAAGAAGCCAAGCCAACCCACAACAAAATAAACTGTTTTTTGATGAGAAGGATGGGGGACGTTGGCTTGTCTTCTCCCTAGCAACAAGGTGTGCACCACTGCTAATCCCAGGTATTAAGACCACATTTGAAATATAAAAGGTGTTTGCACATATAATCAAGGTAAGGTGAGGCCACTTTGGAGCAGGATGTGCCATTATGACTGATGCTCTTGAAAGACAAGAAGGGACAGAGAGTGACGCGCGAGGGGAGAGAGTCATGTGTCAACAGAGGTTAGAGCTCTGCTGGTAGCATGACCAGAGATGCTGACGTTCACAGCCTCCACCAGAAGCTGGGAGAAGCAAGGGAGGATCTACCCAGAATATCAAAGGTGTCAGACTTCTAGCTCCCAGAGTTGTGAGAAAATATATAGCTCTGGGTTTAAGCTACCTGCTCTGTGGTCCTTTGCTCCGGCAGCCCCAGAAGCCCCACCCAGGAAGTAAGGATGGGCAATGACTGACAGCTGGCGTCACCAGTAGCTGAAGGAGGTTTCTTCTATACTTTCACATCTTGTCCTCTCCTATGCTAATATTTGAGACACCGGGGAACTGGGTCCTATGTCTTTCTCCGTCTTCTACCATGGTAACACTCTATAATATCTCTGGGTCTTACTTGCCGTCACAGTGAAGGGAGTCTCTGGGACGGTGTTGAGTTATAATAACATTGACCCTTTATGAGGCTTCACCTGAGTCAGGCCCAGGGGCGAGTGCCTCACGTGCCTGCTTTCATTTATTGCTGACAAGCCTAGGAGGGATGTCTTATTATTTCAGTTTCACAAATAAGAAACTCCAAATGAGGGCATTCTCTGTGATTTTTTGCAGTTTTTCCTTTATTGCTTCCACAACTTGGAGCCTGGCAGGTACCACTGTTTCTTTATGATTACGGCAGCCATGTTTTCATGAAGGGCATTCTTCGTTGATGGAGCTGGAGAGACGGCTCAGCAGTACTGAGCGTTTACTGCTCTCCAGCACCATGAGGACTGGCTCACAACCGCTTGGAATCCTCGTGCCGGGATGCTTTCTTCTGGCCTCTGGGGGCACCTACATGCATGTGACGCGCACACACACTGACACAGGTCCACACACATGCACACAAAGTAAAAAATGAGAAATCTCTATTATACTGTAATTTTTTTCATTGTAAAAAAAAATGTAAGTAGACTGCGTTTTCTAGCTTGATTGACAAGTTTGCATTTGGAGCTCCTTACTGTGAAGGATCTAACAGAGAGATTTGATGCTTTGGTTGTCATATTGACATTCACCTTGTGTTAGTCACAGCATAGTTTGAAACAAACCGAAATGGGTAAATTTGTGAGTCTCCATCTTGAAGACCCAAGGCTTGATAGAATGAGGGGGCCGCTAGCCTTCTAGTCTTCTTCTTTTTTGCTGCACAGGCCACTTTTTGTATATTCCTGTTCCACAGCAACCTGGAGTCGTCTATCAGGAAAAGGTAAACTTGGAGCATCTGCATTTTAAAGAGACAGTGGCTGAGACAGGTAAGAGGAGGAGCCAGGAAACACCCAGGAAATGGGTTTGCTGAACCAGTGCAGCAGAGACCTGACCATGAGTTCAGCATGAGGGTCCCAGCTGTGACCGTGCATTTAAAGATGATCTTAGGATCCTTAATCAATAAATTAGTGCCAAGAAAAAAAATGAGACTTGGTTAACTTTTTGGTCAACTATTCTCTTATTCAGGAACACAGTAAGTAACACACTTTACCCTGTGTCTCCACCATGGGCCTTTTAGTCATAAGTGTCAAATCTCTGAGAGGAATGAAGATGTATCTTGAATCACAATGCTGAGAAACCCATTCCATGCTGTTTACTTAAAGCAGGGAGTTAGTCTGTCATATCACTTTAACACGAGACAGTCTTAGAAAACACAAGAAGCAGAGGTCTATGTGTCCGATCTAGAGACAAAATTGATCTGGCCAAGCCTGGTCTGTTGATTGAGTGGGGCCTGAAAGGCTGTCTGTTTTATCTCAATGGAGGATGAGTGCCACAGAAAATGTTTGCTGTGGCACAGTAGACAGACGGGCTTCTGGCTTCCCAACCTTGACTCGGTTAAATTCGTCTCCTGTCAGTCTTCTGAAGACTGGGCAGAGAAATGACTGGAAACAGAGCGCGTTGGAGGAGCTTAGCCAGCAACCAGAGGGTTCGGTGTGAAAACACGCTGGCTACGCACAGACGCCGGAAAGTCTGACAGAGTAATATGGGAACTTCCCAACGAACCTGTCACGGCAGAGTGAGGTATTAGGTGAACTGGGAGTGAGTGTGTCTGTATTTCTGTCACGGCCCTGCCACAGATTAACGTTGTGACTGGAAAGTGGTGCTGTGTGGCCATCCGCTCTCCACCTGTCAAAGGAGAGTTTTTACGCTCCTTCTCGCATCTCTCAGATTCCCCTTCTGCCCAAGCACCAGAGGCCATGTCTGCCTGTGATGGCTGGTATTGGTTAGGAACATAGCCAATCAGAGCAGACCTCAGTTGAGGGCTTGTCTTTATCATACTGGCCTGTGGGTGTGTCTCCGGAAGCATTTTCTTGATTTCTAGTTGTTTTGTGAGGGCCATCCCTGGGCAGTTGGGACTGCGCTGCCAACTCAGGCTGCGAGCCTGAGAAGAAGGAACTAGTAGCAGCCTGAGGTTCCCTCCAGCCCCTCCATGGTCTCTGCTCCAGTTCCTGCCCCCAGGTTCCTGCTTGAGTTTCTACCCTAGTTCTCGTTGAGGACAGACTGACTACAGAGGAGAAGTAGAAACCAAAAACATCCATTTCCTCCCCTAGGTTGTCTTTGGTCAGTGTTTTATCATAGCAACCGAAAACAAATCAAGACATCATCTTTTGCCAGTGGTGACATTTCAAAGGTAGAAATACAGTTTTGACACGTGGGCTCTGTCACAGTTTTGATCTATGGTAACCAGTGGCTGGTTATATATGCCGTGAGAGGGACAAAAGATAACAGTGACTCCCGTTCCTACACATTTCTGTTATCCAGATAATTCTCCAGGGACAACATGGCAGAGTTTTGTCTAGTGTGCATTCAGCCATGCATGCTGCTTTGCATGTCCTGCTATTGTACAGAAGCACAGCTCAGAAGAAGAGAATACATGTGGCCCCAAATGCAGTCAGGATGTCAGCTTTATGGGCTCTCTTCAGTCCACTGCCTGGCCTTAGAGGATGCTATGCACATTTCCTAGCCAAGCTTCAGGAAGATTAATAGTCACTGCTAGGATTTTGTTAGGGCTAGAGTCTCTTTAAACACTTTCCTTGTAAACTGAGGCTCAGCCCATTTTCATCTCAGGCCATATTTAGTTTTCTTCATTTTTTTTTTTTAAGATGAGATTTTCTATCCTTTACCAAAGTTTGTAGTAGTGTATTTGGGTGGGGGTAGGCAGTGGGGAGGAAATAGGGGATTGGAGATCTTTCAGAAAGTTATGAGGTATTATGCTTAAATGTAATATTTTTGGCAAAACTCTGTAAGTCATAAGCAGTGTGGGTGAAATAAAAGTGTATATTTAGACTTCAGTGTGGCTCATAACATATGCATTGTTTTTTAGATTAAGAATGAGAGCTTTTAGTTTTTGGCTTCTCTTTGTAGCTTTCAAAAGAAATTTGATTGCTCTTCTCTTGGGCATGGCAGTTGATTTGTAGCGCTTCTGGTTGTTGAGAAATTGGAGGCTCCTCGTGGGCCCTTAAGGTGAGCTGTGTTTTGTGCTTTCCCCGGCAGGAAGGTTAGGTCAGGGCATTTTGATCTTGAGGTAGACAGAAGCTAGAGCTGTTATTGAAAACCGGGCAATCGCTCTTTGCGGGAGAAAACTGTGGTGAGCCCCAACAGAAAGAGACCTGCTCTAGCTCATCGCTGGGCCACTGATTTAATCTCACATTTGGAGTGAAGCCTGACAGATCCAATGTGGTTAATAGAGTCTTGGCGATGGGAAAAGTTCATTTAGATGCTTTCATTTCAAAACGTGCATTTTATGAATGAAAAGTGTAGTTTGTGGCATTGACAAGACTCCTTCCTGTGTGATGTTAATTTTTCTTCACTGAGCTACCCTTCTAAAGTCTTGTACTTTGGAACCCGTACACCCGGAGAAGAACAGAGTGAGCTGCTGTGTGCGTTAATTTCTTTTTCCAGGGTTTCACCTGCGCAAGAAATTGGGCTCTCTGGGGATTAGTGGGTGGCAGCTTCGGTTTTGCCGAATGACAAGCACCTGAAGTCACGCTGCTTCTTCATAATTTACCTGGTGTGCCCTCTGTCAACTCAGAGACTTAAGAAGAGAGGAGGGGCAGGGCGATAGTCAGTAACTAAGGCAAACGATGGTTATGAAGATGCGTATGTTACAGCACTGAGGTGAATCTAGGAGTTGTTAAAAACACTTTATTAATGCCGGCAGACAGAGCATTTCCAGGGAGCACTACACAGAGACGTGCTCAGAGCGGCAAGTCAAGTTACCCAGACGAACAAGTCCCAGCTTCTCACTGCTGATTTCCAAAGCCTCGTGAACACTGAGGTCTAAGCCTATTGTCTATGCGATCACCATTATTGACAAGTTCTCTGACCTTTGCAATTTATGTCAAAGGGAAAAAATTGTATTATTGAGAGAAATGTAGGGTTCTTTGATATTAGGAGTTTGCTTAGGGTCTTCCTTGTTACCTGGCTTCTCAGGGGCTGTGGATTGTAGCCTGGTTATCCTTTGCTTTACGTCTAATATCCACTTACTAGTGAGCACATACTGTGTTTGTCTTTCTAAGTCTGGGTTATCTCATTCAGGATTGTTTTTTTCTAGTTCCTTCTATTCGCCTGCAAATTTTCATGATGCCATTGTTTTTTTTTACAGCGGAGTAATATTGTAACATGTACCAGATTTTCTTTATCCATTCTTCTGTCGAGGGGACTCAGGTTGTTTCCAGGCTCTGTTTATTATGAAGAATGCTTCTATAATCATAGTTGAACAAGTGTCCTTCTGGTATGATTGACTATCCTTTACGTATATGCCCAGGAGTGGTATCACTAGGTCTTTAGGTAGATTGGGTCCCCAATTTTCTGAGGAAACTGCCCATACCGATCTCCAAAGTGGCTGTACAAGTTTGCACTCCCACGAGCAGTGGAGGAGTGACTCCCCTGACTCCACATTCTCTCCAACATAAGCTGTCCTCAATACTTTTGATCTTAGCCATTCTGACAGGTGTAAGTAAGATGGTATCTCAGAGCTATTTTGATTTGCATTTCCTTAATGATTAAGGATTTTGAACATTTCTTTAAATGTGTTTCGACCATTTAAGATTCTTCTGTTAAGGATTCTCTGTTTAGCTCTGTACCCCCTTTTTAAATTGAATTATTTTGTATTTTGATGTCTAGTTCTTGAGTTCTTTATATGTTTTGAAGATCAGCCCTCTGTCAGATGTGGGGTTGGTGAAGATCTTTTCCCATTCTGCAGGCTGTCATTTTGTCTTATTTGCTGTATTCTTTGCTCCTTCAGTTTCAGGAGGTCCCATTTATTGATTGTTGATCCCATCTCAGTGTCTGTGTTACTGGTGTTATATTTAGGAAGTGGTCTCCTATGCCAATGAACTGGATTTTTGGAGCCCGTTTCCTATGGTGGAAGACCTTGCTTAGCCGGGTATCATGGGGAGGGTCTTGGTCATGCCTCAACTTGATATGCTGGACCTTTGTTGACTCCCCATGGGAGGCCCTTATCCTTTCTGAGTAGATGGGGGGCTTCCGTGGGTTGGGGAGAGGTGGTGAGGGTGCAGGAGGAGGAATTGTGGTTGGTATGTAAAATGAAAAAACCTTTAAAATAAAAATTTAAAAAACCTAGGAGTTTGAAAGAAAACATGAAAGGATCTTAATTTTTATTTTATCTTAAATTTTATCTTAATTTCTGTAGTATACCAGCCTTTGATTTCAACTGGAATTGTTATTATTATTATTTGCCCTTTTATGAAGAAAAGCTATTTCTGTGTTTCTTCAACATGTCAAAAGTCAACTTCAAAATCTATGGTTTCATCAGAATTTAAATGCTATAGTACCTACAGGATTTAAAAGCCTCCATTAGCATTCAACCATAATATTTTATTTAAGGTAGAGGTAAGTTAATTCATTTTTACAAGCATTTGAAAGATCCTGCTAGAATGGACTCTTAGAGATGGTGTGTGCCTTTGTCAGTAGAATAGACTGGCTGCCAGCGGGGTGACTTGGTGAGAACTGCGATATCTATGTTGTTTTCGTTGACATAGTTCTCTTCATTAAAGTCAGAATAATATTCGGGATGACGAAATGAAGACTCGATAACAAATGCTTTCTGGTATGTAGAGATTACATTACTTAAAAACCTTTTATTCTTCCCCCACCCATCAGGAGGAGTGGGTCTGGGGGAGGGGAAATCTTAGAGTGAACGGAGTGGAACGTGAAGGGGCTGGCATTGGTTCAGCTCTTGGGAATGCTGATAGGTAAATGTCGCAATATTTTTGGGTCCTTAGATGATGCTGTTTTCATTTTACATCTTGGATAATAGAACAAAAAAAACCCAGACAAACAAAAATCCCTACAGCTAGCCAGTATTTCCTATTACATTTTAATCTATGGCTAGCATTGGTTCAGGAACTTCACAGGTTTGCCTTGATTTTTGTAGGCCTGCAATTTCAGCCTTTCTGTAGGCTGAAGATTCCTCGAGCCAGTGTGCACAGCACAGGAAGACACTGTCTTGAAAAATAAAAAACAGAAACATCAGGAGGAGGAAGAGGAGAGAGAAAAAGAACTGGACCTTGTGTTGGGAAGGAAAGAGACAGGTGGAACTATCTTGTTTTTTAATATTTAAGTACAAAATTTAAGGATATGGATTCAACCTTACATGTTCACAAAGATTTCTGTCTATCTAGCTGAGGCTCCCCCTGCCCATGATTGCACTGTTCTGAACATTTCCTACTGGGCCTAAAGATAGGAGAATGGAAGATTTTGGTTCAGTTACTTATTGTTTTCCAATATATAACCTAATGCTTAATTGCTTTGTAAAGCCACTCCAACCTTCAATAAAAATTTAGTTTGAAATGGGATCTGGTACCTGTTTAATTTTGAATTTGAATTGTTGCATTGTACTGCTAGAGGATGTAACATCCAAGATGGCAGAGGGACATTTGTCAGTGTAGGCTAGAATCCTAACTGAAATATTTTATACCTGATAACTTCATCTATGACTATTTTAAGTCTAAATAAATATGCAACCCCCCAACTTAAAATAGTTGCATTCAAAAGTTCACTGGAAACAGAGTTGTTTGTGGAGTTTGAGACATTTTCCATAGTAACAATGTTAGGTTTCCAGGCCAACCCACAAAACCTATTTAAACCATATTGTATAATTTCTGCTCTAAAATCATCATGGGGCTCACACAACATACATCATATTAATTCTATTGGGAAAATGCATTAGTGTTTCCCCTGGAATAGACAGGAGCTTGAAGGAAGGTAAATTGGACATTTTGAGGTCATCCTCCTATTTGGAAATGAGAATGACAGAATTTTATTTCTGAGTTGTTCCCTGTGGTTCCCAGGATCTGGATAAAGGTTCTGACAGTGGACAGGGCTTCCTCCAAGTGTGGATATTAAGAGTTACATGAAACCAAGTGGCCACACAACCTGATAAGGAGTTTATTCTCTCATGTGATATGTCTCGAAGAGTTGGCTCAGTGGGATTAACTGTTCAATGACCTTGGCTTTGTGTTATGCTTTGCTCTTTTGAAATTTTTATAGCATCATGGTTATAAAAGTTATAAACAGCAACAAATACAGCCGTCCATGAGCATTTCCAAAAGGTTACAACGTGAGGGAGCCTCACGGGGAACTGTTTCTCCAGACATGTATTTTCCTTTATGTGTGTTGGAAGTAACTCATTCACAGCCCGCCTGAAACAAATCAGTGGCCGTGTGGTCAGTTTTTGGAGAGGGCAGGTAGTCTGAGAGCGGTGTTTTTGATCTGAGTCTGAGTTTTATCTGAGTTGTATTTCATCTTCTGTGAGCAATGACAACCTTCCTTGAACGTGGTTTGAGGTAACTTAGAATCTATTGACTAAGCAGAAGGTAGGCTACCTAGCCACTTATCTGAATCGTCCAAGGTCCTGTCGCCATAGCGTGGTGGCCTGGGGCTGAGGTGGAGTCATAGTATTTGTTTTCATTTTAGCTTTTCTGCAGCTCTGTGGTCTTGACTATCTCAAACAATTTTTCCCTTTCAGAAATCCAGGTCTATTAAAACAACGAGGGGGGGGGATTGACTTTTTGCTTGGTTCATAGATTCAGAAAGGGTCTGGATCCCTACCCAGTGACAAGCAGTGGCATAGTTAGGCACAGAGGATACTATAGTAGCCCCTCAGTAATTCTATGTGAGACTCTGTGGACCTGGTGAAGCTATCAGTTTTTAGGGATGGTATATATGACTAGATCCTCTGATCGTGTTACCCTAGGAAAATTTATCGGCCTTTTGCTTTACCTTTGAGAATCAAAGAATTTGACCTGATTCTGTTTGCCCTGCCCCCAACTGTTATTTCTCATACGGTTTCTATATTTCCATTGCTTATTCTAGAACAACAGACAGTGTCATAAGTTTTTTTTTTCCTTCCATATTCATTTTACCCTCAAGGAGCAGATAATCTGTTTTCTTCATTTAAATAATATATAGTATATTTTCTGAGACAAGTCACTATGTAGCCCTAGTTAAAAAATATTACTGAAAGCAAAGCGAATTGATGGGTGATGGTTGGGAGGAGGTTTCCACACTCTTCCACGTTTTCTTCAACTTTTAAAGATACAGGGGCTTCAAGGCAGCGCGTCTTGATCTGGTTTGTGGGAGGAAGATGGAGGAGGCAGGAGGCCAGCGGCTGGGCTCACTGACAGTGCGGTCGCTCCTATCTTATCCTCTGTCTACATCCTGTCTGTCTCTACCACAGGGCTACATCCCTGCTCTGTCGGCGGCGTGGGTGGAGGGTGATTTCCAGAGACTAGAGAAAGGGGGCTGTGACGGTAACAGGTTCGCAGGCCCACGAAGAAAGGATGGAGTGGGAAGGGGGTGATGACAGAGAAAGCTTATACAGGTTCAGAGAAGTAACCCAAATTTCTGGATCCTTTTGAACCCCCAGTTCAAGAAAGAAGAAATCTGTTGAAGCCAAGTGAAGCAGTAAGATGAGAAAAGTCTCAGGACATGGTCATTCCTTATACATAGCAAGTCTGTGGTGATTCCTGTCACTGTGATTCCTGTTACTGTGCTCTGGAAGCCCTGGCAGACATGCACACAGTGATGGGCTGTAGGGTGGGCATCTGTCTTCTCCGTCTCAGAAGCTATTGGCCTAACAGCATTTTCTACGAGCAAGAGAGTAAATACTTCAGTTTTCTGGGTTCTGGGTTCTGCGTTAGTGCTTTGGTCTTGAAGCAGGAAACAGCTTCAGACAACCAGGGACACAACCATGTTCTAACGTTTTGGTGATGGACAGCTTCCTTATATTTCTTTAGTGTCATGTGTCATGAGTTCTCATGTGTCAGGAAGTGTTTATGTTTTCACTTTTCCCTGATAAAGTTGAAAAAAACAATCCAGAAGACTCCTGTCAGTGTGTTCGGCTGCCAGGCTGTCTTGCATCTGTTGGTCCACCTCCATTCACCTCCCTTCTTCTCTCTGTTGTCTATGAACGAGAATCTGATCCTGTTCACTTCTGCCCATTCCCATCGTCTGCTGCTCTGAGCACACGTGAAGGAGGCAGGACAGCTAGTGTACCAGACCGTGGTATTTATTCTTCTGTTTTCCATGATTTAAGTATTTCATTTTTAAAAATGCTATATTTAGCATTCTTGTGCCTAATTTAGAATAATTTCTTTACAAAAATTTCTTACGGAAGTATGATATATCCAGCAGCAAATGATCATGGCTCTTTTTAGATCCAACAACCACAGGTGAGTGCCAACTTCGGGTTGGACCTTGCCTTCTGAAAGCAGCATTTGTTCTGGGAAGGACTGGTCGGGCGCGGACAGCTGTATATTATCGTTTATGAGCCTTAGTCTTTACTTCAAGTCAAGTGTTTACTTCACTTCTGAACTTAATTAGCAGCTAAGAGCTTTGCGCTTTGTATTTTAAGGAAGCATGTGATTTGTTCATTACTTCAAAAGCAGATTAATTATTATTATATCTTTAGTTACCGTTCGTAAACATGTATACCGGTGAGCTCTCTCCTGTGGAGTTACCTTGAAATGCCCTGTGGTGTTTTATTAGCTTTCAATTCTGTGTTTATTACAGTTGGCTGGAGCTTTTTTCAATTTAGTTTATTGGCTACAGAAAACCCCATCTTTCTGTGGAAATGACCCATTTCGGAGGGTAAGGAGTTTACTGGTGGCGGCTGTCATCTACCTCTAGACATTTGACATTTTCTCCACATGAACCTGAGTTTTCCGTCTGAGTTAGAGGTAGAAGCAGCTTAATTATAAAGTAAGATTTTAAAAATACTGTTCCTGTCTTCTGGGTTTAGGAAGAGGAATCGTGATTAAAATGCATAATCCCAATGTAAAAATGACTTCCCCGCTGGAGTGATCCTCAGATGGAATTATTAAACCCAAGAGGATGAATCAATAGCCATGGGTGCACATTGCCTAATTTCGGTCTTGTATTAAGTTTTAGGGGTTCCGAGTGACTCTCAGCCTTTGAAGAACACATCCAGGGTCCCTAAGGACCTAGGCTGTGAGTAAGAGTATTTGTGACTTGTGACTCTGTGCTGTTGTCTACTTCTGTACGTCTTGTTTGGCAGATGAGTTTCAGGAAACTTAGTTAAATTTAAATTTTCTACTAAGAACAAGAATTTTGGTGTATAGCTATGTCCCATGCAATATTTATGATAACAAAATTATTTCTCCTCTTTGTGAAATGAAAACAAAATGGACATCCTCCTGCATGTGGTGAGGTATGCCTTCAATCCTTGTGCTCTGGAGCTCCTGCATGTGGCGAGGTATGCCTTCAATCCTTGTGCTCTGGAGCTCCTGCATGTGGCGAGGTATGCCTTCAATCCTTGTGCTCTGGAGCTCCTGCATGTGGCGAGGTATGCCTTCAATCCTTGTGCTCTGGAGCTCCTGCATGTGGCGAGGTATGCCTTCAATCCTTGTGCTCTGGAGCTCCTGCATGTGGTGAGGTATGCCTTCAATCCTTGTGCTCTGGAGCTCCTGCATGTGGCGAGGTATGCCTTCAATCCTTGTGCTCTGGAGCTCCTGCATGTGGTGAGGTATGCCTTCAATCCTTGTGCTCTGGAGCTCCTGCATGTGGCGAGGTATGCCTTCAATCCTTGTGTTCTGGAGCTCCTGCATGTGGCGAGGTATGCCTTCAATCCTTGTGCTCTGGAGCTCCTGCATGTGGCGAGGTATGCCTTCAATCCTTGTGCTCTGGAGCTCCTGCATGTGGTGAGGTATGCCTTCAATCCTTGTGCTCTGGAGCTCCTGCATGTGGCGAGGTATGCCTTCAATCCTTGTGCTCTGGAGCTCCTGCATGTGGCGAGGTATGCCTTCAATCCTTGTGCTCTGGAGCTCCTGCATGTGGTGAGGTGTGCCTTCAATCCTTGTGCTCTGGAGCTCCTGCATGTGGCGAGGTGTGCCTTCAATCCTTGTGCTCTGGAGCTCCTGCATGTGGCGAGGTATGCCTTCAATCCTTGTGCTCTGGAGGCAGAAGCAGGCAGGACAATCTGGTCTACTTAGTGAGTTCCAGGGCAGCCAGGGATCTATGGAGAGACCCTGTCTCAGACAACAAAGCCAACACAACAACAACAGCACCCAAAGTGAGCATCCTGCATTGTTGTTTTCTCCTCACAGAATCTGGGGCCCTGTGTATGTACCTTCTGTCTCTTGGCTGCCCAGGGATCCAAATGCTCTGGTCTAATCATAGGTTTTGCTGCTGGGATTTTAAGTTTAGTTGCTCAGGATTATTAACTAAGAACCTTCATCCCACTGAGGTTCAAAATATCCAGTGTTTAATTTAATAGGGAAATAACTAGGATTAACCTATTTATTAGTGCTAATAGTCTTATGCATTAATTTTACAGATTATGCATTTACTTAATATGAACTATTAATACTTCAAGGCAAAGAAGTATCAAAACCCATAATTTAAAGCCCCATGCAAAGATAAAATATTTTCAAGCCATTATTTTGCAGCCAGAAGGTTCTGTCCGGCCTGGTCCTGCAACTGCTTAGTTCCAAAGAAACACACAGAGGCTTCTATTAATTACAAACTGTTTGGCCTCTTACTTTTAGCTTATTAATAACTAGCTCTTACAACTTAAATTAACCCGTAATTCTTACCTATGTTTAGCCACATGGCTTGGTACCTTTTCTCAGTAAGGCATCCTCATCTTGCTTCCTCTGTGTCTGCATCTCTGCCTTTCTTCTTCCCAGAATTCTTAGTCTGGTGGTCCCGCCTATACTTCCTGCCTAACTACTGGTCAATCAGCATTTTATTAAACCAATAGGAGTGACAAATCCTTACAGGGTACAAGAGCAGTGTCCCACAGCAGTTATTTTATTTTGATAATGTACTTATCCTTAAAGAACCTATCCTGCGAATCAACTATTTTAAACTTCACTTAAAATTTTATTGTTTTAATTGCTTTGATTCCTGTGTACATCATAATTTACAGGCAATTTTTGTGCATCTTACAATACAAATGGAATACTTTATAAAAATTTAGTACACAATTGAGATCTAATTATTCTTGAGCTGTATTTTCAATTTTAGCCAAAGGTAAATGTAAGGGGGAGCTTTCTGTTCCCAAATACCTGGCAGCTACTTCCTGAACTATAACACAGAGGCTTATATTAATTATAAGTGCTTGATTGGTAGCTCAGGCTTGTTACTAGCTAACTCTTACATCTAAATTAACCCATTTCTATTAATCTATGTGTTGCCATGTGGCTTTTACCAGTCCTTCAGCATGGCTTGCTCTCTGTGTGGCTGGCTGGTGTTCTCTCTGACTCCTCTCCCTTTTTCCCATCATTCTTGGTTTCTGGTTTCACTTTGCCACCTACCTTCCTGTCCAACTACTGGTCTGTCAGCTTTTTATTAACCCACGATAGTAATCCATGTTTTTAGTGTAGAAAAGGATTGTTCCACACCAGGTAAAGCTTCTACAATAGATTTTCATATCTTTTACATTCAGAATACAGCTGCAGGGGGCAGAGTTCCCTATGTCAGAGCACTGAGCCGTGTACCTAACTTCTGACAGGCCAACAGCTTCCCCATGGGTAGGTCCAGACCATGGATAACACCACAAAGGCAAACTGTAGGAAACTTCATTCTTTACTCCAAATACCTCAGACCCTGGACTGAAAAACCAGTGGGGATATGAGGATAGACACTGATTGTCTAGTTATTATAGGGATTTATCTGGGACCTTTGGCGGTATGAAAGAAAATGGCTCCCAAAGGGAATGGCACTATTAGAAGGTGTGGTCTTCTTGGAGTAGGTTTGGTCTTGTTGGAGGGAGTGTGTCACTGTGGAGGCAGGCTTTGAGGTGTCATATATGCTCAAGTCATGCCCAGTGAGATATTCTACTTCCTGTTGCCTGTCTGTCAAGATGTAGGACTCTTGGCTCCAGCACTATGTCTGCCTGCACATCACCATATCACACCATGATGATAGTGGACTAAACCTCTGAAAATGTAAGCCACCCTAATTAAATGTTTTCCTTTATAAGAGTAGCTGTGGTCATGGTGTCTCTTCACAGCAGTAGAAACCGTAACTAGGAAAGGGCCCATGACACTGAGCCGAAGTAGTGTGCTAATCACGATACTATGAATGCAGTTCGTCTGATCTCCATGGACCCCAGATTTCCTGTGTGCGAAGCAAAGTGCAGTCAGAAGAGATGCTCTCTGACACCACTGTCACCTTGTTACTGGCTATAGCAGCATTGGGAAGAATCAACTGTCCTATTCAGAATTCACACTCAGGATCATAGCATGTGTGAGTGATTGTTAGAAGCATGTCAATCATAGGTAGACTCTTGACAGAGGAACAGTACCTTCAGGGTGTCCCCCAAGATCTCTGTAGTCAGTAGTGCTCTGAGATTTAATAATAGATACAGTGGGAATAGTTAGAGGATTTGATACCACATGTGTCCTAAATTACAGGGTTATGCATGAGTTCTTCCTAAAGAGCCTCTACTTGTACCATGTTTCTTTATTCTTTATGATTAATGGATCTGGGAGTTGGTTCCATTTCCTTCCATTCCCCCTTGTCTTTATCTTAAATTTCTGTCTTCCACTCCTTTCTTGCCTTTTCTTCTCCCCTTATCATCCTATTAGGACAGACCAAGAGTCTTAGTAGGTAATCTTCAAAAGGCGATGTGTTTGTTTTCCTCTCTCTGAGTTTCATTTGAACAAGAGAACAATAAAAAGCAGGTCCCAGTCTTCAGGAAATGTTGAGCAGAATGTTGCTCAGAAGGTAAGGATGTAAGTCCTGCGATTTCGTCTTGTTTGCTATTTGTGTACCTACTGCAGAAGACCTTACAACTAAACTCTGTACTGCATAAAGCTTTACTGAATGCCTAGGTTTTTTTTTTCCTTTGAGCACTGAAATTTTGATTAGAAACACTTTAAACTCATATATACTGCATGAAGCATTTCTTCACACACCTATCTAGATTTGCCTTTGTTCTTTCTGCTTTAAAATTTTTATCACTGAAATAGCATGACTTTTTATCTCAAGCTAGGTGCTAAGCTCATTGCCCAAAGGAACTTACTTCGTTCTTCATTTTATCACCAGTAATAGTCCTATTAATGAGTGGTTTTTTAGTGAATTTTTATTATACTGATATAACTGAAAGTATTTACACATGAGTTCAACCATTTTAACTTTACTTAAGATTATGTCTAGTTTTAACAAAGTGATTAAGGATAAAGAAAATGAGGCATTTGATTTTGTTATATTGATGAAAATGCTTTACCTCCCTTTCCTTCATTTTGCATATTAAATTATCTCGAGCTTGGAAGTCATGCCATGCATTCCTGTGTCGGCTAGTTGTTCAACATCAATCTTCCTCTTTTTAATGTTGTTCTGCCATGGGTGTCAAGTCCCCTGGAACTTACAGACAGTTGTGAGCTGCCGTGTGGATGCTGGGAATTGAACCCAGGTCCTCTGGAAGAGCAGTCAGTGCTCTTAAAACCCCTGAGCCATCTCTCCAACCCCATTATCAATCTTCTTGTTTAGCTGGTGGACACTTTTCCCATGTGTTTTCTGTGATCTTTCCTAGGTCATGAAACAGATGTAGGTTTTACTGTCATGAGGCATGCAGTCACTGAAGGAGAAAGCAATTAAAATGCAAACACTGATGAATATATAATTGACCATTAAAGTCATTGTTAGGAAGGAGAAAAGTCAGAGCCCGGAGGAGTGATCACTGTGTTGCCCATTGTAGGCTGGATGTATGTAAACTCTTTGAGGAGAGGTAGAATTAAGCTGAGAGATCAATTGAGGATGAAGAATGCTTGACTGGAGAAAGCCCAAACTAAAACAAACAGATGGTGTAAAGTAAATCAGGCCTTATTACGTGGTGGATACCGAGTCGCTGAGGCCCTGCTGTCTCAGAGGTGTGAGAAGAGGTTTGAGGGAGGCCAGGGGAGCAGTGAGGATGGGGTTCTTCATACACTTGCTAAATTACTCCTTGCCTTTGTTTTTATTGGTGTTCTCCTTATAACACGTGTTTGTCTTACAGCTTTACCGAGATATAATTCTCACACGATACAGTTCACTCATTTACACTACCCTATACCTTTAGTACATTCTCTGAGTTCTGTAGCCACACCCATAATCACAGCCTACAAACATTTCGATATTTGACTATTCCCCTGCCTCCACCTATTGGCAACTACTTTTCTACTTTTTTGCTTTTTAGACTGATCTGTTCTGCCATCTATTTATTTGTTTGTTTATGTATTTATTCATTTTGAGGTGTCAAGTAGCCCTTGCTGGCCTCAGATTGCTATGTAGCTAAGGCTGGCCTTGAACTGCTTGCTGGTCCTCTTGCTTCCACCTTCTGGGTACTAGGGCCAGAGGCTTTGCCCCCACCCCAAGCTCTGCTACAGCCACTTTGTATACACGGAGCCATATAATACATTTATTTGCTTCTTATTCTTTGCTCCACAGTCCCTGCAATGAGAGACTCTTTCATTGACTCCTTTGTCCCTGCAATGACACTTCTCTTGCTTTGCCTGCCCCATCCGTAGCTTCCAAATTTAGAACAGTTTCCAAATTGCTAAACCAAGAGGTAAAACTCATAGTGGTAAAGGGTTCTTCTCTTGATACTTATCACCGTTCAGTGTTTGGAAATTTTTGCTGATCACGATTTGCTCTTCCCTTGTCTGTTACTCAAATCTGATCACTTTTCCCTTTAGGAGGTGTGGCCAGTGAGCCTTTGTAATCTAGAGTATACATTTTATGTGAACTTGAACGCCGAGCAAAAAAGAGACAACTGGGAGAGCGTTTGTTGGTTGGAGCCTGTGGCACTATTTGGATGTAATTGAACCTTGAGAGGTGGGCCTAAGGGAGGAACTTGTTTCTGGAGATGTGCCCTAGAAAAGGCTGTGCTCCTACCCGCTTTCCATGTCTGCTTTTGCTTCTTGGCCACGTACAGTGAACAGACTACCTTGGTGATGTGTTTGCCACCATGGTCCTTTTGCCCTGCCTCTGATTCCGTGTGGCTGGGATAAGTGACCACAGACCAAACACCCTGAAAGTGAGCTAAAATAAACATTCTCCTTTAAGTAGACCCATCTCAGATACTTTTCGTAATATCGAAAAGCTGACCCATACAGACAAGATGCAGTTAGAACTTTGAGATGGTAGGTGTAAAAGACAAGTAGCCAAGCCAAGCTATTTTTTGAAGGTGGAACTATTTCAACAATGACGCAACAATAATTATATACTCAATACATGACCTCTTAAGTATTGGTGGATTAAACAATAGCTGGTAGAGCTGCGTGGCTGCTGGCTAACAGCCAGGATCTGCTGAAAGTCAGAATGCAATGGTAGGGCAGCTGTAGAAGACCATGTGTGTAGGAATTCCACACGCACCTTTGGCTCAAACCTGAAGTACATTCCGTGTCTTTTCTGGATTAAAACTTTGGCTGGTGTCACCACCTCCCTTTCCTAATCAAAGAAGGGACTAGACAGGTGACAGTCCAGGGAGGGAAGTGAGAACAAGCTCTGCCCGGATGAGGCAGGGAGAATATTCTCCTGCAAAGTTCTTCCAACACTCGACCCTTTAGTCAGAGCCAGGGGGCCTGCTTTTGATCACTCCCCTTGGTCTTTGCGAAGTGACTCCCAACACATTTTAAAACCATAGCTGTAATGGTTGATAATTTTGAGTCACAATTTAAAGACACTCCCTTCTTTATTTTGTTTTAGGCAAGGAAGTGGCTGGCATCAAGCGTATAAGAGCTATTTTAACTAAGAGCAACAGATAGGTTATGGAGAGTCACCCCTTGTTCTCTGGGCCAGGTAGTAATTAAAGGCTGGGGGAACTCAGCGTTGAATGCATGCCGTTCCTCAGCACCTTCACAGCCTCTGCAAAGCTCTCTATTGCCTGCTCATTTGCTTCTCTTTCTCTGCTCCCAAGTCACAGCAATTAAGGCTTTTTCTTGCCTTCAGTGTGCCAACGTGTGCCACTGACATTCTTTCTTTTTTTTTTTTAGACAATTAGTAGCTTCCAAATCCACAATGGTCTCCAAATTGCCGAGTGTCGAAGTAAAAAAGAACTTAGATTCAGGTGTTTAGAAACGCTCACGAGATGGCAACAATGTGAAGGCACAATAGGAGAAATATTTTGTCATCTCCGAATACATTCCACAACTATGATTGAAGTTCTTAGCCTCTTCCTTATGTGATCAAGAACAGTGCTCCGAATTAAGCAGAAGAAATTAATCATTTTCAAAACATGCAACGTGTTCTTTCAAGAAGCATTCAAGGATTCACATGGAAACATTAAGTGCCATTGACAAAGTTCTTTGGACTTGTTTGGCTTTGTTTTACCATCTGCGGGATGAGGTGTTTGTTCTAAGTTGGTCTTTTGCTGGGAGGATCACGGAAGGTGGACGGTGAGGAATGTCCTTCTCAAATGGGATGGTTTCTTTATGCCCGAATCCCAGTGTACCCCGTGTCCCCTCTTCTGAGTAAGGTGACCTGTGTTTCAGTGTGACTTGTTTTGCACAGCATTCTCTTGTTAGCCCTCTTTGACAATGGCCCGGAATTACATCAACTGGCTTCCGCGTGAGTCCCCTGGACTCCAGTACGGACAAAACTGCTCACTGTAGAAACGGCTGTGCCAGTTGTCTGTTAGGGAAAACAAATTTTGGCTCCTTCTCTCGTCCTTACTTCACCATCGTTAGCGTCTGACACAAACTGCTTTGGAAATTAATGACACAGAGACATGATCTGGGGTATAAACCATAGTCTATATCCCAGGGTTGTGCCAGGCATGCCAGTAAAAGCAGGATTAGTCACAGGGAACTATTGCCATCTTTGAAAATATCAAGACTCCATAATAAATTAGAGCAGTGCGTCCCTTCCATCAGTTTCATAAGAAAATAATCCCAAGCTTTGCGTTAAGCACTGGTGTTGTTCTGATGACATGGAGAAAAACTGTCACCCAGCCATGGGATGAGAAAACAGCATGACTTCCTCAGTCTAGGGGCACTTGAGAGCTTAGTCTCAGAGATTTGGAATCAACTTAATTTTAGAAATGTATGATCTCTAGTTTTTTGTTATTATCCCCAGTCTTTTTTTTTTTCTTTTGGGATGGACACATCACTCAGTAGATATGAATATTTTATTTTAGCAAAGTACATGTGAGCACCCTTTTAAATGGCTTGACTGATACGGTTTTCGTTGGTTATTTTGGGTTTAAAATGGCACTTGAGACAGATAACCATAAAAACATAAAATGGAAAAGTGATTTTTTTATAGACAGAAAGTGGAAGGCAGCATGTTTCTGTAAATGCTGTCATGTCACCGAAGCTGGGAAGAACCGCTTGACGATTGGAAGTTGCCATGGGAAGCACGCCGCATTTCCGTGGCATTACATTTCACTCTCTTGTTTGCTTGAAAGTTACTCTTTAGGAGATAGCTGCATCTACATATGTGTGTGTGTGCATGCGTGCACATATGTGTATCTCCATCCATCCATTTTCTTCTCCTCTAATGCTAGTGTGCTGCTCCCCGTGCACTCCAGCAGAAGGGAACTTAGCTCTGATGTTGATGGTCCCCCTCCCTGCAACTGGATTATTGTAAGCATCTTGAAGTCTCCCGTGGACACGCTGGCTCCTGGACACCACATTCTCCTCTGTGTCTGTAGTGCAGGACTGTGCTGGCATCCAAGTCTTGAGCTTGGCATTTCAGTCAGCTCTGATTCAGCTGGATAGATAGCAAATTACTTTTCATTAGTGTCATGATATATTTTAATTAAGAAGCGTTATTAGATTATTCCTAGGGAAATAAATGAGCCATTGGGTGACTGTAAACACCTCTCTATAGTGCTGATACATCAAGACCGGCGGAGCTAGGGCCTAACTTCCCCCTTAGCTGCTCTGATGTCTGTCATTGTCAGAGTTCGCGGCTGAAGACAGCATAGGGTACGCATGTGCCCTTTGAGGCAGTAGAAAGTGTGGATGAATTTTTAGAGGTAAAAATTAGCTCAGCGACTTCACAGAGGGAAAAAAAGACCAATGGTGGGTTATCAGCTTACCAGACAGTGTCTCCTCCTTGAGCCCCTGGCGTGCTCCTGAGTCGCACCCCTGATGTGGCTCCGGCCCTCACCCATGCCTGTTACCACCTGTGTCTGAGGGATTGGTGCTTGAAGCCAGAAATATTCCTCTGACTTTGTTTGCTACGTTAGAAATTTCAGAGGGAATTCTTTTCATCCAGGGAAAGGAGAATCAGGCCAGTTTTGAGAAGCTAAAAATAAAACTGCAAAACTGTTTTCAGAGTGGAATTCATTGGCTTTGTTTCTGTGCATGACAGCCCCTTAGAATGCAGTATTGGATCAAACTGTGGTTCAAGAAAAAGTGTTGAGTGCATTTTTTTTTTTTAAAAAAAATAGCTTAACAGATCGAATTTCACTTCCTGAAGCTTAATAGTAGTAGAAATAATGTCGATGATGGGAATAATATATTGAGTCTGAAATGCGTGTCAAAATCTGTGCTGTAATTTTATGCATTTTTTTCTTTAAATTATGCTAGCAACCAATAGAATTCAAATTTTAACAAGGTAGAAAACATCTTACCGGTGTGACAGAAATAAAAAAAAAAATCCTGTTTTGGGAAAACAATTATATTGCCCTGAAAACTTTTTTGAAGGAGGGTTCTGGGGTACCATGAAGGAGCTAGTTTTTCATTAGCCTCCTGATTCCTATAAAAGACCCATTCGTGTGGATGTGAAGACTTCAGAATGAGACTGGTGTTGAGAAGTTAGTGTAGGAAAGGGGTTGAGAGTTCCTCAGTTTCTCTAATGGACAGGGAGATAGGGGAGACAAAGGGACTCACATAGAATGATGAGGCTGGCCTTGGAGAAGTTGTGTGTGTGTGTGTGTGTGTGTGTGTGTGTGAATGTATGCCTAAGTTTGGGTTCTTGGCACACACTCAGGTACAATGTTAGAGAGAGCCCAGCAAACAGAGAGTGTGGCAGGCTCCAGTCTCTCCAGGAACTTTAGTAGGCAGGGTAGGATTACTCTGAACAGCCGAGGGATTAAAGAACCAAGTCCATTTCTTTATGAATCTTTCTAGGTAGGGAGATGCTCAGGAAAGTTTTTCAGAGAGCTGGCCTGGTAGACGAGAGAGCACACTTCGCTTGAAGAGGACCCGCTTTCAGTGGCTAGCACCTACCTTATTCAGGTCTCTTTTCTGTTGCTGTGATGAACACCATGACCAAAGCAACTCAGAGAGGAAAGAGTTTGCTTTGTTTTACAACTCTCAGGTCACACACCATCACTGAGAGAGTCAGGGCAGGAAGTCAAAGTCGGAAACTGAATCAGAGACATGGCTTGCTTCCGGCTCACGTTCAGTGACCATTTTTATATAGCTTAGGCTACCAGCTTTAAGGTTGATTCTGCCTACGGTGGCTGGGGTGGGCCCTTCTGCATCAATTAGCAATCAAGAAAATACCCCAAAAACATGACCACAGGACAGTTGGATGGTGACAGTTCGTCAGTCGAGAATCCCTTTCCTGAGGTTTGTGTCAGGTGGACAGAAACTAGTCGGTACCCACACCAGACAGCTCCCAACTGTCTGTAACTCTAGGGAAATCTGAGGTCTCTGGGATCTTGGGTCAACTGTACTCATGTGAACACCTCCCACACAAATGCACATTATTATTATTATATTTTATATATAATACAATAATGTATTATTATTATCAAAATAGTATTGAGAAAGATTGAGGGGGAAGAAAAAAGAAATACTTTCATGAAACCCTTCACTGAGGGACAGGCGGGGATGTCTATTTGTTTTTTGTTAATACAGAGATAGCCCTTGATTGATGTCATCACCTCCGGATGGGTTCCGAGAACACTGATTCCTAGCAGGAGAAACAGGAGATCCCAGCCAGCACACATCAGGACAACTTCTGTTTCCTAGAGCTTCTAGTCAGCCTCTAAATGCAGCTACAGAGTGGGTTACATTGTTTTAAGTGACATGTTTTAGGGAGTGGAGATTAGACATATTAAATATTTCATTTTACCAGTTATACCTACCACTTCCATTATACTCTGGAATTTTTTTTTTTATATTTGATTTTATCCCTAGCTCTAAACTTCACTGGGATAGATGGTGCTTGATTTATCATAAGCTGCTTCGCTGTTTGTGTGACCTGGGAAGAAGCAAATGGCAGGCTTTCTTTCATGCTTTCTAGTGTGTTAAGTTGTGTGAGACACTTACAGTGGGCTCAGCTGTGGAACTCCCTGTGAACCCGCACACCAATCTTTGAGAGTGTGATGTCATCTGTTATGATTTCTGCAGATGTGATTCAGGGACCAACATGAGGAGACTGTTCTGTAATATGCAAATGGGCCTTAAACACAACCTGTGAGTCCCCCTTGCCTGGTGGGTGGGGCCTTTCAGTGATGTATGAGCCTTTGAGTCACCTCTATCCCTGTGAGGAACCCCACAGGCTGGGCATGTGTAGAATCCATTCCTTAGTGTGTCAGCGCCTTCTCTGTGGTGGATGGCTGTTCCTTCAAGTCCCCCGGGGGCAAGTCCCACAGTCAAGGGTTCCTTAGGAAGCATGGCCTTACAGACACATTGGGAGTAGCCTGGTGTGCCTGCCCTTAGGCTTCTGCCTCCCAGCTCTCTGAAAGCACAAACAGTTGTTTAAGGAGGCACCAGTGTCGTAATTGGCAGAGCCTCCAGTGGAAACCTGAGGCTTCAGTCAGCCCAGCCTCTGAAGAAAGATGGCGGCAGGATGCAAGCTCCTTTCCCCAAAGCCAGGCTACTCATTGCCTACGTAAAAGTCAGTTTTTCTAAAACGTAATCTGTAAGCACCCAGGGCCCTTTTTCTGGGAAGAGACAATCTTTGATAGGAAACCAGTCCTCTGCTCAGAGATTCTCAGTAACAGGGACGTGGTCTTCATCCTTTAAACAAAAACTAGAATTGTCTAAAGAACAGACCCAACATTGTGAATTTTCTTGTATTCTAAGTAGTTATACAATTAAACACCATGTACATTATTGTTTGGTATTTACTCCTCGAGTCTACAAACTTATGAAATATATACCAGTTTCTTCAGAACTTAAAATTTCCATTACTCCTGGACTAAAGCCAAATGTCATCCATCTCTTCTTCCATTTTTTTTTTTTTCGAGACAGGGTTTCCCTGTAGTTTCTAGAGCCTGTCCTGGAACTAGCTCTTGTAGACCAGGCTGGCCTCGAACTCAGAGATCCTCCTGCCTCTGCCTCCCGAGTGCTGGAATTAAAGGCGTGCGCCACCACCGCCCGGCTCTTCTTCCATTTTTGAACTCAATTAACCAGTGAGGAAAGTGCAAAATTATAGAAGAAATTATTAGTGATTATGTGTAGATAATCAGGGATTGAAGAGTTTTATTTAGCAATGCCGGTAATCAAATCTCTTAAATGATAGTAACCATTTTATGAGTTATGTCTTGGTATGTAATACCAAGTGCAAAGTATTTTAAGCTACATGCTTTTGTCACAGAAGAAGAGTAGACATACATACAGATACACTCATACATGCATACACTTGAGAACAGGTGCGCACACACACACACACACACACATACATACTCAGTTGAGAGCACACACACCCTGCTTATTCTGTTAGATTCTTTAGTAGTAGTATACCTACCTAGAAGCAAAGGTCTGCTAATACAACATTTGATGTGGACGTCATTCACATTTTGAGTGGAAACTCAAGCTAAGTTACTTTTTTTTAATGGAGCAGCTACAATGAAGTTTGACTTCCTGTCATTTCATAAAGCTAAAATTCTCAATGAACAGCATTTTCATTTGGATGAGGCCAGCCGCTATGAAAACAAGCCTCTTCAGCTGGTGAGGAGCGCTTGCCCTGATTAGCAAGGAAGCCTCACCAGGCTCCAAGTGTTTTAAAATTGAGCTGAGGGCCCTGCAGCAGCACAGCCTCTATTGTTTAGTAATGAGTATTTAGCCGAGTCCTTTCAGAAGTAAACTCTATTGTTCCCTTGCTAGTAACAGTCAGTACATCTGAGTGAGGTGATTATGGTTTCTAAAAAAGCACTTTCAGGATAGCAGTTTTTTTTTTTTTTTTTTTTTAATCTGTTTGAAAAGATTTTCCCTCTATGACTGGTGATACATTTAAAAAAACCTTAAACATTTTGAGAAAAATCTTAGAAAAGGTTTAACATTATCTGAATAGTCTGTCTTTGATCCCAGGTGCATGGAGTCTAGGGCCCCTCAGGGCCTGCAGGCAATCTCTGCTTTCTAAGCTGCTGCTTGGGCAAGAAATTCTGCAGAGCAAACGCTTCAAAACTTAGGTGTTCAGAAAGGAATCCTCGTCCAGGGGAGATGGAACATCTCTGAATAAATAAGGCAGATTTCTATGATGCTGGAGTCCTTGTGCAGCTGAGGAGACAGTCTAAACTGCTGATGCATTCAGAGCTCATTTGTGCATTCTGATGGGCTGACTGAGGAGCTCTTGGTGGTGACAGCATTGGGTAGGGGTGGAGTTTGTGTTTTCCTTAGTCCCAGTTCTGTATTCCCTTCCCAGTGGCGTGAGTCTTCTTGTGGGTGACTGACTGGAAGGACCACAGTCGTCATCCTGCTCCAAGGTGTTATTTACTAGATCGCTTGCTTATGCATCTACATAGCTTAGTACCAAGTATTCAGAACACAGGGCAAGTATTGTGGGGAGTCTAACTCGCCCATCAAATCATGCATAGATAACACTCACACGTTATCTAACATGCAGTCTAGCACATGCATCGGGTTTTGTGTGGAGCTTAGAACACATTTTAACTAACACATGGGGTTGTAGCACATGCACGAAGTATTTCCTGAAGTCTAGCACATGTATCAAGTATTACCTGGAGTCTAGCACTCATATCTAGTGCACACATCATATAATGTGTGGAGTCTAGCACATTTGCGAAGCATTGCATGGCATCTAACATGCACATCAGTTCACAAGATTACAGTTTCAGCACACAGATCTCTGGTTCTTTATGGAACTGCTTCTCATCCCTTATTGTCTTAGGTCATTTTCCCTAAATCCAGATTGAGTCAAAACTTCTACTGGAACTTGAGTGGCTGACCTTGGGTAACTCTATAAAGGAAGCATATAGGCATTCTACTGGACCTAGCCTCTCAGCCCCTGCTAGTCAGAGGTTTCTTGGAGAAGATGGAGCTCATATTTTAAGCATCTCCCAATTTCCATGCTCCTGTAACCTTATTTTAGAGATATAGAAGATATTAGATGTTTCTTAATTTGGGGGCCCATTAAGGTGGCTCAGCAGATCAAGACAATTATCAACAAGCCTGATGACCCGAGTTTGAGCCCAGAAATCCTATAAATCCATGGTGGCAGAAGTGAAGGGTCTCCAATATGTTGCCCTTTGGTCCTATGTGCACACCATGGCACACAGACCCACACATATGCACGCACAGTCAAAAACAGATGTACGGAGGTGTCTTAACTTTACCCTTAGAAGAGAATGTAAACTATAATGATGAGCAATTCTGGGCTTCTCGCCCTTCCACATCCACACCAGTGATCCATGTTCTTACCCCGAGGTTCTTCTGTCTGTGAGAATGTGTGTTTGGAGATTAGCTATCGGACTCATGAAATGCCATTATGTCATTAGTAGGATAAGATCAGCATGACGGCATAGAACTTTGATATTTCCTCAGCTGTTTCCGTGCCCTGAGTAGAAGAGACAGGTATGGCTTGGTTCTGTTTAGGACACTTACACTCTTGTTATATGACTGAGTTTCTGTAGTGGCGTATTTGCATTTTGTAGTAAATACTAGTATCCACTTTTTTCAAAAACTTGGGAAAATCATCAAAGAGATAAAGA
Organism: Arvicola amphibius; assembly: GCF_903992535.2. Taxonomy (NCBI): domain Eukaryota; kingdom Metazoa; phylum Chordata; class Mammalia; order Rodentia; family Cricetidae; genus Arvicola; species Arvicola amphibius. Next base: position 135,508,927 of record NC_052053.1, read on the forward strand.
AATTGAGTTGTCCTAGCTGTGAACCTTTTCCATGCGTTTGATTGCATTCAGGTATTTGGGAGAAAGTTCTGTGTTGCTTGTGGTCAGTCTGTTTGTGAAGAAGGCAGGCGTTATGGGAAGTTCTGTTTGTTAGAAAAATAATGGCAGAATCTATTTAATAAATTACACTGTCAATATTGTGCATGTATAAATAAGATAATTTGTCACTGTAATTAAGTAAAAATTTATAGGAAGTAAACGTATCATTTATTTTACCTATTTATAAGGTATGGAGTATGCTTGGACATGGCTCATTTTTAGAGTAAAGGCTACACCTGTGCCAGGTGACAGACAACTTTGTAGAGAAGTGCCCAAGGTGACATGGGCCACTTGTGGTGGCACTGCCCTTTCTGTGGGTTGTCCTGTGGGGTGCGTGCGTGTGTGTGTGTGTGTGTGTGTGTGTGTGTGCAGAGGGAGCTTAGAGAAAAGCATTAGGTGTCATTTGTGGGGCTCCATCATTTTTGTGGGGAAGGGACAGCCGTTTGCTGCCCTGGAACTCACTAAGTAGGCCATACCGCTAGCTTTCCTTAAGCAAAAATATGAACTCTCGTTAATTCCCCAAAGTCTGATAATGCCACACATGGTTTTGATTTTCACGGCTCTGGGACATTGCAGCGGCTAAGTGTTTTTGAAAAGGGGGAATAGGGAAACTTTCTGACTATGACTAGTGCATGTCTGTTTTAGGAGATTGGAAGCTTAAGGAAGATAAGATCTGGGATCCGGGATGGAAAGTGGAAGACCCGTGGCCATGCTGTTCTCATTTACCTTTTATTGCTGTCATTAGAGCCACTCTCTGACTCTCTGTCACTACGTCGGGAGCCCTGGAGCCATCTTGGGCTTCTGGTACTGTGGTTCTGCCTCCTCGCACTCTCTGTGTCTCACGTCCTCTGGTCTGCCCTGTTCTGACACTGCAGTCCATCCTCTTTCCTCTTTTGTCTGGAGTCATGCCGTGGTATCCTGCTCAAGCTTGCTTCCCAGAGTGGCACCTCGCCCCCTACGTATATCAGCGAGCTCAGCTTATCCCCTGCTTTCCTCTATGTTAGCACAATGACGCCGTATTGTTTCAGGGCTCCAATAACCCTGCTAACTCCCCAGCCTCACTTCTTGTCCTACCCTTTTCATGTTCTCCTTGGTCACATGACAAGAAATTTCTAGTTCATTCTTGTTTTCCTTGTTCCACTGACAGCTGTGCTTTGCTGTTTTCTGTCCTCTTCTCCTCGCTCTTTTGAAGCCTCTGGTCTCCCAAGATCTAAGACAGGAAACAAAAGTTCTTTTGCAATACTGAATGCTTATTATAAATATATTTTAAATAAAATCTTTTGTCTTTTCATCCAGAATTCATCTTATCATCAACCGTGGGGATTCCCTCTGTACACTAGTTTGATCTATGTGGTGTTTCTACATTCTGTGGTGAATGGGTACTCATTGTAGAATTTAAGTCAGTAAATAATCCTGGACAGTTATGTCAGGTGGACATCCAAAAGAAGCACTATTTTTAGTGGATTTTATCTGGAGATAAAATTTATTTAGAGAGGCAGTGGTGATCAAAGCAGTCTATCTGTCTTTATCTCTGGTTCCCATGAGGTCGATAGATAGATGCCTTTGCTTTCATAATTTTGACAGTCTTGTGGTGGGGGACACATACTCAAAGAGGCAACGACAATGAATCAGATTGGGCATGGAGATAATGTAAAGTAATCAATAAAATAAATAATGCATATATAAATAAAATAAAGTAATGCAGGTGATGTGATCGGACTGTATGAAGTCCTAGGCTTCTAACTGGACTGAACTGTCAAGGTTGCGCAATGCCATACATGCCAATGTATTAATAAAATAAGAGCCAGTCACATATCACCATGGAGCAGAAGTGGTAGACATGCATATTATGGGGCTAAAAGTCTTAGGGCTAAAGACTTATTTTAAATAATCAGAAGATATTTAATTAAAGTTGGAAAAATACAATAGAATTCAAGTAAATTTCTGTAAGACATAGTGAGGAGACTCGCCATTCTCCCTGAGGACTGGCTGAGGTAAAGAGCTGTGTAGATGTTGTAAGGAGCAGTATTTTAGCTTTGTCTAGAGGAGGTCTGGGTGCGGTGTCTCTGTTAGGCTGTGGGTTTAGGTAGGAGATACCTCACTGAGGTGAGTGAAAACATTCCTCTTCAGGAAAGAGAAGCAGTCTAGGTAATTTCAGAAATCCATATTGTTTGAAGTTCAGGAAACTTGGCCTAGGCAGACTGGAGGTAGCCCCTGCGCAGGAGACGATCCACCCAGAGCGGGGAAAAGTCCTTAGCAGAGGTGGTTGGAGAGAATGCGGTTTTCTGGAGAAGGGACTTTGACAAACAGGTAGCTTAACAAACGGTGATTAAACAGAAAGGGAAACTTGCCCTGCAGTGTCTCAGAGAACTGACTGAAGAAAAAAGGAGAACAGAGAGAAAGGGAGCAAAAGGTCGTATGCCACCTGAACGAAATAATTGAAAACTAGCTTTCTCAGGTCTAACAGAAAAGGGGCCCTTGGCTTGGGTGCAGAGATTAAGCACTGTTTAAGTAAGAATAGATTACAGCAAAGGGCTTGTTTAGTTACACATTTTTCTGAGGTTACTCTTGTTAGTCACCTCTGCCCTCCCAGTATTTTACTCTATTAATGGATCTTGGTTCTTGGAGACAGGACAGTCTTCCAAGTCTTCCAGTCCGGGGTGAGGACAGTCACTGTGGAAGTCCCCTTGGCTTTCATCATCTTCCCGAGAACAAAGCAGTCACATCCTACTGACTCCAGAATGCTCTGGGGCCTTTCACAGACAAGAAAAAAATAGGAAAATCTTAAGTTTTTGATAGAGACAAGGGTAAAATATTAAATCACAAAAAGTAGATTGATGTTTTTCTTCTCTGAGTCCTTTAGCTGCTAATTTTATTAATCCTTCCAGTAGGGGTTGGCAAGGCTGTGTAGAATGTTACTTTGTCTGGTTAACTTATCTGGACACTGTTATTTATAAATAGGCTGTATCACTTTTTTTTTTTAAATATTGTACCATGGTCATTTTGTAAACACTCACTCCAAGCAGAACTCTGCATACCTGGCTGGGCTCTTTTGGAGAAGGGCAGAAAAATAGTCCTTCCCAAGATGAAATTGCTTAATATATAAGGAAAAATAAAGATCTCTTTCTCCAGTGTGCATTTGGAATGTTATAAAATTTGAGCTAAATATTGATGTTTGTTTTGGGTGTTTTTGTCTTCCAATTGGCATGTTAGTGGGACACTTCTTTGGGTGAAATCATTTCTGTGAACTTGGGAGAATCAGTTTCCCTGTTTGCCCATGGACACATGGAAAATACACCCGTTTAGCATATGTTGTTTGTTTATTTTTCTTATAAGATATTTCAGGAATACGGAAAATTGTGAATACTAAATTTAGTAAATCCTTATCCATTCGCCAGCTTCTTTTATTCTGTTACCTCAAAACTCTCCTTTGCTCTAGGAAAGAAAAACTTAGGGTACTCGAGTCCAGGACGGTGATTTCTGTGAGTCCAGGACGGTGATTGCTGTGAAGGGAAAGACACTGGGTACCAAGCCACTCGAGCTGGTTCCTGGAACCCACATGATGGAAGGAGAGAACAGACTTCCAAAAATTGTCCTCTGGCTGCCACACACTGTGGCATGAGTGTTCACACATGCATACAAACACACATACACACGTAATACACACTCAAAAATAAATGTAATAAAAATAATATATTTGAAACATTCTATACACAATCCATTCACTCTCTAGGGTTAGATGGTATTCTGGAATTGAGGTCTATCATTCTTATCCATGAATTAATTTTTTAAATTTAAGACTTATTGTTAATATTTTAAACCATGTATGTATGCATGGGTGTTTGTGGTTATGTGCTTGTGAGGGAAGACCCAGAGGTCTGGGATCTCGGTGGAATTGGAGTTATAGGCCTGACATGGTCCTGGGAATTGAACTCAGGCCTTCTGGAAGAACACTCACTACCCAGTCATAACCACTGATCCATCTCCTCAGCCCTCACTTATTCCTTTCAGTGGCAACTAAAAACTGTTTGAAAAAATGCCACATCATTCTGCATCTTTTATGTGACATATGATTCATATTTTCATTTGCTTTCAGCAAAAAGGAGTACCAGTGTTGAAGTGTATGGCTGTAGGCCTGTTATATTGATTGTTATATAGAATTCTGTTATTCCAGTTCCTTTGTTTTTATAGATCCAATCTGCTTTCCATGGGCATATAGATTGTTTCCAAGCTTTCTGATGGTAATAGTCGTGCCATGAGTATTATGACTTCCTCAAGAAGACACACAAGAGTTTCTCTGGGAGCAGATTTGCTGGGCATTTGCTAGTTTCCTGCAGCGGCTGAGAGAATTTTTACTGAATTAAAATTAAGGTGGTGGTTCTGGCAGGCCTTCATTTTTTTCCTGAACCTCCAGTAGAGAATTCATTTCCTTGCCTTATCCAGCTTGGAATAGGTGCTCTCATACCTGGGACTGTGGCCTCAATCTGGTATCTTAAATCTATCATGTATGTTTGACTGTACCACAGTTGCACATCTGCCTGACTCTGCTCTGCTTTCATTCCATACTCTTAAGATCCTTGGGCCAAAGAGATTGCTCAGTGGGTAGAGGAGCTGGTCCACAGGCCTGGCAACCCTGGGTCCCACAAGGTGGCTGGGGAGAACTGACTTTTGAGAACTGTCCTCTGGTCTCCATATGTGTACTGTGGTACCCATGTGCACACAGCAAAATCAATAAATCAAAATTGAAAAAAAGTCACATCAGGCATGGTGACTCATGACTATAACCCCATACAGAGGAAGCTGGGAAAGGAGCATTGCTGTGATTTTGAATGCAGCTTGGGCTATCAGTTGGAATCGAGGCCAGCTAGAGTAAGACTATGTCTCAAAAAAGCCAACAGATAAACAGACAACTTGTGAGTGCTTTGCTTCCCCCAAATAGTTCAGAATGGTCAGCCCAGTCTAGAAGTCATTTAACCAGCAACTTTAATTCTATCTCTAACTCGAACTTCTCTTTGCCATGTAGGTAACAGATGCACAGATCCTAGGCATCAATTCAGAACATCTGGACAAGGCGGCCTTCCCCTGCCTGCTGTAGGAAGTAGACCATTAGACACCAGCTAGACTGCTCTGCCTACCATACAGTGTAGACCATTAGACATCAGGTAGACTATTCTGCCTTCCATAGGGTGTAGACCATTAGACACCAGCTAGACTACTCTGCCTACCATACAGTGTAGACCATTATACACCAGCTAGATTACTCTGCTTTCCATAGGGTGTAGACCATTAGACATCAGCTAGATTACTCTGCTTTCTGTAGGGTGTGGACCATTCGATACCAGCTAGACTACTCTGCCTACTGTGGGGTGTATACCATTAGACACCAGCCAGACTACTCTGCCTACCGTAGGGTATAGACCATTAGACACCAGCCAGACTACTCTGCCTACCGTAGGGTATAGACCATTAGACACCAGCCAGACTACTCTGCCTACCGTAGGGTATAGACCATTAGACACCAGCCAGACTACTCTGCCTACCGTAGGGTATAGACCATTAGACACCAGCCAGACTACTCTGCCTACCGTAGGGTATAGACCATTAGACACCAGCCAGACTACTCTGCCTACCGTAGGGTGTAGACCATTAGACACCAGCCAGACTACTCTGCCTACCGTAGGGTGTAGACCATTCATCCCCAGCTGGATTGTCTCATACAGCTATTCTAAATACATGAACACTCTCACTCTGAAAGTGCATGTGAGACTCATTTGTTCCACATCCTGCCAGCAAAGGGATTATAAGATTTTAAAATTTTATCCAGTTTGACAGGAGTGACTGGTCACTCATTGAGCAGCTTTTCATACAATTACTGGGGCAGAAGTGTGACTTTCTACTCCTCAGTTCCTTTCCTTTACTGTTTTCAACTTGCTCTTGTTTTCTTCTGTTTTATTATTCATTTAGAGATTTTTAAAAAGCAATTTAGTTATATATTTGTGTATGTGTTTGTATGTATGTGTGTGAGAGAGAGATGTGTGGGGGTGGGTATGTGTGTGTGTTGTGTGTGTGTAGTGTGTATGATATGTATGTGTGTGGTGTGTACATGTATGGTGTGTGTGTTTGTATGTGTGGGGTACATGTGTGTATGGTGTGGTGTTCATGTATGTATATGGTGTGTGTGGTATATGTGGTGTGTGTTTGTGTGTGTGTTATGTGTATACTCTATCATACAAATGCAAGTGTAAGGATGAGTACACGACCTCAGATACTGGCCCCGCATGTTACCTTGTGTCACAGTGACCGTCTGTCATGCTCTTTCTGTGGAGCATGGCAGACTAGCTGGTCCCTGAACTTCCTTCTGTCCACCCCCCATCTTCCTGTGGGACAAGTGAGTTACAGAATCTCATCTTACATAGTCAGCTTTTACATAGATCTGGGGATTCGAACTCAGGTCTTTGTCTTGCACAGCAACTGCCTTTACCCACTGAGCCAACACCAAAGCCCCTGAGCAAAAATTTCATGCTACTGGACTGGGTAAAGTTTCATGGCCATAGAAATGAAGCAGATTCATGCTAGAATTCTTCACGGGGAGGCAGTGAATGACCTAGCCCCTCACTGTCCAGGAACAAAGGCACAGGAAGAAGTGAGGAGCCATTGACTACTGTGATTGGACCCTCTCATGAGGGGAAACTGTAAAACAAGAATTAGGCAGTGTGGAGGCTGAGAATCAGCCAGCTTCCCCAGAGCCCAGAGCGCTGGTTCCCTTTTGGACAATCAATTCCAAGCATATTCTGTCGTGGACGACATTCTGAAAGGAAATCTAGTCTAGCAAAGCCCTTCATCTTCTCTGCATCCATACCACAACCTGAGCCTGAATGCCCTCCACCCTCCACATAGGGCTTGTTTCCCATCTCAGTTATAACTCTTTAAGCTTGGGGATAAAATTAAGTACATTTCTGATGCCCAAAATAAGTGTCTCAAGATATTTTCACTTCTTTTTCCTTAAAGAAGTGTTGTAGAGGAACTTAAAAGTGAGTGACAGTTGACAAAGATGTGGTTGCCTGGCAACTGGCAATTTAAATAACTAGGAGTTGATATGATTTACCAACCTGATAAACAGAAAGAACTTTAATATACTCCAAAGGACTGCTACAGATGTTGCATTGAGCTATTTATATGTGTTGATCTATCTCAATCTATTTTAATATATGCATATATACATCTCACACACACACACACACACACACACACACACACACACACATGCAGAATTTTTCCTGCAAAATATGAAAGCAAAGACTCTGTCTCTTCCCCTATTTGACATTAATAAATGTTACCTTCGGTGATAATTGTTTTAGTTTACTCAGGTTTACACGGATTCTTAGTTTCAAAGAGCCCTTCTCTCACAGAGTGAATAAATATCTTTGGGAACTGGGGCTAGTGCTGTGCGCTCCAGTATGGTATTTAAGTCAGTAATTGTTGCTTTACTTTCCCAGGCTCTCTCCAGCTGTTGCCTTTGATTCCTCCCTGAGACAATGATGATTGATAGGATTGGCCTGAAGTGAGTCAGCCAAATTGATTAGCCTGTTTTCCTTAGGGATCACCAGGCTACGGATGCTTTCTTGTGCCAGGTGCTTTCCTCGAGCCGGGGGGTTAATCTTCACACCACCCCTGTCTCTACCGGCAATCTTCAACATGGTTCTTCCGAGAGATGGCAGGAAAGCTGCAGCCCCTGGACACCCAGACATTACAGTGACCCGAGGAGTGTTCCCTCCCAGAAGGAAGTCAGTACTGTTATTTTGCGTATCAATTCCATATAGTAAATTTGAACAGTCAGTATAAGATTTTTGTCTATTCTTCTTCTCATCATGGGAAATGACAGTGCTGTTATAAGCACAGTTTTTAAGGTAATTTCGAGGACCAGTTTGATCACTTTCAAGGGAGGAGCATCAAGCCTAGAAGTTATGATGACCTTGAAAGTACTTTATGATATAGGGATACAAAAATAAGATTTTTCAACAAAATGATTGAAGTACATAGCTAGGTAATTTTAAAGCTGCCCTTTGAAATTATTTACTGATTAATTAATTAATGCTTTATTAGTCATCCAGATAAGACTTGGGGGCTTTGGAGAAGGAGGACATTTTTGCAAACCACATATGTCTGCATGAGATCAGCATTTGGGTCTGTATAACCAGCTTCTCCGGGCAGTTCCTGTCTCACGGCTAATCGCTGTGCCGACTCCTTTCTCCACATCCAGGTCGGTGCGCGCTGTCCTGATCCTTAGAAAACGGGCATCGGCACTGTGTGATGGCAGGGACAGTTTGCAAAACGGAGACCCGGACTGTCATAATGATATCACCCAAGTATTAAAAACTGTGCTAAACGGCCTGTCACTCATTTCTAATGGCCCTGCTAGTAATTAGGCCTAGCACCTTCCAGGTGATGAGGGCCAGCTGAAGCGGGAGAATCTTTGCCTGTGAGCAGCAGAGAAGTCAGGGGTTTGCATCGAGGTCAGCAGTCCAAAGCCAAGTGTGCGTTTCCTGTGCTTCCGTTCTGTTCCTCTGCTTCCTCCTCTCCCAAGTGTGTCTCCCTGGCATCTTCACACTGGAGTTTAGATGTTGTCAAGGAGAAGCCAGTTTAAAATCATCAAAATAACAAAACAAAACGAAAACCCCTTTGCTTCCGAGTCCTTACCCCAAAGATACTCTCATTTCAAGAAGTCTTGGATAAATCCAGAATCTGCCTTTTTAGAAGGTCTCTGAAATCGCTGAATGGGAAATCCCTGGTGTGGAATCTGGGAGACAAGTGTGTATTCCTGTAGCGCTGTACTCACAGAAAACACCTCGTGAGCACAGGCTAGGTCCCAGCACACTCACAGAAAACACCTCGTGAGCACAGGCTAGGTCCCAGCACACTCACAGAAAACACCTCGTGAGCCCATGCTAGATCCCAGCACACTCACAGAAAACACCTCGTGAGCACAGGCTAGGTCCCAGCACACTCACAGAAAACACCTCGTGAGCACAGGCTAGGTCCCAGCACACTCACAGAAAACACCTCGTGAACACAGGCTAGGTCCCAGCACACTCACAGAAAACACCTCGTGAACACAGGCTAGGTCCCAGCACACTCACAGAAAACACCTTGTGAGCCCAGGCTAGATCCCAGCACACTCACAGAAAACACCTCATGAGCACAGGCTAGATCCCAGCACACAGAAAATACAGAAAACACCTCGTGAGCCCAGGCTAGATCCCAGCACACTCACAGAAAACACCTCGTGAGCACAGGCTAGATCCCAACACTGCTAAAATCCTTGCTCCCGAGATAAAGTTCACTATGTTCCAAAGCCTGAGCCCAGGTTACTCCTAGTGAGATATAAATATGATGTCTGTGCACTATAGGAAAGTCTGAACTCCTCTGTAGGGTGACATTCAGAGATAGTGCCTGAGCTGATGATTTATGGGCCACACATTAGTGCGCTCAGGACATTCCGTGTTTCCTGGGGTGGTGGTGCATGTTCACGGGGGTCTCAGGAGAAAACAGTAAGTGTAGGCAAGAAAAGAGCCAGGGGTGACAGAAATCAGCAAACCTTAGGCTTACAGTGGCTTGGGAATGGACGTGAAGATGGGGATACGACAGTGAGGTTGGTTTAGATCAATAGTTAAGTTGGGTGCTTTGGACAGATGTCAAAGTAAGAGGCTTTTCAATGGGAGGTGTCCTGGCAAAACCTCCCTGCAAGGCTCTCAGATGTGGGCATGAGAAATAATAATAATAATAATAATAATAATAATAATAATAATAATAATAAAACAGAATCAGTAACGGAGTGGGCCTTGAGAAAGGGCCTGTCTGCTCGAGGCCTTCCTGGTTTCCTTCTGTGCTGTGTGGGTATCCACTTTATTTCTTCATCTTCGCAGAATCACTCTCCCGGCCTTGAAACTGGATGGACCACAAGTAGACAGGGCACTGAGTGATAGGAGCAGACAGAGCATTCACTGGGAGCATTAGCAGACAGAGCACTCACTGGGAGCATTGGCAGACAGAACACTCATTGGGAGCACTGGCAGACAGAGCACTCACTGGGAGCACTGGCAGACAGAGCACTCACTGGGAGCACTGGCAGACAGAGCACTCACTGGGAGCATTAACAGATAGAGCACCTAGTAAAATGATCAGTGAATCTGCCCCCAACACAGACAGGCATGGTAGTTTTCTGAAGAATGACACCCTAGATTCTCATATTTAAGAACTTGGTCTCCAGTTGGTGGAACTGTTTGAGAATTGGGTGTGGGTTTGCTGTTTGAGGGGTGTCACTGGGGCAGGCTTTGATGTTAAAAAGACTTGTGCCCCTCCCTCTGCCTCATCCTTGTGTCTGAAGATGTGAGCTCTCAGGTTCTGTTCTTACAGCATGCCTGCCTGCCGGCCTGATGCCATGCTCCCTATGATAGCTGTGAACTCTCACCTTCTGAAACTGTAAGCCCACAAACAAACCCTTCCTTCTATAAGCTGCCTTGGTCACAGAGTCTTGTCACAATAGAGAAGTATCTGGAATAATAAGCCTGAGGCTGTGTTGAAATTCCTAGGGTAATCTGTGAAGGAGCAAAAATAGTTCTTCATGGGAGGGGAATATTCTCCACACAAGGGGAGGAGACCACACGTTTTTCTTGAAATTTCTACATGATAGCTTTTACTAACTTACTTGTGTTTCCCCCATCCATGTTTGAGTGATTTTTGACAATGCAGGTAGCATCAGTGGAAGATGAAAGTAGACGTGGTGTATTCACGAGCAAAGGGTAGCGCGGTGTTTTCCTTTAGAGCACACATTTGTCTTCTGAAAGGAAGATAGCGGAGCAAAGCTGTAGTAATTAGACCCTTTTGTCACTCCAGCAGAGGGAGATGATTAATCGCCGCGCTCAGAGCCCTGCTCCACAGCAGGAGGTGGTCCCTTCACTCTGCTCTCAGAATGGCTCTGGCTTGCAGTCAAGCGCAATTTGTATACGAATGCTAATAATAGCCAATCATCTGAGTGCTTCCCCTTACCTGTTACTTCATTATTTCTGCTAATCCTCAACATGACCTGCTAAGTTAAATAATTCATGTTTAAGCAACCGAAGCTCAGAGAGGTTAATTGACTTCCAGACCACCCAGCTAGTGAGACATTTCACTTGGGGCACTTTGCTGGGTAGAGGTACTGTCAGGGCTTCTGGAGGGAGGTTCTAGCCTGAAAGAATTTTCAGAACCGCCCCACCCCAAGATGTATACAACATTATAATCTGAAAAAGAGATCCACACCACTGTAGATTACAATGACGCATGAAGGTCTTCTGTGTTTGGCTGATCATAGCCTATCCCTCTGTTCAGGAGAGGTAGGGAGGAGACCAGGGGAGCCAGATTCTTTTAAGCATGCTCGATGGCGCAGTTTTCTGCAGCAAAGGTTATAGTGGGTGCATTACAAAGCCCTCTCGCTGCATGGGCCTCAGAGGCTGTCAGGAGTACCTTCACCTCCACTGCCACTTCCTTTTCATATTCTATTTTGGACTTCTGTCCCTTGCGCATTTACAGGTAGATAAAGTACTGGCACCCCCTTTCTCTCCCCTCCACCCCCCACCAGTCCAGCCTCTTAGCCATGACTGAAAAACTGAAAAGGGACCTACCTGTAGGTACATTCTACAGTTTCTGGTCATTGTGAGCTCAATTTGGTGCTTGTGATGGCTGACTCTTTCTTGTCCTGGGAAGAAAGTCACAGATAGGGACCTGCAAATATCATCCAAGAAAAACTGTGGAGTAAAACCTTCTGATAAAATTATATTCATTATAATAGGCATTGTTGAGGCTATCATTTGGGGCCTGAATACCCTGGGGACTCAATCTGATGTTTTAAAATCTCAGGGTTACTACAAAAGATCTATTTTTATCAATGCAGGTACTGCAGTTGGCAGGATTTCTTCTTTTGAAATGAAATATCCAGCAGGCCATTTTTGATAATGTTGTGTATTTTTAGATGTTACCATTGAGTTATATTTATAGTATAGACTACTGAATCCTATCTTAAATATGCAAAATCTATGCATAACTAATTCCCAAGCTGTGTTCTTTGCTCTGTATTACACCCGCAGTGTAGCCCGTGTTTAAGTTGTTGTCCCAGAGTCTTAGAAAGAGGCTTATCATCGGCTTGAAAATGTAAACATGGAGAGTGTCTATGAGCTATGCGGCCCTCTACATGACACAGCCCGCTCACAACTAAGCTTTCATGGTAAATTAGGAGGACGCAGGTGGGCACAGAAGCCAATAGGCTCGCAGAGATCAACCTTTAGACGCCAGGGATGCTGATGAACTAAAAGGAGCTGGTCTGCCAAGTTTGTTCTGGTGTGAGTAACCCAAAGTACCAAGCATGGACTGCAGCTTTAGGGAAGGTGAAGTCACAGACTGAGCATCATTGCCAGTGCCAGTCCCCAAAGCTCAGCACCTCTGGACTCCTGGGTGTTCTGTTTCTCAGGACAACACAGGCAATGTTAAGAACATTTGCAAAGTTGGAGCCCAGTCCTTCTTTTGCTGTTAACGGTGTGAGGGACGAGTCTCAGTATCCTATTCTCTACTCTCTTGGTGATAATCTTTGAGGCTAGCTGGAGCTTGTAAAAGCTGTCTAATGACAACATGTTTTTTCCTCCTTGGAGAGGAAAAGCATTGGAGGTTGGAAAGATGGTAGCACACTGAACCCTCCTAACAATTAAGGGAATCAGTTCAATTGTGAGCCTATGAAATGACTCTGTCTTTGACAGGTAATTTTCAGCCAGCGCCCTTCGTCTCTCCCAGCCCATGAAGGCACCCACCCCTTCGGGCTTGCTGTTGTGTCATGGCCCAGATTCTAAATTAATTTTTTTGTATCTCTGATCAAATAAAAAACTATCTTCTAGTCCTCCAGAATTGAATGCTAACAAGTGGAATAAATAATTTGTTCTAAGTCAGATAACTAACACCTCATAGGTTTAAATCTTTCCCACTCTTCATGCATTCAGTGAGAGTGGACTGTGCACCTGTCCTGTGCCGTGCACTGCAACACATGCAGGCGGTGCGAGGCTGATGTGGTTCAGTCCCCGAGCAAAGAACAGTCTCACAGCAGATAGAGCACTGTACCTGTGTAGGACACACGGAGGTTCTAGGCGAGGAAGGGTGTGGAAGCTGACTGTGCACTGGGAATGACTGACCAAGAGTCTCGCGTTAACACGACGCTAAGGAATTCAAGGCAGGAAGGAGAGTAAAGTCGTGGGAGGTGTCTAAGCATAGACACGACAATGCCCTCTCTGGGGATGATGAGATCAACAGCTGCTGTGCTTTCATGTACCCACACCCACTTCACAGACTGGCGTCCATTCTGGTTGTCTGCAGCCTGAGCCCCCATTGTTGTTAAAAATGTTGGGCTTCTGGCATGTGGACATCATTCTGTAGTGAGGTTGTAATAGGCCGCTTGTGGGTTCCCGGCTGCCCGGCTAGTTTAGACCCAAAATAATCACACAGAAACTGTATTAGTTAAATCACTGCTTGGCCCATTAGCTTTAGCTTCTTATTGGCTAAATCTCACATATTAATTTAACCCATTTCTATTAATCTGTATATCATCGCCACATGGCTCTGGCTTACCGGGTAAAGTTCCCAGCGGCTGTCTTCGGCAAATCCATGGCTTCTCTCTAACTCCATCTTCCTCCTCCCATGCTATAGGCCAAACCAGTTTTTTTTATTCATTAACCAATAAAATCAGTACATAGACAAAAGGACCTCCCACACTATAGTGACTACTTTCACCCTTCTAGCTTCAAGAGGCAATAGTGTAGATGTTCAATTGTGTTGTGTAGTAGGCATAGTTAAGTCTTTAAACCAAATAAAATATCAAAAAATGTTGGGTTTCATTTTAGGAATAATGCCAGATGGCCGGAAGGGTTTTATCTGCAAGGAAAGGGAAGAGACAGAGAAAGGATTATATTTTTGAGGGCACTTGAATGTCACTTGAGCTTTTGTGTCATCAAATTTACTCAGTCATTTATTCATGTATTCATACATTTCCTGGAAGCAGGGAAAAAAGAAGACTAGACCAAAAACCCAAGTAAGAGCAAAAGATTACTTGAGTGTTGCAGAATCAGTTAATACGCAAGAGAAGAGGGTAGGGTAGATTCGAAATGATTTTTCTCTGTGGAACCCATGTTGACCTAAATCTCATTGCACAACTCATGCTGGCGTTGAGTGTGTGATTTTCTTGTCTCAAACTCTCAAGGCCTGGGACTACACATTGTGATAATGTGTGTGTGCTTGTGTGTGTGTGTGTGTGTGTGTGTGTGTGACTGCACGTGTGTGCTGGTGCACATGTGTATGTATGTGCTTGCATGTGAAGTCCAGGATGTCTTCCTTGGCTGGTTTCAGGTGTCTTTCTTGTTCTCTTTGTTTACTGAGGCAGGGTCTGTTGCTCAACCTGGAGCTTGCCAATTTGGCTAACGCAGCTAGACCAGCCAGCTTCTCTCAGGGATTCCCCGTTTCCACCAGAGATTCCAGGCAGGCTGCCACATGCGTCTGGCTTTTTCTGTGGATGCTGGGCTCTGGACTCTGGCCCTCATGCTTATGCAGTAGGTGCTTAATCTACTGAGCTATTTCTCTAGCAAATAAATATTTTTAAGGGTTTCATGCTTTGGCCTTCATGACTGTCTTTGGGAAATGCCAAAAACAGAAACTAGGTAGAATTCCAGGTTTTCGTGCTGGATGACCGTATGTCTGGGGTGTACTTAGTAACGGCTGTGGAGTAGACCTCAAAAGCAGTTTTCTAGAGAAATTACAGCAGCAGTTCAGGCTCTGTGACTTAAGTGCATGACTGCAGTTTTGAGTTATCTCTTTGTGTTTAGTGCGCAGGTCCAGTGGGTTTCTGCCACCAAGAAGCTGTCTGAGTCTGCCAATGCCACCTACTGTATAGGGGCAGAGCTCATGACTGTCTCTGCAAAGAGGACTTGTAACTGTGGAGACTTTGTTGGGAGCAGTGAGACCCCAGATCCTGAATTTCTTGTAATCCACTGATCTGAGTGCCTACAGCTGCTCTGAGCATGAGACCGTCAGGAGTTCCTGATGGCAGGAGAGTGGTTTCTGGTGGGTTTGGCTGGGGCATGGCTATCTCTATATAATCTGCTCCTGAACACAATAAAGGGGGCATTCTTGGGGAATTCAAGGATGACCCGTGTCGCTGTCTCTCTGTCTGTGTGTGTTTGTGTATTTTAACCTCCTGCCCCTTGCCCGAATCTCGCGAACTGGGTGCCAGCGCATAGAGCGCAGACACGGGGGCGCGGTGCGTGGCAAGACTTGACTGTGTGTTTCATAGAAAAACAATATCTTCACTGTTCTTGTTGTGGGTTACATAGGTTGAAAAAGCACTCTGACTTTTTAGTAGTGTGTTCTCCAAATAGTACCAAATGGCTAAAATGAGCAAAAGGAGGAACACAGTGCTCAGAAAACGGCAAAAAAAAAAAAACCCAAACCCCAAAGGGGTAGATTGGTATTCAGAAAACATGAAATCCAACTTGAGTCCTGCTGCAGCATACCAGGTTGCCATTTATTCTAACTTTTGAATTCCTCTTAGCATCTTTTGTGACAGCGTTTAGTTTGTAAAGTTTCGCTGCCCTGTGAACCAGCCTCCAGCAGCTCAGGGCTAAAAGGGATCCACAGACTTGGTGTTCTAGCATGTTTTTCTCCAAGAGGGAAAGGGAAAAGGCACTCACACCCTTGACAGTTCCCTCCAGTCCTTGTCTTTTTTCTCCTTTTGTGTTCTCTGTTTTCCTGGTGATTTCCTTCTCTCTTTCTTGATGTTTTCCTTATAACTCTCTATAGTGATATTTTATTTGTGTTTTAATAAATAATGCTTGCCTGAAGATCAGAGTGCAAGGCTAGCCACACTAGTCATTCGTACAGTGGTGTCACACGCCTTTAATCCCTGAAGACACACTAGTTAGCCATAGAGGCCAGGCGGTGGTGGTGCACGCGCATGCCTTTGATACCAGCACTAGAGAGGAATATAAGGCAGGATGAGGCAAGAACTCGCTCTCTTTTCAGTATGAAGATTTTGTAGAGGTAAGAGCTCTCTAGTAGTTGGCTGCATTGCTTCTTTGATCTTTCATCTTGAACCCCAATATCTGTTTGGGTTTTTATTAGTCAAGGTATAACTCACTCATTCTTGTTTTCCTTTTAACTAATTTAACTCTATCTTTTTTTTTCTTTTCCCTACAGTTTATAAACCCTAGCAAAATCTTTCAGGCAATATAAAAATTACAATGTGGTTCCAATCTGTTTTTCAAGTAAATGATTATAGTGAATACAAGTAGAAACATCATGTTTTCCATATTCCTTACATGATTAAACATGTTATGTATTACAGGTGGAAAACAAATTATCCTAAGAACCCATATACATTCATATCCAAGCAACTTGCTGTTGATTATCAGTGTAGGCAAGCAAGCAAGCAAGATATTCTTTTACTGACAGGCTGTGTTTTGTGGTTACAAAGAAAGCACCAATCACTTTATTGCTTATCTTGAAAGGTAATCTTATGGATAATCTTAAAGGAATCACAAACCTAAACTATCATGTATGTTAAAGAATCAGTCAACTCTACTTTAAGTCTTTAGGGTGCATACCCACTCATCAGTAGTTTTTATATCAAGAGATTGAGGGTAAAAGTAAGTATAAGAAATTGATCATCTCCTTTGGTCATCAACCAATCCTAGCAAGAAAGGTGTGTCTGCTAAGGATAATTGGGCTGATTTGTTCTTGTTCCCTGACCTTAATGAGTTCCTCACTCAACTGTGTGCCTTTCTCAAATTTTGGATTGTATTCTTGGGCTTTTCAACTTAAAGCATTTGACAAAAGCGTCTTAGTCTAAGATTTTTTCAAATCTTTATTTCAGCCATGATGCTCTCTGGATCCTGTGAACACATCTCCCAACAGTAAGACTAAAAGAATTTAAATTAGCTGGGTTACTGGTACTCAATTGTTTTTCTTAATCATTAACCTAAGCCACAGTTTATGAGGCTCCTCAATAGAAACTCATGTGTTCTAGCTGGGTGATACTTCCTTGTTTTATTTTTTTTATCATCAAAACTTTATTTAAACTAACATTCTTATCAATTAGACAGTCCAGCTTAGGAAGAAATCATCTTCATAAGAAGCCATAGGATGTTTCCATGAGATAAACACACTATATTACAGGCAGTGGGGATCTCCCCACACCCATTCACACCATGCCAGATACCAGAGAAAGATGGCAGCAGCAGACGTGTGAAGGCCCAGCAGAAGCAAAAGACACTCTGGAGTCTGTGGAGTCTTGGGGCCTGGCCTATCGGACAATCACCCACCAGGGATTTTCCTCCTGGTGGTCTGACACCCTGAAGTCAACCACCGTCCGCTGCTCCTCTGGCAAGACCACCAACAATCAGTAAGGGTTCTTTAGCAAAGGAGACCTGTAACTTGATCACTCCTGAAATTGTGAGGCCCGGGTAGACGTCTTGATATTTGAACAGTTCTGAGGTGAGGGCTTACACCTCCTGGTGAGCCGCAAAGACAGCACTTCAGAGAGGACCCACCCCTCTATTGCCAGTATGCTCTGTGAGCAAGATACTTGGAACTCTTTTAAGCTTTGGCTTTATCTTTAAAGAGGGGATAATATTAAATTATTCAGTGTTTCCAGAGGGCCGTGAAAAGTCAGAGAGCACGCTCCAAGTGTAAGTTCTTTGTGACGGATAAAGCTCTGCCTGCCTGCATCATTGCTACTGAACATATGGAAAAGACCCATGGGAAGATCACAGCATAGGGAAGGGTGGTGGTGTGGGCTAGAGCAATGGATTGTGTCAGTGTCCCCGCTTCCAGCTGCGTAAGTAGAGCAAAGTGTTGCCAGATACCATGTCCCTGGAGTGCTGTCCCCTGGTGTGTCAATTTTACGGGATAAAGGAGTCCTAGCAGTTTTGTTTTTAATCACTCTGTAATTTTCTTCAGTATAAACCTATGTGTTTTTGCAGACTGATGTTCAAACTAATTGAAGCTATTTCTTGAAGTCATATATTATATGTTCTGATACTTTGCATTTAAGTTCTGTTATCTTTATCTTTTTTGGTTATCTCTCCATTTGAAGGCTAGTCTTACATTATTCATGATCTGCTCTTATCATATGAATGGCAAAAGGGTAGGAGGAAAGCTTCCCTGCCCTGGTCTGTTGCTTTGCATTGCATTTGGATAAAGATTTGTGGAAAGAGTTGAGAGTAAATTTCCTGTTCTAATCGATAGATGTTGACCTCTGAACCCTCGTATTACTAAGCAAATAAAAATGTTCTTAATTCATGTAAAATTCCATTTCAACTTGGTCTTGAAAGGGTGTGGATTGGAAGCTGGAGAGATGGCTCAGTTTGTAAAGTTCTTGCTGTTCAAGCTTGACAGCTTGAATTGGGTTCCCAGCACCCACATTAAACAAACTAAGCAACTAACCACCCACAGGCACAGCGACAGAGACAAAAGCTTACATGAGGCTTCCTGGGCAAGCCAGTCCAGCCAGGCTCCCAGTCACAGCTGTATACCCACAAATGCACACACATGCACACACTGAGTACACAGAGAGGTATAGACTTGTGGTCACCTGTTGCTTCTGTGGTCCCAAGGAGAAGAAGGCTTATGTAGCCTCAGAGGCAGCCACGTATCATTGCAGCAACCCTGCGTCTCTGCACACACATGGATCTATATTCCCTGAAGCAGCACAGGAGAGCCCTTTAAATGACTATATTCTAGCATGCAGCTCTAATTGTAGCGATAACTTCAGCTTAATGTGGCGTATTGGAAATGAAAGCGCAGTAAGTGGAAACTAATGTGTAGCGGCACAGAAATGCCTCCTGGTTTTCGGGTAAACTATTCAAATAATAATGCACTTATAATGGTTTGAAAACGTGTTATGATTAGGCAGTTATTTAAAAGGTTGAATGTCAAAGAGAGTTGTTTAAATTTCAAGAACATCGATACTCCGAAGCAAGATTCTTGTTTCTATGCCAGATTCACTCTGTACTGAAGTTATGAAGTCAACACCCAGTGGTTATAGCCTGGCCACAAATCAGCCTGGTGCAGATGATTGTTATGCATATTCTTTGAGGAAATGAGTGATGTATGCTACCAAGGTTAAACTGTTGAAAGTTATCTGGTGAGCTGAGGTAATATGTAAGACAATGAGTTATCAGTTGTACAGAGGAATATCATAGAATGAAAGCCTGAAGAGGGGGAAAGACAGATTGCCTTTATATGATGAGAACTGCTTCATTTGCAGTCTCTGAAGCCTTCCTGATCCTTGATATTTGTTAGTCAGTTGTTTATTTACCTATTTTTAGTTTTTCTTCTGAGCTAGAATCTTGCTGTAGCTCAGGTTTATCTTCAGTTTGTGACCCTCTTGATCTCCCTCCCAAGAACAGGGATGACACGCCTTGATCCATGTGCTCAGCTTCGGTTGTTTTTTAGCAGTATTTTCAATAATCAGTTGAGAATTTTATACAGTGTATTTTGACCATGTTTATCTCACTCACTCCCCAACTCCTCCCTCCCTATCCACCAAACTTTATGTTCTCTTTTGCTTTCTCTCTCTCTCCTCTTCTAAATAAGTAATTGAGTCTGATATGCGCGCTCCAAATACGAGGCCTGCCATGGAAAGCGATTGATGCACCATTTAACAAAACTGACCCTCCACCCCCCAGCAGCCATCAGTTGTTGCTGGCAGCTCCCCAGCTCTGGGTAGGACTTCATCCCCACTCCCTGCTCCATGCTTGGATTTTGTCTGTCTTGAGCTCACACAGTTCTGTGTGTGCTGTCACACTACTGTGAGCTCACGTTTTCATCTGCCCTGCTGTGTCCAGAAGCCATTTCCCTGTCATCTACCACCTCTGGCTCACAGGGAGGGGCGTGGTAGAGATGTCCCGGTCAGAGATACTCACTCCAGTCCTTTGCTTTTTCTAGTTGACTGGTTGTGGGTCTTTGTGCTAATTGCCTTCTACTGCAAGAAAACCTCTCTCTGACAAGAGCCGATTCACTAATTTGTGGAACTGGCAGTAAACTGTTAGGGGTTGGCCTAATGCTGTGTTTGTTTCTCAGAACAGTGCTAGTAGGTTTTTCTTTGGGATCTATGACCTATCTAGGAACAGGTTCTTGGCCCCAGTAATGGTTCCAGGTATGGGTTCTATCTTTTGGACTGGGTCTTAAATCTAGAAAGTGGTTCCTTCCACACTAATCAATGCCACCATTATTCCAGTGGCCAAGTCTTGCCAGGCCAATTGTTATTGTAGTTCACAGAGTTCACGGCTAAGACTGGTAACTCTTTTTCTCCTCCAGTAAGTAGCATTCATTTTACCTTCTAGACCATGAAGGCTAACCGTTAGGCAGGAAACTTCTAGGTGAATACCTACTTTATTCTCTATGTTCTGTAACTCAGTTATGTAATGTTTTCAGCCAACATGGTCTTACATTCAAGTTCTGGGGAGGGGTTAGAGCACTCTTAATAGCTTATAATATTTAGGGATTATGGGACTCCACTGGTCAACAGTTCCAAAAGAGGTATCTTGTTTCCAGCACTGGTCTATTTATTTGTTTGCCTATGTTTTCTAGCAGGAGTCATGCCACCCTGTTGTAGAGGGGGTACATTTAAACTCATATATGTGTATGTGTATGTATATGTAGATATGATCTTTTTAGGAAGCTGCTACGGTATTAGGTTTTCATATTGTGTCTTCAGAATTCCTTTATTGTTAGTTATCCCTCCCTACCCTCCTTGCTCTGGTCTTCACCCCCACACTGTATTAAACCCTTCTGTTCCATTTTCCCCTCTCCGTGCTTAGATCACTGCACATGTGTCTCATCCCTTGGAAACCCTTCCCTCTATGGTTTCCTCCTTGCTTCCTGACCTTTGTGAGTATTTCATACGAAACACACGTATATGCAAAGATTCAAAACCAACATCTACCTGTGAGAAGAAGCATGCAGCATTTGTCTTTCTGGGTCCAGGCTACTTCACCCAGGATGACTGTGTACAGTTCCTACTCAGCTCTCACTGTGACTCAGGAAGGTATTTAGAGCATTTATGCGATGGTTCAGACTACATTCTAAAAATACAAAAGAAAAACCAAAATTGTGAAGCCATATTTGTTGATTTAAAATAGTCTATAAATTTAAATCCTAGTACAATTTACTCTTTTATTTATTTGTATTAAATTATGAAGCAGAAAACATCTTGATGTTTTTTACCTGTGAAAGGTAGTGACGGGTGGTGAGTAAACGTGGAGACAAAAATTACTATTAGTTTAGTTCTTGTAACAATAGCTCAGACATGACGATGCACTCTGTGTAGGCAGCTTGTGATTCTGAAGAGCTGTGCAGGTGACCTCAGTGCAGTGAGTGTGACACCAAGATCTTTTATTAAGGTGTCAATGTCAGGATGACCATTTTCTTATATGAAAAGCAAAGGATTTTGTTCTGCCTTTTCCTTCCATTTGTAGAGATGCTGCGTTCTTAACTGATAGAGAAATCATAAACCTATCGATAGTGCTGGTAAAATGAGCAAAACCGGTCTGGTTTTTAAAGAGGATTTACCAAAATGCCTGTTTTTAATGTCATTAAGTCTTAGTGCTTACGAAAGCCTGAAGAGTGTGAAGCAGCCTGCAGAGACCCGCCACCCTGCTAGACTGCTTCAGTATCCCAGGTTTCCATGTGGAGATCTTTACAGCATTAGCCGTATTCTTGGTGCTGTTATATATTTCCTCAAAGAAATATGTATTTATATCCAGCTTTATACTTCCTTGCAAAAATAGTAATAACACTTTGAAAATACTGGTGGAAAAGAGTGTCATAAATATGCCGTGTTTTCTGAAGGCAGAGAGACCTGTTTCTCGGAGCGCCGGTATCTGCAGGTCAGCTCTGTTTAGTAAAATGCGTGCTAAGGATAGCTTAAAAGTTTCTTTTCTTTCTTCTTCTATTTTTTTTAAGTTTGCCTTTCCAGTAAACCGTTAGGGAGATGTCCTTGGAATGAATAGCTTTTCCTTTAAGTGCATCCAGACGCAGAGCAGAAAGCCCCTTAAATTCCCTTCCAAGAGCCAGTCCATCCTGTTAGTGGCACTCCTAGAGAGAGTGGCTCTTACTGCTTTTAGCAGGAACAAGATTGCAAAAGATTTCAAGAAGTGGAGTCTGTAATGGTTCTTTTTTTTGTCACTCCTATGATTTATGACCTATTTGTTGCTTTTTTAGGGCTTCAGCTTTCCCCCCACCAACTGGTTCTGTTCCTACCAGTAAATATTTGACAATAACAGCTAAAAATGTTATGCAGTGAGGTATTAATATCCAGACCTCCAAAATTTGATTTCCAATTTCTATGGGAATGGAAACAGTCACAAAATGGCAAGTTGGAAGCCAGCTGTAGCCACATGAAGAGCTTCTTCACTCACTGGTTTCTTTTATTCCTATGGCTCCGTGGTCACAAAATCCCTGTGCTGCAAGCCAGGTAGTCATTGGCTTTCCCCCCTTTTCGGTGCTGGGGATCAAACCCAGAGACACATACATACACACTGCAGAACTCAACTGTTACCCCATTTCACATGTGCCCTTCTATTGCTGAAGAGTTAGAGGGCTGAGAACACGATGTGACTCTCAAGGACCCCAGTAAGTTGTCGCTGAGCTGAGATCTACAGCCAGCTCTCTGGTTTTCATGGGACTTGTGTAACCTGTAGATTCCACAGTGTGATTTTTCTTATACCCTAGGTTTTTCCTCTGCCACCGTCACTTGGACAGCCATTGTCAGCAGAGAGCCGGCCGTGACTCTGCACCCTCTGCCGTCAGCCCCTCTGATCCCCACGATGAGCTCTCCAGCGCAGCCAGGTCAGTCCCGGGGCCTTGGGAACGGTTACTGCTTTGTGTTGCTTCAGATCAGGCAATTGAAGCCATCAAAGTTCTTTTTGAAGATTAGATAATCGTATCATATGTTTTGGATTTTACATTCTACAGTCTACCTTCTGAGTAATTCACGTTCACGGCCGTCTGAGCACTGGCTGTTGAGTCATTCTGTTTCTAAATGAATGTTCAGATTAAATTTTCTGCTGTTATCAATATTGAATATGATGCAAGAATTTAAGTTTTCGGTTGGCTTTTAAATTATGCTGTGGGAGTCAGTTTCTGTGTGGACTCCATTTCCATCTCTTGAACATACAGGAAGGATATTTTACTCCCTGCCCTTTGCTGCTGCCCGTCCTGCTTCCTGTGTACATATTTAATACTAATCTCAGCGCCTGCTTCCTATGAGACAGTCATATGTGCGGCTCAACTACTGTGATCCATTCCATCAGGAGGAGGGAGTTGCTCTTAGAACAAATATGGTCCAAGTTTTGAGAGGATGGAGTAGGCTCAGCTATCACATGTCAGTCACAGAGAGCCCATGAGAGCATTTTCCGCTTTTGTCATTCTCAGAGGATTTAATCTCTGTGTCATCATGGTGACCTGTGATTACCCCATCCTTTCTGTCAAAGCCAATGCCATATGCTATTCAGAGTTCATCAAAGTGGACCTCTTGCCAATATTTTCAGCCTCTGGAGTGCCGCCCCAGACGGATGGCTCTCGGTTCTCACTGTCTTATCTCCCATGGGCTGTTTACTGGGAATTATAGGGAAATCTAGCTTGATTGTGAAGGATGCAGTGCAGATACTCCCAGGTTTGGATCAGGAGTCTGGTTTACAATAGGAATTGTGCCATCTAGTTGGACAGGTAAGAGGTTACCTATACCTGGGTCCTTGATAGCCTGATGGCTCTCAGACTTCAATGTGCAGTGACTTCTCTTGGAGAATTTGTTTAAACAAGTCTTGTACACAAAGTTCTTTGCTTAATCCTTCTGAGAGGCGGGCCAAAAATTGGTGATTTTTACAAGTTCCCTTTGGTAAGGATGTTGCATTCAGGCCAAGATTTATAACGGTAGGTCTCAGTTTTTGCCTTCTCTTCTTGCCCTTCACCCCCACAGGGCCTGCTGAAGTGTGTGTTCTGTGAGCTGTATTGTTCACTGCAGTTACAGAATAGCGTTATTACCATTTCTTCTGGGATGAACTTAAAATAGTATCGTCATTATTTAGGTAGCATTTGGATATATGGGTATTTGTTTCAAATTAACATTTCAAAATTTCATAGCTTAAAAAAAGAGGTGTTTCATTTAGAGCCACCATGGTGAACTATATTTTTCTCATGGTAATATTTGGCAATTAGAGTAAACATACCCTGTCCCACAGAATATTGATCTTATGATGCTGATTTTATAATATGAAAATGTCCCTAGAGGCTACTGTTTTAATGCAGAAGTCCTTGCCAGTTATGGTGATGGTTCAATTAGGAGAAGTGAAAAAGTAGCCAATAAAGAAGAAGCCATGAAGGGAGCTCATTTGATCTTAGGGCCTCTAACATTTTCTTGTATATTCTTTTTAAACATATGTATGGTTCTGCTTGACATCATAAAAAGGTCCCAATTAACTGAGAAGTATTTATGAATAAAATTTGAAAATATCCTAGGAATTGACTCCTGTAGGTTGGTGGAGGTCACATACATTCATTTCAAATATCATAGTCTAATCAGAGACCTAGAATGCACTTTGTATATAAAAGAAAATATTTTGGCACAGCTGCCAAAATGCTCTTATATTGTTTTTGTTAATGTCCCATAGAGCTGTCTGTCACTGGTGAAATAAAAATCAGATTGTTTCAATCAGAAAATGTTTTTCTTACATTTTTCTTTTAAAAAACTCTACACAGAGACTTGAATAGGTCTTATGTAATCATCATCCATTTATTTTGTTTTCTTCCATAAACAGTTTCCAGGGCTGTACAAAGACAGAGACATTGACATACTTCAGTGCTTCCAAAATTTTTTTAATACTTTTAGATTATTTATTTTCATCTTGGAAACTGGTCCTGTAGTAGCATGAAATCTTATTTTCCCCATGCATAGATACTAGTTTCAGAAACATTTTAAATCCATACTCAAATACTGTTGATATCAAGGAAAATGATTACTGTCTTGATCATGTATTCAGTCAAACAATAAGTACTGATTTTTGTATGCAACATTTGTTGGTTGTTATTTCAATCTTGCTACCCCAATAATGTTCAAAGTTAGAATTTTGGGGATTCTTTTTGGGTGCTGGGGAGTATGGGGGGAAGTCTGTCTTTCTGCAGCTGAAGTACCCATTCATCCACACACAGTTTACTGAGGGCCTACTTCTTACTATGTAGTGTGTAACGCAGCAGGGTACAGCCACTAAAACATGTGTTTTATCTATGGATAAAACCCTCTGAGGGAGAGACAGAAACAGTACAAGCCTTGGCCCACTCCGTATTGTAAGCATTTTAGTATAAGACTAAAAACCCATTTCTTCCGGACAGTGTTCTGAATTCTGTTCTCTTATAAGGATGGCCAAATCTCAAAGGGAAGAACTTCAAGGCTCAGCTGACTTTGTATTCTCTGAACAGCAGATAAAGAAAACTTGTAGGCCTTTGTTAAAAATGCAGAGTCCCACCTTCCTCTGCTCCAAACAGCTTTACAGTACAACCCTAGAGTGCGAGAGGTCAGATGCAGGTTATTGCCACGTGCAAAATACCCTTAATTTGTCTAAAAGCACCAGTGTTCCTCAACTGGCAGCATTGCAAAGAAAAAAGATTGCACCTTCATATTTCTCCTTGTGTAGGTCCCTTGTGTAAGCTAACTTTACAGTTTAGCAGTTTTCCTCTCTCATAGTAATTGGATGAAGTACCTAGTCATGAAGACCTAGAGGAGAGCTGGTCTGTGAGGAAAATCCTAGGCTTATAGGTTTTTGCTCTCTAGGTCATCCTAGTTTTATGAGGTGACAGATGGGCCACAAAGATACTTGCAGAGTGCATTTGTTTTTTTCTTCAGGAAAAGTTCAAACCTGTATTAACACAGAACAGATTTTTTTTAAAGTACATCCCAAGAATTTAGACAACATGTTTGAGCTAGAATTTTTTCCTATTTATTTATTGCAACTATCAGATCTAACTTGTTTAACATTGAGTTTGTGGGGATTTATTTTTTTGTGTTTTTTTTTTTTGTATATTGTTTACAATTTTGAGAGGTAGCATTCTGTTTCAAATGCTCTTTGTTTTCCTGACAGTATTGTTGAATGGGTCAAAATATTTGAACTGTGGTTTGGTGGAAAAAAAAAAAAAAAAAAAAAAAAAAAGAAAACAAACTATCTTTTTTCATTATATATACCAATCCAAGTTCCACTCCATCTCCTCCTTTCATTTCCTCCACATACCCTCCCGCCCTACCCCCATCCACTCCTCAGAGAGGGTAAGGCACATTGCTTTGGGGAAGGCCCAAGGCCCTCACTACTATATCTAGGCTGAGCAAGGTATCCATCCAAAGAGAATATGTTCCCCTAAAGCCAGTACAAGCAGTAGGGATGAATCCTGGTGCTACTAACAGTGCCCCCCCCCCCCCCCCCCAGTCTGCCCCAGCCACGCAACTGTCAACCACAATCAGAGGGACTAGTTTGGTCCTATGCTTGTTCTTTCCAGTTGGCTGTAGTTGGTGAGACCCAGTTAGCTCAGATAAACTATTTCAGTTGGTGTACCCATCATGGTCTTGACCTCTTTGCTCATATTCTAATTCTTCCCTCTCTTCAACTGGACTTTGGGAGCTCAGTCCAGTGCTCTTATGCAGGTCTCTGCCTCTGTTTCCATCAGTTGCTGGATGAAGGTTCTATGGTGATATTTATGATACTCATCAGTCTGACTACAGGGGAAGTCAAGATTGGGCCCCCTCTCCTCTATTGCTTAGTGTCTTAGCTTGGGTCATCCTTGAAAATCTATAATTTCTCTAGAGCCACGTTTCTTGCTAACCCTACAATGGCTCCTTCAATCAAGATATTTCTTTTTCTTGCTCTCATCTTTGTTCTTCCTCCTTCTCGACTATCCCATTTTCTCAAGTTCTCCTCACCCCTCGTAATGGTAAAAATAAAATGGCGCCATTCCTTGAGAGACCTTGGCGGGTCAACTGGCCCCATGAGAAGCCTTGACAGGTGTGTGTGAGAGAGACAGATGGATAGGCACACCATGCAGAGTGAGGTTGGATATTTATTTAGTGGGCTATGGGAGGGAAGAGGAAAGGGAGAGGAAGAAAGAGGGGGATGAGGAGAGAGAGGCAGAGAGGGGAGAGAGGTGGGAGAGGAGAGGAAAAACTACCTCTTCAGGAGAGAGAGAGAGCAAAAAAAGAAGCTCACAGGCTCAAAGTGGTAATGAAAACAGCTTGGTACTGGCTTAAAAATGGAAGTTGACCAATGGAATCAATTCAAGACCCAGATATTAAGCCACACACCTGTGCACACCTGATTTTTGACAAAGAAGCTAAAATTATACAATGGAGAAAAGAGCTAGGATTGTTTTAAAAGAAGAATAATTGGGTGCACCAACCCGAAAATGATCTCGGCATTTTTAATTTTGACAAATGTAACTTTAATGTTGTAATTTTCTCTAAAAATGCATACTCTAAAAATTTCCAAGCACAATGTTTAATGGCACCTCTAGATTTGTGAAAACCTATGGGCTTTGGAACTTCTCAGTAGCTTTTAAAATTACTTTAGCCAAAGCTCTCCCTACGGATCAGCTCATAAGAGTTTGCTGGATGACAATATGTCATTCCTGTCATCGTTATGGCAATACTTACAACAACTCTTCTGCCTGCAACAAGTAAGAGAATAAGCTTGTTTATTCCAGCCAAAGCTTCACCAGAGCCTATCTTCTGTGCATCTTCTCATTTTCTATTCATTTATTCATTGACAAATCTTGGGCAAAAATTAGTTCAGGCATTTCCCTTTGTGTCTCTCTTTTGCTCAACAGCTGCATTCCCTTATAGAAATGTAGAATAGATTTAACTAATGATCAAAAAGTTCTTTGAAATATAAGTTGTTATGGAA
Source organism: Arvicola amphibius (assembly GCF_903992535.2). NCBI lineage: Eukaryota > Metazoa > Chordata > Mammalia > Rodentia > Cricetidae > Arvicola > Arvicola amphibius. Next base: position 135,537,009 of record NC_052053.1, read on the forward strand.
ATGCTAAGTAGTATAAACAATTTGAGGGCAATCGTTAATAAAAGCTTCTCTGCAAGCATTTTTAAAGGGAACTAATAAAGGCTTCGTGGTTCAATTAATACAGCACAACAGTGAGTTTTCTAGAAGCATATGGCACCCAGAAGGCCTGCCCCTGTTTTTAAAATTTACGAACTCTTTAATGATTCACCACTTTCGCTTCGGCGCATCACCCTCTGTGGTGCCGTTCAGTCGTTAAGCCGGAAGCTGAAACCAGGACAGAGTTGCAAACAAATATCATAATGTCCAAGTGAGTGTTTTTCTCCAGCTTTTCTTCCCATAATGTTACTGTAAAAATGAAAGCTAATGAAATAGAGTCGCAGCACAAATCAAGTAGGTTATGCTTCCCTGGATGCACACAAAACTTGGCTTTGTAGTTGGATGCAGATCAGATGCCCTTCCATGAGGCACCAAGGAACTAGAACATCTTCAGGCTCTTAGCCAAACAGTATTCAAAAATATTCCAAGACAGTAAAATAGATTAGTCTGTTGACATGTTCTGAGACAAGATTTCTTCCCAGGTTACAGTATTCATGGGATTCACTGCTATAAATTTATTAATTATTTTGAACTGTTTTCTTCAAATTAGCTTATAAGTGATTTGTTATTTTGCTACTTCTAAGTTAAAATTTCTTAAACTGAAATTTAAGTTTGAAACTTACATTTTATTCATTTTTTCAATTCCCAAGAGATGATCTTTCAGTAGTGAGATACACACCTTTCTCTAGAATGTCCAGAGAGACTCATGCTTTTTTCTAGAATGATCAGTAAGACACACAGCTTTCTCTAGAATGTCCAGAGACACACACCTTTCTGTAGAGTGTCCAGTGATACACATGCCTTTCTCCACACTGTTCAAGGAGATACAGCTCTCTCTACATTATTAAGTGTGAATGTGTTGGCCATTTATTTGTTCTCCATTATGCGTGTCATAGCTCACATGTGTGGGTAGCTCACAGTTCATATGTGTGGGTAGCTCACAGTTCAAATGTGTGGGTAGCTCACAGTTTAGACAATGCCCGTTGTCTGCATTGTTATAACACTACAAAGAAGCCTTGGACTCTGACTCAAACAGAGGGAAAGGTTCTTCCTCTTTCAGATGAAGTCTTGAAACACTTTACTGAGTGGTGGCTTTTCTTTCTAGTTGTTGTCAAGGCCTTGTGCAGCTCTGGTCTCTTGTTCTTCCTAACATGGTTTTAAGGTACTATGCACTTTCCTGTGTAGATGAGGGAAGGGACACGGAAGAAGTGGATTGTCTGCGGTAGCAGGCTGTACACTTCTGTTCACATACTATTGGGTATAGTTTATTTCCTGTAATCCCTAACTACAAAGGAGGCTGAGAAATGAATGGGGTAGCTGTACCCTTCTAAGAAGGGAATGGGTGTGGTAACGAACCAGCTCGTCTCTCATAGATTTGTCTTGAACATGTGTGTTGCTTCTGAGTGCGAATAAGGTATTACAAATATATACCATGGTGATATGACATGTTCTTGATTAAACCAACACCTGAAGAGTTAAGGAAGATTCTTTCAAAGGGGCACGGACATGTTAAAGTCAGGACAAATCACTTATTACACGTTAAATGGTTGCCCATGAGTCATGTTAACTAGATGATGTCTAATGTAGCCAAGAGAAAGTTTAAGTTATTAGTGGGAACTCTCCAGTTTGTAGACATTGGGTGTCTGATGTACATTTCTTATGTCTTTGATCCATATATCAATATCCTAGCAGCCAACTTGAAGTTGCAATCACATGTATGTTGAGGAAGAAGAACTTTGAAGTTATTATGCATGATTTTCCTGTCTGATCTCTATGGCTTATTGGAGTCACGTTTTATACACCTTCATAGCTTAGAATGCTAGGTTAAAATTCCAGGCCAGTTACACAGTGCTCCAAACTTTACGTTGATTTTTCCATGAATGCAATTCTAATGCAGTGCTTGACTCGGTATTCTCTGAAGCTTCACAAGTTAAATTTAGGTACTGATGCGAAATATTCAGCCTTCGTTAGCAGCGTTCTGTGGAGCATTTATGCGATGTTTCCACCCTTCTATATTGCCCAGTGTTCGCCTTTAAGAGACCCAAAACATTTGTCCTGTTTCCTTCCTTTCCATCCCCCACTCCATAACAGACTAGTAATTTTAAGGGAGTACAAAGGGGGTGTAAAGTTGCCCACACTTTTTGCTAATAACTCCCAATGTTTTTTTAATGTAGCTTCCTGTGTATAGTTAATTTATATATGTATACGTGTGTGTTGTGTATATATATATATACATATATATATATATATATATATATATAATTTTTAGTTTGTGTGTGTGAATCAATGAATAGCAGTCTTTCCCATTTATGGTTTACTATGTCTTCATTTATTATTAGGAAATTAAAATCTCTAATAATAAATTGTTTGTAACATAGTAAACTCAGAGAAAGCACAACGTTTTCTATTAGGAGAAAAATACACATGCTTGTTCAATCCTCCATTTGCTTTTTCTTGTTTTTTGGGAGTTGGGGCATAGCCCTGGTTTTCTTGGACCTTGTTCCACAGACCTGGCTGGCCTTGAATTTGCAATAGATAGCTTCCTCTGTGTCCTGAGTGCAGGCTTCGCAGGCACATGCACTGTGCCAGGCCCTAGCGTTCATTTGTCATTAAACTTTATGCCCCCCTTTCCTTATTCCCTTGGTCCTTTCTGTATTTTCTGTGCTGGTATTTGATATTTGAGTTCCCACTTGGTGAGGAAATGTTATGGATTTGATTGTTGTTGTGCTGCCCATGAAAAGGATGATCTTTAAATGTTATAATGTGTACTTACACTTAGACACTGATTCAATTTGCTTTGGAGTTACTTTAATATTCAGAGAAGAGAGCCTCATGGATAAAAGCTCCGTGTATTTCCCTTTAAAGTCTTCCATCAAGTTCCAGGAAATGGAGAAACTATGAAATTGTTTCAAGTTGTTTTCAGGATTGCTCTGTGGTTTTTTTCCCCTCTTAAGACAGATGGCTGCTTCTCAGCAATCCTTGCATAATTAACGTTGCCTGATTAGCTTTGAAGAGCACCCCCTCTTGATATTAGTGTTGGAATTCCACTGGAAACTGCTCTGAATTTCTTCTTAGAATCTGTGTCTGATAAGAAGAATATCCAAACAATGGCTTTGCCTTCCTTCCCCTTTAGGTTTGTCCAGTACGTTCATGGGCATGGATGTTTGTTTATTTTCATTCAGGGTGTGTGGGTGTTTGAAATAAGTGATAACCAGTTGATTGTTCTTCTAAAAGACCTGCCTCTTCTTACTATATATCTAATTTGGAAACATTGTTATTCAAAATATTTTAAAAACTATTTTCACAAAGCTTATTATAACTCTGAATGCTTTTGAGGGTTGTGTGTGTGTGTGTGTGTGTGTGTGTGTGATTTTTCGACCCCATGTATACCTGTGCTAAATGCTTTAATTATCATGATTATTTTTCAGTAAAGAAAGATTTCATGTGTTATATTTGGCTTTATGCTTAAAATTAAAAAGTAAATTGAGAAAAGTACTTTAAAAGGGCCACATATTGTATAGCAACCAAAGGAGCTACTAGAAAATCCAGAAAGCCGCCGTAGATGGAGGAGCGGTAATGGATACCATGGTTTGTGTTGAGTGGCATCTCTTGCTAAATTCACAAATTTCAAAAGGTGTGGCACCCTAGGGCACCTTTTCCTTTCTGGTGAGGAAGCTAGTAATTTGCCTTCTTACCTTTCTTTAATTTTCTCTTATTCTTCCTTACTCTAAATTAGATTAGATGAATATCATAGAATTTAAAAAAACTAAAGGACATGAGGGGGGAAGAAAGCTGAGGAAGTGGGATTGTGGGAAGGTCCCTGGTGCGCATTGCAGTGCCCTGGGGTTCTCTGAAGAGGAAGCCTTTCTCTGGCCTCCATGGCAGAAACGTTCTGCTGAGATTACCCCTCCTTGGTCCTAACCTCATCCAGCCTCTGCCCCGCTAAAGGAATGTCAGCCTGTGTGTCACTTCTCCCTGAGGTACATAGGTGTAGTGATGGGAGCGGCGGGCTGCATTCCTGCCCTGCTCCCGTGGTGCCCGACTAGCTTTACCCGAAATAACAACACACAAATTGTATTCTTTTAAAATACTGCCTGGCCCATTATTTTCAGCCTCTTACTCACATCTTCTCTAACTCATATCTAATAATCTGTGTAGCACCACAAAGTGGTGTCTTACCGGGAAATATTCTAGCATACGTCCATCTTGGGCTGGAGCTTTGTTGCATCTCTCTCTCTTAGGAGAGGTACGGCAGTCTGCCTCAGAGAGGAGAGGCGGGGCAATTTTCTGAGCCATCTACCTCACTTCCTTTTTCCTGTTCTGTCTACTCCGCCCACCTAAATGTTGGCCAATCAAATGGGCCAGGCAGTTTCTTTATTAGCCAATGGGAATCCTCCATCATTTCCCCTTTTTCTGTTTAAACAAAAAAGAAAGGCTTTAACTTTAACATAGTAAAATTACATATAATAAAACAGTTATCATGCAAAAATTACAGTTACAATATTTATATCTACTTTATCTTTTATCATAACAAAGGAAAACAACTATAACTATCTATCTATTCTTCTTCAGCTCCATCAAAGACTCCAGAAGGACACAATATTACCTAAGTAAATAAGAAATATGCAATTTCCAAACTCTAGAAATGATAGAGACATCTCTCTGCCTGGACAGTCACCCAAAGTTCTTTTGTACTGTTGGGGCATCCATCTTCAGCCTTCAGGCCCATAGTATCCAGAGACATTTCCATGAAGCAGGAAATTTCAAAGGCAGTTCAGTCAGTATCTACTGTGTCCTGCAGAATGTCTCACAGACTCTTTCATGAGTCAGGAACCCCAAAGAATCATCTCACATTTAGGCAAGTTCAGCAGTCCTCTCTGTGGGTTCTCTGTGTCCAGTTTATGCAACAGTCCAAGCAAGAGCAGTTTCTTGCCCAATGGCTATCAAACTCCATAAGGAGCCTCTTTGATGCCCATCATCTTCTTGAAATAGATGGTGCTGCCAGGAGCAGACAAGTCTCATTGTCATGAAAAGCCCTAAGTTATTAAAACATTTAAATGCTATATTCTGTAGTCTTTGGAAGATATGAAGAATGCCTATCTAACTGAAATATATCTCTATATATCTAGAAAATCTAACTAACATGACTATAAGCTTTACTATTATTGACTATCCATTAACAAGCTATATACATTACATTTTTAAAATGAACTACACAATCACAATACCTTAATCAGTATCAGAAATACATATACATAAAACAAAATTGACCTTAAATTTAAATCACTAAAGCAAAATCCATATCAATGTAAATTATTCATATCTATATCATATCCCCCTTTAAATGTAAAAGAACACTTATAAACAATATTTGGGAATATGGGCGCAGTTATTTCTCTCCAAACTGCTTCATGCTGAATGGGGGTGCTCTTAATCAGATCTTTCATGGTGTAACCTGTGTGCCAGGTGCATCTCAGTCATCAGTTGGGTGAAGTAATTTTCTGAAGGTGTTCACTGCAACCTTTCAGGAGGGCGTGGTCTATCATACCATATTGGGATAGATGCAATCCATAGGGTCTCATTTTCTGTAAAAACAAAAGAAGAATCTCTTTTCCAAAGTATCATATCCTTAGATCCAAATTCTGAAGTCAAGGTATTTTCAAAATACCTATGTTGTATTAGTTTAGCAGCATTTATAAACAAATATCTTTTAGCATCTGTTGCTCCTTCCTCAGCATTCAAAGAATCCAGAGCATAATAGCATACAGTATCAAGGTTCTCCATATATTTTCCATCTTTGTGCAGCTTTGTTTTAACCACTATTTCGTTTATTTTTACTTTTACTTTTTTGAGACAGGTTCTCTTTATATCTTTGTCCTGGAATAACTCTTTAGACCAGGCTGTCCTTGAACTCACAGAGATCCACTGTCTTTGCTTCCCAAGTGCTGGGATTAAAGGTGTGTGCTACCACACCGTGAACTCACAGAGATCTGCCTGTCTCTGCCTCCCAGGCATTCGGGTTAAAGGCGTGTGCTACCATACCTTGAAGTCACAGAGGTCAATCTACCTTGCCTCCTAAGTGTTGGGATTAAAGGTGTGTACCACCACAACAAACTACTTCCTTTTTTTTCGTTTTTTACTTTTAAGAACTTTAACCTTTAGTCTGCATATATTTTAACACACTGTAAATCATTTAGAGGTCTTCTTTGTTTTTGACTCTCTCTTTACTGTATCTCTCTCTCTGACCACATGAGCCTTTAAATTACTGAGCAATATGGGTAGGATTCAAGCCGCTGCTTTGCCGGCTAGATCCTGCCCATTCCTTAGCTTTCCAGCCTCATGGCGGAGGTACCCGCTCTAGCCATTTTTATTACCACAACTCTATTGTGTTTTGAGGTCCCTGCCAGCAAGCAAGCTGCAGAAGTATGTCCACAGACAACACTCAAGTCCTCTGTCTGGAGCCGGCCCTCCTGCCTCAAAGAGTCAGAGTTTGCAGCGGCAGGACAGCCCAGAAAGCTGGCATTTTAAAACAGCACAACTTTTTTCCTGCTGCGGCTAAAAACCGAAAAGCACATGTTCAGACCCAAGAAATTGCTGCTACCAAGAAGCCATGCTTTATTCTTTCCCAAGCTTTCTTAAGCTTTCTGTGGATTCAGTTATCCACTTGTGCGCCATTCTGTAGTGATGAGCTGCAGGCTGCATTCCTGCCGCCCGGCTTTTGGCCTCCGGCTAGCTTATGCCCCGAAATAATTACACGGAAACTGTATTCTTTTAAACACTGCCTGGCCCATTATTTTTAGCCTCTTACTCACATCTTCTCTAACTCATATCTAATAATCTGTGTAGCACCACAAAGTGGTGTCTTACCGGGAAATATTCTAGCATACGTCCATCTTGGGCTGGAGCTTCGTTGCATCTCTCTCTCTTAGGTACGGCAGTCTGCCTCAGAGAGGAGAGGCGGGGCAATTTTCTGAGCCATCTACCTCACTTCCTTTTTCCTGTTCTGTCTACTCCGCCCACCTAAATGTTGGCCAATCAAATGGGCCAGGCAGTTTCTTTATTAGCCAATGGGAATCCTCCATCACATAGGGACCTTGTACCTTTTAAATGCCCACCTTCCTCTTCTCCTCAGTGAAGGCTGCTCTGGTGGCTAGTGGTTCTGTGTACCTCCCTTCCCCATGTCTGGCTCCCCCGAGGGGACCTGTGTATGCGTGTTTGTCACTGATGGGTGCCCTGCTCTCTCTGCCTTCCTGATGCAGCTCTGACTCCTGTGACGCTCATGGAGATCTGAAGCTACTGTCGTTTCTGACATTTATTCTCTGGTGCTGTAGTTTGCCTTACCAACCAGACCAAGTGTTCTGAGGGCAAGGGCCTTTCTCGTAAGGCCTGTTTCTGTCCGGGTGAGGGCTGTGAAGGGACTCAGTCATTGTTTTCCATGGTTTGCCTTCAATTGAACAACACACTGCCAAGCGTACAGAAGGAGCCAACCGAGTGAAGACTGAGGGCCTTTCCGGGTGACTTCTGACTGACGGTGATGCTGGTGCTTGCGGAGGATGGAGGCAGCTGACGGAGGGCCTTCTGCTTTGTGTCCGTCGGCAGCCACGCCCTTCCATCTCACCCGTTTGCTTGCTTTATGAGATGTGGAGTTTGAATGACAGCTCATAGTAATCATTTTCCCCCAGTTTACTGCTACCCTTTGTAATGTCATCTGTCTTCTGAGACAGCTTGTCTGTGTCTTCAGCAGTAAGCTCTTCAGTGCAGTGGCCATTATCTGTAAAACTTGTGTCCTCATAGTAACTTCCATTAATGTGGACCGGTTCTCAGATCTACTTATCTAGTGCAGTGATAAAAGCGGACCCCGCCCTTTTCCCTTTAGTAATTTGGGCTTCTGCTTCTTTCGGCGCTACCACGTTCCCCAATACACACTTGAGTGGAAACGGTAATAGAATGTTCAATTGCTTCCTTTGTTCATTTAGAATAATTTCTTTATCGATTCTTTGGGAATTTCACATCATGTACCCCGATTCTGTTCACTTCCCAGTCCTCCCTATCCTCCCCTAGCCCCCGCAGCACTCCACCAAAATGAAAATTAAAAAATCAAACCAAAACAAAGCAAGCAAGCCAACAAGCAAGAAAGCAAACAAACAAAAGAACAAACCAAACCAAAATAAAAGAAGCTCTCTGCCTCTCCATCTTTCTTGTCTCACCGACACCTCTTCTTTAGTCCTGGTGGCATTGGGAACATCACACAGTTCACCCCTTCATCCAGTCAGCTTTACTAGCAATGTTCATTGCAGGGAGTCATTGACCTGGCCTAAGGTCTCTGTTTTCTGATATACCATCATCACTGCATCCTCACCAGAGCTCCTCTGGGATATCTATGGCCACGCCAAGTCATGGAGATCCCATGGATATTGTTCTACAGGACCAGTCCCTTCTACAGAAGCCCAGAGTTAGGACCACAACCTATGGCCTTGTTGGTGTCCAGGCCCAAGCTGCTGCTGAGAACCATGTCTGAGTCCATGGTCAACTGCAGCTGTTGTCCATATTGATGTCTGTGGCCCGTGTCTCCGCAGCAGGCCATAGAAACCATGCATGATGAAATCAGAGGGCCATATTGAGCTGGCCCCACCCTTTGCTGACCCTGCCTCTTGCTGGATGCTGCAGCTAGAGAACTGGACCCAAGCCTCACTGGAGAGCTGGCCCCTGCACTCAGGAGAGAGGGAGAAGTGACCCTGAAGTGTGTAGGGGAGCTGGCTCCACCCCCTTGCCTGAGGCAGGTGAGCCCAGTGGCCAGGACTGACCAGCTCAGCTCCCACCCAGACCCACAGGTGGGACTTGGGTTGGCCCACCCTGACATCTGTCCATGGAGGACCTGTTGGAAATGCTCCCTGTTTAAATTTGATTTTCTGAGACCTTAATATATAAATGCATATCTGCAATGTTCAGCCTAGGGTCCTGTTAAAGGGGCTGGTTTCTTCCCAGAAGAAGATACTGCAGAGATTTGGAGTCCAGAACACAGGCAAGTCTTATTCCTAGCAAGAGTAACTCTCCACACACGCCTCTTTTCTTCCTCTCTGATTGGGTCATCTAAGTGAAGGCAGGAATCTGATTGGCTGTTGTAATGGCAGGAAGGTTAAAATTCCCACTTGGGAAAATCCCCTAAGGGGACAAACGTCCAACCAAAGGGCTAGGTTTGAACAAGAACCTGGAACTCTTTGCATGAAAGTGGACATAGTGAGACCTCAGCTGACTTTGCTCCAGGGCCTTCTGCTCCTGACTCTGTGCCCTAAGGTAGCACCGTCTCCTATTGCTCAATGTGGCCCTTGTCCTCTCCCAGTTCCTCCCTCGTCCTCTCCTTCCCAGAGTCCCACCCTTTCCTTTAGTCATTATTGTTACGCATGTGTGTACATACAAGCATAGACAATTTACGAGTCGGTTTAGATTTGCTCACGTGTCCATGTGTCCACGGCTCACCACGCGAGAATGGCAGACTTGTGTGAGAGCTCATCCTAGGAGGAAACTGGTTCTGTCTCCGGCTCAGTAACCAGTGAGCACCTGCAAGTCTTTATTTGGCAGGACCTTGTGGAACTTCCCTTGTTCAAAGGGTATTATTTTATGTTAGTTTTGAATTTGACCTAATAATCCAAACTTTAAAAATTAATAAAATTTTGCTTATTATTAAGTATGCTTGTGGTGTGTGTGTGTGTGTGTGTGTGTGTGTGTGTGTGTGTGTGTGTGTGTGTGTGTGTGCATGCTTGTGTACATGTGTGAACACATGTATGTCTATGGATACCAGAGGACAACCTCGGATGCTATTACTCAGGTGCTGCCCAGCTTTTTTTTTCCTTGAGATTCTTAAGTGCTAAAGTCTCTCATTGATCAGGAACTTAATATTTAGCTTAGGCTGGCTGTTTGTCCAGTGAGCACTCAGGATGTCTTTGCGTCTGCCACCCAGCACTGAGATTACAAGCACATGCTACGCTGCCTGGTTTTTTGTTTTTCCTCTATGTGTTCTTGGGATCAAACACGGGCCCTCATCCTTGCAAGACATTTATTACCTGAGCTACCTTTTAAAGACAAGTAGTAAACATCAAAAAACTTAAAACTGACAAGTTTTCAACATATATGAAAGTTTAGATTTTATTTTTTAAAACGATGAGCTTGTAGAGAAATGATTGCAGTCTTCGCGGAGACTAATGGGGTCTTACACGTTCTGTGCATCTCCATTAAAAATGTGCTTTTTGCTTTTTGGCAGATGGTGTTGTGGTATGTCATTTGACGGAGAAGTGACCTCTTAGTATGGCCTTTAGCTAATCAAGTTTGGTTCCTTTCCTGTGTGTCCATTTTCCCGAGGATGGTGGCAGCTACAGATGAGGCCCAGGAGCAGGCATATCTCTCAGAACTGCAGGGAGCCTCTTGGGTAGGCTTTGTTTATCACAGGCCAAATGATGCAATGGTCCAGCCCCCTGTGGAGCAGTGTCTGCTCACAATAATGCCACAACCCATTAGTTGATCCACGAACTCGCTGAATCCACAGGGACTTGCTCCAATCTAAATGAGTGACTAATTCTTAAACTACAAAGGAAAACTGACGTCTTAAGGGAGTAGTGACATGTTAAGGCTGGATTGTTTATTTTGCTTGTTATAACTGCGAGATCATTAAAGAAATGCCTACATCCTGTTGTGATTGTGTGTTCTCCAGCAAAAAGAAGGGTGAAAAGGATTTGGCATTTTCTGCCTCAGCTGCCCTTGTATTCCTGACAGCTTAGTCTTCCACTCTCTACCCCTCAGCGGAGAAGTGTTTACGCTCATCGGGCCTAAAATAAATTTCTTTGCTTTGGGTATGTTTTTTTTTCTCATCTATTTAACTATTAATTAAAGACTATGCAAATATATATCTAAGATTATTCATATCAGTCTAACGCTCAGGCTTCTTATTAACTAGCTTTTATATCTTAAAATGACCCACTTTTATTATTTTGTGAGTTGCCATGAGGCTGAGGCTTAACGGGTAGGGTTCTGGTGACCATCTCCTTTGGCAGAAACATGGCATCTCCTTGACTCCGCCTACTCTCTCTATATCTCTGTTATGATTTTCTGCCTGACTTTGCTCTGTTAAACCATTGGTCGAAACAGCTTCTTCAATAACCATTGGTAATAAAACATATTCATAGCATATAGAGGGAAAGTCAGGGAAAATTTGGTGCAGAGGAGATTAGTATCTTGGCTCATTTTCTTGGTCCTGTCTCAATCTTCCACTTTGTTATTGTCTCAAGACCTTCCCACCTTTGAGCAAGCGTCGTGAGTCCTCCCCTGTTCTGTGTTTATGTCTGCTCTGTATCATGCCCAGTTGTGAGTGGTACAAATACCTTACTTCTTCTTTTCATCGCACTTTTATGCTTTCTGCATTCTTCATGAGCGGCCCTTATCCACAGCACCAGCTCTTCGGACATTGGCTGTGGGGATGTTGATTACACATGGCTTAATCGAAAAATTCATCCTAATGTCTTTCTGGACCATCCGTGTATTGGAAACTTTAGCTTTTTTTTTTTTTTAAATCAGATATATATACTAGCAGTTTCCAACTTGTTGTCTAGATGAGGTTGTTTCTATTTCTATGTTTAGATCTAAGAACTGCAGAGCTTTGTGGCTCCTAAGCGTGTCGCAGCAGCATTGCAGAAGAGTTGGAACCAGAGGAGCAGGGCAGCCCCTCAGAGAAACCAACTTTGTTCCAGAGGACCCTAGGGTATTGTTTGAGTTACTTTGACTGTTTGAAGACCAGTTTCTCTCCTACTTTTATTCATTTCCTGGGGGCTGCTGTGCCAAATTCACACTTAATTTAGATTGTAATTAGAGAAATGTATTGTTTCCTGGTGATCAAAATGAGTTTCACTGGGATGGAATGAAGGTGTCAGCAAAACTCTACACCTGAGGGGCTGGGCGAGCACCCACCTGGTCTCGTCTGCCTTCTGCTGGCTGCTGGGTTCCTTGGTTTCTGTCAGTTGTACTCCAGCCTTCTCTTCTGTGTGTCAGTTCTCCCTCTGCCTTACAAGGATACATTTTTCTCTTCAAGGTTTTAAATCACCTATGTGAAATCATTTTTTCCCCCCTGTTTTCTTTTTCATTTGGAACAGTACTTATGGTTCTAGCAATAAGTTGAAGATATCTCTGGGTAGCAATGAGGGCCATTATTCATCAACCCCAGACCAGACATAATTTTCAAAGTTATGCTACCTTTCAGTTCTGTTTAGACGTTGCTGTTCTGTTTATCCATTCATTCACTGAAGTTTTATTTCTTGCCTTCTGGTATGTGCCGGACACAGGGCCAGGTTTTAGCGTAGCTTGCTCACTGCACTGCCTTTAATAAAGTCATCATGCTGTCTACCCCATTGCCATACAGAAGGTGACAGGAAGGTGAAAGAGAGCATTCCAGAGCTGTAGAAGTTATTCCTTGTACGTTTCTTTTTCTCTGAGTCTAGAGCACAAACCGCTTTCAGGTTTGGGGCTCGTGCGTTGTTCCAATAACTGCAGGCTGTGCTCAATGTGTAAACTGCAAAGTGTCTGTAAGAGTGTGGTGGAGAGACCTGAGTCAGTGCCAGCTCAGTTAAATGAAAGGAATACATGAAGCACAAACATAGAACGTAGACCTTCCTAAGGCATGTTTAGTCTTACCAGTTCCCATCAACCCGTCAGTGATCAGCTTCAGCGTCAAGATCAGCCTGTTCTGCGTCACATGGGCACAAAGCAGGTCTTTTAAAAAAAAAGTCTAATAGAAGAGTCTTCTGTAGTGATAGCATTGCACATAGAATGCTTGTGCTCTAGCTGATGAGGAGAGCAATCATACAGGTCCTGAGTAAAACCATTCGGAGGCTCCTAGGGGAATGAGGGCATTCCTGGGTCAAATGGGAATTTGGAGAAGGAAACCTTCAAACTGCCCTTGATGGATATATAAGATCCGAACAGGCATCTATTAGGAGAAGATAATGAGGAGAAAATCTACAGAGGTTTGACATTGGGGATGCTGGTGATTTGAGGCTGGAAGTGAGGATCAGGGTCTCAAATCTGGATGCCAGTTTTCTTTTAATGCAGCTTGTTGGTCTGGAGCCATAAGAATTTGAGAATTCTGAATTAGGATGTAGCCGTTTTTGTAATTAATGAAGGTATATTTTTTCTAACATGGGGTGAAATATACTTTGCTTAACACCTGATGGTCTGATAGATTTAAAACACTGGGACTATGACTGTGAATTCTGCATTCATTGGATGCCAGCTTTCCATCCTGGAAGCATTCGGAACAGACTGCAGTTTGGGGAATAAAAATGGAGGTTTATCTAAAATGTTTATGACGAATAGCCAGGGAATGTGACTGAATTGAAGACAGACAACAGAGGGATGTAAGGAAGGAAACTGACAAATTCAGATGACATCAGCAGGGGTGAACGACACGGACTGAAAAGCCAATGGGTCTTTGTTTAATTCTTTCCAAGTCCAAGGCTGCCAGTCAAAGAACGCATAACTCGCTGAAAAAAAAAAGACTCCTAAATATTCAAATAAGCATTGAACCAATCTCTCAATTCTGAATTTTCCTACCTGAGCCTAAGATTATACATATTTAGTAATTACAACAGCTTGAAGGAGACAAACGTAAACAAATTTCTCAACTTCTGTTGCTTGTTTTTCTGAGCCTGGTTCCATCTCGAATCCTTGAGGTCTTTCTTGGCTTCCATTTTTCCAGCTTCCTTGCTGTTTTCCACAGCATAAGAAGGACTGGTGGTGGAGCGGTAATGTGAGCATACGAGCTCCATGAAGCTCTTCGCGGGTCTCCACATTTCAAACAGTTGCTGAGCTTAGATACTGAAAAAACAAATACTAGAAATTGGGAGGCATCTTGACTGCTGAGTGGCGTTTTACTGCTGTAGCCTCTCCTTATGTCAACATCTCCTTTCAGTCTACCACGCTAATAAAAAGTGGGCATTAAAAGACTTACTATATTAACCAGGCAGGGGTTGGGGATTTAGCTTGGTGGTAGAGTGTTTGCCAAAGAGAACAAGTCCCTGGCTTTGGTCCTCAGCTCAGGTAAAAAAGAAAGAAAGAAAAAATACTGGCAAAATAAAATTATCATCTTTCAGATATAGAAGTTACAATTCTTTGTTGTCGGGATGTTTTGCTGAAACCGGGTAAGTTTCTGGGATTTGTATTGCTCTCTTGTCCCTGATTGCTCTGTGATTAGCATCTATAGTGTTCATTAAAGTGCTTTAGGGTATTTAATAAGGAGGACTTTATAATAGCTCTCTGATGTTTTGAATATATTTAATCATATAATACAGCATTTCTTGTAGTTTTTTTAGAATCATAACTTTTCTCTTTCGGTTTGATAGTTTCCAATATCATGAAACTAGCACCATGCCTGCATTTGTAAAAGACGCTGCAGTGCTGTCTCCACTTCGTGTCTTGAGTGTGCTATTGGTCTAGTGCTGCAGGTACTACCCAAGATGTGATCTTTTTGCCTACTCCACCCCCTAACTTTATTAGGGGATCAATGAGTGGGAATCTGAGAAAAGTGTCCTATGAAAATCAAAGGAAATCCAACTACCTCTCCATGAAAGGCTTTCACGGTGAGTCATTTTCTGGTGAAAATATGGACATTAGTCAGCTGTGGGAAAAGCCTATGATTTATTTGAATGGCATTGGGGAAGTTGGTGGCTTTTCAGCTTGAACTATGCAGGAAACCCTGTTGGAGAAACAGGGGTGGCAGGGGGTGAGTGGGTCGTTAGGGGTGGGACACAGAATCTCAAGCAGGTCTTCCGTCATCCTGATGCCACTTGACTCTTGTTAATCCCCATGATGATTATCCTTGTCACCATTTCTGAAGACCACTGGTAAAGCCAGCACCAAGAAAGCACAAAAGAGTAGCAGAGAGTCAAAAAAGAATCCTTATATCTGGGAAATAACATGCCCCTTTCTGATGGAGATGGAGTCTAATGAGTTATGAAAACCACACTCTTAAGTCCTGTTTTGGAAGGAGTCACATTTACCTCTGATGATAGTTGTTTCAAGGATGTGTGAGACCACATATTCATGGTTTTGAAAGCCTTTCTCTTTATCTAAACTCACTCATTTTCTTATGTTATTGACTTTCAACCATGGCCTGTTTCCCCCAGTGTTAGTCTAATTTCTCAATTAGAACTGTACATTAATTTACAAATGAATAATTCAAAGTCAGTAGAGCAACTGCGACTCTTGGGTAAATTAAAAATTCAGTGACTCTTGGCGTGCGTTTTCTGCATCAGGAATCACAGAACTGGTACAAATGATATGTGTTCACCTTTTGCAAAGTGCCTTGTTCCTTCTGAACCAAATGTTTCTGTAGATGCCAAAGAGCAGGAGGCCTGGAGTGCTGGCTACTGGCATCTGACTGGTGGCAAGAAGGCCACTCTGGATATAATCAGATTTTGAGGAAGCAGCATTACTTTTGGGATTTATCCAAACCACAAGACCGATTATTCACAGCCACATTTAAAAAAAAAAAAAAAAAACTTGGAGTGGAAGCAAAAGAGGGGAAAGTCCATGTGGATGAAACAGGCTGAGGAGTGGTACCCCTGGGTAGCTCAGCAAACTTGTTTAAGGACCTCAAGTTCCAGGCCTTGCCATTCATGTGCTCAAGCTCATTCAGCTTTTCTGAGTTCAGATTTCCTCACCTTTAACATGGAAATGATAAGTGTAGGAACTGATTTCCTTACCTCATAGGAGCTGATGGAGGAACAAATAAAATGTTTACACACTGAGTGTAAAAGGTTTTGGATTTTTCAGAGTTATTAATCATCCAGACATCCCTTTTCTAGAGAGGTGACTTCATCCTTTTACACTCACAGTAGAAGACTCAGGAACTTTTACTTTCTCTGAACATCATAGATGTTTTCTTTGCCACTGTGGCAGAACAATGGCGCCCAGCTCTGCTCCTATCCCCAGCGGCTCTCAGTCTTGTCTCCTCCATTTGTGTTTATGTGTAGTGCTGTGAGTTTGGTATCGTTCTTCTTCTTAGGGCTACCATATCATTGTCACTTCTTAGGGCTACCCTAATTACCAGTGCTGACAGTATATGACTTTGTGTCCAGGGAGTTGGACAAGTCACATTTCCACCTTTCTCAGCAACATGCTACTTCCTATACACTGTCGATGCTTCCCAGGCTTACGTGGGCTCAGGCTTGTTCTCAAGTTCCTTTCCCACCTGAAGATACTGAGCCTGAATCATCAGTGTTTTACAGAGACTTGGGAGCACGATGAGCCCAGTGCTCCTCCATAGCGCTCTGAGCGCCAGCGCACTGCTGCCTTTCTGTTTACCTCGTGTGGAAGATGCCAGATCAACCTGATGTGATATTTAGTTATCCTCATCCCTCCTGGCCACCATTTCTCACATATTACTGTCAAAAGAGTGCCCAAACTTAATGACATGTTAAGTGACTGCTTCAGAAGAGAGATCCATCTACCTCTGCCTCCTGAAAGTTGGAACTAGAGGTGTATGTCAACACCGCCCAGCTAAAATAATCTTTTTAACCATGTATTCTGAGTGTGAACAAACAGATGTGAATGTTCATGCCTTCCTTCATCTATCCATGCATCTACCCACTTGTCCATCTACGGTGTGTTGATTAGATGCTTTGCCTGTGTTGGACAAGAGTAACTGCATTGTTGCATCCTTGGCTCTCATGGACAGTACTGACCATGTCATAGTGGAAGCCTTGGCTCTCATGGACAGGGCTGACCATGTCATAGCAGAAACCTTGGCTCTCATGGGCAGTACTGACCACATCTTAGTAGAAGCCTTCGCTCTCACAGACAGTACTGACCACGTCATAGCAGAAGCCTTGGCTCTCGTGGACAGTGCTGACCACATCAAAATGGAAGCCTGGTTCTCATGGACAGTACTGACCACATCATAGCGGAAGCCTTGGCTCTCACAGACAGGGCTGACCACGTCATAGTGGAAGCCTTGGCTCTCACGGATAGTACTGACTATGTCATAGCGGAAGCCTTGGCTCTCACGGACAGGGCTGACCACATAGTAGAAGCCTTGGCTCTCACGAACAGAGCTGACCACGTCATAGCAGAAACCTTGGCTCTCACGGACAGTACTCACCACGTCATAGCAGAAACCTTGGCTCTCACGGACAGTACTGACCACGTCATAGCGGAAACCTTGGCTCTCATGGACAGGGATGACCACATCATAGTAGAAGGTGAAATGATATATTGTCACCATCCATGGTTGATTTACCTTAGCAATATGATACTTGGATTTTTTTTTTTACATGAACATCGTCTTTTAAACACAGTATTTAAACAGTATTTTAAATGTAAATGTCCAAGAGGCCTTGACCATAGATATCCTGGTCATGGGTATCCTGTCCTGAGAGAAAGAGCGTAGGCTTTGAAGCTCCCTAGACATGAGTCCACCTATCCGGTCTTTGTCACTTGTCACCTGGTCATGGACAGCTTGCAGCCTCTTACCACTGTGAAACACGGGTAGATGGTTTGTTGGTCTTTGAGATTTCAGCCATTGTTAAAAGCGTCCTTCTCTTTCACACCAGTACACATTTCCCTGTGCAACTGGGTGAAAATGTTTTCAGAATTACACTTATCAAGCTAGCTGGAGGTTCCTTTACGTCTCTTTCCTAAACTTCGTCTTAGCAGCTCGGGTGAAGACTGCCATTCCGTCCTGGTTCCCGGTATCTAGTGGGCTGTGTTGCAGGACTCACTAAGTAACCGCTGAATTTAGGGTGTGCTAAGATAAGTCCATCTTCTGTCCATTTCATCTCCAGCCTCCGTTTGTAGCTCTCTCCTCCCCCCCCCACACACAACTCTTGTGATGTTTTACAAGTAGGCAAAAAGTAAACTCAAACAGAACACAAGCCAAACAACACCCCCAAGAAGGCTCATAGGGAAAATAGCGCAGTATAGTTTCCCCCATAAGTCTGATTATGAGACAGGGAAGGAACTAAATTGTAGGCCTGTCATTTATGACCGGTGTGGGTGAAGGAACGTTGCTTGACAAGTTAAACGTACTTATCAAATCATCATTGCAGACCTGGTAAACACTGGGAGGAATTATGCAATAAAAGCATGGAGATTTTTTCCTCATGAGTTTTATCGCCCACATAGCATTGTTAAACTGTGTTTACACTGTTGCTAGATTCCTGAACGAGTGACTTCAGACTGCCCTAGAGAACCCTCCGTGAGTCTCATTCTTTGTCTCATGTGATCCCTCACGGCAGCAAGTGATGGATGCTGAGGTACAGTCAGCTAGTGGCAGAAGAGGACGCCACGGCTCTTCTAGAACTGCAGGTTATAAAATGAAAAACAAAAATATGTCTTGCCAAGGTTATAAAATGTATTGCATGCTCCGACCGCAGGACCACAATGGCTCTAAAGTTTTGACACCTGTGTCTCTCTGAACTGTGAGTGGACGTGCTTTTAGCATTTGAAACTTTGTGGCTTTACCTGTCATGATTTGAAGTGAGGTGATTTAAACATTTGAGTACCACACATACACAAGGAACTTTTTTTTCATTTTATCAAGTTTGAAGTTCAGAGTTAAGCTTTTAGGAACTGCCGATAGGTGTTCATGAAGCCATACGCGTTCTGTGCAAAGACTGTATTGCATTTACGGGGCAGTATTTTAGGTGGTGTTGCAGCTGTGATGTGAAGAAGTGAGCACGACCTTCACCAATTTGTGATGGATCACCAAAGAAAATAGTCATGATCAGGGAGAATTGCTTAGCTTCTCCTGATCAATATTTCTATATAGCCCTGAAGGTGCAGTGGGTATATCACAGCAGAAGATAGGAGATTAAGACTATCAAAAGTGAAAATACATACCAGTTCGTTTATTTCTTTATTTACTCGTTTCTTTATATTCCATGTTTCTGGGTGTTTTGCTTGTGTCATGTGTGTGTCTTGCACCATGTGTGTTCAGTGCCTGTAGATGTCAGGAGAGAGTGTCAGGTCCCCTGGGACTGGTTACAGTTACCTGTTACAGACGGTTCTTAGTTACCACGTGCGTACTGATTCCTACTGAAGAGTGGTCAGTGCGCAACCCCTGAGCTGTGTCTCCACACATCTGAAAATCTGTAGTTCCGGCCAACCTCTAACTGGTGACCCTCCCACCGCTGCCTCTTCGTTACAGCCTTCCAGTGTGCACTGCCACAACTGCCTGTTTTGGAAGCCATTTTTTTTTTCAGGGATCAATGTTTTGAAAGGAAGATTCGCAACTTGTTTGAAGTGTCGTTCACTTAATTAAAATCTGAACTTATATCACGCGTTGCCAGTGTTTAATACCCTTCTGCCTTGCTCTTTGTGATGACGGAGATCGATGCGAACAGCCTTGGAGGCGGGCAAATAAAAGTTCGTCAGTAGATACTTTCTCATTGCAAGATGCCTTGAACACTCTTTTATTGTAAAATTTAGCAGTAACGTGCATCCTAGGAAATAATTTTCATACCTCTTTGATAAGGAAGCTCGTGAGCTTGTAATGCGAAGAGGAAGGGAAGGCAAAAGTAAAGAAGCACTCGCTGTAGACAAGCCTTCCAGACTGTATAATCATGGTTTATTTTAGTGAACTTGTCCAGCATTTTATAAATTGCATGCCATAAACTACTTATGGGACATGAAATGAATTTATTATGTTCCAGTTGAGCAATAGAATAAACTAGACTATCACGCGGCATGCAAAGTGTACACTTTGAATGGCCTTGAATCTCTGATCCTCCTGCCTCATCCTCCCAAGTGCAGAGATTACAGGTATGTGGTGTCATTCCTGGCCCACAGTCTCATAGTTTTGTTACTAGAGATTATATGAATTACGATTATTCTGGGGACATGAATATTGACCATATCACTGAACACCATGTTGGATAAGCAGTCAGTAAACTGTAACAACAAATTGAAAAGCAATGATCATTCATAGCTCCTTATAGATAAGAAAAGAGTTGTTCTTCATATGTAATCAGGTAGGTGTTGGAACAACAAGCTGATAACTTTTATAGACGTGAAATCTTCAGTACCGTGTATGACTTGTATCAGTTCATTCAGGAAGTGTATACTGTTTCCAGTCCTACCAACTCCCGACTCCTTTCCTGGGGAATGAAGTATTAGCTAAATTAAGTGGCTTCTGTATCTTCTCGTTGAGCTATAAGTCACAAGATTTAGCGAAGTCTGAGGTGTTTTATTCCTCAACGATAAAAGAAACATCGATTTATGCTTTATAATGCCACATGCACGTTAGAACTCAGTTGTTCTTCATCTAGAAATGTGCCAGTATTTCAAATGCAAGCTTTAGTTCCCTAGGAAGCCCTGCATGGATCGTCTGCAAAGCCTGCCTTCCATACCCTTTTCTCTCTTTGCTTTCACAACGCCTTGGTTTTTATTGAGTTTTCCCTGTTGCATTGTACACACTGTGAGTTCTGCAGTGTGAGCTGGCGATACTCCAGCTCCTACAACCTGAGAATCCAGACAGCAGGACCAGTGGGCTCCTTCCCATGCCACCTGTGGCTTTGTCATTCCCTTCAAAGGCCCCGCCTTCCATTTGCTCATCACTTTGACAGTTCTGAAGGCAGGGATCTGTTTTCCGCCTCTCCCTGTGCTTTTTAAGGGGTCTGTGCAAATTTTGTTACTGTGCTCTTGGTTTGCATATTAGTTGAGTACTGGCCACGTAACTCACCGCCCGAGGCAGTGACAGCGGCAGAGTATGTTCCCAGATGGCTGCATGGGTCTGTTTCTTCACGTCTGTACACACAGAGAGGGATGCCCATTAGTTCAAAAGGACTCAGATGCACAAGCAGCCCAGCCCGCTCTGTCAGAGGAGCTGGAGATGGCTCTTTACATTGTGTAATGGCCACTTTTTTAGTCTTTGACACTTAGCTATTTAAATGGATTATTTTGTCGTCATTTTTGCTTACACTCTTTAATTTTTTTGTTTTGTTTTAATTTGGAAATTAAAATTTAAGCTGTCAAATTTTACCATCTGAACCCTCTTCAAGTATGTACTTTAGTGATGTAGCAGGCATTCATTTTGTTGTGTAACCATTATAGACCCTAGAATTACCCATCATCCCAAACAGAAGCAAAAGTGCCTGGCTTTCATGGAATCTATGACTAAACCCTAGCCCTGAATGCATGTGCAGATTGAAGGGCCCCCTCCATCTCTGCCAGGGCACCACTTGCCTCTCCCTTCCCACAATCCTAGAACCCTTTCTTCAATTATATAACCCTCTAGATATTTCTCTGGCTCCAAATATGGTGTAATTACGGCTACTTTTAAAGATGTTTGGGTAGGGTGGTGGGGGAGGATCTGGGAAAAGCTAATGAGGAGAAAAATACGATCAGAATATATTGTTTGGAGAAAATAAAAAATAATAAAAATAGATGCATTCGTGTATTAAACAAACAGGTAAACATGTATTTTCAAAGATTATCTCACTAGCAAGTTCTTTTCTCTCTTTTTAGTTTATCTAGTTCTATTTTTTATTTAATCTGTGGTCTTCGGTATTTTCACTGCTTGTCAATGTTAGTATTTCCAGTTATGGATGGAAATTAATGTTCTGCCTGAAGAGACAATTCCAGGAAACCATCCACTAAGGTATTAGGAGGTAAAAAAAAAATGCTGGCTTTTAATTTATTTTGGTGCTGTTCCTGGCATTAAAAGATTTTCTGCCTGGCAATTTATATAAATTAATTAATTTTAAGTTTATTTTAAAAATTTATTTTAAGTTGTGTTACTTATGTTAAATAAACTTTGTCATAGTTATAAAAATGGCCCATATGAAAAAGTATATGGCATTGAAAACTTACCCTCCTTTTGACAGAGAAATCCTAAATGAGTCGTCTGTAAATTCTAACCTCTAACCTGTGCAGGGTCTGATGGAGAAATCTGTGATTGAGATAAGTTGCAACTGAGAATCAACAAATCTTCAAAGCTTTAGGCCTTTTGAACTGTGCTAAGTTTTATAGAGGACATACGTACCTTCTATTGCCTGTCCTGCTTATGGCCTGGAATGGTTTCCTGCCATGAAAAATGTTAGCTTTTCCTGAGTAAAACACATAGGTTTTAATGTTGACGGGCAGAGTGATCCGTGCTTCACAGAGAGGAGAGGATGCGGAGGAGAGAACAGGTGTTCTTGTGTAGAGAAGATTTATAATATAAATATAGATCATTATATATGAAATACATTTTCTTATTAATTATTACATGCATATATGTATATACACATATAACTGCTCAGTCTGTATAATGTTACTCATATCTATGTTTTCAAGGCTGACTATTTGGTATATAATAACCAGTAGGTATGCTCTTCTACTCTGTGCGCTCCTTAGCTTTCTGTGGTTCTTTGTGTAGACCGAGGCCTGTCGGCTTTTCCCTGCCCACTTCGGCAAGTCTGTTGGTGTCAAGCTTGTCATCTCATGCTGGGATGGTACTTTATGGGTGCTCTTTCTGGTCTCACAGCAGACTCCCTGGTTCTTTGGCTCTTAAGATCTCCCCGTTTCCCTTTTACAGCCTGCCCTAGGGGCCTGAGGCATGGGAACATTCTGTGGAAGTATCAGTTGTGACTGGGCTCCACGGCTCTGCATTTTAATTGGTTGTAATTTTCTGTGTCAAATGTTTTTCTCGGAACAATTTAGAGATCATACGAACTCAACAGAGAAAGTAGAAATGAAAATGGAAAAAAGAAAGATGAAAAACTTTTGAAAAAGCCACAGTGAGCTGGCTAATATTTGTGTTTGCTGGCCCATGGGGTCTCAGATATCTTGTCAAATGTTTTTGGATAATACGACTGTTTAAATCAGTAGATTGAATAAAAGATATTGTGATGTGAAATGTGGGCAATCCCCACCTAATTAACTGCATATCTGAATAGAAGGGAATGCTAAAATCCAAAGTGTAGAAAAACCTTCTCTCTGGTGACTTCTGAAATCAAAGACAAGCAGCCTTTTGACGTAGGAGTGCATCGTGTATGTTAATTCCTCATAATAAATCCTGTCCCTTTATATCTCTAACGAATACAGATTTCCATTTGGCTCCTTTTCTCTGGGGACTGTACAGAGGACACAGGGACTTGATTAGATATGAGAATCCAGGAGGTGAGGATATGAATATGGGTGTAGTAACAATTGATAAAAAAGGAGGATATGAATTTGAAAGAGAACAAGAAGCGGTGTGTGGGATGGCTGGGAGGGTAGAGAAGAGAGGAATGAAAGAACAATATTATAATCTCAAAAAATAAAAGAAAGACTATTTTTAAAGTCTTCAGGAATTTTTAAACAAGGTTGCATTCTATTTCCACAAGAAGCATGACCTCAATTTTCAGACAGTGTTTGAGACTTTAGTAACTGCTGTCATAGGCACGTGGAAGACTAAGGGCTCTTGGTTTTGAGGGAGATAGTGCTTGGTTTGGATTATCTTGGCTCTGAGCTGATCATGGAGACTCATCTACAGTTCCTTACATGGCTGTTGTGGAATGAGGTAGATTGCTTGTGTGATTCAGCTGCATGTGGTGTCACGGACTCACCTAAAATCACATGAGCACAACATGTCTATGTAGGAGAAAGGGAGACATCGGAGTCCGCGATTTGCCTGAATTTTCTACGCGAATCACAGGGCAGAAGCAGCAGCACTTGCCATCTCGGACACTGGTGTGCCAGCGTCCTGGAGGAGCATGCAGGTCCTGCAGAGCCGGAGGGCGGGGAGACGCAGCTGCTTTCCCGGCCTCCCATACCCAGGCGCTCCCCACTTGGTAAAGTCTTGGTAGCAATAACTCAGGCAGGAACTAGGATTTCCTCACCCCAACATGTGCAGTGAGACAGAAACTTGAGGTTTTAGTTCATAGAACATTTTATTTCTTTTTAGAAGTAAATTTCTTTCTTTAAATAGAAATTTCTTATCCTTCAAAGAGGCTAAGGTAATTTTCTTTTAGGAGAATATATATAAGTCAAAATTATTTTTTTCAAAGCTGCAACAATGACCTTTTAGTTAGTAAATTCAGAAAATACATAAATGTTTATAGTAAACCACCCTTATCAGCTTTAAAAAAGCTTTAACTATTCAAAATTCATCACAATATTTTTGAGTAAGTCAAAACTTCCTTATTATCACATATGGAAGCATTTTTGGCTTGAAGTTAAAATTAATACAAGTATGAAAACCAGGACACATCTCTGTAAATGTTAACACTGTCAGCAATTGTTTTTTTTTTTTTGCTTTATTTATTTTATTTTTTTTTCATTTTTTAATTAAAGATTTCCATCTCCTCCCCTCCTCCTCCCCCTCCCCTCCCTTCCACCCATACCCCCACTCCACCCCTCTCCAAAGACAAAGAGCCATCAGGGTTCCCTTCACTATGTTAAGTCCAAGGTCCTCCCAGCTCCCCCTAAGTCCAGGAAGGTGAGCAACCAAACTGACAAGGCTCACAGGCATTGGATGGAGAAAATGACAGAGCCCCACATAGGAGCACTGGACTGAGCTCTCAAGGTCCTGATGAGGAGCAAAAGGAGGGAGATCATGAGCAAGGAAGCCAGGACTGTGAGGAGTGCGTTTACCCATTGAGACGGTGGGACAGATCTAACGGGAGACCACCAAGTTCAGTCGGAATGGGACTGATGGAACAGGGGACCAAACCGGACTCTCCGAATGTGGCTGACGGTGGAGGAGGACTGAGAAACCAAGGACAATGGCAATGAACATGAACTCTACAGCAATTGGGTTTTTATGGGTATTATTGCATGTCTTCAGCTTCTACAGCCTCATGGAGTCATTGTATGATAGGAAAAAGGGGGGGGGTGTTGGAAGGAGGTGTGGAGGGTTTCTACACATCTCACCCAGACCTCTCTCTCATTGCTCCCTATGTTTATATATCTGTGTTGGTACCATCAAGGTCTGTGATACTCAGTTTAGCTGACGTACTAGCTTTCTCCTCGGTTCAGTGCAACCCACGATCAACAGCAGTTTGTTGTTTGACCTGTAAGCGATGCTTACATTATAGTCGGTGCCCTTTGACAATTTGTTTTTCTAATGGTATAATCTGAGATATGGTGGATTTAAACACTGGGGGAAAATGTGACATCTTCTTTTTCAGAGTTTTTAACATGTGTGTTGATAGTATTTGTCTTAGTCACTGTTCAGTTGTAAAGAGACACCCCGACCAACGCAACTCACCAGGAAAGCATTTAATTGGGGTTTATTTGGTGCTTCAGGGAGCGAGTCCATGATGATTGTGTTCATGGAAGGCAGACAGGCATGGTGCTGCAGCGGTAGCTGAGATTTCTATCCTGAGACTGGACCAAGGGTAGGATTTTGAAACATCCTACAACAAGGTCACACCTTCTAATCTTCCCTCTAACCGCTACACCAACTGGGAAGCAAACATTCAAATGTATGAGCCTTTGGGGTCCATTATCATTCCAACCACCACAATGTTGTAGACACTATTGACCAGCTGGGAAAAACTGTCGTAAACTTTAATTTGAATGAATTAATGATGAATCTTAAAATCAGCTTTGTCTTTATGAAGCAGATTTCTTATGACCCCAGGACAATGCTGTGGGTTAAATACTGCTTTTGACGATAATGGGCTTCTTCTGAACTATTCGGCCTTTCTCCATTGTCTTTCTTCTTCTGCAGTCCTGTGGCGTGGCCAGCTTCCATCTGCAATGATCCGCCTGAAGGAACAGGACACTGCTGCTGATGGGATCGGATTCATCTTTTGTTTGCTTTGGAGCTCTTTAGCTGAGGACACTTAATGACTAAAACTTCTCTCAGGGACTGGATAGGTGGCAATGACAACCAATATGTGTCTTTCTGGTAAAAATCCTCTCTGTGTAGGACAGGTAGCTAAAAGTGTGATTTCCAGGAGGTGTGCTTTAAAATTATTGAGTTTTAGTTTTGCATTATCCGAACTCCTGGGTTTCTGGTGTAGTAATTTACCCATAGATTAATTTTTCTCTGTGCGTGTTTCTGTACAGAACGTTTAAAAATAGATAACTTTTGCTCTGTGTGTTTCTTTACGGGACATTTAGGTAAACATGCTGGCTAAATGACCACGTAGTATTTCTATGTATACATACATATAAATATAGAATATGCTTTCTTTCCTTCAAAACAAAAAAGAAGTGTCTCCACATTTGGAGTATAAAAATCATCAGTAAAAATTTTCTATAATTTTACTCCATTGATGTCGCACTAATGACTGCTTCCCTTCGCAGTGATTCGTCTTTGGAATGTTTTATACCTGGATACACATGTGTAGTGCAATTGAACAAGACAACAATTATCTGTCTGGTGGAAATCATGTACTTATCTCAGTGTAGCAACTTATTTGCTTAAAAATATACCAAAGCTTTAGTTCTGTTTGATGCGATTACCTGCGATTTGTAATGAATTTTCAGGCATAATTGAAATCCTCCTATGTAATTAGATCAACAGTTGAGCCAACTAGTTTTGAGTGGTCAGTGTCTTCAGTGTCCAGGCATAAAAGAGGGGCACCTTCATGTAGAGCCGTGTTGGAGTTCAGTGTTCTCAGAACTGTGACTTCTGACTGAATCTCTGGAAGCTGCTCCTAGCCTGTACCTTGCATGGGAAGCCTCATGTTGAGTCATGGGTTGTGGCTCAGTGGAGCGCTTTTCTATCTTTTGGACTGGATCAAATGTGTCTTGGTGTTTTCTGTGGAATTTGGCCCAGTCTATTTATAGGATCTCCTTGAATTCTAGATACACCTGGACATCTCTGGATTTGCAAGCTAAGAGGAAACCTAGCTAGATTTTTCATGTGCACTAACAAGGCGTTCAATATTATGAACGATCCCTCTAAGGATATGCCTGTTTAACAATTTATAAGCAGCGACTTCTTGGTTAAGCCAGAGTAGTTTGTCTCTCTCATCTGACCTTTGCACCGAGGTTAATATTGTATTTTAATTACACACAGGCGCGTGCGGCTGCAGATAAAGAGCCTTTTTATCTGTTCAAGGAGAGGCAGTTCTTGGCTCTCAGTAGGCTGTCTTCAGTCTTGCAGCTACATGCTATGGCCTTTGCTCTTCGCTTTAAAGAGCTGCCTGGTAGTTAATTTCAGGAAGGACTCCTAGCGTAGCAATGACATCTGAGGCACGGCTTGGTGTGGCCCTCTGTCTTACTCATAAGGAGAGCCAGGTACCTTGGGTTTCCCTGCAATTGGAATTCATGCACACCCTGGAACACTGTGTGTGTGCTAATCATTTGGCTGGCTAAAGATCTGTCCTCTGAGGCTGTTCAGGTCTCAGACTTTGACTCTAGGTATTTTGATTTGCTGCTTTTAAAAGGTGGTCCCCTATACTTCACATTAATTTGAGAAACCAGTTTTACATTTCTTTAGGATTTTAGAATGTTACAGATTAATCCCTTTGTTTATTCTCCTCGTTGTTAAGAAATGAACTGGAATGAGAAAGGGGTCAGCCGAACAGCTCTGCTACAGTAATTCTGTATTGTAGATCACTTAGTGGACCCAAGGCTTCCTGTGTCCTTCCAACTGTGGGCTGAATTTCACCATCAGGTCATAGGGAACTGTAGGTTTCTGGCCCCGGACCACTTTTGGTATGTCCCGAGGAAAACCTGTTCCAGTAGCTCCGCGTAGGTGTTTGTGCCTTGTCCCCACCGCGTCCCCATTCACAGCCTGTGTCAGCCTCTGCCAGTGCGCTCCCATTGCATTCCAGCAGGACATTCAGAGCTTCCTGCAAACAGATTTGAATGAGCTTATTTCCAGCTCTTTCCGCCACCCTGCCAGCATTGCTTTGAATTTCATAAAATGCCACATTGCAAGATTCTTGAGATTTTTGTTGACTTTTGTAGGTAATTCTCTGTGAAGTCTCACTAGTTCATATTTCCTAAAACGATTATCTCGTTTCTTTACTTTCTTCATTAAACTTCTGCAAAGTATTTTCTTATGTCAGCCATGACACTGTCTGAACTTCTTCCCTATTAAAGATTTCTGCCTTCGACTTTCTTGCCTCACAGAGCGTGGTGCACCTGTGTGCAGACGCTTGGACTTCATTCAGAGGTAAATTACAAGCGATTTAAAATTCTCATGTTCTATGGGTGCCTACTGTTTCCCTGCCATCCCTGCTCTTGCAAGCTTACTGCCTATTCTTGAGAATGGAAGGCTGTTCAGACAAGGAAAGTAGAGAAGTCGTCACAGCTCAGCTGGGATGATGTCCATGAGGTCAGAAAAGACCAGTGGGATTCTGGAGTGTATACTTGGGTTAAAACTCAGTTCTAATGCTGACTCTCGTGTGTGTGTGTGTGTGTGTGTGTGTGTGTGTGTGTGTGTGTGCATGTTTGTCAGGCAAGTCCACTCACTGCCTTTCAGCTAAATCCCAAACTCTTTTTTGATTTTGAGCCAGAATCTCAGTAGATTGTTCAGAGTGGCCTTGAGCTCACTCTAGTGTAGCCAGAAGGCTTTGAATTCATATTCCTGCCTTAGCCTCGGCAGTCTCTGAGCTTGTAGCTCTGTGTCATCCAGGCTCCATGCTACCAGCTTCCCTACAGCCATTTCTCTTTGCTCATTTGTGCGGTGTGGGCACTAATTACTGTATTTACCTCTAAAGTCCTTGTGAGGGTTAAATGAATGAATATGTGTGCACCGCTTCAGAAGCTGTTCCTAGAACATTTTCACGTGCTTGTGAAGGGAAGCCACTAATCACTCATCAAATTTCTAATTGGGTAAATGGCTTGAGGTCCCTCTGTGTTTTCAAGTGTTTTGTTCAGAATGCTGTGATTTCAGAAAGGTAGACAGAAATGAAAAACTAGACTAAAAGTGCCTGACTTTGCTTTGATTTAGCTTTCTTCCAGGTACTGAGGTAAGTCCTGGGCCTTCTGCACAGCCTGAGAACACTGTTGACCTGTTCCCCAGCCCCCTTACACCTCCTTCTGTGTCAAGGTGGACTGAGTGTTAAAGCAGATCAGCCTCAGCGCTGAGTGTTTTACTTTTAAGAAGTAATCTGAGCACTTGGTAGCTTGTAAGAAATACCTTGAGGAATTAAATTTTTTCCTGCTCTATGTATTATTTTCAGCATTACTGATTTGCCCCCTAAACCTACTTTGGCACAATTTCTCAGAAGGAAAGGGCAGTTATTGAAGGCTCTCAATAAGCAAAAAATGGATGCTTCCAGAAAGGAAAGAAAACTTAATAACCAGGGCATAACACCCACAAATTCCCCCAATACAGAATGCACCCATTCATGTAGACAGAAGTTTCTGTTCTGCTTGGTCCTGCAGTCATTCAAACCAACAAAACAGGCAGGATCTTATATTAATTATAAACTGTTTGGCCTATTAGCTCAGGATTATTAACAACTAGCTCTTACATCTTAACCCATAATTCTTATCTATGCTTAGCCACATGGCTTGATACCTTTTCTCAGTGCAGCATTCTCATCTTGCTCCCTCTGTGCTGGGGGCGACTACAGACTGAGCCTTTCCTCTTCCCAGAATTCTCCTGTTCTGGTTGCCCTATCCATACTTCCTGGCTGGTTACTGCCAATCAGCATTTTATTAAACCAATATGAGTGACAAATTTTTACAGGGTACTAGAGAATTATCCCACAGCACATTTGTATGTATATGACATTTGTGGTGAGGTTCATTAGTCGTGAAAGAATTATTAGAGGGAAAGTTATAGAGAACATAAAAGTTACATTGAAGTTGTTTTATAATTTACTTGGTGACACAAATACCATGAAAAGAATTAGAATAATGGCTTATATTGTCTGCCTAAAGAAATATGTTTGACAATTTAGCTTTTCTTTGTGTCCATACACTGCCAGGGTTGGGGCCGGCTATCTCAGGGTCAGTGAAGGGAAGGCTGGCTCAGCATAGCATGGTCCCAATGAGTCCTTCTACTTTCACAGGCCATGGACACCACCACAGACCTGCAGTGGGACCATGGACCCAGACGTGGCCCTGGGCAGCTGTGGTGGTCGGCTCCCCACCCCCAAGCCTGCTGGCCATCAGCCCCACCCCCCAGCCTGCTGGCCAGTCCTAGAGCGGGAGGAGGTAGAAGGGGAGGGCAGAAAACTCCGTATGCAGCCCAGGAACATGGGCGCCTCCAGGAGAGAGACTTCAGGGAATCAGCTCAACTTTACTCCAGAGCATAAGAAACATGGAATTGGGGAGCCTGGGGACAATGCCATTAGGTCGCATGATCCTATCTGTCACAAGGCTTAGTGTGTGGTGGTAGGGTCCTATAGCCCGGCTCCTACCACAAGTCTTCTAACAGGGATCTGTGCCCAGGGTCAAGCTAAAGATGAACCAGGCATCTGGTGTAGAGACAGCGTTTAGATAAGGTCAGTCCTCCAGAAAGTTTCTCCAGAAAGGACGTGTGTAGGGTAGGAAGCCTTGCTGAGGAGGAGGGAGTTTTTGTTTTGCAGAATTTAAAGAAAGCTGCCAGGCGTTGGCTGCCTTCAGTCTCTGCCAGCCAGCAGAAATCCTCTAACAGTCAGCAGCTCGTCCTGGATGTCACTCTGACCATAGTGGCAGCATAGGCCACGCAGATCAGCATGGCCCTAGTGGCAGCATGTCCTTTCTCTGGTGGCTCACCAGACCCTGGGCATCTGTGGTGGTAATAGGAGCCACAGACACCACCCCAGGCTCCCACAACTGCAGGGCCATGGACCAGATGTGGCCCCAGACAGCGGCCTGTGCCCAGATAGCTCCATGGCCCCGGCTGGCAGTACTGTCCACCCAGATCAGTACGGCCCCAGCAGGGGCTTGGTCCTCAGACACCAGCTTGCTCTCAGGTGGCTGATCAGACCCCAGCCATTGTTAAGGCCCTTGTGAAACAGATTCATGCTACGGTTACATTAACTAACCATGGACTTCTGTTTGGCTGGCCTTTCTCTTTGTCGGAGTTATCTACTCTCTTCTCAGTCTGTTGCTGGAGGCCGCGGCATGGATTTATTACCTTCCCTTTTCCCAGAACTTTGGGCAGTGCCGTATATTGTTTCTTAGATTGTTTCCAACTCATTTAATAAGTATAAAGTAGTTTTTCCACTATTGTTTTAATTGGCATTGCTTCAATAAATAAAATGCTTTAATGTTCATTTTTTCTTTCATGTTCCTTTAGTTTACTTGCTCTTGTGCTTATCTGCGCTCTTTTGGGATTTTTCTTCTCCATTTTCTGTTTCTCCATCAGAGTTTTTATAACCTCTGTGAGGCACAGAAAAGACCCAATCATCCCTTTTATTTAATAGATATATTCTTTTAATATGCCTTAAATTCTTTCTCCAAGAATGTTGTTTTCCTTAATGTGAAAGATTAAGCTATTAAAAATGTACATCTTTTGGGGGTAGGGAGATGGTTCATGGTAAAATCAAACCCAGGTTCAAATCTAAGCACCCATACGACAGCTCACAGCTGCTTCAAACTCCAGTTCCAGGTGATCTGACCTCCAGGGTCACTGCATGTGTGTGGTACACATACATGCAGGCAAAGCACGGATAAACATAGAATAGACTACATAAAATCTTAAAATCCTGATGGTTTAAAATGCACAGCTTGTTCCTCTATTGACTTGCATGTAATCTTTTCATTCAGAATTATTGCCAGGGTCTTGTTTTATTTTATTTTATGGTTATATGAAAATATAACCATATGCATGCTATGAATGTTTTCTGTGAGTCTATAAGTAATGCTGTATTTAATTTAACTTTTTTCTGAAGCCTTTTGTTGAGGGTTTGGTATGTACAGGGAAGATTGGTGCATATATCCTTTCTATTGAGTTAGGAATTCAGGCGTTCATTGACAACAATTTTTGGACTTAGTGCACAAAGACACAAATATTGAAGTGTCTTTCAGTTAAGTTTTAAATAATGAACTTTATACTATGATGATTTGGTTATTGAAACCAGTGATTGGCAAATGAGAAGTTTTGTGCCAACAAAGTCATGTTCTTGTGAAGTCTTGATTGAAATTATAGAAAACAATCTGTTCTATTGTTGTGAAAACCTGCGACTGATTATTTCTGTCATGTGAATTAGAGTGTCTGTCATTGCAGCTGTTAATTGGCAGTCAGAGGGGACAAAAGGTGGTAAGGGGTTTTGTGTAAGAAGGCTTACCTACAATAAAGTAGTCACTGTTTGGGAAATACTCCTTATAGAGGTTTATAAATCTTTTATCTTAAAATGTGCAAAAGAGCTTATTATTTCAGTTCCCTAAACTTTGGTTTATTTAAAATCTTCTTTAGTTGCAAATTAGATCAGAAACAAGGAGGACCTCAGTGACGTAAATGAACCTTTCCCAGGGGAAGGTTGTCTTTGGACTTTCTCTTGTGTAATTCTTTTTATACACAAGAAGGTGTCTTTTGGCTAGGATCCTGTTATAAGAAAGAAAGGATAGAACTCTCTCTCTCTCTCTCTCTCTCTCTCTCTCTCTCTCTCTGTGTGTGTGTGTGTGTGTGTGTGTGTGTATGTGTGAGACTAGGATTGTGTTATAAGAAAGGATAGGACTGTGGGGGGTGGGAATATTCTTTTTATTTTCCTCTTTTCTCTCTTCTCTCTCCTACTCTCTCCCCTCCCCTCCCCTCTCCTCTCTTCTGCTCTCCTCACCTCCCTTTCCTGCCTCCCTCTCTCCCTCCCTCCCTTCTTTTCTTTTTTTAAAGGAATGCATTTTGTTTTCTGGGTACACATGGAAATATTTTAATCATGTAAGTTTTTAGTCTTCTGAGAAGAGGTCAA
Organism: Arvicola amphibius; assembly: GCF_903992535.2. Lineage (NCBI taxonomy): Eukaryota > Metazoa > Chordata > Mammalia > Rodentia > Cricetidae > Arvicola > Arvicola amphibius. Next base: position 135,569,834 of record NC_052053.1, read on the forward strand.
GCTGCGGGGTAGGAGTAGCACTGACTTGGCAATAAATTTAGTTCAAGTGCTTTTCCTATATTTCATACACTATATCATTCAGAAATGCTCTGAGATATTGCATTAAAAATACATTCCCTTAATAATGGAAAAGGCCATATAGAAGAAAGTATACGCTGTCAAGGAAATAGATAATTAGATAGAAAATTATAACTGAAAGACAAAAAATAAATACTGTAAGGAGTATAAAGTTGTTTCATCTGGAGTCATATGTATTTTGACCTTAAACTTTCTAACATTTATGGCATAGATAGATGTCTATGTCTAAGTGCTATGTCTTCTGCTTACATATATGCATACCTATAATTATATGTTATTAGATTTTCATATGTATGTCATTTTAAAATGCAGGTTGCACTCTTTTCTACTGGACACACCACAGCTGTGTGAATCTCCAATTTGTTGAATACAGACTTTTATAGGGCATATACCATTTAATGTGCTTAACAGTCCAGTGGATGGATTCCTTCAAGGACTAGTTTCCTTGTAGATGATTCGGGTACAGCCTTTTAAATACCTGTGAAGAGCATTGAAAAGTAGAAGGAAAGAAAGAATAATGTCTTGCAGGCAAGGTGTAGAAAAATTGCTGAAACCACCGAGAGGCAACATTGGTCTACTGCTATGCTATCCTGAACACGCCTGATCACATATGGCAGGAGCGCTACCCTGAACACGCCTGATCACATATGGCAGGAGCGCTACCCTGAACACGCCTGACCATGTATGGCAGGAGCGCTACCCTGAACACGCCTGATCACATATGGCAGGAGCACTACCCTGAACACGCCTGATCACATATGGCAGGAGTGGTACCCTGAACACGCCTGATCACATATGGCAGGAGCTCTACCCTGAACACGCCTGATCCCGTATGGCAGGAGTGCTACTCTGAACATGCCTGATCACATATGGCAGGAGCACTACCCTGAATACACCTGATCCCATATGGCAGGAGTGCTACCCTGAACATGTCTGATCACATATGGCAGGAGCATGCCTGTTATTGACCCACTTCCCTCTTTTATACTGGGATAAATAAACCTTTATTAATCACCTTTTTACCTAACAGACTTTTTTGTATATTTTGCTGCTGCTGCGGTGGTGGTGGTTCTATGGGTCAAACCCAGGGCCTTGTACATTCTCCCAATGAGCTGTACCACAGCCTTTCTCGTAAGTTGCCGCATATTGTTTTCCAATACCAAATCCACTAGGTCCTTTATGGCCCCATTTTCTACAAGGGAATGCTGAACGTCAGGAAAAACTGGTCTGGGTCACATTCCCATCAGGGCTGGATTTTGGCTGAAGCCCAGCTCTTGCCCGCCTCTGGAAAAACACTTCTGACTTTTGCTTACCAAACACTTTTCCCTTTGTTATTGATTAACCTCGTGGGAGACGTAATCTTCTATTAACGCAGACTGCCATCGTTACCTGGGCCAGATGGCAGAACGGAAGGATTGACGCCAGGCCTAGCTACTGTTGACTGTGCAGCCGTTTGAGATGAACCAGATCCAGTTTCTTTGGGGTGACATCAGAGTAGCTGAAGCCCAGTAGAAGCGGAGGACCGTGTCTTTACAGGAAGGACAACACGAGCTCCCCCTGCACAGGCCTGATTGCTCCTTTGACTGTTGTGGATGGTTGGGAACCGCAAGTGTAGCCAGTGGAGTGCTTCAAGATCAAGCTGCGTTCATCAGATGTCTGTTGAGTACCTACTGCAGCTGAGCAGTTTGGATGCCTTTCCAGCTGTAGCTATAAATACCGTGATGTAATCATGGAGCCGATGATATTTACAGTACAATGGAGAAGGCTTTGATTGGTAAAGGGATTGCTATTTTTTTCACAAACTCAAATGTATTGAATTGTTTACAATTAATGTAATCACAAGTTTTGGATACATTAATTTTTGTAATGAATTTCAGTTAAGAAGGTTTTGTTTGAGTCAAATAGGGTAAATCGGCTTGCACCATATTCTTAAATCTATTTCAAATATAAGCCACATTTTACCGTTAGGACTGAAGGCTGTTGGCTAGAGCTCTGATGGCAAATATATTTGTCCTGGTGGCAAATGTAACCCGGATGAGTCACTTAGGCTTATTGCGACCAGTCGCTACCAGAGGGCTGGTGGAGAGGATGAAGGCACTCACTCCCAATTTGAGGATTCCCAGGATACACATAGTAGAACTTCTGAGAGCCATCCTCTGACTTCCGCAAGCATGCTGTGTATTGTATGTGTATACATGTACACATAAAATAATTGTAAAAACATAATAAAAAGTCCCTTCCCCTTTCTTCTTTGTATTCTACGATCTATAAACTTCCCATATCAGGGACCTCAAAGTCAGTATAGTGCTCACTTTTAAGCTTGAGGTCAGGCATCAGTTTACAGTTATTTCTTTTTCCTTCTAATTTGAACATGGGGAAGACTCTCATGGAATAAAATGACATGTTTTATATATTTATAATGAAATCATACCTTTTATTTATAACCAAGATCATCATTTTAACATGTAGTTCTCTGTGACAGTCTGGGGGCGAGAACTCTTGGCAACCATTCATTATTAGCTGTCTTTGTAAAGAAAGCGTGGCAATGACGTCAAGGACAAGAAAGAAATACTCCCTGACATTTTCACACAGGATGGCCTTCCCCCTTGGAGTCCTGATAGCAAATATGACCATAATTACTTAAAATGCACTCAAGTAGTTACCAGCCACAATGGGCAAAGTCCCCTGGAAACTTGAAAGCGTGTTATTAAAACCGAGGAAGGAAGATGCCTAATAATGAAAAGGAAAAATGTCAGTCTGTGATTAGCAATTTGGAAGTCCCATCATCAGCAACGTGTGTGCAGCAGCATTTTATCTGTTTCAAAGCATCTCCCTAGAGCTCTTGTTGGGCTGGGCTTCCTGCTTTTCTATTTGCGGGACGAGGCCTGATAACCCGTCTTCTGTGGCGATGAGAGTTTGGAAATAGCTTTGAGGTCTTGATTCTAAATCAGAATGCTGTTCAAGAGTTATTGTAGGCTAATGACCTACACCTTCATTTTTCTCCTCAAATTCTAGTGCATATATGATGGGCCAGTTTTGGCTAATTAAGTTATTCTACAGTTTTCATCATTTGTTGATAGTAGATTAGTTCTGATGTTTGCTGGAAGTATAACAATACTATGCATTGAGGAAGAAGGTCCAACTTCAAGCATATTGCAACCATTTGAATTTTTCTGCTTATGAGTCAAAATGATCAGCTTCGGTGGGAAACGTCAATACCCCCATGCTCTCCTTTTGAAATGCTCAGAGCGTTCTGTGTCTAGTGTTTGATGTGGTCCCCTTTGCAAAGCCACTTAGGCATTCTCTGGTGTCTTCCTAGTCCATGCTGATAAAGATGAAGGCGTTCACCCGAAGAGAACTGGGTGTCCTGTGTCTTCTGGGTCTGCTCCTCTCCAGAATGGCTGCCATGCTCGTGTGCTCAGCAAACACTTGTGAATGCTGGCCAGTGCTGTCTGAGTGCAATGTGCACAAGGGAGCTGAGTTCCACAAGGACTGTGCATGCAGCAGAGCTAGATAGATGCAGATAATGTTTAAAGCAGTAGCATTAGAGGTTGAAGGGATGGCTTTGTGGTGAAGAGCACTTGCTCCTATTACAGAGACTCTGGCTCCCAGCATATAACCCAACAGATTGTGTTGGCTTATAACCACCTGGGAGTCCAGTTACAGAAAATCCAGTGCCCTTTCCTGGCCTCCGTAGGTACCAGGTGTGCACATGGTACACACACAGGCATGCAGGCAAAACACTCACACACATAAAATACATCCTTATAAAAAGAGTACTTGCACACTCGATTCTAAAGAAGCATACATTGAGTTACGGACATGAAGCACAGCCCTGGTGATTACTTCTGCTATGGTGAATACACAATGGGGCAAGAGCGAGAAGCGCCTCCAAGAGAGTGAGCATCCGGTTCACAAAGAAGAGTTGGCTAGGGATGCTGGGACAGAAGCCTGTGGCTTCTGGGCCAGGAGCAGTGGTGGGAGGATCTCTGGGACAGAATGACCCAGGCTGTGCATCGGGCGTGGATTATTGCTGTAGCTGTGTTTCTTTAACAGAAGTGTTATAGTGGCTAGGACGTGCGTGCCTTTGTAATGTTTCCTGTTCTCAGCATCCTGCACGTGGCCGCCCAAGTGTTATATCCCATCCCTACCCGAGGGTGAGGGTTTTGTTTCTGTTTTTGTTGTTTTTGTTTTTTCGAGACAGGGTTTCTTGTAGTCTTGTAGCTCTTGTAGTCCAGGCTGGCCTCGAACTCACAGAGATCCGCCTGTCTCTGCCTCCCGAGTGCTGGGATTAAAGGCGTGCGCCACCGCCGCCCGGCTGGTGAGGATTTTATCAAGTGGTGGAAAAAAAAAACAAAAAAAACCCCAAAAAACCAAAAAAAGCATGTTAGAGACTTCGGTTAGAGGAAACGAGGCTTCTTATTAATCATCTTTATGCTTATGACTCAGTTCTGGAGTGTTCTAATAAACCTCAGTCAAGATTCTTGGGACCTCCCTTATATATTGTTACTGTAATTTTTGATGAAATAAAATTTAAAATCTATTTTTAACCTTGTTGTGGTGAGAGAGCGCAGTCCGTTAGAGCCTAGACTCTGCGTATAGACAGGGCCTTGGAGCCTCACAACACTCCTCATTGTTTTACCTGCACATCTGTAAAATGGGCAAGTACCTGTGCTTGCCTCCTCGCCTGGGGATGTAATTTCTTGTTGTATCTTTTCTTGACTGTGTCATGATGCAGAGAGGATCCATTTTTTTTTCTCTGTCCTTCCCTGAGGATTCTGAAATTGGCAGAGAAGACACATGGTTTAAAATCTAGGTTTCCAGGCTGCTGTGTCCAATTGCAGGCCCTTCTGTGTGGCCGCAGACCAGAGCAAAGTGTCAGATAAACGTCTTCCTAATCGAAGGTGGTTTTCATTTATTAATGTAAATGCCCTATGCCTTGGACGCGTGAGTCCTAAAAATAAGCTCCCACGGCTAAAAATAGATCGCTGGAGTTCTGCGCTGTGGCTTAATCAGAAGCAGCTGCAGGCTGTCTAGAAAATGCACGTTCAACGAGCCAGCTGGCTTTTGCCCTTTTTGCTTTAGACAGCATGTAATTTGGATAACTACAGCTACAGTAATACATTTTGCCAGTCACACTGTTTGATAAACATATTGTTGAGAACAGCCACTTCCAATTAAAACCACAGTAAAATGTTAATTTATTTTGCTATTAGCTTCCTGCCGAGTAACACCAAAAAGTACTTTTCCAGGTTCAGAGGCATCCGTGCACAGGTCAAAATACTGTTCAAAAGTCATTGTGTCCTGATGGCCAAGGGTTTAAGATTGACACTTAAGTAAGGACGTGGCGTGTTCCTCAACAGCACCTCCCGTGTTCTCCTTAAAATCTAGTTATACTCGCTGGGCTGTGATGCGCTAGGATTTTCCATATTTAGCGTATGTTTGCTTAACTTTTTGGTTAATTACAGTCTTCTATACAGATGTAATTACTATAAATAATGAGAACGCTGTTGGCTCACTGATTGTTCATAGTCCAGCTTTGATACGGTACTCCTCGGTTTTCATACATGACAGGGCTCCTTGAGAATGGGCAGTCACGCGTTGCCCGATGCAGCTGGGGCTGATTTCCAGTAGCCGAGGGCTGAACACAGACACTGGCTAAATTTTAATTCTGTGCAGCTCTCCCTCTGTTTAGATAAAACAGTACCGCTAAACATTGCTGCTTCACACTGTAAGAGCCCAACTCAAACACAGCCTCGTTTTGTGAGCTCTGAAAGCAGCAGATTTGCACGGGGGGGAATGCCACTTCTTAGGCAAGCGCTGGAGGCTCCAGTCTCCCGATGCAGGCATAGAAGCATTGTGAGACATGAGCCAGGCAGGGGTAACAGATCGCTGAGTACCTCTGAAGGGCCTCTCGTGTAATAATTTCTGTCGAGTCCCAGGGCTTCCAGCATTGTGAGCTTAGCAAGCGCTCAGCAGTTGTTTTTCCTACCCACTGTAAAGAAGAAAGGGAATTCGTCTATAGAACCAGTGAGGTTAGAGCCAGTGCACCACTGTAATAATAGCTATGGGCTAATTTGCTGTTACGTAGGACCGGGAACGTGATAATCACATATCCCATAGTCCGGCGGACCCACCACACAGTAACAGCTCCATGAAGTAGATGTTTTGTCTTGTTTTACAGATGAGGACTTTGTGGCTTCGGACTGTAATTATTCAACATCATACAGAAAGCGTCAGCCAGAATCCGAAGTCACTGTTTTATTAACAGTTTCGCAGACTTATGGTTCTTAATTGCATCCGTGGTGCTCTGACAGAACTCTTCACGCAGGGAAATACGTGCGTCCGTCTGGCCTCATGGCCTTGAAGGAATGCATGCTGTGGCTTCTTAGAATTTATTTTCAGCTCAGGTTGATAGGTGAGAGGGTCAGGATGCCTCTCACTCAAATTCCTCGGTCATGTCGGCAACTGATGCGTTTTGAAACTCCCATCAGAGGGAAATGTCATGTTCTGTGCTTCCCCGATAGGAAATCAGTTATCACAGAGATGGGCTGCGCTCTGCGATAGACAGTTTAATACTTTATGTACAACATTCATAAGAAGATTCATTGGCGACAGTGGCAACTCATCGCTGCCCATTGTGTTGCAGGCGGGAGGAAGTCACGCATATTCTCGACGTCAGGCATGTTTTATGAGGCTGTCCACCCAGAGCAAACTGACCGGGAAGGGCCTTCTTATTGTCATCATTTTGGAAGAGTCTAGTGTTACTACTGTGTTTATAGTTGAAACTGTGACATGCTATTTCTGAAAGATAATTGTAAAGGTTAGATTCGTAGTATAGTTTGCCAGTGGTGCTATCGGTTAACAGAGTTGATGTTATCGGTTACTTTTGAAAAGTAAAGGACTGGAAAGGCCACATAGTTACTAATACATGTTTTAGTTTATTTGGCTCCATTCAATTGTACACACTTTAAATAATAACTTAGCCTGTTTTTAATAATTCACAAGTTTCCCCCATTTAAATATACATTTGAATAGGAAATCTAATACCTGTTTTGGTCAATTTTAAAATAAAATTTAATATGAGATAAGCTAAATTATAGTTGCCTTAGAGAGAACCTTAGTCTTTTTTATGTGCAGGGATTTATGTGAGATTGAGCCAAAAAGGCTCATATAATCTCTCTCTTTCCACACACGTGCGCGCGTGCACACATGCACACACATATACACACACACCTCAATACATCCACATGATTTGCTACTAATGGCTGAAATCCTGCATTGAGGGAGAGAACGATGCGCAAAGAGTGATCCGTGTTAACCTTTGTCTGCGTTTGCTAACGAGAGAAGCCTTGTTCCTTCCCATGTCATGAAGGTTTCCTGGCTTTATCATCATCTGCTTTGATCAGATCGTACGTACGCACGTGTGCAGCATCTAAAAGGGGACACTGTCTTTATCCTCAAAGAACTCCAGGCATGCAGCAACAAAACAGGCACGGTCCTTATGTGACTTAAGGTGTGGTCTCCGAACAATGTAGTTTTTGAAAGTTAGTGAATGCGTGGAAAATACAGTAGATTAAGGAAGAGCGTTTTATTCTTTTGATCCCTTGGGAAACTCTCTGGCTTTGGCCTTTTGAAGCAGAGATGGGTATTTTGCTGAAAATGTCTCTTCTGTGCCTTTGGCATATTACAAGCTGTTTTTTTTTTTTTTTTTTGCCAGTCATACAAATACACATTTAGACAACTTCAAAAACATTTCCTATTCCTTAAAAAGAGAGAAGCAGTCAGAAAGTTAATTACTCTGCAGATGTGCGCCCTCACCCTGATGCCCCTGAGGGCCTTTCTACCCCTCTGTTTCTCATCAGAACCGTAAGTCTATCGCACCCGTGTCCACAGCAAGACGTAGGCTGGTGCTACCCTGAAGGGATGAGCAGGGTGAGAGTTCCGTGTGCGCGCTCGGCTTGCTGGCTTGGTTGCTGAGTGGAGACTCAGTTCCTCACTGGCCGTGGTTGGAAGCCTCAGTTCTTTGCTCGACAGGCCTTTCCAAGTGAGTGATGCCGGAGAGGGAGGCAGAAGCTGCATCAGGAGTGATGGTGATACACCCCATTGGAGAGGACGACACAAAGGCGTGAGGAAGAGATGCTGACGGTTGTCGGCTCTTCTGAAGACCAGCCACTGCACGTACACATGCCAAAAGTCCACGCAAGAGCAGATCCCAAATACTTTCCGTGTTCTAAAACACAGTGCTTTTATGTGTTTCCTTGGAATGTAGTTTGTGGGCATGGCAATTTATTAGGCCAATTTATTAATGTTGTTTTATAATTAGATTCTTTCAAGTACTTGACTATTATAAATTGTGGATTATAGTCCTTTGCCCATAATTTTTTTTCTAGTACTTGTACTGTTTACCTAAGATGAATTCCTAGAATTGCTATTAGGTCAAGGTATATAAACATTTTAAGACTTTATACACATGCTGCCAAAATATTTACCACAAAAGTATACCAAATTTATGTACTTCATTGGCCTTACAGTACACTGCTATACTTAATACACACTGACCAATTCTAGCAATACTAGGTGCAATATACTTTTTTCTTAAAAAAAAAAAGATCATGACAGAGAATATAGCATCTGATTGTGGTTTAATAAGAGGAATTGTTTTAAGAGTGTTGACTCTAACTCTTGATTTTTAGAAGTGTGTCTTTGTCCTAATTAACTTTGTAGGTAGATTTAGTTTTTCTTAAAGAGTTACATTGTTCTCACTGAAACCATCTTCCACAGGAATCTTCTATACAACAGGGATTCTTTGTAGTTAAAAAAAAAATCCAAAACTTAAATGCTCTCAAAATACTGGGCAAATTGCGGAGGTGATTACTAAACTAAATTTCCATTACTTAGATTTTACTGGTTGTTCATTTGTAAGAATAATAGGTTAAAAGGGAGAAGAAGATTCCTTTTCAAATCTCCTGTTTCCAGCCATCTGCCAATATTTGGTGAGGGCTGAAGAATATTTGTCAAGGCCCGGAGTATTTTTGAGAGTTGTTTATACAAAGAAAATAAAAGATGCTTCCTTCCTTAGTGCCCCTTGTGATGGGGTGGCCTCGGCTTGAGAGTGGGTTCGCTCTGTACTTTTGGGGCACAAGCCTCAGCGGGTTGCCCTTTGTCATTGCTAATACTCTTGCTAAAAACGCTTGGCCTTGATTTTAGAGATGACCCCCATCTGATGACCTAGGAGTCTGAAGGCCATTATTTGACAGTCAGGCCCAGCATTTTTCTTTAAAACCTTCACCCTTCTAATCTGTTTCCTTACCTATGAAATTGAATTTTAAATGTTCATTTATCGTTTGGCGAGAGCATAACATCGCTTGCCCTCTCTTCCCAGCTAGGGAAGTGAACCTCCCTTGGAGGACCCAACCTCATCCCCAGTGAGAGATTTGAAATCTTGTCAGGGAGCTTTCCTCTTCTCAGAGGAAGTGAGATTCCTTGCTAAGGTCGGTGGTGGTCTCTCATGTTTAAATATAATTAGAGCTTGCTTTCGTAAAACTGTTAAAAGTCACGCCGAATGCAAAACTCCCAATTTCCAGAGCATTGAATCCTCATTGTTCATGATCATGTAATGTGAAAAACTTCACATTGTTATAGTTTCTGATAGAAATAAGTTAGTATGCCATTAAAGAGATGATCTTTCTTTCTTTCTTTTTTTTTTTTTTAAAGGCTTACATGGTATGGGTTCTTCTTAGTTTCTAAAGCTAAAAAAATGTTCAAAAGTTGAATTAAAGTGGCCCCATCCCCATGATTAAGATTTCAATAAATGCTCTTCCTGATACGACTTATAATTCTCGGTTTCAAGTACTAATGGGGATGTTACTTGCAAGTTAAATATGAATTGAGAAACATGCTTGTGAATCCCTTTGTAAGTGGCTCTTTTAATTGTAGTTCTTCGAAAAGGGAAGTTGACTCTTAAGCACCTATTAATCCTTGACAAGGACTTTATTTAACAGTAAGCAGAGTGTTGTTAGAAGGCAGGTAGCTGTTAGCGTCGTGTGAGCGCCTGAAGCTGGAAGGTCGTTATTAGAAGTTTCCTCATCTTTTCTTTGTCTTAAAATGAAAAATCTTCCTTTCTTCTTAAATTTAAATGTGCTTTAATAACACTAAAAAGCATTAAGGGTCTTATAATTCCCCCAACCACATGACACGGCAGTGCAGAGATAGTCTACTACATCACACACACAAATACACACACATTCACACACACACATTCACACACACACACACACACCACACACACACACATACACACATACACCCACACACATAGACACACACACATTCACACACACACCACACACACATACACACATATACACACATACACCCACACACATAGACACACACACATTCACACACACAGACCACACACACATACACATATACACACATACACCCACACAAATACACACACACAGACACACACACATATACACACACACATTCACACATTCACACACACACACACAGACACACACACAGATGTTCTCCTAGGATATTTGCAAATAAGCCTTTATTTCATCATTTAGATGTAAACTTGTAAATGTGGTTTATTATTTTATATGGACTGCTGCTTACATTTTAAAATTTTTGGTTTTTATTTATTTTTGTATGTTTTTCTATCCCAACTACAATTTCTTCTGGCTTCTCTCCTCCCAGGACCCCCTAACCCATTCACTTCTCCTCTGCTTCTCTTCAGAAAAGTGCAGGACTTTCCTGGATGTCACTAGCCGTGACATAGCAAGTTGCAGTGAGCCTAGGCACCTCCTCTTTATTAAAGCTGGATGAGGTAGCCAGCAGGAGGAGAGGGCCCCAAAGCAGGTAACGGAGCCAGAGACAGGCCCTGCTCCACTCCCACTGTTGGGATCCCACAGCTGTCACATAGATGAGACGGTCTAGGTCAGTCCCATGCAGGCTCCTGGTTGTCCTTTCAACCTCCGTGTAACCGTACGAGTTCACGCTAGTAGGTTTTGTGGTTTTCTTTGCGGTGTTCTCCACCCTCCTCTTCCATAGGATTCACTGAGTTCTGCCTAATTTAGCTTTTATTAGGGGTCTGTTACTGGTCAGCAGTTCCCAAGTAACCACAGATTGGCTGTCGACGTGTCTTGCTATTTCAAGGGGATACCTCTTTATATGTGCTGCGTATTTCTCTCCTTCTTCATGCTGGGTTTGTACAGATTGAGTTGTTAAGGGAATGGCAATGGTTATTTTAAATTTCCACATACCTTCATAAATATAAACTGTTCTCTAGAAGATTTTACAGTTTTAAAACTTATTCCCTTATCACTACTGCATGAGAAAGTTTTCCCATAGATAAGAAAGAAGAGACGGTATATCCGCACCCTTCAGCACCCTCCTACCTGCCACACACGCATTATACTCACAGCCCCTACCCAAGCAACCAACATGCACCCGCTCTCCACATAGACACCACACACACCACCCCTGCTCACCCAACAAGCATGCTCCCACCCTCCACATACGTCACACACACCACCCCCGCTCACCCAACAAGCATGCTCCCACCCTCCACATATATCACACACACCACCCCCGCTCACCCAACAAGCATGCTCCCACCCTCCACATATATCACACACACCACCCCTGCTCACTCAAGCAAACATGTTCCTAATATCCACATAACATCACACACACCACCCCTGCTCACCCAACAAGCATGCTCCCACCTTCCACATAACATCACACACACCACCCCTGCTCACCCAACAAGCATGCTCCCACCTTCCACATACATCACACACACCACCCCTGCTCACCCAAACAAGCATGCTCCCATCCTCCACATACAGCACGCATACAAACCCCGCTCACCCAAACAAACATGTTCCCACTCTCAACACATCTAAAACTGAAAATAGAAATGCATTTCTTTAATTATTCTGTTGAAAATATCCTAGGTTTGTAATTTTCATGACAGTTACCAGGCTTTTTCCATTGCTGTTTCTCCATTAATTTCAACATCATTAAGATAAGTTTACAATATACTTGTATCTCACCTACGCTGTGATACTCACATGGACTGCACAGATCCCCCGAAGCTTCCCGCTCATGCTGCTCTTTGTTAGGGCTTCCACATTTACTTGCAGAATCAAGAGTTGGATATCACCACAACTTTAAGACTATTGGTACAAGCAACACATTTTGTAGCCTTTCCACTTCTTTGTTTTAAAAACTATCTTAGTCATTTGTTGACAGGAAGTCCACTCACCTTGTTATCATCTGACATTAATTAATGGTTATCTAAAAGTCTTTAAATTTGGCTACTGAAGCACATGAGGGATTGGGAAGGGAAGGCGACCACACTTCATTGGTGTCTATTATTCTCATCTTCAATTTTGAAAGTTTTTAATGAGCATAAAAGAACACATGTAAATATCCTACATACGTGTTAGCGAATTTCTATTAGATTATCATTTTCTGTTTAAGCATACTTTTTTAAAAAAAGGATTAATACAGTCTTTAAAATGACTTTATATTTCATATCAAGCAACAAGTTCACTCTTTCATAGTATGAATAAAATTGAAATTCTAAAAGGAAAATATAAGTCCTATGTTAAAGAAAAACCTGCTAGGGATGTTCCTTGTCCCTAGTAGCTAAGTGAGGTCTAGCCACAACTCAATGTTTGGTGACTAAATTTTATTTAATAACTCATGTATGTGAATGAAACATAGCAAAAATCAGAGTTGTCTCTAGATTTAAAGGAATAACAATCATTCTTTGTCAGTAACTCCACTGTGTAAAGCATGTTGAAGGATTATATCAAGTGTATCCTTTTATATTTTTGACATAAAGAAAAATATTGCAAAAACAGTTTTAAGTGAGGACCTGAGTTGCACAAGACAGAAAAATATGAACAATAAGCAGAAGTCTTTGGGGAGGTATTTTTAAGCAGGAGGTTTTGCAAGCTTCAAATTTAGCTTCATAGAAAGGGGTAGTGCAAGCATGTAGCGTGTGGTCCCTCCAGCCATCAGGCTGCAACTTCTCCCTTCACCTATATAAGGAACAGCAAAGCTTCAGAAACCCCCACTTCTGCTTACTCACTTCCAGTCAGGTAGTGAAGCACCCCAATGTCCTATAAAGAAATCAAAACGGATGGCTGAAATGGCCTGCTGGAGGCAGGTCAGCATCTTCTTTATGTGCTGAGTGGGTTAAAGGAAAAGCGGGGTTTTTTGTTTTCTATTTTGTTCTGGTTTTGTTTTTGTTTTTGCCAAGGACGTTCGTGGTAGTGAAGTTTACACCTTCCAGCTTCCTAGGCTGTTCGCTATTGTTTTAATTGAGTGTCCTTCCCGTTGACCTAGAATCTAGTCTCCATCACCCTCTCTGCCCCTTCAGGTTACCTTTGGCCCCTTCCATTTTTAGTTTCCCACTTCTTTAGTAAACTCTGTACTCACTTCTGTTTCTGCATACTTTGATCATACTTTGCACAGAAAGCCCCTTCCCCCTCCTCCTGATGATCTGAGACAGTGCAGTAGTGAGAGGAACACTGGTAAGGAATCACCACCACCTATGACGTTTGGTCCTCCAACCCCATAGAATGCCAAAGCCCTCTCACAGCCTGCACAGTTAGCAGTTTTGTATGTCTGGCTATAGTCTCAACTGTGAGGTAGAATGAGCACGACCAGGTGAATAGTGACTGCTTCTCAGAGTTGGCAGTGGCTCACATTCCCGTGAACAGTGATTGGAAAGATGGAAAGGGTCTCACAGATCACTCCTTCTACATACAGCACAGGGGGATGCTAATCTCCAGGGACGAAGACCTGTCAGGGGTGTGCACAGGAGCAAGTTGATGGGAAGGGCCGTGTAGGACACTAGGCTATGTCTGTAAAGTTTACCTTGAAGGGAAAATAAATAAGAGGTAAAGGATGTGGATTTTCTTGAAACACTTCTGAGTGAATTTGTAGTAAGCCAGAACATCTATAAATTTAATTGGATTTTTATCTTCTGATGGAAGCTGTAAATAATCTTGAGTATTGTGTGTGTGTTCTGATGATGCGGTTATTTAGTAAATTTACCTACAGGATTTTCAAAGAACATAATAAGTTTACTGCCTCTGTTTACTGAGTGAGACTGTTTGTATTGTACATGAATTCTGGTTTGTGGGGAAAATATTAGACTTTCTATTGGGTGTGACACATACCTTAGAGGAACAAGGTCAAAAGAGAAAAACGCTCTCTTGTTCCATGGTTTCCCAGGTTTCAGCCCATGTTGGGTCAGCCGTATCTTTTCTTGGTCACAGTGGGGCTGATGCTCCCATGAGTGGTACAGGGAACAGAGGTTCACAGATATAGTGGCCAAGGGAGAGACTGGGGCAAGAAAGTGAGAGGGCTGAGGAAGAATGAGGTAGATTTTTGTCAGGCAATGACCCAGTATCTACTTCCTCCAACCAACCCCACCTCCTAATAATGCCACTGTATAAATCCCAAGATCAGACGGAGCCCTCAGGATCCAGTCACTTGTCAAAAGTCTATGCTGTGTACTAAGCCCGCAATACATGAACCTTCAGGGACTATTTCAGACACAAACAATAACAAGAACAATGGTAAGTTCAGGTTCTTTTGTAGGATGATGTCTTCCTATTAAAATAAACTGGTTACAGCTGTGTAATCACATCTAATGACACACCCCAACCAACCGTCCTCAGCTGCAGCTACCGTGCAACCGTCCCGAAGGTTGCAGAATTAGGAAGATAATTTGTTATCAAGAACCTTCCAAGGTGTGAGTAAGAGCTTGGGACCAGACCTCACAGAATTCTTCCAAACAGATGAGAAAGTTTTCTGCAAAAATAATATCTTGCTGCTGAGCCGCAGGTCCTAAAATATCAGCTAACAATGCAGCTTGCTGCCTGCTCACGGTTTTCATTTATTAAAAATTTATCATACTATTTTTTACTCTTTGTGTAATATTATAACATTTGAAGAATTTTCCCCAACAGTTTAAGAAATTTTGCATGTGTTCTTGATTTGAAGCAGTAACCTGTGAGTGCTTCCCAGATGATTATACTCTCTGAGCATCAGCGTCTCTTCTGCTAAGCCATGGTGCTAATACATTTTTTATTCATTTCCGCCTGTGTTAAAATTGTTATGTTTAAGCTTAGTGACAATCTTCTAGAGTATGTATGTGCTCAATAGATTTATTTGCACTTATATTCAGAGGAAATTAAAGTACACCTTTCAGGAAACAGCATCAGAGGGATTTGGTTTCTTTCATTGAAAGTCCCTTGTCATTGCGCTTTTTAAATAGCAGAAATGTAAATATTCAGTAGCAAAGTATTACAGACACTGGCCAGCACACTGCAGTCACGGGTACTCTCACAGAGGGAGACCATTTCCTACAAGCTCTAGGAAGCTATAAGCTTCCGGTTTGTGATTTTTATTGTTGCCATGGGGTGTTTTTAAAATTAAAATTATTTCAGAGGCATATCACTTCATTGTTATGCAGAGCAAATAAACTTATAAAGATAAAACCAAAGCTTCATTTTGTGGTAGGATTTCATTTGACTGGAATTGTTTTTGACACCATGCCCCTGAACAATTTTACCTATTAGGCAATCCCTCAGTGTCCTGCCATTGTTATAAGGAGATATGTGATAATATAGGGTAGTCTTATAGGGAAAAATAGTCAGATTATGTTTCTTTCCTCCAAGGCAGATTGTCTAGAAAGTTCCTGTGGGACGGGCTATGTTGCCAAGTTTGGGCTATGTTGCCAAGGTTCTACTTCAAGGACTGCTTTCTTCTTAGCATGCATCCTTCTGTGGTGGTTTGAAAGACAATAACCCCCAAAGGTAGTGACACTATTAGGAGGTGTGGCATTGCTGGAGGAGGTGTGTCACTGTGGGGTGGACTCTAGGTTGCCCATGCTCAAGCTATACCCAGTGTGGCACATAGACTCCTTCAGTGGCCTGTGGATCAAGATCAGTATAGAGCTCTCTCAGCTCCTTCTTCAGCACCCTGTCTGCCTACACACTCCCGTGCATCCTGTCATGACGATAATGAACTAAATTTCTGAACCTGTAAGCCAGCCTCAATTAAATATTTTCCTTTATAAGAGTTGCTGCTTTCATGGTGTCTCTTCAGAGCAATAGATACCCTGACTAAGAAGAAGTTAGTACTAGGGTCTAGGGAATTGCTTCATTAAACCTGACCATTTTTTTTTAGAGGAGTTTGAACTTTGGGAGTTTTAGATTTGAAAGGCACTGGAATACTTCAAAGCTGCTTAATGGGTCATAGTAGGAACATGGAAAGCTAGTGGTGCTGAGGGTAATTTGAACTTTGGGGGTTTGATTCAAGAGTGTTTGGAGGAGGAAGAATTCTAGTACATTGCCTAGAGATTGTTTTGTGGTATCTTAATGAAAAAATGTGGCTGCTTTTTGCCCTTGTCCTCAAGAGTCTGTCTGAGGCTAAATTGAAGAGATTTGGATTATTCTTTTGGCAGAGAAAATCTCAAAACAGCCTAGTGTTTTGTGGCTATTAGTGTTAACTCTGATGAAGATTTATAATGAAAAGGAGCAAGCTGATCCAGGAAAAGTACAAAATACCACAATTTGAGGAGAAAAGTAGAACCAGAAGAGGAATGGAGATAAGTCCTGTGTTCAAGGAGATAACAGATTAAAAAATGGGATAAATGGAATGGTAATCTCAGGGCAAGATCCCACCCAGCTAAGTTTCCAACTTGTGAAAATGGAATTAAAAAAAAATCTTAGAGCCAAGTATGGTGTAGCCCAGGCTATCCTGGAACTTGCTCTGTAGACCAGGCTGGACTTAAACTCAGAAGCCCACCTGCCTCTGCCTCCAAAATGCTGGGATTAAAGGCCACTATCTGGCTGTGCTGCATGCCTTTTATCCTAGCACTCCAGGGCAACTTGGTCTATATGTGCAGTTTCAGAACAGTCATAGTTAGGCAGAGAAGGAAACAGAAAACTGGTGAAGATGGAAATTGAATGAGGGAATCATGTTCCAATCCCAGAAAGCAGTAGAACTTGGCAGCCTTTGGCCATGTGGTTCTTGCTTTAGAGTCAAGGATAGAAGAAAGAGGTTAATGGAAATCTTTTTCCACAGCTAAGGAGAGCGTCTGAGACCAGGCATGTGTCAGGGGCGTCCTTGAGTGGAGGCAGAAAAATCATTTTGTGAAGCTGTAAAGGTGAAGCCTGGATTGCCATAGAGACCCCAGGATGCTGGAGATGCCAGAGCCATGGGACACCTACATGTAGAACTGCTAAGAGGGACCGGAAAACAGCCCAAGAGAAGGAAGTGTGGTTACAGGCCAAAAAGTATAAGAACTTGGAAATCTGAAGAGCAATTTCCACATCAGACATGGGAGATGCAGAGTTTGGAGTTTTGTCCAGTTGGTTTTTGGTCTTGCTTTGGTCCAGTATTTCCTCACTCTTCTCCCTTCTCTATGTTTTGGAATGGAAATGTATATATTATGCCATTATTTTTAAAATATGTGATCTGTTTTTTTTTATTTTGATTTTATAGGGAATTGCAGTTAACAGATTGTATGAATCTCAGCAGAGACTTTGAACTTTAGACTTTTAAATAAATTTGAGACTGTTATAGACTATGGGGAGTATTGAAGTTGGAGTGAATATGTTTTTAAATTATGATATGGCTACAAGTCTATTGGAGCCAGGAAATAGAATGTCTTGGTTTGAAAGAAAATGGCCCCCATAGGGAGTGTTAGGAGATGTGACTTTTTTGGAGTAAGTGTGTCTGTGTTGGAGGAAGTGTGTCACTGGAGGGGTGGGCATATGCTCAAGCTATGCTCAGTGTGGTACACAGACTACTTCTGCTACCCGTAGAATGCACAGTTTCTTCTCCAGCACCACATCTGCCTGCACACTCCCATGCTTCCTGTCATGATGCTAATGGACTGAACATCTGAAACTATAAGCCAGCGTGCATTAATACTTTCGTTAAATGTTGCTGCCCTCATGCCTCTTCACAGCAATGGAAACTTTCAGGCACCTTCTTACGAGTCTTTTCCCTAAGGTAACCGCTGACTTGCGTGTGCTCATCTCTTCCTGCCTTTGACTGAGAAATGAGGAAATTATGATTAGTGATATGCCTCCAAGCCCATGGTGGTTTTCAGCTTGCAAGAACTTGACTGAGTGGGGTAAGACTTCAACCTTCCAAGCCAAGTCCAGTGGCCTCTGTGGGGCAGAAAGCGGATCTGGCATTTCTAACAGCACGTGGCTGTGCTGGCCTGTCCTTCTTAATGGGAGACTGTGTGTGAAGTTAATATTGCATATGTCAGGATACATGGGTGAGGAGACAAATTTTCTGAACTATAAGTTTCATAACAAGAAGAAACCTAGTTTAGAATAAGGGACACAAAATTAGTGAGAAGGTCTTGGAAGGAGCCAAGGCAGGTGCATGCTCTGTACTTACCATTTGCGGACTTGCAAGTCACCTGTCTGTAGCCTTCATTTGGAAACTTACATCATTAAAGTTTGAACCGATAGTATATCTTGCTGTAGTTTATATTTCTGTACACTCACAGTGCATGTGTGTGCATATCACACACACATATGTGCATGTATGTATATTTTTGGGGGATTTAAACTCAGGTTCTCACTTTGTCTGACACACGTGCCATATCTTCCACCATGAATCTACTTATATTAACATAACTTTAAATGCAGCACTGTTGGGAGCAGTGAACCCCCAGATCCTGAATTTCTCGTAAACAACTTGTTTTCCTCTGCTCTGAGACAGTTTGCAGCTGCTCTGAATATGAGACCCTCAGGAGTTCCTGATGGCAGGAGAGTGGTTTCTGGTGGGTTTGAATGGGGCGTGGTTATCAGTTAAGAATCACTATATAAGAGCCGGGCGGTGGCGGCGCACGCCTTTAATCCCAGCACTCGGGAGGCAGAGGCAGGCGGATCTCTGTGAGTTCGAGGCCAGCCTGGTCTACAAGAGCTAGTTCCAGGACAGGCTCTAAAAAAGCTGCAGAGAAACCCTGTCTCGAAAAAACCAAAAAGAAAAAAGAAAAAAAAAAGAATCACTATATAAGTGGCTCTGGTAACACATAAGGGGGTATTCTTGGGTGTTCCTGTTTCAAGATGACCCGTGTCTCTCTCTTTCTGTGATTTTGTGTGTTTCAACCTCCAGTCCCTGGTTCACGAACTGTATGGTAGCGCATAGAGCACAAACAGGCCTGGTGCACCACACAGCACTCTTAAGGAAAGCTTTGTTTTCTTTGTGTGGAATTCCCATGTCTATTATAGGTGGCATAGTAGTGATTCACCAGGTCTCCCGGCTTTCCGGGAGACTAAAGAGAAGTTGAGACATCCAGTCCATGGCTCCTTTCCTTGTGCCTTGTGCCATAATTGAAAAACTGTAGTGGCTAAGATAGAATGGGGAGATTCTGGGGCTCTAATTCTCTTCCAGGAAGTCCCATCTGCAGCCTCAATTCTGTTCATGATGTTGCTGACAAGAATGTTCCTTACATTCTTCTGTGCAGGGAGGCTTCATTCCTCATGCAAAATCACCTGCCAGGTCTGTTTTATTTGCTGAGTGAGTGCAGAGAAATGTCTCCCAACTATATCCAAAACTTGAAAACAAAACAATTTGGGTGACTAGTTCATCTTGGTAGGGAATTAGGAAGACGTAATTATAATAGTTCTAAGTTAAAATTTACATAAAGTGCCATCTGAGAAGTCTTTACTTGATTGTGAATACCTTTGAAGATTTGTTCCTTAAGATAATACAATTCAGATGAAAAATGATAAAAAAAAAAATAAAGGCGTCATTTAGAGGGGCTGTTCAATGTGAGCAAGTCAGACTTTATCTGAGTAACGGATTTGAAGCCAGAGCATGTTTAAAGATTCACAGCTAAGAAATATGACTATCTAAAAGCCATCAAAATAAATATGTTGTTTCCGAGCAGGGTGCCACAATAAACAGGGTGAAATGATGATGTTTCCTCTTCTCTCGAAATAATCTGTTTTCACTTTAGTTTAGTGTTTGTAGGATTTAGGGCTGATGTGAGTGGGGATGAGTACCCGCATCATCTGCATAATGATGGTGAATTATCTTCCCAGGCAAACATAGAGGGGAGGTTTGAAATATTATACTATCAAGGAGAAATACCCGAACCAAGGAAATAGTGGGTTGATCCAAGAACTAGCTGCATAGACGACATCGAGTAGTCCAGTGTTAAATGGGATGTGCGAACGTGTTTAAAGAGGACCAGGTGTACTTACTATTAGTGTTAAAATCAGCTTTCATTAGGAAGCTGTCAGGGCTGGTGGTGAGATGGCAGACCAAGGAGAGGTATATTAGTTCCCTAAGAACATATTTTTATATGATGGCAATGATGATTAATGCCAACGGCAGGCTAATATTTGTAAAGGGTCCAGATGTAGCCTGAGCATCTTTAATGTTATATTTGACTTAAGTTTCATTAAAAATCTCTAGTAAAGTGCCGGGTGTGGTGGTGGCACCCTTTAATCCAACACTCGGAGGCAGAGGCAGGCGGATCTCTGTGAGTTCAAGGCCAGCCTGGTCTACAAGAGCTAGTTCCAGGACAGGCTCTAGAAACTACGGGAAACCCTGTCTCGAAAAAACCAAAAAAAAAAAAAAAAAAAAAATCTCTAGTGAAGTAAGCCAACAAATGAACTACTATAAGAACTTTACAAGGAAGAAAGGAAGACACAGATAATGAGGGCAGAATAACTCCCTCAGTGCCTTCCACCTACCGAATGGTAGACTTTGGTTAAACCCGACCAATCCCGGAACACGACTTGTGTTAAGATCATTTAAACAGTTTGAAAACATGTTTAGACATGTTCTTGACAACATTAAATAGGAGGGACTCTTTTTTTCCCATGTGACTATTATAACTGTCTGCCTACTGAATTTGTAACATTTGAAGACAAACATACCTTCGATACTCTTATGTAACAGCCTTGTTGATGATGCTAAGAACTGTTAGTCACTAAGAGCTAGCAGTAATTTCACAGTAGCGGCTGCAACATTTAAGCAAGTGTGGGGCTGTCTAGATCTAGGGGTGTGCTATCCTGCAGAGGACCACCTGCCCCCAAAGTTACCTTTGAATAGTCTACAAAGCCTGTTGTTGAAGACTCTTGGTGCTTAATGATTTTGTTACATCTGGGATCGTGAAGAAAGACTCCCCTGAAGTCAGCTCCAGAAGAAAGATGGCCATCTTAAATGGTCCGCTGCATTACTTTAATTAAGAAACAAAAGCTATCAGAGTTTAGTTTTGCCCTCAAATGAAGTAATTTCCCTCAGTTTGTGTTTTCTGATAGTTTCTTCTTCGTTCCTGATTATCTTGGATTTTCTCTGCTATGTTAATGGATTTTAATCTTTTGAATTTTAAACCATCTTAAATCTCTTGTTTCAGAAGTAAAATGCATAGGTACATAAAATGCTACAACGTTGATTTTAAAAGTCTCTCCTCATCAGCTTTATTTCCTGGGTGCAGAAATGGAGCTACTAATGAAGTGGAAGCATTCTGACAACGTAACCATTTGTTAGAGACTTTAGAACATGTAGGAAGCAAAAGGAAGGATCCCAGATAACAGTACATTACAGGCATTGCAGATAGTAAGAAAAGTAACTCAGTCTTAAGCAGAGTATTATGCAATTAAGATTAAAGTGAATGAGGGTTGGAGTTGGCTGACATGTAGGAAAGGAGACTCCATTGGGAACAAGCTCAGAGAGAAGGAACCTGCTGGCAGGCAGCCCTTTTCTGGGTGATGTAGTTCTTCCCAGAAGATACAACATCTGCTCCTACATTCCCCGAAGTTTCCAGCATCCCAGAAGAGTTAGGAAGCAGTCTGCTTTATGGAGACTGTGCATTGTGCCTCCCTTCCCAAGACACAAATTGGATTTTTGCTTCAAGCGGGGCTGACACGGGCCACTGTGCAGGGTTTTCCACTGCATCTTCATTGGAGATAAGCAAGGTAGGCAAAGGGCAGCTGAGTCCCCACCCCAACCCCATGGAGTTCTGTCTAAAGAAAGGGTGACATTTAAGCAAGTGTTTATATCACCTAAATGTCAGATAGATACACAGGCTTGGTAGACAGCCCAGGTGTTTGGAAGTCCTTTAACATGAGAACATCCCTTTTGTTATTAGGAATAAAAATGTTTTCATTTGTGGCACTCACAAATTCCTGTAGGTATGAATAAATCCTGACAAAAGTAGGCTAGTGAGAGCAGCCATTCTTCCAGGAGGTTTAAACAGGCAGAAGAGTTAGAGCTTCCTGTTTGAGAGTTAAGGGAGACGGGATCAAGACAGGTGGATGCAGGAGGAAACAGATACATAGACATTTTTCTGCTTTAGCTTTGGTGAGGTACCTCCTTCAGGGGATTTGCTAAGCCAGCTTTTATTTATTTATTTATTTATTTATTTATTTATTTATTTATTTATTTATTTATTGTCTTACAAGACAGGGTTTCTCTGTAGGACAGTCTTGATTGTCCCAGAATTTACTCTGTAGACCAGGCTGACCTCAAATTCACAGAGATCCACCTGCCTCTGCCTCCTGAGTGCTGAATTAAAGGCGTGCCCCACCACTGCCACTGAAGTACTATTTCATCTTAGAATTAAAAACATTGTTTTTAATATAAAATGTTATATTCCATTGCTAAACATTGGCAGAAACATATGAAATCCTACATGAACACATGAAAACGGACACATTCTGAAAGAGTAGACGCAAAACAAAACCAAGTGAGTTTTCACTGAAGGTGGAGTGATCGAAGATGAAGGTGAAGCGATCGGCACACAGGGTGAAATGATTCGTGCGTTTGTGGATCATAATTATTAGATGTGACATCCAAGCAAATATGAAATGAGGCTTAGTGCACACATGTATAGGCTTGTGCACACATGTATAGGCTTAGTGCACACATGTATAGGTTTAGTGCACACATGTATAGGCTTAGTGCACACATGTATAGGCTTGTGCACACATGTATAGGCTTAGTGTACACATCTGTATTGAAAGTGCTAGTAATGTTCTAGGTGGAATCTTGCACTCAAGTGTCTGTTGTAGTCAGGATAGTTTTCTTTTATCCACTGTGTGCTGAGTGCTTACTGTGCACCAGCTGTATACCTGGAGAATTCAAACCTCAGCGCCTAGTGTTCCAATAGTGTTGGAGCCTGGATAACTAGGGCTCTCTTCATTGCTTCTGTCCTCTTGATATTCTAGTCCCTAATTCTTCCTCGCAAAGGTTCAGCAACTACCGCAAACTTCCATGTCTTACAAACCCACAGCCTTCTTCTTACTGCCACTGGTTAGTAGGGCTGCATGGTACCCTGGTTGTGTCTAACAATTTCCTCCCTTGGTTCTCCTGCATGTCACGTTTCTCTCTTATCTCAGTTATTTCTATCCGTGTCTTTATCCCCCCACTAGACTCTGAGGTCCCTGGAGGCATGACTTCTAATTAATCCTTGTATCTCCTTCCTGTTTATTAGCAAAAACTTTTCTTGTGGATTTTCTTCTGTTGTTCCTCAAAGTAGATTATATCAAAGAACACTGATTGAAATAACAGGTTTTTTTGCTCAGAGACATATGTCATTGACTCAGTTGGTCACAAAGCTATGTTTAGCTACTGTTAGCATTATTAATTCATATTTTGTACATAGTGAGAAATCTAATGCCTGCTGTCAAATCCCCTTTCCAGTCCTCTTGCATGCAAACATAATTTCCAGAAGTGTATTCTCATAATAGTTACTCTTCTTTAGATACAATTTGAGGGAAAGTAACGTGATATACCATCCTAGAAGTATAAAGCTTGAAATCTTGATGCTCTCAAGCCTTTATTATTCTGAGAGAAGTGGTGTCAGGCGGTTTTCTTAAAAACATTCAGAGAGTAAGTGCTTCAAACATGTCTGTAGTTATGTCATAAATGGGGCCCACGACACCAAGGGGTCACCCAGAATGAGCTTTCCCTCCAATGAGACAGCAAAGTAGTTCATATTTGAAATGAACTTCTAATTACTTTAATGGGATTATTCTGCTCCTTGGCATATCAAGCAATTTGTTTTACACCTTTTCTCATTATTTTTCATTTTTGAAGACTTAAATAGAAGAGACATGACAGAATAGGACTCCTTTTCATCTCTTGGACCATTATTATGCCATGGCAATTTCTGTACTGATGAGAACCCAGAGAAATGAGTCTTGTCAGGTCGACACTTCATTTAACGGATTTCATTCTTTATCCTTCAAACAAGTTTTCTTAGAAAACCATTAATCATGAAACCATGGATTAAAATAGTGGCAATAATGGAAATATAACCAACAACAAATTGTTCATGGTTGGCTTCTCCAACGACCTGACAGCTAATTTATAAAACAAGTTATTTTTATGCAGAAGGACTTTTCTTGCTACAGTCAAATTGCTTTAGCCAAAATGCTCAGCATCAATCCATAGCCTGTGGGAGAACAAGCTGACACAGACCTTCATTCCTCTCTCTAGAGCCCCCTTTCTTTCCTCTTTTTTTTTTGCAAGATTTCACTGAATACTTGTTCCAAGTATTCAAATGATTACTAAGTTTGCTCATGTAAAAGGCTATGGAATCTATTGTATATTCTCTACTCAGTGCTCAGATTGGAAAGTGGCCAAAAAATAAATAAATAAAACTTAAAAATAGGCAAAGGTTTTCATCTCCTATCCTGATTGGCGTCACCTTCATTCACAGATCTATATCCCAAACTTTGGCATCAATACCTACAGAATTTCTTTTCATAATTTATAAGCATTCATCTTTGCTGGCTTTTTTATTCTATCTGGGTGATCTGTGTCAGAACTTTACTGTTGTAAGAATACCTTTTCATATGGTTCTCATATCATTGAGGCATTGCAGGCATCATAGAATACCACCAGTTTTACTGTTTTTTAATATTTATTTATACATGTGTTTTGCCTGCATGTATATGTGTACAGCAAGGGGGCCATCGTTAACTGCAGAGGTCAGAAGAAGGCATTGCATGGGAGTTACAGATGGTCTGAGCCACCATTTGGGAGCTGGGGAGTGAGCCCCAGCCCTGTGGAAGAGCAGCCAGTGCTCTTCACTGCTGAGTCATCTCCCCAGCCCCAGAGTACCACTAGGAGATCCTGCGCTGGGGGCTGGGCCCACACTTAATACAGCTTGACTGCTGTGGTATTAGCTATTTTTCTGTTGCTGTGAAGGAAACACCATGAATGAAAATGTTGTACTGGATGATGTCCTGTGTCAACTTGACACAAGCTAGCGTTGTCAGAGGGGAAGGAGCCTCTGCTGAGGAAATGCCTCCTCGAGAGCCAGCTGTAAGGCATTTTCTCATTTAGTGAACACTCAGTTGGGGAGGGCCCAACCCACAGTGGGTGATGCCATCTCTTGGCTGCTGGTCCTGGGTTCTCTAAGAAGGTGGGCTGAGCAAGCCACAGGAAGCAAGCCAGTAAGCAGGCCCCCATCCCTGGCCTCTGCATCAGCTCCCGCCTTCGGGATCTTGCCCTGTTTGGGTTCCTGTCCTGACTTCCTTTGGTAATGGATAGAAACGCGGAGGTGTAAGGGGAATTATCTCCTCTGCTTGTCTTTGGCAATGGGGTTTTGTCTCTGCACCAGAAACCCTAACTAAGACACAAGTCAACTTACAGTTCCGCAGGTAGGAGTTGGTCATAGAGAGCAATTCTGGCAGCTAAAGGTAGGAGCAACGAGCTACATGTTTGCTTCTTCAAACTCAGCTATGAAGCAGAGAGAGCAAAAGTAGGTGAAGGTGGACTCTCCTCTGTGTCTGCCCACAGCGACACACTTACTTTGGCAAGGCCAAAACTCCCAAGTTTCCCAAGCAGCAGTGCCGGTTGGTACCACATATTTAAATACTGGAACCCATGGAAGACATTTTTCATTTAAACACCACAGATACCTGAAAGTATCTTGGTTCATTACTTCATCTACTCATGACTTAAGTGTTGTCATTAATAAAAATCAGTCCACATGCGGCTGCTTATGTCCTTAGCATCATATCCAATGCTTCTTATTTTAATTGTAGTTATGTATACATATGTGTGTCTATGTGTGGATGAACATGGAGGCCAGAAGAAGGAATCAGATGTGGTGGAGCTGAAACCGCAGGCTTTTGTGAGCAGATGACATGGGTGTTGGAAACCACACTGACCCTCTGCGAGAGCAGTGTGCGCCCTCACATGAAGCCACCTCTCTAGATCCTTATATCCAGTAGTTTTTTTTTGTTTTTTTTTTTGTTTTTTGTTTTTTTTTTTTTTTTTTTTTTTAAAAAGAGTGTTGTTATTTTGCAGATTAGGAAACTGAGTCATAGAGTTTGGCTAACTTTTCTAAGACCAACATAGAAAACTGTCTGTGCAAACCTCCCAAGTGCTGCTGGAAGCCAGCGGTCGGTTCCCCTTTGTGTGAATGGGTAGTGAAGCGTTCATTAAATGGCAGGTTCCGACAGAGGGTCAGGACTTAGAGCTGGTGGCCTAAGACTCTGCTGTGGAAACAGTAATCTATGGAGTTTATAGTTAATCTGTAGCTACCTACGTGACCTTGGCACCGCCTCTTTGAGCTCCCTCCAGGCACTGGAAAGGAAATGACCTCCTGTCCCTCTTCAGATTTCACCAAGATTATTTGTTCTGGGTCTTAGGAGTGGTGTCACTTACACTTACATTGAAAATGTTGGAAACATTTGAAAATCTTGATGCTTTTTTTTTTGCTTTGAAGGGATGGGAGGCAGAGCACCTGATACTCCATTGAGGATGAGAGCGAGGGAATGTGCTGAGGGGAATCATGCCCTCCGAAGCCCCAGCCCCCCCATTTTAGATGGAAAGCCACCACCGCTGGTAAAGGAGCACGCGTGGTAAAACACCATCGAAAATGTATTTTCATCGGTTTTGTTTAAGATATTTTTGTGAAGCATCAATGGGAGAAAAGAAGCCGTGTTCTATCAGATGCTGACACTGGCCCCGTTTGTGCCGGCAGTGGTAGTATGATGAGGAGCCAGGTCTCTGAAGCAGACCAAGTGCGCACACGCTTTGAGATCCTCCCCTTGTTCACTTCCACCTAACTTACAGCCCCTGGACATGAAGTTCAGAGGGGATGTACCCAGTGGTTCCGGTTAGCCATCGTGGTGCATGAGTCTGTCCAGCCAGTGGCTGCAGACATCCACAGTGTCCGTGTTCATTCTAAAAACACACGCATAGCGGAAACCTGTGCACTTCTCGCGGCTTAGGCGGATGGAAGATGTGCGTGTCATATCAGGTCTTTTGCTTAAAGCTTTAATGTTACATTACACTTGAGTCCTTTGCATTTTCTATGAGTTTCCAGGCCAGGAAAGATAATACCAGCCCCATACCATAGGTGACATTCAAAGGCCTTCTCTAAGGTCACTTGGTTTTTAAGGGGACCCCCCTCCCCAGAAAAAAGAGCTGTGTGCATAGTGCTAAGGTAGCATGGTGTGGGTGGTGGTGCTGGACACATTAGTTGAGGCACTTTGACCATTCTCACATGCGTACTCCGTGACCCCGAGTGGAAACAGGTTAGGCCTCCATGCCGTTTTCATTAGGAGCCATTCCCTTGCCAGATGGAGGATTGACAGCTCAAGGAAGCTAATTCAGAGCCAAGAAGAAAACTAACAAAGACGTGAAATCAGCTGGACAAGTATGGCGTACAGACAGATGGCTCTCAGAGGCTCTCAGCCCCCGCCATGTCCTGAGCAGACTTTAGGGGTGCAGACTGGTGACTCTCAGAGGCTCTCAGCCCCCATCATGTCCTGAGCAGACTTTAGGGGTGCAGACTGGTGACTCTCAGAGGCTCTCAGCCCCCATCATGTCCTGAGCAGACTTCAGGGGTGCAAACTGGTGACTCTCAGAGGCTCTCAGCCCCCATCATGTCCTGAGCAGACTTTAGGGGTGCAGACTGGTGACTCTCAGAGGCTCTCAGCCCCCATCATGTCCTGAGCAGAATTTAGGGGTGCAGACTGGTGACTCTCAGAGGCTCTCAGCCCCCATCATGTCCTGAGCAGACTTTAGGGGTGCAGACTGCTGACTCTCAGAGGCTCTCAGCCCCCATCATGTCCTGAGCAGAATTTAGGGGTGCAGACTGCTGACTCTCAGAGGCTCTCAGCCCCCATCATGTCCTGAGCAGACCTTAGGGGTGCAGATTTTCAGGCTTTCCCACACTTGACGCAGCAGAACCTGTGGGATGAGTTGAGCCACCTTTAACCAGCAGACGCTCCTTGCCAGTCTGAGGCCCTAAGTGTGTCCCTCACCTACAGAGCCTGGAAAGACTGTGGAATCTGAGGAACACTTACTTGCCTGTCTCATTCCAAGTTGATAGATTCCAAATCAGAAATAACTGAGTAATCACTAATTTGATTGCACTTATTTGAAGAGACTCAATTAAGCTGTCTGCTATTAATTGGGGGTTTATGGTAGAAATTAAGCTCAGTTAAAGGAAATTAAGGCAGTTGCACTACATACACACCTGGCTTTGTGGCTCCTTAAACAGAATTTTACAAAGAATTTTCTCCTTCCCATCCTCCCTGTCTCCTTCTCTCCCTCCCTTCCTTCCTCCCTCTCTCCCTTTCCCCCCTTTTTCCTATGTATTTCCTCCCTTTCTTGTTTTTTTCTCTTTCCTTTCTTTGATGGAGTATCAGAGAGCCCCAACTGTATCCAACTTCCTTACATAGCTGAAGCTGACTTTGAACTCCTGATTCAAAGGAGTTTTGAATCAAGTGTTGGGATTATATGTGCATATTATATTGCAGTGTTTTTAGAGATACGTCCCAGGGCTTTGGGCTTGACAGGATAGCTTTCCACCAACTAAGTGACATCTCTGTCTCTAAAAAAAATGTACTCACTCATAAGTGGCTTTTAGACATAAAGTAAAGAAAAACCAGTCTACAATTCACAATCCCAGAGAACCTAGACAACAAAGAAGACCCTAAGAGAGACATACATGGATCTAATCTACATGGGAAGTAGAAAAAGACAAGGTCTCGAGAGTAAATTGGGAGCATGGGGATCATGGGAGAAGGTAGAAGGGGAGGTGGGTGGAAGAGAGGGGAGCAGAGAAAAATATAAAGCTCAATAAAAACAATAAAAAATGAAGCTGCTTCGCCTATAGCAGGGAAGAATATAGCTGGGCTGAAAGAGATATATAGAGAGATTAGGCAGAGTCAGGGAGATGCCAAATAGTTGCCAAAGGAGAAGAATGCCAGAACCTTACCAGTCTAGGCAGCTGGTGAAATGAATGAGAAGTCTCCTTGTACAACAATAGGATGTTCTAAGGAGAGGTGAAGCATTCCATCCTGCAGGGTAGCTCCTTAATTGTAAGAAGTGAACAATGCCAAGGCTTCAGGAAGTCCCTGAAACTGACCAGACTCATGCCTTCCCCAAGCATATGTAGGCAAAGAATAAAGACTTCTGAGAGACACTCACAGATCACTTGAGCTTCCTGTGAGAAGCAGAGATCAAAGCCAGGAGTGCTGGTGCATGCTTCTAATCTCAGTAGATCTCCGAGTTCAAGGCCAGCCTAGTCTACACAGCAAGTTCCAGGTCAGCCAAAGCTATACAATAAGATCCTGTTTCAAAATAATAAAATAAAATAAACAAAACAAAAAAGGAGGAGGTGGTGGTGGAGGAGGAGAAGAGACCTGAAAAAGGCTCAGGGCAACTGAGCTGTCTGGAAAGGACACTCTCCAAATGTTGAACTAACCCGCAGGCTGTGCAGGGTGCTCCAATGTGACCCGCTATCTGCAGACTGTGCAGCGTGCTCCAGCTACCTGCAGACTGTGCAGAGTGCTCCAGTGTGACCAGCTACCTGCAGGCTGTCCATCATGGCCCAGCTTTCCAGATAGGATGGGCTTTTAGTGATATAGTTGTCCTCAAATTATTCCTGCTTCCTTAAGTTACCTCAATAAAACTATTTGTTTCACTAAGTTGGACTTAGATGGAAATAAAATAAATAAAATGTCCTGTATACATATTGAATGGTCTTGGAATTTTGTTCTGGGATGCACCGAATAGATTAATAGAAAGACCTTGACATCCCATGTACCAAGGTGGCAAATGGAGCCCCTGACTGACATGAGACTTTCTATGTGCAGCTTTCAAGATGGGAAGGCAAAACCATTGGAATACATCAACGCGGTTTCATGACAGCGGTTCCGTGTTCCATGGCTGTTAACTCCCTTGTCTCAATTGTGCTTCTTCATCTTGCTGTAGTGTATCATGGCATCTAGATAGGATGGTCAGTTCATTCTAGTTTGTGTAAGACTTTTCCATCCTTTAGATTGAAAGCTCAAGTCCCACAGCCTTAGTCACCCTATGAATTCACTTCACTGGTGACAAGCCCTGGGCGTCAGCTATGCTTCTCGGGCCAGGGCCGTTGGTTCCCGATCACCTGCACTGGGCACGCTAGGGAAAGTGCAGAGTTGTTGGGAATCAGGTCCGTTTCACCTCATGGACATACGGCGGGCTGCGTCCCGCCACCCGGCTAGCTTTACCCAAAATAATTACACGGAAACTGTATTCTTTTAAACACTGCCTGGCCCCTGGCCCGTTATCTGTAGCTTCTTATTGGTTGATTCTCGTATCTTGCTTTAACCCATATTTAGTAATCTGTGTGGCACCACAAGGTGGATCGCTTACCAGGAGAGATCTTAACCTGCGTCCATCTCAGAGAGGAGAATCATGGCGACTGCATACGGCAACTGCCTGAAGCCTCTCCCCACTGCCTGCTACCCAGCATTCTGTTCTGTCTACTCCACCTACCTAATTTTCTGTTCTCTTAAAGGGCCAAGGCAGTTTTCTTTATTAATAATGAAAGTAACACATAGACACTCCTCCATCAGAGAGCATGATTAAAAGCCATTTTAGGGTGTTTTGAGGATTTCTTGCTAACTTAACAATATTAGTTGCATATTACTACCCTGCCTGATTATCAGATGCCATTTATTATTGCCTGGAGACGCTTGCTTGCTGTGGACTGACGTCAGTTAAAAAAACAAACCACTTAGTGTAGAATTTAAAAGCTTGGCCTGGCCCCCAGGTATTGATTATTTGGAATCATTGAGTGATATCATAAGGAAATTAATGTTGCCACATGTGGAATTGCATAGAGAATTTGTAAGGGGAGGAGGTACCTGCAGAAACACTGGATAATCTCATACTGTTTTGACAAAGGGACACAAAGACATAGGATAGATTAGAGTACAAAGAAAGAAAATAATTATTTTAAGATATCTTGAGAGAAGAGAAAACAAAGCTCCAAGTGGGGCAGTTAAGACTGTGATGATGTTGCTGATGAGGAATAGGTGAGTCTCAATTTTGACAATGGAAGTGAACCTACCTTTAGAACAGGCCAGAGGAGCTCAGGGGAGTCAAGCAGTGTGATAACAGGCGTAAAGTCCAAGAGTGACTTATGGGCTGCATCTAAGCGTCGTCCATTCATGTTCTTTTACCAAAGGTGGCATTTGAAACCTTACAGTGGCATAGTATCCTTATGGCAAGTCATCATTAACAGCATATGGCTAGGTTCAGTGATGTCATTAAGAGCAGATGGCTAAGTTGAGTGATGTCATCATGAACAGCAGATGGCTAAGTTGAGTGATGTCATCATGAACAGCAGATGGCTAAGTTGAGTGATGTCATCATGAACAGCAGATGGCTAAGTTGAGTGATGTCATCATGAACAGCAGATGGCTAAGTTGAGTGATGTCATCATGAACAGCAGATGGCTAAGTTGAGTGATGTCATTAGACAGATAGCCCTTGATTCTTTCTCCAACCTTTTAGACTATGCAATTGACATTTATTCTTATTTTTTAATAATGAGATTTATATTGTATGGGTGTTTTTGCTTCTCTATATGTCTGTACCATGTTTATTCTTAGTACTTTTAGAGACTAGGCCAGGACATTGGATCCTTTGGAAGGGGAGTTATAGGCAGTTGAGGCAGTCGTGAGCTACTATGTGGGAATTGAACCCAGGTTGTCTGGAAGAGAGGTCAGTGCTCTTAACTGCTGAGCCAACTCTCCAGCCCTTGCAATTAACATTTCCTCTGGACGTTCTGTGGCTCCTTTTGTACTGTTTTGAAAGAGACATTTCTGCAAACAAATAACAATGAACTTGGTCATAAATGCTGATGTTTTTAATCAGTTTTTTTAATCCTTAAAACATTATCCCAAGACTTAATTCTACAATTGTGTTAATCCATTTTAAGTTTATGTAACAAAACATCCAAGGTTGGATTCTTTCTAAAAAACAACAGTTTATCTCAGTTTTTTAGGCTGAAATTAAGTTTGGGTGGCTTCCTAATATCTCTCTGGTGAAGTGTCCTGCTCTTCAAATGGACAAACCTAGACTTACCTGAAAGTTTACCCTCTGGGCATGACTGGTGTAGGGAGTAACTGCGGTCTAAGGCCCTAACGCATTCCCTGACTGTGATCCTCGGCTGGTGGACATGTGTTCACTGAGGTCTTCTCTTGAATATGGGTTTGATTGGCCAGCTGCTTCACGTTCCAGCTGCCGTGGCTTCCCTGCCATGGTGGACTGTATCTTGAACTTTGACGTAACATAAACTCTTTCTCCCTTAAGTTACTCTTTTCAGAGTGTTGTATCAGAGCCACAAAAAGAAAATAAGATGGTCCCTAGGCTGGTCCCAGCAAGATGGGGAAGCAGAACATGGCTGACCATGTGCAGAAGGGGCTAATTATATGGTTTGTCTGTTCTTCACAGTAACTCCCCGGACAAGACCTAACCTGCCCTAAAAAAGCAGCATTAATGTCTTCTAAGGCATTGGCCTGATAAAATATTTACCTTGCTGTAGGTTTGTACTGCTGGCACACTGCCATCCTAGGGATCACACTTTTATCACTTGAACCAGAGAGGATAAACCTTTTGGAGGCCATAAGTCAGTGATAAGGACTAGGGTTTGAGGCTACCAATAATAGTTTATCGTTCCTTTCAGATTTGTTTCCAGAGAAGTATATCACCTACTATTCCATTTGTCTCTGATCAAAATCCTTTGGTGTTGATAGCTTAGTTGCTGCTATAAGTAAGTGAACAGAGTGGCTGCGTGTTCCCAATGAATTCTGGTCTGTTTGCTCCCTTTCATGATGTCTCAAAGTGAGCATAGGATGCAGTTGCTCTCGTATTCTGGGGGCGATGACTTTAGAAGCATGGTATTACCTGTTTTTGCTAGTCAGGACAGACCTTTCTATGTGGAGGTTCCGGGTGGATGGAGAAAGTTGGTCCTGTAGTTTCCAGAGTCATCTTCACTGAGAACCCAGAATACACTCAGGCTGATTGAGGGCAGAAGAAGGCTGAGCCAATTAAAGGAAAACCCTGGGAAGCCAGGCTTAAGTGGCAGGAAGATGCAGATGAGGGAGCTGATGGAATTGCCCCCTAGCTGGAAAGCATCGCACTTGAAGTAAAGCTGTAGAATATTCTGCTAACTTCTAACAGTGGGAGTTACATAATCTAATAATTAATTGTCTGTGGCTTCCAGGCCTATTAGGGAGGTGGGGAACAGACTCCAGAGGCAAGTCACTGGCTTCTGTGGAACATTGCCTTAGGTACTCAGCCCAAATTGATAATGCTTAGAAGTTGTTTTTCCTGTCAGTTTGGAACCCCCAAGTGCAATCTTTCTTCCGCTAATGGGCATTTTAAGTGTATTTTAAAGATTTCTTACTGGCTTTCCACTTACAGTTGGAAATCATCTAGAAGATCTCAAAATGTCCAAGTGTCAAATGTGGCAATTTGGTTTTCTCTGAAAGACAATGCTGAAAAGACAAAGGCCTCAGGATATCTGGGATATGTTAGAGAAGAAAGGGGGTGGCGTGCAAACAGAAGGGCGCGTTCCTCTGGAATCATATTGAGTA
The DNA here is from genome assembly GCF_903992535.2 of Arvicola amphibius. NCBI lineage: Eukaryota > Metazoa > Chordata > Mammalia > Rodentia > Cricetidae > Arvicola > Arvicola amphibius. The sequence goes on from NC_052053.1 coordinate 135,603,840, forward strand.
AAGCTCCCATTCAGAATAGGAGGATACCCATTTTACCTGGTTCTTGTGAAGCACCTCTGACTCTCCCAGAGAATCTGAGCGCTCAGCCCCTTCTTGTCTGATGACCACACTTGAAAGGGAAGCTCCAAGCAGTCATGCAGCTCTCAGGGGAACTTGGACAGGGCTAGAGCAGGGGAGGCCTAGTCTGCAGGGTCCTTAGGCTTCCTTGGGGTGTCCCTGAAAGCTGGCCAAGGACTTGGTGAAAACATCGGGCTGCCTTCCTGACCACCTTCATTCCTTCCCTTTACCCATAGACCATCGACAAGCCTGTTCTTTTCAAGCGGTTAAAAGAAGTTTAAAAATAGATTTCTATTTTAGATGGACCTTTGATTTTCTTCAAAAACATTTCAGATGATAGGAGAGAAATACAGGAATACATTTCAGCAAAGACCTGGAAGACTCTTTCTATAGTTGAATAAAAAAATGGGCTCAGATTCAGATATATTAAGCTGCCACCAGTGAGTGGGAATTGCCTTTTGAGAACTCTTAAATAGTTCCTGGAATGTCAGCATGCTGTTACCGTAACGCTGGGTACGAGTTCCAAGGTAAGTATAGACAAATCACATTGAAAGGAGCATTGTACATACAGAGTGACAGGCTGGGGGTACCCATCTTTGTCTGCCCTGCCTTTGCTATGTGGCATGGTGTGGGGTGTTCTGGGTTATTTGGACCTCATCCAAGCTAGCAGGTTCCAATGTTTCTAAAAATCTGTGTATGTCGTTAGCTCGATCTCCTTGAAGGTCAGAGGAGACCTTTAAGGTCTGCACTTGATGAAGGCAATAAAACCCGCAAAGCACCTAAACGCAAGTGGATTGGGAATAGTTTATCTAAAAAAAAAAATGCTTGGCTATTTCCTAGATTTGTAACTACAAATAATGTTCGATTAAAAATACTGTGCTCCTCATGGTGATTTGGGCTTAGAGGGTAGGAGAACATATCTAGAAGGTGGGCAGCTTCAAAGAGTGAACGAAAACATTTTGTTTATCATGTAGGTTCCTTTAGTTCCAGCTCGTTAATTACCACTGTACTTATTTATATTGAAAATTCAGAGCACACGCCTCTTCTCAGCTGAAAAAGGCATGACCTGCTAAGGTCCTCCCCCAGGCTCCTCTGGGAAATGCTCTATTATTGTCATGGCTTGACTTTCTGGTCTTCTCATGGTTAAACACATAGACGGTGTCTCTCCTTCCAGGAATAAGTTCCTCTTTCCGTGTTGTTTCTGACTTTTCAGGTGTGTTTCCAGCTGTGTCTGTGAGGTGAACTAGCGCCTCCCCATCTGCTGATTTGCCCTTTGCGCTAGTTCTTTTCTGCTGGTTTTCACTGGATGGAAAGAGCAGGGAGGTGCCACAATTAGACCAGAAATGAAAGAGACAGTGGTTTTTCTATCTTATCAATTACTTAAGACACTAATGTCATCATCTCTTCAAAGCCTGCGTAATAATAGTTGAGTATACTTTATCTACAAGCTATCTGGACATGTGTCCAAACCATTGCTGTGTGCCAAACTTTGGTATTTCTTTATGCCGAATCACCTGCTGGATCGCTGCCAGGACTGGCAGTGCCAGCAGCATTGTGACATGTCAACATGCTGTGGTTAAAGACTAGTTAAAGACTAGTGAGACTTACTTCTGGAGCTAGAATTCTGGGTGTTGTAGGCTGTGGGATCATAGGAAGGGCTCAAGGAAGAGAACAGGCCTCACTGGACTTTGGGCTGCTTCTTCTCTTTAAATAATGTAGCCTCCTGGGACTTTGAGGAATGCAGGAAATGAGTCTTTTGTTCTGGGATCAGAGCGTCTGGCTGCCAGTGTCTAAGGTGAACCATGGGTGTCAAGTCCTGGGTGACATTATTTTATCTCCACAGTGCATAGTGGGTCAGGAGTGTCCGTTGGCTGTTCCTCAGAGCACAGGGTTGTGCCAGTTTTCTGACTTGGAGTTTTCTCATCACCGTTTCTCTCTATCCGCTGCTGTTGTCTGAGGAGGTGCTGGGCACACAGCCCTGCTTCTGACTCACAAGGTGGGGAGTTGACATTGACTTGAAGGCTGTGTGTTTCTGTCACTAACCCATTTTGCAGAACTCCGGGAAACTCCAAGCCTAAAGTTCCTGGAAGAAGCAAGGGGCTGATCATTTTGTTCTGAGCAAAGTGACTGTATTCCAAAGCTAAAGATGGAATATTGAATCCCAACCCTCAAGATGATCTAATCTGATAATGTCTATTTGTATACCTTTAGTATTTACTTGAGTCCATTTTTCATTTCCTTTGGAGTGAATATTAACGTATATTTAGATTATCCTTTTATTCTTAGATGTGCTACCAGAATAACAGTATGATTGGCTTGTGCACTAACCATTGACCTCTCCTCTCCACCTTGTGCTTTTTCTGCTTATTGTCATTCAAATGCTTCTTTGGCTTTACCTTAATTTTTTTCTATTGTTTCCTCAGTCACTATAATTCTGTTTCTATAAGCCTCTTGGTTTGTTAAACTCTCTTAGAATGGAAGAAGCTCATTTGACAAAAACTTTTATTTAAATCATGTTTATTGGCAGACTTTATTGCTGTATTATTTGAAGTAGCACAAGACAATATTTGCCAGATGATTAAATTTCTTGAAAAACAAATATTTTGTTTTAGCCATTTGCACATGAAAAGATGTAGCGGCTTCGCCACCAAAGCTTTAGCTGACTACGAGACTGCGTCAGATGTTGGTGATTATAATTTTCCTTCTTTTTTACTACTCCCACTTTTATTTGCTAATTCACCCTTTTGTGTGTATTTTGTAATCTTCTGTATTATTAGTGTTGGAAAGAAACACTAAGTGGGAAAGTATTCAAGAAAAAGTTAGATGCTAGGCTGGGTGGGACTCGGCCATTGTTAAAGTGCTTGCCTAGCGTGGTGGAAGTCCTGGGTTTGATCCCACATGAAACTGGGCACAGTGGCACAGGACTTCCTTGCTGCATAGTCACACAGACAGCCTCGGGCTACACAGAGCTGAGCTGCTGTGTGATCTGAGTTCACCGATGATGCTGTGATGGGTTTGTAATTCCCTCTGGTCACTTGGAAAGACACAGTCTAAAAGCCTTGTTTTCTCAGCTTTGGGAAAATGGGTTTTATAGTCCTGGAAGTGGTGGATTCTTCTCGGAGTGATCACGAAAGTCCTTTGCCTTGCTTTTCACCCTATCTGCAAATTCTGTGGCCATCGAGAAGGTCTAATAACAGCGATGGATTCGCTATTAGAGAAGGTCTTAGTAGCGTGGTCATGCTGTTCCTAAAACCCACTCAGGCTGGGGATGTCGGTGCCTACCTGAGCAATCACAGCTCAAGAGTGTGAAACTGAATCTCACTTAGGTAACCCGGCCAATAGCAGGAAGGCAAGGCTGAAGAAGGAAATGATCCAGGCTGAGATCTCTCTGCCCCCATGGTCACCCATCTGTTTGACTGGGATCTGGAACTATTTCAAATTCCCATATAATACAATGGTATCAATATGATGCAACTTAGTTAAGACACATCTTTTATGGTTTCTGTTCGTGATTACATTGAGCTTCCGTGAAAATGGTTCATCCCAGCTTCACAGCAGGGAGGATAGATACAGCAAGACTGGAGAAGCAGAGATGCTCAGGATTCGCGGGATCTGTGTGGTGGAGGGGGAGGTAATGATAATGATTATGGGATAATAGTACCATTGTACTGTTTTATGGGGCAGCAATCCGGCTTCCAGAGCAGATAGACTATGGGGTGAGGGCTGCATCTATCCAGTGGGGGGAAATAGGTTGCTGCTGAGTAGCTCAGCACAACAGTAAGAGATTTTCCTTTTGGAGGGAAGGGATTAAAAGCAAGTTTTTAAGATAAATGAGTAACTTTCCGAACATGAACAAGTCAACAGCTGAGCAAGGGTAAAAGTAAAGCCGACTGTGCGGGAGAATGAGGGGCCGGTGCTGGGGCTGGTGCCGGGGCTGGTGCTGGTACCGGGGCTGGTGTCTGGGACTGGCGCTCTTTGTACGCAGCAGAAATAGGAATTCTTGGTGTAGGAGCAAAAATTTTGAGGACCCCAAACAGAAACCAAAATTCCATTCCTAGGAAAAGTTGGCAGCTGGAAGGAGGTGTGGCGTTTCTTAGAAAACTATGCAACAACTGCAGGATGCAAACATCTTCCACCCGCTCCTCTAAGTCGCTCTATTTCTTACACGTTGCTCGGTGGAAGAGACTACATTGGTGACAACAGCAGCTACTGACGGCTGACAAACGGCTTCTTCCTCCTTTGAGCTGACGGATCAGAATTGCTTAATAAGGTGTTAATAAGGGTGGCTCTCTGTGAGTTCGAGGCCTGCCTGGTCTACAGGGCGAGTTCCAGGACAGGAAGAGCTACACAGAGAAACCCTGTCTTGAAACACAAAACAAAATGACAAAGGACATTTGGCCAGTGAGGGATGAGGCTCAGATCCTGGAGGGCCTTCTCTTTCTGAATCTTTAATAATATGCTCAATGTTTTATAAAATTGACAAAAAGCTTCAAGCCCATCCTGTTATTTTTTTTCATTTATCTATAGGTTAGTTTATAGTACTGTTTCTGCAAAAGCTAAGAAAATTTGGACAGTTTCACTTTTGGAAAAATTTGAAATCATAAGATTATTTGAGTAGCTTTTACTCTAAGTTTCTTGGAAAAAACAGAAAATTATATGCAATGCTTATTTTAAGGCCTTTACAATGTTTAATTTATTAGGAACATAAAAATGTATTATGTATAGCCTAGCTAATAAAGTTGAGTCTGGAATAATTAAAATTTTAAAATATCATAGATTAAGGAAGTCATTCCAGATTTACTAATTGAATGTACTAATTGATGACTTTAATTTTTTAATCACAAATGGGATTCAAAAGTTGCTGAGGTGAATTAAATCTAACATTTTCCTGTGTTCTAGTTCGTGAGAATTAGCAAATGGCTGATAATCATTGATACGAGCTTCCCAGGTAGATTTGGTTTTAACAGTTTTTTTTACCCCCTCAGCATTGAAATGAGAGAGACAAGGTATCTGAAAACAGAAACAAACAAGAAAATGAAAACCACGTATAATAAAATATCTTTGTATTTTGTGAGTACGACATTTTCTTTTCTTTAACGAGTGACTTCATTTTTCTCCGCTATTGAAATAGTTCCTGTTCTCATACAGCATATCTTGATTATAGTTTTCCGTCCCTCTTCTCCTCCCAGCTCCTCCCCAGCTCCTCTCCTACTAAATCCCCCTCCTTTTTGTCTCTCATTAGACAAGAATAGGCGTTCAAGAGATAGGAGCAAAGCATAACAAAATAAAATACAATAAGATAAACCAAAATCCATCACATAGATGTTGGGCAAGGTGAACAAATTCAAGGAAAAGAGCCCTAAGGGTGTCACAAAAATGAGAAACCCACTCATCCATGAGTCCCCTAAATACTAAGCCTGAGCTATAACATACATGCAGAGGACCTCTGGACCCGTGTCGGCCCTGTGCTGGCTGTTTAAATCCTTGTGAGTTCACATGATCTTTGCCTGGTTGGTTCAGACGGCCTGCTCCCTGGTGCCCTCCATCCCTCTGGCTCTTATACTCGTTCGACATCTTCTTCCAGTGGGGTTCCCTGAACTCTGGGGTGAAGGATTTGGTAGTGACATCCTACTTAGAGCTGTGTGTTTTGATGGAGGTCTCTCATTGGCTAATAAAGAAACTGCCTGGCCCGTTTGATTGGCCAGCCCTTAGGTGGGTGGAGTAGACAGAACAGGAAGAAGGATGTGAGGTAGATGGCTCAGTCAGCTGCCACGCCTCTCCTAAGTGAGATAGACCACCATGCCTCTCCTCAGGGAGAGACATGCAATGAAGTTCCAGCCCAAGATGGACATATGCTGAATCTATCCCGGTAAGACACCGCTCGTGGTGTTACACAGATTATTAGATATGGGTTAGTCAAGATGTGAGTAAGAGGCTGAAAATAATGGGCCAGGGAGTATTTAAAGGAATACAATTTGTGTGTTGTTATTTTGGGTAAAGCTAGCCGGTGGCTGGGAGCCGGGCGGTGGGAAGCCGCCCGCAGCTCCACACTACAGTGTTTCAAGGCCTGTTTCTCCCTGTAATCTCCAGCAGTGCATCTCTGTATTTGTTCCCATCTGCTGCAGGAGGAAGCTTCTCTGATAGGGACTGAATAAGATTCTGATCAATGAGTATAGCAGAATAGCATTAGACTCAATTTATTTATTTATTTATTTATTTATTTATTTATTTGGTTTTTTTTTTTTTGGAGACAAGGTTTCTCTGTAGCTTTGGAGCCTGTCCTAGAACTTGCTCTGTAGACCAGGATGGCTTTGAACTCACAGAGATCCGCCTGTCTCTGCCTCCCCAGGGCTGGAATTAAAGGCGTGCGCCACCACCGCCCTGATTTTATTATTACTTTTTTTTCTTTAACCAGTAGTATTTGGTTTTATCCTAGGTCTTTGGGCTAGCTAGTCTCTGGTTCTTGGCCACCCAGGCAGGGTCAGGAATGGGTTCCAGCTCATAGAGCGGGCCTTAAATCCAGCGAGACATTGCTGAGTTATGTCCCCAGGCTTTGTGCCACCGTTGCTCTAGCAGGTTTCGCCAGCAGGACAGACTGTAGCTCAAAGATTTTGTGGCTGTGTTGGTGTTTCCGTTTCTCTTTTGGTAGCCTGCAGAGTAACATCCTGGACTATGGCATTTTTTTAAGAAGTTCAATAACGCTTTGATGTTTTGTTTTGTTTGTTTTGTTTTGCATTTTTTTTGGTTCGTTATCACCCACACTATGTTCTGGCCGTATGATTCATGTCTACTTCCTCTGATCTAGGGCGAGTATGCTACCCCACGCTTTCTTTGATAACTGCTTCACAACCTCAACCACAAATTAAACCAAGGCGGAAAGACAGAGGAGCAAGCCTCTGACAGGACTGCTCGGGAAAAGCCTTCTCACCAGCCTGTGGGGTGGGAGCAATATTTCACCTGACATGGCCAATTAGTAGATGCTGTGGTTCACAGAGGAGACTTGATTTATCACTGGAATATATAGTCACTCAATCAACATTTACTCCAAACTGTTTGGATTACTCAGGCAAGTCCATAAAGGTAGTCTCTGTTCGGCAGTGATTGAGAGTGGAACTGGAACCTGAGTTGTATTTTAAACCACTCCACCTTTGTTCTGCTGGCTGTGACATGTTTGTCTGGTTAGGCTCAGGCTACCTGCTCCTGGTATCACAAGAAAACTTGAAGAAAGTGCTTTTATATTTGTTACTCTAAATTCCATTGGAAAACTCTCAGCCTGTTTTTAGCATTTAGTTTAATCTTTTTCCATTTAAAAATGCTTACTAAACAAGAATGATGGTTTAAAAGATAGAATGTGGCTTATCATCATATCAGTTTTCCTAAGTATTTATTTTTAAGTAGATGGTTTTACAAGTAGAAGGTGATGGAATTAAAGTCCCATCAAGTGAGCAGATCTATCCATGTTTGCTGCTGTCTGCAGCTGCTAATTCATTAAATTAATGCTTCTTTGTTAATGAATAGGTTTTTTTCTTTTGCCTTTCTGAGAAAGAGAGCCACTAATTAATGCGGTGTGTACCTGAGGTTTTTAATGTAGACTGAAAATGCTCGTGGATCTTTGTTGCGCAAAGGGGTTTCACTGTGCCATTTTCATTCCTACAGGTTCTTGACCATCTTTACTTCCTCTATTACCGCCTTATCCACCTTCCTTTCCGTCCCTGTTCCTCATTGTCTTCAGCTTGGCTTTATTGTCCTTGTATTTTCCCACAGCTGCCTTGCATGCTAGTCATTAAAAACAAATGTCATGTTAACTCCATAGGGAGGAAATTAGGATGGGATATTATAAATATTTTTAAATAAGCACCTAGTTCATTATGAATCTGCCTGCTAATTTTAAGATTTTACCTGAGCATCCAGAGGAATCAAAAAATTATTTTCGCTTTTTAAGTAAATAGCAATCAAACAGGAGTCATAGGGAGTGCCACGTTATTCCTGTGAAATGAACGGAAAAGCTTCTCTTGTAAAATAGAACGGAGCAACAGGTGGAAGGAATCAGATACTATAAAGATTTGTCATTTTAAATAAATAAAAATATTTTCTTTATTCTTTTAGAATTTCATAGAGATATACGATGTATTTTAATCATATCTTCCCCCAATTGCCCTTCTTACTGCTCTCAGACCCTGTCAACATGTCCCTCTTACCAACTCATGAACTTGAAAAATATCTATCTATCTATCTATCTATCTATCTATCTATCTATCTATCTATCTATCTATGTCAACCCACTGAGTCCAGTGAGTGATACATGAACATGGGGTACCTCCCGGAACACAGTAACTTACAAAGAGGCTGTGCCGTTGGGAAAAATGCTTTTTCCTCCCCTGGTACCAGTCACCTGCCGGTAGCTCCTTGGCTGGGGTGGGGCCTCCTGAGCCCGCCCTCACCCGTGTTGGAATGTTGGCTGGTTTCATCTTCTGCAGGTAACCACAGAGGCTGTGAGTTCATAAGTGTGGGAGCCACACCATACTTAGAAGACAGCTTTTTACAGCACCTGTCCTCTGGCTCTTAACGTTCTTTCAATGTCTTCTGTGATGTTCCCTGAGCCTTAAGCCCAAATCGTCATTGGTTTCTGCAGTAGAGTGTTGTTTCTTACCAATCTGCTTCAGATAATGGGGCAAGTGTGGAGCCTTCTGTTAGGCACAGCCATTTAGAATTTCTGACGTCTTTCGCTGAGAGGTACATCCAGTCTGCCAACAATGGCGGAACTGCAGAGACCACACAATGAAGTATTTTAGTGAGTACTGTGGCACTACCTTACACTTTTTAGAACTCTTTTTTTTAACATAAATGAAAAATGTTAAGAGAGCCAAGAAAATATAATTTAGGCCTTTGCTTTGTGGAGGTAAAACAAAGAAGCTTTGGAAACATCAATCCCTTCAGATGTGGCGAATTGACTAGGGGACATTGGTCACTGCCTTTATCAGAGTTCAGGTAGGGCAAATTGGCTGGGCATTTTCCAGACCTGCATACACTCCAGAAGTTTCTAAGCTAACACAGTGTTCGTGGATGAAATAGATAGCAATGAAGACTTGAAAAGAAGGAGGCGATATTACCTTAGGGGCAGCTTTGGAAGAACCTGTTTGTAAAGGTATTCCCAGCCTGGGACAGTTCAGATGGAAAGACTGAGGTCTCGGGTGGTTGATTATCTGGATGTCTGTATTAGCGAGCTGCCTTTCCTCGAGCCTTCCATTTATCTTCTAAGATTTGACTGTGCCTGTGAAAACTTGAACTAAAGCTGATATTTACATTCATCTTTGCTGTGGGGCTAACACAGTCATAAATGTGGGCTGGTGATAAATTATTAATTGCTGAAGTAATTTTCTTTCAGGCTGGCTGCATTAAGGAGAAGCAATTCTGAGGCTACTTCTCTCACCTATGACTCAGGAGTTTTCACTTGGCAAAGAGCAGCACAGAAAAATTTTCAAATATTGTAAAATCAAGGTTTATCTGAGGTAACCTTTTCTGCTTGTTGGAAGTATGTGGCTGAGTAATAGTTCAAAAATAGCAAGTTATTTTGAGGAAGAACATATGTTCTTTAACAAATAAAATAAGTGTTCTAAGGAGAAATTTTATAGCATATTTAATTGCACATTCAACTTAATTTGAATTCTGCAGTTTGGAGCACCCCTCCCTCCTATATAAATTTAAGTGCTTTATTAATTGCAGTACTGTTAAGTACGATTGTGTGGAGTTACACACTATGAATAGCTCTTACGTGCCTGTGTAGGAAAGCCATGCTGTGGGTAATTGAAACCGAGGCACTAACTAAACATCTTATATATGCAATTTATGAACAATTATGAATATTTAGTACTTTATGTTTATGTGGACACACACAGACAATGGATAGGATTAAAAGCATCTTGCTTCTTAGGACAAACAAACAAATGCTCCTCTGTTTGTCTTTTCATAAATTGTTAATGAAGGTCTACCAGGAGAGTTAATAATATATTTATTAAATACACATTTTAAGGCAGAGTCATTTTGGGAATTAAAAAAATAGATATTTTCAAAATATTGACAAAAAGCAGCTTCAATTTCTGCCATGGACAGTTTGCTAGTTTTCAGATATCTTATACAAAAGAAGATGTAGTCAAAGCAGTGTGTTGTAAGGGGCATGAGACAGTTGCCACAGTTTGAATGTGGCAGAATGAGATTGCTTTTAAGCTGAGAAGTGGGGTTGACAAAGTAACACCTGCATTGATTCTTGGACGAGGAGTAGAACATACCAGTGTGGCACCCATGAGCAGTTCTGTAAGCAGGGAGCAGGGTATTGAAGCAGGACAGAGTATGACCAAGAAGACTTTAGCTTTGCTTAGAGAATCAGATGAGTTAAAAACTAGTGATAAAGTATTCAGTGTAGAACACCTATTGTTGACACATAATGGGTGAGTTAAAAAAAAATCCAGCTTTCTGGATACTCCTGTATGATGATATTTTATATTTTAACAAATAAAGCTTGCCTGAAGATCAGAGTGTGGAGCCAAACCACTAGAGGCCAGGGAGCGGTGGCACACACCTTTAATCCCTGGGCTACACTAGATTGAATCTGTTTCAAAAGAGAAACAGAGCTCATACAAACGTGCTCCCAGCACTTGGGAGTCACAGGCCTTTAGTCCAAGTACTAGGGATGGAGACAGGAGTGATATGGCTGGGTGGACAGAGGTTTATAAGGCAGGAAGAGACAGGAGCAGGGCAGACTGAACGTTAGTGGTGGTAGTAAGAGCTCTCTAGTATCTTGTCTGCTTTGCTTTTCTGATCTTCATCTTGAACCTCAGTGTCTGTCTCTGGGTTTTCATTATTTTCTGTTACACTCCTTGATGAAAGGATGGTGAGTTTTCAGAATTCATTGACATTTCTAGGAAACATTAAAAGCACATTTAAAAAAACATTTAAGTGACAGCATGACTGTGGTCAATGCCCCAGAAACGTTCCTACTCATCACATGCAGAGCTTGCCTTTTCGAGTAGCACAGCAGCCGATTATTCCGTGGAGCTCTGTTTGGTGTCTGGAATTGCTATACAGTACCACTCTTTGCAGGCTCCTGCACGAAGAGGACAGAGCTTACATAATGACGAGGAGGTAATATTGATGCTGCCTGTGAGACAGTGTGATGTTAGTGGGATGAAGGACACAGAAAATAATATAATAGCACTACATAGCATCTGAGACGTATCAGCTAAATAGCATAGGAAACACACTTTGTAGTTTCAGGTTGGGATTGGATTTCAGAGGAGCTGATGGGAAAAATGGAAGTGGTTAGCCTTGGTCATCAACTTGACACACCTAATTAAGATTGGCCTGTGGGTGTGTGTATGGAGCATTGTCTTCTTGTTAATTGATGTGGGAGGGTCCAGTCCACTGTGAGTGGTACCATCCCTAAGCAAGTGGACCTGGAATGTATATACAAGTCTGGGGCAGGCCAAGCTAGCATTTTACCATTGGTTTATCTTCAAGCCCCTTCTTGAAGCCACTGCTTTGGTTTTACTTGATGGATTGTAACCCAAAAGATGATATTAGCCCTTCCCTTCTCAGGGTACTTTGGTCAGTGTTTTATTACAGCAGTGGCAACTAAACCAGAACAATCCCACCCACAATAAACAAGATGATGGAATTGGATGTACTGTTTTGTCCAGTTTTGGACTTCTGAAATAATTTTGTGGGGATACAAAGGAGGAAAGTAAGAAGAGCAATATTACAGATCAGTAAGCGTTCCCACTCAGATCAACTGTGATGATATTGAACCGTAACCCTTAGAGCAAGTGCTGTTTTTAGTTGCTGTAATTAAGTAAAAATTATAATTTTACTAAAATAAAGAAAGTTGCTGGGATCCTAAGCAGCAGTCTTATGCCCCAAAACAAAAACCAGCATTTTACTGATATATGAAGACCAGCTGTTTTTACCCAGGAGTGTTGTATGGAGCTTGATAGGAGGACATGGGCAGCGTGCAGTAGGTCCTCAGTAAATGTTGATGAAAAGGGTTACATGTTTAACATCAGAATTCCATTTAGAGCCTGTTTTTACTGAATTAATAAGGATACAGTCATAATTTGAAACCTTAACTCCTCTAGAAATATTTTGCAATATGCTAAACATTTCCCCAATATTTCTCTACTCCATAGCCCTGTGTATTTTCCTTCCATTCCCACGGTGACTTCAGCCCTTTCGAAGCAATGTCTTGTTTTCTGCATTCAGCTTACTTATCTCTGCCTGTGTAGCGGATGGTCAGTATATATTCAAAGGCAGAATGAATGCTGATCAATAGTATAATTAAAGTCCGATTTCACCTGGCATCCTGCACATTTTGTCGAGTGGCGCTGGCTGTCATTTATTTCTGGTTGTAAATTGTTAATTGTCGCCGTTCTTTGACATGTATTTGTAACACAGCTACTGAGGAGGCTAGCGTGTGGAATGTGTTCTGTGTGCAATGGTTTTAGAGTTTTCAAAAACATCATTGTTACGTTTAGTCAGCTCCACAGTCTTGGGAGCTTTTATTTTTTTTCCACTTTGGAGATAAAGAAACAGAATTTCTAAAGAATTAATCCATGTGAAGTTGTGGAACTGGCAAGGGTGGATTTAGGACTTATACTTAGTTTTAAAGTGGTGCTTGCTGCTCAAGAGTAAGAGTAAATGGATTACCAGGAGGAAGTGACTGAGCGGGTCATTTATTCTCACAGAGCATGAATATGCAAAATGATTTGAGTTCTGCTGTCATGTGTGGAGGAGCCTGGGGTGGAAGAGTGGGGTTTACACCGGGAAGCCATCGAAGCCTGATTGTCCATGTCCAGAGACTACAAGGACCTGACGCTCTTAGGCTGCCTGTACCACCTTAGAAGGGGCTGTGCTGCTCTACAGCATGACGGACATGAGGGCCTGTGACTTAATGCTCTTGTCCTCACTGATCCCTTGATCTCTTCTGAAGACATATCTGCAGGAACCTTTCTCCACATGTTCGGGAACAGTTGCTAATGGACCTCAAGGCTTGTATCCCAGCTTACCCCACTGGCTCAGTGTCCTCCAGGGAAAGAATGTGTGTCCACCAACAGTGAGGCTGTACCAATAGGAAGGGGACCCTTTCCTCTCACTCGAAAATAAGGTTTGTTTTCTGCATTTAAGATTCAGTGTGGAAGACAGGAGGTGATAGCATATGCTTTTAATCCCAGCACTCGGGAGGCAGAGGATCTCTGTGAGTTCGAGACCAGCCTGGTCTACAAGAAAAAAAAAAGGATTCAATGTGGAGCAGCAACACAAATGGCTTATGGCTTATGAAGAAATCATGCATAGATTTGAATGTCTACCATTTCTCAGCATGCCCTCTCATCCATACCAGAAAGAAAAATTCCCTTTTATTTCTCTGTTAGTTATTTTGGTCTTTCTTCGAGACAGGGTTTCTCTGTAGCTTTGGAACCTGTCCTGGAACTAGCTCTTGTAGACCAGGCTGGCCTTGAGCTCACAGAGATCCTCCTGCCTCTGCCTCTGGAGTGCTGGGATTAAAGGCATGCATTACCACTGCCCAGCCTTTATTAGTACCTTTAAGAGCTAATGAAACCAAAGCGCACTCCCTTTTGTTTCTGTTGTTCTTGTTTTTCAAACAAATAAGAACACTTATTTTATGTGTGCATTGTAGCTCTATCTTTTAAATTAAAATAGTATGACTGAATGTATATTTTCTTTTAATTTATTTTGACATATTAATTTTTCCATTAATGATAATACACCTAAAATTGCTATTCAAATTTTTGGACCTAACACAATATCAACACATCTTCTAATATATCCCTCTCTATTTAAAAACTGACATGAACTCTTTAAACATGAGCAGTGCTAATGACCTCTGTCAATTTACTCTTTTAAAATTAAAACCAAAACAAAGCAATTATCTGAAAGGGCTTTGTTAAAGCAGCTCAAAGGTTTCATTATCACATGTAGGAGTAGAAGGAAGTGTGGATGATTAATTCACATAGAAGCATTAATTGCTTTGATATACATTAAGACTTATATTGAATAGCCCAATAAACTCACATTCTGTCCAATAGGGCTAGTTGATATTAGCTTAAGAACATCAACTTTGAATATCTTTGTTCTATATTGCAAATAGGTTTAAAAATTAAAGGAAACCATTCCAAAAAAAATCAAAAGGAGAATATGTTCTATTACCAAATGTACAGTATGGATTAAAAAGCATGGAATTATAAAGAATATCAATTATGCAGTTTAAAAGGCTAATAATGAATGAAAAATGTGCTATGTGGGACTTGAGAGGAGACTTGAGGTTACAGTAGGGAAAAGGACAGTGGGGTTTGGGCATATGGAAGTTGTTCAGTCTACACAATAGAGAGGCAGAATAGGGAAAGTCAGAGTAGAGGCCCCGTGACCCGGGGCTTCTTCAAGTGCAGCATCATGGATATAACAGACTTTTTAGGACAGGAGAGGGAAAAGAAGCAGGAGAAAATTCTCAAGGAAGCCACTTAACTTTTTTGTTTAGATTTTAGAGAAAGACTTTTTTGGAATAAAAGGCTGGTCTTCAACTCCTTACCCTCCCATCTCCCTTCCCCTTCAACTCCTGACCCCTGTCCCCTCCGTTTAACGCCTGACTCTCCAATCCCCTTTCAAGTCCTTACCTTTGCCTCCATGTGCCCTCATGCCTGACAAAACCCCTCCCATTTATGGTCATAAGCATTATCCTACATACCCACAAGCTTTAATAATGTTCAGTTCAGACACAGTAAGAGAAAACCTAATTTTAAATATCTTATTCAAATTGATGAAACACAAGAACAAAACAAAAAACTCCAAGCAACAAAACTAAGCAGTTAGTCTCGCTGGCACGCAGAGATGTAACTCCTCTCATGCAAGGTTTCCCAGTCAGAATGACAGCTCACCTCCCTTCCAGAAACACAGAGCCCAGAAGGCAGTGGGCTTATGCATTTAAAGTGCTGCAAGATTGTCAACCAAAAGTTCCTTTGAACAAAATACTTCAGAACCAAGGGAAATTAAGATATTATAAGATAAACAAAAATGGGGAAAAATTTTAACTAGCTGATCTTTCTACAAGATGTCCTAAAGAAGTCCACCAGGGTTAGATTCATTTGAAGAAATAAAGAACATGGATACATGTGACTTGTGAGTAAATATGGAAGATAATAGTTTTGTTTCTAGTGCTATTTTCTCTAGTCTTATTTAAAATATTCATGCAGGCTTGGAAGATGGCTCACTGGGTAAAGAACTGGGTCTGCAATCCTAGGTCCTGAGTTCAAATCTCCAGAACTCATGTGAACATGGCTTAGTAACATTTGACTGTAGTCAGTGCTCCTGTGGAGAGAAGGGAGGTAGAGACAGGCGAATCCATGAACCTCACATGCCAGCTACTCTGCGAATATAACAGAACAGCAAGGAGACTCTGTCTCCAACAAGGTGGGAAGTTACCCTCTGACCTAAACATGTATTCTTTGGCATGTATACCCTCTCACAGAAGAATGTGCACAAACACATATCACAAATACACCCACATAATGTTCCCCTATAAAAGATGAGAAAAATAATGCTCCAGGTAATAACTATGAAACCATGTGTACTGACTAATGTATAATTAAGTATAAAAGAATACAATATAGTATATAAAAGTATATAAAGAGGTAATTTGTATAAAATATTAACAGACAAGAGGTGGAAGGGATGGATCTATGTAAAAGCAAGAGTTTTATACTATTAAAATAGTTGGTGTTAATCTGTAATATATATTGTTATAAAAGTGAGATGATAATTTTAATCAGAAGGAGTTAAAATTTTTCCTTAAAAAACAAAAGTGCATATTAATAGAAGTGACCTAAGAATTAGATGATTCACTGTTAAGTATTTCATATAAAATTGGATGATAATTGCAGAATATTGAAGTAACAGCTATAAACACCAACAAAATGACAGGCATAAGTCTTAACTTATCAGTAACTTATTCATTATAAATCAACTAAATATTCCAGTTGGAAACAGGTATTGGGGACAAATTGTTCATTGGGAAAAGGGGGCCTGAGTCCAATCCTGGAACCCCCGTAAAGGTATAAAGGTTAAAGGGATAAGCAACTTCACAGAGTTGTCCTCTGACCTCCACACATGAGCCGTGGCAGGCATGGACATGCACACACACACACATCATGAGCACATACAGAATGATAACATGGACATGCACACACACATCATGACCACATACAGAATGATAACATGGACATGCACACACATACACATCATGAGCACATACGGAATGATAACATGGACATGCACACACACATCATGAGCACATACAGAATGATAACATGGACATGCACACACACATCATGAGCACATACGGAATGATAACATGGGCATGCACACACATACACATCATTAGCACAAACGGAATGATAACATGGGCAAGCACACACATACACATCATTAGCACATACGGAATGATAACATGGGCATGCACACACATACACATGAGCACATACGGAATGATAACATGGGCATGCACACACATACACATCATGAGCACATACGGAATGATAACATGGACATGCACACACATACACATCATGAGCACATACGGAATGATAACATGGGCATGCACACACATACACATCATGAGCACATACGGAATGATAACATGGGCATGCACACACATACACATCATGAGCACATACGGAATGATAACATGGGCATGCACACACATTCACATCATGAGCACATACGGAATGATAACATGGACATGCACACACATACACATGAGCACATACGGAATGATAACATGGACATACATACACATACACATCCTGAGCACATACAGAATGATAACATGGACATGCATACACATACACATCCTGAGCACATACAGAATGATAACATGGACATGCACACACATACACATCATGAGCACATATAGAATGATAACATGGACATGCACACACATACACATCATGAGCACATACGGAATGATAACATGGGCATGCACACACACATCATGAGCACATACGGAATGATAACATGGACATGTACATACACACATCATGAGCACATACAGAATGATAATCAGCAAATAATTCTTTTAAAGGAAGTTAGGATGTATCAGATTTCTATGCATTGTGCATTAGTGATTCAGAAACTGTGCTGTGCATGCTGGATTCAGAAACACAAATTGGTAAAAAATAATATGTAAAATGATATGTAAAAATCAGGCTGGGATGACTTATATTAGCATAGTATGTAGTAGGCAGAGAGGACTTTAAAGGACAAATGTTTTAACTTGAGAGTATATACGTATACACATATACGTATATACTCTCAAGTTAAAACATATATGTATATTATATGTATATAATATGTGTGTGTGTGTGTGTGTGTGTAGTAATGATAAGTGCTTCATTCTATGGGGATGAAACAATTATAAAACATGAATCTAACCTTAGAGTCCTGAGATACATGTAGCAGAAACTGTCAGAAATGAAAAGAGAAACAGAAAATTCAGTGGTTATAGTTGTTGACTTCACTACTCCGCTGTCACTAACAAAGAAATAGAGGATGTAAATAAAATAAAATATATAAATAAACAAATAAAATATCAAGAGCTGGCAGGCATGCCCAAGACACTCTACCCAACAGTAGCCGAGAGTACTCTTTAGAATATAAGCACTATACAAATTCTATATAATAAAATGAGTTTTAAGAAATTGAGATTATACACTGTATCTTATCAAACCACACAATGATGAAATTGAAAACCCGAAAAAGGAGGAAATTAAGATATAATGGAAAAGAAGGGATTCCTCCTAAAAAAAAACTAATGTGTTAAAGAAAAACAAAGCTTGGTAAATATCCATATACAAATTGATAAGTTAACTTAAAGACATTATAAAAAATAAATGGGGTGTAAAATTATGCTGCTGATTGCTTGATGGCACACTTTTTACCATTTTCCTAGGTATAGAAGATTTTAGCTTGTTAAAATTAATCTATGCATACTCATTATGAAAGGCCACAGATCCATAGGCCATTGATTCACTTACTGATTAATTCGCAGGTACTTGTATTAGAATAGATTATTGCTGTTAAGACTGTCTTGCCTGTGTACCTGCTAAATGAGTTGTAGATTAATATGGAGATTAATAGACTTTACTCTCTTACTGACACCCCAAAACTCCTGATTCAAATTTAAGTGTGAGAAGAAAGTTATTTGTGTAACTGAATGTAGGAATTTGGCTATCTTTGGGAAAATGGAGCCTTCCTCTCAGTGTTATTACACAGTCCATGTTCATTCATGGGAGTTTTGTTTCCTATTTTAATGCTGTCAAGACAGTTGTTAAGTTGCTCTAATGATAATGAATGAAGAACTGGAGGGCTTTTTTATTGCAAATACTGGATTTGATTTAGTGTTGTCCATGTACGCTCTTGACAGTTTAGATCCCATATATAATTAGAAAAGCTTACCTATGTCTTCAGAGTGTGGATCAATATTGGGTGGTAGAGTCAATCCATTATCATCTACTTTAATATCCATGATTATTGACAGGAGGAAAAAGAATATATCTTGATATACACAGATACGTTGCTAAAAGCAATATTCATGCCATCCGATTGTGCTTCTTTCTTATCAGAATTTCAAGCTTGGAGATTTTTAGATATTTGCTCAAAAATATCAAAATAGCCACCAAGGAAGAATGTTGTATGAGTTCATAATAATTTTTTGTTTGTTTGTTTTGCTTTTCTCTGATGAAACACATGGTTAGTAAAAATCAGCAATTAGACTTGGGGTCAGAAGAGTCTGTGAATGCTCCTTCATCCTGGCAGCTTGTTTGGTTTTGTTTTTCATGCTTTTCAGTATATTCCAATGTATTCATGTTTGTTATATTTTTGCACTGGAATTTCATGTATCTTGGGCTGCCTCAAAGTCCCTACACAGCTGAGGTTGATCTTGAGTTTCTCATCTTCCCGCCTCCATCTGCCAAGTGTTGGAATTGCAGGCAGGCACCACCATGTCCACTCTGGCACTGAACCCCAGGCTTCAGACCAAGCACACTGCCTACTGAGCCACAGCCATGGCGCTCACATAGAAACAACACGTGTATGTTAATGTGCACATCACTTTTGTGTAATGTAGCTCTTTAAAAAATGAATTAGAAAAATAACATTGCTTACACTTTGAAAATTACCTTAATGTTTAAGTTAATATAAGACAGATTGATTTTCACATTGGCTTCTTTATTCCATCTGCAGTAATAAATGGATTAGTTTATTTTAAGGCCTACCTGAGACAGTTAAATATACTAGTCAATATTAAAACCAGATTAAGTGGTAATTTTCAAAAGGATGGCTGTATTGTATAATTTGACCCAAAGGGAATAATTCTTCTCAAAATCTTTTTGTAATCTTCTACGTTAAAATCTACTTGTCTCGTTGACTCTTTGAACACCATGCCCTGACTATTTGAGAATACATAGTGGCACCAAAGAAATACAGATTTCCCAAATGCCCATATCACAGATCGCCTACATCAGTGGTGGCGTTCATCTGGCGTTCATCTCATTAGGAGAGCATGGATGCTGTGAAAATGCCATGGCGGCCAATGTCATCCTCAGAATTCACACCCTTCCCTTCAGATCTCTAATTTCATCCCTAGCAATGAATACGCTCATTTTTCCCTGCTGTGACAGGTACGTTTGGCACATTTTCCTTAATGTCTGCCAAATATTTGTGTTTGATTAATCAATGTTTCAAATTTAAAAATCAGTTTTCTGTTTTACTGTTGGGAGCGAGTTTGGCTGTCAGCTTAGAAGCTGCAGATGTTCCTTTCCTGAAGACAGACACCGGCACGCACATGGTAGGCTTTATGCTTAAGGCCAGTCTCATTACATGAAGCAATCCATAATTATTTTGCGAGAATGAATCCACACTGCCTTGTCATGGCCGTCAGTAAGTGAGCATGCTGTAACTTTCTTGGCGATATGAGCTATGACTCTGAGAAATACAAGGACTCTAGGATGGCACCCTGTCTGGTCTCTTGTGAGGCACCAGTAGGTTTTTATACCACTGCTTGCTCGTCTTCAGGGACATAGCTAGCTGACCCATGAAAAGCGTAGTGAAAATGACACCTCAGTGTCATCAAAGTCACTCAGTGCCAAGTTGTCTGTCACTTGGAGCATTCCTTACTGATATTCACAATGGCACCACCCAGTTGTAGCAAGACAGAAGAATAGAATATATGGGCATTAGTAACATCTTTGGAAGTTGTTGAGCCTCTGATAATCTTTTTTTTTTCCTCATGGTTTATTTTTTTTATATTTAAAAATTTCCATCTCCTTCCCTCCTCCTCCGCCCTCCCTCCCCTCCTCCTCCCCCTTCCCTCCCCTCCTTCTCCCCCTTCCCTCCCCTCCCCTCCACCCATACCTCCCCTCCCTCCCTCTCAAGGCCAAGGAGCCATCAGGGTTCCCCACTCTATGCTAAGACCAAGGTCTTCCCAACTTCCCCCAGGACCAGGAAGGTGATCGACCAAGCTGAGAAGGCTCTCACAGAGCCCGTATTTAGTTAAAAGGACGGGTGTTTCAGTCTTGAGAGAAAAGGTTTTAATCTTGAGTAACCATGGAAAGTAGTTCATAGAAAGTCATGGTCAGTGTCTTGTCCATCATTATCAATGACAGGAAAATGGAGCCAGATAGGAAAGTGATCAGAATCACTTATTTGAGTTAACCGGAGTTATGAAAGGAAAATGAACAAAAATTATCATTTGTGTCTAGTCCAAAGAGACCAGTGTATAGCCAGTTTCATGTCTAAATGATGGGTATTATGGTGGCGCAGTTAAGAAATGTTAGATATTTCATATTTGTTTTTATTGACAGGTAAAAGTTATAATTATTATTTATAACATATACACAGAATGTGATGGGATGATGTAATATATACATTACTTCATTTACTATTTTGTGATGTGAACACTAATATTGACTCTTAGTTTTCAAGAGTTCAATTTGGTTATTACATAAAGCTAAGGTTCTATTAAATGTATTCCTAGCTATCATATTTTGTTTCCTCTGACCAGTATCTTTCCAACCCCTTCTCTACCCCAAGCCCATGATGGCAAACATCCTGTTGTTTATTCTTAAGAATTAATCTGCTTTAGAGTCCACACGCAAATGAAATCAGGAGGCACTTCTCTTGCTGTGTCTGACTGATTTCCTGTGACATAATATGGATCCACGCTGTGGCCAATGACAGGACTTCCTTTTGAAGGCGAGGTAGTTTTGCTTTGTATGTAATCACCATATTTCTTCACCATTTAACCAGTGGAAGAGCACCAATGAACAGTGTTCCAGTAAACACGGAGGAGTGGAAGTCCCTTGGTTTGTTGTTTGCTGCATTTGTCATTGGTGTTGGGATTGATGGGATTCAAGTGGAAATATCTTATGTTTATGACTTCGTCTTTTACATAGCTATGTGCATAGCACTGAGGCAGTAAACACATACACATGTCACATAAATGCTATAGAAACACCGAGAAGAAAACCCATAAGTCTGTTCAGACACGATCTTCACTTTTGCTTTCGCCTTGCTTATACTTGGTAGAATGCTGAGCAACTTGTTTGATTTAATTAATTTGAAATGATGTATGTCACGCTAGGCACAATCACTGGAATGTTTTAAGATCTGTACTTCCAGATCCATTCCTGTTTTCTTGATATTTCACTTATTTAATGGTGGTAATACAAACACTAAATGATATTCACAATTCTAAGAGACAAGGTGAAAATATTTTACAAAATTCTTCCAAAATGTCAGTTATTTTGGATAGAGTTCAGTTATTTTCCAAGAAGTCTTATTACTGGAACTCATATTTTATTGACATATATAGCTGATATATAAATTTCTTCAGTTGGTATATATATATCATATATCATATAATATATATATATATATATATATGATTTATCTGTTGTATCCTTATAGCACTTGGCATATAAAATTTGCTTAATAAAACTGTGAATTAACTAAAATTTGCCTCAAATTTTCTTGATGTTTGAGTTCATGAATTGTATTTCCTCTTTAGTAGACGACGTCTCAAAAAGACCTCCCACCAGAATTGAAATTTTCAAAACATTGTTGCTAAAAGTCCTTTCTTAGGCTTAAGTGCCTCAAAAATTTTAAATTTATTTTATTTCAATTAAAGCTTGAAGAGAAAAACAAGCCACTGGGAAGATATTTGCTCTAAATGATTTGCTTCTGTGGGTGGAGTGGTTGTGGCTTTCTTAATGGCGTTCATTATCCTGATTAAAAGCAGCGATGCATTGCGCTGGGCTTATTTTCCAAACACGAGTTTTGTCAGTAATGCGGGGCGGTTGGCATTTGATGTTTTATGTCACGAGGAACATATTGATGGGTTACTTTGATTGATAAGACCTTGAAAGGAAGAGATCAAACAAAAGAACAAATTACTGCCTTACAACGGGACCATTTATTCCAGACCCACACAGTAAGAAAACAATTGGATAGTTTTTATTGCCTTCAGCTGTGCCACGGGTCTTTGAACACAAAGAAGACTAAAGTAACTGTGCAATCTCATTATGTACAGCATCTCAGAAGCAGGACGCCTCTGCTGAGATATAAACATTTACTGTTGAAATGTCATTGCCTGTGTTTCTGGTACCGTGTCGAGACTCCCGCCATTTGAGGGCTTGTGGAGGTCTATGTGAAGAAAATCTAGAATTTCAGAGAAGTTGCTACTGTCGGGTTTGTAGCAAGTATATGATTTATGTGTCTTGGATTCATGTACACGCATAGAATGCCCATTGAATATATATGAATGCATGTGTGCATATATAAAAACTATCCAAACTTCAAAATTTTATGTTTCCTTATCAAGGAAAATCCAAAGACTGATATCATTTGGCCACTCTAGGTCTTTGGAAAAAAATGAGAAGTGGGTGTTTAAATGTTTTAAGAGGCAATTTTCTAGGCAATTGAGCAAGTAGTTAAAAATACTTTGTTTTCATTTCCTTCCCTGAGAAAGTCCTAACATCTAAGGCTTTAAAAGCGCATAGAAGAAACCACACTAGCATCTGAATTGTGTGCTCCAGATAAAGCTGATTGGACAGCATGTGACATTAGGTGCTCGAGCTGGCAGAGTGACAACTGGGGTTACCTTCCTACTGCTTGGCCCCTTTGGTTGCCTGGTAACTGTGTTAGTTGCTCTATGATTGTTGCCATTCTTGTAGCTTATTAAATATCATGATTGTGTTTGTAGAAAGGGGAAAGCCCACAAAAGAAGTAGATCAAGGCTTCCTTAGCCTTGGTGTTGATGATGCTTGGGGTAGGTGCCTCCTTGTCGTGAGGTACTTCTGCGTGCACTGTGAATGTCCAGTCATGGCCCTCATTGCTGCCTTGCTCACCGACATTGCCACAGCAACTACAACTATTTTAGGTATTACCATGTGTCCCCTGGAAGGGAAGGGAAAATCAGTCTTACTGAGGATGTCTGTTAGAGACGGACCCCCCAGCAAGTGGTAAGGGTTGTCCTTCATCTCTTCATCTTCATTGGTTATCAGAGGCTCCCATGTCGAACTGGATGTCAATAAGTGCTTCAGACATAAACATAGGAGTGGGACTCCAGACATAAACATAGGAGTGGGACTCCAGCAAAAACAGATACTCTCTGAGACCGCCAGGAACCTCTGTAGGAGTGAAAGAAGGGATGAAGCAGAAGCCATGTATTATTTACCGTTTGCCTGCAACCAGTTTCTCATGGATTGGGACGACAGGCAGAGAATCATAGGGTTCTACATTGTTTTACTAAAAGGATCAAAGTCCAGACAAATGTCTGAATGCTCCATGATGTAAAAAATGGCCAAGTTCATGTGGAATGTGAGGGTTTTCTAGAGAATGACATATTCTTGGAGCATGTTCTCCGTTCAGCACTTTAAATCATATCTTTAAAAATAAAAAGTGGGCTATGAACTTACATATCATTCTATGTGTGTATATACATTATATATAATGTATATATATATAATGTATATACACATGTATACATATATTACTTTAGTTAAATAAAGTGGAAATGCTGAATTACAGGTTCTAGTGCTTTTGGGCAAAATAATTATGTTCACATTATTAGTAATTATTGGGAAGGTTCTTTTTTGTTTCCTTTCTTCTTTGTGAGAAGCTAAATCAAAGTGATAGAAAGCCATTTAAATCATTTTATATCCTTATTTGAGGACTAATTTTAAGCAAACACATAACGATGACAAGCGCTAAGCATCTCTGAGGAGTGGGTACCAGGGTCTTTGTCTCACTGTTTGAACATGGATGCAGAGCGTTGACTACCGTATCCTATAGAAGTTGGTGGCTGTGGAGGATAGGCGTGTGGCGTCTCCCACTTTGCATGGCACCTCTTGCAGCTGACACAGTGCCCAACATGTAGGTGTTATTCACAGATACTTGATGAGTAAATGCATGTGTGGCAGGATGAAGGGGTCTGAGTCCCAGTCAACAACAACAACAACAGCAATGATCCATAATGAGTAATACTGGGCATGTTGAACACTGGTGATTGAGCAAATGCCCAATTTTATTTTACCCCCAAAATACTGATTTGGGAATAGTGGTGTTTAGATATGGAGCTTTAAGTGACATGATAAATTATTATGGAAGTATATCAAATATTTATTTCTGTAGGACAATGCTAATTGTGTCGATTATAACATTTACTTCTGCATTAATCATTTTGCAGTCAAAAGGGAGTAGTTTTGAATCTTAGTATTTTGGATGGCACGACTCTTATCTGGAATATAATAAGCTATTCATTTTTTTCTACAGAGGTTTTCACCTTGTAAATAGAATTAATTTTTTCTTGGTAAGAGCATGGTTAAGACTTTTTTTTTAAAAGATAAAATGTGCTCTATAGTTTTATATAGAGTTTATCTGAGAACCCATAGGCTAATAAATAAAAACAACTGAGTTCAAGGTATGGACTGCCTCCCTTCAAGTTGCGGGCCAGTGGGGTCTCATAGGCAGTAAAGGTCATTACCACTGTTCCTGGTTACCTGGCTGCTGAAGACATCTAGTGGCGGCCGTAGGCCATGGAGAATTCAAGCTGGTGCTGACCTGGATACTTTGTTCCTCTTGGCTAGTTTTCACAGTGCTGGAAGGGGCTATCAACACTACTGGAGGATAAGAATAATGAACAGTTTAACCCAACTATGAACCCTGCGAGCTACAATAATAACCCACCTGGCAAGATCTACTGATTGGTGCAATAGTGTCACAAGTGTTATGGAAGTATTCAACTGCTTTCTTGTGACTTAAGGCCCATTCCATACAACAGCTCATGCCTGAGTCAAGAACCCGAGTCTCTAAGATTGTGTCTTCTACCCTTTCATGAGCATAGTATCATATTGCCCACTAAATACTTAATCTTTATATTCATAGAGAAGCTTCTTTTCTGTAATAAATGATTATTAATATAGACACTCAGAACTGATGAAAGTGCAGGGAATAAGAGACTGTAGTTTGTTAATCTCTATTATGCCTCCTCCCTACAAAGCTCAGGGATCATCTGATCATACAAGGGAAATGAAAAGATTTTAGGAGCTAGAGACTGGAAGACTCAGATGCACAACAGTCTTTTCTGGAGATGGTAGGAATGTTGGTCACGTGAATGCATAGTGACTATAATTTCATTCACGAGACATGGATGAAATCAAGCCAGCCAGAATTCCAGCATGGATATGGGATGCTCTCATTCAATCTCACCCCCAGCTGAAGAGCTGCAGCAATTGATGGCATCTAGGGAAGGAAGAGTCAGTTGTCTTCAGGGATATGGTACCCGGCAGGCTACCCATGCTGTGTTGGGTGCTCCTACACTCCTGCACACACTAGCAGCACTATTAAACTTGGAGCATTAAAAATAGTACATTAAGGTGGGGGAGTAATGAAGGTAGATGGGGGAGGATTAGAGAGGAAGGGGTGGAATGTGTATAACCAAAGTCCATTATATGCATGTATGAAATACTCAAAATAGTACCTTTTAAAAGAGAAATAAGGTAGTACATTATAACAAAAACTCTTTAAAGAAAGAATCAGTGGGACTAGGGTTGTTTCTGTAATACATTTAGGGTAAGTATTAATGTATCTCTAATTATAAGTCTGACTTTTAAAAACATGTTTGTAAAATATTCTTCCTCTGAAGTGTTTTATTCTTGCTGTTGCCCAAAAATACTGACTTCAGCCAATTTTTCTTCCTCTTCTTTAGATAGTTCCTCTTCAAATGAGTCTTCAAAAGTTGTGGGTAATTCTTGACTGTGTTTTCTCACATGCTAATTTTAGCACATTGAAAGTAAAATGAGATAATAGCCAGTAGTATATTTATCCTTAACCATCATTATGAAATTTTATTTCTCGTTGAAGTCTCACAGCATTCCATGGCCAGGATCAGGTGGTGTGCCGTTCATTTATTCATGATCAGTATTCATATAGGGAATGCTAAATGTGAAATGTATGATGAGGTGTGTGTGCGCAAGGGGAAAGAGATGTGTCTGCTGAATTAAAAATGAAGAGATCACTCACTGACATTAGACATAAAAATGAGAAAAAAATATAAGAATGAATCTAATTATAAGAAATTATCCAAGGACAAAAATGACGCTTCACCAAAGTGATTTAAGAAGATTTAAACAAACGAGCCCCAGCATCCTCTTTGTGCGGTGAAGCAGCCAGTGTCAAGAAACTTAATTTTCAGGAACTTGAACAGTGGGTTCGGCAACACCCTCATCAAGACTGCAGCAAAGGTTTTATGTAATTTACCAGACAAATTTGTGGTTTTACGTAGAAGTGTAAAGGCTTGGAGAGAGAAATGATGTTTAGGAGAAATAGTAAAACAGAAGACTGGTTTTATCAGATGCCCAGGCTTCTTAAAATGCCGTGATACAGTTGGGGTCTACAGGGTTGGCTATAGAGTCACCTTTGAGAAAGGCATAACTGCTAAGGGAGGCACTCTGATCAGGGCCTTCTCAGGAGCTAGGATCCCACACTGAATGCAAAGAGAGACCCAAGGGGCTCCAGCACTCATCTGTCTCACCTGCCAATTCACATACCTGGTGCTGTGGTCTCCTCATCGTGATGGGGGGGACTATCAAATGATCAGATGGAAAAAACCTTCTTTTCTTACCTTTTGTTTTTAGGCATTTTGTTACAGCATGAGAAATGGAACACAATAGTATATGGTGTATAGCAAAACTGACCATGGGAGGACCCAGAAGTAATGAAGTTGCAGACATGACCTTCCTGATCACTGAGAAAACCATGAGTTATCTAATAAAGTGCTGACAGGAAACATTAAAATTGTATCCTTGCTTCTTAAAAACACAATCCATGCTCAGCCTTAAAGCAAGGGGGAAGGGCTTGGTCCTGCTCCAACTTAATATCCAGACTTTGTTGACTTCACCATTCCTTACCCATTGGGAGGAGTGGAGGGGAGATGGACTGGGGTGGGGAGGCAAAGCAGAGCTGGAGAAGGTGTGGGAAGGGGAATTGTGGTTGGAATGTAAAATGAAATTTTTTTAAAAAAATAAAAAAGGCACCCCCCCCACCCAAAAGTAGTTCTAGGTAGATTAAGGGCTTAAGCTAAAAATACAAAAGATGGAATATCTTTAAAAGTTTAAGGGGGATTAGTTGTATGTGTGTGAGTATTCGCTTGCATGCACATATGTAGACTATGTGCCTACCTAGTACCATGTAGGGCAGAGGGCCAGTAGATCTCTTAGAACTGACGCTGAGCACTGCTGTGAACTTCCATGTGGGTGCTGGGACGTAATAAGTCCTCTAGAGGACAGCAAGTGCTCTGAACTGCTGAGCCAGCCCTCTGTTCCCTAGTCAACCTTCTAAACAAAACATTTTAAAATACCAGTGTCAAATAAAGTGATGAATAACTGTAAATAAAAATTATCAATTGACAAAGGCATTTAAGATATCAGATATATCTACACATAAACATGCGCATGTGTTTATGTATGTGTTTCATTAGGAAGCAGAAGAGGAATAGTTGATGTGTTGAAAGTAGCAGCCAAAATAATGACTAGGAAACCCCAGGCAAATCTGCGGTGATACATTTCCACACCTGCATCCTAGGGACAGGTGCATACTGTTCCGCACTGAGGTCTGGCACAGCTGGGCACGCCAGGCGTTTGATGATAGCGAGGAGGTGCAAACCCGTGACCTTGGGAGAAAGCCTTCACACAGGTTCACAAACTAGTTATCATTTGATGACCAGCCACTTCACAGGAAGGCACATTCTCTACAGATAACTTTTATGTCTTTTTCTTGTTATAGAGGTAACAAACAAGAAGTGGTTTCTTCAGTATGAAATACAAATAATTTGTGGTAATTTTCTTTCGTAGAAAATTATATATCTTGATAATGTATTGGGGCTATATAAATATGGATAAGTTGATCTCAAAATGTATTTTTAAAAATTTGCAGAAATGTGTACGTTTCTGTTTCTATAAAGTTGGAAATGTATGCTGTGCACTCTTGGAAGTTGTAAACACAGGAAATGTGGAAGGACATGCTCCAGAAAGATAAACTGTCCCACCAAATGGATGGGAGTAGGGCCAAAATCTTGCTTTTGTTTGTTATTTTGGTGGTGACCCAGCTCTTTAATTGCTCAGATTGGAAGTGTGAAGGCCATCTTCACATTTATTATGTATAACATGTATTATGTATAATAATGAAGGTATTATCTTCCCTTCACACTCAAAGTTCCCCAGTCAGAGACTCTCCTCATCTCTGCCCTTAGCAGATACCCTGTGTGACTGGAAGGATGACTTAGTTTAAGGGTGCTTGCTTTGCAAGCATGAGAGCCCAAAACCGAGCACCCAGCACTCACATCACACCTAGAACACCAGCAATAGCGCGTGCACGCACACACATACACACACAATCACAGACAAAAACAACAACAAAAACCTTTAAAATATACACAGCCAGTTTCCTGGTACTCCTATTATTAACAGACCAATGCCACATTTTTTTTCACTTGGGTTTGAAATAACCTCTTTGTGGGTTCTAGGTTTCTGCTCAGCAACACCATTCACACCCCCTGTTCTCAAGCAGGGCCTATATAATCCAGTTCAAAAATCAGTCACGATACCACTATGCTCAGAGCCCAGAATCGTTCCCCAGTTTTCATCAGCAAACACCAGAGACCCACAATGTCCCCCAAGACACTGTGTGCTGTGGGACCTGTGCCGTGACCCACCTTATCACAGAAACTGCCCCTTCACTTGGATGGCACTTTGCTTCTGTTCCGCTAGCCGCTGCAATATTTTGTGACCTTACTCAAGTGCTCCCAGGAGACACTCCACACCTTGCCTTTTCTATCAGCCTTATTCTGATGATAAGAGATTAACCTTCAATTTTTTTTCTCAGAAGTCATCTTCTCATGGAATCTAGCCGTGACCACATTATTTAAAACTACAGAATATCATTCCATGTTTCCCTTTGCATGTAGTATTTTCTAAGATGCATGTCGTTCTGCCCTGGGTGTGCTCTTTATTGCCTGCCTTGCATCTTTCTGGAGATGTCCCAGGACGTTAGTTAGTCATTCACCAAGCCCGTGTCTTGTGCCTTGAAGAGCATAGATGCATTCTTATGGAAATACGTGTTGAGTAAGGAAGTGGATTCCTACGTTGTTCATTATGTGTTCACTCTATTTTAATGCAACAATTTAAAGAAAGACGTACAGCTAGGAAAGAAGCCACAGTCCACTGGTAGACTCCAAAGGTCCCTGCACCCCTGCTTGGATAGTTACAGGATTTCACAGGGGTGTTAATGCTTGACTCCATCGTTTAGCTTTATGAAACTAGAGATGGAAATTACTGCTAGGCCAGTTATGCACGTGGAGTGGGCGTCCCACAGCAAAGGATGATTGGGCAGTTGCACCCTGTGATCTGTGAAATGTGTATTCAGTTACATAAAATTACTTTAAGAATTTACCTTTGTGTTCAGAATCTTTGCCTATAATACAAAGGTAAGTTTATTTTTTTCACAATTAGTTGACATTTTGAAAAAGTTATTGAGTGGATTGCATTGTTAAAATCATGAGGAATTTAGTGGAGGAAGTAGTCCCTAGGAAGAAGTGAAATAATATAAATAGCTCACAGTGGAACAGAGTTCTTCAATGTGCTGTTTCCACAGCAGCACCAATAATTCAAAACAAGGAAGCAGCATCTCATGTGTAACATAACACAGGCTTTCCCCTGGAATTTCTGTGGTCTTCAGGGTCACATGTTTATCTACATACATCTCAGTTCAGACATGCCCTTCATGGAACATGGTAAGAGAAAAGTGTTTAGGATGTACTTATTTCTTTAGCCCCCCCCCCCATTGACTTTAAAATATTAGGAATTTTCCATGCTGAAATAAAAGCCCAGGGACACTGTGAATATGTGCACACGAAAAGATAATCTTGTATGCATTTCACATCAGTTTAATAAAGTCACTTTGAGGGCTGGAGAGATGGCTCAGAGGTTAAGAGCATTGCCTGCTCTTCCAAAGGTCCTGAGTTCAATTCCCAGCAACCACATGGTGGCTCACAACCATCTGTAATGAGGTCTGGTGCCCTCTTCTGGCCTGCAGGCATACACACAGACAGAATATTGTATACATAATAAATAAATAAAAAAAATAAAGTCACTTTGATATGAAGAGGTGTTTAGTCATTCAAGAAAGAAAAGTCTTTTTTTTTTTTTCCCCCGATTGAGCCCTTAATGGCACAGCAGCGCTGTCTCTGGAGTGGCAGTGGGGACTCCGCAAATCAGGGTCTGGACACCAAGAAGCAGGGATGGGGACGTTTAGGGTCCTTTAAAATCCCGCTTTTGTCATTTTAATTTAATTTAATTTAAAAATAAACTTTAAATATATTGAGCTTGAGAGTTGGCATGTGCAGGAATTCAATCCGCCCTTCTGGGAAAGACAATAAATCTCCATGTGAGCCGCTCAACTTCTTCTTTACCAATATGTTTTCAAGTGACCCAAACTTTTTAATTAAAATACCCTGGATACAGCACTGTCAACAGAATCATACTGTTTAGTTGCTTCGACTCACTGCCTAATTTTGGATCACCAGCTTTTCTCTGCTCTTATACTAAAGAGTAGATGCCTTAATAGTTCTAATTATTATAGAGCAGCAGTGGACGGAGTAATGAGGAAAGATTTTTTTGTCTGAGTTTGTTCCAGTGACATTAGGATAAGAGTGATATAAAAAGTTCATCAGAATTTGTATAGCCAGCACACACACACACACACACACACACATGTGTGTGTGCCTGTATTCATGTAGATTCTCACATTTGCTTATGTAACAAAAATAGTTCCTAGAAGCATGTTTCACAAGGGTTAACTCACGGGTTTTGTATAACTTGGTCAAATATTGTTTCATGAGATCATTTTAGAGCCTGTGGTTCTGGGTCTCACTTATCTCCTACATATCCTATTAAAAGGGGGAATTCTGAGTGTTGAAAGGGGAATTCTTAGAGATTGAAGGAAATAATGCAGATAACCCTTAAAAATCATTGAAAGTCAAAAATTGGATTAAAAGGGAAGTGAGAATGTAGCTACTCATTTCAGCACGCATTTGTGAAGGAAGTACCCCTGCCAGTTACACTTCCTGGCACTTAAATAAAGCATTCAAGAAGATGGGGCAGCATTTAGAAGCATGAGCAGCAAGCATTTAGAGGAAGGTTTGGATAACAGACAAGTATGGTTAGGACTTCTCTGCAGGGCTGTGTTCTTCATCAGGCAAAACCCACCCAAGAGCACAGCCCCCTTTCCCTCTTTCATTCAGTGGATCTTTCCCATTTCTCCAAAGTCAGGATTGCCCATCATAGGCTGTTCTGTGCTGCTCCTGTGTCTACTTTCTGGGTCTGAGGTGGGCAGGCCCAAGGAACCGAGTGACAGGGTAATTATTCTGACACAGGCAGGCGATGACACATGTTCCCGCATGGGTGGGTTTTCTAAGTGACAGCTTGGTTTCATGTGGCAGTACTGGTCACCTAAACTGCTCTGACTTCTGCTCATATATTTTCTCAAGGAGAGAAGATTACCGCATGGTCTCTGCAGCCATCGGAGACCGAGTATGCTTTCTGAGCTTGCTTTTGTAGGTAGTCTCTTTAAGAGAGAGTGATGGCCAATGGGTTCCATGACTCCCAGGCTTCAAGTGATCAAACCGAGGACCTGGCAAAGAGTTTCAGAAAAACAGTTCTTTAATTGCTTCTCTGTTTGAAGTATTTCAGAGAATAATAGCTGAGATTTGACTCCAGAGCTTTGGTGTCGAAGAGGAATTCTTCTGGCTGAACTGTACAGTTGAGGTTCAATTACCTTAACTCCTCACGAACCACATTCTAAGCACCTGCCTTTGTCGGCATCGCCTTGTGCAGGAGTCTGTATTTTTAGCCTTTAAGCAGAGCTTAAGCACTGTATTTAGACAGCTGACTTGAAGACTAAAATTTGCTCAGTGAGCAGAACAAACGTTCAGAAAATAACATTTCAAGGTTAGTGTTAGTGTCCCGAAAAAAAATGCCTTTTCTTCTTTCTCTCCCTATTGAATGTAACATAAATAATGTGCCCTGACTGGCTTTCAAGATCCAACATCAGAGAATAACAGTGAACTTGGAGAGGAAAGAGGGAGTAATTAAAAATTGAAGGGGCCTCTGCCGAACAATTGTTTGCCTGAAACTAAGTACACGTTTTTATTCCTGATTCAATAGGATTATGGATCTTAGAAGAATTTTAAAAACCATATAGTAATGCTCTTTAGAAAGGGGTCCAGAATGAGCTCATAGCTACCATAAAAAATATTTAAAGAAACGCATACATTCTCACAGAAGACCACACATCCTTGTGCATTATGCATGCCTGAACACACACACACACACACACACACACACACACACACACACAGAGTCACAAGGTATATTTAATATAACGAGAACACTATTTAAATATTGTTTGTTACCAATCATTATAATTGAATTTATCAATATTTGACCATTCACAATATATTAGTTATAGTACAAAGGCTCATTATATAACCAATCTTATTTACTGAATTTCTCTATAGTAAAACCCTATTTTGTAAATGAAAGAAAATAAGAAATTTTACTAACATTCCTGACTCTATTTTTAGAGGTTACTAGATCATTTTAGGAAGAGTCCTGTGGTATCCGGTACAATCCAGCGTCAAGAAATTAGAAACGGTCCGGAAAGCCCACTTTCCCAGAGAGACGAGAAGAACGTCACTGCGCGAGTTGCACTCTCGGGTTCAGTTAGAATTCTTGCCACTAGTTAAGTGGCCCATGATTAGCATGGCCTTCAGTTGCGTAAATACGGCCTCTGTGTTCGTGACTGCGTAGCGAGACATTGGAAGTGGGCATCATGTCCCGTGTATGAAGCCAGCACTTAGAGGGCTAGGCATGGGGATAGCCAGGTGAGGTCAATTTGAGTTTCATAGGAAGTCTCTGTTTTTAAACAAAACAGAGCATCACATTGACAACAAGAAAAGGTAAAGAAGACAGAATAAACCATGGAGGTGTGGATGTTGTTACCAGTGACTTATGAGGTGTTAGAGTCACCAGTGAGACAAGTTTCACTGCTGTCCTTGTGTGGGATTTTGTATTATTGAACTTTATTGTTGCATATCATTTGTATAATTAAAACTTTCCATTTAGAGGTGAATAATTATGAAGTATGCCATCTAAAAATAGCCTATATATGCTGTCTAAAAATAAACACAGGCCTGTGCATGCACATAAAATTTGGCTTTCATTATGTACTGACACACATAACAAATTCAGACTTGTTTGGTTCCTTGGCTTTGGACCTCGCACCTTGATTTTAATTCTCAGAACATTTGTTCTGTGCTATCTCTGGTTCTCACTAGCTCTGGTTCAATCTCCCAGACTCACACCAGGGTCACAGGACAGGAGGCCTGCTCTGTTCCCACCCTTGTTGCAAAAGTTCTGCTTCGAAGACCATCAGGGATGAACTCTCCGGATTCCAGAAGAAATAACTTTGTGTCGCGTTAGACACCGACCGTGTGGTCGGCATGAATGACAACCAGTGCTGGGCCTCCATTTGCCAGTAATGACGTCCATCTTTCAAGGACCTCTAAGAACATGTAGCCCATGATTGTTGTGAGAAACAAACGGGGATTTTCAGGTTTCTCATAAGATCTGTTGGTAAATTTTTCTCCTTCATTTAATTTAAATACAATGCTTGTTCTTATTATTGTTCCCTGTGAATTTTCCCACTGTTTGTGATCTTTAGCATCCCACGGTTACAGGTAATAGGACACAGTTGTAACAATATGAGTAGAAGACAGTCGTTTCCGTAAGAGCATGAGGTCGTCAGAACAAAGCCGTCAGGCTTTGCTTTTTTTTTTTTTTTTTTTTTTTTTTTAATCAAGGAGAGAAGTAGAAACCATCAAAATGAAAGTAAAAATCAATAAAACCCAGATTCCGAAGGACAGGCGCTTCACATCCCAAGCTGTCTTTTTGGTTGTCTCTTCTAAACTACGTGTGTGTTGAGGGGGAGTCGGAGTGTGGAATTGGTGCTCTGGGATGCGGATAGTGCCACACATGGACTTTCGTGTTCTTTCCCACCCTTGGCATTGCACTGCGAACGAACTGCACGCGTAGAAGCCCGTGCTCATCTCATGGCAACAACATTATGTCGTTTATTATCAGGTCTACGCGCAACACAGGGTTCTCCAGTGACACTCTGAGCCGACAGTGGGATGGCGTTCAGCTGCTTCCGTCACTCGCTGCCTCTTCTAGCTCTGTTTTCTTTAGAAGTTTTCCTAGAAATAGTCACCTTCGAAGAGTAAGAATGCTTCCATAAATTTCGTTTAGCTCTTCAGTTTTACTTCTAGAAAACGTGAACCATCCGCGCTCCCATTGGCCGTGTCTTTCACGCCACGTCTGTCATCAGCGCCTTAGCATCAGTCGAGAGGTAAAAGTGAAGATCTTGCAGAACTGTCATACATGGATTACCATTAGAGTCGAGTGTTGTGTGCTTGCTATTCTCACTGGGGAGAGTACAAATGCTTAGTGTACAGTCATGCACACAAATGTGCACATGCAGTAACTAGAGATTTTTAAATTTGAATACATGTCAGTTAGCAAACTCTTGACTCAGAATGATCACCTCAATATATTTTTCAGTCAAATGCCTAAGCATTTGAGTTGCCTTCCTAAGGAAGACATACAGTAGGATACTTGTGCTTCTGAGACTTTCAGGTCTACTCTTGTGTAGGGCAACCAATAATTTTGTTGTTTACTCTGAGTTCCCTACGAGTATTGAATTCCCAACTTGGAAACCAGCAAATAATCTGTCTTGAAAGTCAGACTTGAAAGATATAACTGAAAGATTTAGTTCATAAACTGTATAGTCTTCTGATCCTGCAGAACTGAAATGAATAAACTTGAAAAGACATTTAAAGATCTGAGCAACAATCACCAAATAACTTAAGACAAGCATGGGGCAATTTTCTTGGAAATCAGCACACCACATGACTCTACACCCTGAGATACAGCACAAAGCGCTATTTCAAGTTATACTATTGTTCCACACAATTATCTTAGTTTTCTAAGTATACACATTTCCAAATTGGAAAAAAATCAATAGTCATTATAGAATTTGAAGTGCCTACTGATTATGTATTTTAAATGTCTTTGTTACATGTGAATTTTACAGATGTAAGCTTTTCATATGATGTCATGTTTGGTACCTGTGATGATCAGTTTTGCCACATTTCTAATTAAAATTTTAATTCTGGGGAAAGGCTTGTAATGGAAACAAAGTGTGGTTCAAGGTATTGTCAAGAGAAGGATAAGACTGGTTTATAAGAGAGGCAAGCTTTCTGCAGCATTTTTAAGCTTTAGAGGAAGTTAATAAGCCAATTTAATTGAATTCAAACATGACTCAGCTTATAATATTGAATTAGTAAATAGGAAAAAAAGCAATTAAATTGCCAGAGCATCTTCTAACTTCATCATCATCACTATAATACTTATTATTGTTACCATTATTATTAGGTCATAGGAAATTTTATTTTTTGGTTGTTTTAATGCTCTTGTTTTAAAAATCAGCGCACCATTATTTCAGTGTTGTCTGTGTAATTACCCTCAGCTCCGTCATGTGTAGGCGTTGGGTATCTGGTAAAGTAGATAAATAGCGAGTTTTGCAACGTAAGCAATGGATGTGTTTCCTTGACATGAGCCCCTATTGCCCAGGAGCTTCGCTGGTCCTTCCCCTGTGGGTGAAACAGAGAGGGTGGTGGTTTGAGAGGAAGAGTGTTTATCCACTTACCCGTGGTCCGTTAGAAATGTACGCAAAGACATGTTCATAGCTTCCTTCTCTTTCGTTCTTAACTCAAAATGTGCTTTGCTGCTTAATTCTTAATCAAAACCTTAGGGATTAATTCTGAAAAGTTAGAGTATACTGGAGTATACTGAAGGGTGAAAAGAAGATGGAAAATGGTATGTTAATGGAGATATCTGTAAACACGATGGTTGGTACTCTGGAGTCCTTTTAAAATTATAATTTTTATATAATTGTTTTAACACGATAAGATCACAGT
Source organism: Arvicola amphibius (assembly GCF_903992535.2). NCBI lineage: Eukaryota > Metazoa > Chordata > Mammalia > Rodentia > Cricetidae > Arvicola > Arvicola amphibius. The sequence continues at coordinate 135,640,603 of NC_052053.1, forward strand.
CTGTGGTCGTCTGCTTGATCAAAGGAGTATGTGGTCGTCTGCTTGCAGTACGCAGATGTCTTTTATATTCTTTGTGTGTGTGTGTGTGTGTGTGTATACATGCAAAGACACATCTTTGCATCCATGTGAATGTCGAAGCTCAACCTTAAGTGTTGTTCCTCAGGTGCTAATCACCTTGGTTTTGAGACATTTTCTTAGTAGCTTGGGACCTGCCAAATCGTTTAGGCTAGCTGGCCAGGGAGCCCAGGGCTCTGCCTCTCACAGTATCCTTGGTGCTAGGTCTATAAACCCGTGCCACTGTTCCCAATTTCTTTTTTATTTTTCAAATGTGGCTTCTGTGGATCAAACTCAGGTCCCCAAGCTTACACATAGCTTTCTCCCCAGTCTATTATTACCCATCTTAGTACTGAAAATATTTTTTGATTTAAGAGTCAATGCCTAGGTTAGAGATCATATAAATCCAAAGACAAACTTTTGTTTGTTGGTTTGTTTCGAGACAGGGGTTCTCTGTAGCTTTGGGGCCTGTCTTGGAACTCATTCTGTAGACCAGTCTGGTCCTGAACTCACAGAGATTCACCTGCCTCTGCTTCCCGAGTGCTGAGACTAAAGACATGCGCTACCAACGCCTGGCTCAAACTTTTTGTATCATAAACAATGCCTCAGTCTGCTGAGAAAAACATCTGCCATGAAACACAGGGGTTTGCTTTCTACTGAAAGAGAGGAAATCCTTTGCTGCTGGAACCCACCGTCCCCTGTCTCCTCATTGGGGAGGTTTTGATGGCAGGCACACATGCCCTTCATCATCCTCTGTCTTTCCCGGTCTTCTCCAGTCTTGATCATCTTGCCAGTTCCCAGGTTTAAAATGTTTGCAAAGAGAGTGGATTTCCTAGGATAACCAAGGACAGTGGCAGTCACATTATTCTAGGTAGCAGCCCTGTTTTCTTGTTTGAAGGTTTCCTATGCATTCCGCACAAATGTGACAGCCGTACCACTGGCCCCAGTGTTGATGGTTGTGCTTGAGTAATCAACAGATCATAGCTTTAGCCGTGTGCTTGTCATGCCCTACTTTCATATGTAAGGAAAGACAGCCAAGACTTCTTCAGTCTTCAGGATAAGCAACAATTCTCAGATCCTGTTATGAAAATAATTCATGTTTACTTTTATAGTCTATAGAATTTATTATTTATATATTAATGGGTGTTTTTTTCTGTGTGTATATCTGTGTAACATGCTCATGTCTTGTGCCTACAGAGGCCAGAGGAGGGCAACAGGTCCCCTGGTACTGGAGTTAGAGAGAGTTGTGAGCGGCCCCGTGAGTCCTAGGCACTGAACAGGTCCTCTGGCAGAGCAGCCGGAGCTCTTAACTGCTGAGCCACGTCCCAGCCCCTGTATAGTCTGAGGCTTGTCTTGAATGCTCTGTGGCCTTCTGTTCGCCTTATTTTCCTTGTATTTTATTGTGAACCTATAACTCTGTTCATTGCTTCTTATTTGAATATTGCTGCTTTTTGTTCCACTATTTAAGCAATGTCAGACCCTTCCGGCTCTTGAGTTCTTCACATTTTTGCAGGAGCTCACTTCTTTTTACTTCAGCTAACTCATTGGTGGCAGCTCAAGTGCCTGAAGAATTCTTCAGCATGCAACTACTCACTCCTGAGAGCAATCTCATGTTGCAGAATTACACTATGTGGCTTGTGATGGCATAATCCATGGGTTTCATTTCAGGTGCACGAAGCGGCTTCTCAAAACACTTATTTCTAATGTAGAGCTTTTTAAAAAGCTTACAGCTGGTTCTAGGTGGGCATCAAGGGCAGTCCTAAACCCCAGCAAGGCCTTCGGTCTGCTAGAAAGATGTAACGTGGAAATAAATTTATAACTTGACAGAGAGGATTCTAAGATTTCAACCAGAGATGAAGAAGCATTGTGGGACAAGCTTCCAGAAGGCTGTGTTGTCCTTCAGGACCCGATAGTCTAAGGAGGTTGCAAACAACGGGAAAGAAGGGTGCCTATGAGGGAGGAGTGCACATGACCCTGACTGTGAAGTGTGGAGGTCCCATGAGTTTCTTTCAACCTTAAGCCATGACAAGATTAGATAGGGGGCTGAGGTGGGGTTCTTTTTACAGTTGTTGCTTCTCAGAAGACAAGATATGTGCTTACATTTCACTTACATTCACGTCAGAGAGTACATTTTACTTGGCCTAAGTAGGAAACAGGCTTATGTTATGGGAAACGCATGCAATAATCTCCCTGCTGTTCATTTCTTCCCCTTGCTGATTTGGTTAGTAACACTGAGTTGGGGAATAGCAGGAAGGGGACGGGTAGGGCTCCTGTCCTCAGTTACACTCGTGAGCTGACTTTAACTGGGTACCGTCTGTCAGAACTCCTTTGAGGGGATGCATTCATGGTCCGTCTCTGACAAGGGTTAATGAGCTTTCCGGATGATTTGGTTTTTCAACGTTCTCTTCTTCTAATTCCATAATCCCCAGAGATGGTGGGGAATGTACTTCAAAGTGAGTACTTGAGGTTTAGTTCAAACAGCATCTACTTAAGTAGCTCAGGAAATTGCCTGTCCGGGGCTCTGGGGTGACAGTGCTATAGATTTGTCGCAGTTTTTCGAGTTGGGTGGAAGCAAAGCATTTTATTACATAAAATATGTCCTGGGTCTGTCTTTTCTGCTCATTCCTTACAGAGTTTTGCTTCGGGGACACAGTCCCTGTCCCTCTAGAGTGCTTAATTTTCCCTTATCCAGAGGCACACATTTTCGACTCTGTCCTGTCTGTTAATTACTAGACTCCGGAGGAAGAGTGGTTTGAGCCAGGGCCCCACGTTGTGGAAGTTTCTATATCCGGTAAACTGGCTCCATTCCAGGGCAGAATAATTTATCAACGAATGAAACACCAGCCACTTCCCACTCGTCCTCTGATTGCGTTAAAAGCTCCTCCTTCCCACCCGTACGGAGTGCGCTGGAGTACGGGCTGACAGACATCCTCTCTCCTCCTCTTCATTTTGTTGAATCAGTGCTTTCTGGCACGTATTGGGCTTCTTATTAATAGTAATAAGATGTTCATTCATTGAGTGTCTGGTACTGCCGTCCCTCGCTCTGCCTCGCTGCTGTGCTGAGGCAGGGAAGCAGACTGTAGCACTGATTTCTGGAGCATCAGGTAGTGTTTTTCAGGGCGGGGGAGGGGGGGACGATGACAAAATTAGCAAGTTGACTAACCACTTCCCTTCCTTGTGGCTCTTTAATATTGTAACGGACACAGAAACGTTCAGAAGGACCATAGCACACTGTGGCAAAGAGGGAATGCACAACACAACAGGTGAGTTTCTTTCTTTTAAGTTTTAAAGAGAAGTGTAAAAAGGGTGTCCTGCCGGGCGTCTCTCAGCTTCCGTTTGCAGACGTCTTTAAGGGTCCGTAGGCTGTGGGAAGATGACCCTGGAATGAAGGGAGCAGAAGGGGTTCTGATCAGTAGCAATGAGACAAGGGAGTGAGGGAAAACTCAGCTCTGGGGAAGTCTTGGCGGTTCCAGGCTGGGGCAGTTCTAGAGTTGGTGGCAGCTTCCACTTAGGGAGCGGGTATGTTATCATAAATGGGTTCTCAGTCAGCTACAGAGCCTGCGTGCCTTGGACCTGAAGCCGTTACCTTCTTACGTGGTTGAAATAGTTTCTTGCTTTCATCTTTTTGATAATGGAAAGTGAATATTCAGAGCATTGCACGGGTTCCTCAGGCACTTGTTACCCAGCCCCCAGTAGATCTGGTGTTGTTTCTTAAGTACCATCGCAGTGGGCACCTGCTTTGCGGTGTTGAATTATAGTATTTTGAAACATGTCCCTTGTAAGTATTAAATGAGAGAGACCTAAAATTCCCTAAATGGTCATGCCGATTCATTGGAGATTTCAATTTTGGAGACTGTTAGGTCGTAGGATGGAATGATGACCAATGGGAAGTTAGACTTCGGAGGTCCAGCGAGTCAACGAGCAGGGGATGGGACATCGGATATTTTTGGGGACCAGACTTATTTTAGGCAGAGTTTTGGTTTCATTATATATGGTATTCCCAAGAAGTTTCTTAACTTCTCGTGCCTGAGTTTCCTCACCTCTAATGAAGACAATAATACCAGTTTTCTGAGGGAGGGGGCAAACAGCCAGGGAAAGTTATTCAAACATGGTGCTGGTCCTACAAACTGTTACCTGAAATTATTACAGCAAGGTGAGGGTGGGTCTCTTTCTGGATACTTCGCTGTTCTGGCCATTGTTTACCTCCTGATTATTTGATAGAGGACACATGAGCAAGATTTCCACTGAGAAGTTTGTCCTGGCCCTAAGTACCCCTTGCTCTCCCCACAGCCACCCTCCCTCCAGCTATCCTCCGAATGTGTCTGAAAATGAGCAGTGAGCTCGCCTTGCTCATCTTCTCCGGGAGAAGGAGAGGCAGCAGAGATTTGTGGAAGCTCTCAGAGCCGTGAAGAGCAGACTGGAGGGCAGGGACACCTTCCTGGGCCTTCTAACTGCTGCGGGGATGGGTGTGGCTATGAATGAACACTGCTTTACCTGGGTCTCTTTCTCTAGCTTGGATTTGGTTTTTCTTTGTCTTGAGGAAGTGTCTCCAGGCTGCCCAGGTTTTCTTCCGGTATGGCAAACTGGCGAAATAACTCTTTTCAGTTGTAAGGACAGGGATGGGATCCTGAGGCTGGTAACAAACTGGGCGGTGGAGGTGTTCTCTGGATCACCTTTCCTTCTTCACGTTCTGAGGCCTGTATGGCGCGATTAGGATCGGCTGTCATTGCTCTGTACACAGACCATCTTTCTACTTTAATACTCCCAACATCTCTCTATGATACTCATTAATGTCTTTAGATATAAAGAACTGAGGCACAGGGAGAGGAAGCAACTTTTTGTTATTAATTAGACACCACAGATTTTCCCCCATGTCTGTCTGATTTGAGCACTTGCCTAATAAATAATAGGTTGTTTCAAAAATGTATTGTCAAAACACCTGCAAGGTTCTGCTCTTCGTCTTCCTGAATGAGTTATCAGTAATCTTTTAGCATGGGACGCATGGAAAAGACTTTCTTATAGCAATGTTTTCTTCCCAGAGTGAATTCTTATACTGCCTAATTAGAATCTGGAAATGTGTTGTAAACTTTGACGGATATGAAGGCCGGTGGGGCAGAGGCCCCACTGTAGCGAAATACGTATTGACGAGGGGAAAGAAGCATTCTTTACCATCCTCAGCGGTTGATCTGCTCCGTGGCCGTTTGTCTCACTTGAGCTTGTGCAGAGGGAGCGGGATGTTCACCTAAGTTCGTCTTACAGAGCATGCAGTGCTGTGGTGTGGTCTGTATCAGCTGCAGTGTAGTGCACGTGTCATCCGTGTGACTCATGATGAACCCCGAGGAGGCACTGCAGACATAGGAACTGGTGGGGTCTCGGGGAAGGTGCTGGGGAGAACAGGGCCGAGCACAGTCAGGCATTTTAGACCCTGGCTTTGGTTATCACTCTTTTTTTTTCTAGATTACTGGTGCAACTGCAGAAAATAGAACTGAACGTGTGAATGAAGGGAGAGGTGAATTTCACAGCTTTGGAGAGAGTTTTCCCTCCAACAAAGCAATAATGATTTCATCCCCCACCTTTTTACTGAAAGGGGCAATCTTGGAGGTGGAGCTGAGCAAGCAGTCGTGCAAAGAGATGGCTTGTCTTCTGTCAGGAAATCTGGTACAATGGACACGCATTCATTTTTCCTTATTTATTTATTTTTTTTTTAATCATTGTCCAAAGAACTTCGGTCAACTTGAGAAACTCAGGCGAGCTTTGTCTTTCTGATTGCTGGAAAGGTTTTTGAAATCTTTATTTTTTTCGACAGAGAAAGCCCCTTTTAGAGGGGGAACAAGGGAAGCAGGCATGGAGAGGGAGGATGAGAGAGAGTCTGAGGAGAAACGGATGGAGCGGGAGAGAGGGTTTTTGAGCCCCCCCCTTAGAACCTGGAGCAAGCACAGGCTCCCTACTTCTGCCAAATGCGAGCCATCTTCTGCAATTGCTCCTTCATCTGTTTCCTTCATTTTATTTTTCTGTCTTCAGTGTCTTTATCTCAGAAGAACGCATAACACACAATGTGCAAACTAGCTCCACGGTTGGAAGCTGCTCCACCTTCTGTGTTTAGAGACAGAAGTACCGTTTTGTTTATCAATGCCTGTTTTGTTGTGTGTTCATGTAGTTTTTGAAGGGCTTGGTCCTGGGGACTCATGTTTCCAAATCTTGCTTTTATATCCCAATTTTAAAAACACTTGTCTGTGTCTTTGTATCACTGTTCTTGAGGATGAAAGTTTCTGTTAACGTACGATGAGAAACAGAATAAAAAGTCAGTGCACTTGTGTGTGTAAAAGGGGAATTACTTGCAGGTACTGGCAGAATCTGGATTCCATATAGGTTAGTTGTGTTGGGAGCTGCAAATTGTCCAGTACAGCTCGAAGGAACTGAAAAGTTTACACAGTCAGAATGAGGTCGAGGAGAGAATAGATTCCTGAGGTGTAAGGCTGGATGAACAGAAACGCTTTTGTGTCTATTGCCTGGTTCAGAAATAATTAACGCTCTGGATTGACAGCAGCATCAGGGGCAGCGGTGGCATGCAGACTGGAAACTCTCTTAATACGCGTAGGGTATGATAAAGAGCTGCCCGTGAAAACAAGTGAGGGAGTGTCTGTTAGGACCTCACTGGAAACGTGCATCCAAGATGGTGTAACTGAGAACAGGCTGAGCAAGCGCATGAGATGCTTCTGAACCGTTCCAGGAAGGCACAGCGACCTACGGGGTCTGTGCAGCCAGGGAGATGCTCACCCAGGGAAAGGGCATCCTACGAGGGATGCCAAGGGTCCGAAGCTCAACTCTGGAAACTCCCAAATTTAGCAGATGAGCAGTGGGGAAACAGCCAATCAGGACAGACCACAGCCTGCTGAAGTGGAAACAGCCAATCAGGACAGACCACAGCCTGCTGAAGTGGAAACAGCCAATCAGGACAGACCACAGCCTGCTAAAGTGGAATCCAGAAAGCTGTGACTTCAGAGGAAGTCTAGGGAAGCATGGTCAAGACAAGGACTGGATGTCGACCTGCGTAGAGAGCGAATGCACTTTGAGAACCATAGAAGGATTGTGGAGCCTGCAGGTTCTTTAAAATTGTGCTGTTTTGACAAACTAAGGACATTATGGCTGACGGACTTCATGAAGATGTGAAGACAAGGGAACGCCATACTGATTTCTTGAGTGGTGTTATATTTATGCTCTTATTTCTATTGTCATGAAGTGCGCAAAATTCAAGAAAACAGAAGTAAATTGTTTATGTTATCCTAGATTTACTTCCCCAAAGTAGAAAATGCTTGCAGCCAGCACTTTCTTCATAAGTGTATTTCCAAATGTCAAGGCTACCAGATACAGATTGTTCAGCTGTGTCCCCTGGGACACGGTTGACAGTGGCTGAGGCTATTTTTGATAGTCACAGAATGGGAAAGAGGTATGTTTTTGGCATCTGCTAGCTAAGGCCAGGGGTGCTGTTGTAGGTCCTATACTGTGTATAGCAGCTTCCTTCTCCATCAGAATGTTTGGCACCCAATGCCCGCAATGCCCCAAACACAGAGTATGACGCACATCTGCTCAGTGCCAGTGTAAGTTGTTGTTGGTGGTAGATCACCCTCAGAAGTTGAATATATGGGAGGTGGAGATCTTAATGACTTTCCCATGGTCTGTCTACAGGTTTCCATCATGTAAAGTGATCTCTGCCTCTCTGTTTTTGTCTGTCTGTCCATCTGTCTCCCTCTCTCCTCTCTTTTTCTGCACGAATGCTGTTGCCCATGCAGGTGTGCAGATGTATGTGGAGTTGTGGGAATCGAAAGATGCCTTAAGGCGTTATTGCTCAGGGCAGTCCACTTTGACTTTGAGAGAAGGTTCCTAACTGACTTTGAGCTCACTGTGTGAGTTAGGCAGGCATGCCAGTGAGCCCTGGTGATCTATTTTCCTTGACCCCCACCCCCTGAACAGAAGTCAACATGCTAAGCACTTTTAAAACAGGGTCTTGTCTTACAGGAAGAAGCCACTTGCTTGTTTTTCAGTCGTCTGGCCTCAGACCCAAAATAACCACACAGAAACTATGTTATTTAAAACACTGCTTGGCCCATTAGCTCTAGCTTCTTATTGGCTAACTCTTATATCTTAATTTAACCCATTTCTAGTAATCTGTGTATCGCCACGTGGCTGTGGCTTACCGGGTAAAGTTCTGCCGTCTGTCTCCAGTGGGACTACATGATTTCTCTCTGACTCCACCTCCTTTCCTCCAGCATTCAGTTTAGTTTTCCCTGCCTAGATAAGTTCTGCCCTGCTATAGGTCCAAAGCAGTTCCTTTATTAACCAGTGGTATTCACAGCATGAAAAGGGGAATCCCACATCAGTCTGGTGATTGGGCTCAGGTCCTGGGCTGGAAAGTAGACACATTGACCACTGTTTCTTGGTCCCACAACATGTTTTTTCAATCTGGTTTTCTTATTGATCCTTCTTTGTAGAAATAAGTAAGTGAACGTCAACAATAAAGCCATGAGATGTTTCCCTAGGATTAACTTTCAACAGGATTCTTCTAACGGGTATGAGTAGAAGGCAGTGCTTTACCTGACGGCTGTTAGACTTGTCACACTGGAACTGAACATTTGATGTCTGGTTAGCTCCTATGCTGTAGTGGACAGTAGGGAATTTCTGTAGTCAAAATAATTAAAAAAATATTAGATTCATTTTCTTAAAATGTAGGAAGATCTTCCATTCTCTATTTTTTCTCATTTTATTTTAATATTCTTGATGTATCTAATGTGTTATTGAATAACTATTTTAAAAAGTCCCTTGATATTCATCTCCAAGGCAAGAATTTATTGTCTTTATTCTTTTTGAGTAATTGTCTTTATAATACACATTCTCATAGTAACCTGTCATTCACAATTAGGCTAAGGGTTCTATGATGATGAACACACACACACACACACACACACACACACACACACACATACACACACACACACACAAACATATATCTCTCTTGGAATATATTGTAGAACTTCAAACAAGGGGCTGTCCTGATGTAGAGCAGCTTAATTCTATTAGAATCCAAGCAAACCTATAAGTCAAAACCGTGGCATAAGAGAAGTCTCTTCCCAGATCCTGTCCTTTTCCTTCTTGGTTCTAAGTCTTCCCATCTATGAAGCGAAGAGTCCGTGTAGATCAATATGTAAACTGGCTTGACCAGCTTTCCTCTGTTGAGCACCCATTTGAGCTCCTGAGCCCCATTACCGCCTGATTACCTCTGCTGATGAGGGCTACACTTTGCTCTTCTCTCACACCCCATTTAGAGCTCTGTTCCCGTTTCTTTTTCTAGAGTCCCACTAGTTACTAATGCAAATGTGTCATCTGTATTATTAGCAGTAATTCACAACGCGCTATTATTGTTCTAATGTATTCAGTCCCAGATGGCACCTTCAGAGGGCACCTTAGTGCCCGCACCTCAAGTGGGTCCTTCTGGTGGGCTACTCAGGTAACAAGGCAGATGCCCACAAAGCTGGCTGACATCATTTTCACAAATACTTCCATGATTTGTACCCAAATTCATAAATAGTTTTATACATATTAGACCCATATTTCAGTATTGTTTTATGTTCTTCTCAAAAAAATTTTTTTTTACTTTTAATGCAGTTAATATTTACAAATTAATCTGTGCTCAATTATATCCTTAAGGCAGTGGTTATGTGACCGCATTGCTACATGGGCCACTGCCAGGCACATCCTACTATTGGCTGTTGTCTTAGTTATCCCATATGAAGTCACGAAAACCAATGGTAAATCTGTAACAAAAAGATTTATCTATGAGAAAACCAAGATGTTTTTTTTTTTAAAAAAGTATCATATTAGAATTTTGTAAATGCTATGAAATGAAAATTTCAACAATTAGGCTAAAACATTTTTGAAATTTGAAATGTTTTGAATTAGGATTGGGATAGATTCTTTTGGCTGAAAATATTAAGTTAGATTTAAAACATTTTTGGAGCCAACTTTTCCAAATGAATAATGATGTGTGTAGTTACTACTCTGTCTGTTATTGAAGTTGAATTGAAGCACAGTGAAGGGGGGAACAGCCTCAGGTGTGTGACTGCATCTTAAAGGGCTGCATTAATGTTTATGCAAAAAGAAGATTTAAAAAACTTTTATTTTAAAAAGTGACTAGTACTTTGCCAATGTAGCTCCCTAAGGGCTTCCTCCCCCCGCCCATTCTTTTGTGTTTATATGTGTGTGTGTGTTGCTGCATAACGTTTGAAGCCCTTTTTGCTTCAAAATTTTCCCTACTTACGACATGTTCTGATAGTCACAATTTAGCATATTCCTCAGTTTTGTTAGCACCTTTGGGTAGTATATTGGAGAGGGAAGTAATGAATCGGCCACATTCCAAGAGATATGTATTTTCCTATTAACTTTTTCCGTGTTAATTCTGTCTCGTGAAATCACACTCCACTGGCCAGGGGACTCTCCCAGTGCATCTGCTGTCATGGTGTCGTGCGGCATTCTGCTAGAAAGGTCCAAGCTGCACCAAGGTCAGGCCTCTGCTCCGCAGCACCTTGTCCCCAGGAAGGCTGCGCTGCTTGTCCTAGACCTGGTGTGTATCTCTGTGGGAGCCCTTTCATTTTCTCTATGATTCACCAACTCAAAGCCTCCAAAAAGTCATAAGTTCTGGCAATGCGGATATCACCACTCATAATTCGCATTTCTCCACCGACAGCTGCACCTCTCTGTACACATGAGCTTTTCCAAAGCGCATGAAGGTTGAGATATGTCCTGGACCAACGCCGCTCTTGCTGGAGCCGTAAATATGGGGTTGTCTTAGACTTAACCTCCTGAAAGAAGTGACAGAGTCAAGTGTGTACCATGTAGTGTGCATAAGAATGTGTGAAATGTTCTCTGTAGACATAGAACATGTTGTTCATCAGGACTAATGTGAACATGCAGAAATTATTTTAAGGTCAAATGAAGGTATGCTATAAGAGCAAATTTATTTATTTATTTTTTCCTTTCTTATTTATCTTTAGGCATGTAGATTGAACCCAGGGCCACATGCATACCAAGCAAGCGCTGTGCCAATGATCCGCATTCCTAGCTCCTAATAAACCAGTTTGGTTTTCTTTCTGGAAACGTCTCAAGTAAAAACATGAACAACTATGAAGTTAAAGTTCCTGAGCTCACACAATTTCAAGTATTTCTTATATTCCTTATACTGTAGTGTGGAGCTGCGGGCCGCCTTCCCGCCGCCCCAGCTCCCAGCCACCGGCTAGCTTTACCCGAAATAATTACACGGAAACTGTATTCTTTTAAATACTGCCTGGCCCATTATTTTCTGCCTCTTACTCACATCTTGATTAACCCATATCTAATAATCTGTGTAGCACCACAAAGTGGTGCCTTACCGGGAAGTTTCTAGCATACATCCATCTTGGGCTGGAGCTTCATTGCGTCTGGCCTCTCTCTGAGGAGAGGCACGGCGGTCTGACTAACTCAGGAGAGGCATGGCATCTGACTGAGCCATCTACCTCACTTCCTTCTTCCTGTTCTGTCTACTCCACCCACCTAAGGGCCGGTCTATCAGATGGGCCAGGCAGTTTCTTTATTAATTATCCAATGAAATCATCAGATAGATAGAAGACACACCTACATCACCTTATACTAAAAGTAGAGAATGCTTTGTGCTTGCTAGAAAAGGGCTGTCCCACATAACTTGGAAGATTATGGTTGTTTCCTATATGTAACTGTTACAAAGCTCTTTCCAAAACAGTTATTTTACAGTTGATAACACATCACTTGCAAAGCCCGATAGCATGGGTCCTGGGTCTTGGAAAAGAGCTTACACCACTCTTCCTCAACCATTCTAAGAAAACTGCTATCAAATAAAGAAACAAACACAATTACATTAATGTTCCCCCTTGAAAACAAATGTGCTGTCCAGTCTTTATTAACTTGATACACACTGGAGTCACCTGAGAACGGGAACTTCCAATGTGGAGCTGCTTCCATCAGACTGGCTGGTGCACATATTTTTCCGCATTGTCTTGACTAGTGATTGATGTGGGAGGGCCTAACTGTCCGTGTTGCCATCCTGGGCATGTTGTGTAAGAAGCAAGCCAGGAAGTCATGAGGAGCAAGCTCAGCAAGCAGCATTGCTCAGTGGCTTCTGCATTACATAGAACACAATCATTTAGACAGGGTAGTCGAACTTGCCGTTTATTATAAAACAGTTGTTTCATGACGTGTGTGTGTGTGTGTGTATGTGTGAGTGTGTATGTGTGTATCTGTATATCTGTGTGTGTACGTGTGAGTGTGTATGTGGGCATATGTGTGTGTATGTGTGTATGTATGTATGTGTGAGTGTGTATGTGTGTATGTGTGTGGTGTGTGTATGTGTATATGTGTACATGTGTGTATGTGTGTGCAGTGTGTGTGGTGTGTGTGTGTACTTGTGTGTCTATGTGTACGTGTGTGTATGTATTTGTATGCGCATGTGTGGTGTAAGTGTGCGGTGTACTGGCTGGGGTTACAGTGGCTGTGGGGACCCCAGGCCCCCACTCAGGCTTGCATAGCAGATGCTCCTAACTCCTGAGATAGAGCTCTGTGGGGCTGACAGGTACCTGGGTTTTGTTGCTATTAGTTTATATTTTCTAGGAATTTTGATTCTTAAAGATAGCATATTTTATAGTGTGTCTGTGTGGAGGGCCCTACTTCTCTTTAGCAGTTATTTTAAGACCTTGCATGCCATTTCTACACTTTTCTTACAATGAATTTGTTAACAGGTTTGGGTTATCTCTGTTCTGGAGTTATTATATGGAGAAAATTATGGGAGCATTCATGTAAATGGTGACCATTTCTCCAAGTGATCCTGGCAATTTTGTTGAAGATTCAGTTTTCTGAGATGTTGGTCTCTAAACTTGTCCTTTTAAACCCATATTTAAATAACTATAAATCTCTGCCTACTTCATATATATGTATGTATATGTATGTGTGTATGCATTATGGGGATATGTTGAAATGGGTACACACACATGTGTATACACATAGATAGACACATCAAAATTTTCCTTGCATAAAATGGTTTTATTCCCCTATTTTGTTCCAGAGATTTCATTTAAGTTTTGTTTAATAACCTACTGGGAAGGTAAATCGCTTAATACTTTTTCATATTGCAATTGTGGGTTTTTATATGCAGAAATGGAAACCAAAACTTTGACATCCATTTACTAGACTATGAATTAGCATAAATGTACAACAAATATATTAACAGAGCAAAGCACCACTGTCTTTTGTGCCTTTACCTGAGAAACACCAGTCCCTCCTCCCGTTCCCAACAGACACTCATGCTTAATAAAGGGGGTGAGGAAATGGTGCCGTGGAAAATATCTGTTAATTACATGTTCTCAGGTGGTCAGATATTCCCATACGAGTATTTTCTAGTCTCCCTTTATCGCCATCAGATTCAGTGTATAAGAAGATGAATTTGGAATATATCACTGAGCGTGACCATTTCTACATTTGTGCATCTGAAAAGTAGTCGGCTCACCTAAATGAACTGTGTTAAAGATTTTGCTGCATATTTTTCTTTTAATTGAAAATAGATTTTTTTTTCATACAGTATGTTGTGGTCATGATTTTCCCTCCCCCATCTCCTCCCAGATCCTCCCCACTTTCTTACCCACCCAAAGCCACACTTATCCCTATTAGAAAAGAAATAGTCTTCTAAAACCAATAATAAAATAGACAGACTAGAATAGGGTGAAAGATATAAAGAATAGACAAAGAACCACAGAAGTAGCACAAGAAACACACACACGTACTTGTCACCCATACAGAAATCCCATAAAACACAAAATCAGAACCATAGTGCAAAAGCAACAGACCTGTAAGACAAAACCAAAAACAATAGCAAAAACGACTCCCTTCCTCTCAAAATTCAAGGCACCGCTGAGTTCATTTTGTGTTGGCATCTGTTACTGCGTGTGGGGCCTGTCCTTGAGAGTGAGTGGTTTGAATACCCAGAGAGGCCCCTTTGGAGAAAATATCTTTTTCTTTGCAAGTGGTAATCCATTGGAGATAGTTTGGGTGCTACGGATGAGGCCTTGTGTCTGCTTCCTCCTCAGCACTGGGGCAGAGCTGCCTTTGAAGTGGTCTTTAAGCATCTAACGTGCTCCAGTGTGGGTAGAGCCCTCACTGTCAGCTCCTTCTCTCCTTCGGGGCATGTGGAAGCCTCTGAGCCTCAGTGTGCACAGCGAGTGGGTGGAGCATGTTTGCATGGCTGGCTGTTTGTCTGCACTCTGGGCTCAGGCTGCTGATTTTGTGCACCTAATTGCCACTGTGACGTCTGCTGTATGCATCGTTCCCTAGTCATTGCTCCAGTGGGACTCTCTTGGCGTATGTAGTTTTTCTTGAATCATTTTTATTCAGAAAATGGAAGGGACTTCAGATTAGGTACAGGGCTTTTATTATTCTTTGGTCAGGAAAAGCTAATACTTAGATAAGTATTTTTATATAATTATCTGTGTTGTTAATGGGTCACTCCATGGTTCTTTCTTAAAGCATAGGATTGTTTTTTTGTTTTTTTTTTTTTTTTTTTTTTTTTTTTTTTTTTTGGTGTGCGCAGAATAGCATACCGAAGTCATTAAGAGAGTGGTGGTTTCTCATAGATGGTCTAAGAACACAAGCTGATGGAATGGTTGAGTGGGGTGATGTTGGGATGACTGGGCACGAGATGGCAAAAGGGTGGTCACAGAACGAAGCCTTACATTTTTATGTTGTGGAGCAGAGCCCCAAGTGTGCAGAAGAGTTGTTACATGCCTACCAAATCTGCTTCCACGGAAATGGAGTTGTAGATGAGCGTATGAGTAGCCAATTCGGAACTCGGGCCTTAGGACTCTCCCTACTTTAAGTGTGACCGTGAAGCTGTCCTTAGGCGTGGCAGTCACCCCTGGGTCTGGGCTGGAAAACTCTGTTGACTGCTATGCTCTCTTCCTCCAGACTCGCTGGAACCCCAGACAGTTGTGATGTTGCTAATCATATCTTGACAATAATGCTCTAGGCAGGAAGTCAGAAAGAGGCTTGGCTGATGAAGGACCTGCCAACCTGCAGTGCGGGGTTACCTGGTTTCATGGTAATGGCCATTTAAGTTAAACTCCAACTGATAGATAGAATTTTGTTGGCTTGAGCTCTGCCCGTGTTTAGCAATGAGCGAGTTAGATTTGAATCTGCATGCCTCTGTGCCCTTGTTGATTGTCTTTTTTTGAGATTGTGAAAGAGCTTAACAGTTCTGAATTTACAATACAGCAGGTACTGAGTCGAGGTCATTTTGCTTTCTGTCATTTATTGCTCACAACCAAGTAGTAAGTTGAGAATTGTTATCAGGACTTTATTGATGTGCATGGTCGGGAAAATGGTGATAACTGACTTCCGCAAAGGCCTGGAGTTAGTCATGGAAGGTTTGAAGCTCTGATCAGTAACCCCAGAGCTGTCAATCGTAAGATGACTAACTTTAGAACTGTGCCTAGGAAATGTGGAACACCCCATAATCGCCACTTCCGTTCTGAATGCCTTAGAGCAGGCATCCTAACCGGGTGTCCGTTACAGTGAAGGTATGATGGGCTGCGCTCGGGGGAACCAGGGGTTTCCTAGCAGGGGCCACGGAAGCCTGAGCACCTCAGTGCATGGCCTGAAAAACCGAAGAGCAACTGCTTGGGTGTGAAATGAGATGGCTGTGTCCGCCTTTGGTGCGGTGTTGGGGATCTGAACGCAGATCCTCACGCTCGCTCGTGCAGCAAGCCCTTTGGTGCAGGTGTTGGGGATCTAAGCCCTATATGAGGTGAGTCGGCAACTCTAGTTCTAAGTTTAACATTTTTTTTTTCTCCTGACAGAAGCAGTCTTTCACTTGGTCAAACAAACCTATAAAACCATGAAAGAAACAGGGTTAACACAATAACATCTTGCCTCTGGTGTTTGTAAATGATCTGCGTATACTTGGTTTGGCAAACTTTACTTTCTGATTGAAGCTTATCAGTGAAATACAGTGGATTCTTTTTGTTTTTCAAATAAGCTAGTTTATTTGTAAATTTAGTCACGATACATAATTGACCTAAAAATTTCAATAGGATAATGTCTGAAATTACTTGAAGGCCACCCAATCACACTCACTTCCCAGTCTTCCCATGTCCACCCCACTCCCCATGACCTCCTCCAAGAAAGCAGTCCGTTTGGTACGGTCCATATATTCGCTGGAGTTTGGTCAAATACCTAGTGGCCAGAGGTCTGAGGAAGGATGAGTCTTTCTCTTTCCTGCGCCCATGCTAGAAATCATCAACCGAGGAGAGCCCTGTGGTCGCCTGAGCCAGCTCTCTATTGCCCATGCGGCCATACGCACCTCTGTGCTGTGGGTCAGCAAGGGGTGGAGGCAGCTCTCCATGTCACCCTCCCTGTGCTGTGGGCCAGTGAGGTGTGAGCCTTGTCCTCTTTCCAAGTGGAAAGCCAGCTCTCCCCCACACAGGGTATCAAGCCACTGCGGCCGAGGTGCAGGACCAGCTTTCCTGCTCCCGCAGCATTGGAGGGTCGCTGTGTGACTGTCCACCAGGGATAGACGGGCTCCCTCCCACACCTATGTTAACATGACCTCAGGTAGCAGCCCAGGTTACAGGGGCCTGCATGGTCTTAGGTGGTAACATAGGTCGTAGATATCAATGCGACCCTTGACTGTATCAAGACCACTGGCCGGCTCATGCCCTCAGTGCCTGCGTGGGCCAAGAGCTCCGCGGGCCTAGGTCACTCACTTCAGCTTGGTGCCCCAAAACAGCTAAGTCTGAGGATATCACCAAGGAATCAGGCAGTGGCTCAGACTGCATAGGTCCACATGAGCCTCAGGCTTCATCACAGACTGGGGCAGCAGCATGCACCACCAACACTAACGTGGCACAGGTGGCATCTCAAGCCACACTAGTCCTCCATGGAGGTCCAATCCGGAAAGTTAACCTTTCCCCATCTTGGGCCTCTGTTTTTGCCCAGAGCCACAGGGGAACAAAATGGCAGTTTTGTTTTTGTGTGTGTCTGTAGAAGCTCTAGGCTGTTGTACACCATCCTGCCAACCCTGCTTGGCAGTGCCCGATCTTCTATCTACCTTTCTCCAGGGTGCACACCACTCTGTTTTTCTATCTTTTTCT
The DNA here is from genome assembly GCF_903992535.2 of Arvicola amphibius. Classification (NCBI taxonomy): domain Eukaryota; kingdom Metazoa; phylum Chordata; class Mammalia; order Rodentia; family Cricetidae; genus Arvicola; species Arvicola amphibius. The sequence goes on from NC_052053.1 coordinate 135,657,852, forward strand.
CCTTCCCATTACATAGTTGTTCTTTCTAGTGTTTCTGACATCGCCACCGCGGGCCTGCAAGAGACTTTCTGTGTACGACCAACCAGACCCCAAATAATGACATGGAGACTTATTAATTATGAAAGCTCGGCCTTTAGTTTGGGCTTGTCCTGCTACCTCTTATAACTTAAATTAACCTGTTTATATTCATCTACATTCTGCTGTAGGGTGTGACCTCACTTACACCTTGTACCTCCTGTTTCCTCTCTGTGTTTTGCTGTCTTCTCCCATGCTCCTGGATTCCTTCTGCTCTTCCTCTCTCTCCCTGGAGATCCCACTGATCCCCTCCTGCCTACCTGTTGGCCGTTCAGCTTTTTATTACACCAATCACAGCAACACATCACACGGTGTACTGATATCCCAATAGCACAGGCTGGCCCTCGGCTCTAGAATTCTTAAATAGGATGAAGAAAGTCTCTGACGATAAATATCTGCGATGTTGTTACAATGGTCAGACTCCTTGGAATACAAACATATGTTAAAGCAATTTGCTTAAAGTTATAATATTTAAAAATGTGTGCTCTCCTACGTGTGTCTTTGTCATTCATGGGATAGTGCACACGTGTGCGTACACAGACAGACCACACACATGCAGACAACAAAAAAGTGATGCTGCCCTTAGACCTCTGTGTGTTCGTGCAGGTACACACATGTGCATATACAGAATAGGACACACGCATGCAGACCTCAGCAAAGTTTACTATGAACTCTAACTATGTAATTACATAAGATTTTAAGAATTTATTTGTTCTAAATATCATGCTTTCTCCTAAATTGATATTTGACTTGTTCAACATAAAGAGTACTTGGTTTTGACAATGCATTATATGTATGAATATTTTCATTAATTGCTTGAGAATTGCATCCAAGTCATTCCTGTCATAGTCACCCTACTGTTCACCTCCTACCTCACCTGCAACCTCCATCATCTCTCTTTTAAATTATCCAATTCGTGCTGCCCATATAGTCCTGGATGAGGGAGAGTTCCTTGGAACGTGGTCCATATTCCTGGATCCAAACCTTAAAGAGAACGAACTCTCCCTTCCTGAGAGGCCATCAACTGTCCACAGCACCGTAGTTGAGGGCGGAAGCTCCGTCCGTGTCCAGAGACGGTCTCTCTTTGATCTCCCCTGGGCCTCGGGGAGGGAGTGTGGTAGACACGTCCCATTTGCAACTGAGTCCTCCGACGTCACTCACTCTTTAGGCTTTGACGACTTGAAAGATTTTTGCATTAGCCCTTGTCCTTTGCCCAAAGCAGTTTCTCTGAAGATTAGTTGTGCTAATCTAGGTTCAGGATTGGTCCAAACCCTGTGACCCTCTGGAGATGATGAGAGATGCCACTGTATTAGGTTTGGATGGTCTTAAAAGCTGAAGAAAGCTTTGACATCTTTTCTAGGTAGTTGGTAATTAGTACTTTATGCAGGCATGTAAGGTGTGTCCCACCCAGAGATGTCCTGCTAACCTTTAGATAGGTTCATAGCAAAATAAATAGAGAATATATAAAACCTGAAAGTGCATGGATTCTTATGTATTCATTACATATATATATATATATCATGTGTAATATACACATGTATCAAAATTAATAGTCATTAGCTCCCTCATTATACCGTCTCTTAAACTGAAATTCTGGGGATTAGTGCAGTGGTTTTGGATGAGCATGAAGGTGGAAACAGGACCCTCCCAGCATCTGGCTGATATCCCGTCCTCAGAGACACGATATAAGGCAGATCTCAGCTCTGTGAACTCAGGTTGCTGTAAACCTGGAGGCTTCAGGAGCACACACAGTCAGATGGCTGGTGCGTGATTACCGCGAACTCAGCTCCTGCAGGTGCTGCTGTGATCTCTGGTCCTGCCTATCAATCACCCCTTCCGCCCTCTCCTTTGTACCTGAAAGTTTGCCAGAACGACCAGAACCTTCGTAAAGCTGGAGTGTTTTATGGCATTTGGAAGAACCGAAGTGCGTCAGTCGCAGAACAATGCCGTGTTAGCCCGCTGTGCAGGGTTTGTTTTCCTTTGCCCAGGGTATACCCGCTCTTGGCTTGACACCAGTTTCCTCTGAGGTCCCTTTAATGGGACCTTGCAGGTTAGCCACAGAACTGCGCGCACTCAGCCACAGTTCTCTCTCCTCACCTACATAGTTCGAGGAACTGCTTATTTAAATTTAGATTCCGTTTCTGATGAAGTGTTTTGACTAAGTAATACCAGCTTGATGCTATTTAAAATATTTTGACAGATGGGAAAATTGTTTCAGTCTGACTTGAGCAATACTTTATTGCAGTATTTTGCAACTTAGAAAAGAATTGGTAAAGGTACTCGCTTGTTCCCTGAAATAACACCCTTCCTTTCTCCCCGAGAGGAGCAAGGCCTCCATTCAGTCAGAGATTACAATATGTGTGTTGTGTATGCTAAGATTTCGTGCGATTTAAGCAAGAGGGAACATTTGGGAACTATTTCCAAACAGGGAACACTTATTGTTCTGTGAGCAAACAGAACCTAAAGAAGTTCTGCGAGGATTGCTGAAGTGAAACTTTACAAGCCTCCGTGGGCCCTGCTGCGTGGTTCATTCTGTGGCAAAGCCACCAGAACTTAGAGTCTGTGAGGGCAAGGTGTGGACCCAGCCACATCGATGTCCATGATTTAGAATAAGTTTTAATTGATTCGGTTATTTCAAGTTTATCATGAAGGAACGGCAACAAAACAGCACCCACCAAAACCCCGACGTTTCTCGTCTGCTCATTACACACATTTGCTGCAGGGCCCTACTGGAAGAACCGGTCAGTGGCTTCCTTAGGCCAGCACAGCTCAGCACAACTGCTTGTGGGAACTGGCTACACGTGTGCCTTCCAGACCTTGTGAATCAGACGTAGGTGAACAAATCACATGGGTCTTAGCGAGGCCCCTTTAGCTGTCTTGGCCATAGGGAGACTTTGTAAATACCATACCCACTTTCTTCATAGGAAGGAGACTTGGAAGGGATTGCAGCACATGGTTTCCAGGATGTTTTAACTACAGAAATCTTGATAACGCTTTACCGAGGCATTGTTTGGCATCAGGTTGTGATTAAACTACCAGAGTGGGTCTTTCTTGAGAGGAGGACCCAAGATGGCCCACAAGTCCTATGTATTCCGTTGTCAGGATGTATTCCATTATTCTAGTCATGGACTGGCCTGGCATTGAGGAGCATCACCAAAATCATAGCTGTGTGTCAGCAACAGCCTATTGCTGATTAGACCAGGAGCGCTGTCCATAAAATGATAAATATATACTCAGCTTTAGGATTTTTTTCTTCTCACTGGGCACAGCCAGCACTCAGTGTGACCCCTTGTCCAGTGCTGGCATTTCCTTCAGGTCAGACAAAGAACTCAGAACGCAAACTGGGCTCTTTCCAAATGTAGAACCAGAAGAAAGGGAAGTTGATGTTTTCTCAAGGTCTCTTAGTAGCATGTGTAAGCCCGCTATTCACACACAGACACAGACACACACACACACACACACACACACACACACACACACACACAAACACATGACACATGGGGAGGGAGAGGAAGGGAGGGAGGGAGAGAGGATGGGGCAGAGGGAGGGAGAGAGGGAGGGAGAGAAAGAGAGAAGGAGGAAAGGAAAGAGAGGGAGGGAAAGAGAGAGGGAGGGAGGGAGGGAGAGGGAGGGAAAGAGAGAGGAAGGGAAGGAGAGAGGCAGGGAGAGAGGGAGGGAGGGAGAGAAAGAGAGAGTGGAAGAGAAAAAGAGGGAGAGAAGGAGGGAAGAAGGGAAGGAGAGAGAGGGAGGGATAGAGAGAAGGAGAGAGGGGAGGAGGGAGGGAGAGAAAGAAAGAGGGAGGGAGAGAAGGAGGGAAGGAGAGAGGGAGAGAATTTGAATCACATTCCATACTGTGAAGGACACCGAGCCTCAGTATCTACTACCTAACGTAGTTATGAGATTCTACTGTATTTATCTCTTTCTGGTGTTTCAAAGAAAATTCTTAAGTAAAATCTGACAATTAATACCTGTAGGTATTTTTATATCATTAAGTAAGCTTTAATAAGTTCTGCATTTTAGTATCATATTTTTACATTAATTACATATTGATTTTGTTCATTTACTTCTGGGGAGGCTTGGTGGAGACAAAGATACCAATTGATTAATGTTATTATAACCAGAATTATGCACTTAATGCTTTGAGGAGATACTTAGTTCCAGACAGTGTATTAAGTGCAGTTAATTTTACATTGAATTAATACATTTTATCCTCACAGTCAATTTATAACAAAGGTTTTTAATTTTTTAATATGATCCCTAGTGAAAATGATACATTCTTCTCTTGCATAGGTATTCCGTGTGAGTGAGGGAAACTACAGATCTGCTTATATGATGTCTTATAATTTATATTTTCTGCTGCAATGCCAGGAGTTTCTTTCTGGAAGGCCTAGGGACCAGGAGGTGAGGTTGGAGAAGGTGGCCTGGACACCGAATGTAGAGACGCTGTCATACAACTATACCTCTTGCTTAGAATATGTTTGGTCTTTAGAGAAAGTTTTTTTTAATAATTATTTATTATGTATACAATATTCTGTCTGTATGTCTGCAGGCCAGAAGAGGGCACCAGATGTCATTACAGATGGTTGTGAGGCACCATGTGGTTGCCAGGAATTGAACTCAGGACCTCTGGAAGAGCAGACAGTGCTCTTAACCACTGAGCCATCTCTCCAGCCCGAGAAAGTTTTTCTAAAAGGGACAATGGAAATGAATTTGAAAGGGAAATGGAATTTGCCCTCAAAGTCCCCATTTGGCACTACCATGGAAAATCTACTTAAAGCAGCTCAGGGAACAACTGAGGAAAAGCTTCAACTCCATCTTTTTAATGGGACGCTTCTAGGCTGTGAGGGGAGGGTGGGAAGGAGCTGGGCCTGGGGGTATACACACCTCCCCGGGCACAGCACTCGGTGTGAAGGACACCAAGCATGGCTGTGCATTAATAACAGCTCCAGAGTTTATTCCTTCCCCAGTACTGTTCAGTTGACTTGAAATGTGTATTAGGTATACAGATAAGGAGCTCAGAGCAGGAGAGCAATGACACAGATTTACTGGGTCTCCAGCACCTTGCCTGGCCTGTTGTTGTCTTCTCAGAAGTCGCCACCCTTTCTGCATTCTTATGTGGCCTTCCAGAATATGGCACTTGGTGTGTCTGTGAGAGTATGTGCAAATATCAATGCATAACAACTCATCATTTTTATGCCCTTCTTCTTCTTCTTCTTCTTCTTCTTCTTCTTCTTCTTCTTCTTCTTCTTCTTCTTCTTCTTCTTCTTCTTCTTCTTCTTCTTCTTCTTCTTCTTCTCCTTCTCCTCCTCCTCCTCCTCCTCCTCCTCCTCCTCCTCCTCCTCCTCCTCCTCCTCCTCCTCCTCCTCCTCCTCTTCTGTTCCTCAGAGGTCCTCTGCACAGCTATATAATATTTCCCTGTATGGATTTTATAAAATTAACCCAACGGGCTTTCTGTTAGCAGGCGTTAAGTGGTTTCTAGTATTTTGCACACCTGGATATTTTAGATGCAAATGGCGCTCAAACCATAGGTCCACCGTGAGGCCAATTATTCTTAGGAGAAGCTTTGCAGCCTGGAAGCAAGTCTTCAGGCAGGATTGATTGGGGTGAGAGTGTGCTGAATTAGGTCAGATGTGTGACAGGAAGCTGCTTGATGTCAATTTTCTCGGACAGCTATTTTTAGCTTCAGAACAGTAATCATGGCAAGAAATCTTTGTATCCTGCCCTAGACAATCTTTTTCTTGGAAGACTAAAGTGGAGCCCTTTAAAGGGTTCAAAACTGCAATTTGCTAACAGTTTAATGGGTTGATTAGCGACTTTGATAGTGTATTTCTCAAGGAGAAAACGGTTTTGGTGCTGTAAAACGTCCGTCTGCTTTGTTCGCCACAGCTACCAAAGCTTTTCAGATCGGTGTTCCTGTCCACAGAGCTTAGGAAGCCTAGCTGTCCGCCGTCCTGTGGTCTTATCATCCACGGAGCTTTGGGATCCTGGGTGTGAGACCTGTGCCTTCTTAAATGTGTCGTATTGTTTCTCTGTCCAGTCCTTGGAGGTAGTTCTACTGGTGATACGGAGAAAAACGGTTCTTCACTATTGGTGTTTTCTGTCTCTCATGCATTTGTTAAACAGGCTTTTACTTCAGGAAAAATGTATCCAGTGTTGCTGGTTGCCCATCATATGGAAAACAAGCTAGCGCAGTCACGTGGGGGAGCTGATGGGAATTCGTGGCTAAGTCATCTGGTCGTCTGTTTCACTGGTCCAGCTACAGTCACAGTTGCTGTTCTGTGGCAAAGACTCTGGCAGGGCTCTCTGGGAAGTGGTTTTAGAATGGGACACTTTCCTGTCGGGAGATTTATGAGCTAACACTCTGAGTTATTAAGGTTTAGGCTTAAGCACAAGCTTCATTTCCCCTTGTTCAACATTGAGGAAGAGGTTGCAGCCTGTGAGTCAGGTACCAGTTAGCCAGCCTCGGGTACGGAGGCTGGAGAGCCTTGTCAACGGGAGGGAACTTTGGATTATTTTGATTTTAATATATGCAAATGCCTTTATAATGTATGATGTGTTAGGTAGAAAATTATTACACATGCCAACAATTTAATTTAAAAATGATACTCTTGAATATTTTATGAACCACTGGAATAATATCGCACCCTTAATGAGAAGGAGAATGGTGTGCTCGCTTTGTTAACTCAGCCACGGGGCCTGCATTTCACTTGCTAGGCGGCCTCAATTTCTCCTGTCATGTCGGAGACTTCTGTGGCACAATAGAAAATAAACAGAAAATCCAGTTGAATGGCTATCATCTTCCCTTGGAAAATTTTACAGAGAACTATTTGATATAATTTTTAGATGGATTTCAGAGTTTTACAATGGTTAATTAGAATCTGCGATTTGATTATATATAAAACTAAAAGTGGGCAGAATCAACACTTTTTCCAAATTTAACCAGGTAGCAGGCATGCAAGTCAGAGATTCTGCCTTTAAAACCATGCTTATTCTTTTTAAAACCATCCTCCCATTCTCCTTCCTTACAGGGTGAACCTTTTTTTTTTTTTTTTTTTTTTTGCGAAATCATGTTGGACAGTCCCCCGGGGACAGTACTATAGAAGCTCAGGTTGAACGTGCCGTCAGGAGAGAGCATCACAGGGTGGGAAGGGCGGTGGTGTTCTGGAATGCATGGCTGTGTCTGCAGCCCAGCCCAGTGTTATCACACTTCACACTAGTGCAATTATCCTTTACTTACCAGCTGCTGTCTGTGTGTAAGTGATTCACCGCACGCTTGTCTTTCTGGGTCTGGGTGAGCACACTCGGGATGATCTTTTCTAGTTCTGCCCATTTGCCTGCAAACGTTGTGATGTCTTTTCTTCTAACAGCTGAACAATACTCCACTGTATAAGTGCACCACATTTTCTTTACCCGTTCTTCAGGTGAGGGACATGTAGGTTACTTCCAGTTTCTGGCTACTGTAAATAAAGCCACAGTGAGGCTCTTGAAATACAGATTGACTTGCTAAGCCCTGACTTAAACAGACTCTGATGCTTGTTGGTGTGCTCTGACTATCTCCTGTGTTAAAGTTGCAGAGGCAAGTGCTTAGGGTTGTTATGTCTGAGACACTTGGATTTGAGCCTGTTGCTTTTTGCTTGCATGACCTGTGTGTGTGTGTGTGTGTGTGTGTGTGTGTGTGCTTATTTGCCTGTGTGTCTCTGTGTGTGTTGGTTCTGAAGATTGTACTCAGGGCCTTGGGTGTGCTAGGAAAGGGCTCTCCTGAGCTACATTACCGGCTCCTTATGTGAGCTTTGGAAACTTGTTACATTGTTTCCTCAGGCATAAAGTGCTAATGACAAGTGAGACAATATCTTACTTGCAGTGTTGTTGTGAAGATTGAATTTAAAGCGTGCATAGAGTGCCTAGACACACAGCCCTGATAGTGATGTTTCTCAAACTGTGAAGTCCCTGTGGGAACCTTGTTCAAATGCAGACTGCCATCCACCTGTCCAGGAAGCCACCTGAGTTCCACGTTTCCCAGAAGTTCTCAGAAGATGCCAGGGGTCTAAAGACCACATGCAGAGGCACAAATGCTCCATGAAACGGTTGGAGAACTGCCTCTACCATCAAGGGCTCTACCTGTTGGAATGGCAGCCTGTTTTCCCTGATAACTTTGAGCTTACTGTAGTGAGTGGTAGATAACAAATGTGGACATAAAAGTTAAGAAACGCAAGCCTCAGTGGTGTCCCACTGAGGAGGAGGTCATTGTACCCAAGTTTGTGCTACAGATTGCCACTGTAGAACAAGACAGTTTTATACATGAATCCAGACTTCAACATGGCTGTTCGTGTCATTGTGCTCCCTACTCCCTTCAGATTGTCTTTATTGATGCCATAAAAGGCTATAGTTTTCCAATTATTCTTCCAAAAAGAAAACCTGTGATCTTCGGGGCATTTTCTTTCTCTATGTTCGGTAGACATTTCTGAAATTAGCAGGTTGAACTGTAATAAACGTGACTAGTAAACGTGTGTAGTAAACGTGACTGTGAATTTAAGGCAGGCTTTTGCAATGTAACACAGCATTGGAGTTAAGATCTGTTTGCCCCAGCCTTATGAAAACTGGGTTATAGGCACCCAGCACCATGCAAACAGAAACACGGGTCTTAAAATAGAGTTCTGACGTCGTGAGAGGATAAACTTTGAAGGAGTGTGGAATCTTTTCCCATAGACGGCAAGGTTGAACCCGTAACTCTCGCGTTTCTTTCTTAAGGAGGCTTTGGCGATTGCTTCACTTTTAACCGGGGGGCCAAGCTAGCTGCTGCCTTGCTGCTGAATTCATTCTCTGATAACTACCAACGCCTCAGCTGCTTCAAGCAAAGCCAAGGCCGGTGAAGGATCTCAGTCACCTCTGAGTTGACTGTTCAGGCTGCAAGTTCTACAGTGTCTAGCCGATGGCATTCCACTCTGTCCTGCGTTTTCAGAAGGTTTATTTTGTGCTTCCTGGCTGTTTCTGGCCCATTTTGTGGGAGGGACTCAGAGTCAAAGTCCTTTGAAGTAGACATGTTAAATTAACAATGTGTCAACGTGTGAATGGACGTGGACGGGCAGAGCCTGCTGCAGACAGGAGAGCGCAGGGCGGTGTTCTCAGGCTGTGCCTGGCCTGTTTCCATCCTCTCACTGCATGTTCCTGCTTTCAGAACAGCACCAAAGAGTGAGCAGAAACTCACCAGAGGCCCCTTCGCCCTGAGTCCCTTGCTTCTTAGGAAGCTTTTCCATATGAAGCTCTGTCACACTGTCACGTTGGGGATTGTAGCCCTGCGTGAAAAGAGGCAGAATGGCAAAGGGACTATGGCTCAGGACAAGGTGTTAATGGAAACACACGGTTTGTGTGCTTGAACCGGATCAGAAACGGCAGCTACGCATCCAACCCCTAAAAAACGGTGAATTAGTTTCTCTCGGAACACATGTGTGATCAGCCACACCTCTACTGGGCCGCTTCCAGGAACAGGGCGATCGCCGGAGGCATTTACGTCTGTGAGTTACCTACTCAGACAGCACAGCAAACAGACAGAGGCACTAACTCCCAGTGTTACCTGTGGAGATGGTGGAAATATTTAGAATTTTCAGCTCCTACCACATTCATAGAAAAAGAATTATACAGGAGCGGGCTCTAATCACCCGGACTTCTAACCTGCTTTATGGCTGATTTCAATGCATCCCTCCTGAATAAGTGGCTTGGTTGTAAGTAGCTCTTTCTGGTAATAATGGGTTATTTTCTTGACAGAAGAAGGCAGTGAATTAGTGTCGACAGGCCAGGGCTTTGGTTTTGAGGAGACCACAGCTCATACTTGGGTTCAGCCTTTTCTAGTTGAATAAATTCTTTCTCTCTTGCTATTTCCTTGTGGAATAGGTGGGGATGATAGACTTCCATCACAGGGTGCTGAGGGTTGCATGGTTGAAACTCAAGCCTGGTTCAGCGTGTGTGTGCTGTGGACTTTTGCTACCTCAAGCCTACTCTTGGATCAGCAGTACTGGCCTCACTGCAGGGAAGATTCTAGACATGCAGACAGTCAGGCCTATTGCAGACCACCCTGCTTGGCATCTGTAGGCCCAGGATTTACAGAGCACAGCAGCATCACATTTTGAGTGAGTGCAGCCATCAATCAGTGCCTTTTCCTATCGTTTCCAAAATGCAGGGTAGAGGTCAGCCAGAAGGCCTGGCAAATAAAGCCGATGGTTGGTGCTGGATCCATAGAATCTGGAAGGAGAGAAACCAAGTTCACAGGGTTGACCTCTGACCTCCACACATGCACTGTGGCTTACTTGGGGTTTCCCATGGCACACCCACACAATAAACAAACAAACAAACAAACAAACATCTAAAAGAACCAGAATTGAAACAAAGACACGGTATATGTTTGCCATTTTGGTCTTTCCTTATCGATATTGATTAGTGGCGTGAGGAATCGCTGCTGCTGGCTCACAGCAGTTTGGGCTTCAGTAAAACTTTGAAAATTGCCTCTCGGCTCCTTTTTATATTTATGCTCATAACCATAAACCCGAAAAGCCAGAATCACAGTTTAAAAGTAGGCAGAATGTATCCACAAATAAAAACTCATCTAGCAACCAATAAAATGGAAACTCGTGAATGTTTTAAGTGGATTCTCAGCCAGATTAAGAGAAAAAAAAAAACACATCAAATAAAATATTTGGAAACTATGCTATTTGTTGATGCCTATAAAATTTAAAAATAAACTGAACAAATCTGCTTATTCTTCCCAAGTGTAACTTTTGTGAGTTGCCACGATTATTGGAATCACCATTGTAAATGTGTTGCTAAATTTAATTCTTCATTTAAAACTCACCATTTTGGTGCTTGTAGCTTAACTCTGGCAAAAAGGTAGAAAATCTGATTTTTAAAAGGCCTCTGGACGCTGTTCCTCCATTCATACTTTAACCTCTCCATCTCTGGAGGGCGCCCGAGGAAGTTCTTGCCAGCTAGAGCCCCGAGGACTTACCAGATCATAGTTGAGGGATCTGAAGTTTCTTACGAAGTTTTGCAGGAATAGCTCTGCCACCATGGGCACACCGTCTCAGCCTTCCCAACATTTTGTTTTCTTTCTCTTGGGACCCAAACTGAGCAATTTTATTTTTTACACATACAGTCTCCTTTCATTATGTTGTAGCAGGATCTCGCTGTTGATGAGTAGCTTTTAAAAGCGAAATCGTAACCTTAGGAACTCGTTACCAAGGGAGCGAATGGTTTTCCTTCTCTGCCTGCCCATGCTGGTGAAGTGTAACCAGCCCTGGCTGGACGAGCTGGCTTCAGGAGCCTTCACTGTCGTACCTCCAAGGCCAAGGTCTTCAGGCTGCTCAGATGCAGCCGCCTGCCCAGTGGCTTTCACTGTCAAAACTACTCATGGGAGTTACCAACCAGTTCCCTTTATTAGCTTATGAGACTGATTTGGGTCGATCAGATGCTCAACCATGCTTTTGCTCTGACCCCATCAGCTCTGTGGCTGACCTTGTTAAATCAGCTCGTGGGAGCTTCAGAGGCTTGGAAATCTCACTAAAACTACCAGCGAACAGGGGTGGAGCTTCGCTGTGAGTGGTAGCATTCCTGTATTTCAGGACAGTCTCCTCCCCCAGCCCCCAAAGAGGTTTTGCTGCAGGACTGGTGGCTCCTCCAAGAGTCCCTTATGGTCAGTCACATCAACCAATCACAAGCAGAGGAACGGTGAATTTGGCAAACTTTGGATTTACTCTCAAAGAAATAAAAAGTCACCAACCCATGGAACTCCCTGTGCTCCTTTCTGCTGGGTCAGTTGTATTGCTGTATTGTCCCCTGGTGTACATGAGGAAGAAGAAGATCCATTTTGGTGGGTTCTGAGTGAACAGCTAGGTTGATTTTCGTCCTCCCTGACACCCCTAAAGACTACGAATTAGCACCTGGTGTTTGTGGGGCCATGGATGGTCCCTTGATTCTCCAATGGTTAACTAAATGATCTCAAGGAATCCTTATGAAATATGCGTAGAAAGTTTTCAGTTGCCCCTCTCTAGGAATATTGATTTAAGCCATGCTTGGGAGGGGAGGAGAGCTGAGATCATTAAGGCAAAACTGGCATTGACAAACATTTGTCTCAAGCTGAACCAAAGAAATTGCATGTTTTGTAGCACAGGCAATTCCATATTATCCAAATATTTTTCTCTATCCACACCTCAAGGCTTGCAAACTTTGGTAGGAGTTCGGGACATCTGTAGCTTTGGAATTGCTTGAGTCAGATGTGAAAAGTCCAGATGGTGGTGGGAAGGGAAGTTGTTCTTGGCATGGCACAGGCCTTCCCTGGCTCCTTCCTTCCACCTTATTCTTTATCCCACCCCTCTCTAATATGCCGGCTTCCATCCTGTCGGTCATCATCGGTCTCTCTGTCTTAGCTGCTTCCACGCCTGCCCCACCTCTGGATTTTCTGTTGCCGTTGTGGCAGTTGGGTCTCTTTCTATTGCCCAGGTAGGCTAATCTGGAATTCATGGCAATCTTCCTGCCCTGCTTTCCTCGTGCTGGGATTTCAGGTGTGACTCTACTGCCCTGCTTCCCTTGTGCTGGGATTGCAGGTGTGAACCTTCTGTCCAGCTTCCCTTGTGCTGGGATTACAGGTGTGAACCTGCTGCCCAGCTTACCTTGTGTGCTGGTATTACAGGTGTGACTCTCCTGCCCAGCTTCCCTTGTGATGGGATTGCAGGTGTGACTCTCCTGCCTAGTTTCCCTTGTCATGGGATTGCAGGTGTGAACCTCCTGCCCTGCTTCCCTTGTGCTGGGATTGCAGGTGTGACTCTCATACCTAGCTTCCTTTGTGCTGGGATTGCAGGTATGAACTTCCTGTCCAGCTTCCCTTGTGCTAGGATCACAGGTGTGAAATTGCACACCCAGCACTGATTTGTATATTAAATGCTATAAATGTACCACATACTGTTTAAAAAGAAAATATGGCTCATAGAAAAAGGATAAACTCACTACCAAAGAGTGCATCCTAAACAGGCGATGTTTAGAATGCACGTTGCTGAATTGCTCAGTTTAGCCAGAGTCGTTGTGTGACCTTTGTGAAACTATTCACCTGTGCGCTTGTGAAACTGCAAGAGCAAGGTTAGATTAGCAGTGGCTGCTCAACTTCGTTAAGAATTGGCAAGTATTAGTGAGTTCTGGAGGAGTGTCTGACCGTCCTTTCAAGGGCTGGCTCATCTTGTTTGGATTTAGATAGTGCATGTATAATTGCTTCATAAAGTTGTTCCTGGACAGACCAAGTCGACAAAATTATATAGTAGGGCCAGAGAGGATGTACCCAAGCGCAATAGAACTGTAGAAATTTTGATACTCATTCCTTTTAAATTGGAGAGTGGCAACTTTTTTTTTAGAAATAGCTGTGAATATTTCACTTGGTACTTATAGAAAAAGTAGGGCAGACATTGAAATATTTCTGTTTTTCAATATGTATTAGCCTCATTTTCAAAGAGCTCCTTGACATTTAAAGTTAGTGAATTTTATTTTATGCCCCTCTTAAGTGGAAATTCCTCTTAGATTTTTAGTACAAGAAATGTCTGTCTTGTGCCGTGGGGGAGGATCCGTGGGCAAAGTGCATGCTTGCCACATAAGCCTGAACCCGAACCTGCATATAAGTGAACCCTGACTGCACAGATGTCCTCTGGCCTCTGTCATGCCCTGTGACATATGCCCGGCTCTCCATATTATATGCAAATAGTAATAACCAGAATTCAGGAGAGAGAAGTGGATAGCTTGCAAGATACTCTGCTTTAGTCGTGTTCTGACAATAGCATGGACAGCAGCAGAATTTATCAGTGAGCACTGTTCACTTGTGAAGCAGCATAATCCGAGTGTGTGTGTGAGAGAGAGAGAGTATGGGTGTGTGTGAGAGTGTGTGAGTGTGTGTGTGGGTGAGTGTGTGTGAGAGAGTGTGTGAGAGTGTGTGTGTGGGTGAGAGTATGTGTGGGTGTGGTGAGTGTGTGAGAGTGTGTGAGTGTGTGTGTGTGAGAGAGAGAGTGTGTGAGTGTGTGTGTGTGGGTGAGAGTGTGTGAGTGTGGGTGAGTGTGTGAGAGTGTTGTGAGTGTGTGTGTGTGAGTGAGAGAGTGTGTGAGTGTGTGTGTGTGTGGGTGAGAGTGTGTGTGGGTGAGAGTATGGGTGTGGGTGAGTGTGTGAGTGTGTGTGAGTGTGAGTGTATATGAGAGTATGTGTGGGTGAGAGAGTGTGTGTGAGTGTGCGTGTGTGTGTGTGTGTGTGTGTGTGTGTGTGTGTGTTTGTGTGGGTTGAGAGTGTGTGAGTGTGAGTGCGTGGGTGAGAGAGTGTGTGAGTGTGTGTGTGTGGGTGAGAGTGTGTGAGTGTGTGTGTGTGGGTGAGAGTGTGTGAGTGTGAGTGTGTGTTGAGAGAGTGTGTGAGTGTGTGTGGGGTGAGAGAGTGTGTGAGTGTGTGTGTGTGGGTGAGAGTATGTGTGGGTGTGGGTGAGTGTGTGAGAGTGTGTGAGTGTGAGTGTATATGAGAGTATGTGTGGGTGAGAGAGAGTGTGTGAGTGTGTGTGTGGGTGAGAGTGTGTGTGTGTGGGTGAGAGTGTGTGAGTGTGAGTGTGTGTGAGAGAGTGTGTGAGAGTGTGTGTAAGAGTATGTGTGGGTGAGTGTGTGAGTGTGTGTGAGTGTGAGTGTATATGAGAGTATGTGTGGGTGAGAGAGAGTGTGTGTGAGTGTGTGTGTGTGTGTGTGAGTGTGTGTGTGTTTGAGAGAGAAAGAGAGAGAGAGAGAGGGAGAGAATTCTCAGTGTAGTACTTCATGGCTCTAACGTAAGCATCATGGTTCAGATGGCTCAGCTGGTTTCTTTATCATCTTCACAGACTGGGCACAGGAGAGACGTTGCCTTGGATTTGAAGGAAAGGACATTTCATATAACTGTTATGAGTGTGTGTGTGTATGTATGTGTGCTTGTGTATTTGTTTGTGTGGGTGTGTATATGTGTGGTGTGTGTATGTGTGTGGTGTGTATGCATGTGTGTGCATGTGTGTGTGAGTGTGTGTATGTGTCTAAGTGTATGTATGTGTGTGAGTGTGTGAATGTATATGTGTGTATGTGTGCATGGGGGGGCTAATTCTTTAGGTTATTTAGGATTATATGATGGAGTATTTAGCTGTAATTTGTTGGTGAAATTAACTTCTAGGTACAAGGTTTACATAACGAGAACATATTAGATTTTGCTACACTGCAGCCCTTATTACTTAGCAATAGATTTGGTTTCATGTTGAAAAGTTAACTTTGCACAGATTTGTTTAAAGATAGTGTATAGAATAGGTGCAGCTAATGACCCTTGCTGCTGGATAAGCTTTGGTATGGAGGTGTCTCAGAGGAGTGCATCAGGGGAGAAAGCAGTGAGCAAGGCCTGAGAACAGGATTGTAAGGCAATGACAGGGTTAACGGAGCAGGTGGAGGAGGACACAGAAACAGCATCCCTCTGCGAGGACAAAAGACCCAGTGGACATAGCACAGCCTGGAAAGGATCCAGGAGGATGAAGAGACTGTGAGGAGCTTGGGGGTAGCACCCGAGGAGTCGAAGGAAGGAGAGCCTGACACAGAATAATTCCATTGTTGTAAGGCATGTTCTTTCAGGATGGTTCATCTACTGGGAGAAAATGTCACCCATGTACTGATCTCTCCAAAGCCCTCCCTAAATTAGCAAACAGACAACTTACTCTTCTAGCCGCGAGAATCCCACACCTGGCTTACCTTTGATGCGGTTCAATCCTCCAGACCCCACATGCAGCTGTTTTCAACTCTTCCTGCCTTTCCCGTGCCATTGCATATGACCTGTGACAGGTTATTGTCATCTCCAGTGCCAGGGCCACGGTCCAGGCCATCGGCTTTCTTCGCTGTGTTTTTACTGTAGTTTATGATTCCACAGCCAGCTCTTGGTTCTGGCCCTGGTTTTCTACAGACCCTTCACAACACATCACCTGGAGAGATACTGCCAAAGCTTCCTAGAGGATCCTCGTCTCTCAGGGTGAAGAGCAATCCCCATCACTCCTCATGGGGCTTAGGTGGTTGATGCCCCATCTTGGGCATCTTAAGACTCTGCAGAGTTTTACAAAAAGGCTGTGAGCAGACAGATGTTCCCAGACGGAAGCACAGTGCCTTTATAAGAGCTCTTACCTTGTAGGTGCTGGTATCAACAGTGCGCAGACCAGGGCCAACCTCTTCGTGTTTTGATGTCTGGCAGGAATGTGATGATGCCCCACAGCCAGAGAGCAGCTGCAGTGCTTGTAGGATGCACATGTGCCCAGACGCTTGGGGAAGCCGGGTGTCTTCATCTGTTTGAGAATTATTAACCATCCTAGCCACCTCGTAGGAATGCAACAGCGTGTGTCAGCCGTCTGCAGCGCTCTGAGGCACTCTCTCGATGAGTATTCCAGTATTTCAGCAGCGTTAGCTGCGTGCCACAGCTGTTGGCGCTCTCCTGATCAGAGTCAGCAGGACCTGCTGGTTGGTCAGAACTGTAACAGATCTCAGGCGGAGTCCCTGCACAGCTGAACAGTTTATAGTCTAGCGAGATCCTGACTGAGCCCTGTGAACAGAGCTGTGAGACATCAAGAGATGAGTCTGGAGCTCTTGGTTTTGTGAGCACAGCGGTCTCTAAAGCCGCTGCCATATTTCCTGACGTATTGTGATGCAGTGGACAGCAGTAAGGGGCGCAGGATACCCTCACCAGAGGAAGACGCTACATCTTGTCTTAATCTCAGATTTCAAACAGTACAGGTTTCTTTTCTAATGAATAAAGCCAACAGCGTTTAACATTACAATAAATGTTTTGCTGTTTCTATTACCTTCATAAGCTACATTATCGTATATCAGAGTGGAGAACTAAATTCGTTCATGTGCTTAAGACATGAACCAACCACAATGTGTTTTGGACCCTCTGGCTGCATTAAAGCAACGGAAAGAATTAAAGTGTCCCAGTAATGAGCAGCCGTTCTGCAGAGAGGTCCAGGTTAAGACAAAACAGAGTGGAAATGATGTGAGTTGCCTGTATGTCTTCTGCTGACAACTTTGGGGAGAAAAACACCCTGTTTCCAATACATAAAGGAATAGATAAAACAAAAACATGCTGTGCGATTTTCCCTAGTGATGATGGCATGAGCAGAACATTGGCATCAGTTATTGTCCCTTTATAACATTAATCTCATCCTGTTAAGTTTACCATTGCAGATTTTAAGAATTCCCAAGTGGCCGAAATCACAGGTGAGTTCTACCAGGCCTGGCTTGCACCGGTTTTTTACCAGAACTGTTTTAGATTACCTATTGTATATTTACTTTATTTCTTTTCTTATGTTGGGTAATCTGGGAAATTCAGTATACATAAATACTATATTTTATGGAAATAAATTTATTCTGAAAAGCAGTTATGAGTTTAAATTAGATTTCATCTGATAACCTAAATGTGTTATTTCTTACTTTACATCAGTATCTAAATAACACAAGATATAGGCTGATGTGTTACTGAGACCATCCTCTCCAATAAACATTGCTTTAAAGCATACCCAGTTGCTAACATTTGGCATTTCCAATCTACCAATATGGTAGCTGCATTGGAGCCAGTCTGGTGCTCAGCCCAAATCTGAATTGTTACAGCAGTTAGAATAATTAGAGAATAAACTGGGCCCGATGGCACTTCTTAGGGTGCTAATTTTTATACCTGAGAAGCAAGGAGAGCTGAAAGAAAACACATGTTTCTGAGGAACTTGTTTTTATACCATTGCATAAATATGGAAAAGCTAATTAGAATTATTAATAACCAGAAAATTAAAGGTAATCTCAAAGAGCCTCCACTGTCAACTTGGATAAACAGAAAAAAAACAAATGTGTCCAAGTCTCTCAGAAACAATTTTCTGTTTCCTAACTAACACTAAACTTGCCGTGTTTCTTGCTTTTAATTAGTAAGCAACTTGTTGGTTATTTTAATCTTCTGTTAGTAGTTATTTCCCTTTTCATCTCTGCAAAGCCAGTAAAATAATATTCATTTAGTGCTTTGGGGTTAGCATGCTCTGAGCTACCTTTCAGCAATTGGTAGCCAGCAAATGGGAAAAATCTAAAACTACGTAAAAATATTTATTCAAGCCATAATTATGACCAGGAGACATCAGAGTGGGGATAAGGTATTGTTTAGAAATCTATGGTTTAGCTTTTCCTGATGTTCATTAAAATAAAATGAAGTCACAGAAATGTGAGTTATGGCCATATTTCTCCTTGAAGTTTAGTTCTTATGGAAACTGGAGAGAACACTCAGTGTAACCTAAGCTTGCTAATAGGAGATGTGGCTGCTGGCCAGGGCCGTCCCAGGGTGCTTTTGCCTTTCCTCATGTGTTTATTTTAAAGGGCCTGAGAGGTGTTGAGACTGGACTTGCAGGTCCTGGGCCTGGAGTTTAGAAATGAAAGCCAACACTTGGTTAGCATGTTAGGGTTAGCTCTCATACAGAGCAACGTTTCCATGACCTAAACCTGTAAGATGTGAATATGTGTATCAGCATTCAGATACATTGGTACGTGGGGCTTTTTTCAATTCTAAATGGAAATGTGGGGTGCTTGTGGAAACGGACCCAGTGCCGAGGCGGTGAATCAGATTAGAATTAGGTCACTCAGAGACTATGGGCTTGAGAGGGACTGTCTTCCTCAGACTATAGGCCAGTATATACTTCACGTTGATAGTGTTCTGTCTTCTGAAAACTTCTCTTTATCATTTTTTTATATGGGTGCTGTTATCTACTTAGTGGACCTGGCAATAAACTGTCCCCCTTAAATTCTAACTTTTATTGTCATGAATAAGTTTATCTGTCAGCCTTCATCAGAGAAGCTTCGTTTTGCAATGCATTGTGGTTACGACAGAGATCCATGACTAGTCAGCATACAGGGAATGAGAGGCTCTGAATGAGGGCTGTATTTCACCACACCCTCTTCTTTCAAGGCTTAGGGGTCATTACAGGGTAGAAAGATGGCAAGACCCAGAGACCCTTGACATCTGTGATGAAGATGTGTTTGCCGGCCATGCCAGTGCCAGCGCACACAGGAAATCAGAAACTGCGGTTGCATCCTATGGCCTGCACCAAGCCAAGTCAGCTAGAATTCCAGCATGGGTGGACGGTTCTCATGAAGTCTGGCCCCTAACTGAGGAACTGTTGGCAATGGCTGTGATCCGGAAAAGGGTTCCTACTCTCTGATGGTCCTGTAGCTCCCTCTGCACACACACAGGCAAACACTGTGTTGATTGAGTGGTACCGAAAAACAAAGCAGATGAAGTCGGACGGAAAAAGCAATCTGGGGACGGGGGTCGGTTGGAGAGGAAGGGTGGGGAGTTAGCATCTGATGAAATACATCCAATATGTGGGTGTATTAAATTCTCAAGCAGCAAAGGTATAATTAAAAATAAATAAGAGTAAAATATTTTTAAAAATGTTCTCCTTACCACCCAGATATTGTTTGAGCTTTCTAGCCCAGCTTTCCTTGTCCACGCCGAGCCCCCCAAAGTGCTTCAGAAGTGTGTAAGCAATGAGTTAATTCTCAGTTCAGCCAGTGAGAGCGTGTTTGCATTGGAAATAGTATGTGTGTTACATACAAGATACTTTTTAAAAGTTGGGCTGTTTTAGTGCCTGAGACTCAGTGAGTGTGTTCTTTTTTGTGTATGTGAAGATCATGTGAAGCTGTGAAAACCGGCCAGACCTATACACCTTCATGTTTAGGGAAGACAACAATTTTCAATATTATTTTGGAAAATTTTAAATAATCCTATCCATTTTTATGCATCCAGAATAAAGATTTAGATTTCTAAGGAAACATGACTTGGAATATCCCTGAGTGCCCAGGCAGTGATGCTCTTTTTGTGGGCAGGGAGCATGTGGGGATGGGTAGTGGGGCACACACTTTAGACAGAACTCAGAAAGGTTTGAATCTGGCGGTTGGCTCTAGTCTAATCTCTGGTAAGTGGATTGTTTTACTCAAATTGGTGTTTCATTATTAAAATTAATGTGTACACAACATATCTTGCCTATAAATGAACATATAATTTTAATATTTTCCACACTCTCGGAAGACATTAGTCTGCAGTGTAGGCTAACGGGTTGAAAAATCTTTAAATTTCAGAAAAAAATGAAAAAGAATTAATGCCTTAGATTTCTTCCGTAACCACCAACTCCTGGGTTTTATTTTACACTTATATACCTCAAGCAAAAAAGAAAGAAACTGTTTCCCCTCTGCTCCCTCCCATCTTCTAAAAATAACTTGCTTTTGGTTTGTAACCCTATAACACATGCCAAAATTCAACCCAGAGTGAATTTTTGTAGAAAACTTAAAACCCCAAAATAGAAACTGCTGACAGTTCCTTAAATACAGAAACACTGGCAGGTGCCTGGGTAATAAATTCACAAGCTTAGACGCCACAAAACAATAAAGTTATGCAAATCGGGGCCTGGAGGAAGGACAGCCTGAAACAAGTGGCCGCCGCTTTGGTCCCAGGGACTCCTGGCTACAGCGAGGAGGATGGTAACCCAGCAAGAGTTAGGGAGAAGTTTTCCCCGACTAACACCGGAGCCAAGTGCTAGCGCACAAATTAAGAACAGACTTCTTTGTTGCCACAACCATAAGCAGACAGGACCAAGTCACAGGCCTTGCTGCCAATGCTGATGGAGAATTACAGAGCGCCGTCCTGATGAAATTGAAAGTTGCCGTTTTAATTGTTCCATCAGCATCATCCTCATCAGTCATAAGCAGATGAGCTGCTTAATTCTAGTCCAACAATCAGGCGTGCGGCACGTTTCTGAATCCCATTTATTTAAATATCCATACTTAATTACCTTTTACTTTTGTTATTAACCTCTGCTTCTATCAGCATGACAGGAAGCCGATCTTTGTAATAAAAGGTGATGTGTTAGTTTAAGTAAATATATTTTCACTTAAAGTTTAAAATGTCTCCAATAACCCCAGACCAAAATAAATGGAGCTGAAGCGTATTGCAGCGTTTCCTTTCGGGGGGTGGCAAGGTGCGACTTTTGATCCTGAAGCATTGCTTGCGGAGTGTAGTAAATGCTTTTATTCTTAATTTTATCAATTTTAATTCCAAAAGAAGCCCAGAATGGAACTTGTGTTTGAAGAAGTTTGCGAGGGTCAACGGCTATAAATACTTTTTAAATGATGTATCTCATTAGCTAGCATTGTTGTGTGATATAAATAGGCTCTCAAATGGTTGCCTGACATGTTAAAATCATATCATAAAAAATTCAGAATCACAAGCAATGAGCTCAGTGGCATGGGGGTCACCAGGTGCACAGTCTTCTTGAGACAGAGACTACAGGGAAGCGACCATCTCTACACTTAGAAGCAAGGCCTCTCACAGGCACAGATCCCAGGCTCACTGTACCTCTTGTTCCCAGGCTCTCTGTGCCTCCCTGTCCCCAGGTTCTCTGTATCTCCTGACCCCAGGCTCACTGTATCTCCCTGACCCCAGGCTCACTGTATCTCCCTGACCCCAGGCTCACTGTGTCTCCCAGACTCCAGGCTCACTGTATCTCCCTGACCCCAGGCTCACTGTATCTCTCTGACCCCAGGGTCACTGTATCTCTCTGACTCCACGGTCACTGTATCTCTCTGACCCCAGCCTCACTGTATCTCCCTGACCCCAGGGTCACTGTATCTCTCTGACCCCAGGCTCACTGTATCTCTCTGACCCCAGCCTCACTGTATCTCCCTGACCCCAGGGTCACTGTATCTCTCTGACCCCAGGCTCACTGTATCTTCCTGACCCCAGGGTCACTGTATCTCTCTGACCCCAGGGTCACTGTATCTCTCTGACCCCAGGGTCACTGTATCTCCCTGACCCCAGGCTCACTGTATCTCTCTGACCCCAGGGTCACTGTATCTCTCTGACCCTAGGCTCTCTGTATCTCTCTGACCCCAGGCTCACTGTATCTCTCTGACCCCAGGCTCACTGTATCTCTCTGACCCCAGGGTCACTGTATCTCTCTGACCCCAGGCTCACTGTATCTTCCTGACCCCAGGCTCACTGTACCTCCCTGACCCCAGGCTCACTGTGTCTCCCAGACCCCCTGTATCTCCAGGTCCCCAGGGTCACTGTATTTCTGGGACCCCAAGCTTACTATGCCTTCCAGGTCTACACATGCCTGTGCATTTAAGTATTCAGACCAATTTTGTCTGTTTCTTTGTAATACCAACTCACATTGTTTCTGTAAAAGAAGAAAAAATATTCAGGTGCTTGCTTAAATATTAAAAAAATGAGAGCACACATATTCTGGTGGCAGGAAGATTGACCAATGAATGTCAAGTTGTAGCCTGTGGCCTACGGACCCATTTCCTTGGGGATTTCTGCATCCCACCAAACAAACATGCTCAGCTGTTCAAAACCTGGGACTCGGAGCTTTGCTTAAATTGTAACACCCTCCCTCCCTTTCCCCACCTTTCCTTGAATCCCCCCTCTTTGAAATCTTTAAAAATGAAGAAAAAGCCTTCTCTTGCTGCTTGACCACTGAATCTCTTCTGTAACAGTTTTTTTTTTCATATAGCTAGTAAATATTCAAGTGTTCAGTAATTGTTCAGATGGAAGAAGAGAAAGCCAATAGGAGCCAGTAGGACCAGGGTCCAAAGTGTTGTCTCTGTCCTGCAACACTGTGCGTTTGTGGAATGTTTCCACTTATGAATCTGCTTTGTTCCAAGAAATTTTTATATGTCCTTTTCCCCAGAACATAGGTATATAAAATAACTATATGATCCAAACATTTGCTGCTAACAAATCATAAGTAGACTTACATTAGAACCAATTCTTTGGTGTTCCCATTTACCATTTGTTGGTGTTCAGTGCAGACTGCACGGTAGTGAGCTGAAGGTGCCAGGTCCCTTTACAGAAGAATAAATCTTGACTGGATGGATGTCTGACCCTGCAGGACCTTCAGCAGTGGTCCTGTCCGAGTCTGCTGAGATTGTGCTTTTGTATTTTTCAATGCTCAGATGGATTTTGCACAAATACACACAAAATGACATGAATGCATTTGAGAGAAACAGTTGGCAACCCTGTCCTAGTACCAAACTGAATTTGATTGACTTTTTAAGTGAAATTCAAGTTAAGACTAACAGCAGTTTTTAAAATCAAGCTTGATAACACAGTACAGTCCAAAGCTATACTCATGTGATCCATGCTGAGAAATGGGGGCAGAAACATCTTAAACGCGTTTGTTTCCATTCAACTTTGTGTGGGAAGAGAAGCAGTAGCGTGACTCCTTGCCAATGGTCATCTGGAGGTCTAGCCAGAGTGCTTCCCGTTGGGTCTGTTGGTGTCACATGGCATCAGCTGTGCTTGGAGAATGCAGATCAATGATTGTGGGAGAACCAAGGCTGTGGTGAAGTCGCTAGCAGGCTAGAAAGTCTCAGATTCAGACGGGCCGTGGTGGCACACACGGTTAATCCCAGCACTTGGTGGACAGAGGCTGGTGGAGTTCAAGGCCAGCCTGGTCTACAGATGGAGTTCCAGGACAGCCAAGGCTACATAGAGAAACCCTGTCTTGAAAAACAAAAACAAAAAAGGAAAAATATCCATAATGCTTTCTATTTTGGTTAATGTTTTATAGTTTTTGTTTTACACCCCCACATTTGGTTACGCTCGGGTCCCAGCTGACTGTCTAAGAAGCTGGGCAGAAGACGGGGCCGGTTGTTTAGACATTGAGCTCCCAGGGTTTGATCCTGCTGTAGTGAAGAAGGTTACTCAGATGCTTCACTCAGGTCTGTCCGTCTGTGTTGACACTAGAGGATGCTGTCACTTCTCACTGTCAGTAGGATGTGAGCTACTACTTTAGGTAAACGCAGAGGAAACAGTGTGTCTCTTGCACACTAGGAACGGAGAGGCCTGAGGGTGTCCTTCCATAGGTGGAGAACCTTGTGACCAAAAATGTTACTTTGTGAGGAGACACACTCCTTAAAGTTTCTTATCCAGCGTTTCCTGCTGTAAGAAGCCCACGTCTGTGTTAAATCAACACAGTGTTTGTATCATGCTATGTTTGCTTGTCAAACTTGACAGGTATTAATTTACCTGTCTCCTGCATATACCATATTACCTGATAACAGTGCAACAAAACAAGAAATTAACCAAAAAAATGCAACAAAAACAAATGACTACCTGAACAAAATAAGACATTGAAAACTAGTGGCTCCAAGACAGACTAAAGCTGTCCGCCGTTGCTGCTCAGGAAAGCATTCTCCTGCGAGCCCGTCAAAGCTTTGCTCACTGCAAACATACAGGATTAAACTTTTTCACTACGGGCCTACATACTTTCACAAAATAAAGATTGAAATAAAGTATAATATTTGAACCTATTGTACTACTAAGGGCAGTGAGATGCAATGAAAATATAATTTAATGATGAGTCCATTAAAAGTGGAAATCAGTGTCCACTGAGAAGGCTTCGTGGATAAAGGCACTTACAACCAAGCCTAAAGATCTTTGTTCAGTTCTTCTGGGACCTCCGCAGTGGAAGGAGAGAACAGACTCTTAAAGCTTATTTCCTGACGCCAGCATGTGTGCTGTAACACATGTCCCACAAATAAACAAAAAGCCATAAAATTGTTAAATTTTTAAAAGTGGAATTCATATATGCAGGAGCTGTCTCTTACAAATGATGAATAGAAATTGGATTTACAGATCCAATTAGAAGTTTAGAGTACAATTATCTTATGAAATGTATAAAGGAACGATTTTTAGGGAACATGGACGTTTTAATCTGATATACCTGGTGGCCGAAAAAAAAAAAAACCTGTATTTGATGACTACTTTATTCCAGGGTAGAGAGTGCAGGATTCTAAATAAAAAAAAATGATGATAGTTAATTTGGAATTATTTCTCAGACTTAACAAGGTGGCTCATACCTGTAATCAGCCTCTACAAGGCTGAGACCAGAGGATAGCTGTTATCTTGGGGGGCAGTTTCAGTAGTGAATTCCAGGTTCACTAAGCTACAAAGTAAGACTTAGTCTCAAAAAAATCAAAACAAAAACAAAACAAAACAGCAATAAAAAACAAAAAACAAAGACAGAGAACGGCTCAGAACGTAAAGATGTCATCACCAAGACTGTCAGCCGGAAGTAAAACCCTGCCAGAATGTCACAACAGAAAATTTCTATTGATCAGACCCTGTTATAAATATGTAGACAAAGAGGATAAGCATGAAATAGCACGTTAAATTTAATAATATATCTTAGTAATAATTTACTTGTACTATGAAAATTTAGTCAGTTCATTAATAAACAGTCATAGAAATAGATCAAAGAAGCAAATTCACCCCAGAGATAGATAAAATGTGTGAAAAGAAATGAAACCTCATCAACTCCCTGAAGAAATATTACTTTAATAGAAATAATTTAATCCCTTAGTATATAATAATCTCAGCCTGTATCAGATTCAATGGGAAATGCTCAAGGCATTCTTGCTGCTCTAAAGGAATATCATAGATTTATATATAAAATAAATTTAATGTTTTAAGGATTATTGCCATTAGTCACCTCTTCGAAGTATCAAATAATTTCCCAGTTGTTAATAGAAATATACATTTATTTCCACTACTTAACAGAAACTTCATTCAAGTTATGATAAAGATTAGAAGCTTGAACCTTCAGCAGAAAGGAACAGGGCGAGGAGCTAGTTGTAGACAAGTGCCAGCCAACTCTGGAAGACCAGAAGGTAGTCACATGATATGATGATTGTGAAGAATGCCACTGAACAGTGGTTAGCCCCGCCCACTGACCCACCTACACACTGTGCGACAACCTTCTTGTCGATTATCTGAAGAGATGGACCTGTAGGATCTGGAGATGTTGGAAGGCCAGGGATCTGGGAGGCTGAAGCTGGAGAACGGTGTGTTTATAAATACTAGCTGGGTAAGTGCGCTCCTGCATCTAGGAATGAGATTCATCTGTCTATTTGCTGCTTGGCCAACTATCTTTCAGGATAACTTCCAACCAATTCTGAGGAGAAAATTAAAATCTTGAAAAGAGGAAGAAGAAACA
Organism: Arvicola amphibius; assembly: GCF_903992535.2. Lineage (NCBI taxonomy): Eukaryota > Metazoa > Chordata > Mammalia > Rodentia > Cricetidae > Arvicola > Arvicola amphibius. The sequence continues at coordinate 135,683,998 of NC_052053.1, forward strand.
CAACACAACACAAAACAAAACAGGATCTCAGAAGAAATACATTTATTGCCAGGAACAGAAGACAATCTAAAACAGCTCGGCAAAAGCTGCAACAGGGGAAAATGTGTCAATTAAACAAGAAGAACACACTGGCTTATGCTCCTGTGGATCATTTTTCTCTGCCTTCAGCATGCTGCAGCGATCTTGCCTCATTGTCTGGTTCTGGGGCCAGCTCCATTCTTAGCTTGCAATCTTTGTCACAACAACCCATGGCTCCAATTTGGGCTTCTTCAGCATGCAGGAAGGACATTAACTCAGAGATGCTGTCTCTTAGCTTCTCCTGGGTTTCGTGAATGGCTTCCAGGGATCTGAACTCGGGTTGTCAGCCTTGCATGGTAAGTACTTTTACCCACCGAGCCATCTCCTCCTCCGCCAAGGTGTTTCTGCTTCACGGTGGAGAGGCCTCAGAAGCACCAGCTGTTAGGGTGCTTGCCCCGCGCGCTTCATCTCGTGGGCGGGTGAGTGGACGTTCGATTGCATTCTCCCAGCAAAAGTTAAGTTCTTAACTTCCTGAGGGAAGTTAAAGTAAGTAGTAGATGTTCATCATAGTCCTGATTTAGGCAGAGTCACTGATGCCCTAGCAACACCAGATACCTATGGTTCTGATTTTCTTGGCCATAATTTCCAAAATTCTGCTGGAGCCTGGAAAAGACATGACAAGAATTAGGCATCTTCATTTGAAAAATACAAGGAGCTTAGCAGATAATGCATAGGCGTGCTATAACGGCACCCCTAGAAGTAAAGCAAACAGTGTCTGACAAGCGCTGAAAAAATGTTGCGGGTGCAAGCAGTCCCATTCCCACGCGGTGGGGATAAGTGGCCGTTGGCTCTCTTTCTAAGAAGGCTTAGGGTGTTGTGTGTGCAGAAATGAAGCAGCAGGCAGGGCCACAAAGCTAACTATACAGTGAATGATCCCAGCTACATTCTTCCTGTCCACCGAGTGATGTTTGGAGGGGATTGTGGCCAAGACTGGGAGGATTTTATGCTTTGGAGATTAATCCATAGAATGGGAAAAAAGACTCAGCAAAACAAGAAGATAGCACAATTCGAAGAGCGTTCTAGCTCAGAAACATTGCAGGGGGCACATTGTTATTTTTTATTTATCTTTCTGTTCATGATATGATGTTGATAATATAAATATATATAATTACGAGACTACTTACTTTAACTTCCCTCAGGAAGTTAAGAACTTAACTTTTGCTGGGAGAATGCAATCGAACGTCCACTCACCCGCCCACGAGATGAAGCGCGCGGGGCAAGCACCCTAACAGCTGGTGCTTTTGAGGCCTCTCCACCGTGAAGCAGAAACACCTTGGCAGAGGAGGAGATGGCTCGGTGGGTAAAAGTGCTTACCATGCAAGGCTGACAACCCGAGTTCAGATCCCTGGAAGCCATTCACGAAACCCTGACACAGTAGCACGTGCCTGTAATCTCAGCACTCGATGGGGCTTGGCAGGTGGAAAGAGGAGACTCCTGGACGCTCAATGCCAGCTGGCCTATATGGTGTGCTGATGAAACCCTAGAGACCGTCTCAAGCAAGGCGGAAGGTGAGACCCCACGCTGAGGTTGACCTCCAGCCTGCACAGGGGCACCATGGCCAGCCGGCACCCTCCCACGTGAGGGCACACACATCCTCCCCCCCTCCGCCCCACACAATAATGATAAGAATAGACATCTAGAAAAGAGGACACAGAATAGACAGACCAATAGCACATGGCCTATGCTGCATTAGGTCCACACAGTATTGTTACTCTCTTCATATTTGATCCGGCCCCATGCTGGCAGCTCCATGAGATGTTGTGTAGTTGAGATCATCTGTTTTCATATTTTCTAAGGATTTTGAAATTATATAGCTATGAGCATCTTCCCTGTGAGTATATGTGTGTACTACCATGAACGTGCCTGGTACTCACAGGAGACCAGAAGACCGATTCTGTCGCCCTGGAAACTCCTGCAGCTGCTGGGAACCAAACCTAGGCCCCTGGCCTGTGTAGCGAGTGCTATTAAACACAGAACCATTGCTCCCGCTCCTCCTTAAAAAAAAAAAAAATCTCCTTTCATGCTTTCACATTTAAACGAAGCTCAGAGGTACAAATACCACTAAACAAAGCCCCGTGGCTGGAACCCGCTGCACAGTCCTTCATATTGCAAATAGCAAGCTTTATTTTTTCATTATGTTTTGAAGAATAAAATAGGTAGAAGTCTGATTGCAAATCTAGCCATCTAGATAAGATTTAACCATTACATCTATTTTGAGCTCATATCCTTCAACTTGAGGGTATCATGATATGTGAGTTTCATATTTGAAATGGTGACAAATTGTTGATTCTTGGTCGCAGTTCCTTCAAACGTTAAGTTCCTAAGAAGGCATCTCTTTAAAAAGTAGTCGTGGTGGCATGCCACGTACTGTCATTATTTAGAAACTGCGACATTCTGACAGTGTGTCAGAAAAAATGGTAGCTGTGTGAAATTTACATGCCCAAGTTTGCAACTAAACTAATTTTGTCGGGGAATATTTTATAATCACCAAAATAAAAAAAGCTGCATAATGCAAGTGGAATGAGCTGTGTGCGTGCTCCCGGACCGCGCGTCTTAGTGCCTCCACCACGTAGCTCCGATGGCATTAGTTTGTAATAAATATAATTAATTATAGAAATAGAGACAGGGTGAGATTGTTTTCAAAGATTTACCATCATCTGGGAACCTGTAAACATATCACTTTAGAATCATTTTCATGTTCCTTTGCTGACTTTACAAGAGGAACAGCGAATCAACAATGTTCAGACACTCCCCTCTGCGACTTCTGTATTCTATTTATAGCAGAGGAAAACCTTCATTTCTTCCTGCCTGTGTAAAGGCAGTTCTTCTAAAATTGGGTTTAAAAAGAAAAAAACAAAACTCCAAAGTAGATTAAGTAGGTTTTAAGTGGTTTGACTTAGTTTCTGTTAAACAATTTGTGTAGGATGATTATTCTACATGGTTAACTGCAGAGTTCCATGGTTTGTCTAAAAAGCAGCCTGTTTTCCATTCCTGTGTAACACACTAAGACAATTCTTCAGTAAGGAGAGTGCTGTTTTTGTGAACAACATTGTTGATGTATTAGGAATTTTATATATTTTGGATCTGAGTTCCCTAGTCCTCTAAAGGGCAGTTGCTCACTATGGTTGATCTATCTCCTAGTGATCGTGTTGGGCTGGCAATATGTACATTCTTCAGTTAGCTGAGCAGCTATCGTCAACAGTGTAGGCACCACCATCTGAAAGACTTTCATGGTTGGATGTGTTTGAATGGGTCTGTTAGGAAACCACTTGCATGGGCCACGCTATTCAAGAAAGACATTTAAGCTTTATGCAGCTATCTCATTCTGAAGCTTAAAGGTGATGGAGAAAATACCTTTGTGTAGAAATTAAGTAGCTGTGAATCATGGGTAAGACACTTAACCTGTCTGGGCCTCAGTTTCTCATCTGTAAAATAAAGACATTGCTTCCTCTCTGGCAAGCTCACAGGATTTTTAAACGAGGCAAGAGGATAGCTGTGAAGATGCATTAATAAATATAAAGTACATCAATGATAGCGCCTGCGGCTGGGGAGATGGTCCTTGTGCGAGCACAAGGGACGGAGTTTAACTACACACATTCCCAAACCTAAAGTCTAGTCGCTGGTGGTTTTGCTCACACTCGGGGGAGGCAGAAGCAGAAGGATTCCCAAGGCTTACCGGCCAACCGATCTAGCCATGAGATAAAAATGACTGAGAACCATAACCAGTGTAAAGTCCTGGCATCCACACAAATGCATCCACCTGCACCAAAATATGCGCACACACACAGCAGTACATACATATAGGCTGATGGCCTATAGTGAAGAACTCCAGCAGCGTGAAGCACGCTTCTGCCAAAGGGAGACAGAGTGCCATCACATAAGGGGCATTTGAGAGCCAGAAGTCAAAATAGAAATTACAGATATTTCTAAGTTATAGAAATAGATTTGTGATGACAAGAGATAAAGCTATGCAATCCATCCAATATTCAGTAGCATTCTACTATGTTGGCAAAGTCGATGTTGGGTTGAATGCCCTTTTTATTCTAAGAACGAGCTACCAAACTAAGAAAAGATGGCTGCTTTGCTGTAGAAATCGCAGTTAGGAAGACACCTTTGCTGCACTAGAAAGGACTGCCTCCTGCGTGGAAGCGTTTCTGCAGATGGAAGAATTAGGTGTAGGTGTACAGTAGGTGCTGGGTAGATTTCTGCTGTCAGGACTAAATGAATAGCACTTGCTGGGATCTAGATCCAAATTTTGCATCTGTGTTTGTGTAGCTTGAGGATTTATCTTCTGCTCTGTTCATGTCACGGGATTATTGTCACCTGTAATGTCCTTTGTAAAATTGAGTTTTGGATGATGACCCGACTTTGCTCCTCTGGAGTTGATCTTACTTTTGGAGCAGGCATATAATACTTTTTATATAGTACAAGCTTCCCTTTGATGAATGTTGATCTACACTCTTCTTTCCTTTGAATGTATATCAGTATAACACTGATCTCATAGAATAAATTGGGGAAGATTCCTTTCCCTTGAATTCTCTGGATGTGTGTGTATATATATATATATATATATATATATATATATATATATATCTGACACTGTTTGAGGTGTTTTTTTTCCTTATTCTGTGAGATAGAGCATCGCCCTGTAACTCTGGACAGCCTGGAACTTACTGTGTAGCCCAGCTTTACCTTGCGCTTACAGCGATGCCTCTGCCTCCTGAGAGCCGGGGTGACTGACATGAGCCTCATTCCCAGCCGTTGGTTCAGTTTTTCTTTAGTGTTTTCGTGGGTTTCAACAGTGACCTGCTTCTTGGCCTGGAGCTTCCTTTATGGGGAGAGTTCAAATTACAAATCCAAATAGTTTAATTCTAAATTTACCAAGGCATATAGCACATAATACAATATTAGCCACAGTTATTTCTCTGTGATTTTGGCGTTTTGTTGTTTCTATGGAATTATTCATTTCATGGACATTTTCCAATGTATAGGCATAAATTGTTGGCAACTGTCTCGGAAGAGCTTTTGATTGTGAACTCTGAAGTGATGTTGTGGCTTCCATTCCTTTTTGAGACACAGACTCACTGTGAAGCCCCGGGTCGCCTGTAGACCAGGCTAGCTTCAAACTCACAAAGACCCACCTGTCTTCGCATCTAGGATGATAGGATTGTGCTATCACACTTGGTTCCATGATTCCTAGCCTTAATATGGCTGTTCACCTCTTCTCTTTTCATGATTGTCTGGCAGGAACTCTGTGAGAATTTTCTCAGATAATCAACTCTCGGTTTCTTTGATTTTCTCTATTTGTCTCTCTTTCCTGTTTCATCCATCTCTGCCCCCGTCTTCACCACAACCTTGTTCTACCTTGCTGTGGGTTTCTTTTGCCCACTCTTTTTAGTTATTTAAGGTAGTATTTGGCTTAAGACACTGTCCAAAATTAGCATCTTAACTGCTATTCATTTATTTTTATAGGCTATGTTTTCATTCCAACTCGATTTAAAATGCTTTTAGAATACTGAAGAGAGAGAGTAACTGTGAACTGAAGGCCATGCCCACTTTATTGCAGTTACTATGTTGCTATGTGTGTGTCAAAACACCATACCCTGTACCTCACATTCGTAAAGATACAAATAAACATAATGAAATAAAATCACGTTTAATTTTTCTTTTGATTTGTTTTTGATCCATAGATATTTAAAGGTGTATAAATGTCTTTCCTCCCTAACTGTTTCAAGATTTTATTATATGTCTTTGTGTAAGTGATTTTTGGGCTGGTGTGGGGGAGTCATAAGAAATCAGTTGTATGATTGAGTACGTTCTAAATTTACTAAAATTTACTTTATGGCGTATGATATAATATATAAAACCACAACCATAAGTAAATAACCCATGATGTCTGTTCTTTACTTTTATGTAGATGCCCTGAGATGGTGCTTTTCAGCTCTCGTATGTCTTTGCTGATTTTCTGTATACTGTTTCTCTTTCAACTATTGAGGTGACTGAAATCTGCTACAAATGGCATTTGTTTCTTCTTGTCAGTCTGTTAGATTTTTTTTTTAATTTTTTGACTGCATAACTATTTAGGGTTGCTATGTCTTCTTCATAAACTGACCACTTTACCTTTAGGAAATGACAGTCTTTACGAATATTAGTTGCTTCAGAATCTAATTTGTCTCAAATTTTCTGTATATGCGTATTATCTTTTGTATCTTTTACTTTTCTCACATTTTTCACTTATTCATGTCACTCTATAGTGACTATTTTAAATAGCTCGTATGTTTTTTTAAGTCAAATAGGACAGTCTCTGCTTTTTGGTTGTAATAGATTATTTATATTTAGTGTGTTTCTCCTATATAATTAGGCGCAAATTTATCTCCTTGTTGTCCAACTTACTCTGTCTTCACATTTTACTTTTGTACCTTATTTTAGATTATCTTTAGAACAGTATTATTAACATATACTAACTGTACCAAATATTTTGTTTTATTGTGAAATTTTCATGCATATATAGTATAACATGCTTTAATTATAACCACCTCCATTACCCTCTTTTATTCTCTCTATTTTCTAGTGTCTTATCCTGCATGTGTGTTTATGTGTGTATTCACACACACTCGTGTGGTTTGCACATGTGTGTAGATGTATGCTTGTGTGTGAAAGCCAGAGAACAGCTTCATGTGTCATTCTTTGGGCATTTCCACCTTGTTGTTTTAAGACAGGGCTATTCTTTGGCCTGGAACTCACTGGGTAGGTGAGGCTCCTGTCTAACACTTCTCAGGGGCCCAGCTATCTCTGCAGTTCCATGACTAAAAACACATTCCATTATACCCAACTTTTCTAAGTGGGTTATTGGGATCAGACTCAGGTTCTTATGTGAAAATTATTTCACCAACTAACGTACCTCTTCAGACTAGTTACTTCTTTTAAATGAGTTCATTTAATCTTCTGTTCTCGGTGTCGAACCACAGCTCATTCCATTGTTACCTTAGGGGCTATATTATCCATCTTTAATTTACCACTGTGTATCTTCTGGCGACATGATCGCTCATCTGTTTTAGCATGAGAACTTTGCCAGAATTATACCTTACATTTCTCCTTTTTTTTGCGGATGTCATACATTTTATTGTTGCTTCAATTATAGACTTTACATATATTATTACAGGTTTTTGGCTAAGAATTCTTTAAATATTTCTGAACTTTTAATTTTTAAATATTTTATTTCATACATGTGGATATTTTACCTACTGGTATATTTGTGTACCATCTAAGTGCGGTGTTGTAGAGCCCAGGAAAGATCTGAAACCCTTGGAGCTGGCGTTACAATGGGTGCTGGCTACCCAACGAGCACGTCCTACCTCTCCAGGGCTCCAAATGCATGTCTGCGGTATAACTCGACACGTTTTCACATGTTGACAAAGCTCCCTGTTTGATTTAAGACCCTAACTTCCTTCCTCACCGTGCTGTGTTGGTTGTTTCTGCTGCTTGTCTTCACGTCTGCTTGATCTCCTTTCATCCCCGCTACATCTGACAGCTGCTCAATTTTATCCACCGTATTTCCCTCCCGACACATTATAGTTTCTATCTTTAGAAAGTTTCCTTGGTTCTTTTTTTTTTTAATACCGTTCATTTCACTATTTTGTTTTTTGACCCAACAGGATTTACTTACATCACTATTTAAATGTTTAATTTTTTCCAGTTGATTCTAGCACCTCTGTGTTGGGAGCCTGTTTGATGTTTCTTTCTTCTTCTTCTTCTTCTTCTTCTTCTTCTTCTTCTTCTTCTTCTTCTTCTTCTTCTTCTTCTTCTTCTCCTTCTCCTTCTCCTCCTCCTCCTCCTCCTCCTCCTCCTCCTCCTCCTCCTTCTTCTTCCTCTTTTGGAGTCATAATTTCCTGTTTCTTTCATGACTGGTAAGGTTTTAAAAATTATATTTAGAATAATACAAGGTTGACCTTAGGTGCTGATGTTAGATGGTCACCAACTTTTCTTCCCTGGCTCCTTTTAGACAGAATGCGTTTACATCTGTCCTAACTTATTCTTTATGCCAAGGAAAACCATTGGTCTTAGGGTCCAAGATTTTCCTCTCTTTGGTGGAAGTGGCTCTGTGTGGCATCTCGGCCCCTCAGGAGCTGTTCTGCGAGTCTTCTCTGGGATCTTCCTGCCACCTCATCCTGTACTGGTGAATACCTGCTAATCTGGAATTGTTTTTGTTTTAATGTTTTGACGTCTTCTGGGTCTCCCCTGAACTTCTCGCCATCCTCAGTCTCTTTAATTCTGCAAGTCTTCAGGGTTCTATCCTAATAAACATTCCTGCTCGCTGAGGAATGTTTCAAACTAGAACAATCTGCGGGTTATCTATATGCATCATATATAATGATAGCTGATTTTATGCAGCCAATGTCCACTGTCCTAATATCTTTATTTCAAGTAATTTTTCTATTTTCCCATAGTTTGAAGTAGAAAAGAAAATCTGGTAAATGATACCATGTAGACTGTGGAGACTTCTGTCTCGGTCACCATCCTGTTGATTCTAGACACATTTTCCTTTGCATCCCAAATGACCATTGTAGAGTTTCCAGGGATGATAGGAGCCTCATTATTTGAACCATGGTTTTGACAGGAAAAAAAAATCATAGTTAAAATGAGCAATTTGTTCACTTTGCAAGTGCAGATCAGCTGGGCAGTTTGGAACGGAGCCAAGGGCCCAGCTCTGCCCGGGAATTTTGGTGACTGTTACTGGGAATGTTTATCGCATTCAGTGTTAACAGCTCAGCTGAAGAATCTTGAACAAGACTCTTATGAACATTTGAAAATTTACTTCACCGACTTCCACCAGTTGATAGGACAGCTCGTGAGTGGCCCAGGTGGTTGAGGAAGAATCTGTGAAAGGGTCCGGTGACCACGGGGCAGGCCTCGCACACCTCAGACGTGATTGCTCCGGACTGTGCTGGCGCTCACATATGTGTCCCGTGGAACAGTGAGAGGATCTGATTCCCAGCCCCGCACCGAGTGAGGTGGCCGGGGAGCCCCTGAGTTGGTACCTCTGTTCCTGAGAGGTGATGCAGAGGTAATTCTCCTGCCCGCGAAGGAGTGCTTCTCCGCCAGAATTCCCTCCTCGTCAACTCCGTTCATTCTTTAACTTCCTCTCTTGTAGAATGCTTGTATAGAACGTTGAAATGGAACATTGTGCACAGGGAATACATTTTAGTCTGTTGCTGAACTTTTTTTTTTTTTTCCCCGTTTCTTTATTGTTCTCAGAAATGTCTCCTTCCTGGGGTTGGCAGTCATTAATTCGTGCAGATCGGGTTAAGTCTTCTTTCCTCCCGTGTATGGGAACAGTGTCTGACTCAGAGGCATCAACACCAGGTCACTGCACAGCAGAATCACATTGCTCATTTAGGCTTGGGCTGCAGCGTGGCAGAGCCGGTTCCTGGCATGCCCACGCCCCGGGAGTCAGTGCTAGTGCTGTGAAGTAAGGGCGCGTTCACTCGGACAGCGGCGACCTGGGTAATTCTGTGCTCAGTGGTCGGCTGCCTCCTGACTAGGCAGTTCCTTAGGCAATGGAAGGTAAAAACCAGCCCTGTTTCCTTTTCCCAGAGTTACTGGGCCAACAAAGAAAAGCCTCTTAGTTTATTATGTTCTGGGATTTTTCACAGAAAGAGGCGGATACGTTTTTCACAAGATGGGTGCTTCCGGTTTGTTTTTCTCTTGGGCTCAGGCCCTGGGGAGTCTGACTCTCCCTCCACTTGGAGTATTTGTCTTAGCCCATTCTTCCCTTTGGTGCAGGCTGCACCTCCATTCTGCCTCTTCTCCTGGCTTCACCTGTGTTTTGAGGCTTTTACTCCCCCTGGTGGCTCCTGTCATGAATCAGGGCTGAGTCCTGTGCGCGTCTTTCACTCATTTACATCCCAGGGAGGCTCCACGGTCAGCCATGTTTATGTCCCAAATCCGCAGCCATCTTCAAGGTAGGTATTTCATAGTTTTCAGGAAGTCATTTCTTTCTCCAAAAGTTTGCTGTGGAAGCTAGAGTAGACCAGTGCTAATTTAGGATATATAGAAGAAACATTCTGGGTTTTTGAATACTAAATGTAATTGGTTTAATTACAAATCATTTGCTATAAAAAGTTGGTTTCTCATCCATAATGAAGAAAGTTTCTTCCATCCTCCCGAAATAGAACTAATTGTGCCACAAAAAAAGAAACCAAAATGTTTGCATTGAGAAAGAATCCATAAAATGTTTGAAATTGATAGTTTGATGAGGCAACTCCATTAACTAGATGACTTCAAAATACTTTCAATTTGCCAAGGTTTAGAGACAAGGGGTACTCGGCGCCATTACATTTTTGTGGCTGCTTCTACATAAAAGAATTTGAGTCATTTAAATCTCAAACATTGTCAGTTTCTATTTTAACTTTAATAGTTTTGCATTTATTTGAAGTATAAACTTCTATCACTTTTTTTTTCTTCTCCTTCCTACCACTAAGGGGAATTAAAGGATGGACGTGAATGTCCCATGACTTTTGTGTTTTGTTTTTAGTTTGAAGATAAGAGCTACGCTCTTCACATTGTCCCTTTGCTGTCAGTAAAATAACTTTCTACCTCGAAATAGTTCATTTGATAGAGTCTTAAGAAGCAGTCTTATCACAAGAGCTCCTGAGTAAATTGGGAGCATGGGGACCTTGGGAGAGGGTTGAAGGGGAGGGGAGAGGCAGGGAGGGGAGCAGAGAAAAATGTACAGCTCAATAAAAATAAAAAGAGAGAGAAAGAAACAGTCTTATCTGAAATCTTTAGAGTACTACTTCCTGTTAGCAATAGTTAATAGAATTGATATTTATTTTCCTGTCTGCATTTTAAAAACACACTGTCTCTCACCAGCTAACACTGAAATCTCAGAGCTAGAGTAGGTTTAAGTTTCCCAGTCTTCTCTTGGACCCCAGAGCTGAGAGTCCAGTTTTGTTTTTGAAGACCCTCGTCTGCCACCTGGCTTTGCTTGCTGCTTCTCAAACCTACACAATCTTTGTTAATTTATGGGTTGCTGTGGTTTCTTGTGTGCCACCCACTAGGACAGACAGGACCTGGCCTCCCAAGTGGCATCAGAGGAAGGTGTGGGATGTGGGAGGTACTCATGTCATGCCGGTGCAGCGCCCAGAGGGTTGTGGCACCATTGTCTCTCAACCTCTCTGCGCTGGCCCCCCCCATGTGAGCAGTTTGCTGCAACACATGCTCTCTGCAAAGCCATCACGTTCCCTCTCCACCAGCCCAAGAATGGTTAGCTTTGTTAGAGTAACATACTGGACCAGTACATGGTCATTCATGAGAGGATCTTGTGACCCAAGTATAATATGGTCATATTTCTTTATAACACACACACACACACACAAGCACGCACACACACAAACACGCACACGCACACACATGCACACACACACACGCACACACACACACACACAAGCATGCACACACACAAACACGCACACGCACACACACGCACACACACACAAACACACACACACATGCACACACACACACACACACACACACACACGGCTCTCACTTGATCTCTGTATCACACTGACTAGCCATTTTACAGTACTTTACAGAACATGAACTTAGCTCAGTAACTCACCATGTTACTGCAGGCCACCCAGTCCAGTCCCAGTTACCAACACTGCTAAGCCTTTGCTCTACTCATCCATTGCCAGAATATACAGCCGTGAGCATTTTAAAAGCATATTAAAAAATTTCCAAATGAAGTCTGTTTTCACGCTCTTCCCAGAAAGGGAAGGAAAATGAACACTCATCAGTCACACTTTTAGCCAGGTTGCTAAGAAATAAAATATTAAGAGTAAAATGCCCCAATACTATGAAAGTCTGGACATGATTTTTGAGGGTGTTGAGCAGGGGGTCATTTTATAAGTTCACATAGTGACATTCTATTTTAAGTATCCTTTCTTAGATGTTCACATGAACTCATAGCAATGGCAAAGCGAAACTAAATACATCTGCTTCCAGGTGAATTGTGCTTATTTTCATTCTGTTCACATATACCTGGGTCTAGACCCGTGGTTCTCAGCCTTCCTGATGATGTGACCCTTTATAAAATTCCTCATGCTGTGGTGACCCCAAGCCTAAAATTTTTATACCGATTTTGTAACTGTAATTTTGCTAGTGTTATGAATAATTGTGTAAATATCTATTTCCTGATGGTCTTGGGTGAGTTCTATGAAAGAGCCATTGGACCCCAAAGGGGTCATGACCCATAGGTTGAGAACCACTGCTCCAGAGACGGTGGATTCACTGCCACATTTCTGAAGTCAGTAATCCAAAGCCTTCTCTCTTCCATTGCAAAGTGGGACACTCAGCGTTGGATTTTGAAGGCCAGTGAGGGGTTAAAGGGCCAAACATTCCTACTTTCTCTTTTTAAAACAGAGAATCGGGAGAGATAGTGGAGTAGAAAAGGCAAAGTACATTTCCATCTCCTCATTCTCAAAATGGCCTGATGAGAGCCTCTGGGGTTACTTGTTAAAATATGTCATTTCTGTGTTATTGCGCCAAAGAGGATGCAACCTGGCTTATGTGCTCATGCGCACACAATGCCCTTGCAGGTTTATGTGTCCATGTGCACAGCAAGGACATTGCTGGTTTGTGTGTCCATGTGCACAGTACTGCTCTTTGCTGGTGTATGTGTCTGTGTGCACAGCCCTGCGCCTTGCTGGCTTATGTGTCCATGTGCACAGCCCTGCCCCTTGCTGGTTTATGTGTCCATGTGTACAGTACTGCCCTTGCTGGCTCATGGTCTATGTGCACAGAACTGCCCTGTGATGGTTTATGTGTCCCTGTGCACAGCAACGCCCTGTGATGGTTTATGTATCCCTGTGCACAGCACTGCCCTTGCTGGCTCATGGTCTATGTGCACAGCACTGCCCTGTGATGGTTTGTGTGTCCATGTGCACAGTACTACCCCTTGCTGGTTTGTGTCTGTGTGCACAGCAACGCCCTGTGATGATTATGTGTCTCTCTGCGCAGTACTGCCCTTGCTGGCTCATGGTTTATGTGCAAAGAACTGTCCCTGCCCTTCGCTGCTTTTGCTCTCTACTGAAGTCATCAAAACCTTTGAGTTTTTAACTTTTCTTGTTTCTACTGTTGTAACATATGTTCTTAAAATAGTGACCTTATGTTTTCTGCTGTATGCCCACTATCAACCGCATATCTGGAGCTCAGTAAATATTTTAATAGTAAGCCTTGAATTGACTGAATGATTTATATATTAGCAATTTTATAATTTTTACAGTGTCAAAACTTTATATGTGAGTTCTCGGTAATTCATAATATTGTCTGTATTAACTGCATTTATAACCACATGATTGACTAGATAGTGTTTCGTCTTTGTACCTACAGGAGATGAAAAGTTTCTCTATATATAGAATATTTAGAGTAAAGGCAACTTTTAAAGATTATTTTCTTTCTACTAAACCACCATTCATTCTTTTTTTTTTTTTTGGGGGGGTTTTCGAGACAGGGTTTCCCTGTAGTTTCTAGAGCCTGTCCTGGAACTAGCTCTTGTAGACCAGGCTGGCCTCGAACTCAGAGATCCTCCTGCCTCTGCCTCCCAAGTGCTGCCACCACTGCCCGGCACCACCATTCATTCTTAAGATGGTGTGCTGCTCACTTGATCTTCTCCAGAGTTCAGAGAACTGGAGTGTGAGAGAAGGAGTCTCAGAATGCAAACAGAATGCCTTCCCCCTTAGCAGGCCTGGTTAATGCTGCTTGGAGCAGAGGCTGCATATATACACAGGGGCATCTCCCCTCACTAACACATTGTGCTGCATTCTGCCTTTATGGCAAACTGGATTTATAGATGTCCGTAATTATAATACTTATCTTTAATTCTGTGACTTCGGGCTGATGTTCTGCCTTGTCTTTTCATGTCACTGAATCTTATGCCATGTTAAAGCTGACTTGAAGAGCAGGTTTGGGGGAAACTGCAGGTTTCAGTAATTGGATTCTATGGAAAAGAATGTAGCAACCAGTCATACACCACGTCTTCCTACATTTCTGCTAAGGAACCTTTAGCAGCTCTCAGTGGAAATACCCTAGTGGCTTTTCTCCACCTTCAGCTTGTCAGCCCCGTGCCTCCCTCAGTATTAGACCTTCGGGTTCCTTCCGGTGTCTTTCTTTCTGATGTCTGCCTCCTCATCCCGCCTTCCCACCTCATGTTAAGCTAGTTTGCAACAGAATAAGTTGTTGATGTTTAAGGTGTGTGTTGCTTTGGAGGTGAGGAGGTGGCTCTTGCTGCATGCGCCCTGTGATGGAGGTTTCCAGTTGTTCCTCTGGGTTGGTGTGCACATTCCAAACCAAAAAGGGGAAAATCCAAGTTTCCCAGAAATAAAGGTCAAGAGACATGGAGCAACTATTTTATTATTTGCTTTCCAAACAGAGGGAGTATGATTTATGTCTGCTAGGAGCTTATGTCATAGCCGTGCAGGTGCTGCTGTGGAGTGTGACCCCATCTAATCCCCATAACGACACCGGGCATTGACCACATTAGCTTTGTAGTTACCGACAGCCTTCCCAGGGGCCTTCTGGTGTTTGAACCCAGCCACCTGGCTAGCAGGCCAGCCAGGGCCTGATGCAAGAACATTGTTTTCTCAGCATAGCCTGAAATACATTTTGTAATGCATATCTTTAATGGGGCAGTGATTATGTGGTTTCATCTAAAGTCTCCTATCAGCTCTCTTTTTCTTCATCATGAGTTTTCATATCCAATGATTATATCTCTCTTTTCCTTGTTGACAGATACGTTATCACAATTATTTATCTTAGAAATCTATGGCTTGGTACAGAGCATGAATAAATTCCTTGATATTTAGTAAGTTCTTTGATACTTAAGGAATAAGTCTGTGGATGATTTTTTTAAAATTAGTTTTATGGTCTTATGAAATTAATTTTTGGTAAGATTTATTTAGTTATTAAATGTGTGAGTGTTGGACTTAAATGATAAGATTTATTTAGTTTTATTTTGTATGTATGAGTGTTTTAAGTACATGTACATTGATGCACTGTGTGCATGCTTGGTGCCCATGGTGGTCAGAAGAGGAGGGAGCTGGATCCCTTGGTGCTGAAGTTACAGATGTTTGTGGGCCACCCCGTGAATACTAGGAACCAAACCATGGGTCCTCTGCAAGAACAAGTGCTCTTAACCGTGAAGCCACATTTTTTTGTTTCAATGTTTTGTTACTTTCTCTTAAAAATTAACAGTAAATATTTTCCAATTACCATCCAATTATATTATAGTTCATTCTGATTTGCAGCATTTTCAAGATCTATGAAAGTTCTATTTTTGTATGTTATGAACTATAAAGACATAACCTAAATATTAGCTTCATTTAAAATCTATATATGACCTTTATAATTTGGTAGGCATGGTATCTATATATTGGTTAACAAATTTAAGTTAAAGTCAAGAACTATGACTGAAGCCAAATTGAATTTGGATCTCAGTTCCATCATATTCCAGCTCGAGGATTCTGCATTAACCTGTTGGTGGCTCATCTGTCCCAAAGGTGGGGGATTACTGTAATATAAGTTTCATAGATGTGATAATTGAATTAATATTTGCAAAGCCCTACGTAAATATTTGTCGAAGTTTAGCTTTCCCAAGCGAATGCCCTCCATTGCCAAGTGTTGGCTCAATCACATGGATGCAAAGGCGATCGCAGTTCTATGAGAAGTCATCCGCTCTGTCTTCACGTCTTGCACTTTGGAACAGAAGCTGGGTGAATGGGATTGACCAGCCATGAAAGCCACCCCCTCTTTGAGATGGCATGTTGGACAGAGGAGAAATGGGTTCCATAGTGGAAGAAAAGTTCAAGATAAGTTGTTTTTGTTTTTGTTTTTTTTTCCTCTCACAGTAGCCATGGGCACCCTTCAAATTTCTGTTAGGTGATGACAATATAATTATACAGTAAAATATTCTGTCTCTAGCTATCCTTTGTGTGCCTGTAAGTCATCTCCAAAGAGTCTCAGCTTGTAAAGGCTGCCTTTGGCTATGTGTTTAGTGTGATTTCTCTGAAAAAAAATATGCATGAATAAACAAGCCTTCAAACATAAATAATTAATATTTATCACTTAGTGAAAGCTGCAGCAAATACAACTTTGAGGTGACAGAAGACAGCTGATCTAAGACAAGGTACCATGTGTTCCGAGCAGCATGCGCCCACTGACTCCCAGACCTGTGTTTGCAGATGTGTAAGGTGGAAGGACGATAATCGCAGGGAAGACTACCCCCACATCCTCTCCCCGTTCGCCCTGTTCCCATGGGTTGTGAGTATTTGCCAAAGAGTCCCCTCTGGAGGGCAGTGCAGTACCACAGTTGTTGGAGCAGCCGATACCTCAAACGTTCCAGAAATTCACTTTAAAGTTTCTTGGCTCTGTGATATGTGAGTCACCCCTGCCTTAAATACTCCAAAG
The DNA here is from genome assembly GCF_903992535.2 of Arvicola amphibius. NCBI lineage: Eukaryota > Metazoa > Chordata > Mammalia > Rodentia > Cricetidae > Arvicola > Arvicola amphibius. The sequence goes on from NC_052053.1 coordinate 135,700,543, forward strand.
GGAATGTGAAGGTCCAAGTCAAGGCTCTTGTGGCAAGGGCTGGTGTGCTGTGTTGGGGAGCTGGACTTCAAAGCTCTGCCTAGAAAGGGGGTTCGCATAACCAAGTGGAGAAGCTGGAGGGCAGATCTGCCCCTGCTTGGTCTGGTTACTTTTGTGTTTCAATGTTGCAATCCTTGCTTTTGGATCTGTCTTCCTCAAAAATACCCCTCTGCATGTTAACAGGAAAGTTAAGGATAGCCTATCCAGGGTCGTGCAGAAGGTCCGTGTCAACAAAATATCTCCCTGCACCTCAACAAAACAGAAAAATGTTTTGAGAAATGCTTCACTTTTATGAGCAAGTAATCCTCATCGTTATTGCGTTTGTCGTAGCATCTAAAGTTTCTCCCGTAGCCACACCGACCTTCACATGCTTTTGTATTACGAAACCAAGTCTTTATGTAATCAAACTGAAGAGAGAGTGCTTAATTAGCAGCACATGGCCTTCCACGGCCCTTGTTTCCGTGGATGCCATCCTCTGGAGAGGCCTTTATAACAGAAAGACCTGAGATACAGCGATGTTTCTGGAGTAAATAGCACGAGGCTCCCCCCTCCCCCAGACCCCCAAGCCTGAGCCATTTCAGCAAGGATGTGGCTGAAGGATGACCTCAGATCTTACAGCTTCTGAGAACCACAGGTGTGGAGGTTGTGAAAGACCTTTTTTTTGTGAGCAAAACAAATGTGTTTTTCAGCCCCAAATCATGATGTAGTCTTATTAAACCTAAAAGAATTGAAGAACGTTAAGTAAACAGCCCTTTTCCCTACCTCTGTGCCCCTGAGCATAAAACTAATAATGCCTGTTCTGGCTGCAGAGTGACCCTGAGCTACTGTCACGGCCCTCTTATTCCCCAGGAGCAAGTGAACTCTGTATCAGTTAGTTGAAGGAAATTGATGACATTATTCGATGCATCTGGGGGACCAACAACCTAGGATTGAACCACACAACAGAAGACTGGCCAGTGCTTCCATGTGACCAGCACACATTGATTAGCGAGATCTCAAGCTGTTCCCTGCCCAAGCCAACTTTGTACTTTGCACCATAGGAAAGGGGCGGGCCCGGCTCTTTAAAACCGTGAGCTTAAGAGTTTGCTTCCAGCCCCCGTCATAGTGTAAGGGGCGTGCTCTGCACAGGCACGTGGGGTTTCATTTGTTCTTCCGATTTGGTGCTTTCTCCACAATCTGAATTCGGCTCACTTGAAGTCTTTCATTCTGATGTTAGTGGATGCACATGCTAATTTTTTTTTGCCTTTAAATTAAACTTCACATTTGTTAGTGGCAAATCCTGGATTATATATTTTAAGAGGATAAAAACACTATAAAGAAAATATTTAAAAATTTTGCTATAAGAGAGTTTAGATGCATAATTTAAATAGAAAGTCCATTTTAAAACCAGCGCTACTCAATGTACTATGTACAAAGAACATTCGCTTACCTCGCTGGTGAAAAAGTCATGTTAAATATGAGCTCTCGTTACTTTTCTTCTCATTTATTATGTTTGCCACTTCATTGTGACCTCACTGTGCCCTTGTAGTTTATGGACTAAAGGCAACCATTCTGTAATAATGAAAATATGCAGGCAAGCTTTATCACCTAGGAAAGATTTGGTTTTAATATTTGGTTTAAATGAACACAAGTTGGTGTTTATAAAACTGCCCCATGATGCTTGAAAGAGAGAAACGTTAATTGCAGTTACCGTGCTGATCTGGGCTTTTCCAGACTGGTGGATGTGAATCAGCAGACCTGCTTACGTTCATTACAATGGTTTTGATTCACTAAGATGCACATTGTCCCCAAATTAACGCTTTAAAACTTTTAGAAAAGAGACCTAAAAATCAAATCGTTCACACCCACACCATTTTGTGATTTCTTGTTTGATTTGTTTTTCTAGTCTAGACCCTAACTGGCTGCTCCTTAGTCTTGCTGTGATTTCAGATAATATCTATAGTCTGACCTCTTGAGAGGCATTCTCCTGCCCCACTAGAAGTGTTCCTAAGGCAGCTGAGGTGGCCACAGAAGCTCAGCGCATCCATGAAACAAAAACTCTCGTGCACCCTTGTTTCCTTCTTCGAATTCAGCGTTTGAAATCTTTGGGGCTTGGTCCTTAGGTTTGGAAACAAACTGGGCCTCACGTGACCCTGAAGATATGAAGAAGCCGGGCGGTGGTGGCGCACGCCTTTAATCCCAGCACTCGGGAGGCAGAGGCAGGCGGATCTCTGTGAGTTCGAGGCCAGCCTGGTCTACAAGAGCTAGTTCCAGGACAGGCTCTAAAAAAGCTGCAGAGAAACCCTGTCTCGAAAAACCAAAAAAAAAAAAAAAAAAAAAAGAAAAAAGAAAAAAAAGAAGATATGAAGAGCACGTGATGCAAATAACTAAATTGATGAAAAAAAATCTCTGCTCTTTCTCAGCTGTTCTACAGCAGCCTAGGTGCAGTCTTTGTTCTCAGGCGGAAACGCTGGTGATTGTCCTTGGGATAATAGCTCTTAGACTGTGTGGACTGTAGTCACTGTGGGCTGTGAGCCGAGTGCAGACGCCGGCACTCTTGGACATCCCATGTTTCCTCCATGAGAAGTCAGCTGGGGTGCAGGGGAGCTGCCCGGGGGTGCAGTGGAGCTGCCTGGGGTGCAGTGGAGCTTCCTGGGGTGCAGTGGAGCTTCCCGGGGTGCAGTGGAGCCGCCTGGGGTGCACTGCAGCTGCCTGGGGTGCAGTGGAGCTCCCCCGGGGTGCAATGGAGCTGCCTGGGTGCAGTGGAGCTGCCTGGGGTACAGCAAGTTTCAGAGCCAGTGTCCAACCTCAGCGCAGAATTTGCGAGGTCTGGTGTTAATCTCGCCAGCATCTGGGTCCCAGAGATCTTCATTTTCAGCAGAGTGCTTATGTCTAGGGAATACCTCTGGGACTAACATGATCTTGACAAATTCAAAGGAGAAGTTATCTCATTGGTAGCAAAAGGAATAATTCAGTATTAGAAAATGGTAAGGTAAAAATGCATGGGTCTGTACCAGGTTCCTCGGTATGTATGTTACAGATGTTAGCTTGGTGTTTTTGTGAGGTGAGAGTGTGTATATCTCTGACTCTTTATCCTGTTTGGGGGCCCTTTTCCTCCTATTGGGCTGCCTTATCCAGTCTTGATATTCGCCTTGTCTTATTGTATCTTGTTTTGTCCTGTTTGGCTATCATCTCTTGGAAGCTTGCTCTTTTCTGAAGGGGAAGCCAAGGGAGAGTGGATCTGAGGGAGAGGGGAGGTGGGGGAGGGCTAGGAGGAATGCAGGGAAGGGAATGTGTAATTGGGATATACTGTGAAAGAAAAATCCATTTTCAATTAAAAATGAATTTCTCATGACCAACGAGGTACATATTAAAACCATGACTTCTTTTAATGTTTTTATTGCTTGACATCTTCATCCGTTTTATATCAATAAGTTCAGTCGTTTTTATCTCAGCCCCCCCTCACTCTGAGTGGGAAAGCCTTTACCCAGCTAGGCCTCACACTCTGTTTCACCCACTGTTCTTGTGCGTGGCTCACTGAATTAAATTACAGTAGCATAACGGCAGCTACACCACTGAAGAAAACAGCACTCTTCCCCAAATAAGGAAGAAGCGCATGGTAGTCTCCCGTGTTCCTACTCTGTCCATGGTGAAAGGCGGGCAGGCCCTGTCTCCTGCAAGTCTTGTCCAGGTGGCTGCAAGTGCAGCAAGTTCCTGGATGCAGCTTCATTCCCCATCCTCTGACTCTCGCGTTACTTCAGCCGCCGGCGGCAATGTTCTCTGGGCTTTGGAGATGCGACCCCGCTATCCGATTTAGGGCACCTACCATGAATTCCTCACTAAAGTGATGCTTTAGTTTGCTGTGGACTGTTGGAAAAGGGCACAGGCGGCTGATTTTCTCAAAGATACCGGCTACATAGACCTTCACCCTCGGATCTTCAGAAGGTGAAAATACACAGTGCGTGGTCCTAGGACCTGGGTTGCAGGAACATCCCCAGAAGCTTGGTTTGGTAAGGGAATGGAATCCCGTTTAGTTACCTTGATCAAAGTAAGACATTTTGAAGGAGGCACGTGTCTTTATGGTTGTGTTCTGATTTGTTTGGTTCTAGGCTTTTATATTTAAACATAGACCATGAATCATATCTATAGAGGTACAAAATAGGTTTGTGGCTCCAGGTCGCGGGGCTGGAATAGGTGGGGAGATTTTATTAAAGTAATTGAAATGTTTTAAATGTGGATTGTGCAGTCAGTTACACAATCTGGTTTAAATATAATATTTAATTAAATTAACTTAATTAAATATTTAATTGGTTAAGTTTATATGTATATATCAATAAACTTTTAAAGTGCATATAAAATAGCTAGAAACGATCTATAGCCATGCTTTCAGACAGTTATTGTTGGCATCAAGTTCAGAAATCTCTCCTAAGGTGTTTACTCACGATTCAGTTTTTCAGAGTCACGCTAAACTTTGTAAGAAAAGCATCCAGGCAAGCCTTTCTGGTGCCTGCTTCCCTTTCCGACCACTTCATTCTTCCCTGTCGCCTCTAGAGGGCAGCACACGTGCTTTGAAAGGGAAGAGCCTGACTGAAGTCCTAACTTGCAGGCTCCTGAGCAGGCAGCCGCTGGTTTCAGGGTCCCACCCTGAGTCCCTTTGCAGCAAGGAGCTTTGCAGAGACAAGCAGGAAGTGGCTCTCTCCTCCCCCTCGTTAGCGCCTCTGTTTCACTCGGATATGTATGCTCTACAAATATCCTTTGGCCTCTGTGTATCCACGACATGTCCAAATGACGACTTAGGTCGTCAGGATAGCAGCCAGTTAAAGCACATGACAGTCTGTACACAGGGGAGATGTGAATCTGGAGAGATTGTGATGAGTGTCCCTGAAATAATAAAGTTTGTGAAATTTTAGTGTGAGAGCTATACTCTGCCCAGACAGAGAAGGGGCCAGAATTTGTTACAATGTGTCAAGCTTCAGACACAAAGCCCAGAGAACTTAAGTTTTGTTGTCGTTGTTGTTTAAGGAAAGGATTTGTATGTTTCCCTCCAGGTCACAGTCCATCATTGGGAGAATTCCTCAGAAGGAGCAAATTCTGCTGACAAGTGAAATTCAAATTTAATGTCCCACTTACTTATCCCTGGTACATTTTTGTAAAAATAAAATATATATTCATAGAGTTGACATTAGCCCTAGAGACGAGTCGCATGCAATTTTATTTTATATGCAATTTTTAAAAATAACACTAATTCATGCCTTAGAGCTCTGGAGCCTAGAGCCTCTGAAATTGAAGTACCAGGGAATGCCCTGCCTGGGTCAGGCTTTCTGGCCCATAGACAGTGCCTCTACTACCCCCTTATTTGATGGAAGAGGACACCCACTTCACCAGAGTCTGTTTGAGAAGGATGCCAATTGCATTCAAGAGAGCCTCACATTCATGGCCTCAGTGATGTGGGACTCCCCTCTTTATGCTGTGAATATGTTTTATTACCATTGGTTAATAAAGAAACTGCTTTGGCCTATAGCAGGGCAGAATAGAGCTATATTGAATGCAGGGAGAAAAGAAGGCAGAGTCAGGCAGGTGCCATGTTGATGCCAAAGAAGAAAGATGCTAGAACCTTACCAGTAGGCCACAGCCTCATAGTGATACACAGATGAATAGCAATGGGTTAATTTAAGATGTAAGCACTAGCCTGGAATACACCTAAGCTATTGGCCAAACAGTGTTATGATTATTATGATTTCTGTGCAATTATTCAGGTCTGAGAACCCAAGAAAAAAATGAGAAATCACCATTTTCACATGAGCATCTTCCAAAGGTCTCCATCTCCTAAAGCCATTGCCTTGAGATTAGATTTCAGCATATAAAGTTTTTGCCTTCTGTACTATTTTATTACTCAGATTACCAAAGGAGAAGACATTACAAAACATAGAAAAAAATCACATACTTATCACTGGAATTATGAAAGGTTTTTAATATAAACTTTAGTACATAACATACCTTCTCAAACATGCATCCATTTTTTCTTTTGGTTTTTCAGACCAAAATATCATAGACTGAATAGCTTAAATAATAGAAAGCCAGTCTCTCAGAATTTAAGAGGCTGGGTAGTGTTAGGTTTAAAAGAGAAAGAAAAGCATCGGTAGGTTCTAGAAGAAGTTGCTGAGCTGAAATCTTCTTCAAGGTCATAGACTTCTTATCAACACTGAGAATATAAAGTAGAAATTTTGTTGTTGTTCTTTTGAGACAGGGTTTCTCTGTAGCTTTGTAGCCTGTCCTAGAACTCACTCTGTAGACCAGGCTGGACTTACATACAGAGATGCTCCTGCCTCTGCCTCCCGAGTGCTGGGATTAAAGGTGTGCACCACCCATGCCTGGCACGAAGCAGAAATTTGAAGTATGAGAAGGGAGGGGCTTTAATTCTACCGGACAAGCCTGGGTACCATGTCTTAATATTAATGCGGGAAGGAGAGGTTCCCACCCTGCTGGCATCGATCTCTGTTAATAAACGGTTTACAGTATGGGCTTGTAGCCAGATTACCTTATTCTCAGGCAACAGGAATAAAAGGTAGAATCCAGTCCTTTGTGACTGCAAAGCCACAGGATGGTCTGTTAGCCGACTGTAGCAGTTCCTAGAGGTGAAAGCAAGACGAAGGGAAGGGTAGTGGATCAGGCTACCACATGCAGAAGGTGTGTGCTCTAGAGGGTATCGGAAGTTAGCGTGCCAGGACGCTTCAGTTCTACTCAGTATGGCCACAGCTTTGCTGGGTCTCTAGACATATTTTTTTTTTTGTGAAGAGAGAACAAGTTCTTCGATCTCTTCTTCTCCTGATCTCTCTCATTTCTTTTTATTGAAAATAGATTCTTTTCTCATACACTGTATCCTGATAATAGATTCCCCTCCCTCTGTTCCTCCCAGCTACTCCCCCAGCTCCCTTTCCCTCTGCTTCCCTCTGGATCCACTCCTTTTCTCTCTCTTACTGGAAAATAACAGGTTTCTAAGAGATGACAAGCAAAAACATGACAAGTAAAAAATAATAAGAAGGAGCAAAAACTGTCCCATCGAAGCTGGACACGGCAGCCCAACAGAAGGGACAGCGTCCCAAGAGCAGGCAATAGAGTCAGAGACCCGCATGTTCTCACCGACGGGAGTCCCACTAAAATACTACGCTAAAAGCCGTAATACATAGAGGTCCTGATGCAGACCCATGCCAACCCCGAGTTTGCTGCTTCCGTCTCTGTGCGCTCATCTGTGCCTGACTTGGTTGACTCAGAGGGCCATGTTCTCCTGGTGTTCTCTGTCCCCCATGCTCTTAAAAACTCCACAGGATTCCCTTAGCACTGAGAGGAGAGATTTGATGGAGACTCCCCATTGAGACTCTTTCTCCAGGTGATGTTCCCATCCTCTCTGATGATGACTGGTAGTGCTTGGTTTTACAGACTATCTGGACAATCTAGTCTCTGGTTCTCAGTGACCCTAGCAGTATCAGGTATGCGTTTTTTTTTTTTTCCCATGGAGCTGGTGTTAAGTCAAGTCAGACAGGGCCACTCCCTAAACTCTGTATCACCTTTGCCCTAGAATATTTTGCAGGCAGGGCAGACTGTTGGTCAAAGATTTTGTGGCCGGGCTGGTGTCCTCCTTTCCCATCTGTAGCCTGCAGAGTACCTTCCAGCACCAAGGACACCAGAATGTAGGCCATGTGAGCACCAGCTTGACATCTCCATGTTCAATGAGTTGTGTGTGTGTTGTCCTTGGCGACCGGGACACTCTGTCAATTTGCAGAGTCATCTCTTTGTCTTAGTGACAGACTGAGTTGTTTGGGAATCTCCCTGGGATCCCCTTGGCCAACAACCCAATTGGATGCAACCCAATCCTGCCACTGGAAGCTTTGTTTGGTAACAAGAGATGGCCAGTTGAGACTCTGTAGCCCCCATTACTTGGAATCCTTATTATGATCACCTTAATAGATTCCAGGAAGTTTCTGGCTACATGAGGATTTCACACTACCCTTCAAAGACTGCCAATTCCATTTATCTCCCCCTGCATCCCATTTCCCCCCAACAAATCACTCCCCACCCCACCCCAAGTCTGTCATAAAATCTATTCTATTTCTCCTACCAATGGAGATCTATATGTTTCCCATTCGACCCCTCCTCTTGACCTCACCTCTCTGGGTCTATGGATTATTCTTGGTTATCATTTGCTTAACAACTAATGCCCACTTATTAAGTGAATATATTCCATGTCCATCCGTTTGCCTGCAAATTTCATGATGTTAATTTTTAAACTGCTGAGTCATACTGCATTGTATAAATATACCATATTTTCTTTATCCATTCTGTTGAGGTTGTTTCCAGTTTCTGGCAATTGCAAATAAAGCCACTGTGAACATGGTTGAGCAAATGTCCTTGTGGTTGGATGGAGTGTCCTTTGGTTATATGCCCCAAAGGTAGCTCTATTTCCACATTTCCGAGGAACCCCCATACTGATCTCCACAGTGGCTGTACGAGTTTGCACTCCTACCAGTAATGGAAGAGTGTTCCCCTTGCTCCACATCCTCTCGAGCATGAGCTATCACTGGTGTTATTGATCTTAGTCATTCTGACAGGTGTAAGATAGAATCCTAAAGAAGTTTTGATTTGTATTTCCCTGATGGCTAAGGATGTTGAGTATTTCTTTAATTGTGCCTCTGCCGTCTGGGTTTCCTCTGCTGAGATTCTCAGTGTAGGTCTTTAGCCCATTTCTTAACCGGATTATTTGCATTTTTGGTTTTGTTTTTTGATCTAGTTTCTTGAGTTATTTATATATTTTGGATTTTAGTTCTCTATCAGATGTGGAGTTGTTAAGAATCTTTCCCATTCTGTAGGCTGCTGCTTTGTCCAATTGATGGTGTCCTTTACCTTACAGAAACATGAAACTGGAAACAGTTTCATGAGGTCCTGTTTCTTAGTTGTTGATCTTACTGCCTGAACTGTCTGTGTTCTTTCCAGAATGTTGTCCCCTGCGCCATTGCTTTCAAGCTGTTCCCTACAGTTTCTGCTCATGTAGAAATACAGCCTGTATAGATGATTGGGAAAACAAAAACAATATCCATAAAAAGCACAGCCTGTAGTTATGGGTCAGAATTACCTCTAGCATAAAGAACGGGAAGTATAGCTCGTGGCTGTCTTTAGGCTAGGGAGTCAATAATGAGTTTGGTAAAGGAGATTTTTGGTGGTCCTAGCATGTAAAAGATAGAGGAACTCAAAGTTCTCTTGAGTGGGGGAGGAATATGAAACACGTTAGATGAGAAACAACCTGGCATAGTAGGAACGGAACAGGTATTGAGATGTCTCCCTGTGAGGGTGGCTGTGGAGATAATGAGCCTGAACCACATCTCTGTGAGAGGCTTCTGTCCCGCCCAATTCCACAGCTGTTCAGTCCCACACGTGCACCGTGCATGGGCGCACACATAATGAAAAATTAATCTTATAAAAATCATTGTTGCAGCTTAATTTCTGATGTATATAGTGCATACGCTGAAGTAGGAATAGGAGGGAAACAGTGTCTTCTTTAAAGGTGTAAATGTGTGTGTGTGTGTGTGTGTATGTGTGTACATGTTTGTATTTGTGTGGGCACACATGCAGGTACGTGCACACATGGTAGCCCACGACTGATTCCCGGAGCCACCCTCAATTGTTCTGGTACCTCATTCACTGAGGCAGGTCTCTCAGTCAAACCTAGAGCTCATCCACACAGGTAGTTGTGCTGTCTGCTTGCTCAGGTGTCCCCTGTCTTGTAAGATGAGTTGGCATTTCATTTATGTTCTGGGACTACGAGCTGTTCCTGTGCTTGTGTGGAAAGTGCTTTACCCCCTTAGACGTCTCCCCAGCCTTCTTTACTGGGAATTCTTCAAGGGTAGAGCAACCCTAGACTATGGCAGAAGAACTGGCTCTTTTTCTGTGTCAGTTTCTAACCTGCCACAGTTACAGGCACATGTTCTTTTTTAAGTTTCTAAAGCTCCTTCCAAAAAAGCCTGATTGCTATAATAAAATAACATCTATTCTGATAAACATAAGATGATGTTTTAGTTTGGAAAATTCCTTCACGTACCCTCTGGATCGTGGTCTCCATCTCGTTTCCCAGTTTCTTAGGAAGGAAATAACCCGGGTTTTCCAGGCATGGCCTCTTTCCTTTACCTACTCACAGCCCAGATCAGAACCGTGTTTCTTCACAACATCACTCATGCATGCTGGTTTTCTGTTTGAGGAGTGACACTCCCTTCTCCCATCGGGGAGAACTTCAAACTTTTAAATTCAATTTTAGCTTAAATGTTCACACTCTTATATTTGGTGCATAATTACATTCAGTTTATTTCAGCGGAGAAACCAAAAGAAGTATTCATGTCTCCCACTTTAGAAACACGGACTCAATATGGACACCATCCCACCACAGGCTCCTTCCTGACGAAATGCTTAATACTACTTTTTAGAGAAAAGGCCTTGACTCTAATTCCTGTGGCCATGCTATTTCCAACGTGTGATTTTCCAAATTGTCCTTAGTCGGCAAAACTCTTTAATGTACTGCTTCCTTTATTGAAGGGAGAGCAAGAGGAACACTCTGGCAGAAAGCCAGTTTAGTGCTGATACACTCTAGAGACCATCTGTCAGGGTAGGAGCTGCTCTGTCCCTTCAGGTCCTCCTTAATTCTTCCCTTCTCTCTGAGCCAGCTCCCAGATCTCCTGGGATGTCTTGGGTCAAGGACAAGTGCTGAGTCAGCACAGGCCACAAGCTCAGGCTACCCTGGTGCTCTTGCAGCTCTCTCTGCAGTGCCTGGGGAACACACAGAGGAACAGCAGCACAGTATCCAACCATCCAACAGCTCAGGCTACCCTGGTGCTCTTGCAGCTCCCTTAGTGCTTGGGTGAACACACAGAGGAACAGCAGCACACTCTCCAACCCTCCTGCGAGCCATAGCTCTCCTCGCTTACTATGGATTGTTTTGGAGGGAACAGAATGAGCTGTTAGGCTGCGAATGACATACCATTTCCTACTTGACCATGTGGGCTCTCGGCATTTATCATGTTCCAGCCATCACTTCCAAGCCTCACCACACAACTGTAGAAATGGAAGGGGCCCGTTGTCACCACCATGTGTAGTGAACTGGCTTTCTCTGCATGTCTCAGAGGCAAGCAGTGTAGCTTAATAGTATGCATATAAAAGAACCTTGATTAAAAAATACCAGTCTTGATATCTGGGGAATATAGACTCTTGGTAATGTAGATGATCCAATCACCGGAAATCATGATATGTGTTCTAGATTTGGGAGATGTTGGAGGATTTTTTTTGGAAATATCGATTCAATATTGATTACACCAATCTATGTTATGAAGCTGTGAGTGCCAATGCTAAGTTACTTCTTTTCCAAAAAAATGAGCAAAGGTTGGTGTGAAACTGGTCCAGTTTCTGTTCTCATTGCTATTTCACATGGACCATCAGCCTGTCGTGTTGGAGATTTTAAATCTCGTCTGGTAAATGAAATTTAAAATTCATGCAGAACTTAACTTTTAGCAAGGATTGCTAGAAAAATCCCGAGGACTGAATGTGCAGTCTGTTCATTCAAGGTCAGAGAGCATAATTTATTACATTTAGTTTGTATCTTTCTTGCAGTGAAAACCTAGACCTGAAAATCATCAAGCGTGTTGAGTACGTGGGGGGAAACAGAAATGCATCCCTGATTGGTTCAAGTACCCAGAGGCTTTTAGACATGTGCTGATAAAAGCTCATTAAAGCAGTGAACTAGCTAATAAGCAAGTTTGCATTCTGAATTGATTAAAGAATGCTTATGACAAGAAACGCACATTACCAAAGGAATTACAACCTTTAATTATAATTAATTCTATTTATCGCTCTTAAAGAAAGATAGAGTTTAATAAGGTAGTTTTCTTAAAGCCTTTAATTCAGTGCTTTTATTTTCTCCACAGTGGGTTTTCATATAATTTCCTTCCTTATTTTTTCTTAATGTCAAATTAAGAGCCTATCTTTTGTAACTTCCTAGTCTCTGATTCCATGTACTTTTGAAGGGGGTTGTATTAATGGGCAAGATTGAAGATTGCTAAGTAATTTTGTGTTTTAAAAGAAATTTAATCATAGAAGAAAAACTGGCCCATTTTTATTCATTTTATAGAATGTAATTTAAATTACCCAAAAAGAAAAGAGAGAGACAGGGAGGAAGAGAGGAAGGAAGGAAGAAAGGAAGGTAGGTAGGAAGGAAGGAAGGAAGGAAGGAAGGAAGGAAGCAAGGAAGGAGTATAGATAAACGGTAGCTTGTTTTCTTAAAGGGACATCTTCTTTTTTTTTTTTTTTTTTCCTGAGTTCTGCTTTGGGACTCTGTATGCTGATAAATCTCTGATCTGACTTTGGCTGGACTCTCAAGTGCCATTATTGATTCAGTAAGTACAGCTAAGTCAGCCCATCTGCTTCCTATTCACAAAATGGAGGCATTTTCTGCTTCTGATTTGCCCATCAGAAGTGCCATGTTCCAAGGAGTAATTCAAGGAGACTAATGGCTGAGCAGTGAGGAGGGTGCACATGTAGCTAGAGGATGGCACTTATAGGTGCCTCCCTTGCTGTGATTGATGTCTGTCTGCGGCAGTGGCCTCAGCCCCCCTAAAGCTCTAACCCTGTAATACAGTCCCCAGCCATAAAATTATTTTTGTTGCCCCTTTGTTACTCTAATTTTGCTACTGTTATGAACTGGAAGGTAAATACCTGTGTTTTCTCATGGTCTTAGTGACCCCTGTGAGTGGGTCACGTGAACCCCAAAAGAATCACATTGCAACCTACAGGGGGAGAGCCACTGATCTAGAGGATGTGACTTCTGTAGTTTTATGCAATAGGCACCAAATCTTATCAGCTGGGCCAGAGACTGGCATGGCCCCATGGTTGGCTTTTCTTGGTGAAGTTCCCTATATGCTTTTTCCACATGTGACTTTTTCTCTAAACATCTTCAAGTTCAACTCCTTCGTTTTGAACAGTCGGCTGTATCAGACTGTTGTGTGAAAGCCATGCACTCACTTATCTAACGTCCTAGTAAATGGCCACCAGGAGTCCTCGGCCGCTCTGCAGACAGTGTCTCCTTCATCTCTACTACACACCTCTTCCTTGCTTTTCGAAAGGCAAGGTTGGGGTCACTAACCTGGTCATGGTTTCTTGATGTGAGGCAGGATAGCCAAGGTCAAGATACTGGGCTCCCCAGCTGAATTCCCTGGGGAGAGTCTCTGCTGCAAACTAACCGTGCCTGGCTGGCCACGAGACCTTTGAGTTCTTTGTGTTCTGCAGATAATGTCGGACTGGTCCTTCAGGCCCTCGTTCAAGACAGTGTTCTATTTTCACTGCACGTTACGAATTAATTTGAAAAGAAAGGTCATAGATAGCCACCAAGCTCATCTTCCATTTTCAACTTCCGCCCAGTACTCTCCTATTTTTGTTTAAAATGATGCTGATACCTAGTTACATTTATATAGTCTGTTCTTCATTCATTTTAATATGAAAATATATAAAATGGTTTGGATTAAGCAAATTATAGGAAATCTAAAATTGGCTAGTTCTGTAAGTACACATTTCTTAACATTTAGCATCGAGTATCTTTTAATAGAGGAAGTCAAATGCTTAGAGAGGCCAAGCCCATAGCACGCATAAAGGGACAGCCCTGCTCAGGGTCACCAGGCTGGAGCTAGCCGTCTCAGCTAGTGCCACCGAAGTCCGTATTCAGCAAGGATGTTACCCTTTCTTCTATCTTTCAAATTAAGGATACTGTATTTTTAATACTATATCTCACTGAAAGGTGAAAGACATAAAGGTTAGCTAAAAGAAGTGAAATCCCATAAACCAAACTGTAGATATGCACATTTTTATATGCATGTATAATGTGTAGTGTAGAAATTATGGATATTTTTAAAATTAAAGAAGCCATCTTCAGTTTGATTTTGTTTGTTTGGTAGGCTTGTTGTTATAGCATGGTAACGCGTGCCTTCTTCTGCAATTTGCCTTTTTCACTGACTCATGTTTCTAAGTCCATTCTGAGCATTTTATGGAATTTGTTCACATTCCCTGCCCTTTCCTCTTTCATTACTTGATGAAGTCATTTGCTCACAGTTTCCTCCTTGAGCATTAGTGGAGGTTGTTGCTGCAAGGTCAGTGCTCTCTAGAGTGTAATTAGCTTTTTCTAGGCTACATTAGAAATGGAATTAGGAGTCATAGGGTGTGTGCATCTTCCATGTCATGGCTTAAAATTATTTTTTAAAAGTTGAAACAATTTATACCCCTGCAGGTAGAGTGTGAGAGCTCTCATTGCTCTGAATCTTCCTTGGCACCTACACATTCAGCTTGCTTGATTTTTGTTATCTCCAAAATAAATGTTCTATAATCTTAATTCCTCAGTGTGAGTTTGGGTTCCTTTTGATATATTTGTTTTTCTTTGGGGTTCTTTCACTTATAGAAGCTATTGAACAATCTGATGTTAGCCTGGGAATTTTATATCACCAGTATCCTTCCCCAGGTTATAAATTATTTCCCCTTTCTTTCTCTTTTCATATATGAAAATTTAGTTTTGTGAGTTTAAATTTATTTTTACTAGACAGTTAATCGTCTTTAAGTCTTGGTGAAAGATCTTGAAATTTCCTTCTTTATTTTATCTAAGGCAGGAGCAGCCCCGCCCTCTTTTCCTCCTCCTCCAGCTGGAATGCCTTTGTGTGGAGCACAAGCTGGGGATCCCATTCATTTTTGTGGCCGATCAATCACATGTCACTGACAAGCCAGTGATCTGTAGCACCATCCCTGCCACGAGTCCAGACTCCGGTGCCTCCCAGTGGTGAACACTGTGCTGTGCCTTTCACGGGTGCTTCTTACTTAGGAAACAAAGCACACTGTTTCGTGGGGGAAATTACTTTCCGATTTATTTGTGAATGAACACCATCAGTTTCATCTGACATCTTTCTCTTTCATCCCCGTGTGCCAGCATGCGGACTTACTCTTTCCCCCGAGTCTCCTGAGGAGCCACTGAATCCCAGTGAGAAGAATAATGCACATGTCTAGGTTTCAGATTCTCAGTCAGGGAGACGGAGAAGTTTGTATAACTAGTGGCCAACCCAACTAGCAAATGCCTCTCCCTGGAGCCACCAAGTGGAGAAGGGGCTATGGGATTGAGGAACTTGCCACATAGTGTACAGCACTACACTTGAGTACGTTGTTGACAAAAATACCGCATGTATCCAGACAGAGTGATTATAAACTACCCTTGTATTCCATCTGCTATTAGTTTAAAAATCTGCTAAAGCCGTTTTCCATCCCTTGAACACCTACCATCTCACTAAGGGCTTTCACACGATTTACATCTGGGCCATCTGGGGCTTCTAAAACTCTCCCTCCTTGCTCTGCACCAGCACCCTTTGTGTTTCAAGGACAGAAGTCCTCCCCTGTTGACTCTACAGAATCGCTGGGTCATGTAGTGTTTCTCCCTCACTTCCCACATTATGAGTGCAATGAAAGTCCAAGTTGCTCATGAACCCTGTCAGAGCATGACCTGTCTCCAGGACAGTAGAATGTTGAACTGTGTGTGCGGAGTTTGTTCTTTTGCTTTCCTGGCTTCTCAGACATGACTATTCACATAGAAACTATGTTAATTATAACACTGTTTGACCAATGGCTCAGGCATATTCCTAGCTAGCTGTTCCATATTGAATTAATCCATTTCTATTTATCTGTGTATTGCTACAAGGCTGTGTCTTACCCGTAAGGTTCCGGTATCCTTCTCTTTCGGCAGCTACATGGCATCTGTCTGACTCCGCCTTCTTTTTCCCTGCATTCAGTTTAGTTTTCTTACCTACCTATATTCTGCTTTGCCATAGGCCAAAGCAGCTTTTTTATTGACCAATGATAATAAAACATATTCAGAGCATACAGAGGGGAATCCCACATCACTGTTTGTGATATACACAGATTTTCATTTTGAAAGTTTTCCTTTAGCGAATCCCCTCAAAAGGTAATTAACAACTCCTGCCATTATATTCTACAGCACTATTTTAAACATATTAATATGTATATCACACTTTCTGAGAGTCAGCCAAGAGTGGTCTGTTACCCATGACTTAATCTTTGTTCCTTCCAGTGTCTTCTCGTTCTCTAGTGTTCTTTTTGCCTTTTCTCTTCTGTCTTGACGATTTGTAAGTTAGTGTCCTGACCTGGAAGGGCAAGGGTTCTTTACTGTGAGCTCTCTGTCAGTTACTTGTTGACTTCCTCCTTCAGTGGAGGTTCTCACTGTGTGTGAAGCATCTTGAGGTTAGTCAGCTCAGGAAGCCAGCACTGCTAGGCTAAACATCTTTTTAGAACATTGTGCAGGGACTCCTGGAAGGGCCCCGTGGTCCATGCAGTAGCAGGTAGAGGTTTCAGCACTGTCTGTCTTCCTTCTGCCATCAGAGACAGAACTCTTGGCACCAGGGGAACTGCCGCTCCCCAGAGACAATGTAGAACCTCATAGGAGCCGAAGGAATTAATAAGCCACAACTATTAGGAAATAGGTTTTTCTTTTGTATGTTTAAAGTATTTTTAAGAGGATTTTAAGTTTTTTTTTTAAAGAGTGATTTACTCTTTTGGTTATGTTTAATTTTTATTACTAAACATAAATTGTCAACAGAGATCATGATACTCTAAGCGGGGCTATGAATTTTATTAGACTTGAGTATAAGTCATTAAGAAATAAATTTATTCTTTCAAACCATTGTGCACATATTCCTATAGTTTCTTCCAGCCTCAAGTGGTTTACCTCGTAGTCCCGTAGTCACTAGCAAGCCGGTCGGTGTGGTTCTTGTTAGAGTCCCATAAATCTAGAATATAATTAATTGCATATCCCTTCAAGCTAGCAGTGAAAGGAGTAACGCCGGCCAGGATTTTGATGTTTTGCCCTATTCCAAAACCAACATGATGGTGCCCGACACTGCTGAAAACATTAATTTAGAGAGTGGCTGGAAATCATGAGCTGCAGCTCTTGAACCCAAACAGTCTCATTTTTTTTTTCTGCCCAGATCAGAGCAGTCCGTGTAGTTAGAGCTTCACTCCTGATCTGGTTCCCTAGCTCCAGTGTGCCGTATTGCTGTGTTTATCCCAACACTGCTGCTTGTAATATGTCCTGAAATCATATGTGTGAGGTGGTTAGAACATGTGCTGTGTAAGAGGTGCAATCCACAACAGCTGGTTTATTTTATCTGACTTTTATCTAGCCCTTGCTGGCCATATTCTGGATTTTGTTTGACACGTTTTGCATAAGGATTCTGTTTGGTCCACACCACTGTACATAATGAACTATTGTGCTCCCCTAGATGACATCCAGTTGCCGAGAGCCTATAATGAGACGTCAGGTGAATTGCCCTGATTGGCATTGATGTATGGACTTGTTGAAATATTGCAGGGTCTCCTGATGGGGTAAAGAGGAGGATGGCTGTTTAGAGGTTTGGATCTCTGAAGCATTGAGACTGTAATCACATAAACAGAACCTCTTGTGGAGGACTGAGGTGTCACCACGCATTTTCTGGCTAATCCATCCATTCGTCTCCGTGGTCCAGAGCTTGTGCTTCCTGTCACCATTTGCCTTTGTTCTGCACTTTGATCTTTCAAAACGTCTGTCAGAAGAAAAGTGTTTATATTGAATTATGCGTGGAAAGGGGTAGGGTGAACACTTCAGAAGGTCGGCATGAAATTTCCTAAATAAACCTTGCCCGCTACTCTACAGCAATAATCCAGGCATGGATTTCAGCTCAGTGATATGTAGGCACGAGAATGACTTTCCCTCCATAAACTTTAAAGTGAATGTTTTGGCATGGGGGATTATATTTTGTTTTGTTTCATTTTTCTAATAGAATATATCTATCGTGCTGTGCACTTTTGAGATTAATTTTTGTAGAAAGAATATTAAACAAATACATTTAAAAATCCATTTTTCTCCTAAAATTCAGATTTAATAATGTTAACTAAATTAATGCTTGTGATGACGTATCTTCATGTGTGTGTATATAGTTTTCCTTATTGATTCTAGTTTTGTGCTATAAGCTAGCAGATCTATTGATATTTTTATGCTTATTATAATTTGTATGTTAGAAAAGATGGGAGATTCGGCAATGAACAATAGGATGTTTATACAGAGAGAAGAGCAGAAAATAGAGACATTATTAATTGCTGTGTTCTGTCACAATGATCTGTTTTCTCATTTCTCGTGTCTTTTAAAATAATTGTGGCAGCAGATGGTTTTATTTGTCCTGTGAAGTCTATGAAATAGTTTAATAACTGAGAATCAGTTTTCACTCACAGGATATTATGAACTATGGGTTCCCTGATCCATACTGACTTACCTTGTGACAGCAAAGCAGACTTCAGCTAGGATTTGACATCAGCCGTAAGCTGTCCTCTGTCTGCAGACTGTTGACACATCCTAGCTTCTGGAGAGGAGCAGATCCCGTGTAGGCTTGGGGCTCTTTGGAACTGAATGTTCAGTTGTTTTCCCACCTAAAAACCAGGCGTTTGAAGAATCCGATTGAGCTCAGCCATTCCAGTAAAGTGAGCCACATCCAACGCCTTCTGATTTGGCCTTTGAGGCAGACTGTGGGTGCAGAATTTTTAAAGTTTCTCTTGTGATCCCAATATGTGGGCAGAATTGAAAGGCTCTGAGTCCAGGGAATCAAACAGTGATTATAGCTGCAGGGACATCAGCTTTTTAGACAGAAGGAATTATGTCAACACTAATGAGCCACTCATCCAGAAAAACAAACTGAGAACCAAGACAGGCATGGCGAGGTGACTGGTGAGACGACAGCAGTCTGCTTCTCAGGTCTGGGTTTCATCTCATCTGTAGATTGTTGCAAGGAACCGCTTGTTCGTCCCGGGCTGCCCAGAACTGAAATAATCACACAGAAACTATATTAATTAAATCACTTCTTGGCCCATTAGCTCTAGCTTCTTATTGGCTAACTCTTAAATCTTAATTTAACCCATTTCTATTAATCTGTACATCACCATGAGGCCTACCAGCAAAGTTTCAGCACATCTGTCTCAGGCAGCCATGGCTTCATGGCATCTCCCTGATTCCGCCCTTCTTTCTCCCAGCATTCAGTCCAGTCCTCTAGCCTGCCTATGTTCTTCCCTACCAACAGGCCAAGGCAGTTTTTTTTTAATTCATTAATGGTAATCACAGCACCGAGAGGGGCCTCCCACATCAGTAGATCACCCAACATTAATAGTGATTCTCATTAGAATTTGACTGGCCTAGTCTAGACACTCCCTCCACTGTGAGGACCATTCCTGAATGTTTGTAGATACTGTGCTAGAAATTTTAGAGATTGCAGTTAGTTTTTTTTAAACTTTAGGTAAGAGGGACCCTCAGTTGATGATTGCCTTCATCAGACTAGCCCATGGTCATGTCTGTGGAGCATTTTATACATTGCTAATGGTGAGGGCTCAGCCTGCTGTGTGTGGTAAAATCTCTATGCAAAGAGGTCTGTGCTGCATGAGAACAGTATCCATGTAAGCCAGGAGGCCAGGAAGTGGCATCGCTGCCTGGTCCCGGCTGTAGTTCCTGTCTCCAGGTTCCTACCTCGATTTCCTGCCATGGCTTACCTCCACAATGGATTATAATCAGTAAGCCGGATAAAGCCTTCCCACTATATGGGGCTTTTAGCCAGTGTTTTATCACAGCAGCAGACCTGAGAACATCCTCCCTAGAGTAGACCTAGTCTAGTCTACAAAGTACCAACATTGGCAGGAAAAGTCATCCTTGACCTGCTGAACTGTTCCAGTAGGCTTCATCACACTCAGGGAGGTGAGCAGGACCTCAACAGCAGTGAGCGCCTATGGACTGTAAGGAGACAAATCATTTTGTACAGGCGAATCAGAATGCAGAAGCCTTATCCTGTCTTCCCATAGCAGTAGTCTTAATAAACTGAGAATTTTCTCTTGACACTTACATTTATATAATGCTGGTTCAAAACCTAGGTAACTGAAGTCAAGAGTCACATGTTTCTTGTTTTTGACCTGGTGCTATAGTGTTTCTGAGCACTAACAACTGCATTTTAAAATGCATTTAGAGCATTAAAGCAGTGTCAAGATGTCTTTTTCCTTTATTAAATTTCTATTATGTAAGTTATTTATAGTTTCAGAAAAATGTAATGACGTCATATAGTACTTTTGTATGCATATGTACATTTTCATGTGGATTGCATGTGCATATGTGTGCACATGTATGAAGAAGCCAGAGGTTGACTTCCAGTGTTTTCTTCTGTCATGTTTTACCTCACTTTAGAAGGTCTCTTATTGAACTTGGAGCTCCCTAATTTGGCTAAATTGCTCCCCAGTGAGGGCCAGAGACCCCCTTTACCTACTTCCTGTGTAGCATTGGGTGACAGATTCTTGCTGGTGCCTAGGTTTTTTTTTTTGTGCTGCCGGGACCTAGACTGGCCAGCGACCCCCTGGCCTGCTTCTGTTAGAAGTGGATGACAGATGCATACTGGCACCTAGGTTAAATTGATGCAGGGACCTGAATTTAGGTCTTCATAGAGGTAGTGCAGGCCTTTAAAACTAAACCATCTCTGTGCTACCCCCTTGTATTATATAAAAACGATAGCTTCTATACCCCATGACTCAGTTTACTCATGTCTGAGGCGAGGGAAACAGTAGCACTGCCTACTTTCCAGAGCTATTGTGATGTAAGATACATGCATGCATTTGGAGCATCTTAACAGTGAAATAACACTTGTTGTGCTAAACTTTGTGTCTAAGTCACTTAGACACATGGGTGAACTTCTTTGGGTCCACTGAAGACCTTCTTCAAATTTAATGGCCTCTCATAGTAGCTGGGGGGTTTCATAGCAGGAAATGAGGGGCAAAAGCCAGAACTGGTGTCCTGCTTGCTTTTGTGTTCAGGTACACGGAAGGGCAGGGAGAGGAGCACGCCACAGCCTGAACTCTCAGGTGACCCCGCTTTGCCAATCAATAACACTTTCCAGTCTTCCTTGAGATTTGTTTGTATCAAAATTTTGAAATATATTTTTTCTAGCCTTTTAGTTAGCCCAACGTTTACTTGTCAGTCAAGTGTTTCTGTGGTTGACACATAGTATTTTTTAGGTGTGAAAGTGTTATATAATTATTTAACTTGAGAACTTATAAAATAATTGGAGATAATAATTATTGATAAGATAAAACTTTAGAACAAAGTATTTTTATATATATCATATATATAATTGTATATATATAATTAAAATAACAGAATAGTAATAATATATGCTAAAGTCTGTGTCCCACTTATTTCTTTTATTTGAGTGAATGTTCATGTATTAAATGGTATAGAAAGCATATATGTATCTGACTTTATAATATTTTATCGATTACATTTAGTAAACATATGTATATAAGTATGTATAGTATATCACATACATATATGGTAATGAGATATATGCATGAGTTTCCATCTGGCCCCTTTCTGGTAGCATTTGTAGGTTTGGGAGAGAGTAGAAGTGTCCAAAAGGCAGATGTTCAGGTTCAGACAGGCCTCCTTGATTTTGAGTCTAGTCTGCACTATTAGCTACTCAGCCTCCCATAGACTATTTCACCCCATGGAGGTAGTTTCCTCTTCAGGACATCAGCATAAGAAAGCCCTGTTTCATAAGGTTATTATTATTTTTTTAAGAACAAATGAGATGACTTCTAAAATCTTCGTGGGATTCAGCTGGTGTTTTAGCAGGGTTTCTGTTCCTATTCTCTGTCCCCTGGACAAGCTAATGTCACCAGGCATGGTGGCCTCTGGCTGAGCACTGACTCAAATGCCCCTGCTCTCTCCTTTAGTCCCCGACTCACACCCTGTCCTGGAACTACATTCACATCAGGGCTACTCCTTACAGCCCAGGAGTTCAGACCCAAGTCCTCCCTCCCCTCCCTACCTTCATGGCCTTATTCCTGTCACCCAGCAGCCTGACATAGAGTCATTCATATGGAAAAGACATTAGTTTTCTGATTTTTAAGGTAAGAAATTATCTTAGTCAGTGGTCTATGACTGTGAAGAGACACCATGTTCAAGGCAGCTCTTAGAAAGTATTTCACTGGGGATTTGTTTCAGAGGTCAGTCTGTTATTGTCATGGAAGGGGGCATGGTGGCACATGTGACCTAGAGCAGCAGCTGAGAGCTATATCCTAATTCACAAGCAGAGAGCGAAGCTAGGCCAGGCACAGGCTTTGAAACCTCGAAGACAACCTCCAGTGAAGCACTTCCTCCACCCAGGCCACACCTGCTCCCACAAGGCCACACCTGTATAAGCCCATGAGGGCTTTTCTGATTCAAACCACTACAGAAATGAAATCATGTCTATAGGAAAATAAATAAAATATTGTATTATTTCAGTTTCTATATAATGGTGGTATTTGTAGATGTAGAATAGAGATGATTTAAATAAAAGTTCTAATTATTGTTATCATTTGTAGACTGTGACTTTAAATTGGGGGGAGGCTGAAAGATCATTCTGACTCCCCTGAAGATAGACCTGTGTGGCTGTGTTGGCACAGCAGGGAAGGAATGAGCCTGAGAAGTAGTGGTCCTTGGGGGGTGTGCAGTATGAGAAGACACTGGGTGGCAAGGTTAACGCATGACACCTACGGTGTGGGGGTTCACACGTGAAAGAACAGAAATAGATATTATGCTCACTTATTAAATGAATCAAAATATTATTGAATTGGTCAAAATAAATGCAATGTAGAAGAGGTACTCTTTCTTCTACATAAGATATGAAATTTTTGTATTGTGTTAGTTCAGTATACAGGACAGCAATAATCTAAGATGTCACTAATCTTTTCATAACCATAATTTTAAGTACATAGGATACATGCTCACATCTTCATGATTCACATCACAGTGCTTTAACTTGTCATCTTTTATATATCAGAACGGCTGGCAGCATGGGTTAATACATATTTCCATTTCCTGTTGTTATTGAATTATTGTTTATTTATATTGCTTTGGCAGCCTAGCAGACATCAAATAATCCTGCTGCACCATTAATGCTGCCCTCCAGCCCTAACCCAAAGGATGTGAGGTTTCTTTATCTTTGTGCGGAGTAAGGGGAACCGTTGGATACCAAGACTAAGACTCAGTTGAAAACACTTGGGAAGTATGGCTCAGTACTTTGAGCATCCCTGATCTCTACTTCAGAATCTATTTTAATTCACCAGTAAGCATATGTTTCTGCACTTAGTGTCCTAGCCCAGTCTGTTCTAATGGAACACCTCAAACTGTATTTCTCATCCACTGTAGGAATTACGGTTCTAGAGTATGGGCATAAGGGTTTGGAGAGCACACATGTTTGAGTGAGAACCTGTTGGAGGCATCCGTTTATTTGACACTATCACACTGGGGTCGGAATGTCAACATACGGACATCTGGGGTGCTCACATCGGGGTCAGGATATCAGTGTGCAGACAATGGGGTACTCACGAAATGCTGTAGGTGTCTAATCATCAAGAAGTGATTACTAACCATAACCACAGTAGCTATGTTCTTTTGGAAGAGTTCTTACTTTTGTCCCTCGAGAGATGGAAAGCATCTCTTTGTCCACATCTGTGCGTGGTCACTGACTTGAGGATGGTTTCTGTGCAGCTCTGAAGCTCTCCTTAGCCAGGGGGGCTGCTGTGCTGGGCGTGACCTGAAATCCAAGTATTAGCCCCCAGAGGTCAAGCATGGTCTATTCTTCCCATAAATCCTACAGTGTGTCTATCAAACAGCTTTGCTGATCTGTCTCGTGTTTTCTGTCTCAGAGATTATAACAATATAAGGATGGGACCACACTTGATGACTTAAATGCCCAGACTCGGTTATTCAGAGACAAGGATTTTAAAATCATTTTTTTTTCTTTTGGTCTTTAGAAATGTGGTCCTTTAAATAGAGAAGGGCACATGAAAGTGGTCCTATTCACACCTTGAAAACTACTTAGCTTTCGTTCCAGAACACAATTCTCAGATTCCTCAGAACAAAACTAGTAAATCTGATGGCCTGAAAATTGGTAATGTTTTTAAATGATTTATCAGCAGAATGGAAGCTCAAAAGGTTTTGGGTCACCAGAAAACTAAAGCGTAGTAGAGAAACAAGAGCTAAATTAGGAGCTAAATTTGTGGAGGGAACCCCATGGGACAGGGCTAGGATTAGCAAGCAGGGCTGAGGATTGTGCTCTGACTTAAGGAAGTGCAAGAGATTAAAGTCATCAGCAGATGACAGGTCAAAGGAGCTTTTATTCTGCCAAGGTCAAAGCAAACAGAAGTTTTCTGTCCACATAAAAAAAATTCTACAGTTTAGCTTCCAAGAGAGTGAATAATTGGTCACATCTTTATATTTCTGTTTATTTATTTGTTTGTATATTGTCTAACCAATAAATTATGTATTCTTGTTTGTTTTCATAAATACTTAAAAATAAATATTTCATTTTAATTCATTGCTTATAATCTTATGGTATAAATATTTGATAATTATGGCTTGTAAAAGTAGTTGAGAATGGATTATATATATATTAAAGATAACTAGGGGTGAACTGTTTAACCAGCCAAATCAAACTTTAGTAATTTAGTTTGTTTCCTGTAGTAATACACACACACACACACACACACACACACACACACACACACGTACATATATATGGGGGCCTGGAGAGCTAGCTCGTGGTTAAGAATGTGTACTATCTCAGAGAAGACCTGAGTTTGGTTCCTCATACCCATGTCTGAAGGCTCACAGCTGCCTATAACAGTGAATCTGATGCCCTCTTCTGGCCCCTATGGGCACTTCATACATAATTTAAAAAAAAAAAAAAAAAAAAAACAAACCAAAATGTTTAAAAAGTGAGCACACCTAATAGTAGATGCACTTTTATTTATGGCTCACATGTTTACAAGTACATAATTCTTATTTATGAGCATAGTTTCTTTTTTGAAGTAAATATTTGCATTTAATAAAAGCATAACCCAGAACTAAACTAAACAAAATGGTTTCCCCTCGGTGTCTGAGCAACCGGGATGGAAAGCAGCTGCCCCTGGATTGTGCTTTCAAGGAATGTTTGTACTGTTTCTTGTAGAACTGCACCCAGAACCCCCACTTCAGCTTTATTTAAAGCTACATCTGGTGGTTTGATACACTGGGCATATCAATTTTATTGAAAACCTACTGAAATAAAACCAAAGCTTGTTCTCTGAATTCATATCTTAAGGCCCTTGTGTTTTTTTTTTTTTTTTTTTTTTTTATCAAAATTGAGGTGGTCCTAACTGAGATTCAGGTGCTGAAATTTGAAATGTCATGGTTTACAAATGATACTATGTCAGTAAAACCTTAGAAAGTCTCCTGTGAATGCTGTGATGGTAGGAAAATAAGAAAATACATTGAACAAAATAAATATAAAACCTGAATTGTTTTGAACAATCCTGGTCTATATTGGTTCTTACGCAGATTAAAACTGTGGCCACTTTCCCTCAGACTAGTTCTGCAGCTTTGTTTCTGTGATTTGGTGGTAGAACAATCAACCACGATTCACTGGTATAGAAAACAGGTCTCAGATTCATGTGTGTGGGAAGCCACTCTACTTTGTAAGCGTTTAGAAATTCTTTTCAGGGATGTCGTGCACTAGTGATGTCTTAGCCTGGGGAGGCCAGAGTTGCCATCATGTCCTTTGAGGCTGGAGTTACAGGTCATTGTAAAGCACTGAATGGCTGTTGAGAATCCAGCCTGAGTCCTGTGGAAGAACAGCCAGTGATTTTAACCACTGAACCGTCTCTACAGCACCCCTGCCCCGTGAATGTCTTGAAGGGAAATCAGTACCAGGTTTTCATGGGTCTTTTCACACATTGTGCTATTCTGACCTTGGGTTCTACATTTAAAAAACTGAACTGTTAGGAACTGAAGGCTCATTGGTTACGTTGTGTTGACACACACCAGGGTAACTTCACAGACAGTCTTCAAGATCAAGCGCATTAACCTTCTGGAGAGGAGAGTCTTTCTCCAGAGCGGCGGCTCTTTCTTTCCCTTCCTTGGGCTTTTCCAGCACAAGGTCGTATCACAACCTTGCTAAGTACCAAAGAGAGCACTGCTTCCTGACCCCCTGTGCAAATGTAAGGGATGTGTGCGTGGGATGGCTTTCCTGCTCCACAAGCACCTTGCCCCATTACTGATGAGACCACCATTTAAACCTCCTGGAAGTCTGCCTGGTGGGACCCTCTGTCTGGTGCAGGATGAATGAGCTCATCATTATGGCCTTACTCCAAGACAGAGACTCTGGTCCCGAAGTACAGTGAAGTCGTGGACCAATGTTAATAAGTTTTCAAATATATGTTAAATGATACATGGTCAGTAAGTTAAAATGAGATAAAACAAAGAAAACTTAAGAAAACATACGCTTGTTACAAATAACTTGAAGAAACATCTGGGGAAACACAGTTGGAATACTAAAGCATCAATGCACCAAAAGTCAAACAAAAAACCATCAAGTTTGGCAGCATTGAGGTTCAGTTGCAAGGAAAAAACTGTATCTGCTCTAAAGTTTTCCAGGGCTGCATGAGAGCACAGGAAGCAGGTGCCCTGGGAGGAAGGATGCAGTAGCGACAGAGTGGATGGTCCTCTGCTCCTTTATAGCTGCCCGGCATGGCCTAGTGCAGGGGAAGTCCTCACGGGAATGCAAGGAGCAAGGAAACTCAGCATGGTGGTAGATGGCTGTTATTCTAGCACTCCAGAGACAGAGGGTGGTAAATGGGGAGTCTGGAACCTCAGTGTGGTGGTAGATAGCTGTAATCCTAGCACTGCAGAGACAGAGGGTGGGAAATGGGGATTTTGGGGCCAGTTTGGGCTGCAGAGTGAGTTCCAGGCCAGCCTCAGCTGTGCAGTTACACCACTGTGATTCTATCTGAGTTTAAATTGGGGACTTTGGAGACTTTATACGTAAGCTCACATAACCACCTGTGGAGCTCATTGTGTCAGTCCTTAGGATTCTCTTAGACTTTCCTTCCTTCCTTCCTTCCTTCCTTCCTTCCTTCCTTCCTTCCTTCCTTCCCTCCCTCCCTCCCTCCCTCCCTCCCTCCCTCCCTCCCTCCCTCCTTCCTTCCTTCCTTCCTTCCTTCTCTTTCTTTCTTTTTCTTTCTCTAAGCAATCTCATCATTTACAGATAGATCTGTGCTTGGCATCATATCAGAAGAAAGAGAGACACAGAGGCAGAGAGAGACACACACACACAGTGTGGGAGGGAGAGAGAGAGAGAGAGAGAGAGAGAGAGAGAGAGAGAGAGAGAGAGAGAGAGAGAGAGAGAGAGAACAGTTTGTGTCCAGGTTTGTATGAAGGGGAAGCCTAGCCCAAAACCTTGTTTTGTAAGGCGTGTCCCCCTAAAGGGGGGGGGGGGGGGAATTACCTGGTTTGATGGGATGATTGGTATTTGTGAATTATTGTTATTAGAAAATTGCATTGGGGTTGATTCTTGTATATTGAACATTGTATATGAGTATGCTTCTACCTCTATTGTATGAGAGTATGCTTCTACCTCTGTTTAAAACAATTGTTATATTGAGATATTTATCATATTGCAATGTACCTTTCTACCTCTGATATTATTTGTATAATGACATTGTTTACGTTTGGGGATATTGTCCTCATTTATTGCACAGTTGTTTTTCAGGTTTTTTAGATACATAGAAATTATATTTAGTATAGATAGTATAATCTTCGACCTCTTTGAAGAGCTGTAGAACATGGCCTTTAATCTAACCTAGAGTTTGGTACTTATGAGACACAATCACTCCTGGCAACACCACTCTACTCCCGAAAGAATGTTGAGCACCAAAGACACTCCACTGGGAGCTTGTCTTCTTCTTGGCAGAAGTGGCCTTTAGGCAAAGAAAAAGCCCATACCTCGACCACTGACAGAGTTTCAGAGTATCCGTAAATGGATAAAAACAGGATTGTCTTATCTTGCCAAGACAGGGTTGGACAGTTCTACAAAAAGTTCCTTGCCTTTGAAAAATGTTATGTCAGTTGTGTTAGGCCTTAGCCAAAGTTGGTTGCCTCAACATTGCAAAACGAAACTTTGGGTGACTGCCCAGGTAGTTAGTTGTCTCTGTCATTTGTTGCACATTTTGGAAGTTTCTTGTTTGTACTTCCTGGTTGCTTAAGTAATATTACTTCCCTTCTCAGATCTTCGATGGGGTTGAAGATTAGATAATTGTAGTTACCCTCTACATTATTTAGACTCCTTGAAATAGAATGCTTAGTAAAACTTTTGTTATATGTTTCTTCTTAATATTGTTTGTAATTTTATATTTATTATTTGTTCCTATTGAATATAGTTGTATTTGGTTTGGTTCTGTCTTATTTAGACCAAGGGGGACACGCCTTACAAAACAAGGTTTTTGGCTAGGCTTCCCCTTCATTTGTATCCAGGGGAAGGAGTCTAAGTTTCTCTGCTTCTAGCACCTCTGAGCTCTGGGAAGCTGCCTCTTTGTATTTATAGAGCACAGCTTTTTACAAAAGAAGATTAATTGTGCTGGGAATATAATTATTCTCTGTCTCTGACAAATGACATGGAGAAAATTGGAGGACATAGTTATGTGGTTAAATAACTATTTCCAGCTAGAAAGGGCACAGTTTATAATATCTGACCACAAAGCACTACAGTGAAAATTAATAATGAAGCTTTAAATCAGGAAATTATTAGAGACATATAGAACGAAAACCACTTTTCTAAATTTTGGATCAAAAGGAAATCAAAACTGTAATTACTGACAATTAAGGGAGAAGTGGCAGCCATGGGATAAAGTGTGTGTGGCATATGATAGAAGTATAATTAATAGGTAAACTTCAGACTCATTTTTTTTATTAAAGGAAAGAAAAAGCTAAAGTATACACTGGATACTCAGATTGAGGTAATGCCGTGAAAGGCTATGAAGGAGGTAGTTTTTACAATCAAAAAAGGAGACACGAGTTAATGGATTAGACAAAAGAGGCTGGAGTTCACATTTTAGGGTAATTCGTGTGCATAACCAAGGTCTTTCGTCAGATTTGCTCATGCTTTTAACATTAGAAATACATCAGTGTTTTCTGTGTTATTTTTATGTATGTATTCTATCTCTTGTGTGGTGTGTTGAGTGATATTTTGATCACATTCTGATACCCCCAAGACTGTCAGTTAAGTTTTCTCTGAATCACAGGGCAGAGCCAGCTACTCACTGACCAAAATTAGCCATAGAGGTTTTGGAGGACTGAGGACAGGAGAGACCGAGGAAGTGGTAGTATGGGGCTTGGAGAGGTTCTTGGCCCTTTTGGATTGGATTTAGGATCTCTCTCTCTCTCTCTCTCTCTCTCTCTCTCTCTCTCTCTCTCTCTCTCTCTCTCTCTGTGTGTGTGTGTGTGTGTGTGTGTGTGTGTGTGAGAGAGAGAGAGAGAGAGAGGGAGAGAGAGAGGGAGAGAGAGAGAGAGAGAGGGAGGGAGAGAGAGAGGTGTCACTGGCCACTTCTCCAATCTTCCAGGTTCTTACCCTAATATCTGACCCCTGAGTTTTTATTGATAAAGGATAATTAGGTAAATACTTCATCTGGCACCCAAAATAAAATAGGGCTGGAAGCCACAACCCTGCTATTAAGAGTCTCATGTTCTAGCAACTGTCGATCAGTTCCCTGAGGTTAAATACAAAGCTTTCTTTGAAGGGTGTTGCTTCACCCTTCTTGATGTGGTCGGGAACCCCTGTAAATCTGGTTATTTTTTTTCTATGAAATATATTAGAATCTCCATTCAGGGATTTTTCCAAATTAAATTTTATGTCCAAATACACACAAAACATGGAAAAGTAGAACTTTCTACAAAGCATGATTTTTGAGAGTAACAAGTTATTCCTCAACAACTAAAAATTAATCAAATATCATTGTGAACTAGCATTGCCTATACCTTCTACTCAGCTCTGAAAAAGGAGGATTCCCTCTCTGGTGACACTTCAGACAGTTAGAGTTTGCTCTGTTTGTATTTTCCTTTTGCAAAGGTGAGCCCACAATCCAACATATTCCTTCCATACCTGTGTTCTGGACCACCAACTTGTAAAGCTTTAATTTAAGTTCCTGTAGTTGGCAAGAGTGTTAATGTTGGAAAAAGAAAAAAAAATAAGCTTCCTTCTGTAATCGAGTACTAATGGCATTCTGAATCCTTCACTCTGTGTCTCAGAGACCTGG
The DNA here is from genome assembly GCF_903992535.2 of Arvicola amphibius. Taxonomy (NCBI): domain Eukaryota; kingdom Metazoa; phylum Chordata; class Mammalia; order Rodentia; family Cricetidae; genus Arvicola; species Arvicola amphibius. The sequence goes on from NC_052053.1 coordinate 135,730,798, forward strand.
CTGCAAGAAGGAAACAAGATGATATAGTCAGACGTGTTCACGGTCTCTCCAGGTAGGAATGGAGAAATTCACTAATGCCCAAGTGTTTCAGATGCCTAATGAGACCTGGTAGGGGTTGGTAACTCCAGTCAGGCTAGCATTCTCATGTTGGATAGCAGAACAGGATGACGGGCTGTTTGTGTTTCTGCTCTGCTGAACGGAGCCAGATTTGACTTTCAGTTTGACCAGTTAGCCAAGTGAGATAAACATGCAGGAATTTAGGTTTGGTGCAACAGTACTGATAGGGTGTGTTGTTCCTTGTCTAAGTCTGCAACCTTTCTCTGCTCCTGTTCCCAGGAGAGCTTACTTGCAAACACCCAACTAAATGCTAAAAAATTCAAACAGAACAAAGGGGCATAGTTAGTTATATTTAGGGCATTGCTCCATAGTAACTGCTTGTTGATAATTCTATTGTAATGACCTTATAGACTCCCCAGAAGCTGCGTGACAGTTAGTATATCACTGCACAGAGAAACCTGACCCATGGAAGTCTCAGGTCCTTGCAGGGGTCAGGACTGGTGGTGGGGTCTAGCATAGACCCTCCACATGTACTACAAGGCTGGAGGAAGGCATTCCTGTGCACAGGGCTGCTGAGCTGCTGCCTGCAGCCACAGCTGCAGCCACGGAGGCACTGGTCTCACCAAAGCTTTTCCCCTCCTCAGTCTGCAGTGTCAGCCCACAGCTGCTAAGAAGTTATACTCTGTGCAGTCCAGGACCACCTTGGAAGCCTTTTGGACTGTTTCATGTGCCCTTTGTTACAGCAAAATGGTAGCAGTTCATATTCAGATAGTAGCAGCTGTCTTTATAGCCCCCCGCCCCATTACCATGGTACTGGTTCCTTGATGTATCTGCCCTTAACTCTCCCACCTGAAGAAATTCTTCCTGCATGAGTAGCCTAACCTAGATTGTCCAGGAAGCCTTCCTGAGTCCCAAATCTAATCTCATAGCCTGCGTACTTCCATCTTGTGTAGACACTACTTTAAGTTTTCTTGCTGCCACGCTCAGCCTGGCCACAGCATCGTGTTCCTGCTGTCTTCTCCCTTGAGTTCTTTTATTCTTGTGGTTAATTTTTCACTTCTCTCTTCATTAGATTTCTATTTTCCTCTGACTGTACTTTGATACCTTTCATTAGTGTCTGATTTTTACTCAACTTGAGTTGAAAAATCTCATTAATTTTTCTTCATTGTGCATGAGCTCTTCCGTTTGTCAGCTAATCCCTTTGCAGTTACAAAGACCTTGAGGCCAAGCCCTAACTTGAGACCAGGTCAGTTTCACCTTGGACTTTTTAGATACCAGAGGGGTGGAATTAAAATGAAGAATTGAACATTACACTATATGAGGGGGGCCTTTAGTCTCTTTCCTGTTGCCCAGTTAGTAAGAGCATTAAAAAGAGCTGATAGGGGTTCATGAATAAAAGACTTCCCATGCAAGCCTGGCAGTCTCAGTTTGGATCCCCAGAACTCATGCTAAACGTGGGCACAGTGATTGTAAGTATCTGTGCATCTAGCATAGCCCTCTTAGGAAACAGGGACAGATGGGAGAAGCTTGAGGGGCAGATACCGTGACATACCTATCACTGAACAAGAGATACCCTGTCTCCAACAAGGTAGAAGATGAGGGCCAACACCTCAGGTTATACTGTGATGTCTATAGTCACACTGTGTCATGGGCAAGACTACATATACACACACAAACACATACACACACCTGTACTATATACTCACACACATATATCATACTACACACATGTATAATACAAATGCACACATATTACATATATAATGCACGTACACACACACACACACACACACACACACACTGCACTGCCCCCAATCACCTTGATTATAATGAAGTCACATTTGGAAAGGAGCGTGCTCATCCTTTTCCAGTTTCAGTCTCCCTGTCTCCGCTCTGCAACCCCTAAGTTCTCCAGCCAGGCTGAAGGAAAACCCTCTAACACCTTGTAAAGCCTTTTTCAGCCTTTTCACCAACTTCCAGTTATGGACTTTGGTGCTAGAGTCTTGAGATACCACAGGGCCAAATGCATTCTGCGCCTTCACTGGAATCTCCCTCTGGTCCATCCTTTTCTTCCCGCATCTCTGTCTTTCTTTCCCTAGTGTAGCAGCATGGCGGTCTTTTGGGCCACTGCCTCTCGTGTGTGCCTGGCCTTTTATGCATGTTTTCTCTCTCAGACCTGACAGTTCTGCGGATGGAGCCTGAGAGCTATGCAAAGCTACCGGGAATCAAAGAAACCCTAAGAAAACATCACTTACTCAAATATTGCCTGTCTCTGTCTTTGCTTTAAACACCCCCCACTTTCTATACCCCCAGCCCAGTTCTATGTTTCCATACGAGATGGTGGGGGTCCATGGCAGCCGCTTTCCATCCTTGCTGTTCGCAACCATCCTGCAAGCATTTGTTTCTGTTGGAGCCGAGAGGGAGGTCTTATGCATAGAAGGTGCTCAATAAAACTCTGGCTTTATAACCCTGCCCATTTTTTTCTTAATTCCCACATCGTATCCTTTCCTCCTGTTATAGAATCTGAGTACAATTAAAGGCTTCTCCAAATTGCTGCCCGTGTTTTATTTCTCAGTCAGAAACTCACAGAGAATATTTCCAACAGTTGTCGTGTGGGCTTTTCCTGAAATGCCATGTCATTCCCAACGTGATACTCTGCTATTTTGACTCCTCACAGAAGATGAGGAAGGAGGTGGGCAGGACGTGGAGAAGCTCCAGCTGAAATCATACTCTTGCCAGGCCAGAGATTAAGGAGAATTGCTTATCTTTAGAAATATAGAAATAACAAAGAATTTGAGAACATTCTTTCCTTTCAGAGGGAAAATAAATGAAGCAGTAATTGTTGCTGTGGGCATAAGCCATTGAATAAATTATTTTCTTGATGTTTTTGATATTTCAGAACTCTGACAAAATTATTTGTTTTGCTAAGTGTTATATAGATACAAATAGGCAGTTCATTAACTCATTTGCAATCAATGAATTATCTCATTATAAAGCTACTAATAATTTGCTTGTCTATCAAAATATGTCTTAGGTAAAAAAGTAAGAAGATGGTCATTTGTCATTATATTTAAGTAACCAAATGTTTCTATTTATTCAGTGAGTTAGTAAAACTTTAGTTTCAAATTCTAGATGTACTATTAGAAGATATTATAGAGTATATGTGCGTTCATCTTGTTCAGGAGAGAAATCTGTATTAGTCAAGTATATGGCTTTTCTTATAAAACAGTTGATATTCTGTCTTCAACCTGCCTGCTGTATTTTTTCGGTAAGATAACCTAGTGATAATATATCATCTGTAAAAGCACATTTGGTCTCAAATTGTCCATCACCAGATAATCTCTGAGAAAGTCTTCCTTCACCAGCATCCTCTCTAGAGGATCAGAAGTGGGTGGAGAAGGCCTATCTTGGGGCTTCCTAGCTCCATGAGCCCCCTTCCTCTCAGAGGAGGTCGGGAGCCCCAGTATAGGTTGGTGTATTTAGTCTTTGGTGACCACAGAATGGAAGGCAAGACACAGCAACACTCAGATGGAGCAGTTTTCTTCTCCGACATGGTACCCTAGTTTTCTTTAAAGCCCCAATTTCTCAGCTATTTAGTGGGTCCTATTATCTTAGCCAAGTCCGTCTGCTCTAGAACGACCTTAGGACACTCGGAGCGCAGATCTTTAGGCTGTGCATCTTTCTGCCTTCTATCTTCCCTTGTCCTCTCTGTTGGTGAGGCCCTCTCAGGTTCCTATCAAACAGTGGGTTATGGGCAGGGGCAGAAATGCTCCTTCTCTCACAGCTTTTCTTCAGAGAGCTAAGGATTTTTGTTCATCCAGGGAATTTTTAATGATTTTTGCTGTTTAAGGAGCCCTTTATAATTTTATTTGTCTTTTCTGTTTGGGAATAAGGCATAGGCTCTTAAATTCTAACATTTCTGGCCTTATCTTAGATCTTTACATTCTCTCCAAAAATTTTCTCTGGAATCTCAGTTTTTAATGTCATAGTAAAAGGCAGCAAGGAACCAGAAATACATGAGACTGTCACTGTCTTATGTACATTCCTTGGATTTGGAGTGTGGCTATGTAGTTGGAGGCTGCTCATTCATTTCCCAGCCGCCCAGATATGAAATAATCACACGGAAACTGTATTATTACAGCACTGCTTGGCCTATTAGCTCATGTTTCTTATTGGATAGCTCTTATATCTTAAAGTAATCCATTTCTATTCATCTGTGTATTGCCACATGGTTGTTGTGGCCTCCGGGTAAGGTTCAATCCTAAGTCCGATGTCTGTCTCCTGTGGCTGGTGACACTGCTCCCTAACCCCACCTACTTTTTTCTCCTCTACTTGCTTGGATTTCCCACCTTGCCTTCTTCTGCGGTGCAGTGTGCCTAAAACAGGTTTGTTTGTTTGATTTTTTTTTAATTAACCATTGGTATTCACAGCATACAGCAGAAAATCCCACATCCTGGCTAGGCACTTAAATTGTCCTTTGGGCTTCAGCCATATGAAGTGTTTTTCTTTTGCCATAGGTTACTAGCTTTCTAGGGCGGAGTATCTGTTTCTTGTGGCCAGAATTTGATCACTGCACTGACAATGAAAGTGGCCTGGTCTTTGTTGCAGGGCCATCCCATCTGAAACTGTAAGTGCAGTTTCTTGGTGAAGCTGAGCTGGCTGGGACAATGGAGCACAAACTGGTCAGAGGATCTTCGCAGTGACATATTTTCTTCTGTTTATATGAGAGTGTTGGCACTCCATGAATTGAGGCTAGCATACCAGCTGTGTTCTGAGCTGGCCTTCAGAGACCCATCTTGAGGGCAGGTTATAAATCTTCAGCATGTGGCTTCAAAGGGGCCAAGGATGATAACATCCCACACGTTAGGAGGGAGACAGCATCTGGAGGATGTTGGGTTGCTCTGCATAGGAGATCTGGCATTCCAGATATCCCTACTCTCCACAGTGCACTGGCCAGGACTCTTACTGAACCTTTCTAAGGGAGGTAGGGATCTTTATGGCAGAGGAGAAAAAACTTTTATTGACCGTAGCATGACAGGGATTTCCGTATGTTACAGATATTCAATGCCAAGGAAGCAAGTGCGTTACAACCAAGTGGACTTAATGATTAAATAACAAGGAACCAAAAGATGAAAAAGACACTATGATCTTTCAGCAATGTCATGTGATATTATGAAAGACATGACTATTTCATTAAAAATATGTTTCTAAATAAAGGAGCAAAGATGGTTAATAAAAATTGACCTATATTGTTGTCTGTCTTCTAGGGTTTAAAGGGTCTTTGAAGGGATTGGTAGGTGGCTTGGTGAATGACAGCTCTTGCAGAGGATCTGAGTTCCCAGCACTTGCACAGGGTGACTCAGAACCATCTGTGGCTCTAGCTCTATGATCCTATGCCTCTGACCTCTGAGGATCCCTGCGATCACGGGTACATGTATACATGTGTACCTGTATTAAGATTAAAAATAAAATCTTAGAAACTGCTATTCTTGGTCAAAGAAAATTAGAAAAACTTTTGCCCTATGTGCTGGTCTTTATATTCTACAGTTGGGTAATGATACATTTTATCGTTTCCAGAAGGAAGGCCCTGCCATGAATTAGAACTGCTTACCCAGGTTTACTCCTCGCCAATCAGTGACGTCATCTTTGTATTCCTAGACCACGTGAGATACTCAGCGCAGTGTTCCCAGGGGCTGTGCTTGGGAACCTCAAGGAGTTTCCAACCTGTCTTTTAATCTTCTCACCCACTGACAACAACAGCCCTGGTATGGGACTGCTTGACTAAACTCCAGGATCTGACACCCACTGCGTGAGTCACCTCGGGCAGGTTTCTCAGCCTCTGTCCTCTCCAACTTCAGTCAAATGTGGGCAGTAGGTGTGTTTCCCTTATGGGGTCGTTTTCAGGAGGCCAGAGTTTATCCATGCAAGCACACAGAGTATAGCAGGCTTGGAGTGAGCCCCTAGTCGACACCTACCATTGTCAGAGTTTCTCACTGGACCTTCCCTTGTCCACATTTTTACTGAAACTTACACTGCTCCGTCTCCACCGAGTGACATTCTCATTCTCACGACGAAGCTAACATGTTTTAGAGCGAAGTCGGCCAAATACAGAGAAAACAGAGCAGTTTTTTTAAAGCTACACAGATTTGCTCTTTGGTCTCAGAAGACCAGTTTACACACCATGCCACCGGTGAACCGCAACCTCTCTCGATCATGGACTCTTTGGCATGCTTGGGTGCTGGGACGACCTGCAGATATGCCGCTCTGAATACGCAGTGAGGGCTGCTTGTTCTCCATGCTGCTTTCTGTCTCTTTCTTACCACACCTCTTCCCATTCCCCATGGTATTCTTCGTGTCTGGCTAGTCTTGGTTAAACACACAACCAGAATTTTGCAAATAGAGACCAGTGCCGCTGTAGCTGTCTTGAGTTGCTCAAACCCTATTCTCACACGTCACTGTCTGATTCCTGCGGTCCAGATGATGTCATTTCCCCAGATCTTGAGTAGACGTCTAGGTGACAGACTCCGTGTCACTTGCTGACGTTTGTGGGTTTGCCTCATTGTCAGCAGGTGTCTCGTGCTTTTTTGTTTTTCTGTAGAGGACCTCATCCTCACGTGTGCTTGACAGGGCTCAGCTGGATGGAATTTAGCCCAGAAGGAACCAAAGGATGCCCAGGGAAGCACTGATTCTAGGCTCCTAGTAACCTGGCTTATTTGTTGGGGTTGGACTCAATAACTCACTAAGAGGTTCAGAAGCCCTTCCAAATTGGGTGCTGAACGTAGCTTTGGATAAGATTACTAAAGTAGCCCAAAATTCTGCCAAGATTCATTTAAAAAAAAAAAACAGGGAGTACAGAGACACATACAGATACTATTAGAAATAGAAGGGAACGTAACAGCCACTTAGAAAACGATTAAAATGACACAAATGAAAACCTGAGCAGGTAAGGTGTTGTTGTTATTGTGGATGATGTTGCCTTAAGATGATATAAAAACCTAAAGGTGACTGAGGTCTGAAGAAATTAACTCAACACAAGGACAGAGCGAGCTGTTCCAGGAAAATCCGTAAGACTGCATCAGACCCTTCTGGAAACCAGGACATGTGAAACTGATCAAAATTAGATTTATGGAAGCAGCATTTTACAGAAGTGATTTTGGCGTACTAGGCCCAGCGAAGTTTCTAGAAGCAGTCTGAGACCTGGGAGTAAAGAAGAAGAAACAGGAGAGGCTCGAAGCAAATATGGCAGAATGCTAAGGGCTTGTTTTCGGGTGCTGTTTGTGGGATTGTGCTAGTCTTTCATATATTTAAAATGCTCCTAAGCTTAAACTTAGGTTGTTAAAGGAAAGGATGAGGTAAGATTGGCTGGAGGTATTCAGGACTGTGGAGTATAAACTCTTAGGAGGAAGCTCTTAGCTGGAGCAGAGGGAGAGGACACACAGCCCCCACCCCTACAGAGGCTCCCGTGCCGCCTTCCTATTGCAGCCTCTCTGACGGCACAGTGTCCAGGCCTAAATGCTTCCAGCTCCTCTAAGTTGCTGTGTTCTTTTATATGAAGTTGCTTGGGCCCTTCCTTCCCTTGGCCATGGGAAAGTATTTCAGTGAAATGATATTACAGGCTATGTAGGAGCAATTCATGGAACAACAGGCCCTGTAGCACGTGGAGCTCAGAGAGTGCTTAGAGTTTAGTGTGAGCTATTTTTATTTCTATCCAAACACGTGTCTCAGTGACGTTCAAGCTATTTCTTGGACAGCAAAAGGCGGTCACTAATTTAAATCTTTGGTTCCATTAAGCCAAATTTAGAACGACTTTCAGAAACTAAGTAAACAACAGTCTCCCACCCCATTAAAGTGGATGTGTCAGGTTTCTGTGTACTTAGGCTTTGAGATAATCATTCTCCCTATAAGGGACCCTAGATCCTTAGGCTACAGCTGCCCATCTCAAGAACACCGTTTTTGCCAAAGGGACGCTCAGAGGTGGGGTTCAGTCCTACTACTAATACTTTATGCATGTCTCATCATTTTCAACAAATTAAAATGGAATGTGGGAAGGTTGCACTTACTGGCAGCGGCGATTGTCCAATCGTAAGGGGGCGGGAAGGCTGAGCCTATATGGTTTAAGGAATGGAATGAGTTCAGCAATGAAGGGGAAGCCTAGCCAAAAACCTTGTTTTGTAAGGCGTGTCCCCCTTTGTCTAAAGGCGTGTCCCCCTTTGGCTAAAGGCGTGTCCCCCTTAGGCTAATGTGGGAGTCCCCTCTGTATGCTGTGAATGCCATTAATGAATAAAGAAACTTATTTGGACTTATAGCAGAGCAGAACTTAGCTAGGTGAGAAAAACTAAACTGAGTGCTGGGAGAATGAAGGGTGGAGTCAGAGAAAAGCCATGTAGCCCCACTGGAGACAGACACTGGAACTTTACCCCTTAAGGCACACCTTGTAGCAATACACAGATTAATGGAGAAGGGTTAAATTAAGATGTAAGAGTTAGAAAATAAGAAGCTAGAGCTAATGGGCCAAGCAGTGTTTTAAATAGTATGGTTTCTGTGTGGTTATTTCGGGTCTGAGCTGCTGGAGGGCTGGGACACAAACAGGTGGCCTCCTGACAACACTGACCCTTTGCACATTCCCCATCTTTCTATTTGAGCCTCTTCTGACCCTGTAAAGTGTCTCAGAAGACAGAGTTTAAGGTTCTGATCTTGACCATTGGCTGGCATTCTTCAGAGATCTCGTCTCTGTTTTTCACATTCTTTTATGAAACACAAGCTTTAAAATTCCAGATGTCCAGGAGCTGGAGAGAAGGTTTAGGGATAAAGATTATGTAGTTGAGTTCAGTTCCCATATCTGTTTTGGATGACTTATATTTGTCTGTAAATCTAGCTCTAGAGGATCCAACACTGTCTTCTGGACTTGTGTACATAACTACATCCATGTACATATTTGATTTTAAAAAAGTTTTATTTTGCTTTTTAATATATATATATATATATATATATATATATTATATGTGTGTGTGTGTGTGTGTGTGTGTGTGTATACGTGCCTGAAAGTGCTTGTGGAGGCCATAGAAAACAATAACTTGGAACTGGAGTTAAAGGTAGTCACAGTCCATCCAATACAGGTGATGGAAACTGAACCTAGCCCTCTGCAAAAACAGGAAATGCATGTAACCATGGAGCTGTCTCTCCAGCCCCAAAAGTAAATCTTAAAATAAAAATGCAGGCATCTGATTAGTGGTGGTAATTATGCTCATTGAGAACATCAGAGTGTGCTAATATTTGGAATTTTAATTGTAGAAGCACTAAGTGGGACTGGGAAGAATTCTGGCATTCGTGACTGTAGCTATATCAACTGCAGTGAGGAGTCTGAAACCTGCTGGGGGTCCCTGATTATTTTCCAAGATTATAATAAACATCTTAAATTCCAGGTTTATTAGGAGAAAACTCTATTTCAGTTTGGTGCACTCCATTCCTAAGCCTAATCTTGGAAGACATCCCCAGCCTCCTTAGTTTAGGACTGTTCTCGCCTGCTGCCTCAGGGCACTTTTTCTTTCTACATACAATATTTCAAAGCAAAAATGGTGCCCAACATGGGGCTTATTCCCTGAGATTAAGAGTTTTGTTCTCAGATAATACAACATTTCAGAGCACCTCTGTTTCAGTTGCCTCTGAGTTTCACATCCAGAACAGCTTCAAAACTGCTGACTGAGATGATCCAGCCTCACAGAATACTCCAGTCAGGACTTGACCATAATACTAAATTTTCTTTGGGTCCCCATAAGATTACATGTGCCGCCAATTGCCAGGAAGTAGCCTTAAAAATACGTATACATTCACCAAAAAAATTGAATTATGAATGTTTGTCTTTGTTTAGAGTGTTGGTTAAAAGTTATGGATAATGGTCAGGAAAAAAGCTAAACAAAGGAGATTAGATTGAGAGTTCTTGTTTTGAAAAGAAAAAAAGGGAAGTGCTGTGGGACAATGCTCTTGTACATTGTAAAGATTTGTTACTCATATTAGTTTAATAAAACGCTAATTGGCCAGTAACCAAGCAGGAAGTATAGGTGGGGCAACCAGACTAAGAGAATTCTGGGAAGACAAAGGCAGAATCTTTTACCAGCCAGATACAGAAGAAACAAAATGAGAATGCCTCATTGAGAAAAGGTACCAAGCCATGTGATTAAACATAGTTAAGAATTATGGGTTAATTTAAGTTTTAAGAGGTAGTGAATAATAAGCCTGAACAATAGGTCAAACACTTTACAATTAATATAAGCCTTTGTGTGTTTATTTGGGATTGAATTGCTGTGGGACCGGGCATGACAGACAATTCCATCTAAAAAACTATTCACAAAAAAAATGTGACACAGGTAATCATTATATAATAATGAATCCTGGATGGCTTTTGCTTGGTTCATATTTGTTTTAATATTTCCAAGAAAAAAGAAGGTATTTTCAGAATAAACATTGATAAAAAATATTCCGTTCTTTGAAAACACTTCTGACTTTAAATCTCAGAAAATTTTGCCTTAATTATAGAATTTTTTTCTTTCCCTTTAAGAGATCAACAGATTCTTTGCCTAGAAACATTGTTAGACTTTATAGATCCTTAGGTTAGTCTTGGGAAGATGTCAGACTGTGGGTGTGGGTCTTGGCTCCACAAAGTATTTGAACTGGGTTAGCTCACTGGATCCTTCAAGATAAGTTTCAGGCATAATTGTGTCATTTACATGTTCCTAAACTGTTTGCTCAATCCTGATACATTTTTGCAGGGAACACGCTGCTGAGCTGAGACTGTATATGCTATATTCAGCCCCGAGCAGATTTTTATGACAAGGTAATAAACCCCTGGAAACAGGTTTATAATGGAAAACGCAACTTGACCCCAGCTAGAGGAGCCCAAATACACCTTACAAAAGGCTCATTTCTGAAAGCTACAAATCCCGTTTTCCCAGGGGTGGTGTCACAGGAGAAAGGTGTATAATAATAGTTCTATTTACCATAAATGCCTAACATATTTTATGATGATTTGATTGTATTAAAAATTTCACCTTATAGATTTTAATAAAACTGCCTATGGGCAAAGTTATTGCAGTTGGATTTGTTTCCCCTTGCCCACTGCTCTTGGTGGAAAGAAGTGAGCCACCATTATAAAAAGGCTTTACTTTTTAGTACCTGGTTAATAAAAAATAATTTCCTCTTCTTTGGACTTGTTCACGAAGCTGAAAAATGACTCCGTAGGTCAGTGGTGTGTGGCAAAGCTAATTTCTCTAAGCTTTTTTTATCGGGTGGGACTGAATCAAACAAGATGGGAAAACTGAAAACCCCCTCTGTACTAAATATACAAGGGTGAGCATAATCCCCAGGGTCAGGAGGAGGAAAACGGTGAAACATTTTGTTCTTGTCGATTTCCTGGAGAGCGTGTGCCGTCCAAATACATGTGCTTCTGGCAAGTTCCCCTTTCCCCCAACATCACATTGACTTCAAGGAGAATTAGGAGAACATTCTAATCCTGAACATTCAGGTGTCTTTCCTTGAGGCTCAGCAATGTGCTTGCTGTGTGTCTTGCAGAGCAATACAGAATTGCCATGCCCCTCCTATTTCTCCAGGATGTTCACAGATCAACCTCTGGGAAAGAAACTGGGAGCAGGGTCTCATAAAGAACCAGAGCACCCGAGTAGCTGGCTGCTCTGCTCCCAGTCAGCACAAAGAGATATTTCTTTCTTTACCTTCTCAGACAGTTGCAAGGATGGAGACTGTAAGTCTATACATAGACGGTTCCCAGGGCCTTGGTTCAAAGGCTTTGTTCCATTCAGACCTCCAAAGAACAGCCCAGGGATTTGTGGTATGGGAAGTCCTTCCCTCTATGTGTTGCTTTCATTTGTTAGTGAATAAAGCTGTTTTGGCCAATGTCTTAACAGAGTAAAGCTGGAAGGGAAATCTGAACAGAGATGTAGAGAGAGAATAGGCAGAGTCAGGGAGAAGCCACACAGCCACCACAGGAGACAGACGCCTCCGCTGGAGCCTGCCTAAACTTTGCCGGTAGGCCATGACCTCGTGGTGATGCACATATTAATGGAGATGGGTTAATTTAGGTTAATTTACATAGAAATATGCATGAGCTATTGCCAAGCAGTGTTGTAATTAATGTAATTTCTGTGTTATCATTTTTGGTCTGAGCGGCTGGGAACGAACGAGCAGCCTCCGACTACAGGTTTGGAAAGTTAACAGTTGCGTTTGGAGACATGGAGATGAGATGAGAAGGAAGAGGTAGTTTCCCACCTTGACCTCCTGTCTTAGATGAAGTTGAAATGGACAGCAGTTGTAAGGTCTTTGAGGGGAAGGCCAAAGGACTTCCTTTCTTCTTTCCACTTCAGTTTTATTTTTTAATGAACAATGACTTACAATGTGTAGATGTGGGAGGGACTTTTGTCTCCAGTTAGAAATACATGAGGTCACCCACACAGTTCTCTTCCACAGCTGTGCTCTTGGTAAGGGTAACAGTGGAAGAGAACAGGGCACACCCTACTTCTGACCCTGGATATGGGTGTTAAGGAGAGATGTGGATTCATAGAAGCACGGCGCTGGAGAAGCTGTGGATTGAAACCATTCTCTCCCACCAGAGATCCAACCTTGTAAGGTTAGACAAGCGATAACTCCCTGAGCAACTGTTGGGGAGCTGGTGAGTGGCATCTGTAACAGTAGCAGGAGGGAGGCAGGTGTTTGATGGCATGGGAGAGGATGCTGGCGAGTGACAGGGAAAGTGGACATCTCTGCTCAGATGTGAGAATGGAATTAGGAGCCAGGCTGCACTCACATATGTGTGGGGAGGAGCAAGCCTCACAATGAGAGCAGTTCACTGGAGGCCTGGAAAATGAAAGGTGGTCAGTCTCTGCATGAGCTAGAGACTGTGTTGTCCAAATAAAGTCTGCATTTTTGCAAAACCAATTTCTTTTTTTTTCCCCTGTACTAGTGGAGCTATCAGCTAATATAGCAGTGTATGAGTGTTTAAAGTTATCAGATACTGAAAAACTACAACCCAGCCCGAGCATCCTCAGATAGATAATCTATGACCCCAAATCCAAAGTATGAGTCCTACAGGAGGTCAAGTATGGAAAACTCTGTACCTATAGTCAGAATGCAGGTGCACAAAAATATATAAATGACCTTCAGGCTTTGTGGGTAGGCTACCTGTAGTGAGGAGCTGCTGGCAGGCCTGCTTTTCATCCTGCCCAGCTCCCGGCCACCGGCTAGCTTTACCCGAAATAATTACACGGAAACTGTATTCTTTTAAATACTGCCTGGCCATTAGTTCCAGCTTCTTACTCACATCTTGATTAACCCATATCTAATAATCTGTGTAGCACCACGAAGTGGTGCCTTACCGGGATGTTTCTAACATACGTCCATCTTGGGCTGGAGCTTCATCGCGTCTGGCTTCTCTCTGAGGAGAGGCAGGGCAGTCTGCCTAACTTAAGAGAGGCGTGGCATCTGACTGAGCCATCTACCTCACTTCCTTCTTCCTGTTCTGTCTACTCCACCCACCTAAGGGCCGGTCTATCAGATGGGCCAGGCAGTTTCTTTATTAATTATCCAATGAAATCATCAGATAGATAGAAGACACACCTACATCAGCTACCCATGTAGTGCAAGTGAATTTCAGTTCAGTTCATCGCCAAGATATCTCAGCATACAAATATTCTAAAAACATAAAAGCAAAATTTGGAATCTTGAATACATCTAAGCATTTGATATGAGAACTTTATCTAAACATACACACCCTGTAGTTTACATGAGCTTGGCTCACATACCTTGTTGTGTTATGAAAATTATAGAGAACTCAATAAAGTGTTTTTCTGGTGTCTTGGGGGAAACACAGCAAGGACATTGTGGGGCAGATCAAAGACAAACTTCTTGCAAACCATCTAAAGTTGTGTTTCTTTGTGAAGTGTTATCGACTCAAGGTGTGCCACGTTTCGAAATACCAGGCTAGTAGGAAACGAAATGACTTGATCTTCTCTTGGGCTATGTGAAAGTCCAGGAAAATCTGCTTCTCTCCAGCTATGCCTGTCTCCTCTGGACTCCTTTGCATTTGGTCAGTTGCTGTGCAGAATTCTAAGACATATTTCTTCCTATATAGACATCTAGTTGGGGAGAAGAGGAAGGAGAAGCTGTACCCAAACTTGGGGGCTGTGTTCTATGAAACCTGAGGACCTTGTGCCTTGAGTAGCATACTTACATCTCCTGTTTAATATTAGCCTTATTTACTGATTCATTTGATTGGACTGAAGGTTGAGAAGATGACCTGGATTCCTCACCTTTACTATAGTAGCTGTGACTGATTTAGGATAAATGGAGTTATGATGATGGTGTGAAGAATAGTCCTAATGCCTCAAGCAGAACTTACCTACTGTTCATAGGTTTTCCTTTACTCTTGCCTCATCAATTCCTTTGTCAAATGCTCTCTTGAGAAAGCAAATGTAGTATTTATTAAGCCCCAAAGTTTCTCTAAATACTATGACAGAGCTAAAGGAATAGACTACAGGGAAAAGCAAAGCTGAACATCTTCTTTCTTTGATTCTTGAGGATCTATTCATAAGTACAACAGGTAAGTCAGTTAATGGGATCAATGTAGTACAGCAGGCATCACAAAACAGATTGAAGTTATTTTGGACAGAAACCTGGTCAGGATGGAGAGTTGAAAGGAAATAGGATGCAGATGGTATGAAGGGGTCTCTGTGTGTAGAGACTTGAGTGAGGACGGAGAAAGGAGACCAGAGAACGTTTCTTAGACCAAAGGACAAGTAGGAAGCTGAAATGAATCCAGGGCAGGCAAAGGAGAGTCCAGGCTAAGATGGGAGTGAGAAATTACGGTAGAGGGTACTGGGGCAAGCCGGTGAACTTGACTTCTCAGCACAGAGTTGGAGATTGGGTTGGATGATGGATGAACTGGCGTGGAGAAGGACCCATCCTTGATTCGTGAAGAGTTTTGATTGCAATGCCAAGGACTTCGACTTTTCCCCTGGCAGCTCTAGAATGCCGCCAGATGCTTTCAGATCCATGAGCAGCATTGTAAGGACAAGAGTGCTGGAGAATATACTCTCCCATGGAATAAAAATCTAAGCATTGTGAGTCATTTAGTATTTTGTGTTTCTGTTGCATGAATTGAATTTTGTACATAGTTGACAGACTGTTCCATGCTTTCCTTGATAAAGTTCTTCCAAGAACAAGTCAATAAAAAGACATATATATATATATACACATAAATGTATATATGTATATGTATGTATATATATATATGTGTGTATATATATTTATGTTATTAACATTTAGAGGGGAAATCCAGGGTGACACATCAAGTCTAACAGCATCTACAGGAAATCTGATGTTTTAAGCAGAGTGGAGGCAGTGGATGATATTGAGTGTAAGTACCTACACATTCAAATCCCACCCTCACATGTGTGAATAGAGTGATGTATGCTTATGTAGCCAGATATTGATAAATTTACAACTTCATTTCAATCAAAAACATAGTAATGAAAAATAGTAATGAAATTAATGTGTTTTCTGGTAAAAAAAAATTAGAGTCGTCATTATAGATCGCGGAGTAACGTCTTATGATTTTTATCAATAATAGTTCACTGACAGAAGGAAGGACAGATTTAGTCATTTTTAACTGTTTCCCACTGACACATTCCCCATATTTCTTTTTATCATAAACTTTCAACTATACCTGTGGTGACCAGGCTCTGCCAGGTAACACTGCCTTTGCTCACGCTGTTGAGTTAACTGTACTTTCCTGCACACTTGGATTGAAGGTGCCAGCTAGTGACACAGATGACAGGCACAGCTTCGCTGGAAGGTCAGGGCCTGGGACTTTCCCAGCGCCTCTGAAATGTCTGTGTTAGGCTGCGTTCTCACCCTGATTCTTACCTCCCCATTCATTATGTACGTACAGTTGCCAGGTCCCCCTACGTTGTGTTGAACTGTCACCATTGGCTCTTGTTTTGTTGTTTTTCCAGATGTTTCCTCTCAGCTGCTCCATTCTCTCTTTGAGCGTGTTCCTTTCTCAGAAGGGAACTTGAGGGCAAGCGATAGCCTCTCTCTTCCCTTTTCTCCACACGCTGGCATCTTTAGCTGTCTTCTTGGAAATACAATATTCAGTTTCTGTGGCCATCTCCCTAGAATGTGAATGGTTGTTTGAGGCCTGAATAAAAGAAAGAAAAAAATTGAAATTGCAGAACAATCTTTTTTTTTTCATCTGAGAAAAAATAGAGAGAGACATATGGCAATGTTGCCAGCATAGACACACTGGAATTGTTCATTTATGATTTCAAAAGTGATTTCATCTCACCTCCAAATTTAACTCCTGAACTGAAGTGTTTCCTTCAGCACTTTGACTTCTGGCAGAATCAGCAAACAAAAGAGCCGTTGCATCAGGGTAATTTCTGTACTCTGCACTTCCTGCTGGAACAGTTTCTGTATTCTACACTTCCTGCTGGGGCAAACAAGGATGCTCGGCAGCTTCCTCCTCTGTGAGGACAGAATCCAAAGCTCACCTCTCCTTGGTCAAAGCTTCCTCAGCAAAACCTGTCCACTGGTGTTTTCAGAAAAACCCTTCTCAGGCAGTTGCGAGTTGCAACTAAGATTTTAAAATCTGAAAGCAGAACCGCGTTGGTACCTGAAGATATAAGAAATGGTCCTGAGAAAATTGTCTTTAACATACTGACCATCCTGTACTTTGACATAGCCAGAGTCTCATTTCAATAAGAAAAATCATTCATTCCGACTGTAAGACTTACAGTCCATAGTTGTGAGTAGAGTAAATACAGTTGTTCCACATTCTTCTACAAACATTTGTATAAGAGAAACATTTTCCCTTTTGGCTAAAAATAGTTGTACATGTAGCTTTTTATATGCTGAATTTAGATCTAGAAACTCAATATAAATATATATATATATGTATATACACATATATACATATATAAATTATATATATATTACATTTTCCTTGAGACTAAACTTTGACTTTTTGCCTTTTTCTCTTTATTTACAAGGCTATTAAAATAGGGGGCTTGGAAGATGGATCATTAATAAAGACTACTTGTTCCTGCAGAGGACCTGGGTTTAGTCTCCAGCACCCACATGGCAGCTCACAACCACTTGTAACTCTAGTTCCAGGTGATCTAAAGCACTGTTCTGCACATAGTGCACACACACACACACACACACACACACACACACACACACACAAGCAGACAGACATATACATAAAGTGTAAATAAACCAGGTGTGCACACAACAATAGATTAATATCCACAATGTGCTTCTTATATCAATTACCTGAAATCTTTTGCTACAAAAGCATCACGTGAGTCTTAGGTAAAAGAGAGAATCTGGTTCTATGCAATAAAAGCAGTCATTCAGCTGTGTGCACTAAAAGGTGGATATACAGTTAAATAGCAGAGTCCTTGCCTAAGCGTGCCCTTGCAAGGCCCAGGGTTCAATCCCCAGCGTTGTAAGAAAACAAGTGTGCATCCGTGAGCAGTTAGAGGTGTGTCGGTAACTCAGAGTCGGCTAGTGTTGTCTGTTTGCTGGAATCTCTAGACTTTGCTCAGTTGCTTCTGTATCTCGCAGTGGCTAAGGCTGGGGCTGTGTTTATCCTTTTACTCTGGACCTCTGTTCCCTGTTTGTCTCCTTGACGGTCAACTTTCCTGATCTTCATGTATTACAAATCCACTTACTGAATTCTTTTTCCTTTTTCTAGAAGAAAACATTTGAATTCTGTTTGGGTTTTGCTTTTTAAACTGAAGAGCCATTTCTCTTCTGCCAAAGAAAGTTATAATGTGAACATCTCTGTAGCAGGATCTGTTGCTCGCCAGGGTCAGATCACATTGCACATTTACACCTCTCATCCCCTGGGACACTGTGATGTCACAGGCAACAAATGTGAGGTGTATTTGGGGAAGAAATAGAAGAGTGTCTAAAGGATCAATAGGATGAGAGATTGGTCCGTTTGTGAGGGAAACTCTGACAAAACAAACCAAGCTCCCTCCCCGACTCTCCATGGTGTGTGTTACTCAGTGTAATGCATGTCCTTACGATCCTGTGTGTAGTTACTCAGTGCACTGAATGCCCTTAGGATCCTTGAAAGTTTTCAAAGCACATATGAGCTGAACGCTAAGCACTGGGGTGTGTCCGTTGATAGCACAATAGGAAGCCTGAAGTACTGAATTCAGATTCAGTGTAGACTCTGCCCTGGAGAGCATTGAGAAAGCAGAAGCTGCTATCCTACTTGTTAAAGGAAATCCAATTGTACTTTGTTCTGCCTGGATGTCTAGGTTCTGTCTTTATGTACAGTTGAGATTCTTTGAGACTGGATTGTGTCTTTGGATACAGATAAAAAGTCATAAAAAGTAAATGTTTTACAGCCTAACGGAGTGGATCTGAGTTCTGGCCCCACTCAGTTATCAATTGATAACTTAACTTTATGCTTTGATAATAATCTGTTGTCAGGGAATGACTAAATAAAATGGTGTATAGAGGCACAATAAAGCTGTACTTGGTACAGTGTTGGCAGTCAGTGTGTACAGATTAGTTCACAAATTGATGCAAAATGAGTTATATTCAAATAAATAAATATAGAAGGCCTAGCTTTATTGTTATTCCTATTGGATTATCAGATACATGGATCCAGCATTTTATTCTTTTATGTATAATCTATAGTTCTTGAGTTATAGAGTTATAGTCAATAAGATAAGAGCAAATGAATACTTAAACATTGTTAGCCTTATCCAAAGCAATAATGATGATGATGATGATAATAATAATAATAATAAATAATGTAATAATACTTTCACTACCTTTCTGGAATAAATCTTTTGACTCCCTCATAGAAGGAATCTTTATATTCCTTCATATAGAGGAAGCACTGAGAAAAGAAAGTATCTCCACCTACCACTGCAGTCCCTCAACATGGCAGTAGTCTGTGCTATGACTGACTGGGGTGGGGCTACAATCCTGAGCCTTGACACTAGGGGGCCATTTATGAAACTGTGTCCCCTGAAGTCACCCTATTGGGATGTCCTTCTAGACATCACCATGGTTACAAAAGAACATTAGGAAGCCTTTTCATTCTTGCAAGGCATCTTTAGATGCCTATGCTTTTATGGGTCCCACCTTTGGGATTACAGAACTGGATGTTTACATGTGATCCTAAGAATGTTGTAGTTTCTGTTGCAAGCTCTTGTTCCAAAGAAACTGGTACAGATGTAAGAAATTGGTACAGATGTAAGAAACTGGTACAGATATGAGAAATTGGTACAGATACAGATCACAGCTCCGAGAAAGGTGCGTGCTGATGCCGATTGAGGAGCCCCACTACCAATGAAATCCTCAGGCAGCAGCTTTGTGGAGATCATCAGATCCATTTTTAGACTTCCACATTTTCGCTAACTCTGTGCCCTCCGTAAGGACATAATTTTCAACTGCGTTTATCAGCTTTTACTTTCTACAATTTGCTAAAGTATCAGTCCTGGAATTCCACTGCCTTGCAAAAAAGAATTCAAGATTTTTTTTTGAAGTTTTGCTGACTATGTCTTATGGCACAGGACTGAAACTTTACCTGCTTAATTGGCAGGTTAAACTTTATGAGTTTCTGGTACCCTGGTGATACATGACTATTAAAACTTGCAGGTGGTTCGGGGCAGAGAGATGTGAGCTCCAGCGCTAGTAATACATCACAAAGTGTGTATTTCTTCATGTCACTGTTGTGAAAGCAGAGACTTTAATACTCTTGCACAATATAAGCTGATTAGGGAATCTTTATGGATCTCAACTATGGGTCTCTTTTTCATAGAAATGAGGAAATTATAATTCTTATAGACAGAAGTGTAAAAAATATAATTGGCCCGGTGTTACCTTTTTGAGACTAAGGGTTTAGTGACCATCTGCATGCACCTTCCGACTCACACAAACTGCCTCTTAGAAACAGGGCTTCTGTCACATAAAATGCTGTAAATCTGACATTTTATGCTTTCTTCAGAAGGCAGATTTGCTTAATTACGCTTATGTCATAGAATCTAAGTGTTAGCACATTTCCTTTTTGGAGTGTATCTTTTCATCAGGAAATGAAAATGCATACTGTGGCTAGTGGTATATACCACATAAGCAACTCAGTTTGGCGGGGAAAGTGTTATGATTGCAATTCATTAGAAGCTGTATTTCCCATGTTTACAAGTGGTTTTCAGACGCAAAACCTCTTTCAAATATTGACTGAGTTGGCCACCGTCTCCACCTTAGGATCTCTTTGTAATTAGAGCTATGGCTAATTGGAGCATGGAGAGACATTAAAATGAATTAGTTTTAATTAAGAGAAGGAAGATGAATAATAGCTCTTTTTCTTTACAACTTTAAATTCAACATTCTTTTTAGCTTCTCTATGGGAGAAGATGTCTGTTAGCTTCTCTTGGTGTTAAGCTGTAATCTTCAAATAGGACTTTAGAATACATTACAATTTTGTTTTTTTATTCCCTTGGTAACCATATGGTGATTTAGTTTGAAGGTAATATATCCATTTTTACATGTTGCTGAGAAAGTGAACAATCTTCAAACTCATGGTTCAAAAATACATTTTAATTGGTTGCCTATAATCTGAATGAGGAAGCATCCAGGACATAGGAGAGAGGAATGAAGAGATGAAGGGATGGGCAGCATTCTGTATGGGAGCTGAGGCCCAGGCCTTTGAGGCTGGTCAGAGCTAGCAAAAAGGAACAGTGAACTTGGTCAAACAATGATACTGGAGCTTTGAATGTCTCCAGATCCTTGCAGATCAGGAACACACAGAATTCAGAAAATCTTTTTGAGTGTTATACTTGTATACGAGCATACACATACACACACATATTGTTATATATGTGGCTGTGTTACTATGCATACATACATGCATTAGTTAAATAAATATGTACACATCAATATTCATATATTTATATTATCTTAACATGAATATGTACACATACTATTAATAATTATATCCCTGATAATAGTGATATATGCATATGCTAATGCGAATACATTTACACGTATGTTAATGTACAGGCATATACACACCATTTGTATAGATGTGTATGGTAGTATATGTACATATGTACGGTTTAAACATGTTTAAATTAATATATGTACAACATTTGCATAAATGTAAATGCACACATACAACTATATATACATATGGGTTAATACATACATATATACTCAATATTTATCAATATTTATGTCCGCGTTCATTTATATTTACACATTCATACATTTTTTTGTACTAACATGCATGTGTACACTGTTTCATATAAATGCTAATATACATATATATGCATTATATAATAAAGTAGCTTATATTGAAATGGCTATGAATCCATGTATGATTTATAAAACGAATTTAGCTTGAACATCTCATTTCCAGTCCGTGACACTGTGTCCTGTCAGCATGCAGCAATAGTCTTCGACTGTCCCCTCTGCTTTTCTTTCTTCTCTAAGAGAATAATGTCTCAGAAATTGGCAATTCCACCTCAAAGAACTAATTTAAACGTGAAGACAAAAACGTGGTGACTCATCAGAGAAGAATGTTAGGTTATTTTGTTCTGGAGGAATACAACAGGTTGGAACTAGAGGCCTTTGTCAAAGCACCCACCTGAATTTTCCATATAACATTCTTAGCGCGAAAATTGTCCTAGGAAAATAAAAGGGATAAATGTAAGCTCCACAAAAGACGCACAGTTTGGGTGAAGAGAATGTGACACTAATTTGATTTTATAGGCATTATGTAAAAAAAAAAATAACTAGCTTTTACGGTATTATAATCCAGTTAAGGAAGTATTTGGGAATCAACGTATGCTTCTGGCAACTGTTTCATGGCAAATGAGCGGGTGCTAAGCTGCTCAGCAAGGGAGCAGTCTGCAGCACATGCTTGGCACTCAGCGCTTCAGAGGCGCTAATAATAGTTCCAGCCTGAATATTGGGTGCATCTGTGTAGCGCTGGTGACACCTACCTTAGGGGATGATGCTAGGCAGCCCAAACACTTGATGGGACTTATTTTTCATATTGATTTTAGGCCTCTAGCTAGGAAAAACTGTTATTTAAAGATATGCAGTGTGGATATTTCTAAGCTCAAATAAGCGGAGTATTCACTTCCTCAGTTTGACTATGAAGCTGCTAAATAAAAGGGTGTAATGGACAGATAGAATATCCGGTTAGAGGAGGCGACGGAGGCAAAGGTTTCAGAGAGGGACGGTGTTGCATCTGGCTGTAATAGAGGTGATGGTGATTGCTCCTTCTGTGGTAGCTGCCTTTGCACTCTGTGCCTCAAAACCATGATCTTCCATCACTTCCTGCTATAGGAATCTAACATCTTACCTTCTTAAACTTTAGGTTGAGAACTCATATAGGTTTTGTGTAATCAAATATATGGATCATGAAACATTTAGCAATAGTAAAAGGTTTCTGAATCAACAATGAAAATTTTTTTTCACAATTTAATGCATTGTGAATCCTAAGTGTTTCTTTCAGTGTTTGGCCAAGTCACACTATACAGCTGTACTATAGACTTGGTTCTGAACATGTAACGTGTTCACACCACCACTCAGCACCAACAGATACTACACATGCAACATGTGTTCACACTACCACCTAATACCAACAGATACTACACGTGCAATGTGTTCATACTACCACCCAACACCAGAAAATACTACATGTGCAATGTGTTCATACCACCACTCATTACCAACAGATACTACACATACAACGTGTTAACAACACCACCCAACACCAACAGATACTACACATGCAACATGTGTTCACACCACCACCTAACACCAACAGATACTACATGTGCAATGTGTTCACACCACCACTCAACACCAACAGATACTACACATGCAACATGTGTTCATACCACTACTCTACACCAACAGATACTACACATGCAATGTGTTCACACCACCTCCCAACACTAACAGATGCTACACATGCAATGTGTGTTCACACCACCACTGGATGCCAATAGACACTGCAGATGACTCATGTGTTCGCACCACCACCTAACACCACCAAACACAGCCCAGAACTCCTTTACTCCAAATTAAGATGGCAGCAATTACAGATTGCAGTGGTCTTTACATTTACATATTATTTTTATGCAAATATAATAGTTTGACTATAAAAATATACATTTTTACTTTGGAGTTTATTTTTTGCTATTTTTGAGAATAGCTTTTTCCCCCTCCCGTAATGCAACCTGATACCCCTCCCAGCTTCTCCTCCCTTCCCATTTGGCTCTATTGCCCTTTCTGTCTTTCATTAGAAAAGAAACAGAATTTTAAAGGATAAAAATAAAATAAAATACAATAAGACAAAATAACAACTAATACATTGGAACAGGACAGGACAAACAGACGGAAGGGAAAGAGCCCAAGCAAAGGCATATGAAGGCTCGGAAATCCCTTAAGAACACTAAACTGGAAGCCATGTCATAAACGCAAAGAACCGGAAGCATAATGAGAGGAAAAATATACAAATAAAATAAAATGAATGTAAGTCAACATTGAGAACAACAGACGCACTGCTGTGGCGTAGTGAGGTAAGGAACACCCAACGATGCCATTGAACTTGTTTTCCATTGGCCGTTTCCTGCCAAGCACGCATTCTGGAACTTAAGCGCAGTCTGGACTGCTAACAGTGGCAACTTCCAAGTCAGTGTGACCTGTGGCTTCTACCTCAGCTGAGTGTACTTGAGTAGCTGATTTCTCTCCTGGAGCTAGATACGTAACTGTGATAACAAGGCTAAGTGAAAGCTGCTAAATTCCGTTCAGCTGAGACCACACAGGAGCGCCTTCAGTCAGGTGGAAGGGAGGAAGCTGGGGGAAGAAATTACAATTGGTGATTGATGCTACAAAACCAAAGCCCCAGAGCCAGAGCGCTGCGACCCAGATATTAAAACACCCAAACGATTGTGAGACACCGTTAATTGACCTTTACTTTTTAAATGTATTTAAGTGAAAAATTGAAACATATCTGTCCTAAGCAAAAATTTCAGACCATTTTTGTAAAAGGAAATGTTTTACTTAGAGGTGTTTGGCAACAATGTGGCAGCTGCATGGACCTTTTTATAATGTCTATAAAAGAACAGAAACTAGGAAAATAATCATTTTTTGCTTCTTTGCTATCTTTGTCACCTCTTTCTCCTTTTTCAGTTTTATCTATTTTGACTGCAGAAAACTCCATGTTTAGTAAACCATTCATCTCAGTCAACTCCAAAGATGTATTTCCCATTTTATATTTTATGCTATTTTAAATTACTCAACAGCATTAATAATTATATGTACCCAAAATGGAGTTATTTGTGACACGTGAATTACATGGAAAAGAATGGACCCCGGATTCTTTTTTTGCTTCTTGTTATTTCTTTTACATTATCTGTTCTTTAGTGAAGGCCTTGACATGTTATGTTATAAATAACTCAACAGTATATTAAAACATTTCTCTTTCATAAAGAAAAACTTTGTAAGGGTAGGCATAGATCCTTTGGGGGAGTAAGTAACTAAGGAAATGTGCATCTTACTTGAAGAACTAAATAGAGGTAAGCCAAGGCTGAGCTCAGCATTCTCTCACGAGAGCCAATTGTTCCTTTCATCGTTGTTATGAAGATGAAACATACCAAAGACATGGTAGTGTCAGAGGTCCCAGAAGGCTTCCATGGCAGCTGCTGGCTTGGCTTTGATGGCTCCTGAGCCCAGGTGTGAGAGCAGTGCAGGCTGGGATTAGGTCCCGAGAGGTTTGTGGGCGCTGCTGAAGCGAATGGAGCAGATTTACTAAGCAGTGGCTTCTTTTACAGTGGAAATATTTCAGTGTTTTCATACGTTGACTCTCCCTAAACTGATACAAGATGAACTATGTGAGTATCAGCCCCTTGGGCATTCTAGTTGATGGAGAAAACATGCCCTTAACAACTACACATTGCAACCACAGCCTACCAACTGAGCACGACAACCACAGCCTACCAACTGATCACGGCAACCACAGCCTACCAACTGAGCACGGCAACCACAGCCTACCAACTGAGCATAGCAACCACAGCCTACCAACTGAGCATAGCAACTACAGCCTGTCAGTTGAGCACAACAACCACAGTCTACCAACTGATCATGGCAACCACAGCCTACCAACTGAGCATAGCAACCACAGCCTGTCACATATGTTTGTGTGACGATGATGACTGATGTGCTAATTATTTATCTAATAAATGTATCTTTGAAACCCTCTTGTTACTTTGTTCGTCATGAAGAAGCCAAGTCTCACAGATGCCTATAAGAACTCGCTGTGCCCAGTGAAGGTCACCCTAAAGTTGATGTTTGAAGGTTAGGTCAAACTGTGTATGGGTGTGGGTGTCTCCAAGTGGGAAGATGAGGTTGGTGTTTCTCACTTTTAGCATTAACAGCATCCAGAATCTCCAAAGTGGATAAATGACTCTATTCTATGCTTCGCAAACTCTTATGTTATTATCTTGAGTTTTTATTTAGAGAGGAAAGTGATAAATCACATTCTCGTTAGCACAAGCCTTTTAAACTATTGGAGAATGTTGTGAATGAAAGGAAACAGGCAGTTCTACCAGAATGGTGGGACCTGTTTCTTTCTCTTTTTTTAATAAATATTTTAGTTTGCTAAGATCTCCTAAAATATCACCATTTTTTACCAAAGTATTCTCATTTCTTCATGAATATCTGCAAGAATATGCCAGTGGTATGCTCATTAACATTACAAGCCTCCACCACTGATGTACAAGGTGCCTGCACAGGCGAAGGGCACAGCTTTTGAATGATGGTTGTTCTTAAATTTTGGTGCCTGCGCCTGTACGTTACAGTCTTAAACGTTGGCACCATGACATTAGCCTGTTGTGAAGAAGGAACCATTCTGCTGTTGTATGGAAATGCCTGGGGCGGAGAAAAGGACCTACCAAGATAAAAAAAAATCCATAAAGCCCAGAAGTTAGATAACTGGCTGGAATTGTTTGGAAGACCAGGCAAGCACCAATGTTCTCGTCCTAAATGCAGTTTTCTTGTACTTGGGACTTGAGCTGGGTTTGTTTACTTGGAATGATTTATTTATCTTTCTGGAATTTTGATACAGAATCTGAGTTTGAGGGCTAGGACTCAGTATGCTCTGAGTAGTTGTGATTTCAGAAATCACAGTCTTCACTTGTGCTACCCTGTGTGATTGCTAGAGCTCACAGCACCAATGTTCCTCAACTGTAAGAGAAAAATCTGTGTAAGACATTCCGGGTTTGACATTTTCCAACAGTAACCAGAGTGCCTTTCCTGTTTAGGGTTGGAGTTACAGCCTTGCGTTGGCATTAGTTCAAATTCTGCTTGTTCTGGTCATACTAATAACTTATAAAATCCATGCCCCCAGGGTCAACTGAGCATTTCTGGGAGTGTTCATTCATTTCTCCCTCTTTGTTTTTATTTTTTCACTGACTCTACACGTTGTTAAGTCTCCAGCCTCTGGAAATCCGGGTCATCAATAAAGACAAGGGTGGGAAGGACGGTGCCTGCTGTTCTTGGTCGCACGTGTTAGTGTGAGAGAAGTTAAAGGAAGAAATAAGAACACCTCAGGTAGTAAGCGTGCTCAGGACAGATGTGATGAAGCCATGCGAGACTGTTTCATATTGCATAGCCCAAGATATGAGGGATGAGCCCAAGGTTACAGCTAATGAAAGAGAGGCTGACTGGGAGAACGTGGGAAGTGTGTATCATTCCGCCTAGACCTAAGCCTCGCTTTGCCTTCCCACTGCTGCTGAATCCCTCTGTCCTCCGTTTCCACGTGCTTGCCCATCCACAGCGTTCTGACTGGAATGTACGCTGGTCGGTGACTGTAGAAAGCCACCTCAGCTCGGTCCATTATGCGATGCCCTCATCATTGTATCTCACAGAAGAACTTCATTAAACAGTTTAATCTGAAGCGTGTTACTCAAGAAACAACTAAGTGTCAAAACATTTTCTTCCTAATCATTCATCTTAAAACATGTTAAAATGAGAAAATATAGCATTTCTTTCAAAGAAGGAGATGAAAGAAGAAGGAAAAAAACCTTCTCCTTGTTAGGAGGAAACCAGAACAGCAGAAGAGAAAGTGAGAGAGGGGAGGGGAGAGAGAGATGGTCAGACAGAGACAGAGAGAGAGCTAGAGAGACAGAGATGCAAAGAGGCACAGAGAGCCACGGAGATCAAGAGAGGAGGTAGGGTATCTTTTTATATCTGGGAAGATACAGGGACCCTTTCTCAAACAAAGTACCTTTGAAACCAGGAGACCGATGATTACACATCTGTAGAGTGAAATTTCAGGGTGTAATTTCCTAAGTGATTTCTTCACTGGCTTCTTGATGGTTCAGTGTCACGGCTGACTGAGCTTACCTCTCAAGCAAACATTTAGCTCCCCATGAGTGGACTGTTAACCTCAGCTAGCCACGTGACCGGATGACTGAATGCCTAAGATTAATGGGAGGCTCGAGTGGAAGCAGCCTCTTGTGAGGACTGCACTAACCCCTGAAGAGCCGGCGGCTGTCATTGTCTATAGAGACTGCGTCCTGGCCCAACCCCAGAGGGGTCATGGTGGCTCCTGGTCTAGCTTTTCTTCCCTGCTTTCGGCCTGTGACTGACAGCTTGCTGTTATCTGACTGTCTCTTTGTTTTCAGTGGCTACCAATGTCCGTGTGTTTCCTCAGCGTAGCTAACGTAGACGTCATTTTTCAAACTCTGCTCACTCACACATTCTCCCCTCTGTGAGTTGGCGCCTCATTTAGTTTATTCCCCGTCCCTGCACAGCAATCCCTTTCTTTCCTCTCTGATAATGGTGAGGAAAGTCTGTGACCTCTTTGTATACTTCTCAGGAACTCTGCCTTGCTTAATTTTTTTCTATTGTGATCTCTTTGGAGAAAAGACTAGAAAAGAAGCCATTGGGAAATAACAGCCAGCAAAGCTACAGCAGCAGGGGACAGCACGGGCCAGTGAGATAGGCTGGATGGAGAAGGTGTACTCAAATCATAAATATATTACAACCGAACACATACGGAGAGCAGGAAACTCTGAATTTCTTCCCTCCACCCAGTTTCCATCAGTGGGCTACTAGTGGTGGCCTGCAAAGGCTCTCTGGCGGGCAGGAACAAGACATCGACTTCAGAAAACAAATCTTCAAAGGAGGGAGAGAGCAGGCCTGTGGGGAAAGCCGGCAGCAGCCTGACAGCCAGAGGTCATGGGAAAGGAAGGCCTCACTGTGGGGTTTGGACTCAGAGAGGGAAAGTAGCAGTGGGACACAGTCCAACGTGCCGGTAGCTCCTTTCTTTGAAAGGACACACACACACACATACACACACAGAGGCACACACATGCACACATGCATGGACACACATACATACCCGCACAAACACATACAGGCACATAAACACACATACACACATGCACAAACACACACAGACACACACGAACACGCATGCATGGACACACGCACACACATACGTGCACACACACACATTCTCAAACATATTCATACGCATATACACACACCACACACACACACACGCATGCACGCACACGCACACGCACACACACACACCCCTCTGCAGACCTTAGAAGGGATTAGGACAAAGGCTGTTTTCTCTTCCACACTCATTCCCTGTTTCAAGTTTGTGTTTATAATTGCTGTTTCTCCACAGCCCTGAGCTTGAGGATGGAGTTGAGCTGAGCCCTTGGATGAGAGCCCTGAGTGTTAGGTGCTTGGAAGGAGAGCCTGCACACAGCACTTCTCTACCGGAAGTCGTTTTCCATCACAGATAGTGTTCGGTGGTCGAGATTATGGTTTTACACTTTCGTTACCTGGAATATTAAATTATATTTACAATAGGCATATTTTCTTTTTATTTTAAAATGCTTTCATTGTTTTGTTATGCTTGTTATGTTTGTGTATTATTATGGTATGTGCAGGGTAAACATGTGAAACACACATATGTAGAGGACAGAGTGCAACCCAGTGGCGTGTTGATTACCTCAGGCACTGTCCATCTTGGTCTCGTCCATCCCTTCCTTCCCTTCCTTCCCCTCCCGTTTCACAGCATCGCGAGGCCCTTGCGCAAGAAAACGAAAACCTCCACGTGTTCCCCGCCCCCACATTCGGAGCTCCTTCTCTGAAATGAACTCCCTCCCTCCCTCCCTCCTCTCCCTCCCTCCCTCCCTCATCCCTCCTCCCTCCCTCTTTCCTCCCTATCTCCTCCTCTCTTCTCTTCTCCTCCCTCCCTCCCTCAGATATTTTTTTGGGCCAGGCTCTTTCACTGACCTATACAACTCACCAATGGGCTAGACTGGCTGACTCAGAAGCCCAAGGCAACCTGCTGGTCTCCACCCTTCAGCAGGGACTGTTTACAAATGTGGTCTCTGAATGCACTGAGGTCATTGCTACCCCCTATCATTTACATGGAATATTTAAATTGATGTTTACATTTATAGCTCAGTATTCTTTTGCATAGTCAGATTTCAGGGAATCCTGACTTTCTTTTGTTTTTTTTTTTTAAATATATTTCCTTGACATTTTTTATATCATAGCTATAGTCCTTTGTAATTTCTTTGGTGGGGGGGGGGTCTGATGGTGTCTTTTCTTGATTCTAGTGCTAGGTACTAAATGAGAAGAGGACTTCATAAAACATAAGCTTCTTAAAGTAATGCTTTAAATGACCTGACCAGTATCTCATTTTTATTAAGTTTGTAAAAATTCGCCCCCAAAATATCATTTAAATTGGCAATTATTTGTTTATGGTTCTGCATTTTGGCCTGGCAGTATGATTCTTTCCTTTCATGGCATTTAATCGAGGCTGGGGCAGCAAGTACAAGGTGGTGACTAGCTCTCTATTGGCTTTCCCGTACTCCTTGTCATTCCTAGTTCTTCCTACAAAGATGATGAGTCCCAAGGGAATAGAGGCAGGAGAGTCTAGAAGGCTAAATCTGTTAGCAATGTGACTCGAAAAGAAGAATCATGCTCATACCATCTATGTCAGAGAAAGGATGTCACAGGTCAGCCCAGATCCAGAGGGACAGAGACATGCCCACGCCTTGGCTGGAGGAGCTGTGCACACCCTCACGGAGGAAAGGAATTACTGCCTGGTGTTTGAAGTATCTGGAGACTGGCACACAACATGTTCATTAACACATCAGTGAACCACAACAAATAACTCAAATTCATAAGTTCATCGATGTGTTGATGCAGCCTTAAAGAGCTCCAAGTATCATGTGGTGGCTTTGAGACCCTTTTTGATGACTGCGTTATGAATTTTTGTCCTTAATATGGAGTGATAATATTCTATGCTAAAGATCTTTTTTATCTAACAGTAGAAGCCTCATTCCCAGGTGAGTCAGTCAGTTCTCACATGTTTATAATTAATTGGTGGTCAACTCTTTTTTGTTTTGTAAAATCTCTTCTCCATGACAAAGGTAGAAGAATCTGAAGATGGTTAAATTTGGGTTCAAATGGCAATCAAGTCACTTCCTTACTGTGGGCTTTGAGCAATTTATTTAAATTCTTGGGGTCTCATTTTCCTCATTTATGTAATGAGAATAATTATACTTTTGATCGCACTGGCATGATAATTAAATGGAGGACGTAGACACATCTCACCACAGAAACCAGAAAGCTGTTCTGAAACATAGTTTATTTTCCATTTTTTAAAAATAATACATTTCTTATCTTAAACATTTATTTTATTATTGTAGTCATATCTTAAAATGACAAAAATAATAATGCTCTCCTCTTATGTAGATATTTGTAAGACAAAATATGGAGGGAAGGTCAAAGGCGGACAGGAATCCGGGAGATTTGAGACTCACTGTTCACTGATACATCTTGCTTCTGTGGAAGCCTCATTTTTCCAAGTCTTTTCCTTACCCCCATACACTGACAGGTTCTCAGAAGTGGAGAACATACGGCATTTTTATTTTTCCTTTCTAGATATATATGATTTTGTTCTATTTGTTCTAAGTCATCAAAATAATCTCAGTAGATTTTCCCCCTCTATGAGCTTTAATAATTAAGTGAAGCAATGATAGCACATCTCGTGGCTTTTCTAGTTCAGAATGTTCGAGTTGTTGTCTTGGGTTCAAGCTGCTCTTTCAGCCTTGATTCCGCAGCAATGACATTTCTGCCTTATTTAAGGAAGTTTCTGAGAACATTTTCATTAGGAATTCTCCTCTTGTTTTAGAATAGCCTCATAAAGTAGAGCTTTGGTTTCACTAGAATTATTGATGCAGGAGTTTGTAGACCGACTGCAGGACTGTGCACAAGACAATTAAAAAAAAATTAAGCATAGACTCATTGCAAATTCTGTTGAATTTAATGAGAAATCATTGTAAGATGCCAGGGCATGGTTTGAAAGCTGGGTGAGAGCTGGGACCATACAGCAAGTGTTTACGTCTCCATCAGAGATACAGGACCCTTAGAGCTGAAGGTGGCATGAATGGGCACTGCTCCCCAGTTCAGAGCCAAGCGGACCGGTGACATGCTAGGGAAGAGCTGCTTCCTCATTTTCCATTGATGAAGCTTGTCAACTAAATCGCATTTGGGGTTTTCAAACTATCATCCGGGCACACGTTATCATTTCATGTAGTCTCCACATGGCTATAGAGGGGCCCGCCCTTCGCCAGTTAATGTGAGATCAGTGCTTGGCAGGACACACAGAGCGCCACGTGGCTGTATTTCTGCACAGTTAACATTGAATGATTCATTGTATATTACATTTGTAGAAAGCGTTGGATGGAAATTGCTCCCTGGCAAGCTCTGTCAAGGTTTGTGTTCTTTCTGGAATAGACTACAAACCTTTTCAACACTTGGTGCATAGCTGAGATTGTCATATGCCTCAGAACAGTTCAGGATTAAATTAGACTAATTAAACCCAATGTGATGGATTCAAATACAACATAACTTCTGTAGGGCTAGCATGTGCTTTAAAATTGTAGAGGCCTACAAGAAAAAAAAAATGTTTCCCTGTGTTCATGACTGGGTATTTGCCCTCCGTGATGAGCAGGCTCATCCATGTATTAGCAGATGTGTGGATCGATGGTTACAGAAATGCAGACTCATTATTTGTATTCAGTTTTGATCTCATGCTTCTTCTGAGTAAATCAGGTCTAATTATAAGCCACGCATAACTAAATAGAGTGGAATGATTCCAGAGAGATGATTGCCATATGTCAACAGTTGTAGGATAGAAATCTTGTGTTGTATATTTGTCACCTTTTGTTCATGGGGATTTCTGACGTTAGCTATGATGCAGAACACACTCGCTATTCTTTCTTCCTCTAAAGGCCAATGTGCCAAGGGCATTTCCTCTTATGTGGTGGGATTTGCACAGATGTTAACGCAACTTTTAAATATTATTGAGAAGCAGAGAACTTAGGTGTCACACACTCAGTGACCATGCTGTACCTATCAATCTCAGTCTGTGTGTATCTACATAATGTACGCTGGACATCCAGTACTTAGGATTATTAGGTGATCACATTAGACTATGACCTGTGTGTTTATCTTATAGGAATGCACTACACGAAATATGAGCTTTTCGTTGTGTACCTTCAAAGTAGAAAATTACCAACCACCTCAGGCACAAAAAAACCAAGTTTAGTCAACCTCACTTACAGTCTTGAAACTTTCGTTCACCTCTCTCGTCCTTACCTCTAGTCTAGCTGCACACTTTATGAATCCACAAATGATTGCCTTTATTGAGAGGGTTTTGTTATTCAAGATGACTTGTAAAGTTTACTCAATCTTCCCTACCAAGGGAAACAGGAAATTCCAGAGAACACTAGACTCAGCAAACCTATAAAATCCGGAGAGCAGACCATTATTTCTGGAGACATTTCACATAACACTTTGGGAAGCAATGACTAATTAGTTTTTGGTCTTAACAATAGCACTTTCAAGGGCTGTTTCCCCTCCCTTTTATGGCTTTCATATTAGGAAAAGAAGGCAGGTACCTCTCAGTGATGAAATATTGGGGGCATATGCACTTGCTTCTCCATAGGAGCTCAGCTCTTTGATCCTTCCTACAATTACCTTTATTGCCTGCCTGACATTAGCTGACCGGAGAGTAACAACCAATTGTTGCCGGCAGGGCAACATCCCACTATGCTAGGCCTTTAACGACCAACTTATTATTTCAAATTGAAGGCTCAGTTTTTCCTATTTCAGAATTCATGGTGCAAATTAAATCCTTGAGGAACTCTGGGGCCTTCCTCACACCCAGAGCCTCGTGTTATTTCCAGGAGCTCCTGGCTGAGCCTTTCCAGGAACGCCATGTCAGAAACAGAGCGGCATTTACTCCATGGTCACCGAGTGCAGACGTTGGCGTGTTCCGCCTCATTATTCGTACATTTATTTATTTGCTCTTTTATCCACTAATTTACTCCTTCGTCATTTTGGAATTTCCACTATTTATATCTACTAGCACGGACAGCCTTTCTTTCTTCTCCTGTTCCACAGTTTTTCCATCAGCAGGTCCTGCCTGCTCCACCTCAGCTACCATTCCGCCGACTCTGACGGTCCTGTATTGTTGATCAGCTACCATTCCGCCGACTCTGACGGTCCTGTATTGTTGATCAGCTACCATTCCGCCGACTCTGACGGTCCTGTATTGTTGCAAGACTCTAATTTATCTCATCAATTTTCCCTAGACTTCCACTCTGCTCCATCCTTCCCCGGTCATGTTTTCCTCCCTTCCTCCTCTCTCCCTTAACATGGTGCCCATCTCTCTATAGAGGATTTCATAAGTGATCAAAACGTGGACACAGTGTAGTACAAAAGCTCTCTAGACATGATTCACGCTTTAGGACTGAATTGTGTTGCTAGCTTCCTATCTTTGCCCTGCTTCTCCCTGGACATGGGAACCACTATTCTGCTTTCTGCTTGTAAGCTTTTGACTACTTGAGACGCAGCACGTCCGTGAAATCACGCGATATTTGTCCTTCTGTGGCTTTGTGTTTTACTGAACCAAAGGCAGTGTTATCCACACTGTTGCCTGTGGCAGGATGTCGTCAAAGCTCAGTCATTCCGCTGGGTGAGGAAGCCACACTTTCCGATCTGCTCAACTGCCAGTGGCTATTTAGATCCTCAGTTCTCTCGGGTAAATGCCGATAAGTGGGATTTCTGAGTCCTTTCAGAAATTTTAAGGGAATTATGCAGCTGTGACACCCATTTTCCTTCCCACCAACAGTGTCCAGCAACCTGAGGGCTTCCTTAGAGCAAAGAAAAGAGGAAAGAAGTGAAAACTTCAGCTCACAGACTAGAAAGACAGCAGACTTGCAAAACATACGCTGATAGATAAGGGGTTAATTTCTAGAATACCTAAGACTCTTTGTAATACAGCAGTGAGACAAAAGAACCACAGCAAAAACAGTTTATAAATGAACTTCCATAAGGGAGAAATGCCAGAGAGAATTAGTGTTTCTAAAAGATGCTCAGTGTCACTCATGACTAGGGGAATGAAGATGCTGTAATGATTTCAACCACATAAGGCTTATACTTCCCGGCTCTAGAGCCATGCACGTGCAGACAAGCCCTCAGGCAGAAGTGCCTGAATGTTAAAGGGCCCTGCATGATCCATGTGTGCGCATGCGTGGTTATATCCACCATGACTCAGCTAAGCCTTTGCACGCATGCATGGTTACATCCACTATGACTTAGCTAAGCCCTTACATGCATGTTTGAGCCCATTAACTGCATGTGTGAGCCCATCATCTGTGTCATCTGCGTGTGACATAGTCACGCCAACCCCTGGACCCACCATCTTTCTTTCTCTCTCTCTGCACTCCTATTTCCCAGGCCTGTACGCACCCCCTCTAACAAACTCCTAAGTGGGTTTGATGCGTGTTCCAAGTTTTCTTTTCACTTGTGCCAGGTAATTTCAGATGCAAATTTCAATTAGGCAGTCCTTTGTATTTCTAGAGTATCAGAAACAAAATATAAGTATTGGTAAGATTGTGGAGTAAGTGATGATCAGATTTATGCTAATATATTCAACGACAAGGTTGAATGAGCATTGAGCATCTATCCTCTACACAGAACCTTCTAGGACAGTGGTTCTTAACCTGTGGGTCACGACCCCTATGGGAGTCAAATGACCCTTTCATGAGGGTTGGTCACATATCAAATATCCTGCAAATCATATATTTACATTACAATTCATAACAGTAGAAAAATTACAGTTACAAAGCAGAATGGAAAATAATTTTATGGTTGGAGCTCAGCACAACATGAGGACTATATTAAAGAGTCGTAGCATTGGGAAGGTTGAGAA
Organism: Arvicola amphibius; assembly: GCF_903992535.2. NCBI lineage: Eukaryota > Metazoa > Chordata > Mammalia > Rodentia > Cricetidae > Arvicola > Arvicola amphibius. The sequence goes on from NC_052053.1 coordinate 135,766,220, forward strand.
TCACTGATCTTCCTCAGGGTAAAGGCAGGAGTAGCTCCCAGGGCCAGCCAGACTCTGTGTGCCCCTGGTTCACACCCCATACTGGTATTTCTCCAAGCAGAGAGTCCCAGGGCTTGCCCGAGTCCCCGCGACTTTAGAGCTGAACCTTCCGGATATCTGTGTGGCTCTGCCGTCTGTCTTTAGATGTGTTCTCAGTCATCACCACCTGAATGAACTTCGTGGTGTCTTCTGTAAAGGAGCAAATGTTTCCCGACCGCGTTCTTATTTATTTCCCTGCCATCTTCATATCCCTTCTTAGCAACCACCAAGGTGTGCATTTGTTTAGCTCCTCACAGAGTCTCCTCCCTACACTAGCTCATGAATGGCAGCGAGGCAGAGACATTATTGCCTGATTAGAAGTGGGAATTCCCTGAGTTGTCTAGATCAAAATTCATTAATAAATGAATAAGAATTTGTCCCTTGTGTATTCTTCTTGAATTTTCATCATCAAGTCTCAAAATTAAGGCATTTAAAGTCTTGTTAATTATAAATGTGTTTACCACACAACCGTTCTTTGGTGGTAAAATTACTTTCCACCAGATATTGGGCTTTATTTAATGTCCTTGATTGCAGAGGGCTAGGAAAAGTTTGGCAATGTATGTGGATATGAATTTTAAACTTGTCTTTAGCATGTAATTTTGGCAATAAAAACAAAGAAGAATATAAACGACATGTCTTTGATACAACTTTCCCATGGTGTTGCAAGTCAGTCAAAAATGAGTACAAGGCATAAGATTTAAACTTAGGGGAGGAAGAAATTAGAAATTTCTTTGACCCAAGTCATGGAATTCCTATGCTGTTTAGATATACTTGAATCAGATGGTTGATGTACCATAGGACATCATCTTGAGAGACTGGATTCTTCATCTTTTTTTTTTTAGTCTTTGATTAAAAGTTGAAAAATAACTTGTATCAGTTACATATTTCTAACATTTACTAGGAGGCAACAATTATAAAAATAACATTAATTACTTTTTAATGCTGCATGGGTGTCAGAAACTCCTATAGACATTTCACACATTAGTTAATTTAAAATCTGAAATTTATGAGTATTATAAGGTGGAGCATATTGAAGATTCTGGGAGGTTAGTTTGCCAAAGTACACAAAGCCGAGTTAAGCTTGGAAACAGATTCCATCTGAGTTTAGAAATATAACTTGTTCTCATACACGTGTATCTTAAACTGTAGATCATAACCTGTATTTTCAAAGAGTAATTAAAGTAGTTGTAAATTGTGGCTATTTGCATATTTACATGCATTGGGATATAATATATTACATGCATTGGGAGCAAATATTCGTTATAAACCTCTTATGCTAATGTAGTCCAGTCTAGCCTAGCTTAGGCTGGTCCTGCCAGCCTTATCATACCATATCACTCCGTAATGCTATCTAATTTGTCATTTCTTATCCATTGCTGTCCTGTCCAGGCCCATCCCATTCTGACCCCTACCCCAGTGAACTGACTTCCTGATTGTGGTGGTTTGAATGAGAATGGTTCCTAGAGGCTTGCATATTTGAATACTCTAGGTCCTTGGTTAGTGGAACTGTTTTGGAGGTATTAGGAGGCATGACCTTCTTGTAGCAGGCATGGCCTTGTTGGTATAGGTGAGTCAGTTAGGGAGGGCTTTGAGGTTACAAAAGCCCATAATTGCACCCCTTTCACCTCTCTGCCTTCAACTTTTGGACCAAATGTGAGCTCTCCACTGCTGTTCTAGCACCAAGCCTGCCTGCCTGCCTGCCACCATGACCTCTGCCGTGATAGCCATGAATTAACTCTTAGAAGCTGTAAACTAACTTCCCCCATTAAATTCTTTATTTTAATAATTGTATTGGTCATGGTCCCTTCTCACAGGAGTAGAACAGTAACTGAGACACTGATAACTAATAGTTTGGGAAGTGCTTCTCAATGCTTAAAGAAGTGAACAAAATTGTAGAAATTATTCCTTTTGACTTTCTTACTTCTATGGGGATGTACAAGTGAAAGGGTTCTGGGGATCCCTTCTCTTAGGTCCTAGTTGGGATCCAACCTTGATCAAGCTAGAGAATTAAGGACATGACTCATAATATGGCCATGCCATGTGTTTGTAATGTTACTATTTATTTATCCACAAACTGACTTTTCTACATAACCAAACACTGTTTTAATTGTATGGCTAGGAAATTCCAAATCAGATAGCTCTGTATGACCTTTAAACAAGTGGGCTAAATTATCCTCGGTACATCATTGCTGATGTACGTGCTTGCTGTCCCATGATGCCTGATGATGGATAAAGGGATTTTTGCACTGGTTATAACTCTGTATAGTACTTGAGATTGTGGATGCACACTGAATTACCCACATGTCTTCATGTTGCAGCATCAATTTCTCTGTTTTGAGAAATGTCCTCCAGTCGAGTTGTTTGTCAGGCGTTCACCGGAAATGGTAAATGTTTGGAACACATTGCCGAAGCACCTTCTCTACAGGGCCGGCATACTAAACTCGGGAGTTTTCAGCATGCCCTTTTAGAGTGTTCGTCCTCATCCTTCTCACAGCCTCTCTTGCTTAGGCTCCTTTTGAAGGACTTTGGATAAAACATGCATGCCTTTGTGCCCTAGCTCAATTTCATCCTATTTGTGAGACATTATATTACATCTTTCCAAATCGATCAGTTCTTGTTTGCTTTGTCCACGGAGGCAGAGAAGCACCTCTGACTTAACTCTCTGAGGAACACTGATCTGTTGCTAGGCTTCAGGTCTGAGTGGGCAGAGTTATAGTCTCTCTCCCCTTGGGAAGCATTTTCTTCCGAGTCATTGTCCTCAGCCTCACCTTGTCCATTCAGAGCTCCATTGTTTGACAGCCCTCACATTTGGCTGTTACTTTCCTTGAAAAACTGAACCAATGAGAAAACAAACTGTATATTTTAACTTACTTACCTTTTGATTTTCAGAGCCAAAACTGAGAGTCTTGCTTGGCAGATACTTGACCATATATATATATATATATATATATATATATATATATATATATTTTATTACAGTTTTGAGGAGGCACATACCTTAACTTTGGAAACTTTCTTTAAATGCCTTCATGTGCTGAAATTTCATCGGCACCAAGAATTGGGAAATCTGATCCAGGTGACTTTCTGAGCACCTGTGCTTAAAACACTGAAAAGGCGATCTTTTTTTTTTTTTTTTTTTTTTTTTTTTTTTTTTTTTTTTTTTTTTTTTTTTTTTTTTTTTGGTTTTTTTTCGAGACAGGGTTTCTCTGCGGCTTTGGAGCCTGTCCTGGAACTAGCTCTTGTAGACCAGGCTGGCCTCGAACTCACAGAGATCCGCCTGCCTCTGCCTCCCGAGTGCTGGGATTAAAGGCGTGCGCCACCACCGCCCGGCTGAAAAGGCGATCTTTATAGAGAATCCAAGTCTGTGGTTATAGCGACTACAACAACTCAAGCCAAATAAGTAATGTTTTCACTAATAGCAATAGATGTCTAATGCTTACATTGATTGATCCTGTATGTTTTCTTAGAATCTATTTGAGATGATATATGAGAAAAAGTAGCTTTATAAACTCTATTAGAACTAAACTACTAAGAAGTGATTCATTAAATTTTTATTTAAATGATATTTTGAAGATATATATATATATATCTAAGAAAATGATATAAAGAAAGGATATTGTTTGGTGCTCTGTCTACCCTTTTTGCAGCCATCTTTATAGAAATAATCCATAATTATTGACAATGGATATCTTATTAGGAACACTTGTGATGATGAGATAAATGAGAAAATATTCCTTAGTTTTGCTGAGTTTTTTAACTTAAAAATCCATAGGTGGCTTTATTTTCTCTCTAATTTCTGGTAGACTGATAATTTTTGGACCCATCTGCTTGAGTGATTTTAAATGGTGGGATTGTCATGAGAGACTGTTAGCGTTTTAGATTCATAAGAAGCATTCAATTTAACTCATTTGCAAGGGAAAGTGTGTAAAACTTTAGCATCCACTGTGAGTGGATGCTAAATCTCTTAAATTGAAAATTCAGTAGATTTTTTTCCCCTAAAAGTTGCTTTAAGATAATAGGCTTCTACTGTGATACACATTTATAGTTAAATTATCATGTGTTCTAGTAGGCAGATGATAAAACTTTCATGCTGTTTATTGCTGATTATTGTTAAGGGGGAATTGTAGATAGGTACTAGGTTTGATGTGGTATAAACGCTGGGCTTTTTGACCCTGAGAATCCAGCTGTATTCATTGTCAATGACTGATGCCTAAAGCCAAGCATGCTGCTACAAGTGACATGCACATTAGCACATGCTCTCTGCGGTTTGCAGCCAGTGTGCCGTGGGAGGAAAGCTAGTGTCTCCTGCACTTGAGTAGAAGGGTTTACTTACGCTTAAAGATGGGAATCTCTAGTCCACACTATCAGTTGTATTGAGCTCATTTTCATTAAAGTTGGTTTTTAGTGCAGTTTCATGTTATTTGAGCTGAAATGGTTTGTAGAAACTAGTATTTCTTATGTATAAAGGTAAAAGAATTTTAAGTGTGTGTGTGTGTGTGTGTGCGCGCGCGCGCGTGCATGCTTGTGTTTATATCCATGTGATGTATTTAAGAACACTAAGATAGGATCTGCCAAAAACGTGATATGCCAATTCTGCTGCTGTGGATTGTGTGGATTATAACGAGAGGGATTGAAACCGATGGATGTCACCAGAGTCCATCCGTGTGACCATGAATAAGTCCCCTACATCTCTGGGTCCTCATTTGCCATCTGTCCTAATAAAATTTCCAACAGCCAAATCCATACCGAAGACCATAAAGAGAACAGGCATCAATGTCACATGCTTTCCATAGACAGAGAACAGGTACACAGACATACAGATATTAGCTACTGGGTAAACATGTCAATATGTGTTATGTGTTCATGATTATCTGTAGAGTTCCCATAAGTCACTGTATTTAATACAAATACAGATAAAGACTATACAAACACAATCTGTAGAAGAAGAAAGTCAAATAGATAAATAAGCATATGGTATTTTTTTTTCTTTTAGTGTAATCAAGAAAAAATTATGTATGGTATTTTACTTACCACTAGAACTGTTAAAAACTTTTCAAGATTTTTGTGATTATGTGTTGGTGATGGATTAGCAATTTGAGGACAATGGTGTGCTACTAGACACATTTTAGGGTCAATTTTTCATTAAAAAGTATAAAATATATGTTTTTACTAGAGACTTGACTTTTAGTGGTTCTCCACCTTCCTAGCCCTGTGACCCTTTAATACAGTTTTTCATGTTGTAGTGACCCCCAACCATAAAATTATTGCAATGTTACTTCATAACTGTAACTTTACTATTATAATTTGCAATATAAAATTTTGACTTGCTATATATCTCATCTGTGGCCCCCAAAGGGGTCACTACACACAGGTGGAGAACCACTGCTTTAGGATCAAGCTATCACAGTAAGGATTTTGTTGCTTTTGTACAAACTGGTATCTGCAGGCTTGTACTTCGTAAAGCACAGTAAGAATGTAGAATTATACCCCCTTTCCCCCCGTTTCACGTCTCTTTCCCATTACTAATAGATACATTACTTTGTATAGTTTGAATATTTCTGACAAGAGCTACACTAAATATCCCTTTACTCAAATTTCAAAAGTCCCTGTCTCGACACCTGAGATTTGTTCTCCGTGTTGTCCCGTGATGCAACGCTCATTCTTCCCTCCTCTGCTTACCTTATCTGTGCCCTTCTTTCGTCTCACTAGAGGGCTCAGAACTATCAGCAGAAACCAGAGAGCCTGCATCTCCTGAAGCCCTGGAACTGTTTCTAAGTCATCTGAACTGAACGATGTCTGAAATAGGCCTTACCTAGTGATTACACCATCCTCCTTCTTTGCAACGTCTATTTATAATGCTTTAAGCTGTAGACCATGGGGAAGCTGCCTCTTTTCATTTCTCCCGAGAGTGTTCAGTGTTCTGACAGGGAAGACACTGCCTGGTTAATTAGCATCAAGTTCATCCACATCTCCAAAGCAGTCAGCCCTGCCCAGCCACGAACACACACGCAGCTCCGTAAGTGAAGGCGGCTGTGGTGCCTCGTGAAGGTTCACAAGGGGCTGTGTTTGGACAGTCAGCTCCAATGGAAGGGCCAGGCATCCAGGTTGCTAACTAATTAATTCCTGGTGTCTGAATTGTCTCTCTGGAACAAACAAATCTCAACACTGTCTCCTGGTTTACGGGATACCATGCTGAGATGCGGACTTCATAGCAGGTTCTGTTCATCATGTTCAACAGACATGAAAGAGAATCTCAGCAGTGACAGACAGGCCTGGCACAGGAAGGCCATGTTTTTCCTGAAGTGCTTTATTAGTGAGATGTTTTTGGGAAAGGAAAATAAAAACCAAACAAACTCTGTGTATGGTTGTTGTGTTTACCTAATTATTCTTTATCAGTAGAAACTCAAGAGTCAGAGATCAGGGTAAGAACCTGAATGATCAGATCAGCGGCAGAGAAGCCACAGTGACTTCCCGTCTCTTCAATTCCTCCATCCACAGGTCTGGGGGCCTCTCTAAGCCCCGCCCTACTACTTCCTGTCTCCTCTCTGTCCTTAATTTTCCCAAATCTCTATGGTTAGTTTTGGTTGGCTGGTAGCTAGCTCCACCCTCTGACAATAAAGCGAACTTTATTGTCAGAACGCGATCAAAGTGTCACACGGCATATGCATGGCTGTGACCCTACTACCTAGTGGTGAGGGTATGAGGTATGATTTGAGGACAGGTGGGCAAGAGAGTTTGTCTTAAAGGAAACAAGAACACCCCACCAATACAGTATCACCACCACAAAAAGCAAACCACATGTGCTCCTGTGTGTGTGTGTGTGTGTGTGTGTGTATGCGCGCGCGCACGCGTACACACACAGGAATTGTTTCACTTTAGAATACACATTCCCATGAACAGAGACGACAATATGATCACATGATAGGGTCATTTCTGTGAATTATTATGAAGCAATCTGTGGAAATGATTTCATGGTCCGCAACAACTGCTCTTCATGACAGAAAATTAAACCAAAGGAGACCAACGAATCAGTTAGCCTTACCTCTCTCAAGTTCCACACTGGAACTGGTCCCATTTGACAGACAGGAGCATATACTCACAGTAGGAGAGGGGGCCAAGTCACACAGGAAGTGGCCCCTGGCTGTACCCTCTGCTTTCATTCCTGGTTTGTATATGTAACACATGGAGCTTTCGGCAAGGGTGTCTTCTCCTCTTATAACGACAACCTTGCAGGTGGTGATCAATGAAGAGCTCAACACTGAGTATACGTTCATGTATATGCACACTCACTGTGTGTGCTGTGTGTGTATGTGTGTGCTTGTGTGTGTGTTGTCTGACAGAGAGAGAGAGAGAAAGAGAGAGAGAGAGAGAGAGTTTGTGTTACAGATTTTGGCTCTTTGTGTCAGCTAGAAGAGCAAAACTTGTCATTCATAAAGTGGAGCTCAGGAGTTTGGGCATGTTTTGAACTGCGTTTATATACATGTACAGAAATACTTTGACTTTGTGTATATGTCTATTTAATTTTATACCTAAAAATTATATAGCTATCTGTATCCATCTGTAGAAAATGCTATGTTCCCACTACTAATAGAGTTACTATTGATAGCAGTAATAAGGTTTCTTAATAGACATGTTCATGCGTACTTTCTACATAGTGAGCGACGTGTCCTACAAATCAAAGGAGAAAGCTAGCTGACATATTGCATCTTCCAGACATCATATACCCCAGTTGTGTTTCCAGGCATGTTCTCTTCTTTAGCATATGGGATGAGAAGATGGTATCCTAGTTACAAAGGAGGCTGATATTTGATGTTGCCAGAATCTGTGTTTTCCTTGCAGGTTCATAGTCCTTGAGGCTTTGCCATGCCAAGGAGGCATTAGTCCTCAGATGAATTCGTGCCAATGCAATATGAATTATTTGGCTCCGCAATTGAAATTGCACACACCAGGAACTGATGGCACTCTTCTATTGTCATTTCTCTAAGAACTGTTTTTGCTAATTCCCTTTTGCTCATTAGCATCAAGTCCTATTTATAATCTTTATCATAATATGATTTCCATCCTTTTAATTTGTATGAACTAAGAATAGAAAACATTATCTTACTGTTCTCTTCCATTTAATGACTAAATTTCCTCCAGAATACATAACTAATTAGTACTCAGTGCAGGATGTACTGGCTACACATGCATTTCTGAAATTTAAAGTATGCCAAGACCCCTTAATCACTTCTAACCTGACAAGGTCTCATCTATTGCTTATTTATGTGCTGTAGGGAGGTAGGAGATTTACTTGACATGTCAATGGTAGAGGAATTCACGGTAGCAGAAAAGAGAATTATGCATTTTACTGAGGCCAAATTTCATGCAGCAGATTATGCATTCAATCAGCTATAATCAGATTTCACTAATCATGAAAGTAAAATTAGTCTCATTAGTTCAATCACAACTATAAGCAGTGGTATAAACCCAATTACAGTGACTTATTCTACCTTCTTAAATGAATACTTCATTGTTTTCTACTGCAGGTTATTTTTGAATGAGTTGTATTCTTTTGTATGTTTATAGTCTTTTCTGTATGACAGTGTTACGCAACTCTGCGTTCTCAAGGGCTAATAATTTTCTGCTCAGTGAACACTTCACCCAAATCATGATGGTACCCGTGACGGACACTAATGCGTGTAGAGGAGAGGTGTCCCTTGGAGCTGCGTCGCATCCCTTCTGCAGGGAAAGAGGGACTGTACGGTAAAAAACTAATGTTCGTAGAACTTCCTGGGTCATTTTTCATAAACTTTCAATCTGGTGTTGTTCATCAGCATCGGTAATTGACCTCCTGGAGGCTTCAGCCATGCTTGTCTCTTCACCAGTGCCCAGAGCGGGGCTGTGTTCTGTTAGCAAGGGAAAGCAAGTTAGAGAAACTTTAGCTTGAGGATAACTCTTCCTGTATGCTTGCTTACTTTAACTAGACACAGACAGTTGACAGCAGTATTTGCAAACTGCCTCAATATGCTTTGACCTTTTCATAATGCAAAGAAGAAAGAAATTTTGGGTATATACCCAACAGCAGTATTGTTGGGCCTTGAGGTAGATTGTTTTCTAATTTTATGAGAAATCACCATACTGATGTCCAAAGTGGCTGTACAAGTTTGCACTCCCACCAAGAAAGGAGGAGCGTTCCCCTTACCCCACATCCTCTTCAGCATAAGCTGTCATCAGTGTTTTTGATCTTGTCCATTCTTACAGGTGTAAGATGGAATCTCAGAGTTGTTTTGATTTGAATTTCTCTGACAGCTAAGGATGTTGAATATTTCCTTAAGTGTCTTTCAGCCATTTGGGATTCATCTGTTCTTTTGACGTCAAGTTTCTTAAGTGCTTTATATATTTTGGAGACCAGTCCTCTGTCCAATGTGGGGTTGGTAAAGATGTTTTTCCAATCTGTAGGCTGCTGTTCTGTCTTGTTGACTGTGTCCTTCGCTTTACAGAAGTTTTTCAGTTTCAGGAGGTCCAATTTATTAATTGTTTCTCTCAGTGTCTGTTCTATTAGTGTTATATTTAGGAAGTGGTCTCCTGTGCAAATACGTTAAACTGTACCTTCCACTTTCTCTTCTATGAGGTGTCAACCTAAAAAACTCTATATAAATAATATCTCCATTTTAAATGTGATTTCTGCTTCTCAGGTTAGAGGTGACTATGTTGAAACTCTTTATAAAATACATGTGACACCTTACATAAAGATAGGTTCTGTAGATTGCTGGAAAAAAAAAAACAAATTCACCATAAGGGTCTGGAGGGGGTTCTGGAGCTGGAAAGTATTCTGTGAGAGTCTCATGCTGCTGCAAAATTTGTTGACGAGGCCTGGGAGCTGCACTTACCTTCAGAGGTGGGCTAGGTGTTTAGAATGTGTTGGGCGCCAAGCTGGTTTAGGACCGCAGAGCAGTGTGTTCTCCTCTAGATCCGTGGCTTCACCAGCTGTGGGTAGTTGGCTAGATCTGCAGTAACCAGTATGAATTCCCACCTATGAAGTAGGTCTTAAGACAAATTCAGTGTCTTCTACCAAGAAATAAGTGCCAGTGTTGTTCCCTTGAGAACAGTTTTCTGGGCTGCTCATTATCTATGGCTCTTGGGGTAGCATTATCACATCAAGTGCCATAACTTCATTTATTTATTTATTATATATTATAAATTTACTTATTATAAATATATAATAATATATTGTTATATTAGTATATATATTATAAATGTATTTAAGTAAACATAAATATTGTTTCCCTGTGTCTTTTCCAGTCATCCTTAGTATTCTTTTTTGCTTTGTTATTTGAGATAGGGTTATCTCTGTAGCTTTGGAGCCTGTCCTGGAACTAGTTCTGTAAACCAGACTGGCCGGAAACTCAGAGAGATCCACCTGTCTCTGCCTCCCAGGTGCTGGGATTAAAGGCGTGTGCTGCTGCACCGCCCAGCATCCTGAGTTCTCCTTCTGACCTCTCTCTCCTTTGCCCTCAGTGTTTTCCCGTCCAGATTCTCCAGATCAGGTCCCTCCTCCTGTTTTTCCCGTTTCCTCCTCCACAGCACCTTTCTCCTGCTGTCTCCCCACAAAGGGTCCCCTTTTACTATGCTGGTTTCTGGGGTTACTCCAGGTTAGGTACTCACATTTAAAGATCTGGAACCTCACTCACTATGACATGTTACAGTTATCCATTTACCTGCACATTTTATGATGCAGTGTGAACACAACTTCTCCATTATGTGTGCACACTCCATTTTTATGTTTCCATCCTCCATCACTTGTAGAATTTAGGTGTTTCCTTCTCCTAGCGGTTGCGAATTGAGCAGCGATGCACATGGTTGAGCAAAAGTCTGTGGAGTAAGATGTTGAGCTGAGTCGGACGGTAGATTTATCTTTAGCCTTTTGAGGATGATCCACAGTGGTTATACAAACTTACTACCCTACTGATAGTGAATTAAAGTTCTTCTTTCCCTATATCCTCACCAACCTTTGATGCTGATTTTTTTTAAAATTTAGTCATTCTACAGGGGTAAGATGAAATCTAAAGTTCTTTTCATCTCCATTTCCCGATTTGATTATTGAACACTTTTCAAGGCATTTGTCTTTTCTTTTTCTTATTTTGAGAACTCTCTGCTTATATATGTAGTGTAACTTTAACTGGGTCATTTGTAGTTTTATTTTTGTTGTTGACTGTAAGTTTTTTTTTTAATTCTTTATGTATCTTGGACATTCATCCTCTGTTCAGATGTATAGCTGGCACTTGGCAGTGGTTGGCGCTAGTCCCTGGGTGAATGGCATGAATTTCCTATCCAGAAAACCGATTCCTTCACCTGTGTCTTGTAGGTACCAACGCTTTTCTCCCAGCAGAGTTAGCAGCAGACACTTTCTCCATCTGCTTTGGTGTGTTGGTTTATATTTATATACTAAGACTAAACCTATGCTTAATGCATCTTTCTGAATATAAATTCAAATTAAAGTTTGTGTAAATAAAACTTTTCTGCTCTGGCACCCTATCCATCAAAAGGGCAATTCTATTCATTCTGATTTTAGTATCAGTAGCTCAGAGTTGAAAAATAGCTTACATTTTTATCAAAAATATGTTAGAAATTATTTTTATGTTTAGTGTGACTCTGCCTTCCCCATGGCTTATTATAAAACTTTACTTAATTATGTATTTTGATTATATATAATATATATTCATTATATTTATTATATATAATATAGCATATATTTATATTTGTTAGAACTCTATATTATTGTTATATTGTGATAATTATTACTAATTATTAAATTATTTCATTAATTAGTATTCTCTTTATAATATCTCAGCTAATAAAAATTTCTAATTTATACCTCTATATACATATTTGTCCTTTTATAGCAAAAATTATAATTATACATTTTTGATTTACCTATCATTCAGTTACTGCTCCTCTCTAAATACTAGATATTTTCAATTGCATAGGGTTTTATTGACTGAAAATAGCTACCATGGATTCCTTCTGTCCTTGTGATCCAGCAGAGTCCTCTGGAGGAGAACCAATAGATTATATACGTGTTATAGAGGAGGACTTCTTAGATTGACTTACATGATGAGATGTGGCTGTCCAAGGTGGAATCTAAAGGGAGACGGCAAGGGAGTGAATGAGGAAGGGTGGAAGGTAGGCGATGGCAGGGCAGTGGGAAGTGGGGTGAGCATGCAGAGTGGTGTGTCTGTAGAGCATACAAAGTAAGGGAACTCGTGATCTCCATGCTAACCAAGTGCCCATCAAAGTTGATGTTCTACAAGCAGAAGGAGACTGGGGACTGGCAGACAGAAACTGCAATGCAAACCTGGGAACTAAGAACAGTCTTAGAGGAGACCCCGTGCCTACCTATAGGCTGGCTTTCTTCAGTATCTGTTCAGAGCTGTTCCTTCTCACCTCAGCTTCAAAATGACTTAGAAAGAATGAAGGAATTATATAATAGGAATTATATGCTGAGAATCTCACCATCTAATCTGAAAACGCTGTTCAGAAAGTATAGTAGGTTACGTCAATGATTACAGATTTGGTACGATTTCTTAACGTATGATTATGAAATTATTGAAAACACGTTTAAATGAAGTATCAATTATTTATATTTGTCTGTTACAGTGACTAATCATGAAAAATATAGATAATTACAAAGTCAGTGTTTTTTAATTTCCAAGATCGAAAAAAATCATAAAAATTAATAATGGTCGAGGTCACCAGTGGTGGAGGTCACCAAATGCAGGTGTTTATGTTTTTTATCTCCAATTCTCTTTGTTGAAGTAAATCTAATATAATATACTCCAAAATAACCAGCTGAAATATAATTATAAGAAAAAATAAAAGCTGGAGAGATGGCTCAGCCGCTAAAGGGTAGACTCACAACCAAAAATATAAGAAAAAATAAGTCTTAATATTTTACTTATGTCTCACTAAATTACGAACCTGTGGGTAATAGGAAGCTTGCTTTATTAATTTCCTAATGAAACAAAATTGCCTTCTATTTTACTATGCAGCTGTTACTTTCAGCATTTATCTGAAATTGTGGCATGTGATAATTAACTTTTATCTGATTTTTACTTAACAGTTCTGTATTCTCACACCGGGTTATCACTTGTCTGTAACTGTATGAAGTGAAACATTTATAAACTGATTTCATGGTCAAGCTTGTCTTGTGCTGAGAACACACATTTAAACCATATAAAAACAGGAAGGGAGATGTTTGTGCGACTGTCTTCTCAGCTGCTCTCTGACAGGCTGCCCTGAGCCAGGATCACCAGTTCTTCACTGTTGTCTGGGTCTGTCCTTGTCTCTCTCTGTTGGTCTATGAATTTACTTCAAAGTTCATAGCTAGTGTTATATAGTTTGGAGGTTGAATTTTGGTTTCCTATTGTGGTCATCTACATCATAGTTAAAGTGGCTATTTGCTTCACTCAAAGCTCTATATTTAGATGATAAACTGAATTAAGAACCTGGGAGGTAAGTGCAGGAAAAAAGTCCTGAATCATCTTGTTTGTTTTAAAAAACTAAATTATGCAGTTTAAGCATAATCAGACAATCAAAATGAAGAGGTGACTTTAAAACAAAACTTTAAATTCAAGACGTTTTTGCCTAATGCAGCAAATTCTGTAAAATTTGAACCACTATTATACATTGTTCTGATATTATTGGCCCCTTTCCCAATTGTGTATATTTGAGTCAGGCCATCCATTTTGAAATACAATGGGAAAACACCCTGTGCAGTTAAAGGTTTGAAATACATGGAAACAAGCTAACATCAAAAGAGATTCTATGTAGTGTTGGGGCGGCTGACCAATCCCTTGTCTGAGGGGCGTGGCCGCTCCAGGGGCAAAAGATACCTTTAAAAGAACCAGGTTTGGGATAGGCTCCCCTTGTTCTCCCGCTTGGTTCTCTGCTTTGCTGGAACCTCGGCTTTGTAAGTGTATCCCGCTTTCTCCTTTTATTAAAACTGATTTATTCTAAAAAGGCTATTTTGGTTATTTCCAAATTCCTCCGACCGCCGCATCAATGTAGAGCTCAATAAAAATCATTAAAATAAAATAGAGATTTCTAATGAGGACCTGATAGACAAATCTGTTTCCATAATAATCAAAAAATTAAAATGTCTTATAAATGATTAGTTTTTCTTATAAGGTTCCCTTGAAGATGTTTTTACATGCAGATTCTGTTGTCTAGCCTGAAGACTGGGCTGAACTGTCACCTGATTGCACACACAGGCCCACAGCACAGCTGGGTCACAAATTAGGCTTCTAAATGTAGGCAGGGAATTGCCCCCATGCACTATTGCTAAACAGTCTGGGTCTTCCTCTCTCCTCACGAATATGGTGGCTGAGAATTCTGGAGCTCCCTTAGAGTGTGTTCTGGCCCTTCCAGGGCTTTTTCTAATTTTATCTGTTAGCATTGGTGTTGCAACATCTATAACCATAAAACATGGAAACCAAGAGATAAAGAAGGAACATTTTTTTTTGTTTGTTTGTTTATTTGTTTTGTCTTTAAAAGGAGCAGATTTTCTCCCTGCAGGGGCGGGATTAAACCTCCCTATGCCATAGCTCCATAGAATAAGAGTATTTACAGCCCTGAGTAAATGAAACTCGTATTTCTTCCACGTTAATATTTATATTAGAGCTGAGTTAGAACGTGTTTTGCAAAACTGGTTTTGTTCACTGTATTGATCTACATGCTGTGTTGATTCAGATTTAGTTTTTTAAGATTATAAAAATTTACCATTTGCATTCATGAGGTTCGTGAGCCTGAGAGGGGATTTGGTTGCTAGGTGAACTTGGTGGCACACACCTTTAATCCCAACATTTGAGAGGCAGAGGGAGGAGGATCTCTGTGAGTTCAATGCCAGCCTGATTTATGGAGTGAGTTCCAGGACAGCTAGAGCTACATAGTGAGAGCCTGTCTTGAAAAACCCAAACCAAACCAAAGATTGGGTAGCTGTATTTTACACATAGTGTTCTCTGCCTTTCCCCTCCTGTGTGTATGAAAACTGAGCAGCGATCCCTTTCTATACTTACTTATGTGGGAGGAGTAGCAGGCTTTGGTTGGCAATGATTTTGTAATTTTCAAAGCCATATTTCAGATTCTAATTTGAATCTGAAGTAAGTTGCCCTTCAGGATTGTGACTCAGAGTTTAAACCTTGACCTAAGGATGACTAATAAGAATGGACTCACAGATTTGGAGGCCCTGAAGTCAGATCAACTTCAGGCTCATCAACCTTCGGGAAGTACAAAACATTTTTGCCTCTGCTCAGGCGTGCTGTGAGGTGGAACCGTGCTCACACCAGGCCTGGTAGGAGACAGGAGACTGCCCTTCTCTGACTCGCTCTCACGTGCTCACTGTGTCTCAAGCTATCGCTGACTTACCCGTCCATCTTCACCCTCTTCTCATGAGCCAGAAGGGAATACGGCGCTCTCTTCAGCCCTGGATACTGTGTCCTGTGCTGCCTCTGAGGAGGCTTAGCATTTTGTCTTGCGGGTCTCTACTATCCTAGTTTTTAATTTAGGATGAGAAAGAGCTGTTAGTAACTGGAAGGGGACATACTCTGTAATAAACATATCGGCTAAGAAATGGACTTCTGGATATGTCAATCTTAGACTTTTAATGAAGTGGGGTTTTTTTCTGGTTAATTCTTGCCTGCCTCTGTGTGGATGACCCATCATGTTTACAGAGTAGCTGTTTTCTGCATATGGACAGTAGTAGTGTTATAATTGCATGCTACAAAATCTGCTCTAATTAATTTCCTTCCATGTTCACTGAATTTGACATCTCTGCTGAGGCATTAGTGAGTTTTTTAAAAAGTAAGTTTGAACAGAGTTGTTCTTTGGATTGATCAAAAACAGTTGGCTTCATCAGATGTGGACTCAGATTTTCAGGTGGGAAGCATGGTATTTTCTTGCAGCTGAATAGGTTTTATTCTGACACATAGAATCTATTTCTCTGCCATTGATATAGATGCAGATTCTTGGTCAAGTGTAGCTTAACTCATCACTCATGTATTCAAATATATATGCTGGCAATAAGAAACTTGCTAGGTCCATTCTTCTTTGTTGTATAGTATTCTCTTAAAATGAGGACTGGACCCCACTTGAGACATTTGCTGCCTCATCATCAAAGAATAGGTGCCATTGTTCAAACAACTCCAGCAATGTGTCCCAGAGAAGTATAGTGTTTTCCAAAGTGGGAGTCACCCTGATGGTGTCTGTGTACTGCTAATTAACACGTGAGCATTTGGCCACAATTCCTGGGCCAAAAGTAAAATAATGAACAGAATGAAATGAAAACCTAAAGTCGGCAGAATGGTTTGTAGGGAGCCCAGAAGAGCTCCTGTAGACTTGGTAACTGGGATGAGCATATGTGAAATATGCCTAATGTTTATGAAAGAAAATGGTTACTAGGAAACTGTGAAAAAGCACCCTAATTACGTGACCTTCAAGATATACCAATAAATATAGAATTCAGATCACTTTGTGCTGAAACCAGAACCCACTCAGCCATATTTGTTCTTAGTATTTTTGCATTGCGGTTGTTTTCGAAGGAAGTAAGGCTCACTCTCCTTTTCAGGGTTAGATCCTGACTCACAAAGTTTGAATTTACTTCAAAGTTCATAGCTAGTGTTATATAGTTTGGAGGTTGAGTTTTGGTTTCCTATTGTGGTCATCTACATCATAGTTAAAGTTCGCCTGTATATAAGCTCATTCTTTATTGTTGGGCTAGTCATGATCTCAAATTAATATGTTGAGCTCATGAGCTCTGCCACAGCAGTGACAAAGGCAGACAGGGAGGTGGCAGCTCTTTTGGGTCGGCTCTGCTCCCACAGAGGGGCTTTTTCCTTTTGTCCTGACTTTTTTTTTTTTTGGTTTTTCAAGACAGGGTTTCCCTGTAGTTTCTAGAGCCTGTCCTGGAACTAGCTCTTGTAGACCAGGCTGGCCTCGAACTCAGAGATCCACCTACCTCTGCCTCCCGAGTGTTGTCCTGACTTTTGCACGTCAACAATCCCCACACAGATCATCATGATAACGGTTGCCCTGTGGCCACTGTATTCTCTAGCAGAACGAGATCTCTGTTTCTTTCGGTGTTTTTTGGCATTGAACTGAGCTGGGGTGGACTGACTCCTTTTCCAAACTACTGGGCAGTGCTGTGGTTAGCATAGGTGTTTTTCAAGGCATGCTTGACCTACTTTTGCCATAAGAAATAGACCAACAGGTTGTTGTGAGAAGCTGTCATGAATGGATGCAGGGTCACCAAGTGTACAAGCCCTGGGATGACTTAGATGTACCCTTGGATCCCTGTCGCTCTGTCCCTGCTCTCCTTATTCTTTGAAGTCAGTTCTCTAGATTTCTTCTTCTTTTTAGGATACGTCCTAGTATGTTTTACTAGCTAAGTCAGACAGTAAAAATTTAAGTCTTTTCTTCCATGATATATTCTATTTTAAAAGATACAGTTATTGAATAACAAAAGGGGCAAAATTATTTACAATAAAAAGAGATGAAAAACCTTACCTTTGAAAATGTGTAAATAAATAAACCAGAAACTGTAGTACAAATGCTCCCATGGGTGTTTTTCCATTACTACTACTTCTGTAGGAGTCTTTTCCTTTGGGGAGGCCATTTGTTAGTAGGTAGGAAAGGCTTATTTACTGACTATAATTAACTAATGACAACTGGAAAACAGATCTCCACCTCCAATGTTTGCTCCTTGCCAGGGGCTCTGTATGATCATTTCATTTTGCCAGCAGCCAAATCACAGCTTAACATCTGTGAATGTAAAGATGAAGGATCCAGCTGAGCCGAGTCCAGTTCCCTGAAGATGCTGTGCACTGAAATGAAAGGAAATCCCCTTTTTTGTTGTTTTTTCTCAGCATACATTAGTCCTCATGTGTGAGAATGGCAGACATCTATGCCATTTCCTGTTTCGGCATCTTTCAGGCCTGGTTGCTACATGGCTACAGACAAAGGGAATGTGAAACAATTTGGGAAGTCAGCTTACATTTGCTTCCAATGGTCAGCTTTGCACAGAAGCTCAGTATGATGCTAGCCCACCTGCACCTGGATGGTAATAATGCAATCATCTGAGGTTTTGCTGTGGTTTAACCAGAGTCTTTGGCAATGGATTCATTTGATCTTAGAGTAGGGTAAAGAATTGTCTGTTCATAAACACCTTCAGTAATGTAGCAGGATACAAGGTTAAAAAAAATCATTAGCCCTCCTTTACACAGATGATAAATTGGCTGAGTAAGAAATCAGAGAAACAACACCCTTCACAGTAGCCACAAGTAACAGAATATCTTTGAGTAACTCTAATCAAACAAGTGGAAGACTTGTATATGACAAGAACTTTAAATCTTTGAAGAAAGAAATTGAAGAAGACAACAGAAAATGGAAAGATCTCCCATGACCTAGGGCAGGTAGAATTAACATATTAAAAATGGCAATCTTACCAAAAGCAATCTACAGATTCAATGCAATGCCCATCAAAATTCTAGCAAAATTCTTCACAGACCTTGAAAGAATGGTACTCAACTTCATATGCAAAACACCTAGGATAGCCAAAACAATCCTGTACAATAAAGGAACTTCTGGAGGCATCACAATCCCTAACTTCAAACTCTACCACAGAGCTACAGTACTGAAAACAGCCTGGTATTGGCATAAAAACCAACAGGAGGATTAATGGAACCAAATAGAAGACTCGGATATTAATCCATACATCTTCAAACACCTGATTTTTGACAAAGAAGCAAAAAATATAAAATGGATAAAAGGAAGCATATTTAACAGATGGTACTGGTATAACTGGATATCAACATGTAGAAGAATGAAAATAGACCCATATCTATCATCATGCACAAATCTCAAATGCATCAAAGACCTCAACATAAAACCAACCACACTGAACCTCATTTAAGAGAATGTGGGAAGTACACTTGAATTCATTATTATAGGAGACCATTTCTTAAATAAAACCCCAGGAACACAGACCCTGAGAGAAACAATTAATAAATGGGGCCTTCTGAAACTGAGACGCTTCTATAAAGCAAGGGACACAGATAACAAAGCAAAACAGTAGCCTACAGAATGGGAAAAGATCTTTACCAACCCCACATCTGACAGAGGATATCTCCAAAATATACAAAGAACTCAAGAAATTTGTCATCAAATGAACAAATAATCCAAGAAAAATAAGGAGTACAGACCCAAACAGAGAACTCAGCAAAGGAATCTAAAATGGCTGAAAGATACTTAAGGAAATGCTCAACATCCTTTGCCATCAGAGAAATGCAAGTCAAAACAACTCTGAGATTCCACCTTATACCAGTAAGAATGGCCAAGATCAAAAACACTGATGACAACTTATGCTGGAGAGGTTTTGTGGTGAAGGGAACACTCCTGCATTGCTGGTGGAAATGCTACTGGTACAGCCCCTTTGAATATCAGTGTTGCAATTTATCAGAAAATTAGGAAACAACCTACCTCAAGATGCCATACCACTTTTGGGTATAAAGCCAAAGGATGCTCAATTGTGCTACAAGGATATGTGCTCAGCTCTGTTCATAGCAGCATTGTTTGTCATAGCCAGAACCTGAAAACAATGTAAATTCCCCTTGACTGAAGAATGGTTAAGGAAAATGTGGTACATCTACACAATGGAGTAATACACAGCAGAAAAATAATGACATATTGAAATTTGTGGCCAAAGGGATAAATCTATAAAACATCACATTGAGTGAGGTAACCCTGACCCAAAAAGACAGATATCCTATGTACTTACTCATAAGTGGCTTCTAGACATGAAGACAAAAAAAAAAAACCCAGCCTACAATGCACAACCCCAGAGAAACTAGACAACAAAGAGAGACATACATGGTTCTAATCTACACAGGAAGTAGAAAAAGACAAGATCTCCTGATTAAATTGGAAGGCAATTTAATGGGGACAATGGGAGAGGGTTGAAGGAAAGGGGAGAGGAAGGGAAGGAAGCTGGAAACTGTTGGGGCTTCCACTGTTAAGTGTGGAGCTTTTGCTCTGCCCCCATTCTACCCATTTTTATACCACACATGAATGCCACTCAATCACCCACATTCTTCTGCCATCGGCCTTTCGCTCCAGGTATGCTTGTTGTGCTGTGCACGGCGCTGTTTATGGTCTTAGCCTGTTGGGTTTCACGGATGCACAGTATACAATTTGTGCCCTGTCATAGTTCACTGTATAAGAGCCCTGTCGACACCATGGGAGTCATAGTCTCTTTATTGCCTCATTACTTGGTGTGCCCAATCGTTTACATTTCAACCACACTGAAATGTGTATCATTTTGGTTTTAATCAGAGACTGCCTTTAAATTTCTATAGTTAAAGAAATGTGATGTGTCCACCACATTTAGGTTTTTGTTTTGGATTTTACCTTTGTTGACATTTGGCCTTCACATTAATGAGAAGGCTCAGATTTCCTGTTAAGGACAGGATCGTGTTCCCTGTCTCCTTCCCTTCTTCTGTTTCCAGGATGCACTTGGTGGCACTTCTCCCTGCCAGGTTTGGTACAGTTTGTTGGTGACATTATCTGGGCCATGAAGAAATTTGTTGTTATGAGTTCAGATTTATTTGTTGGAGGATGAGAAAGATTGTCTAGTTATTTTGTGCTGGCATTGGCTCTTCTAAGAATTTTTTTTACTTTTATTTAAAATTTCCATTTTTCTTTTTAAGCAAGAAAACACTACTTGAATATTCATTGGGTTTTGTTGATCAGCTTATTGTGAATTTAAGTTTTCCATTTGAGTTTCTGTGTTTATTTTTTTCCTTGTTTAAATAACTCCTAGCATTTGACTTTTTGTTCTTCTGACTTTCTGTAGTGACTGATTCCTGGTTGATTTTCATCTCTTATGCACCAAAACCCTCTCTGAAGTAGCCCTCTTTTAAACTTGTAGTATTTAATTCATTTACCTTTATTATGACCATGGCAATAGTTAGTTTTCAAACTAACATTGTATTTTTCTTTTAGTGAAAAACTTCTGATGTGGTATATCCTTCCGTATATGTGTTGCTTTTATTGGTTGATAAATAAAGGTGTTTCAGCCAATGGCTTAGCAGAGTAAGGTCAGGCAGGAAGTCTGAACAGAGATATTAGAGAGAGTAGACAGAGTCAGTGAGATACCATATAGGCGCCTAAGGAGACAGACACCCAAAACCTTACTAGTAGGCCATAGTCTCGAACTGATACATAGACTATTAGAAATGGGTTAATTTAAGATGTAAGAGCTAGCTAGGAATGTGCCTGAGTTATTAGCCAAACAGTGTTGTAATCAGTATAGTTTCTGTGTGATAATTTGGGTCTGCACAGCTGGGAAATAAAGTACAGTCTCTGTTTACATACTAGAACCTGGAAGAAATCATTATTTACCCCCAAATCAATGTGTGTATGTGTGCGTGAATAGAACCCAGAAAGATAAGAAAACAGCACGGTTGCACCTTAGTATCGAGTGATGTATGGGTTGCCTTTAATTTCCAAGCACCAAGTTCTTCTTCATGTTCTTGAGCCTTCAGATTACTGTATAGGGAATATAAAACGACCAGGTAATATAAAAATAAATTTAGGACAACAATATGTCTGTGTTTTCAGATTCTGTTTAGAAAGATGAAACCATTGTTATCTTGGACACCTGTCTCATCGCAGACTTTATTTGTGCTCCTTAGACATCTTCCCATTCCATTGTGCTGTATAGTCCTTCTGCTTCTCTGCCTTGATTCAGACCCAAGCGGTGCTGTAATCAGCCCTGAACTTCACTCTTCTTCAGTGGTCCATGCAACTCAGACTCTATGGGAAGGGGTCATTTCTTGCTTGAAGCAGGAGGTGTTTCTCTGTGTCTCTGTCTCTGTCTCTGTCTCTCTCTCTCTGTGTGTGTGTATGTGTGTGTGTCTGTGCTGTAAGAGAAACCTTGGAAGTTTATTTGTAATATTTTTGCCCTTTTCAATCTGGGACACAACAGTGCATTTTCCTGCTCAAATTTGGCAACTTCTCAGTGTTATTCACTATCCAAGTCCAATCTCATCAATCAAAGAGCAGCATTAAATGTCGTATTTATATATGCCATTTCTGGGAAACATAGAAATATGTGTTATTCTTGGAAACAGTGCGTTGACCTCATATTAACAAAGGGAGAGAAAGCTGCACATCTTAAACAGCAGCACTGGAACTGAAGCTTGAGAGATCCAGGGAACATGTGTAGGTGTTCAGTAGTAACAGCTCACACAGCCAGTGTCTTTTGATGAATAGGAGCGATTTACAAAGTTCCCACAGATAAGTCCTCAAGTAAGGACACACTTAATACTTCTCCCTCCTTCAGTATATCAGCCTTCTATGTTCCTACTAAGCAGTAGGTAGGATCTTGGTTGCTGCACCTATACTGATGAATTCCTTACAATCTTTTAAATATCTGGTTCAGTTTAGTGGGTGGGACTCAGGGCTTAAAGGTAAATCCTTCTTGCTCTCAATTATAGAAGTTACGGGTTTCAGATAATGTTAACTTTGAGACCACAATCACATCAGTGAACACATGTCTTCTTGTGTCTAGTCATTCTGTACCAAGAGGAGTATAGAGATGAATGCCAGGCTGAAGCCTCCGTGGCTCCTGAAACAACACATTTCTTTACACTTAAGAGGTAAAGGTTCTGTTTGTTTTAGGCGGCTATCATTTACACTGGTAAAATCAGTTTTCCTTGTATGCATTTTTATATGTTTATCAAACTGTGGAATTTTTATTTTCTAAATATTGAGTAAAACTCTTCTATCTTAAGTCACTGAAATGCAAAGATAAAGAAAACGTTCATTATAGACATGAGCCAGCTTGTACGAAAATCAGTTAAAGCAGATGTTGACCAAATTTTATATAAATTGCCAGAGTAAATATTTTATGTGTATAAGGCCATATGGTCTCTGTCACAGTGATTCAGCTCCCTGTTTTAGCAGAGCACAACTGTACACACAATCACACAATGTAAACAATGGGTGTGGCTAAATTCCAATTCCATTTATATAGAACAGTAGACGGGTGATTGAATTCGCCTCAGTCTGCCCACATTTGACTTACTGCATTCACTAAAACCGTAAAGCCATTTCTGCCCGCCCCAGTCAGATCTAAAGGTAACCTTTTGGCACTGTAACCACACTGTATTTCTCACGCTTGTGTCTGAGGGCTCCTGCGTCTTTGTCTGCAGGGATAACCCAGGCAGGAATTTGTTCTGTGCCATCCTGGGGCCTCTCTGCCTACTTGAGTTCTTACTTTGAAGTAGGACAGAACAGTTGTTCAAATAGCGGACAGAGGAGACGTGAACAGGACGTTTGTCTTGAACTAAAGTTGAAAATGAAAGCTCTAAGAGAGCGAGGTTACTGATGCAAAGCGAGCGTCGAGGGCCGTGTCCGAGTGAGGTGGCCATTGGTGGCTGTGTTCTGTTGTGAATAAAAGCACTAATCACAACCCCAGAGAACCTCGACAACAATGAGGACCCTAAGAGAGACATACATGGGTCTAATCCACATGGGAAGTAAAAAAAGACAAGATCTCCTGAGTAAATTGGGAGCATGGGGACCATGGGGGAGGATTGAAGGGGAGCAGAGAGAAAGTGAGGGGAGCAGAGAAAAATGTATAGCTCAATAAAGTCTACAAAAAAAGAAACTGAGCCATATAAAAATTTTTATGTATGAGTACACAATAAAAGGTCAAGAAAACAAACAAACAAACAAACAAACAAACAAAAAGCACGTCCACATGTTCTTACTCAGCAAAATCGGATGCTCTGGATCTAAATGGCCTGATTATCCCTGCATTTGATCTCCAGACCACCAAATTCTAGACACATCCCACTTGCCAACCCCTGCCATTTCTGACAGCTCCTTAGCTTTGTATCCAGTAATCTACTAATGCTTGAGTCATTTGGGGTTCATGAACCTTGATGTTATTTGTATTGTTGTACTACAAATAACTGTGGGCCCAAAGCAATATTTACTAAGTACTGATGTTTATATAGGATCTTTGGGCTGTTATCTGCAAAAATCCAGGTAGTCATCTTTAGATGTGTCTGTCAGTAAAGTCAGGGAACATCTTAGCATCAGGAGCCTTGACTAGGGTGCCACCTTCTTGCCCATGTGCCTCCATACAACCTGTACGATATGCCAGACTTTAATTGCCCAAAAGGGATTGTGGTTGGCAACTAAGAACAAAGGTTTTAGTTACTAGATGAAGGGTGTTATCATGCTTGTGGAAAGAAAATTTGAGGCTTCTACCATGCTAGGAAGACTTGACCAATTTAGCTGTGCTAATGTAGAATACTTACGACTCTGGAATGATGGTTTATGTGCTGGTTTTCCAAAATGCTTTTACAAATTCAAAATTCTACCACTAATGGCACCTAGACCAGTGACCACAGGAGGTCCGTGTCAGTGCCTCTTCATAGCGTGTCCTGGGAATGTCTCTGTCCTGTATTCATTACAGACCTGATGCATCCATTTGGAGCCCTGCCTTAGCTGATGTTAATGGGAAGATTTTATCTGAAGTATACTTTTCCCTAATTTATATGTATATGTGATATCTCCCTTTTCCTACTTCCAAGATAAGATCATCACTGGCAAGTTTTAAATCCAATCCAATGGTGAAGATAATGTTTACACTATTTCCTCTGCCAGCTCACCTCAGGGTCATGTTGTGATTAGCTGCCCCCTGAATACATGCCTGCTGAATACACACCGCCAAGCCTGGCACCGGACCTGCTTCTCAGGTTAGGGCCCCGAGAAAGAGAGAATGGAGGGTTTTTTTAACCATATATTGCCCCACCCCTCACATAACCAAAGCCCTGGAGATCTCTGTTTTTTTTTTTTTTTTTTGTGTGTGTGTGTGTGTGTGTGTGTGTGTGTGTCCTATGGTTTACAGGTTCTGACTTCTCTTCTGGAAAGCCCTTGCATCCCCCATCACCCACCCTGTCTCTGATGCAGTCACTGGCCTGCTTTCTGTTGCAGCTATGACACAGGAGGGGGCTCTGCTTTCTGTGAATGAGTTTTCTCATTTTAGGAGGCTGGATCCTTTGCATCATTCAGATTGCAAATCACTCACCACTAGCCTTGCTGAATGGCCCTTGCCTCCCAAGTCACTCTGTGTCCCACCAGCAAGTTTATTCCCTGTTGTACTGACTGCTATAGGGTCTCCCTCGTGACATGGAAAGGGACTGTGTAACATATGTGGCATTTGCTTATGCTGCATCTGTTTAACTGGGGAAAGATGTGCTGCTTTTGTTTTACCTTGCCTGCCGTAGGCACATGGCTTTTCTGATAAAACGCTGAAAGGCCAATAGCTAGGCCGTCGAAGAACAGTTGGGACTCGTGGGCAGAGAGAATGAGTAGGAGGAGGAATCTAGGCTGGGTTGGTGAGGAGAAGGAGACTCCAGTGGTCAACTAGCTGCAGAGGAAGCAGGGAAATAGAACATGCAGAATGGAAAAAGTAAAAAGCTCTGAGGCACAATGAAGATGAAAAGAAGTGGATAAAGTTTTAGAAGTTAGTCAGAAACAAGTCTACACTAAGACAGCATTCGTAACTAATAAGTTGTAATAGGAGACCACTCGTTTGTTTCCTGACTGCTCAGACCTGAGTAATCACACAGAAACTATATTGATCACAATGCTGTTTAGCCAATGACTCAGGCATATTCCTAGCTAGCTCTTACATCTTGAATTAGCCCATTTCTATTAAGCTATGTGTCAGCACAAGTCTGTGGCTTACTGGTAAGGATCCGGCGTCTGTCTCCTTCGGCAGCTACATGGCGTCTCTCTGACTCCATCTTCTTTCTCTCTATATCTCTGATCATATTTCCCACCTGGTTTTATTCTGCTTAGCCATTGGCCAAAACAGCTTTATTCATTGGGTAATAAAAGCAACACATATACAGAAGGACTTCCCACATCAATAAGTCTCTGTGTTGTGATTTGGGGACTAGTGGTCCAAGAAAGACTGCTACTCCCTGTTGTTCTCGATTATTATAGGTTGTGACTTTCATTAAAATGCAGGTTTCATGAGAACAGCCATATTGTCTCTTTCCCATGTATGGAATAGTGTGTACTAGGTGCCCAAATGTAGAAATGAGTAAGTTAAAGCTACTTGACAATATCCTAATCATCTTTGATGTACAACTGTCTTGAGAGGCAGACAATCCCATCTGTCTTGAACTATAGAAAGACAGGAAGATTTTATGAAGCACAATGCTCAGGGTCGGAAATTGGGGTCCAAAAAGCAAAACAGCCAGCCACTGGTTCTTACCTTGACCTCAATCTGAAAATGGCAATCCTGCCTTCAGAAATCTCAGGAGACTGTGTCTGAGAGCTATCTTGCCATGTCTTATATTCCTCTCTAGTGCTGGGATCAAAGGTATGAACCACTAGGATTGAAGGAATGCACCATCCAGTTTCTATGGCAACTAGGATGGCTACTGGGATTAAAGATATGAGTCATTGTGGCTACCAGGCTTAAATGTGTATGTCATTATGGCTACTGAAATTAAAGGTGTATGTCACCATAACCTGGTCCGTAAGGCTGACCAGTGGGACTGTTTTACTTTCAGATCTTCAGGAAGTCTTTATTTATTAAAATATAAACAAAATGCCACTACAATGCCATATATATATATATATATATATATATATATATATATATATATGTATGTATGTATGAACTGGCTTCTTCTTACAACCCTCTGTCCAAGGTCATAAGGTATACAGTTAAGTTATAGGCACTTAGGACTCTGATCCTCCCTCTTAGGACTGTTTTCATTGTTTCCTAAAAGTTTTCCCACACTGTCAGGACATCATTGGCTTCCAGGAATTCTTTTATTCCCTTCAGTGGGAAGGTGAGACAGTGTCTTCAATACATAGCCCTGGCTGGCTTGGAAGTCACAGTTTAGACTAGGCTGACCATGAGCTCACAGAGGTCTGACTGCCTTTGCCTCCCAAGTGCTAGGGTTTAAAATGTGCCACACAATCCATAGTTTTCTTGGTTTCTTCAGTGACCCATTCCTCTTATTTAATGAGTTTGCTATGTTCTAGCACTTCTCTTGATTTATAGTTTTATTTCTATTGTGACTCTAGGATATAAGGACTTATTTCAATTTTTCTATATTGGCTAAGATTAGCTTTGTGTTAATATATGATCTGTTTCTGAATAAACTCCATGGAGTGATGAGAATTAATGTGTCAAGTGACGCTTTTGGAAGGAATGTTCTCCTAGGTCCATTTGATCTATGATGTTATGTAATCGAGCAAGAACAAAGCTTAGCAGATAGTACCTGTGCCATTTTGGGGAGCTAAGATACCTGGGATTTGCTGAGTCTCGGAAACAAATGCAGATGGGATCTCTGACACTGCTTGACTCCAGTTCAAAGAGAGATGTTGGACTCTGCAGCTGCATTTATATTCATCCTATCATGGGGTCATTCTCAGTATCCGTGCTAACCTGCTTATAGGGCTGAGCAGAGGACTCCCGAGGCTCGAGTGGTGTCACACTGGCTGCTGTGACGTAATGTAGACACACCTCTAACATTAACATAGGCAGGGGTGACTTTTGTTTGCCTTTTTAGAACAGCTGACATTTTTATTTTGCAAAGTCTCCCATCTTTGTCTACACACCAGCCTTAAAGTATCTCAGTAAGATGGTCTTTCTTCTCTAAGCAGTGTGCATCTACAGCCCAAGTGTGCATCTGCATAGACATAGGCCATGGACCACATTTCTCAGAATGGATGGCAAAATCCAAGCCATATTTTAAGTTGGTAAAATAGACTCCAACAGTATAATTGGTATTATTTTGACAATGTTAAAGTTATATGTAAAAGACTTGTGGAGTTGTCTTTCACAACGTGGACTTTATCTTTGCCACAACATTTCTTCTTAGAGCATGCTTTATTATCGACCTGCATTTGGTTTACTTCTCACTAATTTAAGCCTTGTTTGAATTTTTTTCTTAAAGTTTTATGCTCATGGATCAGCTTAGCGATGGAATGTTATTAAAAGCTCATAAAATACCTCAGCATCCAAACATTCTGACCTCTTGCTGTAGGTGCTAAGACAATGGTTCTCAAGCCATGGGTCAAGGCCCCATGGAGCTGTATATTAGATATTTTATTATGATTCATATCAGTGGCAAATGCAGTTATGAAGTATCAGTAAAATCGTTTTAGGGTTAGTGGTCACCACCACATGAGAAACAGGAAGGTTGACAAGCACTGCCTTGTAAGGAGCTTTCTTCGGTAGAGCTGTGCACACTAAGGCTCCTGTGCACGTTTATGCTGTTCATGCACCTTTCACAATGTGGAAAGCGAGTCATTAGTTCTTATCTCATCAGGACTCTGTGTTCTGTCGTTCTCGTCTCTGTTACCAATGACCATCCATGAAGAAGGAGAAGGAGGAAATGGCACCATGCAGTGGCTCCCTAGCTGGCTCCTTCTGTTTCCTGTGTGCCCGTCCATGAATATTCTTTGTATTTCTTTCACAAAATAAGACTGAAAGCTAACAATGTAATATAGCAAAGCATTGATGGCCAATTGTAACAGAATCTTAATGGTTCACTCTAGGTATTGGATATGTAGGTTCTTTGTTCTACTGTTGAGTCGCTTATGTTTTAAGTTAGGTAACAGAATCAAAGACCGTCTAAGGGAGCCTGACATCTGACTTACCACCCCAGGTATTTTCTGTAGCTACCCCTGTCGCTTCCCTTTGTCCCTGGGAGACTCATGCCAATGCAACCCTCCAGGGTTTTCTTCTTCACCTGATGAAATCAAAGACTCAGAGAAAGGAGGTAGAAGCCACAAAGTTTATGTCTGATTTTTTAATGCATGAAAATGTATCCAGGGGAAGCATTTTAAAACCATTTATTTTTAATATATCCCTTTATTTGTATATCTTATTATATTAGAACTATCATTTCTTCCTTTGGGGAGTAGGGCAGATTCATTACCACATTTTTAATAAAACTTAACATTCCTAGATAATATAAAAGCATGTTTGAGATAGATAATGATTATTTTATGTGTTTATCTCAAATTGAAAAATTCATATTCTTTGTTTTCAGGATATTAGGGGACTCCTTAATAAAGGCAGTGGTAAAAGCCCAAACGTTAAAGGCACAATAGCAGTGTAATTGAAAACTACCCATGAAGGCAGTCTCGAATACAGAGAAGGGGAAAAGTAAGTCAAGAACTGCTCAGAAGAAGGGCAGAGAGAGTGGGGGGTTGACAGGAAGAGGAAAGGGGAAGAAGAGGGGAAGAAGAGGGGAAAGATGAGAAGGATAGAGGAAGAGATGAAATGAGGAAGGGAGGGGTGAGAAGAAGGAGATGCCCAGAAGACACGTGGTGAGGGTGTGGCCTATGGGACTATATTATATGACCCAAGACAGTCACTGTGCTCAGAGTTTAAAGTGCTCCATCACGGGCCATGGGTATTTTGCTGTGCATTTTCCAGCATGCAGAGGGGGCCCATGGTAACAGCAAGGCTCAAGGAGAGCTCTTTCCCAACAGAACTAGGAAGGATCGGGAAGTTCTAATAGCCAGGCCTGACAAACACAGAGGTTGCTGCTTTAGCCAAAATCTCAGAAAGCAGGAGAGCTCCATTGCATGCCCTTCCCATAAACTCGCCTATGCCACGTGCCGTGACTTCACTCCATTCCTTGAAGCGGTGAGAACCTCGGTGGAATGAGTGGACGTGATTTCCAGAGTCCTGTGTCCTGAAGATGTCTCCGTTGCCTCTTTAAGTTTTTTGATATTAAAATATAGTTACGTAAGCCCCCTTTCTTTTCCCCCCTTTAGCCCTTCTGATGTAACCCCTGTTCTCGCTCTCACTCATGACCGTCATATTTTTCTGAGGATTTAAGAGACAAACGTACAGAGGAAGCCGAGCTTCAAACGTACAGAGGAAGGGAGCTCCGCTGTTGCAGTTGGGTGCGGATCTGCTCCTCTGTCCTGGAGATACCCCGCCCTTCCTGTCAGAGTTCACTGCTGAGGGAGCCAGTCTGTGCTGCAGCCCCAGCAGTGTGAATGTGATGTCAGGACAGTCACTCCGTGATGTGACCAGCCCCA
Organism: Arvicola amphibius; assembly: GCF_903992535.2. Lineage (NCBI taxonomy): Eukaryota > Metazoa > Chordata > Mammalia > Rodentia > Cricetidae > Arvicola > Arvicola amphibius. Next base: position 135,796,430 of record NC_052053.1, read on the forward strand.
TGGAGGTGCTTTCTACTCGTCTTCTGATTTCGCTAACACGCCAGCATGTCGTCCATGGTCCAGGCAGCTGCGTAATTATACATCACATCTCCAAAATGAATTAGTTTATTTTTAAAACAGCTAATTGCCTGAGTGGAGTCATGTTTTACCAGAAGCACAAAGACGCTTTGTTCATGGCAGAGAAATTTTCTTCTGGAATGACTATTAGGCTAGAACTTCGGTGAATGTCAGCCGTAAACAGCCAAATACCAGCAAAACCCACTAGAGTAGCTCATACACCAGAGCATCCCAGAGCAACCTCAGTGTTATTGACTGTAACATGTAGCTCTGTGTGATCTTAAAATTGAAATGACATATTTAGGAATGTCCTGTTCCACAATGGCAAGTATTTGGGCCCACTTTTACTGTATATTTTCTATAGCTCAATTTAGATAATCTCCCTCGAAACCTAATTAGGTATTTACAAGTCAAAGCTCTCATTATATGTTTGGTCTCCTTTAGTCAGCATAGTTCGTGGACTAAGACTTCTCTCTAGGACTGAGCTTTGACATTTTGATTTTGGATGTTGTATTGGTATGCTTTCTCATGCTGTAACCCAACATTGAAGATTGGATAATTTAAAAGTGGCTCTCAGGAGATGGAGGCAGTCAGATCTCTGTGAGTTCATGGCCAGACTGGTTTATAAAGAGAGTTCCAGGGCAGCTAGGGCTACACAGAGAAACCCTGTCTCAAAAATTAAAAAGAAAACAAAACAAAAAACAGGAAGTGTTTATTTTACTCTCAGCTCCAGAGCCCAAGTCCAAAATCTAGATGCTGACATCTGTCACCTTTGCCCTGTCTCATAAAATGACAGTTACGACAGAGACAATTCAGATATCAGGCTGAGTTCCCCCTTATCAGCAACCCATTATCATGACGGCTTACCACTGCCCCATAAAACTATCCATTCTTTGGGCACAGCAGAGCCGGAATGACATTGAAGTAAATGCCATCTTCAGAGGTCTTACTGTTTTAACGACAAATATCAATATGATTTTTAACACGCTGATGGTTAAACAGCATTCAAACTGTGCCTATTCTATCTTTGTAAAAATGGGAGGTGTGATATCTAAGCCATACACTTGGCTTAGATATCACGGGTCATGAGTGACTTCAGCTATTCCCTGCTGGGCAGCTTTGCCTTCTCCAGTTAATATCAGAAATTCCCAGAAAGACTGAGTCAAACCAAATGTAAGTTGGATGCTCATAATGAAAAGTATTGCTTTCGGGGGCCAGGTCTTCATGGCCTCTGAGCACAGATGCAGATTAGAAGAAAGATGTGAGCATCAATTTGATTCATATCCATGCTAGTTAGCTAGATGGTTTTTAAAGTTCAGTAGCAGGAGGCTAAGATAGCTGATAAAAATGTCTCCAGGGGCTCTGATGTGACATTACCACCACAAATAATCTCAAATGTCACCCCTTAATTACATTTTTAAACTTTGTTGCATTTCTCAATGGCAGATTTAACTGCTGGATTTCAGTCGTTGGTGAGTGTCTGTCAGTATGGAAGCATTGGAGGAGAAAAGTCAGTGGTGGGGCTCATTTGGAAACCTCCACTCTTTCTTCTCTCCCCAGTGTTTCTACTGTCAGCCTAGCAATCGTCTCTTTTGTTTTATATTTTTTTCTCTGACCACACAGATGTTAAAAACCATAGTGTATTGTCATGAGCACTTAAGTACTGACTCCAACTTCATATTCCCAACCAGAAAAGCAATGTCTACAGAGAGCTAAATTGTATTATTTGTAAAGTTTTGTTTTTCGAGTTTAGTTCGAGGAGAACTCATACATCATGCCAATTAGGTATCGAAGGGTTCATCTCATGAGTCCTTGGGAAGCAGCGTGCTGCTTCTGAAAATGGAAGTTCTAGCTTCTAGTTGTGGGCGTTTTCTGTCTCTGAAACAGCACACTCATTCCGCAGTAAAACACCTTTGGGTGCTGTCCTTTTTCTGGCTTCAAGCTAAGCAACATGCCATGCTTGCATGGGCCTTGCATTCAATAAATCAGTCTCCATAATTATGCCACAGCCAAGTAAAACTGATCTGAATCCTAGTGCTCATTTTTCACTTCCGTTAGTCCTGAGGACTAAGAAAGGAAGTGCAGGTCGTCTCCAAGACCTAACTGTACCCCTAAGAACTGTCAGATTCACAATGACAGTGGATAGCTTAAAGGCCTCCCAGTTATTGCCTAGATCCAGAGTGTTAATATTTCCAAGCCAAGGCAGACAGAGAAGGCAGTTAGTCACACACACACGTGTGTGTGAGCATGTGTGGTGTGTGTGTAACATAATTATATACTTAGTAAGATGTATCTGTGTATTGATGTTACAACCCAACAAAATGTTGACAGATTTTTAACTGAAATGGGAGAATTGGGTAAATTCAGTCCAAATTGTGTCTCTGGAAACAAATTTTTCTTTATTAGTAAAATATATTTTTAAAACTTAAAGTATTTTAAGGTAGTCTCAAACTTTACTTTGGATCACATTTCCTAGAATGTCTGAGCCTTTGAAACTTTAAACAGGTGAAGAGCTTCCTACCTGACATGTTATACAAGTCAAGTCTCAGAATCCATTTTGTGTCAGTTTGTAAGTGTTCCATAATTTAAACACCATGTGCATCGCATGTATTTGCAGAAATCAAGAAGCCTTCAGAGAATCCATAGATTTCCTTTGATCTAATAATAGCCCTGTACCAGCTCTCACTACTTTTTGTTCTACATGCTGGTGCAGTTAGTTGGTATCTTACAGTCGTTACACTACAGTTAGTTGGTATCTTACAGTCGTCCTTCCAAGCATGACTGTGGCTGAGTTTTGCAGATCCTACTTGACACCAGAGCACAAAGATCAGTCCACACTCTAATTGCCTGAGGGCTAGAAACAGACATGAAGCATTTCTTAAAGCGGTAATCATCTTTAGAAAAGAAACTGTGCTTCTAAGTGCAATTTCTGCATTTACTAATTCTGTGCAGCATTATTGAGCTGATGAGGCGCTCGTTAGTACATTCCTTTTATGTTACATCACTTCACTTTAAAGTCAACTTTTATTTCAAGTTCCATAGTAATTTTTCATTGTTGGTAGCAGAATCACAATAAGAAAGTCTTGAAAAGAATACATTTAGTTTAAATTAAGCCAAAAAAGAAAAGAGGAAGGTGAACTTAGCCAGGACTCAATTTAGGATTTTACCCAGAATATTTAGCTGTCTTAGAAAATGCAAAATGCTGCCACTTCAAATGGAAATTTCCTGAGAAGAGCCAGCATTTGTACAAAACGTTGAAAAGACCCTATTAGTCAACATTTGAACAAATACGTGGTACCATATCATTACTTTCAACTTTTGCTTCCCCGTGCATATAAAATGGGATCTCATTTTGGCTGAATTCTTTTGTCTCTTAAAGACTAGTGTGCTTGAACTTATTTGAAGCATGGGGTAGATATGGCAGTTTTACTTAGACATTCTGATCACTTTGAAACTGGCTATATCTTTTTCAGTGTCCTTGCAAATGTTATTTTTAATATATATTCTGAATGCTAATTGTTGGCTGAACACATGCACCATTAAAAATTTCCTAATTTGTTATTGGTTATTATTTCTTTTCAAAGATGTCCTTACATCAAATTATATGCTTATATCATCTTTACCAATCTACTCTATGACCTTCAAAACTGTCCCAGGATATAAGTATACTTCTTTATATTTTCCCCACTATAGCTTTTGAAATTCGTTCTTTGGATATAATTATTTGATCTATCTTCATATTGATATTTTGACTATAGATGTAGTTTAAGACAGAGTGGATTTTATGGAGACCCTATCATATGGCTCTTCATAATGAGACCCGCACACTGATGGGATGGTTCTGTCATACATCTGTGTGTCTGTGTATGTTTAGGTATGTTCTGTCATACATCTGTGTGTCTGTGTATGTTTAGGTATGCTTGCAGAGTCTCCTTGCCCCTCTCATCTGTGTGTCTCTGAGTCAGAATACCTTCTCTGTATCTAGAACTTCACAAAAAACTCCTGAAATCTGAGCACTTCCAAACTGTCTTGACTTTTCTTGGAAATTTCCTGTTCGGTACAATATTTTTGATTTGGTGGTCAAGGTAAGGAAAATAGTAATATTCAGTATTTATTTATTTCCTATCCAGAGACTAAATTTTAATATTTTCTTTCTTTTTGACTTCTTTAATGGGGGGGGGGACCCTCAATTTAACCATCTCTCAGTTATCTTTATTAATATTTTAATATTCGATAATATGGTAAAGTCTTCATTATATAGCATTGACATGTGAAAGCAAGACATGTATGCCAACATTCAGTTACCCTAGAGTGCAAGCAAGGCTTAAAGAGATAAAAATTTGCTAACTTTAGCTTCTCTTTTTCTTTGTTTTATGAATTCATCTCTTTTTTTTCCTGCAAGAGTGCCTGTTTCCAAAAGCATGCTCTCCTCCTTGCTATTTTCCCTCCTTCATTGATGACTGTGTTTTTCTGATTTTGTCTGAAGTAAAAGCAGATTGAGTTGGAATAGGTTTAAAGCATATTAATTAAGTAGCCTACTGTAGATAGCCCTCAGCTCATGATAGTCTGACTTATGATTTTGCTTCATGAGGGTGTGAACTTAGTATGTGTTTAATAAAAAGTATACTTTGAGCTTTGAAAACTTCTCCTTTCGTGGCCTAGCAATATGTGTAAGATCCCTTCACTGGTTCAGCAGCCCCAGAGACTCCCAGCTCCTGGCCAGTCAGGTGTCTGCAAAGGTATCAGACCAATGCTTAGCAGTGCCTTTAACAGCAGCTCAGGAGATTAGTGTGTGAATGCACTTCCGACATCAATGTCTCCAATTTATGGTAGGTTTACCAGGATGGAAGCCATCCAAGGCAAACATTACAGATCAGTGCCGTGCAGCAGAGGTCATCAAGCGATGCGAGCACTATGATTGCTATGACCAAAAGCAGTGAAGGTCACATCCCAGGTGAGACGATTATCATCAGAGTCAGGGCCACATCCTCAGCTTTCTCCCGGATGCACACAACCCTGTTTCTAACACAGAAGAAGTGGAAATTCAAATGGAATCAGAGTCAATAGGATGGACAGTTCTGTATCCAGGCAACCTGATCACCAGAAGGAAGCTTCAACTTTCTCTCCATTAACTCCTGATTCACTGGACATTTTCAGGGGAAGGGTGGATGGACCGCTCAGAAAGACGGACGTTTGTGGGCTGAGCTGGAGGAAGGTTTTCATGGAATGGTGTGAAGACCAAACACCCGCCATTTGTCCCAGCTAGGGACAGAGAGTAGCAAATGAAGGAAGTCTTCAGAAATTTAGCCCAGTTTGCTAAAGCATATTCTCCGCAGCAAACATTAAATCAATTGCTATCGTTGAATGGGGACTCAAAGTTGTATAAGTTAATGCCGGTTCATATGCTTTGAAAAACAGAATAATAAAAATATAGTAACAACCTTCAGTAAGAATGGGAAAGAAGAGACCCTTAATTGTGTTGCCGCATTGCCAGCAGGAGCTAGTTAGGGTACATTTGATAAACTAGAACCTAGCACCTTCACCTTGTCCCCTCTCACAGTGAGGCGCAGTCCCCGTCCTGCAGAGCCAGGCTCTCTCGGTGGCATCTCTGCTCTCACATGTGCTGTGCATTGCTCAGCGCATTCACTCAGCATGGCAGCCTCTGGCCAAGTTGAATTACTGATGCTGAGTTTGACCTGAATGTGTGCAGTAGGCTAGGGCTGACGAAAAGTAACTTGTGTCTCTAACTAAGAGGCTGTAAATGTTAATAATGGCGCTGACATGGCTATTGTGGTGGTGGAACTGGTACGACTGCAAAGTAATGCAGATTTTGAACAGTGTGTTAGCCACTCGACAGTCCTGTGTTATCCACGTACAAATTTAGCCACCTTTGAATTTCGACTAGAATATGATTGTTGTTTTAGCTGTATCCATTAATTGTTATGGGCCTATCCTCTCCTTCATGGTGCTCGAAATAATGAACTTAAAATGCTTAGGTCTCATTATGGGGATGCAAAACATAGTTTAACTGCAGTAAACTATTGAATAGTGTGGACAAGTTTTATAAATGGAACACTTGGCTTTGTTTGAAGAGCAAAGTCTTGGTCTCCCATAGCCTAAATGTTGCCTTCGGTGCCTCGTACGTTACCTAGAAGTTCCTTGTGAACTCAAGTGCTTGAAGAGATGATTAAAAAACCATTTTCTATGAGTTAATAAATCACAACATAGCTGGTATTCCTGCATAGTTAGAGAAAATAAAGTGACCTATGACACAGAATGAGCCTGGCGCATGCTTCATTTCCCACCTCACTGAGCAGCCAGCGTCCCTTGCGTGGTTTGAAAGCTAGAGCTTGTGTACACGAGCGTCACAGTACTCCATGGTGTGTGCATGGAACACTTGTTAAATCTAGACCTGTACACATGTGCGTCACACTACTCGATGTTTGTGTGCATTGGGGCATTTGTTAAATCTAGAGCTGTGCACACGAGCATCACACTACTCCATGGTGTGTGCATGGAACACTTGTTAAATCTAGAGCTGTGCACACGCGTGTCACACTACTCCATGATGTGTGTGTGGAACACTTGTTAAATTTAGAGCTGTGCACACGCGTGTCACACTACTCCATGGTGTGTGCGTGGGACACTTTTTAAAGCTAGAGCTGTGCACATGAGTGTCACACACTCCATGGTGTGTGGGGGGGACACTTGTTAAAGACGTAGGTGGATGACCAGTGAGCGAGTGAGCCCCACGTAAGCGTGAAGGCCTTGGGTGTTACCGCGGGCTCCTGTGTGCCAGCTGGATAAGGTACACTGACACTGATTTTATAGGTGAAATTATCACACACTCTGTGCTCTGTGCCAACAGCACAAACACGTGAGTAACATGTATGTTGTAGCATGACTGAAGCGGTGGCCCTTTCCCTCCATCATATTCTTACCACGCCCCTGAATGTCAGATCCACTCTGAATTAAAATGTCGTGTGTCATAAGACTCTCTGAGGAAACTCAAAGCAGAAGAAAGGCTAATTATTTGCTCTTTAAACCAGATTTTCCTTACAGCGCTGGTCACAAGTAACTTTCATTACTGCTGCAGTCTTCCTAGTAAGGAAATTAGGAAGACATCGAATTAGGCATTGGGTGGATGCTCCAGAGAAAAGCAAAACAAAAAGTATGCAACTGTATGCAAGAAAAAGAGCTCACCTTCAATCCCTGTGTTGAAAACCCAAGCCACACCCTGTCAGTGATGGCGTACAAATGAATGTAAGGACCAAACAGTGATTGCTAAACTAGGGAGATTAATAACGGAAAAAAGGCATCTCAAAAGTGTTACTATGGACTCAGGATAAAATGACTTGAAGGAGCTAATGAAGATGAGAGCTGGCTTAGAAGAAAAGGAAGAGGTGAACACACAAAGGCCATTGGGAACCTTCCCGGGAGTGTGTGATGCTGGCTGAGTTCTGACGGTACTTGAGACTGTGTCTCCCAACATCCCGGTTGTTCTCATCACAGTCCGGGAGACGGGTGTGCATGGAACTGTGGGTAGCCACTGTGTCAGAGTGGCTGCCTCTGTCTCTTCCCATAGAAAGAAGCTTAACGCTGGGAAATTTAAAACTGATTTTGCATACACACAGCATTTTCTAGGACTCAGGGAATATAAGCATTTCCATAAGGCAAGCAGATTCTGTCTTTAGAGTTCAAATCTTCGGGGACATAGTCTACATTGATAACTGTGAAGGTTTATAGTGATCAGATTTTTGTTCTCTGAAAATCAAGTACGATGATTGTCTCTCTCTCTCTCTCTCTCTCTCTTTGTGTGTGTGTGTGTGTGTTGTCAGCACAGGTTCAAGGATTTGTGTATCACCTTAATCTAGATTCTCCCAGTTAGCTGAATTATATGTTTTTGAATGTCTGGAGACCAATATGTCCTATTTCATGAGTCTCTCTCTCTCTCTCTCTCTCTCTCTCTCTCTCTCTCTCTCTCTCTCTCTCTCTCTCTCTCTCTCTCTCTCTCTCTCTCTCTCTCTCTCTCTCTCGTTTCTCTCTCTCTCTCTCTCTCTCTCTCTCTCTCTCTCTCTCTCTCTGAAATGTTAAAATGACTTAGGATTAATTTGAATATAGATAAATGGGTACTTTAGTTTTTCCCCATATTAACAATATGGTTGTATACTAGACTGTGAAAACCAAAGTCAGCCATTAGTCAGTACTAGGATGGTCATAATAGATTCTCATTTCTCAGCATCCATATTGATCTAAATTTTAATTGTTTTTATGTAATGTAGGGTACTTGATTGCTCTTACTTTCAATGGAATGCATATTTAAACAAAATCAAGTCCCTGAGGTTTCTTAACATTGTGTTCTGCTAGTGGTTTTCTTCTGCTTATACATGGGATGACTTGATTTAGGACTGTAAACTCTTAAATGGTTAGCACTCAGAATCTTAAACCCATGGTGGCACACACCTGTAGTCCCAGCTACTCGGGAGCCCGAGACAGGAGAATGGCTTGAGTCCAGGGCTTCTGGGCTGTGGAACACTATGCCCATCGGGTATCCACAGGACTGTAGATTCTCAAATGCTTAGCAGTCGAAATCTTAATTGTTTTATTTTAGTTTAGTTTTGTTGTTGTTTTTGTTTTGTTCTGTTTTTTTTTTTTTTTTTTTTTTTGACTAGGCTCGAGGTTTCTCAAGGAACTACACCAATAGGTATAATTTAGATAATGAGCAAGTAGTAAATTTTAGTCTGTTAGGGTTTGAAATTTAACATAATCAAATTTGATGAGGAGGTAAGTATAAAGATAAATATTTTATCCCTCCCTCATTGAAGAGGGATTTTTGAAACAGATGGAGACTGTTACAGAGAACCACAATTGGTCAAAATGCAAGAACAACAATGCGGGGTGCTCTGCCCACAGATACATCTACAATATGGGGTGCTCAGCCCCATATATACAATATGGGGTGCTCTGCCCACAGATACATCTACAATATGGGGTGCTCAGCCCACAGATACAATATGGGGTGCTCTGCCCACAGATACATCTACAATATGGGGTGCTCAGCCCCACAGATACAATATGGGGTGCTCAGCCCACAGATACAATATGGGGTGCTCTGCCCACAGATACATCTACAATATGGGGTGCTCTGCCCACAGATACATCTACAATATGGGGTGCTCAGCCCACAGATACAATATGGGGTGCTCTGCCCACAGATACATCTACAATATGGGGTGCTCAGCCCCACAGATACAATATGGGGTGCTCTGCCCACAGATACATCTACAATATGGGGTGCTCTGCCCACAGATACATCTACAATATGGGGTGCTCAGCCCACAGATACAATATGGGGTGCTCTGCCCACAGATACATCTACAATATGTGGTGCTCAGCCCCACAGATACAATATGGGGTGCTCTGCCCACAGATACATCTACAATATGGGGTGCTCAGCCCCACAGATACATCTACAATATGGGGTGCTCAGCCCCACAGATACATCTACAATATGGGGTGCTCTGCCCCACAGATACATCTACAATATGGGGTGCTCTGCCCACAGATACATCTACAATATGGGGTGCTCAGCCCCACAGATACATCTACAATATGGGGTGCTCTGCCCCACAGATACATCTACAATATGGAGTGCTCTGCCCACAGATACATCTACAATATGGGGTGCTCAGCCCACAGATACATCTACAATATGGGGTGCTCTGCCCACAGATACATCTACAATATGGGGTGCTCTGCCCCACAGATACAATATGGGGTGCTCAGCCCCACAGATACATCTACAATATGGGGTGCTCTGCCCACAGATACATCTACAATATGGGGTGCTCAGCCCCACAGATACATCTACAATATGGGGTGCTCTGCCCCACAGATACATCTACAATACAACTTCTCTACCTAAGACCCCGGTAAAAGTCACAAAAAGGGCTGTGAAGAGCCAGAGGACCAGGAGAGTTGCTGCTTGCTAGTGTCTTCTAGACATGACAGGAATGCTGGCCTCATGGTGTTTCAACAATGTGGCTGGCTAAGCCAGACTGCCCTAGTTGGCAGGCCAGCATGATAGGGGGAGTTCAGAAGACTCCACACTTGTTGAAGAACTATAGACACAATGAGCAGCTGCTGGAGGAGAAAAAAAATCTCAGTTTTCTGCAGAGACAAGCTCCCCGGTAGGTTATCCAGTCCCAAGTGGTCAGCCCTAAACACATGTACTAGGAACAACATTAAAAGGATTCAGTAAGGTCTGTGTGTAAAGCAATAATTAAAAGAGAGGTCATGAATTCGAGAGGGAGTTAGGGTATGCAGGTGGAGTTAGAGTGGGGGAGGGAAGGGTAGAAATTGAAGTAAATACAGTATGAATATGAAATATTGAGGATATGAAATTCTCAGTAAACTGAGAAGCATTTAAAAGGAAACACAAAGCCAACAGCTCCTCGCAGTGAGCTTGTCCCCCTCGACTGAAAACAGAGCCGCTGAGAATCCCCTGCAGGTGTGGCCCAAATAAAAAGACAACAGTTTCTAGTTCCTTAGAAACCAGATTGCTACAACTTCGGGTGAACTGGCTAATGTTAGCATATTGATTTTTAAATTGTGTCCCTGCTGTCTGGGATAAAACAAATATTAGCTGGGCCAACGCTTTGTGTACCGAGATATCCCCGGGGTCGTGATTACATGGCAAACACGGATGTAATTCAGTGTCCCCCGTGGGAGTTCTCATCTGCACCAGTATAGTTGCCAGTCTCTCTTGCTCGTCCACACGTCAGGTCGGCTTTACAAGGACGCCTAGCACACAACCGTGTGGATAGCTGGGGCAGCACACTGATGTGTACTTGAAGTCTGCTCAGAAGCCCAGAAGAGATGCCAACACTGATGGCCTCCTCACTCTCTGGACTTGGTGTTTATTCTCCTATAGGAGAGCGAGGAAATCGGAGATCTTCAGATTCTGCTTTGTGATAGTGCAAGCTGACCTTAGAAATAGAGCTAATGATGGACCCCTGTCATACAGCGTGTTTAAGCTTTGTGTCTGTGTGTGAGTGTGAGCAGAGCGATGTGTGCACATAGTGCAGCTGTCCCCAAAGGCCAGAGGCATTGGGCCATCCTGCGTCTAGAGTTACAGGCGTGAGCTTCCTGACATGGGTGCTGGGAACCAGAACTCGTGCCCTCTGCAAGAGCAGTGTATGCTCCTAAGCCCCGAACCATCTCACCATCCTCAGGCAGTTCTTAATGATGTTAAAAAATAAAAATGACAGTGTGCTATTACTTTTCACAATGGGAGGACTTCCTGGTCAGCATTTCTAAACAGTAATGCCACAGACTAGCTGTGAACATTCTCGTTTGTAAGGTGAGCAAACTGTGACGACACAGAAACGCTGAAGAATTTGTCCCAGTTGTACCTTTCATAACTGATTTACCACTGATAATGAGCAGAAGTCCACTCAAAGTGTTCTCCACACAACCCGTGACACAGACTGAAAAGCTACGTAACTGTCAGGGTGGATGGGGGACAAGGTCTCAACCCTACACAGAGAACTACAGGCGGCAACTAAGGAATGCTGGGAGCAGGAAAACAGGCCTCCTGGGATTGTACGGTCCCGAATGGTCAACTCCCAAACACCCATACAAGGCACATTGTACAAACGGAACAGGTTATGTTTAAAAATATATGTCTACACATACACATATATGCACGCACAATGATTGATGGAAAATGAGGCCAGAAATTTGAAAGGGAGTAAGGGAGGGTTTATGGGATGATTTGGAGGGAGGAAACAGGAAGGGAGACGTGATGTAATTACAATCTCAAATATAAAAGAAAAAAATAGAAATACATTTAAAAGGAAATGAAGGGCTTCTCATGAATCACCTTTAGATTAATCTCTAAAGCCAAAGTTCCAACAGCTTCCTGAATATATCCTTTTGATTTGGAAGATATATGAGCACATGGCCCTCTTTCAAAAGGCTTTAGCCAAGTAGGGTTCCTTTAAAGCTCAAAGTCAAGGTGATTCTACGTTGGAATTCTGTTTGACCAGAGCTTTTATGGTGTGAGATGAACCACATCTGTGTGTTCCCTAGAAGAACGTAACGGGAGCCAATTTGGGTGGGACAGATGCCTAGGGAGTCCTAAGAATGCAGGGAGAATTTGTAGAATCTCCAGCATCCCATTTTGTTTATTGTTAAATAAAGTTTCAATGTAGAAATGTAAATATTTTAAATAAATCCTCTTGAATATATTTCTGAGTACTGTGTTTAATCTGAGGAAATTTTTAATAGTTTTATAGAGCTTTTAATCCTCTTCTAATGGTTCTGGTACTTGCCCTGAAAAGCACTGTATGTTATGGAATCGTCACATGGATGACACGGGATGATGATGTTAGGTGTGGAAAATGACCGTCTCTGAGGAGGTCAAAGCCATCCGAGATGAAATCCGGGAAGTGTGGCGGGAGGGAAGAGGCGATGCATAGTTACAAAATCATGTATGTAACTAAACTGTTTCAGATGCCTGTGATTTTTGTCATGGTTGGACCATGAATTTGGGTTTTCTCATCCATGATCACTCATGCCATGGAAGGCTTCACTGCAGAGAAGGTGCCAAACTATCAAGAACTGAAGTGGCTTTTTTTTTGTAGTTTATGAAGTGTAAGAGAAATTATTTGACCTGACAAAAGGGGAGAAATAATCCAGAAGTATGCAGAGAATTATCTATAGGGTGAATGTGAGCATAAATTGATTAATAGAAACAAATGATTTTTATGCAAATGCAGCATAAATATGAAAGGAGATTATATGCTTATAAAATGCAAAAGGGTTCACAAAATTGGGGAAGATGGAAGACAGTCATGGATTATTAGAACACTATACGAAAAATACAGAAGAATGAAGGATTGGCATAGGGTACACAACATACTATACCTTCTGTTTGGCATCTGAAGAGAAATGGACCTTTGTGTCAAGTGAGTCACACTGCGGTCAGAACATGCCGTGTATAGAGTCATTTGTCTCTGTCCTCAAAATTCCATGCCTGTGATTTCTTAACACTAAGTGATATGGCCAACAGTTGATGTTCATATTTTATGTGCCATTGCTGTAAAGGTTTTCAGTCTGTCAAATATAAGCACATTATGTTTTAGGTCCTTACTCTTTCTTAAAATTGATAGTTGGCAAACAAATAAGGTAAATTCTTAAGTCAGAGTTTAATCAAAACTTTAAAATAAGCCCCCCCCCCTTTTTTAGAGAAAACACACTAGAACCATCGTGATTTAATTTTTTGATAGGTTGTGGTGTGAAGAGGTGAAGGCCTGTCGTGGTCAGAAATGATAAGGAAGCTGTGGATTGGATTTTTGATTTGTGCTATTCTAATATTAGCTGCAAAAATTAGGTTGCTCACAGTTCTCAACCGTAGCACTTCTCGGGACTCTATATATTACAGAATATTTTTTTGTTGTTGTTTTCAAAACCACACTTTATCTCTAAGCTGTGAAGTATTACCACCCAGCTACATAAGAGGCAGACTTACTCTGTAGAGTTAATTTCACTATTAACTCATACTGAACACTGAAGATCAGCTGTGACCGACACTTGCGTAGACAAGAGTCTTTATTTCCATACCCCTGTCCATGTTAAAGCTGATCTTTCTGCCACCTGTATGATGTCATAGCTACCTCGTCCATCTGGAGTTTGGTCAAAATGAGATAGTTTTTGTACTTCAAAGTAGGTTTTGTTCAGTAGAGATGCTCATTGATTAGAAAGGACCTTATTTGCCATGTGTCTTAGTTCTGTTTCCTCTGCTGTGATGAGACACTCTGATGAGAATATCTTAGGGAAGAACTTCCTTAGCTCATATTCCAGGTGACAGCCCATCGTTGTAGGAGAGGCAGGCAGGAGCAACTTGAAGCAGCTCGTCATATCCATGGTTAGGAGCAGAGAGAAAAATGAGTGTGCACGTGCGTGTTTGTGTTTGTTCTTGGTTCTTCCTTATTCTCCGGTAGTTCAGGCCCAAGCCCACAGACTGGTGGTGCTGCCCACACTCACTTCACATTGCTTCAACTCAGTCACCCCATCAAAAAATCTTTGATAGGCATGGCCATGGGTCATCCATGTTCATACAGTTCCTCAATGTGTCTCTTTCCAAGTGATTCTAGATTGTATCAGGTGGGCAATCAAAACTAACCATCATGCAAATAAAATACAAGCAGTGATTCCTGGCTAATATGTACTGGCATTTACGTCCGTGTCTGTGTTACATGGTCACTAATAGAAAATGGTGTTAACTTGCTTCTCATGTGTGGTGTTTATCTTAGAGTCAAAAAAATGATGGGTATAAAAATGCTACATTGTATTATGTGCCCTCCTTTTGAAAGGGTGAAACATTGTAATGCATTTATATTAAGTAGAGGTGATAGATTCATCAGTCAAAGTAGAGTACACAAGCCAGTGATGGTTGTGCATCTTTGAAGAGGCAGGAGGATAACAGATTCGAGGCAAGACAAGTCTGGACTGTTTAGTTAGACCCTGTTTCAAACCTCCAATAAAAATATGTCTTACTAGCCAATGCAATTTGTAATGAGACTTTTCTAAAAACTCTGCATTAATACAATTGTGAATCCATTATAATCCATTATTGCAAACTTGGTGTCGCAGATGCATTTTAAATTAATTTCTTTGTGCTGGTAATCTTTCAGATACCTCACAAGAAGGACACTCAAGTTCTACTAGATGATTCTCGACACATTCAGACGACCTTGGAAGAACGTGTCTTATATTTTATAGATGATAATAAGGCAAGGGAAATGAGTCAGGGGAAAGTGTGATAAACCCAATTGAATTAAATTGATTATAATTACAGCTATGAGTTTAGCTTTTGATTGTGATTGATTTATTGCCAAATTGATGTTTTAATAAGAAACTATGGCAAAATTGATAGCAATGAAATATTCTAAGTCATAGAACAGGTGAATTACCCCAGAGCAACCATCATTTATTCATTGCAGTCATATTTCTTGGGTGGAAAGCTGTGTGGATCATTGTACTTAGCTGTAGTGATACCAGAGTCAAAACAGACCATCTTTTCAAGCAGTTGTATGGAGCCTCATGACCATAGTGAACAATTCAATACTTAGCCAACTTATACAACTTTCCTTAAGGATTTCTGCAGTTTGTTGGCAACAGATGAGTAATAGCCTTTCAAATATTTCGTACCTTGAATTTGAGTTCTCTGGAAGCACAGTTGTAGCAGCAATACAGAAATAGCTTTCACCCCCTTGAATGTCCATCAGCCAGCATTATACAATGTTGTGTAATTTTTATAACCCTACAAGGTTTCTTGTTTAGAATCCACAGTATTTAAATTAACAGAAAATTGAAATAAGATCTAGAGGACTTTGTTTCCATTTTAAGCCATGGTCTATGTATTCCAGGCTAGCCTGGCATGTTTTTTACATAATGTCAACTTGGGGTGATCTCCCTGTCTCTGTTTCCCAAGTGCTGTCATTCCAGGTTATATGTTACCATGCGTGGACAACATATCAAGAGATTTCTTAAACATTAAGCGGTGTTTGTAACTGTATCTCTTCTCAAGCTGAAGTTCTGGGGAAGTGCAGGCTGCCATCCCATGGACGTCCATGATCATTCGGTATCAGAGTGAATGAGTTTTGTTTGGAAAGTTGAGTTTTACTTGCTCCTTTAATTCCAGGATTTGTGTGGACATATGGATTTACCTTCCTGTCTTGGATGTTTGGACCTGAATACAGTAACATGTGCAACTGGAAAGCACAGAAAACATAACTCAGAATAGGTTGCTGACAGGGAAGAAAAGCGCACAGATAGTCCTCACCTGAACTGGGGGCTTCTGGCCTCATGTTCATCAGCTAAGAGCTTCTTCAAAACCTTTTCCCTGGCCTTTTCATGTTGAATATTAATGACACTACTTCTTAGTGTCTTAGCTATTTTAATTATTTTCATTTAAAAATTATTTTCTAATAATACTTGCTAAATTGATATTGCACTAAAAAGATGTTTTATCCATCCGTATTTTTAGCAGTGTAATTACTGCTTTGGGAAGATGATTGAATCTCCTTGGTCTCAAACATTATTGTGCCTCAGAATCAGCTGGAAAGCTGCAGAAAATGCAGACTTCTTCTGGAAGCAGTAAGTTTCATTTCTAGCAAGTTCCCAGATGATCCTGAATCTCTGTAAACCGTTAAAACCAGACTAAGTCATAGTTCAAAGTACTCTATTTGAAAGAAAGCATTAGAAGAAAAATTGATCAAAAAAGGCTTTAAAGCTTTTGTTATGATGATTATCTAAAAATTATTTTTTTTAATTTTTTTAAATAAGACAATCTCTGCATAATTTTATTGCGATGAATCTGCTTAAATCTTTACCAGCTGATAGGTCTGGGGGTGCATCACCTGTTGTCCAGAGTCCAGGAGTGCACTGTGTGTTGCTCAGGGGTCCAGGAGTGCAGTGTGTGTTGTTCAGGGGTTCAGGAGTGCAGTTTGTGTTGTTCAGAGGTCCAGGAGTGCAGTGTGTGTTGTCCAGGGGTCCAGGACTGCAGTGTGTGTTGTTCAGGGGTCCAGGAGTGCACTGTGTGTTGTTCAGGGGTCTAGGAGTGCAGTGTGTGTTGTTCAGGAGTCCAGGACTGCAGTGTGTGTTGTCCAGGGGTCCAGGACTGCAGTGTGTGTTGTTCAGGGGTCCAGGAGTGCACTGTGTGTTGTTTAGGGGTCTAGGAGTGCAGTGTGTGTTGTCCAGGGGTCCAGCAATGCAGTGCCTGCTGGTCAGGGGACCAGGAGTGCAGTGTGTTGTCCAGGGGTCCAGGAGTGCAGTGTGTGTTCACAAACAGCTCCACCAAATTATGAGGAATTAGTGTAAATTATTGTTTCTTCTTTACTAAGAAGTGATGCTATTTTCCAAGAGAGAAAATTCCGTTGAATAAACTAATTCACAAACAGAAATCCTTAGTACCTCCCCACCCTACCTTGTTCCCAAGGAAACTGAGAGCAGAAACCCATTGATCGCAAAGGAATGTATGCAATGCATAATGATGGCTGTAGTTCGAGAAATATGAAATTGAAATGGAGGGAAATGACCATGGATGGCTGAGTAGATGGAGGATACTGGACATCACACAGAAATTTATAAAAATTCTTATAAAACACAATTTAGCATTTTAGGAAAATGAGTTTAAAAGTTTACACTCTGGGCTCAAAGCATTTGCTTCTCCATGAAAAGCTTGCTCCACCACTGCCCTCCTGGCAAAGAGATGATAGGTGTATCGCCTCGCTGAGAGTGGGAACCTCAGCTGTCGGGAAGACAGATTTGAGAAAGACCATAGTGACTGGGGTCAGAGGGTATCTGTGTAGATTGTTTTCATTTGTATTTTACGGTGCTAGATATAGACGCTAGAGCCTTGGGCACACTAGGGAAGCACTCATCTGTTGAGTCGTGTCTTCAGTCCTGGGCCAGCTTTGGAAAGACACATCACTGTGTGTTCCCAGGCATTTTCATGAGAAGCTTTGCCATTGTCAGTGTCTGGAAAACATTTGATAATGGGATTCAATTCCTGTTCTTCATTAATGTGGGAACCTAGGCTGTGTGTTCTTCTTTCACTTTGATTTTTATCTATCTGAAAACAAAATATGATACACAATTCAATTTCAAAAGAAGTTCTTCAAATTAAGTTTATTGTATTGAGATGTTAAAAAATTGCCCTTTTACTTTGATGTTTACATTAGTTTGTCAAGATTAGCGTAAAAGAAAATGTCTGCCTCAGTAAACCTGGTCTCATGAGTAGCTGGGAAACTTCCTCGCCTTTTTTAAACAGCATTCTTGAGATGATGCGAGACATTCTGCTTCTCATCTTTGAGTTTTTTGGCTATGAAAACCGTGGTGGTCAGTGTCCAGGGTGTTAGTTTTCATGATGCTTATTCCTCTTCTGGGAGGCAAGCATCAGCTGCCTTACAATAGGCCCGATATATTTCACACTAAATAATCTTTTGTTGTCAAGACTTAAATGAAAGGCAGGGCTGCTGATGAAAAGGAAAGCGGAATAAACACTTTCTCTGGAGGTGAGATGTGAAACGTTGCCCAGCCGAAGACACGTTGGACAGCTGTTTCCTGCAACCTCAGAGAAATGGGATAATTGCTTGCTATTCTAGAGTTTTATTCTATTTTTTGCTCATAAAAAGCTTAGGGATCTTCTCCGTCGATTGTGGTCTGTGGGTGTAATTAAACATGAAGTGACGAAGGATGTGTAGGCATCTATTATGCCAATATTATGATTGTGTTATTTGTCTTACATATTTTCCCACAATTTTTGTATATTCTGTTAAAAACACCCCAAAACAAGTAGACAATTATTCTGTTTTAATCAGTAATTCATCTGAAACTGTATTCTGGAAAAGTAAAGTAGTGTGTTTGTATCATTAGGTGAGGGCAAGGTTGTGTAAGGAGAGAACCTGAACACTGGAGGGCATCACCTGTGTCGTCTTACACAAGTCTGTTTAGAAATGATGGTTCTGTTACAGAGACACAGAAACAGAAAGCAACCATGATGGGTGGACGGGGAACATTTGTGATGGGAAGATGGGGAGCACAGGATGGACTAACGGGGAGCATTCGATGGGAGGACGGGGAGCACTCGTTGGGGGACGGGGAGCATTCGACAGGAGGACGGGAGTATTGGATGGGAGGACGGGGAGCATTTGATGGGTGGATGGGGAACACTCAATGGGAGGAGAGGTAGCCTTCATTAGCCGAGAAATCTATTTCATCGTGACATTCTCACAAATATCATCAAACTTTATTCCTGTTTAACCCTCTCTTGCTCCCCCCCTCCCTCTGGTGCTTTTCTCCTCTCCCCAGTTCTTCCCCTGACCGATCTTACGGTATATACATTATATAATGAATATCCTCTTACCTTCTCTCTCTCTTTGCCCTCTGCTCTTTAGATCTCGTCTTCTTGCCTAACAGTTTCCATTCTATTCTGATACCCTGTATATACATGTACATATATGTATGTCTTACATAAATACACACATGCATACATTTAAATCAACACTCCACATACGAGAAATATTTGTCTGAGTCTGGCATGTTTTACTTAAGATGATAATACCTAGATCTATAAACTTTCTTGAAAATGTCACAATTTCATTCTTTACAGCCAAATGGATTCTATTGTGCGCATGTGACCCCCATTTTCTTTTAATTCATTCATTTGTTGCTGAACCTCTGGGCCGATCCTGTATCCTAATAATGCAGTAATGAGTTTGGCTATGCCGGGTGCTAGCCTGTAGTCCTCTGGGTGTATAGCAACAAGAGTATAGGAGCCGAAATGATAGCTCTGGCTACAGGGAACTCCATACTGATTTCCATACTGGCTGCACCAGTTTTAGTTCCCACCTGAGGTGGGTGAGGGTTCCTTTGTCTAAACATGCTTGTCAGCACTGCTGTCCTTTGTCATCTAGATGAAATCCATCTTGATAGAGGTCAGATGGGATCAAAGCAATATTAATTTGCATTTTCCTGATGCCTAAGGATATTGACTGCTATTTATTGCCTAAATTTCTTTTCTTTGAGAACTATTTTTAAGTGTTTTAGACAATTTAATGATTGGCTGATTGTTTTATTGGTATTTAACGTTTGGAATTCCTTACAGAGTGAAGATAATACCTATCTGGTGCATAGTTGGCAAAGAATTTCTCCCATTTTGTGGACTGCTCTTTTCAGCTTGGCTCATTTGAAATACTTTTTAGTTATTCATATATAAAGTTTCTGCATAGCACAGGAAAACAAATCAGAGCGCAAACAGCCACAAAATGGGAGAAGAATCTTCTAGCTATACACCAGGCAAGGATTGATAGACAGAATTTCAGGAAGAAATGTAGATATTTGATATCAAGGAAAGAAAACTGCCAACTAACAAGTGGGCTAATGAATGGAAGAGAGGTTTCAAAAAGAAGAAACACAAATATATGGCAACAATTTTTAAAAATGTTTAATATGCCTAGCCATCAATAAAATATGAGTTGAAACTTATAATATCCCCCCTCACCTGGCCAGAATAGCGTTTATCAAAATCCCTGGCAAGGACTGGAGAAACTGTCCAGAGAGGAGCCCCTATGCACTGCTGGTGGGGTGCAAATGAATGCAACCATTTGTAAATCAATTTGGAAATTCCTCAAAAATCTGAAAATAAACCTAGCACATGACCCAGACCCAGCTGATTCACTCCTTGGCATCCACCCAGCAAACTCAGTGTGCCCCCCCAGTAGAGATGTCTGCACCCCATGGTGGTCCACTCTCTTCACTACGGCAGGGAAATGGAGCCAACCTAGTTACCTGACTACCAGTGGAAGGGTAAGGAAATCTGGTACGTATGGAAAATGGAATACAATTCATCTTTAAAGAAGTGAGACACAGAATCACAGAGAAGCAGGTGAACTTAAAACGCGCTAGTTGATATTAATTGAGGTCATATGACATCAGAAATAAAAAGATCATTTTTTCTCATGCCTATCTATCCTATGACAGTTATGGGCACATGTAAACAAATATACACATGGTTAAAGTATATCATGTAGAAAGAAGAAAATAAAAAAGATAAATTTTAGGTGGCAAGGAAGGATTAAACCTACGTGCACACATTAAATCATGGCCACGGAATAATGAAGCCAATAGAATGCTAATTAATTGTATTCCTAGGCTTGATTCCATCATTAATTTTTCAAGTTTTTTTTTTCCATGTTGGATAAATCCGCAAAAATATAATTAACAGTAGAAGCGTAAGATCCAACGTGAGTCTCCACAGCTTCAGAATGGTTGCTCTAACTGTAGGGAAGTTAATTAAGATGGTCTACACTAGGGTCCGGCTAATCTCCCGTGTGATGTTTTATATTTATAAGTACTTTACAAAAATTAATTATAAACAAAAAATCATTTCCAATCTCTGTAAATGGATGTCTAAAACCTTTTCTGATTGAACCTTAATAATAAGTGGGGATAGATCCTATAGTGCAAAAACATTAGCAAATAAATATTAGAAGAATGAAACAATCATAAAGGAAGAACATTGCGTCCCTCCCCGAAACTGCCCTGGTGGGAGGAGCAGCTACTGTGAAGGAAACGGAGGCAGCTCATGAACGGTCCGTTTTCACGAAGTCTAAAGTGCTGTGTGTGATAACCATGCAAGTATGGCTTCCTATTAGATGACAGTATTTCCATGTCTTGAATTTTATGCATGCATATTTTTAAAAAGAAACTATGAAACATATTTTCCACTGATAGAAACATTACGGTTTTGTTGTTCTGCCTACTTGCAAGGACATTAAAAAAAATACTGTTTTAACACTTTTGTGAGTTAGCTGTCCAAATAATGCCTTTTCCTGAAGAGGGGTAATGGGTAATAGAGATTAATTGACACAAGAAAAAGAATCCAGCCAGTATTGCCTTGTCTTCTCTTTGCCAGAATTCTGTGCATCCATCCTTCTTTCCTGGTTCCACAGCCTGGGTGTGATGAGATGCCTCTACTCTGTGATTGGTCTCTGGCCTTTCCTTTCCCTGCTACTGCTGATGCTCCTGCTGAGTCTGTTTGTCAAGGAAGAACTTGCATGATGGGTGCCACTTTTGTGTTTGCCCTTAGAACTGGCTAGATGCCCGTGTCCCCTCTCGGGATGCTGAATTTATTGCTGAGAGAGCAATCATCGTTATTAATGTATGCCAGAGATTATCAAACTCTCTTGAGAAGCTGTGCATTCCATCTACCTCACAGGGGAAGTCTATAATGTGTGTTGGCCTGAAACTCTATTGGCATGCTATACAAAACTGAGGTCTATATTTCAGCCATCCAAGGTATAAATAGACACTAGCCATTTGTACTTGGGTAGTGAACATATTGATTGACTGCTTTATAGGTGCAGATATTCACATCAACATTCCTCTATTATAGGTAAAGAGAGTCTGGCCTGAGGGGCTGAGAGAGGAAAAATTCTTGCAGTTCTAAGACACAGCTTGATTTTTGTTTTAAGTATAGCAGAAACCGGACGCACTAAAATTGATGTGCGGTCTAAGATCACATTAGGAACTGTGGAATGGACAAGATAAATAAGTTTAAAAAAAAAAACAACCAACCAAACAAGCCACAAGCCAAGCCTTCATAAAAATTTTTCTTCTGGGGTGTGCTTGTTTTCAGAAATTACCTCTGCTGAATCTCCTGTCGGTGCTGAAACTAGAAGGCAGAAAAGCTTCTAGTCCTCCAGCCAACTGCAGTGTAGCCAGAGAAACAGACAACCAAAATAGAACACCAGGATTGCTGGGCGTGGGTGAGGCAGAAACCACATTATGAGCAAAAGCTTCCAGTATTATTTTAGAACCAATACAGCTCTGCACTTCTCTGCTCTCTCTTCCAAAAACACATACTACAGAAATAAAATGAAATGTGTGTGCATTCTCCCTCTCTGAGTTAGGATTCTTCTCCTTTTTTTTTCCTTATTTCCTTTCTTTGGGGGTGCAATGCCGGTGTGAAAACCCAGTATGGAAAGCAAGCCGAGGAAGGAAAGAGTTAATTGCTTTTAAGGCCCTGCAATAGAGAATTATGGTTTGAAAGATAGAGGCTGGACAGCTGGCTTTGCTGGGGTATTTTTAAATGCATTAATGCAGGCTCCAATCACTCGGCCATGCTTGACCTATTTTTGGCTCAGGCCGACCATTGTTCTATTTCTGTGCCTGTGGGCCATGCTGTTGTTGATTCATATGCAAATGGATTATCACTAGCTTTAGCCAACTTGAGCTGAGAGAGACTGAGAAAGGGAAGGGAGAGAGGCACAGACAGATAGGAGGACACCCTCTGGAGCCACTTGCAGGGTGAGGATCTCGCCTTGAAACCCTAGCAGCCCAGGAGCTAGACGCCAGGTTTAATTGTTTTCTTTCTTTCTTTGTTTTCCCCAATGGGTAGAGTTAATATTTTTCTATTTATTCTTACAAAGAAATAACCCCGAAGCACATTCCTGTTGCCTGCCTGCTTTTAGTTTCCAGGATAACCTAAAACTCCAGCAAGCCATAGCATCCACTGCTTCCTGCTTTGCACACAGGTTGGTAACTGTGGGGGAAAGAGCCCAGGTCTTTTTTTAAAAAGGGGTATGTCCATCTGAGCAGAAAGGAAATCATTGTGGAAGTTGATCCTCCGCTTGCTTGCTGTTTCTCCTCGGGGAGGAGGGAGGACCAGCCAGGGTAGCTCCTGGGACCAGAGCAGGCAGCCGTGATGGATGTTTCACGGAGCTGAAGTAAGAGTGACCGGAGCATGCTGCAGACAATTTACGAGAGTGACTCCTGTGTTTCCTCAGATGGAGTGGCCGGACGAGAGCAGCTCTTGGCTCAGCAAAGAATGCACAGTATGATCAGCTCAGGTATGACCTCTCTTATAGCTGGGATGTCTGTTTTATGTGTGGGAAAGGCTGGAGAGCAGGCTGGTAGGGAAATGAAGGAAAAGCAGCTTGCTTAAAGGAATAGCTTTTCCGGTGTGATGTTGATGTTTTGTTTTTCTCTTGGTGCTTTTGAAGGGTTTCACTTAGATCCTTCCCTTACCATTTCCCTGCACGTTCTGAGTGTGGTTAAAGAAGGCTACTTCTGAATGAAACTGCAGAGCGTTGCTACTGATCCAGGAGACACTGGGATAAGTAAAAGGATGGTGTTCGCCTTTGCCCTGGGCTGATGGTGAACGTCTGCTAGTGGGACTTAAGTTCATGGTGGGGCTTCAGTTGAAATCGCAGCTCCAGCCAGCCGGATGGTTTTCTGTTTACAGTGTGCATTCACAAGCACAACTATTTATAGACCTACCTTCTGAAGTCTGTGTCTGCGGAGTTCTCAGGTACTTTTATTCCTTCCCTAATGTGGCTTTTTCTCTGAAGCTCAAAGCGAATCTGTTTTGGATGGCATAGAATTATTACCAGATGCTTATTTTAATTTACCCCCAAACACTTGGGAAGTCTAGCATTGCCAGGCAGGTGCAGTGGTACACACACCATGCATGCATATACATACACATACACACACACACAGAGAGAGAGAGAGAGAGAGAGAGAGAGAGAGAGAAAGAGAGAGGCAGACAGACAGAGATAGAGAGGGAGGGAGGGAGGGAGGGAGGGAGGGAGGGAGGGAAGGAGAGAGGGGTTCAAAGCAGGTGCGATGCTTTGTCAAATTCTTCTTTGTAATTTTCTTCCATGCCTGAGCTCTGGGAGTGGGCTGATGGGACGCAGCCTTGACCACTTGTCTGTCTGCTCTGTTAGAAGTTCAGACTCTGCAGGCATTCTGATTCTGATTCACTTTAATTTCTGCTGTTTGTTGTCCGTTTCCTACAACCAGTTCATAAGCTTTTGTTACTCTGCTCTTGTCTTCCTCTTCCGAGAGCTGTAGCCTAAACTGGTTCTTCCTTGGAGTTTCCGCGTCCCCCTGTGGGCTTCCCTATAGCTATAGATCACGGCCTAGATGCCCTGATAGGGCTGTCATATTAAACAGCTTTTACCGAGTACACTTAAGCAGGAAAGGAATATTCCACAGGTTGGCATGAAGTTGGCTCCCATGCCCATACACATTCCCATCTGTGGGTCCTGTTTAAAGCCAGCTTTCGGTAAAGCTCCGCTCTAGTGATGGTTTTCATATCCTCTGTTTACCCAGTCTTTTTATGGAATCATAATGAGATGTCAGTTTTGTAAAATTTGGTATTCTACACCAGTGTCACAGAAATCGTATTCATGAGCGGTCTCTGTTTAGCAAAAGTGAACTTGCTAGAACCTCCGTGGCTTATTTTCACTGTGGGTGTAAGTGGGCAAGGGCTGGGGAGGAGCCAGCAGGTGTGCCTGGGTGGAGAGAGCGCTTAACGTTGCGATTCTGAGACATCAACGATCACTTTAGGAAGGACTGTTCTAGCTGTGTCTTCAGTACCACCATATCTTTTTAGTCTTTGTCTCTGTTATATTTCCTTGGAAAACTAGAAACATAGTCATGTCCTGCAAGTAACGACTGTTAGCTGACACTGGGCTAGCCACATGTGTGTTAGCAAGCTTTGCTCTTTTTCCTTGATTTTGATAAGCAAACGACTTGACTCAAATCGCCAAAGTCATTTGCCTGACAATGAAAGATCAGTATGCAGCATAACATTTTCAAACTGGAAGCCTGGAGACTGCTTGGCAGCCAGTCCCACCTGCGGCCGCATCCGGCACTAGCTCTAACCGAAGAGGAGCCATGTAGCTCCGAGTCGGCCCAACAGTCTGTCTCACACAAACAGGGAAGGTCTAAGTTGTACTTGTTTTTAAAAGTTAGAATATTCATTGCATTAATTAGTTGATTCCTATGGTGCCCTATGATATTCAACTTTGCTTTACAAGTGTAACCTTAGATTTCATCCACTCAATCTTTTTTTGTGTATTTTATTTCTGAGACACTGGTTCTGTATCATAGAGAAACCAAGCACATTTTCAAGATATAATGCTTAGATTCCACCCCTGATGTTTCTGTTTTAACTGGTTTGCAAATCTCCTCAGCTGTTGCACCCTTAGCAAACTTAGACCCACAGCAGTAGAATTCGGGAGTGTGTGGTTGGTCCTGGTGAGCCTTCACCAGGCCATTTTCTTTTCCTTTGGACTCATTACTAAATTAGAGGTGTGTTTCTCTTGATAGAGTTACAGATCTCGCTTTCCTCTCCCTTGGACCATTGACCTGGTTTGGACTCCAGGATAAGAAGTGCACAGTGACTGATAGACACGACAGCCACACGTGGCACACACGTGACACACGTGACACACACGCACACGCGCGCTACACACACACATGGTGGGGTGGGGGTAGAGGTGCTCTCTGAGAACTCGCATTCATGAGCCTGCTGCCCGCTAGCTGGGCAGTTGAGGTGCTCAGCTTCTAATAATCACAGATGATATGCACCCACTGGCCTCCCAGCATCCCTATGGGGTTCACATGTGTAGACATATCTGCAAAGTGTATGTGTGTGTGTTGATATCATTTTAAGTGGAGGAACATGGCCCTCTGGTTTTGCCAAACCATCCAGATGAGTTGGATTGTCCATGAAGAAATATGTTTTGTTCTGTAATCCAGTTTTATTAATTTTTTTTTATAAATCTGCTGTTTCTTTGGATAGCTTGCTTTCCTAAGAACGAAATCTCTTTCTTGTGTGAATCATGACTATGTATCAGGGTAGGTTCGTATGTGTGTGTTCTGTGAAACATCTCATAATATAGTAGTCATGGACAAGGAAGCTGGTGAGTTTGCGCTCAAACTGTGAAAGTCCAAAAGATACTGAGTTCAGTTATGTTTTATCAGACAGTGTGATTAGCGAGGTCTCGAGATGATATTTGTTGTTGCTGTTGTTATATTAGCTCTTGTGTGTTAAAGTACATTATGTTTGTGCGGAGAACTTGTATGTCATTGGAGTGCAGCTGTTATATGTAGTCGCACATTTCCCTAATAATGATGGGCAGGCTGACATTAGGATTGGGGTGGTCTGCATGTATTATATGCTCTGCTGGTGTCTCAGTTTAAAAAACTCTACAATGGTCAGTTTTGAAAACCATCAAAAGTGGTAAATCTGCCAAGTGCTTTTCCACTGTTGGGGCTTGTGTGGACTATTTACCAGTATTGACTCAGGTCTATCAGCAGGAATTGGCACAATGAGGGGTGTTTTCCTGTCGCCAGGCATGTTGCCAGCAGGAATGTCCACTCAAGGTTGGATAATTTATGAAGGAATTGCTGTCTGCTAGAATTAAAATAAAGGAAAATCATATTCACTATGTATTCCTATTTTTAATGACGTAAAACATTTAAGTCTAAATTTTGACACGTTTTTATTAAGATGTATCTTCACCTTTCCAGAGTCTACTATCTCTTGGTATGTTATACTGAGGGAAATGGACCCTTCTGGATTCAGTAATCAACT
Source organism: Arvicola amphibius (assembly GCF_903992535.2). Lineage (NCBI taxonomy): Eukaryota > Metazoa > Chordata > Mammalia > Rodentia > Cricetidae > Arvicola > Arvicola amphibius. Next base: position 135,823,446 of record NC_052053.1, read on the forward strand.
GTGTCTATTTAAATGGTAGAATGTAATTATGAGGATGTTTCTGAAAACTACCATTCTATGAGAATTACTTCTTGCATGACATTTAATTGCCATTTTTCTATTTTCTAACTCATACCATGTCACCGTTAAGTTTGTTATCAGTTGGAATATTTGATGGTACTGGAAAATAAAACTGTTCATCAGTGAGGCTGTTGGTAATGGGACAAGATGAGGGTATCATATTTCTGAGGCTCATGTAGGTAGGAACATCCTCTAAAGCCCTAGGATGTCAGAGAAAATTCAAAATTCTGAACTAAAAACGTTTTCTAAATGATGACTTTGAAGTTGGAGATGCGTAGTGTGATGATGTCTTGCAGACATAGTTCCTCATGCTGATTGCTACCGAAGTGGGTCTCAGAAAGGCCTAAGCTGGAAAACAAACACAATCCATTAGACATGGCGTTCAACAGAAACTGCACAAAAGAAAAAAGGGAAAAAAAGGATATGTGCATGCCTCCAATAATTAGCCAAAAAAAAAAAAACTCTTAGAATTTTACTTTTAAGTCAACAAGTTCCTAAGAACTCTAGTATTCCCAGAGCTGGAGAGCAGCAAACTGAGGGATTGTCTCAGCATTTTGGGGTACCCTTCTTCTCCCACATGCCTAAGGCATAGGAGAAGAAATTATGGAAGAAAAAGCTGGTGAACTGGGGGAAAGGATTCAAACATGGCCTCTCTAGAGAAATATAGGCATACAAGTAAGGCCCTAGCTGAGTTTTGGAACAGGCAGTTCCTGCCCAACTAATCTTAGGGTTTCACCAAACAGAAAAATTTCAGAGTTTGGACCAATGATATCATCTAAGAATTGCTTCCCAGAAACACCACACCTTAGTAAGAGCATAAATTCCCCAAAACAGTAGCTGAAAGGAGAATGGTGAAACTGTAGGATGTGATGAAAAGGGAGCTTTCCTCCTACTGAGATCACCTGAGAATGGCAAAACCTTGGTATTATAGAACAAAATTCATCATTAGAAATAGCAAGAGACTGACAAGGATCAAAGTTTGAAAAGGAAAGTGGGCTAATGTAGTTAGAGAAAGGGAAACACAGTTGAATGGCCAAGATCAACAAGTGAAGTGGCTATTTGTGTCCCAGAAGTCAATATTTCAAAACATAATTCAAAAAATTGTGTGTATGTATATATTTAAAAAATGAAGAAAGATACATTACTTGAAGAAGAGAAAAATACTGCAGGTTGAAAGAGTTTCTCATCTTCTGGGATAATTTGATGCAAATCTCTAGACAGTTAGTCATACACTGATTGGGCTACTGAGCCATAAAAACTTTTTCAGGATTTTGGATGGGCAGCTACAAGTGGTAAGGTCACAGGCGGGAGGAAAGAACTCAATGGGACTCAGGGAAGCACATCCAACTTACCCAGTCTTCAACATCAGAAGACAGAGAAGAAGCCATGTGTAGTGGCATGAACCTTTAATCCTAGCACTTCACAGACAAAGGCAGGAGGATCTCTGTGAGTTTGACAGTAGCCTGGTCTACAGAGCGAGTTTCAGGGAAGCCAGGGTGGCATAGTGAGATCCTGTTTCAGACAAAGAAGAAAAGAGGAGGAGGAAGAAGAGGAAGAAGAGGAAGAGGTAGAAGAAGGTAGAAGAAGGGAGAAGAAGGGGAGGAGGAGGAGGAAGAGGAGGAGGAGGAGGAGGAGGAGGAGAAGGAGAAGAAGAAGAAGAAGAAGAAGAAGAAGAAGAAGAAGAAGAAGAAGAAGAAGAAGAAGAAGAAGAAGAAGAAGAAGAAGAAGAAGAAGAAGAAGAAGAAGAAGAAGAAGAAGAAGAAGAAGAAGAAGAAGAAGAAGTTGTTCTAGAGCTGTGAGAGCAGGGTCCTTGGTGGTGGCGTCAGACGGGAAGTATTAGAATAGAAAGAAAATGGTTAAACAGTGTGAAAATTCTCAAATATGAGAGATGACCTGGTAGTGGAATCCAGTTAATGACCAGATGAACTCAAACACAATCGTATTAGGAGAGGACACTTAGTAAAGTGAACGGGGATGGTGTTGTTCCTGGTGGACTTAGCTTATTGGAGAACGCCAGTCTCATCCCCTGGACACTGTAGAGTATCAGTCAGACATAGCAGCACGGAGCTCCTCTCGCTGAGAAGGAAAAACTGTGGGAGCTTGCTAACATCCTTCCTTTTCCTTACAGGGACAGAGTGTCTGCTGCTTAAAATAGAAATTCACAGTGGCTTTTTGTTTTTACGTTTCCAAATACTAATTATTTCTGATAGTTTATTTAACCCTAGAGAGAGCCCTCCTGAAAATAGTGTCTTGTGATGAAGAAGTATTTAGCGTGTTTATAGTTTCTTCAAATGCAGTTTTACATCTGCTAAGTTCAGTTGCATTTAAGGTTGTTTTTCAGGTATGATGAATACCAATAACATGGTCTTATTTTTATGAGAGTATTTTTTAATTTATTCATGCCCTCAAATCATTCATAGATAGAATGTTAGTAAAGACTTTGCATTTGTGAAAAGTGATCATAACTTTTGCTTTGTACATTTATACTCATTTGTTTATTTGTTGCATGGGTATTTGTGTACAGTGTGGTACATGTGTGTGTTGTGTATGTGCATGCATGTGTGGTACATGTACCTGTGAACTCATGGAGGCCAGAAGAGTGCTGCTCCTTCAATCCCTACCTCGCCCCTTCTAGGCAGGGTCCCTCATTAAACCTGGAACTCGGCTGCTGCATAGCAGGCTGCAATGATGCTCTCATCTCTTTCCAGCGACACCTCCAGAGCTACAGCCCTGTGCAGGGCCATATCCAGACTGTTACACGGGTGCTGATATCCGAGCTCAAGGCCTTGTGTATATAGCAAGCCCTGTTACCCACTGAGCCTGTGTTTCTCCAACCCATGTAAGAATATGTTGATTATAGGAATTTATTCTCTAAGATTTCCACATGCAAAGTTATTGTGCCAAAATTTCGATTGTTAGCAGTGTGTGTATAAGTCTGTTTATTTCTACTGCAAGGAAAGGAACACTGGTCAGATTGACAGCCCAGGGGTCTTTACCGTGAGCTGTGGTTAGGCTGCGACGGGGCGAGCAAAGGCAGCTGCGCTCAATTCCCACAGGCCCTTCTAGTAGTTCTACTGCACTGGCTGTGGTCCTGGTGGTGTCGCATGGTTGGTACTGCTATGCGATCCAAAGGTCACGGTTTCACAACAGTGTTCCCAGGTCTGCTGGGCTTGATGCATGGTGGGTTAGAGAGATGGAGGGCAACTAACTATTTTAGGCTCTTTTTCTCTGTTGTTATTAATCTCCTGCTCTCTCTGCCTCTGTCTCTGTGTGTCTCTGCCCCTCCCTTCCTCTCTCCTTCCTCCCTCTCTATCGCCCCTATCTCTCTCTTTCTCTCTCTCCCTCTCCTCCCTCCCCCCTCTCTCTTGCGTGTGTGTTAATATTCATATGTGAGTTCAGCCTGTTGTGGAGGTCAGAGGACAACCTGGGTGTGGACCCTCATCTTTCACCTTGTTCGAGACAGGAGTTCTTTGCTGTTGGCCGTGTGTACACCTGACAAGCTGGTCCATGAGCATCCATGGACTGTAGTGTTGCGCACGGCGCCCCCGTGTCTGCATTCGGTGCGCTGGCACCCAGTTCGCGAGCTTCGGGCAAGGGGCAGGAGGTTAAAATACACAAACACAGACAGAAAGACAGACACAGGTCATCCTTGAATTCCACAAGAATGCCCCCTTTATTGTGTTCAGAGGCAGATTATATAGAGATAGCCATGCCCCAGCCAAACCCACCAGAAACCACTCTCCTGTCATCAGGAACTCCTGAAGGTCTTGTGCTCAGAGCAGCTGTAGGCACTCAGATCAGGGGATTACAAGAAATTCAGGATCTGGGCTCTCACTGCTCCCAACACTGTAGTGGCATTTCAGTAGTGTTTTAATAAATAAAGACTGCCTGGATACCTGAGAGTAAAACAGCTAGTAGCTGGCTCTTACCTCGACCTCAATCTGACATGGCGATCCTGCCTACTGGAATTTCAGAAGGAAGCTGTGTCTGAGAGCTGTTTCCTCCCATTTTATAGTACTCCCTGGGGCTGGGATTAAAGGTGTGCACCGCCCAGTTTCTATTGCAGCTAGTGTGGCTACTGGGACTAAAGGTGTGTGTTACCATAATCTGGTCTGTAAAGCAGTTTTACTCCCGTGTCATCATACAAACACTGGGGTTGTGGTTTCTTGGGATCTGAATTCAAGTTCTCACATTTGAACTTTACCCACAAGCCATCTCTTCAGCTCCCACGTTGACATCTGTTTCGGTCTGCTCCTACCCTTTTCCAGTTTTGAGACAGGTTCTTGCTATGTAGCTCAGACAGGCTTAGAACCCAGGTTCCTGCCTCGTTAGCCTCTTGCATGTTGGTATTACATGTGTGAACCCTCCTCATGTCTGACTTTTGTTTAACTGAAGAATATCGCCGAAGAATAAGGACTCCTCCGATAGCCATACTTTGACATGTGTTGGCCAGGTGGCATCATCTGCATACCTTTCCTGCAGTTGCTGAGTGGATGATGGCATAGACCCTGAAGGAAGCGGCCTTGAGCCTACTCAAGGTTTCTGCAGAGAGGAAACAGCCACAGAAGAATAGGGATTAGCGGGACTCCACAGGTCTCACTATGGTGGGCATGTTGGTGGCAGAAAATCCCTTCTCTGCAAATTTATTTTAAGTTTTAGAAATATAAACATTCTAGTAATAGGAGTGAACTGTGCTTCCCATTTACCTTTCGCTGAATTGTAGTGCAGGCTTATGCCCATGAAGCCATGTCTGTGTAACACTGATGGGACGTCTTACGGACCTCCCTGGTATTACACATTGACAGGCAGAGCCCAGTGCTGGGCACTGAAGCACACAACGGGGGTGGAAGGGGGGCTGGCTACTCTTTGATTGTGAGCCGCTTTTAAGGAAGGAATGCCAACATGATTATATGATTCATTATAAGCATTTATTACGAACCTGATGAGTTAGTTCCCTCAGCATTGGTTCTTATGGATATAAAAACTTCAGAGACACTAAAGCATACAATGATTATATATCTGGGATATAATTTAATGGTAGAGGAAATTTTTCTAGGTTAGGCAAAGTATTTGGCTTCAATTCTCAGGAAAGAAAAAAAAGAACAAAGAAAAGGAAAGAGAAAAAGAAAGATAAAGGGTTGTTATTAGAGCATAAAAGACAATCTTTAACAAACAGTAACTTTGCCAACAGGTTCTCCTAATTGCTGCATTTTGAGAATAACAAACATGTTTATATTTTAGAATAATTATTCTTCTGAATTGTGATATATTAAAAACAATAATTGAGATAAAAGTCTATGAAAATGTCCTTTAAAATCTTGAAGAAAACATTATCTTGTGCACAGAGACATGGCTCTTGGAAAGCCGAGGCGGGGGATCACCATGTGTTTATGGCCAACCTGCCATAATAGTGAGTTCCAGACCTGCAGAGTGAGACGCTGTCTCAAAACAACAAACGATAAAAGCTTCTAGCTGAGTTGGCATGCATTCAGCATTCCATTTCAGTGTGGCAGGGTCTCTCCCTAGTCTTGAAGGTATACCGTGGTGTCATTGGATGCCTGTGCTTCATGGAGTCTTTGCTACTGACAGTGCTTGCTTTTCAATTACAGGAGGTTTGCAAAAGGAGGGAGCAAGACAAACTCCTGTGTTCTTAGATGAGCTTTATCATCTAAGATACTCCCATGAAACAAATTTAAACATTAAAGTACTGTCTCAAATAATTTCATAATTTAAATTTCTATAGTTAATGAATAAAAAACTAGGCAATTCTTGTGTTTTTGCTAGGAATATATTTTCCTCTCATTATTATATTGTTAACTTGTCCATAGTAAGGTAAATCATGGGTCTTTTATGCATAAAGTCTTTAAAATACCCAATAACTAAATACAACATAAGGAAGAAAGAAGTTGACTAACCCACAGAGTGTAGCTAGCCTTTTGCATAGGATTGAATACTTTGCGTGCCGAAGTTTGGAAACACCCACAATGCTATTTTCATATTTTTCCTCGTGGTCTAGAAGTTTTTCTGAGAAACTTCTAGCTTCGCAATTTTTGTTCATGATGGACCCCGTTGCCACCACGAGTATGCTATTTTCAGTGTGCTTGAGGTAAATTTGGGTGAGTGTTGTAAAACATGGCATTACCAAACAGGGTTCCGATATGGGAACAACAGGAAGTTGATTCAGATTCTGAAACTTGAAATTCAAGTTCAAATAAACTAAATTACAACAGAAAAACAAACCCAAAGTTAAAAACTAAACAAAACTAACAAAAAGAAAAGAAAAGAAAAACATAGACAGTTTTTGATTAAATGACATTGTGTGCTTTCCCAGAAACCTTTCAGGGAGACTCTAGCTAGGGAGCTAGCCTGAGGTGAGCTAGCAAACCCAGTGGGTTGCACACGTGCCGTGGCACAAGTGTGGGGTCAGACGACAGCACTTGGCATCCTGTTTCTCTGTCACTGTGAGACCTAGGGCTGGAACGTGGGCCATGCTACCTGCTGAGCCGTCTTGCCAACCCTCAGATATATTTGTCATTCCCGGCTACTGTGCTCATGGTGTGTGCTCGGATTCCACCTCAGTTTTCTAGTTTTATTGCCACTGAGAGGGTCAGTGAGTTTGTTTATCCCGTCTGCGCTCTTAATGTATAGCAGCTGTGGGTTTGGCATCTTGAACTTGGTGTTGCTCTGTCATTTACCCTCGCAGTTTAATGAAGCGCAGTCCTTGTCTACCCTTCCTAGTTTACATCTTAGGATACAAGTTTGGAGGTAAGGAAGGCGCATGGTCCCTTGGGGAGACAATGCCAGAGAGTCTGGTTTTCCAAAAAGGAAAATATTCTTTCCAAAAGAAAAATGTTTATTAGAGGATAATTTTATTCCTATCTGCTTGACACTAAAAATGTGACCTTAGTCAGGTTTACAAGTAAATATCTAGGCAGACATCGAAATCTTGGGGAAATTTAGATAGAAATAGGCAGCACACTAGAAGCCATGCTGGAAGCCTCTTGCTCTACCTTCTCAGTGCTTGATGGTTAAAATTGAAAGGTGTCAACATGGTCATCCCTGCAAAGAGGTAGGGGAACCTTGAGTGTTCTGTGCCAGCGGTCTTTGGCAGAACCAGTATCCTGGGGCATCTTGTATGTTTCTCAGTATTTCACAAACGCTAGTCTTAGAGAAAGATAGCCCTTCTGCACACTGGCCTGTTAGCACTGATGTGTTCTAGCACTGGAAGGGCAGTTTTGGAAATACTAACACTGCAGGGTTTATTTCCTTTTACTAAGGAGTTTGAATTATGCTCACCTTTACCTTTACCTAGAAACCTGGGAGGATCCATTCATGTCCAAATTTTAATTTGTAACATGAAATTATTGAGCTAAAATGAAGATTTGGTCAACAAAATTTAGATTTCACTTAATGTCTGTATCTCTCTGTCATCCATCTATATTCATACAGACATATAGGTATAGATTTAGGTCTCCAATTTGGACTACTTCGATGAAACTGAATGCATTTTTATGCTATCATGAACATATATCTTACTTTGAGTTAAATTTTTCCTTCATTAAGTGTCATTATGTGATATATAGGTGATTTAATCTTAAAGTTAGCAACTGGATATTGGTCACATTGTGAAAAAAGCAACTATTTGATTTCTAATAACTTTTTAAAAATCTCATTTGCTGTGCGAATCTTGTGCAATCTTTCTGAATCAATAAATTTTAAAAGCATTATAGATTATCATGCTAATAAGCAATAGTTTCTTGCCTTCCTGGGGGGAAGATCCTCTCGAAGGATCATTAAAGGCATGGAACCTGCCGATGCCTGTGTGTCTGTGCTTCTCCTTAACAGGCTGAGTCCTTTGGGTCCGTTATTCTTAGCCTGGGTATTTCTATCTGATGGCATTGCGGGTCTAAGATTAGCTTGTTAGGCGTTATCATGCCATCTGAGTTCCCCCTAATATAACTCTACACTGGAATGACTATTTATAGAAAGAGCATTCTGTCATTTTTGGGTTATTTCTAGTAGTTTAAATAAAGAAGAATAACATTCAAGTGAAACCACATATCCCTTCCTGCTGTCAAACAACATGATAAGTCTGCTTCAGGGGCAGTACTGCTGCCAGCATGGGAGCCAGTGGCTGCAGTGTTCTTTTATCTCTGCCACCTTGGGGGAGAGGAGAGGCCTTGGGCGGCAATGCATGATGATTGCAGGAGGGCTAGGAGACAGCCTTGATGCTTCGTCCCAGAGCACAGAGCCTCCGGTTGACTGTGACAACAAGAGACACACGGGGTTATATTTAGAAACAGGCATTGCTAAGCTCTCTGTTTGGTGTTAACATCACTCATGAGCAGACTGCTCATGGCTCTTGACCCTTCCTGCGAACAGAGCATTACACACACATGCACACACGCACATTCACACGCAAACACACACATACACACACATATTCATGCACACACATGTGCTTGCACACATGCACACCTAAGCACATACACATACATGAACACACATGTGCTTGCACACACACATTCATTAACTCTGCAAAAATGACTTATTTAAAAATTAACCCATTTTAAATTAGAAAATCTAAAGTTCTCTTTAGTTTCCCTAGTAGATTAATTTCTAAAATCCTGGAGACTGGGTTTAGGAAGTGAAGTATAATTGAATACTATGTAAAGGCACAATTAATATAAACAATGAGTAGAAATGAATATATATTTATATTACTTAATAATAAATTATAGTGCCTATAAAATAATGTTATCTGTGCTTCCAACTTTATTGCAACAATATGTAAAGTAGTGCTATGAGAGAAATACTGTATTGTTTTAAATTTCTTATTTAAGTGGATGAGGTATAAATAATATAAATATAAATTTTTGTATGAACAGTCTAAGTATAAAGTTCTGGTATAACTAACTTTTGATGAACTTTGTAAGTTTCAAATACAATAAAATGAGTAATTTTGCATTTGAGAAATTTCCCAATTTACCCCACCTATTTGCTTAATTCAGATCTGAGTAATTGATACTTTGTTCCCAAATTAGACATGTGATTTTCATCTTTTAAATTTGCATTTTTTTACATTCCTAATTTAAACCAACTCATTGCTAGATGATGAGGATATTAAAATGGTATGTTAATATGTCTCATGAATCATAGTGCTTGAGAATGGGCAGTGTAGGAATCTTTAGGAATAGACATACTTTTGTGATCACTTACGTCTTTAGGGGGAAAGGATTCACTCAGCTCACGGGGTTCAGTCCATCATCTCAGGAAGCCAGGGCAGGAGCCCAAGGCACAAACGTGGAGGTAGGGACTGAGGCACAGACCATGGAGCAAGGCTGCATTGACTGCTGTGTTGCCCCGCCCTTGCTCAGATAACTTTCTCATGCAGCCTAGGTCCACCTGCCTAGGAATGGTTCTCTCCACAGTGGGAGGACCACACCCACATCAATTAACAGTCAAGAACATGTGCCGTAGACACGTCCACAAGCCAGTCAGATAGAGGTAATTTCTCATTTGTGGTTCACTCAGCCCAGGCTGAGGAAAACATTCACCAAACTTATAAACTGAATAGTACATATTTATTATAAATACCATCTTGTTTTCTTTAAAGATGTATTTTTGTGATTGTGTCCGACATGAAAGTGTCCACTGGCCATTAGTAATTTGAAAAGTAAACAAGAAACAAAACAGCAGGAAATGATAGACAGGAATGAAAATCTATTCAAAGAAGCTGAGCTTGGGCACAGATGTTTCATTTCAGGTGGGTAGTGTCCTTTCCACCAAGCCTGACACCCTGAGCTGCAACGCTAAGGCTCACAGAGTAGCAGAAACTCATGAAACCCACATGTTCTCTGAACTCTACATGAGTGCTATCATGGGTGTGCGTTACATATATGCATATCTGTATATGCACGTGTATAAAACTTAATAAATATGTAAGAGTCTGTCAGTTCCTGCAGTGTCGAAGCAACAGGAGAACACGGCAAGCTACCTCTACCCTTCTTAGTTAATGACAGACTGAATGTTCTGAGCATGTGGTGGAGTTGGAGGTCTCAAAGCCCACTGAGGCAGTCACTCATTGTGTTTTCTTGTTAGAAAGCCAACCGTGTTCCAGCTACAGTTACCTCCACAGAGGAGACAACTGTGGAGTACACACACACACACACACACACACACACACACACACACACTGTGTTAATTTCCAGTTACCTCTGCCATTGGGAAGGGGTGGGGAAGCTGTTCATTGTAGTGGGTCAGGGGGCCGAGAAAGGCCGGTATCCAAGGTTCTCTCTGTGGGACAAAGACAAGTGTCCCTGGTGTCAGGGACAGTGGCCTGTCTGTACCTTTCCTCGTTTCTTCATTTTTGCTTCACGTTAGTTTATTACAAATGTTGTAAAAGGAGTTGGTCCTATTTAGCTCCCCATTCCTTTCCCAGCAACCTTTGTCCTGTTTTTCTCCAGCACGGTTACTTTGTGCTATTTTTGTGTGGGTGGATCCCACTGGAGGATGCTCAACTTCTCAGGGGCTCTCCTCTTAGGAAACACTGAGTCGTTTTCTTCATCAGCAGCTAGCAATGGCCAATAGTTCCTCAGATGGGGTGGAATCTCATGCCTACCTCATTCCCTGGGATATAGTCTTGCTCATGCTTACATAGTCTTCTGCTCGCTGTCCCAACTACTGTGAGCTCATTTGTCCAGCGACCTTGCTGTCGTCAGAAGATACCACTTCCATGTAGCAATAGATCACTTCTGGCTTGTAGTCTTTTGCCCCATCTCTTCCACAGTGATCCTGAGTCTGTGGAGGAGAGGATACGGTGTATATGTTCCCTTTACAGCTGAACATTTTGCATTTTCTTGTCCTCTGTCCCATGGCCAGTTGTGGGTCTCTGGTAAAGGTCCATCGTTTTTTGCAGCTACAATCTTATCTAAGCATAACTTTCTGGCTTGATTGATGTGAGCTGTATAGTTTGTCATTTAATGATGCCAGAAGTCCTTTCCCGAGGCCCCAAAAGAGAACCATCAGTGTGTTTGTAGCAGTGGAAGCAGAAGTCTCAAAATGTGTTCTCGTAAGCACAGTGTTTCATACTCTCTAGATAGTCCAAAGTGCAGAACTAGTTCCCGGGGCATCTCTGTGTGCTCCTGCTTTGTGCCATGTGCTTTATTCGGGCAAATGTGGGTCAGACAGCATCTCTGTCAGATGAACTGTAATTTCCAAGCACAACGTTTAGAACACACAGTCTCCACTCTGTTGGTGGGTTTGTGACACATTATTATAATAGCTGACTAAGGGAATGCTTTTCTGGAGGTGACAGATGTCTTTAAAATGGAGGTGGGCAAGAGAGATCGCCAAGAGCTATTTCCCCTAGATGCTGTGTCTCGAGGATAGGGAACAGTGACAGATTCGCACAGTAGACTGGACAAACACTTCTGGTTGAGGGTCTGACAAATTATCTCACATGCTTGATGCCTCATGAGTCCTCCTGTCCCCAACATTACAGTCGGTCTAGGTCAAAAGGCATGAAAGCATTTGGAGCAGAGCAGGAAGCGCTCTGAAGGTATTTTAATCTCCATTTTCTTCTGCCTTGGATGAACTGGGGAAGCCTTTCTCAGCTTGTAGGGGAGAACCAGGGGAAGGTTCTCAGCTATAATTTTCTTCAGCTTCAAGAGACCAGGACTGAGCCAAACTCCTAGACAACATTGCTTGTGGGTTCACAGGGTAACTTGAGGAAGACAGTTCTTGGTAACTTGATTTACACCACAAACACTCATCTCATTCAATCAGTATTTATTAGTGCTTTACAGTTGTATTTTAAAGAGTGTTTTTTGAATGATGTGTTACTGATTAGTAGATAGATAACATGAGAGAGACAGAGAGAGAGAGAGAGAGAGAGAGAGAGAGAGACAGAGAGAGACAGACATTTTCTTTTTCTGAAATGCTTTCTTTTCAGTTCCAGCTGTAACTTTTCTTTTCATTGGTGGAAACCTTGCTCCTTCCAAATCTTATTACATGTCCCCAATGCTTAACTCAGCCATCCCTTCCCTCTTCCTCCCTGTGAGCCAGCTTATCCCTTAATGTAGATTTTTTTATTATCAACCCTTTATGACCCCCAGAGAGCATTTTCTGTTTTGCATCCTAACATTTTATACACATCTGCCCCCATACTCTATAGAAGAAGAAAATGTGATTTCTTCTATTTTTTGACCCTTCAGAACCTAACACATAACACCCCTTAGGACGCTTTTCAGTGACTGAATGAGTGATTTAAGAGACCAATGCTATTTCAAGGCTGTTTTGATAAACTTTATAATTTTAAGGAAGTTATTTCTTCTCTTACATCTAAAATAATTCTTCAGTGTCCTTAAATTTGAAAAATAGATATTTATGCAGTTAGGTTCTTTCATCATTTATTATAGAATATTAATTAAGAATGACCTTGCTTATGGTATGGTGGTACATGTCTTTAATCCCAGCACTAGGGATGCAGAAGCAGGTAGATCTCTGCGAGTTCTAGGCCAGCCTAGTTCTACATAGCAATTTCCAATCCATCAAGGCCTAACTAATAAGACCCTATCTTTAAAAAAAACTTCAGTCTTTGAATACACACACACACACACACACACACACACACACACCATATCCATTTAAATATTTCAATTCTGAACAAAATGAAATTGGGAATGTGCTTATTTAACTTGATTTTTCAATGAATAATGCCAACTGAAATTTCCTAAGATATGTTTCTGCATTCAGAATGCAAAGTGTGAACTAGCTAATTTAAGAATGCCTGAATATGAATGCATACTTTCTTATCCAAGTAAAAGAATAAGTCATGTTGTGAAAATGATTACAGGTGTGTGCTTCTGTAATTAAGATACTAGAGCCTATTTAATACTACTTTCCCCTCAATATTTTATTTAGAAAAACCTAGAGGATAATGGATTTTTCTGTTAATAGTGTCAACCCCAAATAATTCTTTCATTGGAAGTGTTTAGAATAGAGCTCATTCACGTTTAGTTAGTCAGGTTTTAATTGGTGCCGTTCTTAACAATCAGGCAGGGAAAGAAGTTCCTCATATAAACAGCTTAATAAGCAAACACAGAGTGGCAAGGGTGTCAGTCATTTTACAATACAATCTAGAATAAAATGTCAGAAGGAGCTCACATCGTGAGGTATGAAGGAACAGCGGATGGAAGAGGGGATCAGTGTCTCAGAGAAGCAATTCCAAGAGAGGAGTGAAGTAAACAAGTGTTTCGGGGGAGGGGGTGCTGAAGGTACTGAGTGCCGTCAGCTGGGAAAGATACAAGTTTTATAGTCATTTACTTTGTCCTGTGGTTTAGTTATAAATCAGAGCCAAGTTAGCCGAAGTACATAAAGTTGAGTTAGTTTATAGCATCCAGTGTGGACCACGAAGGGAAGGAATTCTCAGCACAGGTGTTGAGGCCGGCTGAGTAGACCCAGGTGAGGTGCATCTTGGGCACCCTTTCAGCAGCTGTGAATACTGAGATTGTGGTTTCTCACCGTTTCGAGGCCCAGGTAAGGCTTTGGCTGGTATAATGGTTGGACTGGGATGAGGTAAATCAAGGGCTGTCTGCCATTTGAGTTGGAAGCTTCTCATCCCTTTGTGGGAACATAATTAAAAGAATTAGATTTTCTTGAATCAACTTCCTAGGGCTTTTTAATTTGAGGTGTAATAAACTCAGTTTATTAGAACTACCCGTTTGTTTTGTTTTTCTATTAAATTGATATGAAATGTTAGAAAAAATTATCCAAGTATCTAACTTATCTGAACTTATACTGTAAGAAGGAAAATAAACCCCATATACCTGGTGCTTAAATACAAAGAAACAGCGCTGTGTGGTCACTACCCAGAATCCCGAACTAAACGGAAAGTTTTCCAAGCCATTGGACTGTAAAGATCGATGATCCTTTGAGAATTCAATTTTAGGTGACTAGAAAACATGCTAGGTTGTTTTGTAGACATGGAGACATCTTTAATGTGACTCTCCCCTGTCCATCCAACGTCCCTGGGCACTGAGCCAGCACAGAGCAGAAAGTATCTTTGTATTTAAGCAGTCATGTATGGGGGGCTGGCTTCCCCACATCCCTGCCAACACTGGATAGCATCAAACTTTAGACAGTTTTGCCAAATTGAGTGACAGAAAAAATGGTACAGCATTACTGTTTTTGTGTGAATTTCTCTGGCTAGTGTTGGACTCAACCATTCTTCACACAGCACTTGCTGTTTGGGTATCCCTAGAGACAACCCCGGGAATGTACCAATGGGTAAAGAAAAGGTCTGCCAGGAAACATGGCTCTTTTCTAGATTGGGTAAAAAGAAAATGTGATCACCTTATAAGATATATAAAAACATTCATCAAAACTCAGTGCCTTGCCGTGGTAAACCTGTCACTCGGCTAAAAGTAGAAGAGGAAAGTAAGTATTCCCGGCTCAGCCCATTGGATCCTGTGGATCTCTTGGTAACGTTAAAGCATTCTGAAGCTGGAGAGATGCTTCTGTGGTTAAGAATACTGGCTACTCTTCCAGAGGACCTGGGTTTGATTTCCAGCACCCATATATTACCAGCAACCAATCGTAAGTCCAGTTCCAGGTGACTGGACACCCTCTTCTGGCTTCTGTAGATAACAGGCACATAAGTCATGTGCAGATATCCATGCCAAAAATGTCACCCATGCACATGAAAACAAACAACAGAAAATCCAGAATCCCTTTAACATAAGGAACATTTTCTTTGGGTGGCCCTGCGGACATTCTAAGACTTGTATCCATGATAAAAAATCTAAAAGAATCTGACATAAAGAGAAACTAATGGAACTACCAAGAGTTTGAGCTACATCGCTTGGTATGCTATCAGAAAGATACTACATTAAAAAGTGGGAGTGATGGCTTTAATCCAGAAGAAATCACAAGCATAAAATGCCAAAAACACTCACAGCAACATGGTAACTAGAAACTTCTCAAGGGCATACAAAATTATTGATAAGGCATCGAGGAAAGCAAGATCAGATTTGAGAGCAGCTGTGTTCACGAATAGAAAAACTTTATTTTTAAATGCCGCTTATTCAAAAATTAATCTACTAATCTCATTGTCTATAAAATGGCTAATTTGAAAACATGAATGTTTGATGTACAATAATATAACGGTCACGGTGAGTGATATTAGAGAATAAAAAGTAAATGTCACTTCCATGCTACCTCTCCAAGCCAATAAATTCTCTACCTTAAAATAGCCTGGTATCAATTTATTCTGTGCTTTATAGAAGTATGTCAGCACAATCTCAGTTAAAATCCTCACAAGATCTATTAGGAAATGTGTCATGTTGTTTCTCTACTCAGCGCGCCACTTAGTGTGGACAGATGGTGGGGTTTGAAAAGGCAAATCAGAGGTTAGATTTCAAGTGATATAAAAGTATATCAATCATTATTGGTTCAAGTGAAGGTGTGGTTGAATAGATTACAGGAAACACAGGGAGTTATTTTAATAATAGCACATACAATGCAAACAGGGTAGACTCAATAAAATGCTTTGGAGCGATTACTATTTTTAGTCTGAAAATTCATAATCATTAATGTCCTTGAATGATTATTTTTGAAATACAATAGCTGTACTGTTGTGCAGGTTATAGCTTAAAACTTTAACAAAACTGATGTCTTCCCAGTATATTATTCTTGAGATTTTGGAGGCATGGGAAAGAAGGGAGCAAGTGGTACTAAAATAGGTGAGAGAAGCACATGGTATTTAAGCTGATCACTCAGTTACAAAAGAAAAGTGTGACGTTAACTCACAGAGAAGAGTTGGATGCACATACATCAAGTAAAATATAGGACTAGCCATGGAAGCCATATCCATGGAAGCCACGAAGAAAAGCAGGTATTTCTGCCCTAAAGCTTCCCCAAGGGTACTTCCTGAATAGGATCCATAGATACCAAAGGAGACTTGACACCTGAGATGAGCTGTAGAGAACCCAGCTGTGCTAACGTGAAAGAGAAACCATCCAAGGTCAGGGAAAGAGCCCGTGCCAAAACCCTGAATCCATCGGCAGGTATTCTGAGAGTGCAGGCCAGTGTGGCATTCTTTGCAACAAAACCAAAAGGGGTTCGAAGGGGTTTGGGGCCAGAATTTGCTCTTCTCCCTGAGGTGGGAAGTTATAAATGGATGTCTCTTTTCTTGGCCTTTATAACCCATGATTGCTCAGTTGGTCTCTGATACCTGTAAAATGGTAACAATTTGGTGTGTATGTCTGTGTGCATGTGTATGCATGTGTATGCATGTGTGTGTGTGTGTGTGTGTGTGTGCACGTGTTCACATGCATGTTCTTGTGTATATTGGGAGACAAAATTTGACACTGATGTCCTCTTTAGTTGGTCGTCCCTGGTTTTTTGATACTATGTCTCTTCCTGCTCCCAGAGAGAGCTGACTCTCTGGACTGGCTGGCTGGCAAGCCCCAGGGATCCTCCTGTTTGCCCTTGCCCAATGCCAGCCCAGAGGCCTGCATGATTGCAGGTGGCTTTTTCACACTCATTTTGGAGGATCAAATGGGGATTCTCAGATGCACGGTGATCCTTAGCAACTGGACTACCTCCTCAGCCTTGCTATGTTCCTTTCCTTATACACTGGCAGCATCCCTGAGCCAAGAGGCAGGTAATCCCAAGGACATATGTACTGGAGACTCTTAACTCTTTTTGTAATAACACCTGAATAGCTCTCGTTTATCTGAAACTTACTGAAAGTCTGAAGCTTGTGCTTTGTCTGACTTTGGTTTTGAACACATTACATTTTCATCAAAGCTTTGTAGCCACCCTTGTCAACAGAGAACGTTTCAGTGTTATTATAGCTTCCCCGGTGTAGATAGCAATCAGAATAGGCTTCTCTCTATATGTAAACGGTCTTGTGTTACACACACACAAAGATGAGCCCTGATGAAGGAGGTGTCATTAGGAGGTTGGAGTAGCCTAGGAATGGCAGGGTGTAGTTCCTCAAACCTAGAATACTGCACACCTAGGCTTCAGCTCGTTTCCCAAGCGTGCACATTGTGCTCCTTCAAGACTAAGTGCTGTAGGCAACTGTAGAAGGAGGCTCAGGATTTGTGCACCTGAGTCGTTTTGTGCCAAGACATGGACTATTGTAAAGGTACTAGGTGATAGGAATTCTTCAGTCCTTTCAGAGGTTTATGAGCCTATTGTCATTGCATTGCTTATTATTAATGGAAAATCTTATTAGATAGAACCTGGCTGCTTATGTATGTTAGTGTTAATACATCTGTGCACAGCTATAATCCCTGTATTATGATTCAGTGATTTTTCTAGCTTTATAACAAGAACCATGTAAAGATCTAAGATAGAATTGGATATAGATATAATTGCAAGTAGCAACCTATGTGATAAATTTCTTATGCATTATAATTCATTATTTTATTATCATTTTAGTAATGAAGAGTACTATATATTTTTTGCAAATTTAAAGTTTTCTTATAAGAATTCACATCTTTCTTCCTATCTCTGTTCAGGAAAAGTAATTACAATATAACTATATTTGAACTTTTAGTTTTCACTGAGAATTGCTTTCATTACTAATCATTGAAACTGTTTGGATCTACAACACAAAATAATTTTAATTTAATAGCACCCTAACAGTATTATTGTAAAGAAATATGTCAAATAAATACTGTTACTGAATATAATATTATAAATTACAACATATCAAAATCAGTTGTTGACTAGATAAGGAATTATTTTTAGCTATCTTGTCTTTCTCCCAAATTATTTTATTGAAATAATTTTTGTAACACAAAATTTTGGGATAAGTATGGTACATTTCCTTAGGAATACTGAATAAACTCTCCTGAATTCCAGTTTATTGTTAAATCTTTAAAATAAGGAGAATATATTGGTTTTGAAGTCATCTTTATTGGGCTCTACAAGAGTTATGGGTGGTATTTAGAGGATGCCAAAGCTACATGTTGCAATCAAGATAACAAGAGGTTTTTTTTCCTTCTTTTTCTTTCCAATCTTTTGAAATGTAATGCATGGAAATTTTCCTTTCATATGTTGAGTGTAGCTCATTGCTGAATATAGTGTGCTTCAGTGAAGTGTTCATTTCTTTGCCAAAAACACATCAGTCATTCACAAATATTCAGTATTCTGAGAATGAAAAAATTTTTTAGCTACTTGGGTAGCCAGTTTGCAAAGATTTCTAACTCCCGGAGTGTGAGAGGCAGTGTGGATCCAGCGCTGAACGTTAGCTTCCAGCACCAAAGATGGAGGTTTGGGTGACCGAACACTCCAGACTACAGGAACCTAGACCAGAATGTTTGGGTGTGTGTGTGTGTGTGTGTGTATGTGTGTGTGTGTGTGTGTGTGTGTGTGTGTTACATATGGAGACCAGAGGTTAGGTTCAGCTGTGATTTCTGAGGCATTTCCTAGTATGCAGTTTGAGACAGGGTCTCTCACTGAGATGTAGCCCTCTGTGTAGACTAGGCTGGTGTATTTCTGTCCCACCTCCCTGGTCCTGGAACTGCAAGAGCAAAGCCTTGTCTGGGTTTGCTTATAGGCATCAAATTCAGGCCCCAGGCTTTCCAGGCAAAGGCCTTACTGTCTCCACTGTCTCCCAAGCCCTTGGTGAGGTTAAACTTAGAGAAAGATGAGTACGTCTTCCTGCAGAATTCTGTAGCACCGAATGTGAATTTCAGTGTTAATTAAACTATTCAGAATTCAACGAAACAAGCTTAAGTTCTAGAAGAATACCCAACACCTAACAAAGGACTAGAGAAAAATAAGTGACTGAATCAATGAACAGATATCTGAACCAAGTGCCTGTTTACTGTGACATTTCAGCTCTGTTTGCTTTTGACCTTTAAATAGCCTAGGCCCTTTATGCTGCATTTTTTGAGCATAAATAAATAATTTATTTTGAATGTTACCTATTTATTTAAAAAATTGAAGCATGTTCTTATTGACCTTCATGATAATATTTTATGACATAATTACTTTTATAAATATTAGCTAGATCATATTTCAAGCGTGGAAATCCCGCAGTGGCCCTGAAGCTATTTCTTGGCTATTTTCTTTAGACAAAAATGGGTTTTATGTTGTTTTTTCAAACTCTTTACCTTGCTTGCAGCCCTCTTAATAGTGGGCTACAATCTGCCATGCATAGTACAGTTAAAATATAAAACCAGTGAGTGGGCTCATCTCTTGAATTCATAATGTTTAAATTAAAAGAATATTGAAATGCATTTCTTCTTATTAAAATATATTCAGCTAAGTTCACATCCATTAAAAAACATAGTCTGCAGTAAGCAGCCAAATTCTCAGTCTTTACCCTGGGTATCTGAGGTTGTTAGTATCATCCTTACCTGCCAGTCAGGTCTTCCTGGATACTCTTGCAGGGAAGCCCCACCCTCCCTGCTTCCTTCATGTCCAAGGAGACCTTATAGAGAGTGCTGTGAAGAGCTCCTGTTTTGAGAAAATAATACATGTATCTTCCTTCCTTCACTGCATTATCCGATGTCTGGAAGGGAGGATTTAAAGGTTGGTTTCTGATCTGAAGTTTCTATGAAAATCAAAACAACTTCGACTGCATTCTCGGTGTGTCTTTTTTTACACACTCTAAGCATGACTGTTTGGCCTGAAGCCTGTGTGTGGATTCTTGGCTCATAGCTGGTGACCACATATATAGGAAATGACTTCCTAGCATGTGAGGGCAGACACAGTCAAAACGGTTCTGAAATGAAGGTCCTAAATACTTATAAATCCGGAGCTTTTTCGCAGGCAGGGACGGCCAGCATTTCTCCCTCCCTGCACGACTGGCCACTCGACTGTTTCTACAGACCATGAAAATTCAGAGACGTCATTGTGCGTCGGGTTGCAAGGATGTCCTCTTTGCCTGCCGCTTTCCATCCCTTGCTCCTGGTAAAGACTGTGTATTGATTGAGAATGAAAGAAAAGGTCGGCTTGGGAGAGGCACAGGGCTGGGCTTGTTGCCTATTGTGCTCTGGGATCTAGCAGGGCTGTTAGCATCTTTCTTTCACACATCTAAGGAACCAAGAGAGAGCTGTAAAGTCAGTTCTTACGTCTGCTCCCCCACCTTAGTGCCTTCCTTCTTCCCTAGCTTGTCCTCAGGCTTCCGTCCTTCACTCCAGTGCTGCTGTCAGGATCTTATGCCTGGACAAGTCTGAGACATCGAGGGACTCTTCACTCCACATCTGAAATGCTGGATAGCATGGCAGCCCTTCTGGCTAACACACAGTTGTGTTTGTTGTTTGCTTTGGTTTTAATGTTTTTGACTTTAAAATACAACTGTTTCTTCATTTTCTTTACCTAGTGAGTGCATTTAACTCTCTCTCTCTCTCTCTCTCTCTCTCTCTCTCTCTCTATATATATATATATATATATATATATATATATATATATAAAATTATTCTTGTGAATTTTTTTCACCAAAGTCAAATCTTCATATATTCTGTATAGTTTTCAATCAAGCATTTGAAATGCCATCATTTGTTATGACTTGCTGCCCCAGTCCTTCTTGATCAACTGCATTTCATAGTGTAAACAGTGTAGCAAGTCTCAGATCTGCCAACCATTCAGGTATTTATTAATCTTTCCTTTCCTTCCTTCCTTCCTTCCTTCCTTCCTTCCTTCCTTCCTTCCTTCCTTTCTTCCTTCCTTTGAATTTAATCTTATCTTGTGTTCACATGTATATGGGTGTTTCATTGCATGTGTGTCTGTTACCCTCCCACATGTGTGCATCGTGGTACAGACACCAGAAGAGGGCATCAGATCCTTTGGATCTGGAGGCAGAGCTGGCTGTGAACCACCATGTCGGTGCTGGGAATCAGGCCCAGGTCCTTTGGAAGATGAGCAGTCAGTGTTATTAACTGCTGGAGCATATGCCCAGCTCCAAGAATCTCTTTCGTACAAAGTAAGTCAGACAGCTATTCAGCGTCCACAGCTGTCTCTGAATCCTGTGAGTTAATCTGTGACTATGTCTAAGTGCAAGTGCATTGTTTTACATGTCCCTCAATTCTGTGCAGTTTGCAAAGGAATCTATGAGCATGGCAAATACAGGTGATTACCTTTAGAATTAATATTTGTACTCATAGACATGAAATTCTAAGAAGACAGATTATAGACATGAGAGGGTGCTGGATTTGACTTAACTCATGATTCACTGACATAGATATCAGGTGAAAATAAACTCTCCCCAAATTTAACTCCCTCTCACAATAACAAAAATTATTGAGAAGGCAGAGACAGAAAGACAACAGAATACATCTAAACACGGAAGAGCTAGTGGTCAGGCATAGCAGACTGCAGGGACCACAGTGTGCTCAGTGACGCACAGTGCACCCTCCCTGCTCCTGTCTCTCGTCGTTCCTGAGTTCTGAGCATTGGACATAGATCCACACACGTGACAGACACGTACTTTATCACAATCTACATTTTTAGCCTGTGGGCATCCCTAGAAATAGGCTGTTTCTAACCTACTTTAGAAAAATTCCCCTAAATTAGTGAAATGAGCCCAGAATCCTGTCATATTCAGAATATGTGTTTCGTTACACACCTCCTTGAACTCCAGCTCTTAAAATCTTTTTGTTCTCCTTCAGCCATGTTCACAGAACAAATGTCCCCTTTGTGGCTGAACACAGCGCTGACATTTATTCTCTGTGCTGTAAGCAATTTAGAATTTTTGTGCTAAACACCATCCACTGCACAAGGGAACTTCTCTGGTGAGGTCTGAGGATTGAACTCATCTATGGAAAGATTGTGCCCTAAATTATAAATATGAGAGTTTAGAGAACAGTTTTATTATTATTATTATTATTTTAGAGAACAGTTTTATATTGTTTCCATTTAGCAGGGTGATGGTGACGGGTTCACCCTTGAGGTCTGGGAACTGCCATCTCTGGGTGCTTGGACCTGGCATGTATTTCCTCCTGTAGAACAAGCTTGAGATTTAATCAGAAAGCAATTGGTTACCCCATAACACTCATACCAATATTGCACACATGGGCATATCTTGCCATACCAGTCATTATTACAGCTCACAGGGCACATGGTTGGATAAAATTACTGATTATTCTTTCCTCCCAGTGGCCTACATAGAACCTTGTAGTGCTATGAAAGCAACTTGATTTTTACATGCCCCATGGCTTAATCTATGTGGTGTCTTTACTATATTGGTGACCTTACTATATTGAAAACAAATGAATCTTTATATGAATAAGCTCTGCAATGCCTGTATTGATTTTGCCAATATCTGCAGGTTCTGTTAAGTGACCGATAACCACTTTGTAGAGAATGAATCTAAAATTTGGAGTCAAGACTCTGTTTCAAAGGTAAATACGAAAAATATGTGCAATGAAAGCCAACCAAATGTTAAAGTCTATAGACGTAGAGTGGGCAAGTACAGAGACAGAAGCTGCAAATCCAAGAACAGAAGTGCACGAGGATCTGTGCCATGCTCAGTCTTGTAAAGAAAGCTTTTTCTTAGAGTGGACAGCGGTCAGTGATATGCTAGTTACAGCTGGTGCAGTGGATGGCAGTCAGTGAGATGATAGTTAGAGCTGCTGCAGTGGACAGCGCTCAGTGAGATGATAGTTAGAGCTGCTGCAGTGGACGGCGGTCAGTGAGATGGTAGTTAGAGCTGCTGCAGTGGACAGCGCTCAGTGAGATGATAGTTAGAGCTGGGGCAGTGGATGGCGGTCAGTGAGATGGTAGTTAGAGCTGCTGCAGTGGACGGCGGTCAGTGAGATGCTAGTTACAGCTGCTGCAGTGGACGGCGGTCAGTGAGATGCTAGTTACAGCTGCTGCAGTGGATGGCAGTCAGTGAGATGATAGTTACAGCTGCTGCAGTGGACGGCGGTCAGTGAGATGATAGTTAGAGCTGCTGCAGTGGACGGCGGTCAGTGAGATGATAGTTACAGCTGCTGCAGTGGACGGCGGTCAGTGAGATAGTTACTCCTTGTGAAATGAAGACAGTAAGTGGTTTTGTGTAGCCTTCTCTCCGTGGAACATCCGTCACCTCTCATCCTCATTCCTCGGGGGACCTTCTAGAAGGGACAGAAAAAAAAGCAAGAATAGAGGGAGCAGTACTGTGAAGTACTGTGTTCTAGACATGGCATGGGTTTGTACCCATGAAATCATAATGGCTGTATTTACTTTATGAGGCCTTCGCAATAACGAACCAGTCAATATTCCTGCAGGGGTAGGGAAGAGGCGCACAAATACCCCATAGCAAGCTGAAGACTCTACCAGCTGGTAGGTGCTGATGAGAGGAGGAGCCAGAATTCTTTGGGGATAGGTTGCTCGTGGATAACCACAACCCATGTGCACATGGTCAGCACTAATTAGATCCAGTGGGATATAAAACAGAACATCTACCAAAGAAGCGGACAAACAGCTGAGATGAGGATGTGTTGGGGTAGCAGCCTGAGATTAATTGTCAGTGTAGATATGATCAAATTATATTATATTCATGTGTGAAATTCTCAGACTAAAAAATGTATTAAAACAAAATACATCTTTATAAATTTTTAAATGTGCTCAGTGAAAATAAGTTTAGATATTTTGCCTTAGAAAAATATATTTATTTCTTCTAAAGACTTATGGAATAGAGTATCACAACACTTCTTAGCAAAGCCCTGGCCCAGTGTAATTCTATACAGGGAAAGTAGAAAAGGATGATGATCTATTTGGCTTCGTAAGCAATCAAATGACAAATTATGCTTCTGTTTTCTACTACCAGACTAACAAGAAATGCTCAAGAAGTTTGCATCCGCAGGGCTCATTGTCAGTCTAACTCTGAGAATTACTGGTAGCCTAGATAAAAAAAAAAAATTGGTCAAAGGCTGCTTGAGGACAGTCACAGAGGAAACAGACAACAGGAGCAAGCAATCTGCCTCTGGGATCACAGGAGTGTGATGAGGCATCTTTCTGTCATATTAGTGGAGGTAAATTAACATGATACTGTCCATTTGGGCTGGTATGGAAGGGCAACTTTTGCATCAGGGAACGATCATAATGGAGACATTTTAGAGGAATAAAAGCTGGAACTACTATCAAAATCCAGGAAGTATATAACCTGTGACCGGGTGATCCCTCGTAACTGCTGTGCAGACGTACTCGCTACAATGCACAAGCAGTTTTACGCCAGCATTTAATCTTAACTATTATGCAGTGTAACAAGAAAGTAATGTAAGAGTTTGTAGTATAGAGACAAGCTTCCATAAGCCATACTCTATAATCTTGGTCATTAAAATTAATAAGCAATGTCAATAACCATTACCTTCACCATTAAGGGAAACATCTCTCTATCCTGGCCTCTTGTGACGGCAATCACGTTGTTACAGTAATGATGCTATGTTTTTTTTTTTTTTGTCGTTCTAAAGCTCACCTTTTGCACAGAGCTTTCGTGTAGTTCACAGTTAGAAAAATTTTGCCTGTTACTTTCAGAACTCACTGCTGATATTGCATTCAAACACAGGGGAAAAAAAGATCAGCATAATTAGAGGCAACCAGCTTGTTTAAGGAGAACTGGTTAATTAAGTCACAAAATTCTGAGGGCGGATGATAAACTCAGCAGGCTTATGTAGTTAGAGCTTTCTGTTCTGCTTTTTTTTTTTTCTTTTTGATTTTTTTTTTTTAAATCAAATGGTTCTAGCACCTGGGCTTCAAATGCCCTTCTGTTGAAAACGGCTTTCAAGAAGAAGTTAGCAAAGACAGTGCCCAGGGTAGAGAAGTCCTTCATTTCTAGAGTAATGGAATACCAGCACGCCAAGTGTCGTCTCTGCTACAGTCTCTGCTACCCTCTGTCCTGGAAGGAGTTACCGGCTCTGCAGACTGGAGTGTAGCTAGCCTAGAGCTTCGCTCTGCCCTGAGGTGAAAGAAGATAGTCCAGGAAGCTGGATCCCTGCTCTGCTGTGTCGACATGTCTGCAGCTCAGAATAAAATCGAGTTTCCTGCTTTAGCCATAGCTAGTTCTTAAAATAACCCGAAGAAATTATAGTTCTGATTACATAGAAAGTGAAGGACTTAGAACATTCCCCTAATAAAGCCAGGAGAATGACACAGCTTAGTCACCGCAGGCCTCTAACAGGAGATTTAGGAAGAAAAATAGAGCTTTGAAATTGGATAATTTGATTTGAAATCTTGCCTAATTATTTTAAGAATGCAGAAAACCTTTCGGTTTGGCAAAAAAATAATGATTTGGAATCCAATTATGAAAGAACAGGCTTTTAAAATGCTCGCTATCTCTAGTAATGGAGAAAAATCATGTCTTTAAAATTGCATTCTGCTGGAAATCTCATTCTTGGATGTCTTGCCTTTTGCATTTTGAATGGACAAGTGTAATATAATTTCCTTTTGGAAACATGGCATTGTAAAAGTTAGATGAGATGTTTAAGTCTCAGTTGGATCCTATCTAACAGAGTACAGATTTTTAAGAACAAAAACACTTCTTATTTCATTTGAATTCCCCAGGGGAGGTATCTGACATAACCAGATGCCTTGATATTTGTCACAGTGTAGATCATTTGCCGAGAATCTGTGCCCAGCATCCTTCTGATTAGCACGCCATGAATAAAATAGGCAAAGCTGAGAAAGCCTCCAATGATTCCAATTAAAAATTACTGGTGTCGTTCATGCTTTATTGTCCATGTTGATCCCAAACAGCGCCTCTCCCTCTGCTAGCTCTACATGATTATTTGTACATAATTATTTTTTCAGGATACGGATGATTCACATACTGTTTGAACTGCAGTCATAGAAATGTGACCATAGACAATAATAGTCTAGGAGGCCCAATTATTATGACAAAGAGAATGGAAGAAATTGGAGGTGATCTGTGTTAAGGTATTTACATTTTACTTGTAAACCAAAAAAAAAAAAAAAAAAACATTCAACCACTGAAAGCTTTTGATTGACACTCTGAAGTAGTCCTGGTTGTGTTTAATATAAAGCTATTTGGATATTTATAAAACTTTTTTGTATTACATTTGAGTTAAATTTTACTAACCCTCACCACAGTGTGGTGAAACAGGCACTCCAATGAACATTTGTTGAAAAAAATAAGTTATTGAAACATTGTCTCTTGTGTTATCGTTCTTGAGAAATGGTGGTGAGACAACTCGGCAGAAGTGACTAACAACTACATATACACAGAAGGCAGGATGTAAGTCTCCAAGGTAATCAAGACCATCAGGAGGATGTTAGACCAAAATTAACACCGCTAGGAATGTGTTATGCATATATTACAGCCTACGTGTGGGAATCTGTTCATTTATAGAGAGATTGCCTCTCTGTGAATGGCTGTGGTGGATCTGCCAAGTACAAAAAAAACCCACTTGGGGCCATTCAGAAGTAACAGCCGTACAGCCTGAAAGATTTTTAAGTCAGAAGATACCTGACTAGTAAATCCATCTTTAGATAAGGGGAGGAAAGGTGTACCAGCGAAAGAATAAAGTAGAAGATTCCAGAGGTACAGCACTAGGCTAAGAAACTCTGAAGATCTAAGATCTAACATGATAGACACTGTGTACACCATATATGCTTCAACACTATATCCACGTCTAACATGGTGTACACTGTGCATATACCAAATGCACTTCTAACAGGGTATGCACTGTATATACATTGTATCCACTTCTAATGGTATACACTGTGTATATACAATGTGCGCTTCTAACATGATATACACTGTGTCCACTTCTAACATGGTATACACTGTGTACATACCATATGCACTGTGCACTGTGTATACACAATGTGCACTTCTAACAGTATGCACTGAATATACACTGTATATACTTCTAACACTGTATACACTTTATGTACTGTGTATATACTGAATACACTTTAACACTAGTACCACCATCCCAGCTGCCACTATATTCCTACCAGACCCATGCCTGGACAGAACATAGTGTCTTAGTTTATTTTCAGTTGCTTTCCAAAGCATGAGCTAACACTGAAAGAAGAAACAGAAAATTTGTTTTTTAAAAAAACCACCCAATAAACAAACCATACCTCTACTACTTCTTGATCCTTGAAATTTTGATTGGGATTTCATAGGCGCAGTGTTTGAACTGGGGCCAAAGGTATGTTAGAAGGAATAGTGATCTTGAGACAGCATTAATTTCTATAAACTTGAAGTATTTGATATTTCATATGTCTCCCCTGAAGACCTTTGTAGGTGGTATTCTCATTTGACAAGTAAAGAAATGGGGCCCAGAAAGACTCAGATACCTCATTTAACCAGCAGTTATGGATGACCGTCTTAGTTGGTCAAACTGACTGATGTAATATCTTGCTTCCAGAAGTGCACAGTCTGGGGCTGAGGAATGGAAGGTGTCACCTGTAGAAAAGATGTGGTTGAAAACTTCTGGGAATCTGTTCAAAGGACACAAAGGAAGGGAAGTTAAGCATGGCTGGGGGGCATTTGGAAGGCAGTCTATAATGTTGGTGATGAAGCTGAAAACAAGACATGATTCATGACCTTCAGTTCCATAGAGAGGTGGTGATTGTGAACTTCTGAAGAATGTTCAGCAGGAGAGTTGTTTGATCAGAAGGGCTTATTGGAAATGTGACTGGGGCTGTGGTGTTAAAGATGGAAGACTCCTTAAAATAGGTTATACAATTATCACATGGTGTTAACTGTTAACTATGAATGCCCAAGGTGCAGGAACAGTGGGAGCATAATGAGAGGGAAGGACCAGAAGTAGAAAAAACAAACAAACAAACAAACAGGAATCAAGGCAAGCAGTAAAGAACAAATCTGATACAGATGTCTAAACACCTTGGGACATTGCCTGTCTAGAACATCAAGTCTATTGTGTTTTCCTTTGCGTGAGATGGGGACGGGACTATTTGTGTCGAATGTAAATAACTATAATGTGAAGTTGCTTAGTCATAAGTGGTCCAAACCGACATTTTTGTGAAGCTGAGATTATTAGCAAAAGCTTGAAGGAAGGTTCCTTAGATGAGCAATTGCAGAAGAAATACATTGTGTGACTACTCGATACTTTTGAGATGAAGTCTTTTCCCTTTCTTGGTTCTGTTGTCCATCTGGATTGGAGGAGGTGGAGGTGGAGTTTGTGGGGACCCTCGGCTAATTTTCACAAAATGAGAGCTAGGGAAAAAAAAGAAAGCAGGAAGATCTTCTGCAACAAAATCATAGAGAGTAAGAGAAACTGCAGCATAGATGAATGGTGCGTGATTAATAAAAACTCAGACAGATACTGGGGTTCAACCTGAAGACCAGAAAAGCAAAGCACCAGCCACTGACTGGCTCTTACATCGACCTCAGTCTGAAATGGTGATCCTGAATCCAGGAAACCTTAGAATGAGCCTGAGCCTGAGAGCTGTCTCTCCTGTTTCATAATCCTCTTGAGTTCTGGGACTAAGGGCGTGCACCACTACCTCCTGCTTTCTATGGCAAGCTAGTGTGGCTACTGGGATAAAGGATATGTGCCATTGCTGTCTGGTCTGTAAGGCTGGATAGTGTGTCTGTTTTACTTTTCTGATCCCCAGCCAAAGTTTTATTTATTAAAATACAAATAAAATGCCAGTATAGATGAAGTTAGCTGTTCTCAGAGTGTGTACACTCAAGTGTCAATGCTTCTTAACATGCTGTCCCATGTGATATACCTGCACACACATGTAGTACAGTGTGAGGAAGCTGATAATGTAGCTAACTGCCATCTTTCTCTGAGTGCTGCAGGGAGCAGTTTTACTTAAGGTAATTACTTAATTTAACTCTGCACATTCAAGCATGAACTGCACTGGTCAAATGTAGAATTACTATTCAGTTTCAAATTTTTGTGCACATTTTTTTTATTTAAGGGAGTGAAATAGAGGCATCCATCCACTTTGTAATGTGGTCTTCTATTAGATCTGAGGGGCTGGGACTTCTGCTCTGAGATTGCTGGTGGCTAGCTAAGTAAAGGCCAGGGTACAGCCTGAACAGAGGTTAGACTATAGAGAGGAACAGGTTCTATATTGTGACTTCACGATAGCAAGCCTTTACAGCTATGATTAAAAGATTACTAGAAATTATCCACAAAACAGAAAATGATGTTCAGACTTAGAGGAGACAGAAAGTTAAGAGGATAGGGATATGTTTTGTCTCTTAGATCTCTTTTCTATACATCCAGAGATACAAGGGATGATTTGAAATGAGTGAATTGTGTTACAGCACCGACTGATAGAATTTTATCACCTCCTAGGTCAATTAAACTATAAATGGGATATATTAAAACCAGAGGGGAATATGGCAGTAAAACTTAGTATCTCTGTCATATGAGAAAGACCTGCAGATACACAGGAAGGATTGTATACGGCAGGACAGCTGCGCTTAAAATGCCACGGGATGACTTACAGACACCATCCAGAACGTCTCAGATGGCTCTGCAGCACCCTGGGAGTGAATGATTGTACAAACTGAACATTCTTTTAGTGTAAATTGATTTCCAACTAGAGAGATGTTAATAAGTCAATCTAAATCAATAATGCCTCATAGATTTGCATGTCATAATAGTGGGCTCCCATAGTCATTAGCAGAGGAAATAAAACTATTTGAAAAATTAATTTCAAGAAAAAAA
The DNA here is from genome assembly GCF_903992535.2 of Arvicola amphibius. NCBI lineage: Eukaryota > Metazoa > Chordata > Mammalia > Rodentia > Cricetidae > Arvicola > Arvicola amphibius. The sequence goes on from NC_052053.1 coordinate 135,853,130, forward strand.
TGTGTTGGCAACTGAAAAACCCACGGCATGCTTCAGGCAGAGGCCAGATGGAACACTAAAACAAATAGCATTAGCGACTTTTAGAAATAATTACTGATGATAAAATCTTGTTGGAATAAACATTTTAAAGTAACTAAAATAGTAGAAAGCCTTTGTTTCTTTAGTTCCTTTTCTGCTTGAAAGTTCTTAGAATTTTTTTGTAGGCACATGGCATAAATCTTTAAAATTAGTGAACCTGAGGAGCCTTTAGATAGTTACATTCATTTAATTCATCTTTAGTTGTTAGTAATTCGTTCATGCTCATTTATACATCATAATATTCATTGTAAATATTTTTGGAAGCCTCGTTTTGTTTCTTAAGCTACCTTTTGATAAATTTCAATTATCCTGTTCTTTACATATGATAAAAGATACCATTAATAATAATAGTAGTGAACTTGGATTCTAGTAAATGTTTTGATGGCAACAGGGTCCTTCTGAACACAAGACTTTCGTGTCATACAAACTTTAGTCTGGTTTTGTTGAGCAGGGGAGAATGCCTGCTGCCTATGCCACGAATTTCATACCCATTGCCCTTCAATTTATGTCACTTTGAGGAATTATAATTCCCAAATTCTCTTTTGATTTCTAGTCACCAGAAAACATATCTGGACATTTCTGCATGAGATTATCTAGATTGGGTCAAGGCAGGTGAGAAGACCTCTCTCACTATGGGCAGTGCCATGTCTTAGGTTGAGGCCCTCACCTGAGTGAGGAGGACAGTGAGTTGTGCCCAGATGCAGTGTGGCCAGGTGCTGCGGGTGCCTGCCACCAGGGCATTCCTACCACGACAGACTGAGTCTTCCTTTAATGTTGATTTGATCAGGGTATTCTGTCATAAGACATCTAAGTAATGCAAGCACTGTTGGGGGGGGGGGCAAAAAAAGAATGACTTCCCTCAAGAAGCAATCTACATGGGAAAGTTTTCGTGACATGGTTTTGGAGTGGTTTCGTGGGCCCATAGAACTTGTGGACCTGTTATGTCTGTTTAAAATCGTGCAGTGGCATTTTAAGTAGCTCTGTCTGAGGGCTGCGTCTTGAGTCGTTGGCTTTACAAGTCCTGCTGCTTCTCATACCTGAGTCTCAAAGGAGCCTGTTTTGAACCCTACAGAGTATCCTGTTATATTTTAATCTGCAACACAATGGCTGTTTCTGGACTACTAAAACCATGTATTTTTGAGCAGCAGAGCACTTGGTTGCCACACTTGAACTGACACGGTGTTAGTGTTCTGTTGCCCACATCTGAAGATTCAGACTCTGGTACTTGTGATTCGGTAGATATAAGAGGTGGGAAAATCTGATTGATCTCACTATGTCACCAAACATATTATCACAGTTAATCTCATAAGGCTGTCAAAGGAAATTAAAGTTGCCTTTGGCTCTGCATTGTAAGATCTGACTGGAATTTCACCTGCCTCTGTAACTCACTATAGGCAGCAGCGGGAAGCCTTCAATTAACTGTACTGATTCTATTTGTAGTACAAAGGATCTATGGCTTAGAATTGCCTATATGACTTAAAAGAAAAAAAAAAAAAACCTCAACTTGATCTTAACAATATCCTGAAGTACAGCCCCAGAGAACAGGACACTCTGGGTCAGCCACAAGCTCGGAGGACAGTAACTAACTCAAAGGCAGCGGGGTCATAGGTGACCTTTATGAAGCTCAGTGCGGGTTCCTTTGAAAGAAATGCGAGCCACACTGCAGAGCCAAAGTCTGCATTCCAGAGACTGGAACAATAAAACGCACAACATAAAACTACTTCATAGGGAAAAAGATGGGGTTTTTAGATGAATGGGAGTTGGATGGTTTCGGGGTTGAATGCACATTAAGATGAAGTTGGTAACGAAATGTCAGTTCTGTGTGATCCTTGGTCTGGCCCTGTGTCTTGAGGTAAAGTTATTTTTTTAATGAATGGCAGAAGAATGTATTAGGGAGTTGGGGAAGCTCTGACATTTCCCTCTTATCCATTAAAGCTACAGCATATGCTATTTTTTGAGAAAAATTAATTAAACTATCATGATTTACAAAAATCTGTTTAAAATTGAACGTTAATAGAATTGCCTCTGCTATTTCAAAATGGAATGAGTTAGTGTTGCTGAAAGGTTAAATCTGAGCAGACAGGAGAAGATCTCAGTTGTGTCACAAAGTTAGGTTCAGAAGTAAATAAATGATTTTAGATAAATACTGGGAGCTGACAGACGTTATATGTGTGCTACTTCTGAAAAAAATCCTCCTCAGTTTTCCTCATTAATGTTCAAAATTTCAAAATCAATCTAAAATTAAGGTATTAGGTCATATTTTCTTATAATTTAGCAATTAGTTTCGATAGTTTTTAGAAGAATAAAATTGGAAGTAACTAATACGTGGATTTCCTATTCTAATTTATACGTGAGGCATTTGAATGGTGGAATTTTTAAATATATTTTGAGTCATAAGACTACATGAAGGATAAATTGATAAGTGCTTTTTATTTAAATTTATTCTTATTATAACTCTCTATGCAGATTATTTTTCAGTGAAGACTTTCCTAAAAAGAAATTTGAATGAAAATCTATTTATTTTCCAGGAAGTAGTTTATTGAGATTAAGTCAGTCTTCTTGCCTCTTGATAACTTTCCATGTCTTGAATAGAATAATTACCCTGTGAACTCATTATATATCTCATAGGTAAAGAATATTTTAAGAAAGCATGTCTGAAAGCAATACGGTTTTGCCAGTTCACACATGCTTCTGATGGGTTTTACGCTAGTGACAGACATGGAAGCAGAGATGGGACCACGAGGGTGGGTCTTGGTATGGAAACTGACAGTTGTAATTCAGTGTGAGGGGTTGTTGGTTCCTCTCCATCCTCTGCTTTTCTGCCAGTCTCAGGGCCTCCTTATTCAGGATAGGATGTGTCCTCAAAACCAGATGTCCTCACAGAGAAACTCTGGAGTTAAACCCTTTTCCCTGCAGCCCTCGCAGCCATCAGCATCCACTTAGTACCCGTGCGATGACTCTGTCCTTCCACCATGTCAGTCTAGAGTCTCAACCCTTGGTCTAAATGTAAATCCCATTTTCTTTCTGGTATGTCTCAGTATAAAAGGGCCTCAAACACTGACAGAGCATCAGGGAGAAGAAAATGTCTCTACTTCAGAAGAAAACTGGTGATTGGAGAGGAGAAATAACCAGAGATCTTTTGAGCACCAGGAAGGTGCCTTTGGGATGACCGTCCAGGAAAGGGTCTTTTTTGGTTCCTTTGCCTTCCTTCCCTTTCTTGTCCTTTCTGAAGATCTCCTAGGCATGGTAGACGAAGGCAACTCAGAAGATAATGAGAAACCGGACAAGAAAAATGGCCACAAGTGATGGTTCAGACCAGAATGATAACACTTTGGTTCATTCCATTCCTGAAGTACTTAGTTCTGTGGAAGATATGCTTTGAGATGACCCAGCCCCAACTGTCGACGAGGTCGATGCCGTGTGGGCCTGAGGACAATAGAAATCAGTCCTTAGAGTTTGGCTGTTAAAGAAATTTGAAACACCTCCTGTAATGATCAGTATAACCAGGAAGAGACCTGATAATTTATGTGCTTATTTATATTATAGTATAACCAGGAAGAGACCTGATAACCTATGTGCTTATTTATATTAGAGTATGACTTGGGAAGAGACCTGACAACCTGTGTGCTTATTTATATCATGGTCTAACCTACATAAGGTAGTTCTTACACAGACTTAATTTTTTTCCAGCTATTTCTTTAGTTGTTTTTAAAGCGAAGCCAAATTCTTATATTGTTTTTAAAAACTGTAAACAGTAAATTTAGATGTTCTGTTTAGTTCTCTAGGAATGGTATGATTTTGAGATAATATTTATTCTACTAAAAGCATCATTAATACCCTGGAGATGTTACTCCCAAGGTTAGGAAGTTTGGTTCTGTGAAGCCAGCCAACAACATGGCAGCTCCCATCACATGGTGTTCAGTGACCTGCCTGGAAGCCACGTTTAGTGATGAGCCAGTGTTGTATGTTACCAACAGTGTGTGCTGACCTTCCATCTTGGGAGGTGACATCCATTTTAGCTAATGCAAAACGTTCTAGAGAAAAAGAGGAAACTTTTTGAAAAGCCTTGAGAGGGTATGAAATTTCCTTTTTTGACATTCATTGACCTTTTACTTCAACGTTTCGAAATAGGGCATTGCTCATGCATGGTGAGCTCACCACTGGGCTTCCCCAGCCTTCTGAGGGTTTCCCCCAATGTCAAGTCAAGTTGAATGTGCTTTGTGTATATAAATGTGTGTGTATGTATGTTTGTACAGAAATGTGTGTGTATACATATAACACTAAAAAGTGTTAGTGATACACTCACACACACACACCACACACACACACACACATTCATCAGGATGGAAATGTCTTAAACAAAAAGGAAGCGTGTTCACCCTCACCTGTTTGCTCCCTTCTCCTACTCCCATACTATCCAGGTAGAACAGTTTCTTAAGAGTGATAAGTTCTATAGTTCTATACAATATTAGCTCAAACTATTGTCTTCTGACTTCAAGATATCAAAAATTATTTTACAGTTATTATTTTTGGACAAAAGTGGCAAGCACCAGTAATCTGGGCACTAGTTTTTAGCTAGTAGAGGGTGTGACCCTTTGATTGTCTTGAAATAGAGTAAACACTGGCTAACCACAAACAACACATCCATCTACACTTAACAGACGTGGTTATACTCGAATTACCATCTTAGGTAGGAAAACAAGAGTTCAAACCTTAACACAAATTACAGGAAATGGTGGAATGACTTGTTTTTATATTTTTATATCCTTCTTTAAAATGATCTACTAAGAAGTGCATGTTCCCAAAATGTTATATTGAAAAATAACTTCTGATAACTTCCTTTTACTCTGTGGATAATAAAATCAAATTTAACACGTAGTATTTACGTTGCTATTTGACAGCCTCTAACAGGTACAGTGACAGATTTCTCATGAGTAAGGAAGTGGAACGGAAGAAAATGAAGGCCTCCATGTGCCTGTGTAAGCACAGCTTAATGCCATCCCCTCTCTGGCTGCACTTCTGCTGTTGGACAGATTTCTATATAGAAAACAAGTTCTCTATGTAAAACAACATATATTTCCCTATATATAACAATGTCATATATTGTTATATAATATATTAATTTCAGTGCAAAAAGATAAAGAACATATTTTAAAACTTGTATTAAAAATGTATGATGAAATGTCAGTTCTTTTTGCTTTGTTAGAATGTTGGTGATTTTGAAAGAAAAATGTAAAATAGGTCTTTAAATTCATAGCTTTATTTCAAAGAATTGAGATAGTTTGATATTGAGTTTTCAAATTGCCCCTGAATTAATATCAGTGTGATGATTGTCATTATGACACCATGTGTTTTCGGACAGTAACAGTAGAGCCTTTCTAAGACCTCCAGAAATGGCTGCCATGGAAACCCACTGTTATGGAGATGATATATTTGCAGCTATGATTTTAATCATGATGTGATGACATTAAAATTTGTGATGGATACTGTAAGTATTCCTATTCACACAATTCGTTTCTTTGGTGATAGCTCGTCCATCCTAACCTCAGCTACCCAATCTCTTTTTTATTAGTAACAAATGCCATAGCACAGATTGTATTAGAAACATGTTTGAAACCACATTGCATTGAGTTTACAAGTGTTCCTCTGGGGTAAGCCTGCACACCCATTAAGCAAGCAAACATTTCTTCCTATGTCATAACCATTCTGATAAAACAAGTACTACTTTTTAAATTTACATTCCAGCTACATAGAACTTGGCAAACGGGGTGGAAGAAATTAAGAGAGTGATTACACACAGACAAGGGGTCATCAAGAAGAAATGATGAACAGAAGCCAAAATTCTGAGCAGAAAGTTCTAGCAGAAGCTTTAGGTGCCTTGACCAGACCTCCCAGGCCATGCCATGTGTACTTTTTCTGAGGGAGGAGCTCTTGTGGGCATCGGTTTCCCTGCCTTAGGCCTTCCTCTGTATTGAAAGGCCTAGACCATTTGCAATACAGGATTAAAAATGAGAAAATGAAAGCAGCCTGGAAGAAGCCTGCTGCCGCAGCTGTCAAGAACTAATCCTGTCCCATCATCCTTACATGGGTACTGTCTAAGAGTTCTTTCTAAGGTAGGGCGTGGAGGGCACCAGGATGAAGGCACTCCAGTTCTGCACACTCAGGACACACTGGCTTTCTTGCCTGCCTTCCTGAGCTCTCATTTCTCAGAATCAACTCCCAAGTAAACATTTACATTTTTTAACTTGGCACAGGAGAATGTAAACTAAGAAAGAACTATTTTGATTTAGGAAGCAATTATATATCTGGAGGTACAAAATAGTAAAGTACTCAATTTTCAGGCTGGCCTATAATCAATGAAGAAATATTGTTATTTTCTATATATTCTGCCTTAGAATCCAAGAGCTTTGTGTATATTAAAGAAAGATTTGTACTTAAAATAGCTAATATATTGCTGTCCCAGCATGTGACCTTGACTTATATGGAAATTTAAACCATATTGAATGATTCATCTGATTAAAATTCTGGGCATCCAAAAGGCTGTTGTGCTAATGAAAACATATGTGTGAATGTTAAAGTATTTTGAGGCACTAAGAGATCATTAACTTAATAATATTCAGCCAAAGCCCTACCTGAAACTCAGTAAATTTATGGTGGTATGGTTGCGGAGGTATTAATAAAGTCCTATGTCCATAGAGTATCCAACCTCCCAACAACCAAAGGTTGCTTACCCACGTGGTTGCACGAAAAACTGTGTGCATGTTAATGTGTTAAGCAACCGCTCGCCTGAGAAGCACTGTTTTGGCGTGACCTCATTGCTCATGGGTTTCCCCGTTCTCCTAACCCTCTGCCATCATGCGAGACACAGGACGGATTTGCTTCCCTCTGTCAAAGCACCTTAATTCATGGGATGAAGAGGAAACTCTCACCGTAGCTTAGGTAAATGTGTGCCTCCGTGGGCCTTTCTACTCTTGTGACTAAAAGTGGTGAAGGCAACGATGATCAAAATGTGAGGCAGGAGGAAGAGACGTGGACGTTCTGCCACGCGACTTGAAGTAATGTGGTTGCTGCTTCAGTGTTGCTAAGGGATGGAAATAGGTAATAAAGAACAAGGCAGGAGCGAGGGGCCAGGCTTGAAAAAGTGCCTTGTGCCTTCCAACTTAGGTCTTAGTCCCCTGGCTAGGGAAGATGAGGGAAGGAAGGACAGACACACATATAGTGAAGTGTGTATGTAGGATCAGATGGGGCTCTCTTACAGTACAATTATCACAACCTTTCTCAGTGTGTTTGTGAGGTAAAACACAAGGGAAGTTGTTTGCTAGTCTTGAGTAGAGGTCTCTGTAGGCAAGCAGTCCCAGGCTATAGGTATTCAGGAGGAAGCTGAGCAGTTGTCCTTGGCCATTATTTAGGTGTTTGGTTGTGCTCATCATGCCCAAGTCTACAATAAAATCACACACTCAACAAAAAGGCCACAGTAGGTGGATTTACATAAATAGATATAAAAATGAGGAAATGTAAAAATTCATATCAACTTCAGGATCGATGTTAAGACCTCAATAAAGGTGAAAAATGCAAAATCAGAATGTATAATGTTATAGAGAAAACAAAATAATGCTGAACTAGTCATAAGGATAGAAGCCCTGGGACATTTTTCAGATACAGGACCTTGTAAAGGATAGCGCAAACCAAGCTGCCTGAAATTCTGTAGGAGGAAGAAGCTGAGGGCAGTGGCAATGGGACTAGTGTCTGGGTGTTTATTCTGTGTTCATAGACACCATAGCCCTTATCAAGGGCTCTTTGACTTGCGCCTCTCGGCTCCATCATTTCTCAGCCCTGGGTCAATGGGCCATGCGTCATCAGGCCTCAGACCTGATGTCGAGTGTTCTCTGTCCCTGGCGTCACCCCTGCTTTGTTCTGTGCCAGCTAAGCCATGACCTTACTCTGAAACAAGCCCCTCAGCAGGATGATGACGTCACTAAGTGTGAAGCATGCTTCTCTCACTCTCTAACTCTATCTGCCCCCTTTTCCCTCCACTACGTCTGGCCTTTGGCTTCTCAGTTCCCACTCCAGCCATGCATTCCCTCTCATCTTCTCACGAGAATCTCCCTTTTCATTCCCCCCTCTCCTCCGCTTGGAGATGTCTATCTGTGCTCTCTGAATGCCCCAGGAATGACAGATCTTGTCTGTTTCCTAATGTTCACATGGCTCTGCCACAGCCCTCATAAATAAGCGCCCTTCTTCAAGCGCATCGTGATATTAAAGGTGACGTGTTTAAGTCGAACAGTGGCAGGAATTTATTGCTTTGCCTCCGTTGACATTTATTTTGAGGTTAGTTTGAGGACAGGCAGGGAGGACAGAGCATGCATTTACATGCATTTGTGGCTTAGAGACTTGTGGGTCTGAACGTGATTCCTGTCCCTTGCGCACTGAATAGCTGCTAAACTCACTGGAACCCTCCATCCCCATGTAGGATCAGAATGAAGTCTCACCTCCTGTGTGCTGTAAGGGGTGGAAAACACCTTTCTCTGGAGGACTTTCCTGTGCTTGGGATGGGGATAAACTCTGCTCGCAGTTGTATGGTCATAATAGTGCCCTTAAATTAGTCACGCGCTTCCAGAGATTAGCACATCGAAAAGGGAAAACCACCAGGCTGTGGTGGGGGCGGCGGCAGAAACTGCTTTAGTGAGCGAGCAAGACGCAGGTGTCTTTAGCACTTGCACTGGTGTGATAAGATGAGCATTTCTCCTCAGCTCTTCCCTCTTCCAGATGCCCTTCTTAGGTCCCATCATGAAGAGACAGGCACACCAACTCCAGCTTAGCCAAACTCTTCAAAGTCCTTGAGGAGAAACCTCCCCAAAGCATGAAGGGCATTGAAGCCGGGGCTGGCAAGACTGTTACAGAGAAGCAAAGCTCTGGGAAGCACTTCACACTCGACCAGCTGTGTCTCCTGAAAAAGTGAAAAACTCTCGTGAATTCAGATGAGAGCCGTCAGTCAGTAAACAGTCTTATGACGCTGCCGATTCTAATTCTGACCATTTCGGTTAAGATGCTGACATTAGGAGACACTCACTGTAAAGGACAAAGTGCTAGTTGGGTGTTTTGTCTAAAATCCCAATTTATTCCCCTTCAAAGTAGTTTTTTGTTTAAGCTGGAAAAAAATAAAAGCTTATATTGTGCAAACATAGAGCAGTGTGCCCTAAATCTTTGTGCCTGCGATGGGGTGGGAGTGGGGTAGGGAATTTGGATGTGAAGAGAGAGTTCTGCTTTTAGTTAAATTTATGATTTTATAAATGTGTATGCCTGTACACTCAAGAAGTCAATTTTACAGCTTGTCTCTTTTGAAAATAATGCTCCATCAAGGAAGAAAGTGGGTGGGGAGAATAAAATACCTTTAATAGAGAAGGGAAAAGAAAACTAAAGTTTGTAGAAAGGATGGAATGGGACTTTCTTATGAATGACTACCATCTGATCAACAAACCATCCTTAGGATATTTGTTTATTCTTTTGCTTAATAAATATTGATGACTCCAAATAATGTCTTGTGAGCTAGGCTTGGAAGTAGGCAACATTTGATATGTTTCAGGTGCTCAGAGAAACTCCTGGGAGGAGGCAAGGTGTCATATACTTTCTAAAAGGCACCCGTGACAAGTCACGGCATGGAGACTAAACAGCACTGAGATAATGTCAGTATTTTAAAAGTTAAATTTTGATAATGCAAGTTCAGGGTGAGTGAGGCGTTGCTTTTAAAATGGAGCTACAGAGAGCTTAGAGGCAGTGCCCTTGTCTGAGCTGTGACTGTAATATTCAGGGAAAGAAAGGATTGGCATTTCACGGTGTGGTATTTTTTTGTTTGAACTTATTTTGAAATGCTTAATTTAAGAGTTTTAAATATTGGTAAACCTGACTGCAAGACTACATGCCTTATTCTGTATTATCCTTCCAGGAACTCTAAGAGAGAACTCTATTCTACCTCCCAATTTAGAGTAAAGAAATGGGATCACTGAGCTTAATGTGCTTTACCTTTGTCACAAGCAAATGTCATCAGACAGGACTCGAACCTAGGTTTCTACTCCCAAACGTGCACCCTGCCCCACTAAATGTTGGGCATCTATAGTGATGGTCATTAAATTTTTCCACATGGAATAAGAATAAAATGTTTCAATAGTCAATGAGTCCTCATTTAAAAAAATCTTCCAAAGCCCAGATGGTATCACAGTCTCTCTTCCCTGGAGGTACAGTCTTTGCTGCACCCTTCGGTGGCACAGGCTCCTTGCCACTGTGCATGCACTAACACCTTTTTGCTGCCCGCCAGCAGAACATGACCTTGGCATCCTGATGTGCCTTGAAGATTCTAGGAAGGTGAGGGTCACACTTACCTTCCTGAAGAAGCTGAACCATCACATCCGTCTGTGCCGTGCCTCTCCTCCTGGCAGTGTCCGTGTGTGTGTGTGTGTGTGTGTGTGTGTGTGTCCTCTCGGTCAGACCTGGAGATCTGATGAGGCCCTCAGATCACCTGGAGCTGCAGTTACCAAAGGCTGGGAGCAATTTCTGCAGCCCATGGCATACTTTTAAAATATATATATATATATATATATATATATATATATATATATATATATGCTTTTCTATTGCTAGAATTACACAAATCGTCCAAAACAATCTCTTCTGTGTCTTTAATGACCCCCATTTGCTTGCAAGCACATTGGTGGCAAACATTATAAATTATATGGGATTTTGTTATGAAACATTTTTGTTGGAACGAAAACAAGATTTCAATTTCCCTATACAATTACTAAAAAACACGGGTCCTTTGAAAACAAATTCTATGTGTCTAAGCGTTCATATGGTGTAGTCTTTTTAATTCAGAAAAAAACTTAATAATAAATTTGATATTGAGCTGCCAGAGAGTGGGGTTTTAGAGAACAGCATATGTTCACAGCGACTCCATATTGTTTATACCAAATCTCTCTCTCTGGCATTGGCAGTGTTTCTGGGATCCAAATTCCACATAGCGAGCATATATATCCGCTTAAATCAATGTTTTCAAGTCCCCGTGCCATTCACATTTTTAGTCTGGCCAGCGCTTTGTGGCAGGGAGCTGAGCTGCCCAACAGTATAGACTGCTCGGCAGCTTCCCTGGCCTTCATTTCCACCTCATGCCACAGAACCACTTCCCCTTCCTGGGGAGATGATTAACAAAGGCCTTCAGAAATTGCCAGAAGGAATATGGGACAAAGAACCATCTTCATGTAGGAAGATGTCCTCAGACTCGTGACGAACATGCTCTAGATAGATAGTGGGTACAAAATGGAACTCAGCTTCTTTAAGAACTTTTCCGTTAGATAGGCTGAACTATATACATCTGAGCAAACATCACCTCCATCTTCAGAGCATAATGAAACTCTTCTATATCTCCTTTTCCTCATCTGTAAAATTAGTGTTAACTATTTATAGGACTGTTTTAAAGATTAAATGAGCTAATATATATAGATTTCTTTGACCAAATTATCCAATGTTTACCATGAGAAAGGAATGCTGTTCAATGTTAGTGGTATTCCTAATACAGAAAAATTCTTGCTAAAAATATGGGAGACAATTAAAAAAAGATTACCAAGTGACAGTAAACACATAAAACAAAGTTGAATTTTGCTATAAATAGAGCATCTGAAATCGATTCATGATATACAGTTTAAAATATTAAAATATAAAATATTCAACGTAATATTGAAAAGCATTTGGCAGATAGGCTCATCTTTTGCTGGTGGAGAGAGTGAGTGGCCAGGTTCTTTCCGCAGGATCATTAATGCATGATTTAGAGCTGGAAAGCATTTATAAGCGCTCTCACAAAGTAGATCTAGCTCCCAAATTTACCCTGAGGGAGTGATGTACTCAAAAATTAATAAAGAAGTATGTAGATTATACTGCTGTCACTAGTTTTTATGATGGCACTATTTCAGCAATAGTGGAAATATGAAATAGCTCATAGCATATTGATGCCACATATTGAATATGCTTGTTTTCTAAAGACGTTTAATAATTTGAGAGAATGTTCTGGCCTTGGTATTTCTTACTTCAATGTTGTCTAATTTGAAGATACTGGTGTGGAAGAGCATGCATTCATGGTAAGACACCCTTCAACATTCTGTCTGACAGTCCTTTAGTCTCTAGGTTCCCATGCGTGCTTGACTCGCACACTGTGATTTTAATATATTACAGGTAGAATAGGATTCTTTATTTGTGTACTTCATGGAACATATGTCGGGAATCAAAGCTAAGGACTACTATGTAGGATACCCCTCCTCCTCCACTGACCTTTCCTCTGCCCTCTTAGGGTTGGTCTTTGCCCACCTGATCTTGCACCTACCAAACTTGTTTCCAGCTGGAATTTTCTCTTTTGCTTTTTTCTCAAGACCAAGATGAAGTGTTTTCTTCCCCAGAAAGCAGTCTCTAACCATCACCCCTTGCCATTCTGTGTCCTATGGCATCAGGTGCCTTCCTTCTGTCCTTCCTACAAACATATGTCTGTCTCTTCTGATTTTTATTTATTCAAATTAAGTGTGTTGAGCTACCCACAAGTTTTACATGCGCTATTAGGTGCTTGCTATATACTATCTTATTCAGTTTTCAAATTTTCTGTTCTCATTGGGTGTTCATCCTAGTGAGAAAAATGAAGTACTTCTTTAAAAAAAACAACTTTGTTTTGTTTTGTTTTGTTTGTCGAGACAGGATTTCTCTGTAGCTTTGGAACCTGTCCTAGAACTAGCTCTTGTAGACCAGGCTGGCCTCAAACTCAGAGAGATCTGCCTGCCTCTGCCTCCCGAGTGCTGGAATTAAAGGCATGTGCCACTACTGCCTGGGTAAAAAAGAAATTTTAAATTAAATTTACATTAAGAAGTAATTTTGTTCAGGAACCTCCAAGCAGCAAGTGAGCTAGCAGTAGTGATATCTGAAGGAAGCCAGTTTAGACATAAGAAACTATGTATCTAAAAGTCCAGACCTTCCTTAGTGCCACATCCCTGCAGGACTCTGGTCTCAGAGCCCTGACTAGAGACAGCAAAAGCATAAAGAAATGACAGGCTGACACACATATGCAGAAAAGTGGGGTTGAGTAGAGAGGGTGTTTAAATAGAGAAGCCGCAAAATGCTGGAAGCTCAGCATGTTTGTTATGTAGAGTTTAACAAGGAGGCAGGGTTATTGCCTACAGCTGGGGGAGAAGGTGTGTCGTTTACATACAGATAAAGAAGAAAGGTTCATGTGCACAGCTGAATAAGGACGCACCTTTAGCTGATCTCTGTGGGAGTAATTGCTGCAGGAGAGCAGTTGTCACGCCGTAAACATTGGTGGATACAGCTACAGTGGACATTTCCTGTGCACACTCAACATTTGCACGCTGAAAGGGAGTCTTTGCTGGCCTTCTGAGCCTCACTCCTGAAGGCTCCCATGGGTCTGAGGCATCGGGGTCCTTGAAATGACCTTGTCCATGTCAACAGCATTCATTCACTCAGGAATTCATTTACTCAGGGATTCCTACAACTTAGTATCGTTCATGAAGAGAGAATGAGCAGCTGAAGTTGGGGTTCACAGAAGAGATCAAGAAATCAGACTGGAGGGCACATCCAGAGAGCAGAGATCATAGCCCTTGAACTATTGCAAAAACCCCAAATTCCATTTGAGGTATAGAGTTAAGCATGTGAGTGCCATGATCTTATTGATTATGTTTGAATAAGCCTATTGTCTTATTTCTGCTTCCAAAATCAAATGTCAGAATAAGACAATAAGAGCCATAGCCATATTTTAGATGTAGGATTGCTTGTGGCAAGAATGTAGGTGACACATTGATCAGGGCAAGCAGTTACTCAAGCATGCTGGTGGCATGGACGTAGGTGACACATTGGTCAGGTGAAGCAGTTACTCGGTTTGAGTGATGTTTTGGAGGGGTTGACAATATTGAATACTTTAACAGAGACAACTTTTGGGATAACTTGAGATTTGGATCTGGGTATGATAGATTTTATTATTTACTGATATGTGAATATCGGGTGAAGGGTGTTTAGTAATGGAAACATCCTTGGGGCTCTGTTAGGTGGGAGATGCCAGGTAGACATCAGTGTAAAGGTTCTTAGCCACAAAAATCTGACAGAAGGTTAGAACAGAGGTGTGTATTTGGTCTTCGTCAGTATTTAGTCTTGAAGTTGTGGTATGGATACAACCATCTGCCTGGTGGCATAGTCTCTGCAGTGTCTGGAATTCTCGTGGGTAAACACCACCCTGCAAATGTTTAAGGCAGCTTCCCGCAGCAAAAGTTTTCTCTGGTGTAATATGTGAGTAGTATGTCAATGGTACCAATGTTGAGGAATCCCATGTTTGCAGTTCCCATACTGTGTACCTATGCTTCTCAGCGTGGATGCTATGCTATATTTTAAAGCTCCATGGATACAGAATGACACAGCCCAGATCAGTATCTTGTTTCAACATTAGCTTCTTTCCCCATTCATCATATTGTATCTTGGCAAAACTGTGATTTTTGGAGCCTGATGTCACAAAAATCGGCCATCTTCTGAAAGCCCAAGAGAAATGTCTTGAGGTGTTAACTTGTAAGCATGTAAATAGTTCAGCCTTTTCTATTTGGCAGCTCAGGAAAGTGAACCAATGGGATATTTCTTTTTGCCTCATTATAGTGGCAAACTTTCTGAAATACTTATGACCCTATAAAGGACAGACTTCAGAACTATTACACTAGAGCGTGGGTCCTTGAGATACTGTCTCAATACTTCATATCTCAGGCACTCTACACAGAACCTCCTCCAGGTATGAAGTGTAGAGAGCCCAGCAAATGTCCTGTGGCGCTGATGGAAATTCCACACAGGTAATAAGTACCCTGAGAGTGTGGCGTAGACAGATGGCAGAGGTGCGTGTGCTGAGTGGGAAGAGTGAACACTCTACTGCTTCACCAGTCCTGAACCCACAAGGCGAGGTAGGTAAGGCTGGGCCATAAAGCTTGGATTTCTTCCTTGTTTGGTTTGCAGGTTTCTGGTTTAAAAGTTCTTGAGTTTAGTATTTGAGATTTACCTTGTAGTCTGATATATTAGCTTATTATTTTAAAACAGTATAAATATCTATCCTCCCTTGCATTTCATGTGTTGACAAAACTGTAATCTTCTGAACGACCGTGTGAAAGGGAACAGTTCGAGGAGCTCCTACATTTTGGCTGCTTTCCTTCCTACCCTGTTTGCCAAGTGCCACATGTCCTCACCCATGACTACACAGAGCTGGAAAGAGATATTCCCTGCAGACTTAGTCTTTCTCTTGCATTTAAGTAAAAAAAATAGATCCTTTTAGTATAAGAACACGATTTTGGGAAAAGCCCTGACAAAGCATTTCTGATGTAGTGGGGGAAGTAGCTCTTGGCAAGGAATCAACAGCCTCTGCATTCCATTAGGTGTGTCTGCTTTCTTGGTTGTGTCCATTGTTACCTTGTAATAGAAACCCTTCTCCTTTTCCTATGGCTTCGGCTAGGTAGCGCTAAGTACCTGACATCAGAAGAGAAATCAGGAGACGTCACCTGGCCTCTCCATTTCCGTGTTTCAGGCTCATTATGTTTTCCATTTCCTCTCCCTCTCAGGGTTCTGTTAGACTTCCTCAGCCAGAATGAAGCTTACATAGCATATTACCACATAAGGGACAAGTGCTTTGGTTTGTTCATAGTTGATGTTGTAGGTATGTTCATAATGATGGAGGATGTCAGCCCATCAGTGGGTCCGTAGCCAATAGCATTCCAAGGGTCAGAGCTGAGGAATAAATAGCTGAGTCATCACAGGCTCTATCTTCCCCCACCTGGCCCTGTTCACAGTGAAGTTTTATCCAGTGTGTGCCATCTGGATTTGCTAAACTGTGATAGAGTTCTTAAAATTTTGAGATCTTAGTTGCCATAGATAATATTCACTTGTAGTCAGTAAAGCTAAATTTTTTGCGGTAGTTTTGAACTTTGGCCTTCTATTAGAGCTGCTAAGGTGCAGTCCTCTGTTGAAATCTGTCTTTCTTGTCTTTACCTGATCAGTTTTAATCCATGAGTCCCGTTCACAGCTGGGTTGGCTACTCTCTGCACATCTCCTCCTCTCACCTGCTTGTCTTTGCAAATGGCGAATTCTAGAAAATATCCCCTCCAGGAACTTTCCTCGGTCTTTGTCAGGTTCAGCTAATGGGAAACGTTGGGTGAAGACCAAAGGGGCATGCCTAGACATTCTTTTACTGGTCCTAAACCCACCGAAGGTCCTATCTCTAGGACACTCCGCACACAGTGGTCTCAACATCTATACTGGCTCCATATCCTTTACTGACTACATTTTCCCCATTTTCCCAGATCAGTTTTCCCAGCTCCAGTTTTATATGTAGTGAAGCTGATCCGTTGGGTTGCTTTCCAGGTGTTTTAGTCTGGGCTAACAGGTCCAGTATCTATGCTCTAATACATTATATTCCTTCCTCCCGTAGGTGGCCCAGACTCTGGGTTACCTTGCCTCTGTTGTTTTCTGTGTGTTCAACCAATTCCTTTCCAGCTGATTCTGCTGTTTATTTTTGTCTACAGGGGTGGCCTGTATGAGCTCTTTCCCTGACTTGACTGTGAATCAGAGGCAGAGATGATAATTGTAAACTGGTCATCATCAGCCAGTGTGACAGACTGCAACCCCAACTTTAAAAAATACTTAGAAAAAGCAGAGTGGTTTGAACCTCACTTCTAAGAATGAAAAATTATGTAGTAAGGAGGAGAGCAGGTCCTTTTGTTCCATCCCACCTGGCTAGCTTATACCTGGAATAATCACACAGAAATTGTATTAATTAAATCACTGCTGGCCCATTAGTTCTAACCCCTTATTGGCTCTCACATATTAGTTTAAGCCATCTCCATTAATGTGTATTGCCACTTGACTGTGGCTTACCGGCATGAGTCTAACCAGCATCCATCTTGGGCAGGAGAACCATGGCGTCTGCCACACTGCCCTTCTTCCCGGTATTCTGTTCTGACTACTCCACCTACCTAAGTGCTGCCCTATCAAAAGGCCAAGGCAGTTTCTTTATTCAACCAATGAAAGCAACGCATACACAGAAGAACCTCCTACCCAAAATTATGCTAAGAGAGCACCATTTTGTGACAAAGAGCTGATAAGATTTAAACCCTTTTCAAAAGGCAATACCACTAGCTGGGTGGTGGTGGGTAGTGGTGCAGACCCGTAGAGGACAAAGCCAGCCTGGTCTGGTCTACAGAGCTCGTTCCAGGACTGCCAGGACTATACAGAGAAACCCTGTCTCAAAAAGATAGAACAAAACAACAGCAAACAGGCAATGCCTCACATCATAAGGAAGTTAGTTTTTCAGTAAATAAAAATTATAGTTGAATCTCAGAAA
The DNA here is from genome assembly GCF_903992535.2 of Arvicola amphibius. Taxonomy (NCBI): domain Eukaryota; kingdom Metazoa; phylum Chordata; class Mammalia; order Rodentia; family Cricetidae; genus Arvicola; species Arvicola amphibius. The sequence continues at coordinate 135,870,609 of NC_052053.1, forward strand.
CATACTAAAAGGAAATCTATTGGTCAGCATTTTGCCAATTGTAAAGAAGATAAGATAGCCCAGAGGCTGTAGTTCCAGTAATATAAAAACTGAGAATAGTGTATGAAGTGTGTATGTTATTGACCTATCATAATGCATGCTATATGGATCCTGAGTGTATAAAAAACCAGAATATATATTTGAGCCTATTAGGTTATTACTTATATTTCTAACAGAGGTAGAATAGAGAAGATGTAGATGCTCACAGTCTAAGAAGGGAACAACAAAGGCTATTTTTTCAGTTGTTTAATGGTATTTGCATGTGTTGTATAATAAGCTTTTGGGATTATTCTTTTAATAAATGCATGCCAGTCTGAATGTAACCTTGTCTATGTACAGGAGCATCATTTCCACCTGACAACAGGCAACTGCATAAGGTAGGAATAACTCTCAAAAGTCAAAAGTAAAATGAATAAACCGGGCAAGAAGAAAACTTCAAAAGCATTGAAGAGGCTCACTGAAGAGGGTCCATGGAACATGAATGAGAACAGGAAAAGTGTTTAACACCGTTAGCCTTCAGGCAGATGATAATCTCAGATGAAACAGTAATGCATGCCTGTTAGAACAGCTACAAGTAAAAATAAAAAATGACAATACCAAATTCAGGGTATCATTCAAAGAAATCAATTCTCACACCTTGTTTGTGGGTATGTAAAATGATACTGTCATTCCGGAGACTTTTCCGCTATATGTTAAGATACATAAATTATATTTTCCATTTCATCCAGTAGATACATATCTGGGAATCTAACCAACAGATATGAAAGTGTAGATACACACACAAAAACAACACACAGTCATTCTCTACAGTTTGTAATTGTCTCAAACAGTAAACATCCATGGTCCCTTGAAGAATGGGCTAATAGCTTAAGAAACGATAATGCATCTGAAACAGTTACTTCTTGGCAATGGAACTCAGTGGTCTGAGGCTCCAGGCAGCAGATGGGTCGGATCTCAGGGGTGTAATGAACTTCAAATATGGAATTCTGAGAGGAGGGGAAGGGTGCGGGATATCTCTGTGGCTGTTTGGGTTGAGAAAGCACAAATTAAGTTCCAACAACCACATGGAGAAGTCTGTAGATGCACAAATTAAGTTCAAGTAGATTGTACAGGTAGATAGTGCCTGTAGGTAGGCTGATGTATGAATTGGGAGTTCAGGAGTTGGCTTCTGACCAGAGATGTATATCTGAGATAATCGCCATAACCCTAGATGAGCTCAGGGAGAAAGGGACTGTAGATAAAGACGAGGACCAATGCAGAAACCAGGAGCTACAGAATTAAGAGATCTGGGAGTCGAGAAGCAGAGACACAGACCAGGAAAGAACAGCTACTGAGGTAGAGGAAAAGTGCGTGTCTTGTCCTCCTGATCGAGCAAAGACACCAGAGAAAGCACGCCCTTGCTAAACACATGGCCGAGCATCAACGCAAGTGCATGTGAAGGATTTGATAATCTGTTGTACCCCCTTATTTTTATACTATTTTATACCGACAAACAAGGTCACTTTTTGTTCAGAATTTGGACTGCTGAGAAAACGTTTTGTTTTTGTTGCTTAAGTTTCAAAGAACCAGCATTGCTTCATTTTTTTTAAAAATAAAAGCTAGGTTAGCCATTTTTCTGGGGTGATTGCCGATTTGTGCAGCAGGTGCTGTTGTGCTGTGTTGGTGAGACATTGTTGGGCTCATTGCAGGACACCAAATGCAAATTCAGTGTTTGGCTGTGCATTCTTTTGTGCATTGCTGTGTCATGGAGAAAATAATCTTCTGCTCTTTATTATAATCATGTTTGTTCTTATAGCATATTATATAAAGTATATGTCTTTCCTTTATTTTCTTTTGTGCCCAGGCATGTAAAAAGACTTTTAGTGTTTGCTGGAATTGTCAAATTATCCTTTGTGATAACTCTGGTTAAGATTATGCATGCACAAATGAGTTTCAGGCTGTGACTAATATGAAAATTTATAGTCCTGATTTATTATGTCTATATGTTTTATTTAAGGACATCAAATATTTATATAACAAGTGCATATAGGATGACAGGTAAAAATATAAATTATTAGTAAAATACTTGTATGAGCTTACAAAGTGAGCATCCTATTCAGATTTTCTTTTCTTTGAACCTTAAAGATATTTGGTAGTTCATTTGCATATGCTATGTGTGCTTCGGTTGTCTCTTGTCTGTGTTCTGGAATGCAGGCTTCTATGTTTTATCAGTTCATTTTGTAGACTCCACAGTGGCCACAACTTAGTGCATCAAAGTGAGAAAAGAGAGGAAAAGCATGAAGGAAAGAGAGAGAGAAAGGAGGGAAGGAGGGAGGGAGGGAGGGAGGAAGGAAGGAAGAAAAAAGAAAAAGAAAAAATATACTAAAACCCTGTGCAAGCAGACTGCCGAGAACAGAGCTGAATAAACAGTTTCCCTTTGTGCAATGGCTGCTCAGGCTCAGCTGAAGCTGCCGCTGCCTTTTGAGGAAGAGAAAATAATGACCAAGATGCAGTGCACCCCTTCCCCCACTGGCATGTCTTGCACTTCTTCGTTTGGAATGCGGCTGTACCTGGGAGCATGGCATGCTTTCTTTACCACAGTGGATAGAAACCCTGAGCCAGATTTACAGCCCATCTTGCTCTAAGAAGCTGGTTTAAATGGATTGTTTAGAGAGAAATTCAATTAGCACCCCTGGAGGAGTGAGCTGTTCTGGGCATGAAAGCGTGTGTAATGTGTAGGGTTATCATCAGGGAGAAGATGACTCTCCCAGATGACATTCTGTCAGTAGAAAACGTGAAAATACACCAGCTTTAAAGCCCTTTCCAATCCAAGTGTCTTGGAAGCAAGGTAGAGTCAAGACTGGCTGAATTAACTCTCTGTACTTTTCATTTTGTCTTTCATTTCTGAACTAGATGTTTTGAGAGAGACTAGCTGAGCCACAAAGGCGTGGACCAAGTGCTGTGAGTGTGCACATTTGTGTGTGTGTGCGCATGCGTGCATATGTGGTGTTTGTGTGTATGCATGTACACATGTGTGTTTGTGCATGTATGTGTGCATGCCTGTGTGGGCGCGCACATATGTGTGTGTGTGTGCGCTCGCGCGTGCTGTATAAAGCCTTGTGTGCTTTGGCATGGCCTCTGCCAGCAGCCAGCAGGAAGCCTCCAGGGCCAGGACTGCTTTCATCCTCTATTACACCCTCACAAGCTTCCTGCTTTACGATAATTCTGAAACCTAATGCCCCTGCTCCTTTTAACTCAGAACTGTGTTTATTTGCCTGTGGCCTGTTTCATTGTAAAATAAACATCTTAAAAATCCTATGTTTGGGGGATGCCTTTTTCCCTAAGAACAGTATGGTTGTCTTAGAGACTAAACGGCTGTGCTTTAATGATGTGTAAAAATTCAGTAAAAAATAAATGATAGCAATTTTGTTTTAAGAAGAAACTTTTAAAGGCAATCCATGCTAGAGACTTCAAAAAGTCAAACCAAACAATTGAGAACAAGCTGTACCTGTGAGAACTCATCTGCACGTTCCACGGTGAGCTTGGCCTTAGTCTTCAGAAGTGCATGCTTTGGTCTCGTGACCACTGCTTGGGCCATTTCAATTACAGTTCTTTAAAGAGACGTCTTCATGGACTTTGACTGTGTCTAAGAATTTCCCCCCTGTAACATGTGAGGGAAAGAAAGCTGGTTCGTTCTCTGTGCCAGCATCAATGGCTAGATAGGTGAGTGCTCTCGATTTTGCTTTTCCAGCGGCAGCTGCAGGCTCGGCGTTTCTTAGCAGTATTTGTGGCAAAGTATAATACCAGCAAGAGAGCCACCATTGAGCTCTGTGCATTGTGCTGACTTTAAATCACACTAATTCTCCGGTTAATCCAACTGAGGCCCCCTGTAATTTTATATTTGCAACGTCTGTGTGTTCTTGGGCACCAAGAGTAACAGATGCGTGAATTACACTCCTGTTCTCAAGGGACTCAGGACACATGCTGGCCCTTCTGCTGTGATTGTCTTCAACTGTCTTCACCCTTCCTTTCCCTCATAACTTCTGTTTAATCCTTGGGGGTAAGCCATACTGTTGCTAAGGATACTTTATGAACCTTAGTCCTGGACTGGGCTAGACGACCCTTAACATTGTCCTTGTAAATCCTGGGTGTGATCACCATGTGCATACCCAGCTGGAATCATCTCTTATCGGTTGAGTTTAGCTGTTCTTCCTCATTCTGTTAGTTACTTTTCTTTTTTCTGTGGAAGAGAAACTGACAACCACCACCTGTGGGAGGAAAGACGTGTCTGGGCTCATGGCTCTGGATGTTGTGTCCTCTATGGAAAGGCGGACATGATGGAACAGCTCCGTGTCGCTCAGAGCTTCAGGCAGGAGCTTCTGACATCACTGACCGTCAGAAAACATAGAGATCTCGCTGGAGAAGCTTCCAGTTCTAAACCTTAATGTCCACCCCCAGTGCCCCATGTCTACCAGCTAGTCTCTATATTCTAAATATTCCACAACCTCCGAACAACCACATCACCTGGAGACCAAGTGTTCAAAAACGCAGCACAGTGAGGCACGTGAGGAACGTTGTTGTGTTCAAATCGTAGCCCTTCACTGGTTCAATTTTCTGTGTATAGGACAAACTCAGCCAACTGACCCGAATCGGTTAGATAAGTGATATATGCACATGAAGTTCTATGGTTTCATTGTTTCCTGACATCAGATTAAAACTGTGTTCAAAAGTCTCCTTTAATGTTTAACGTTAGTCATTTTTTCAAAACTTTCTCATGCTCTACTGCTGGAAATGTAATTTGGTCCAATGCTTTTGGAAAGCCATTTGGCAGTAGGTATCAAGAGATTTACAAGTTCATGGCATTTGATTCATTGATTCCATTTCTGGGAACCTCTCCTAAGGAAACAATTCTAATTATAGAAAATGCCTTACACACAGAAATCTCCATTTCAGCAGTGCTACTTGTGGCAAAGGATTGTACAGTCCTCCCCAAGTCTGATACTAAAGTTGGAGCCATTACTAATTATTGACACACTGTTCTATTGGCTAATTTGGGGCAATTAAAGGGAATTGTGTGAGAGTCGTTTATGTCCTTTAGATGAGACAATGCTGGTGGATATTATTGACAGTAGAAATAATGGAAAATAATTTTAATACAAAAAGTACTGTGAATGGTATCTTATTCTATTATACACACATTCAAACTCGTGTATACAGATACTTTAGGCTAAAAGATCCAATTGTTGATTACATTTTCTGATTTTTATTTGCATTTCCTACTTTTGCCAAACATATTCTGTAGGTTTGATCCTAAATGACACTTAAAAGTAACAAACTAAAAGAATTTTAAATGTCTGTCAGTAAAAATATCATGAAATTAATCACTATGAGTTTATGGCTTAGATCATCTCATCAGGTTTATAGACAGCTTTAGTTTTTATAACATGGTAATAAGTGCGTTATCATACTTAAAAGACCAAGATGAAAAGTGTTTTACACTTGTTGGTCTCATAGTATGTAGACTTCAAATATGAATCTCACATTGTTTATAGATGGTAAAAGTCATGTTTCCGTTTTTCTTATATTTTTTGTTTGTTTTCTATGATAAAAAATACAGTGACTTTTAATTAGAGAAAATAAGTCATCAAAAATTTTGTCCCCAGGTGTGGTGTATACTTCTGTAATATCTGCATTTGGAAAGTGGCAGCAGGATGGTCAGAAGTTCAAGGCCAGCCTAGGCTATATAAAATCCTGTATATGTGTATATCTAAATCCAGTCATGGTAGAACATGCTGTAATTCCAGCTCTTGACAGGGGAAGGCTGAAGGATAAGGATGTCAAAATCATGCTGGACTACAAAGATGGTGTGAGCTTCTCCCAAGCTATAAGCTGCCTAAGATCCTACCTTTGAAAAGAAAAGAAAGAGGAAGAAAGGAAGGAGGGATGAAAAGAAAGGAGAGAGAGAGAAAGAGAGAAAGAGAGAGAGAGAGAGAGACAGAGAGAGAGAGAGGAAAAATTCTATAATAAAAGCTCCCTCCCTGTTCCAAAATTACAGGTTATTCTTGCAGACTCTCAGCAATCTTTCCTCCTCAAATCATGGCTGCATTAAATAAAATTACTGTTCTAGGCTGCACTTCTAGGGTGGGGTCATGTTATGTCTTCTGTAACTATAGCAAGAAATCGTCAAATTTCCTGTAGATGGAAACAGTAGTTAGCATTTGTGTGTCTTAAGCATAGAAGCAGTGGTCTATCGGTCATGTTGCAATGGTACCGTGAGGTGGTAGGACCTCCAGGAGGCATGGGGCAGTGGGAGATCCTGAGGGCAGGACGTTTAGAGAAGAAGAGCACTCTGCACTCTGACTTTGAGATTGATTATCAGTTACAGAGAGCAGGACAGTGAGGGCGCACTACATTTGCCAGTGCTGCCAGATGCCACCACACATTTAGCCCAAATGTGATGCCCTCTGCCATGCTGTGGCCCAGCAGGTGGCCTTTGACGCAGGTGGCTACGTGAGTGTAGATTCTATAATTTCCAGAACCATGAGCCAAAATAAAGCCCCTGGCTTTTCAAATCAGACTGCGGTATTTTGCTGTAGCCACTCAGAATAGGCAAAGGCAGATGGATTCCTTGGCCTTGCTTTTCATTAAGCCATTCTCTCACTCTTTCAGTCTATGCTTATGCGCTGAGATGAATGAGGGACTCATGGAAAAGCAATGCAAAGGAAAAAATATCCAAAATTGTGACTTTTCTCACTGTTGAGCTTGAGATGTTTAAGAATATTAAAACATGTAACAACCATGGTGTGATCGTAACGATAACTATGTCATCAGAAATCCAAAGTGGGCTAGTGCAGTAGATCAGCTGGTCAAGACACTTGCAGCCAAGCTTGATGAAGTGACTTCTGTCCCCAGGATCTACACTGTGGTAGGACAGAACTGAGGCACACACCCCTACCGCAGATCTCTACATTCAAGCCTTGACACACACACACACACCCAACGCATACACACCCATAAACAAACAAAAAAAAATGTGTTGAAAAAGTCCAGAGCATCTTCCTGTCTAAATAATATTTGCTGGTTTTCCAGATGTTCTCTTGATCCTTAATTAGATTCCCTGATTTCTGCCTCATTCCGTCTTGGAAGCCAGCAGCCAAACTCCACATATGGAAAAGTGTTTCCCTGGAAGTAAATTGAAGATTTTAAATTTTACTGTCACTTATGTTGATATTTAACTCAATAAAACTTCTGTTTCTCACTGTTTCCCCACACATTTTTATGCGTCTGTTAAAATTTTGGTAATAGTTCCTAATTCCATAGAAGATGAGATAGGTTTTGAAGGACTTTAAGGAAGATGGGATAAATTACTCATGGGGTTACTAAATAAATGCAGTAATTAGTGTCTGATTTCCTAGTGGCTTAGGCAGTCTTTCTAAAAGTTTGTTTTCTGTGTGGTACATTAAGAAAGATATTAATATTTCTGTTCATTTAGAATTTCTGGATAGGATCTCATGAGAAAATCAACCTGGCAATGAGTCACGAAGAAATCCACTAGACTCAAGAAGGATGCTCAAGCAAGCTATAGCATTTAAATTCAAGCTAAGAAAAAATTATGTGCTCAAATTTTCAGCTCCTTTAGCAACAAATATGCTTATGGCTACTTTGAAATTAGGAGAAGCTCTTTTGGATTCCTGTTAGTTTAGCATTTTAGGTCTGTTCTCTGTGAGGCCCCAGTTTACAGATGTAGAGTAAGGGACGTTCTGTGGAAGTTTTCAGATTCTTATCCCACAGCTTTGTCAACTTCAAAACAACTTTATCTCTAACATGAACCTTCGTGATATATTTTAAATTCATCTCTTTCTCAATTTTCTCTATTGCATATGTAAATAAAAAATAAAGTGCCTAGCAGGTTCATAATCTTATGTCAGCATCTGTCTTATATATAATACAGTGAAACATAGAAATAGTGTGTCACTATACATGTGAAGGGTATTTAGAACAAGTGAATATGGTCTCCAGGACCAGCGTCTTGAGGCACAGAGTGAGAAGGAGAAAGCCTGGCTTTCTTTTGTTTCTTTTCCCGTTGAAGTGTTTTGCCACAAACATACTGTTACTTTTGTAATTTAAAACAAGAATATAAAAGTTTTATTTATTCACATGCTAACTGTTGTTTTACATTGTTTTTTTTTTTTGTATTTTAGGGGCTTGGTAAATATTTAGTTGAACTTCATCATGTAGTTACAATTATATTTCTTTTTACAAGTGAGCCCACCAGCTGCTGAACTTGAAAGAATCCGGCATTTATAAGTTTTTAACAATATATGAGACCAGAATAAACAAGCACCAGCGATAAAAACATTTTTAAAAGCTGTTTAAAGAACGTTTGCATGTTCGGTAGGCTTCAGGCTTCAAATACAGAAGGCATTTCTCTTCATTTAAACAGGGGGCCCTGGGGAAGTCCGTGCAGTCAGCCATCCTTTAGATCAATCCTTGTTTGTAGTTATTCTTCATACGTTTTCAGTATTTCATTTAGGAATCGTCAGAAAACACATCCATTTCTTCCAGTCCGAAATTCAAATAAACACGGATCTCTTTGGATAGCTTACTTGCAGTCACTCACGCTGCCTTGGAGAGTAAGAGGTGGTGACAGGGATGATGTCCCAGGACTTTCCTGCTGCCGGTGTCAGCTTACAGTCACAGTCACAGTCACAGAGCAGGCCTTTCCCCCAAATCTGCACAGCACAGTCTGTGGACAGAGACTGAGGTCGCACCAGCCACATGTGTTACTGTTTCTTTTAATCCTCTCACACTAAGATTGGGCCCACATTTCTTTCCTTTTGGGTGACTGTTGTTCATAATTGCTATTAGAGTGTTTATATTAATTATGTGGGTTTGGTAGGATGTTATGAGCAAGCCAACCTTAATGTCTTTCACCTCTGCTCACTGCAACTATTACTGTGGGAAAAGTCAGACCCTCCACTGGGGGTGACGCGAGGGCCCCATGTCCTGTCTGACACATTAAGAGGTAACAATCTTCAAGCCACATTGGCTTTAGATAATTTCATGACTGGAATTCTACGTGTAGCTGCTAAGCTTTATTCCAAGTATAAAGACATCACCCTCTTCCTGGCTGAGGTCTGCCATGTGTGGATTTCCATGACTAGCCTCGTTGTTTGTTTGCATGCTCGGTCCCTGATCTCCAGCTCAGTCAAGTTCTTCTCATGGTGAAGGTGGGGAAAGAAGCGCAGAGGTAGGAAATGCATCACTGCGCAGAGGTAGGAAACGCGTCACTGCTCAGAGGTAGGAAACGCGTCACTGCGCAGAGGTAGGAAATGCATCACTGCGCAGAGGTAGGAAACACGTCACTGCTCAGAGGTAGGAAACGCGTCACTGCGCAGAGGTAGGAAACGCATCACTGCGCAGAGATAGGAAACACGTCACTGCTCAGAGATAGGAAACGCATCACTGCGCAGAGGTAGGAAACGCATCACTGCGCAGAGGTAGGAAACGCATCACTGCGCAGAGGTAGAAAACGCGTCACTGCGCAGAGGTAGGAAATGCACAAGCAAGGCGCTGCCCTGCTTTGGACCAATAACCAGCTCTTTGTCTGGCGGGGCACCTCTTACAGTATATTCACTTCCAGTTTCCTGTCCTCTGCGGCCTTAGTTTCTTCTTCTTCACGCTAGCCATTATTAGCCAGCAGACTTATGTGCAGTGTACAGTTCCTGATCAAGTTGCCCCATCATCCTGCATGTCTTACATGGGCAAATTCTAAGATAGTCCCAGGCTATTTGTTATGTTTCCTTTGGCTGCTGGCCCCATACAGGTCCCATGACACGTACTTTAGATCCCTTCTGAGCTAAAACATCCTTTCCCAAGTGGGTTCTTCATGCCCTTGATGTTCACCCTTTGTATTTCTCAAGCTTGTGTCGGAAAGCAGTCTACACATGCCAGGCTCTCTCATCACACTTGGAAGTGTGTTTCACTGGTCTCACAGCATGCTAAAGGGGAGAGGGAACACGCGGGAACTCTCAGGGCATCCTCTGTCCCCTTGGCTACTTTTCCTTGCACCTCTTTCATATTACAGAAGCTTTGAGTAGCCTAAGGTCTCCACGGCGTTTTTTTTTTTTTTTTTGTTTTTTTTTTTTATTATTTATTCCATATCCTGCATAGTTGGTCTGGGATATGGAAGTAGTTGATACCTACTTAACAACTGTTGAGAAACAACTTTGTAGATATAACTTTTCCAAAATGCATGTCACCTGCCTGATGTCTTCTGCAATCGTTTTCTGAAGTCTGATGTTTATATTCACGTGTTAGTAGAAGTAACCCTGCTACACTTCACAAATATAAGCCCAGATGTCAACGTTAGAGATCATGTTGACCCAAATCTCAGATTCTTCCTACTTCTTTGGACTGTTTGTTCATCACCTGATGGATAACTCACAGCAGGTTGTGACGTCTGCAGGAGAATGGACAGTTATGAGCACATTTCCCTTCTACTCTAGAAGCTCAATCAGTGCTCCCTTTTCAAGAGGCACACTTCTTATTGTAACGATCGTTTTAATATTTTCAAAAAATATAAAGGTCCATATGCTTAATGGCTTAAAATTTAATTTCCAGACTGTTTCAGACTAATCGGACAGATGTTTACATGTATGTTATATGTCAGTGTAGAGACACTGGGCATGAAACCTAAGTCCCTCTTACTAAGAAGTAGAGAACTAAACAGCAAACCCCCCAAAGAGTTGTAGAAAACAAGGAAAGGAGCTCTCAAGAGACCAGCAGGTGTTGTTTCACAGAGAACAATCGCTCATTTGCATTGGTGTCTTAGCCTCCTTCTAACTATGGCGATATTAGCCCTGGGTTCTTCGCACAGCCAGCACTGGCCACTCTACACCACTTTCTTTGTCTGTCTCCTGACTGCCGCTGGCTTTCCTGGGTGAAGCCAACTCCACACCCTTGCGGTGCAGCATGCTTGGGTGCTCTGTATGTTTCTCCAACCTACACTTCCTCAAGGTAATACAGTTGGATGTTCGTGTTGTGTTTCTGAGCTCAGGTCAATGGTTTGGAATATAGCAGATCCTCTGTCTTTGTTGAATGGGTGAATATACATTTTAAGCTGCCTTTCTAAGGGTGTACTCTGTATTGCAAGAGGGGAAGATAATTGGCTGTGAAATATTTTGATGTTGTGGGAATTGTGGGTAACACATGGACCACTCACCCACAGTCAGGAAGGGCAATTAGTAGGTTGAGGAAGGAGCTTGTTAAGGAGAGGCGGTGGATGAATACAGAGGACTTTGGAATCACACACCAGGATTAGAAGTAGGTAACAGAGTCATAGGAAGCCCCTGATCCCACTGTTAGGAGTCTCACAAGAAGGCCATCCTACACAACAGTCACATATATGCAGAGGGCTTATGTCAGGCCCATGTTGGTTCCTGGTTATCAATTCAGTCTTTTTGAGCCCCTGTGAGCCAGCTGATTCTGTGGGGTTTTTTTTTTGACCCCTCTGGCTCCTACAATCCTTCCTACCCCCTTCTACAGGACTTTCTGACTTCCACCTAATGTTTGACTGTGGGTCTTTGCATCTGCTTCCATCAGTTGCTAGATGAAGTCTCTCTCTTACCATTGGGCTAGGCATCAATCTATGAGTATAGCAGAATACCATTAGGAATCATTTCATTGACTTGTTTTAATTGTCAGTCATCTTTGGGTCCATTGTAGTTCTCTGGGTCCTGATGCGCCCGGCAGTGGCAGGGGTAAGCTCCCTCTCATGGTATTCATCTTATGCTGTACCAGTGGGGTTGGCTACAGACCACTCCCACAGTTTCTGCACCAACTGAACCCCAACACATCTTATACGCAGGACAAATTGTAGGTCTCATCTTTGCTCTAGGCTTTGGAAAGTGGTGACCTGGCCAAAGCACCAAAGATCACCATCGCCATTCTGTGGTATAGCATGACTTCCTGAGGATCTGAAGTACTGCTCAAAGGAGCAGTAAAGTGAAACCTGTTTCCTTCCTTGATTGAAAGGTCTATTGCTTGAGGGAAAGGAGCTGGTAACTGGGGGCAATTGTGCCTTCTCTCTGAACCACAAGAGCTTCCTCCACATGGACTGTAGGTACTAGTATGCATTCAAGAACAAAAATTACTTTTACCACTAGAGAGAGACCAAACGCTCTTACAAAGCACTGAACAACTTTCATTGCCATGTTTAAAAATTTCTGTAGGAAATACAGTATAATAGTTTCCAAGTAATTATCTTTGAAGGTGAAAAAGTATTTTGTTTAATCTATTGATCTTTTGTTACTTCTAGATCTCAGTGTAGTTAAAAAAAACATAGTGAAGTTGTTAATTAAAGCAAATTTACCCACGTAAAGTACTGGAAATTCTCAGGGATTGAGAGCACGTATTGCCCTTGTATGGGACCTGAGTTCAGCGCCCAGTGCTCACATCATACAGCTCACAGTTGCCTAACCCCCCAGTTCACCCCCAGATCTAGGGATCCTATACCCTCCTCTGGATTCCATGGGCACCTTTTCTATGCCTGCACACAGACACATGCATATACATGCTATTTAAAAATGAAAATTTGAAGTACACAGCTTGAATATAGATACATCATTGACCAATCATGATCACAACCCAATATTGACTATTGTTTTTCTCTCTAAACGAAAAGCCACACACTTTAGCAACCAATCCTTTGTTGGAAGAAGGGTCACTTGTTCATCCTGGCCACCCAGAACTAAAATAGCTATACAGAAAACTGTATTAATTAAAACACTGCTTGGCTCCTTAGCTCTAGATTCTTATTGGCTAACTCTTACGTCTTAATTTAACGTATTTCTATTAATCTGTGTATTGCCACATGGCAGTGGCTTACTGGGTAAAATTCCCAGCATCTGTCTCTGGTGGCTCCATGGCATCTCCCTCTCCACCTTACTTCTTACAGCATTCAGTCCAGTTTTCCCTGCCTACCTAAGTTCGGCCCTCTCAATAGGCCAAGTTTCTTTATTCATTACCCAGTAAAAGCAACACATAGACAGAAGGCCTCCCACAACAATCCCTCAGCTCTGAACAGTCACTACCCACTTTTTATGCTTCCGTGTTTGCCTACTGTTGACATTTGGAAGGAACAGAATCAGGATATGGGAACTTTCTCATTGATTTGTTTCATTGGCTTGGTAACTGTTTATAAGGTTCATCTTTATTATCACATGAATAAATACTTTGTTCATTTTTTTTAGTAATCAATAATATTATCTTCTAAGCATTTGCCACTTTTATTTATTCCTTTACAAGTTTGTAGATGTTTGGATACTTCTACAATTGACTTGTTATGTAAATATTTATGTTTTGAAAGTTGAAATCATGTGTATTTTTTCTCGGTGTATGGTTGTATTTTTGTTTCTCTTGTGCATACCCTGAAGGAACTCATTGGGAAGTAAGTAGCTGACAGCATTTGTTAGTATGTGCTTTCTATACTCCATGGTGATGTATATACACTGGTATTTCATTGTGGTTTGTGTGCATTTCTCTGAGACTAATAAGGCTCAAGTACTTTTCAAGTCTGTATTGCTCTTTTATATAGAAAATTGTCCTCTTAAGTCTGTTGCTTGTTTTTAATTGGGTTGTTTGTATTCTGTTGTTGAATTATATGAGATTGTTTAACGTGCATTTGATAGATAGATACACAGCTTAAACATTGTTGCCTTCCATTCTGTGGGTTGCTGGTAATGTGTTCAGGAACATCTGTTGATTCTGCTGTAGTGAAATGCACCTATTTCCTCTGGACACCTACCTGTGTTTTTGGTTTTGTTAATTTTTTCTTGTGTTGTCTTCCTGAACTTGAGAGTTATGGTTCTGAAATTTTTGATACATGATCCACTTGAGTTAGTGCTTTATGCATACATTTATTTGACTTCATGGTCTATCATGAATTGTTAATATGACTGTCAATTGTCTGTAAAAATAAAAGGTTTTCTCTATACTGCTGTAAAATGCTCCATTAAATTACAATTATTGGATTTTAAGGGGGACTTTATTTTTAATTTTCTCCTTTGTCATCCTCACAAATACCTTAAAAAATGCCCCAAGCTCTCTGCCATGTTGTACTTCATGCTTTTGATAGCCATTTGGTCTCTACTCCTGCTCCTTCTAGTTGAGTTACCATATCTGTACTAATATTTTATTAATATAATTTATTGAAATACTACCAGTGCTTACGTTTTTAAATTGTGCTTCTTTTTGGTCTTAAAATTTTTAGGAAGTTCCTTTCTCCAGAACATTATTATTATAAATTCAACTTCAAGCTTTTATTTTTCTATGTTCCCATACCATTTTAAATAGTGTTTATGAGTTATGGCTAAGTCTCATCTGCATCTCAAGTGCACAGGTATTGATTAAACACGTGTCTTTTGAAAACTGCCCCCTGGTATTTTTTAGCATACAATTTACAACTGGGAGTCTGAATGTTTTCCAAAGAGATATTATTCTAGAATATTTTTTTCTTAACATCTTAATATCCACATTTGTCTTTCTTGGAAGATGACTTCGTCAGCATCTTACTAGGGGCAGCTTGCTGTGTCTGCCATTGTTAGTTGGGCCAGCATACGTCCAAAGCAGTGGGGATGAGAAAAACAGCATTGACTTGCATCCAAATGAGAGCGCATCCCTTCCATTCGTGAACAGGACTCAGTAGCCGTCCTGTGTGGGGTATGTCTAGAAAACAGCAGGATTCTCACCACTTCAGCCAACAAAGGAAACATAGGTGCATTTGGAAGCAGCGAAACTGAAATAATAAGAACAAATTGGAGATGTTTCTGTAAGCACCTCAAAGTAAAACCATAGTCTATGTTAACCAAAACAGGAAATATTTACATAATTATGATGTGGACAACTTGTTTTCAGTGATACCTTTGCAATCCGGTGTTTCTTTATTAAGTGATGTATCTGCCCTCAAATATTCATCACATTTAATGGGATCAGAATAGTGTTGTGGACTGTTTCCTCAAAATGTGTCTTATATTGGTCTATGGTATAATATATTAAATTAGAAAAAATTATTGTTTTTTAATAAGTAATGAGGTATAAAAAGTCCTATTTTTGTGCATTTTTCTTTCCTGTGAGTCAACTCCTTCAGAAAAAGATATCTTCTCACTGCAGCAGAGAAAGGAAAAGCAAGTTTGCTGTTCATAGCTGAGGGTTTCATGGGCAGTTTCCTAACAGTACAATTGAGGAATGAAACTGTTTTGACTAGAATTGAGTTTTATATCTCAAGCCAAGTCTGTGCTAGCATGATTTTCAATGGAACAGTGTATTACCTGAGGATTGTGAGAGTCATTCTCTACTGTTGCTTATATGGTGAGTGGGGTCCTTTTTAGGACCACTGGGACGAGGAGCTTCCAGTTCATCACAGATTGTTGTTTTCCCCGTAGAAGTCAATGGAGGCAACAGTGAACACTCTCTGAAGATAGAATTTCGAACAAAGATTTAAAACATGAACAGTGCACATATGTGTAATACACACATGTAATTTTGCGGGTGGGAAAGAAGGAATCTTGGCACTAGAGAGAAACTTGCTGATCACAGCCTCTGCTCTTGGCTTTAGTTGATTTATCTATGAGGAACCCAGGAATCAGGATCAGGACTGAGACTACAGACGCCTATGGTTTTTCTGTCACCGTCCTCCTCCTCAGTCTGTGGGCAAACTGTGAGAATTAGCCAATAATTAAGAGAACAGATGACAAGATATTGGCATTAGCCAGCAATTTGAAAGAAGGTTGATAGGGAGGCCAATTGATGCCTTCTGGACAGAAAAAGAAATACGAAGAAAGAGATTGAGGAAAAAAGAGAAAGCATTTTCACACATTAAAGTTGGAAACTTGGCTTGCACACTTAGTTCTGTTGGAAGCTAGGCTTTCACACTTCATCCTGTTGGAAGCTGGGCTTGCACACTCAGTCATGTTGGAAGCTGGGTTTGCACACTTAGTCCAGTAGGAAGCTGGACTTGAATACATACTCCAGTTGGAAGCTGGGCTTGCACACTTAGCCCTGTTGGAAGCTGGGCTTGAACACTTAGGCCTGCTAGAAGCTGGGCTTGCACACTTAGGCCTGTTGGAAGCTGGGCTTGCACACTTAGGCCTGTATAGCTCATTCCGCCCGTCTGTGCTCTATGAGCCACCATACAGTTCATGAACCAGGCAAGGGGCTGGAGATTGAAACATACAAACACACAGAGACGGAGACACGGGTCATCCTTAAAACAGGAATGCCCCAAGAATGCCCCAAGAATGCCCCCTTTATTGTGTCCAGGGGCAGCTTATATAGGGATAGCCACACTCCAGCCAAGTGCACCAGAAACCATTCACCTGCGATCAGGAACTCCTAAGGGTCTCCTGCTCAGAGCAGCTGTAGGTACTCAGATCAGGGGAAAACAAGTTGTTTACAAGAAATGCAGGACCTGGGGGCTCACAGCTCCCAACAGAACTGCTGGAAGCTGGACTTACACACTTAGTCCTATTGGAAGCTGGGCTTGCACACTTAGTCCTGTTGGAAGCTGGGCTTGCACACTTAGTCCTGTTGGAAGCTGGACTTGCACACGTAGTCCTGAAGCTGAGTTTCTCAGAGGAGAAACGTAGCTGTTGGCAGGGATGCAGCTCATCCCCCTGTTCCTGGGTTTGTTTCATGTTTCTTGGTCTTTGCTGAAGACGGCATCTTCTTAGATATGCTGTGTCATTTAAGCTAAAGGACATCTGCTTTGACAGTCCCACCTGCTCCGTAAACAGTTCTGAACTGTGGCTATGAATGTGTCCTGAACTGTGCTAAATTTGCCTTCAGAGAAACAAACCCTATTGGACATATCCAGCATGGAGAAGGGTAGGGTGGGACTGGTTGAAGTGTCTGACCTCACTGGGAGTCACCGAGAATCCTGACTCTGCTTCTTTAGTGTGCTGCCGCAGAGAAGCCTGGGAAACTCTGCAAGTATGTCTGTTAGGATAGAGAGTGACTGCATTGTTTACATTTTCTTTAACTGCAATATTCTTTTTTAATTTGAAAGATTACAGATCTAGGATGTGGGTGTAGAGTATGATCCTAACAACATGGGTCTTAACGTTTTGTGTAACAAGCTAGTTCTCAAGCAGGTTTGTGCTCCACTGGAGCATCCTAATTGCACTGTGGATGTTGCAGAAAATATATAGAAGCCTTTGGGCTTGGGTGGCTTGACTAAGGACTGTGGTTAGCAATCTATTTCCTGTGAATTTGGGTTACATTAATTTAAAACTACAACATGTGGAAGAATATTTGGTTAGCTGCTTTCCCACACACTTCTACACTATTTTGTTTGAGACAACAAAGTCTGTAGTGATGTCGTGTTGTGTCTGTAACTGTAAAGGCAAGTGTGTGCCCACTATGGCTCTGAGCACCTTGTAAGGGCTCCTTAAAACTCTAATGTGCTTTAAAATGTTTTGTATGAAATAAATCAACCTTTATACATCAGAAACAAAAACTTAAATACTCAATATGCTCAGCATTGTTTAGTTTTCAGATACTTCTTTGTAAAAGTGACACAAAAGTTGGTTTCTGTAAGTTGTTTTGTCCTTTTCAGTATATGTGCAAGAGTGGGTGCAAGAGTGTCCCGATCAGTTGCGTCAACTGACATGAGCTGGAGTGTGCCGACCAGTTGCGTCAACCTCACACAGGCTGGAGTTCTTTTGAAAGATGGAACCCCAACTGAGAAAATGCCACCATTGGATTGTTCTGTGGGCAAGCCTATGGTGAATTTTCTTGATTGACTGATGTGTAAGGGTCTAGCTC
Organism: Arvicola amphibius; assembly: GCF_903992535.2. NCBI lineage: Eukaryota > Metazoa > Chordata > Mammalia > Rodentia > Cricetidae > Arvicola > Arvicola amphibius. Next base: position 135,888,450 of record NC_052053.1, read on the forward strand.
ATTGTGGGCAGTGTCAACCTGGAGCTGGTGGTCATGAGTTCTGTAAGAAAGCAGGCTGAGCAAGCCTTGGGGAGCAAGCCAGTAAGCAGCTTCCGCGTCAGCTCCTGCCTCAAGGTTCCTACCTTGTACCCTCATCCCAACTTCCTCCAGTGATAGACTGTGATATGGAGCTGTAAACTGAAACAAACCCTGTCCTCCTAACTAAGACGGTATGATCCAAAAAATTATATGGAATGAATGTTTGTAAGCTTGGCGTTTGTGTAGAAACAATGAATTGTTAGGAGCTGTCCTTTACTAAAAAGATTTTTAAGTTAATGAGTGTTTGTTGAACACAAAGTTTTTGTAAAATTGATTATCCCTACTTCATTGAAAATAGTTGTATTAAGAAGACAAAACTGAATCTTTAGTATAGATCATTGCAAAAAGGCTTTCCTTGGACTTTCCTAAATTAGCATTTACTGTGCTTTAAAAAGAATAAAGAAAATAGCATCTAAAAGGTAATATCGGGTCTGAGTGGTGGTGGCACATGCCTTTAATCCTAGCACTTGGAGGCAGGTGAATCTTTGTGGGTTCCAGGACAGCCAGGACTGCTACACAGAGAAACTGTGTTTCAGAAAATAGGGAGGAAGGAAGGAAGGAAGGAAGGAAGGAAGGAAGGAAGGAAGGAAGGAAGGAAGGAAGGAAGGAAGAGAGGGCCAGTAAGATGGCCCAGAAGATAAACTATTTACCCCCAAAAGGTAGAAAGGAGACAACCATTTCCATATAACCACTATGCATGTGCCAGGATGTGTGTGTCCTACCTGCCAACTACATCAGATACTCGCATAATAAAAGTAAATTACAAGTAAAAGTGGCATGTGCAAAATTATTCTATCCTGTTTGCTTCTCATTCTTCTTCTGTAAATTGGAAATAAATTAAAACTGAATGGTAAGGCCTTCCTGTGTCCATTGTGAAATTCTGTCAGTACTCAGAGCTGGTGTTCAGCATACCTTAGTCATTTTAAAACGCTGCGAGCCTTTATATGTTGGTACCTAGTGAAGTGCTGGAGCGAAGACTAAGCCATAAAGTCAAGAATTAATGCACTAACAATGAAAATCCCCAGAGCGTCTCATACACAAATTTCTTTGTTGGCATATTTCTTGCTAATTGTGTATCATTCAGGGAAAAAAATAAACTATGATAACATTTAACTTTCTTCATTAAGCCAGCAAAGTACACAAGCATTTGAAGGCACAAGGAAATTACAGAAGGTCAGAAGAGAGATTGGCAGTGGATTCCCTTTAAGCTTTGTCTGTCAAGTTCGGAGATAAATGCTTCAGATAGAAGGCCATACTGACTCTGTAACATTCAGGTCAGACTGTGGACATAAACAAATGTGACTAGCTGTGTTCCAGGAAACTTTATTTATCAACAACAATCTCTGTTTTACATAATTTTCCTGTTATGATGGAGTGAATACTTGTGAGCTATTATTTACATTGGTATAGATTTTTGTATATTGATACAAACTTAAATTATATTAATTATGTTCCTATTTTTGTCTACAGTATTTGTATACCTAGGCAAAGTTATTTTGTCATTGTATGCATGCATGCTTCTACCTCTGCTCAAGACATTTTGTATATTGATACAATTTTAGGATATATTTCTCATATTGCAATATACATTTCTACCTCTGATCAAGATACTTATACATTGTTTACATTGTGAGGTCGTCCTCATTTATTATTCAGTTGTTTAAAGATTGTTTAATATTTTCTTTAGATACATAGAAATTGTATTCTGCATAGATAGGTAATCTTTAGTCATATTCAAAGAGAATATGGCATTTAAATAACTTAGGGTTCTGTTGACATGAGACATGATTGCCCCTGGCAGCACCAATCTATTCCTGAGAGAATGTTTAGCACCAAAGACACTCCACTTGGAGCTTGTTTTCTTCTTGGCAAAACTGGCCTTCAGGCAAGGAACTGCCCACGCATCAACCACTGACAAAATGTATGATGCCCAGACAGGACAAGCAGATTATAAGAAAAAAAAAACTGTCAAAATTTCCCAAGACAGAGTAAGATCGTTTTGAAAAATTTCTTGCCTCTGAAAATGGCCTTAGCCAACGTTGGTTGCTCCAACATTGCAAATGAGACTTGGGGTGATTGCCCAGATAACCTGTTGTCTCTGTCATTTGTTGCACATTTTGGAAGTTGCTTGGTTACACTTCCTGCTTACTCAAGTAATATTATTTTCCCTTCTTGGATCTTCGATGGAGTCAAAGACTAGATAGCTGTAGTTATTCTTCTCCTGACTTGGCCAAGTCATTTATAAGACTTAAACTCATTAGGATAGGATATATATTGGAACATTTATCATGTTTCTTGCTTGATATATTTGTTCTTATTGTATGTAATTTTGTGTTAGGCTTAGAATTCTCTTATTTAAACAAAAGGGGGAGGTGCTGTAGAGATTCCTGTAGCCAGTAGCCTTCAAGTTACCCGCACTGTATATGCTGATATAAAGCATGTGTTTGTTCTCTCTCTCTTCCGGCTGCGGCATTTTGGTTGTTCTTTCCTGTTCAAGCAGAGCATTGTGATCTGTGTGTCTACCTCTAAATAAATAACCCTCTATTATATTCAATTCTGAACTAGTATAAGATTTCTTTTAATCATTCTTCTTCATTATGAAATAGATGCTGTTCTCTCTCTCTCTCTCTCTCTCTCTCTCTCTCTCTCTCTCTCTCTCTCTCTCTTTCTCTCTCTCAAAAATTTTACACCCACTTAAGAAAGCCTGAATTCTAGCCCCAGAACCTACGTGGGGCATCATGAGAAGCACTTGTAACTCCAGATGTGGAGAGAGCAAGACGAACTGATTCCCAAGGCTGCCTGCCCAGCCAGCCCAGCCTAATCAGCAAATCCCGGGTCTCAGTAAGAGACTCTGTCTCAAAAACAAGATGGGAGTTGAGAGAGACAGCTCAGAGCTTAGCTGTGCCGGATGCTCTTCCAGAAGACCTGGATTAGACTCTCAGGTCCTACCCAGTGTCTCACAACGTTCTGGAACTCCAGTTCTAGGAGATCCATGACCTTTTCTGGCCTTCACAGGCAACAGGTATAGGAATTCACATAGGCAAAATACTCATACATATAAAATAATAAAAGTAATTTTGAAGCAAGCAAACAAACAAACTCAGGTAGATTGGGCCTGAGAAACAATTCCTGAGGGTTCCCCACGACCCCTTCGTGCCTCACACACACACATTCTGCGCATACATACAAGAACACATTAAAGTGTAGTCTTATTAACACAGGCTTACAAAAACTAAAAATGAAATATAAGAGGTTGAATTGATCTCATGGACCATGGTCTAGCGACTCTTGCCCTGCAGATTTCCCTTGCACATTAGTGCTTTCTATAATTTCCTAGAGATGTATGGCTGCTAAGTTTCTACTTCAGATTTAGACCAGTCATCCTGAGGCTTTGCTGAAATTTTCAGATGCAATCTATGCTGGCAGCCCTCGCCATACAGGCTAGTTCTATAAACAGATTCTATGAGATCGGCCAGAAATAGAGACTTTCAAACACAGTTTAATGAAAGAGAAACCGCATGAAGTATTATTACAGTTTCTTTTGTCAAATATGGTTATCTTTATTTGATGAACAGATCTATACTTATATATTTGAAAAGTCAGTTTTTGACAGAGTTAGGCACTTTTTGGTAGATCCTCCTCTTTATTTATTATGTCTCTTCGTGGCCAGTAATTCTCTCTCTTAGAGAACATAAAAAGTATTGAAGAGAAACAAAAAACATTGGAATATGAAAGCAATCCGTCACTAAAGACTATCCTGTCAAATCCTTTCTCACACTGTCAAAAAAAACAGAACAAGACAAAACAGATGTTTCATCATTTTTTGTTACTATTTTCTTTAGTTGAAAAGAAAACCCTGAAATTTATGAAAAACCCTAGAATGTATAAGTAATAAATACACTTAAACATCATTTGCAGTTAATTAGGATTCCATCCTTCTGCCTCTAAACTTGTCCAAATGGGATCTTGTTAAGGAAGTGGCAAAAATGACATCATCCGAGGCAGTCTGTACCTCTAAGTCCATGGATCAGGTTGGAAATCGTTAGACACTGACTCTAAGGAGAAATGGGTAAGATGCCACAGAATGTATAAAAGAATTAGCTCTATAAAAGCTAAAATAAAGTGAAGTCCTATATTTGGAATTCTTAAGTACAGAATTATTTCTTTAAAAGAGCATTAAAATACACATGCCAAGAAAGATGTGTTAAGCCTACCTGAAAATATACAAATGTGTCAAAATATGCAGAAATGTATTTAAGAACATGACTCCCCTTGGAATGTGTTGCCAGGTACAAGCTAAAGCTTTTCCTCACCTCTAAAAATAGAGAGAGGCAGTACTTTAACAAAAAGTTTTCATTCTCACTACGTTAATGCTTGCCTCCGAGGCTGTAGATGGAAAGGAGAGTCATTCAGCAGAGCAGGGGAGGACTCGGGATGCAGGGTAAGGACCAAGGCTTCAGAGACGGCAGTGTGAGCTTGGTTCCTGCCTTACGTCTTGGTTCAGGTGTCCTTGACCACATTGCTTGATGGCTTATGCTTTTCTTATCTATAAAGGAATGTCAAATTAGTGTCCATTGGGCAGGTTGTAGGAAATCACAGCTTCATGACAGCATAAAGAAGGTGACCGTTCTTTTTGTAACCAAATCAATGCCGTGTATGGGACATGGTAAGCGCTTTGCATCGGGTGCCGTAATGGATAGAAGGAAGCCAGTTCTCCCCCAGCATCAGGGTATCTTACTTTATCCTTGCACAAATTTGGAAGACAAACATGGAACCAGCCTAGGTAAGCAAGGTGTTATAAGTATACATGGTTCCTGGGGCTCATGGGTTTTAAAAATCCTGTCCAATGAGATTCCTAAGAAGATTGTGGTGTTTCCCTTTACAAGCCAAAGTGGTGCCCCCATGTGGCAGGGATGTGACGGTAGGTTTGCCAAGTTTGAATATACAACATTGGAGGATTTTTGGTTTTATCATTGCATGCAGAAGGTATAAATGTATTCAGTATTTTTTAAATTATGTAAATATTATTTTTCCAAAATGATAATTTTATTTTATTTGAAAGAGCAGTATCATGAATTGTCTGTAATTTGAATATAATAATATTATAATATAATAATATAATAATATGCCCCCAGAACAGTGAGTCAATCCGAGTCCTACTGGACTTCTGCTTTTATTCTCCTGTGTGTCTTGGACATTTTAGTGAACATTGTCGTAAATTTAGGTGTTGAAACCTTGAGAATATACTGGGTTCATTTTTTCTAGTTCAAAGTAATTGTTTCTTGTAAGCAGGGTTGTGTTTTATCTATGAAGATAGCACCCGTTTATAGTCTTTTAAGACATGTGTTATTTTCTGATGTCAGTTTTTCCGTGTGTATGTTTATGAGTGGGTAAAATCATGGGGTATTCACATACTCATGTATGTGTGTGCACATGGGACTGCTCTTGATGTTATTCCCTGGGCAACTTCTACCTTGTTTTTTTTTTTTTTTTTTTTTTTTTTTTTTTTTTTTTTTTTTTTTTTTTTTTTTTTTTTTTGAGACACTATCTTGAAGCTGTTCTGATGCTTGCCCATTAGGCTAAGCTGTCTGGTCACTTAGCATCAGGGATCTGAGTGTGTCCACCTCTGCAGTCTTGGGATTGGAAGCGCAGAGGTTACACCCAGTCTTGTTATTTGGGTCTTGGTGATGGAGCCCAGGTACTTTTGTTTGTATGACACACATTTTCCCAGTAGAGCTCTCTCCCCAGGCCAAGACTGAGTTTCTGATGGAAGGTTGAAGATACACTTTGAGTTTATTTGTGGAATATCAAGTGCAGTCTGTTCGTAGAGTGGTATAAGGGACAATCGAGGTGTCTGTTATACCATGTAATGTGCTAGGTTCTGCCATCACCAGGATATCCTATGCATCCAGTATCATATTTCCATGGGAAAGATATATTTTAGCCATTTGCAAATGTCAGTCTAACTGAAAATATATCTTACAGAGATACATGGATAAAGGTGAGTTTGTCTCACTCTTGTTATGGGTCCTTTTTTTTGGAAGTCATCTTATTCCCAACTTCAGATGAAATTTGAGTTTAAATTAATAAAGAACTCTTTAATTAATGGTTTTATTTTATTTTTATTTTATTATCCACTTAAAAGACTAAAATATCCCGCCTCTTCTGGGTTTCATTTTCTGGTGCCTGTGCATCAGATTAAATTTTTATACAAATTACAAAGCACTGTAGATTAGATTAGTTTCTTAGTTCAAGTTCTTTATAAAGTGGCATAAACAGGCTTGATTTTTCCCCATAGTACACAGAGCCAATGAAACTTTTACTCAGTTCTCAGATAGTAAGAGACTAACATGCATGACAAAACTTTCAACCTGCCACTGGGAATTGCTAAGAAGTGTTTCTGTGAAGACTAATAGAACTGCAATAGAGAAATTGGTATCTTTTTTTAAATAGATTTTTTAAAAAATACCAATCCAAGTTCCTACTCCCTCCCCTCCTTCCATTCCCTCTACACACCTTTCCACCCCACTCCCATTCAATCCTCAGAGAGGGTGAGGCACATTGCTTTGTGGAAGGTCCAAGGCCCTCCCTACTATAGCTAGGCTGAGCAAGGTATCCATCCAAAAAGAATATGTTCCCCAAAATCCAGTACATGCAGTAGGGATAAATCCTGGTGCCACTGCCAATGGCCCCTCAGTCTGCCCCAGCCACACAACTGTCATCCATATTCAGAGGAACTAGTTTGGTCCTATGCTTGTTCCTTCCCAGTCCAGCTGGAGTGGCTGAGCTCCCATTAGCTCAGGTAGACGGTTTCAGTGGGTGAACCCATCATGGTCTTGACCTCTTTGCTCGTGTTCTCATTCCTTCTACTCTTCAAATGGACTTTGGGAACTCAGTCCAGTGCTCCAATGTGGGTCTCTGCCTCTGTTTCCATTAGTTACTGGATGAAAGGTTCTATGGAGATATTTAAGATATTCATCAGTCTGACTACAGGGCAAGTCAAGATCGGCCCCCTCTTCTCTATTGCTTAGGGTCTTAGCCAGAGACATCCTTGTGGATTCCTGGGAATTTCTCTAGACCGAGATTTCTGCTAACCCTATAATGGCTCCCTCAATAAAGATTATATCTATTGCCACGCACAAAACTCAAGTCCAAATGGATAAAAGACCTCAATATAAATCTGATCACACTGAACCTGATAGAAGAGAAAGTGGGAAGTAGTCTTCAATGCATGGGCACTGGAGATCACTTCCCAAATATAATCCCAGTATCACAGACAATGAGAGAAACAGTAAATAAATGGGACCTTCTGAAACTGAAAAGCTTCTGGACACAAACCAAAGGACAGAGTCAATAAGACAAAAAGGCAGCCTACTGAGTGGGAAAAGATCTTCACCAACCCCACATCAGACAAAGGACTGATCTTCAAAATATATAAAGAACTCAAGAAATTAGACATCAAAATTGCAAATAAGCCAATTAAAAATGGGGTACAGAACTAAACAGAGAATTCTCAACAGAAGAATTTCAAATGACCAAAAGATACTTAAAGAAATGTTCAACATCCTTAGCCATCAGGGAAATGCAAACCAAAACAACTCTGAGGTACCATCTTATACCTGTTAGAATGGCTAAGATAAAAAACACCAATGATAGCTTATGCTGGAGAGGATGTGGAGTAAGGGGAACATTCATCCATTGCTGGTGGGAATGAAATTTGTACAACCACTTTGAAAATCAGTATGGTGGTTCTTCAGAAAATTGGGAATCAACCTACTTCAGGATCCAACAATACCACTCTTAGGCATATACCCAAAGGATGCTGAATTATACTACAAGGATATTGCCTAACTATGTTCATAGCAGCATTATTTGTAATAGCCAGAACCTGGAAACAACCTAGATGCCCCTTAACTGATGAATGGATAAAGAAAATGTGGAACATCTACACATTAGAATACTACTCAGCTGTAAAAAACAATGACATATTAAATTTTGAATGCAAATGAATGGAATTAGAAAACACTATTCTGAGTGGGGTAACCCAGACCCAAGAAGATAAATATGGTATTACTCACTTATAAGTGGATACTAACTATAAACAAAGGACACTGAGCCTATAGTTTATGATCCTAGAGAAGCTAAGTAATAAGGTAAACCCACAAAAAAAAATATATAGACCCACCTAGAAATTGGAAACAAACAAGATCACTTGACAAAATTGGGAGCATGGGAGGGAGTGGGGGGAAAAGGGGGGTAGAAGGAGGAGGGGAGAAGGAGAGGGGTGTGGAGAACTTCAGAGTATGGGATAGTCAGGATGGGGGAAGGACAGATATGAGAGCAAGAGAAATTGGTATCTTACAGAAGCTAATTGCCTTCTCCTATGCTAGCTTTAGACCCTGAGTAGCCCGCCTCTGTGTCTTTACTGACACCCTGTCACAAACAGATAAAACCCTTTGGGACATAGTAACTTAGCAGAGCACTAGCTTCCACCAGCCGAAAGGCCAAGATTGTCATCAGACAGCATCTGAGGCCAATGGGAGAGTAGCCTCTCCTGCTGTAACTGCCTCTCTGCGATTCCAACAAGGTATTTGAAAAGCGCCTTGATTCTTGGCTTTTTACTTTGTTACTATAAAAACTTCATGAAATTGCTTCCGCATTAGAACATGGAATCTGGGGTAACCCTAATTCGTGTTCTCAGGCCATGGTCACCCAATTTGGACTCTATAATAAACTGTCTCTCCTGCTCTTTGAGTTGAAAGCTGTGTTTTTTGTGTAGACAGAATTAAATGTGCTCTACAAATTAGTTGGCAATTCATGTTTGTGTTATGGTTTGTTATGACTGCTTAATTCAAAAGCATATTTGCAGAGAGGGAGTTTGAATTAAGTAAATCAAAATAGCAAAGCCTTTGATTAAAAAGTTAGCCTGCTTTAGCTTAAATGTTGATATTTCAAGGACTACTGATATTTTAGTCATTTGTGGTTATTTTTGTTTCCTGTCCAGACCCCTGGGAAATAAGAGAACAGTAAATCAAAGCCCAGATTGCCTTTTGAATTTATTTTCTTTGCATTTATGCCAGGTATTAGTGCACTCTGAGAAACTAAAGGCATTCTTGACTTGATCACAATCGCTGTGAGGGAAAGTTGTGCATCTCTGGACAAACTAATTTTCAGGATTCTTATAAATATTGTGCTTTTAATGTTTGAGGAGTTGTTCATTTTTTATTTCCTTATGATTATATCGTAAATGCTAATAATACACAATAAGCTAATGTTATCTACATTCTCCTACCTCAATTTGATGATCGTTATAAAACCTAGACATCCATCCATCCATCCATCCATCCATTCATTCCAGGCATGCACATAGGCCTTTCCTTGTACTTGTAGCTAAAGACCAAGGCTCCCCAGGGGTGCTCCAGGGACAGTGAGAAAGGGCTGCTTTAGGGACACAGACACTGGTGATGGAGAGATTAGTTGGATCCTGTGACTGAACATGGTTAGCAGAGAAGAGTGAGTGATTGCAAGTATTGTTCTTGCACAGAAAGTGAGGGCAGGACAGTGAGGTGTCTGCTGCCAGAGCCTGATCTCCTCAGTAGCTATGCTCAGTAGATGTCTTGGAAGCTGTGTCCCATAGACAGGAATATAGGCACCTGAGCTGGTTATGTTCATCACAGGACAACATGGCCCTAAGCCAAGGCTCCAAGATCAGATTCATTGTCAGGAGAAAAATAAACTGAAAGGTAAAGTCTAACTATTTGCAAGATAATCACCATATACAATGGGAGACCTAAATGGTGAAGATAGAGTCCCAGAACCCTCAAAGGCAGGTGTGTACCAGAGCAAAATTCCCAAGGTTCTTCAGGGTGGAGCTGGCATCTTATCCATGAGGTAAGTGTTTAGGATGAAGACAACGGTTCTTGGCTCATGGATCATCTTATATGTAGTCCTCAAGATCTTTAATGTCTGCACAGAAAGGTAAACTGTGTGCTTACACAGAGTCCAACACACAGTAGTCTTCAACCCAGTAACATCTTAATTCGTGTTGGGTCCTATTTCTGTAAATTATTTCTTACCAATTTGGAATTGGTCAAAAAGTGTCGGAACCATAAAACAAAGCATCATAATAGACACAGATGATAATCTCAGCCCTCCCTGATGTGCTAGGATTATCACCGTTCTCAGTACTGATCAGAATTTGGAGAGGGGGCGGTAGCCCAAGCACGCATTGCTGTGTTTAATTGGAGCCATGCAGAGGCTGAACTATGCAACCAGAGAGACAAGTATGAAGATTAATGAGTAAAAATGTCTACTAAGGCTATCATTCTGATCCGTCCTCTGTGAAGCCCTGTTTATACCGTTTAGTACACAAATATTTCTCAAACTGGTGATATCACCTACCTATTTGATGGGGTGGCATTGCGGTTGTGAAGAGTGGATTGGGTGGTCTTTCCCAGGGGGTGGGCAGGATGTCCACACTCCCACAGGTCTTTGTGTGTGGAGGAGGAATGGAAAAAAGAGCAGAAGTGGTCAAAGCAACATTTCTTTCTTCTCAAATCTAGATACTTCAGTTTGTATGTCCACTTACCAGTAATTTAAAGGCAAGCATTCTGTAGCATAAGGAACCTAATTAAATGCTGCCTCTGGCCAGTATTGTAGGTACTATGCCCTGAGTTTGGACCTCTGTAATTCTGGATATCAACTGATACTGTTAGACATGGCTCTGATTTCTGTAGAACTTAGAATATAAAAATTAAGTCACTCTTTGATCCAAACAAATTGGGTGTGAGAATGTCTATGCCAATATCTTGGTGTGAAACCGAGGTTTTAAACTACGTCTCAGCCGCAGTGATAGTTTGCATAGACAAAATTCTGTCTTCAAATGTTTCCATTTATGAGAAAGATTCTGAAAATGGGTGGATTTTTCCTCTGGAGCCAATGGATAAAGTTGTGACCCAAGTCCTTCTTTGAATCCTAGGAAGTCTGCCATGTTCATTTGTCCTTAACTAAGAAGCTCACAAACAAGGAGCTAGGAAAGATTTATGGCTGTTTGGTTTGGCTCCAGCACTCCGAATCAACTGTGGCCCTGGCCCAGGTGCGAATAAAAAACCAAATGTATTTCTCCTAGAAGTTTAATTAAACTAAACAGATATATATGTTGCTTAGACAACTGTAAGTATTAAAACACACACAAACACACATGCATGCACACACACACACACACACAATCTAGGATTTTGTTTTGAAGTAAGAGGTTTTTCATTTATGAGTACTTTAAAACCTGAAAATTGTTTCAAAAAATGCATCTATCGATCAACAGAATAGAATCTATCAAAGAAACAAGTCAATGAACAAACAATAAATAAGCTTTTATAACATGATTAATTAAGACCAGATAATATATGTGTGGGAATATTCCAGATGAGCATTTGAAAAATCTAAAAATCTAAAATCTAAAATAATGTTTGAGTGTACTTATTTTTATTTTATTATTTTTAAAGATTCATTTACTTATATCATTTTACATGTGTGTCTGAATGCATGTCTGGGGACCACATGCATGCAGTACCTATGGGGGCCAGAAGAGGAGGGCAGATCACTGGAACTGGTGTTACAGGTGGTTGTTTGCCATTTTGTAGGTGCTGGGATTTGAACTGGAGTCCTCTGGAAGAAGAACCTTTGCTCCCAACCCTTTAGCTATTTTTCAGGTCATTGCATGTATTTATAATCTCAGAAAAGAGAAGTCCAAAGAAAGCTAGATTTATCGTGGCTTTTTCTTACTTATGTCCTGGGTTGAAGTTTCTTAGGGAAAAGAAACTACAATCATTGATAACTAATGTTAATACCAATATTTATTGTTATCAGCCACCTTCTATCCTGAGTCACTGACAACCACGTCTGAATAGTCTTTGAAGAATTGTGTGTGGTCCCCAACAGACAAGCAATATAAACAGAGGCAATTCTGCTTATCCAGTCATTAAAAATGATAGTTGTGTTTCCCTTGCAAGCCGTTTATTTCTGGTTATAATACGTAGCTCTCCATTGTGCCCTTTCTTTCACATTCTGAGTACAAAGGTGACAGTCACTTGCTGAAACAGCCCTGGTCGTACGTTTCTGATTGTTCCTGGGAAACTCCTTAGCCTTTCAGCAAAGATGTCAGAAGAATTCAACATTCCTTTTGGAATAAGAAGCATCCTTCTCACCCACAATGCAACGTCTGCTAAAAAACAAGAAGAATGGCGGGTATAAGTGTGAATAACAGAGACGAGCGGTGTCCAAGTGGCCGGCGGAAGATGACCCGGCCAGAGCCGCGACTCTGCTGATTACCGCTGCTCTTCACGTTGGATGAAATATTCATGCCTCTGCCCTGCTCTCGGCGTGCACTATTGATTTCTTGTCTAAACGCTGCTATATTTAGTCTAGACAAATGGAATGTGGATCTCTGCTGAATAAATTGGATAAAAGACTGGGGATCTTGCCTGCCGCTTTTTCTCAGTCCTGGGCAATTATTTATAATCAAGGGCAGTTTTTGTAAGTTGAGGGTGATTTTTCACAATTTAGTGATTAGTCTGTGAACAAATGCAGGCGGTTAGACACAGTCATTTCTGTAGGGATACAGGTTAAGAAGTCAGACTGCCCTTTGAGGTCTGCAGTGACTGTTTCGGAGCACTGGGAGATTTTATTCCGTATCTTGTTTTCTTGTTTGTTTGTTTGAAGAATTTTAAGGGATTGATGTTTATAGTTTATTAACCAATATAGAAGACCCAAGGGTCTTTTGAATTATTTTATGTTTTATGTTTAAGATTCTGACCTCTGCTTATTAAGATGTCTATGAAAAACACAGAAGACTAGAGTCTGGCCTGTTAAAGATGAAAATGAAGTGCGTGGTTAGCGGCATTGCTTTAGGCTGGACTCATGAAAACTCTCACAACCCTTCACAGCCTTGACGAGAAGGGGTGCATGGCCCGTTACAGCTAAGGGACCAGAAGGGGTGCATGGCCCGTTATAGCTAAGGGACCAGAAGGTGTGCATGGCCCCTTACAGCTAAGGGACCAGAAGGGGTGCATGGCCTGTTGTTACAGCTAAGGGACCAGAAGGTGTGCATGGCCCGTTGTTACAGCTAAGGGACCAGAAGGTGTGCATGACCTCTTACAGCTAAGGGACCAGAATGTGTGCATGGCCTGTTACAGCTAAGTGACCAGAAGGTGTGCATGGCCCGTTACAGCTAAGGGACCAGAAGGTGTGCATGGCCCGTTACAGCTAAGGGACCAGAAGGTGTGCATGGCCCGTTACAGCTAAGGGCCTACCTACTCAGACGTCTTGTTTTCAGACTTGTCACACTTTATTTGCTTGAACAAGAGTAATGTCCTAAGCAGTCACTGTTTGCCAAACCATCGTTTATTAATAAATCATTTCCCATCATCATTAAAGTGCTACATGCAGTATCAATAGTTCAAACTTCTGATTGACACATTGAAAAATAGCCGATATCAGCAAAGAAAGATTGATACCTGTCTGCACGAGTGTGTTCACACATGTGTTCCCACATGTGTGCCATACAGTGTGATTGCTGCTGCACAAATGCACTCACACATCTGTGCCATACAGTGTGATTGCTGCTGCATGAATGCATGCGTGCATGTGTGCCATACAGTGTGATTGCTGCTGCATGAATGCATGCGTGCATGTGTGCCATACAGTGTGATTGCTGCTGCATGAATGCAGGCAGGCATGTGTGCCAAACAGTGTGATTGTCGCTGCATGAATGCATGTGTGCATGTGTGTCATACAGTGTGATTGCTGCTGCATGAATGCGTGCATGCATAAGCATTTACACGTGAGGCCTTGGTACTCTAAACAGGATATCGGGGAGTTTTCCTTTAAGCCCTGAAAATAAACAATAAATCTACATAGAATAGAAACTTAATAATTCCCAGTCTGGGATCTTCAAACCCATGTAGATGTGGAACATGCGGAAATGATGAATATTTATAGTAATTTTTAGAAATATGGATTTTGATGAAGGATTTTTCACCTAGGGAAGTTCTCAGAAATCCACAAGGATGACCCCAGCTAAGGCTCCTAGCAATAGTAGACAGGGTGCCTGAACTGGCCTTTCCCTATAAACAGATTAGTGACAACCCTAATTGTATCATAGAGCCTACATCCAGTAACTGATGGAAACAGATGCAGTGATCCACAGCCAAGCACTGGGCTGAGCTCCTGGAGTTCAGTTGAAGGGAGGGAGGAGGGATCATATGAGCAAGGTGGGGCTCAAGATTGTGATTGGGAAAACCACAGAGACAGCTGACCCGAGCTAGTGGGAGCTCACAGACTCTGAACTGACAGCTTTGGATCCTGCATGGGACTGAACTAAACCCTCTCAATGTGGGTCACAGTTATGTGACTCGATATGTTGGGGAGGCCCCTGGCAGTGGAACCAGGACTTACTCTGGGTGCATGAACTGGCTTCTCAGAGCCCATTCCCCTATGGAGGGATACCTTGCTCAGCCTTAATACAGGAGAGGGGTTCGGTCTGGCCTCAACTTGGTATCTCAGACCTTGCTGACTCCCCAAGGAAGGCCTTACACCCTTTGAGGGGTGGATATGGGGTGGGATGGAGGGAGGTGGAGGTCAGGAGAAGGGGAAGGAGGGGGAACTGGAGCTAGTATGTAAATTTTTTAAATTAACTAAATAAAAAAGAAGAACTATGGAAAGCTGAAGAAAGTAGAGTCACCCAGATTCTCATCTGAAGCACTCCCTCATCTGTCCTCTGTGTCGCTCCATGCAAAGAATGTATGGACTAGTGTGAGTGACAATTCCGTGTGTGTGCGTGTGTGTACACATGCGTACTTATGACTGGATTTGTTTATCTTTTTATTTTTCTCAAGTCCTGAGGCTCACCATTTTCAACGATGTCTAATACTTCAGGGGCTCCATAACAGTGTGTACAGTTTGCTGATCACAATATTATTGCCATTTTATTATTGATCTTTATTTATTATTGATTCTAATATTTTCATTCTTAGGGATTCATATGTTTTTGAGCATGTGTGTGTAAATGGTGTGCATGCTTCTACATCTAAAGGCGTATGCACATGCGTGCACATATTTGTGGAGGGAAGCCAGAGGGTAACCTTGAGTGTCATTCCTCAGTATGGCAGCATCTGTCGCTGGCCTGCAGTTCCCCAAGGACTCTAGGCTGGCTGCCTGGTGCTAGGACTACAGCCTGCAACGCCATCTCAACTGCTTCTTTAAATGTAGATGCTGAGGCTTAAATCGTGTCCTCATGCTTGTACTGTGAGAACTGATCCGCTGACCTTTGTCCCCAGCCAATGACTACATTTGTTTTTTTGCCAAATGGATATGACATAGTTTATTTAGGTGTTCCTTCTAGTTGGTGACTACGACATTAATAAAAAACAAAAATCTCCAAATAACAATGTAGCATTGAAGGATTTTTCTCCATTAGGATCATCTCTGTATGATTTATTTCTAGAGGTGGCAAACCTAAATAAAATTATAGAAATATTTAATATCTCATGGTTCAAATTTTGGATTGATTTTTGTCAATTTTATACCAACTGGAAGTACCGCTTTTAATAAATAATTCAATTATGTTCTTGCCTTTTAAAATGGGGCATGATGCAGGCAGACTTAAATGCATGCTCATGTATACATGGGCACATATGTGATTCTTTGTTGCTACATAGTGCATAGTGATGTTTTATTTTATTAGTGGTTTATATTATTTGCCAGTGAAGGTGATTTTTAGTTGCTGAATTGTTTTTATTTTCTAATATTTATAGAAATTATTTTATTTCAAGAGTTGCTTATACACACTTTTTGATTGGTTAGCTAATCATTATTGGTGAACTATTTTAATGTACAGAAAATTTCCATTTGTATGTAATAGAGAAGACAAAAATCAACAGTGTTTCCTGAAGGGTGTCCTGCACACACTGTGAGTGACGGCTCTCCTGTGAGCCTTTGACTACATTGCTCTGACCACCTCTGCTTTAGTGGTGGTGGGGCTGGGGCTCGGTGCAGATAATAGTGTTCCCAGGCTTGTGTAAGTAGGGGAACTGGAGCAAGCACTGGGTTTTAGAGCAGAAGGTGAAACTGCTGGCTTGCATATTGCGGTTGACTTACTGAACCTTTTCCCTAGGCTTCTCAGAAAGTTAAAGTATTTTGAATATTTTTGCAATTAAAATTTATAGTTATTTCTGTCTGTGCTGGGTGTTAGAGCTGAGTAGTGGTTCACTAATTTTGAGGAGATATAACCTCGTCTTCCAAAAAGCTCATTGTCCTTAACTTGACCTGTTTCACTTTTTTAAAAAATTTTACCTAATTCCTCAGGATGGATGTATTCCTCAGAATGTTCAGCCACCAATTCGGCATGGGATCTGACCAATTAGAGTAGACGTTAGCCATAAGCAACCGACATCTGGAGAGCTTCTTGGGCTGTGGTTTTCCTACCTAAAACTTTCTTTTGGTGGGGCAGCCTGCTTATCTACTCAAATTGTGCTAGAAACTTCACATATATTATCCAATTCAATTTTATGAATTTAAATATTATCTTCAAAAGTTACATTTGGGTCATCAGATCTTTTTTCCTTTGGTGGTTTGATTAAATATTTACTTGAAGTTCCTGCATACTTCTTCCTCTCTTGTTTATTTTAAGAATGAGGTTTCCACGATTTAAATGATTACTACTTAAGAGCCAGTACTTAGACACTTGGCTGCTCTCACTTCTTTCTTCATGTGCGGACTTGGCCTGTTGTTATGGTTAATCACCATTAGCTGAATCTGGATGGAGATTTTTCCCACTTCTTTCCTAAGTCTGATAGGAATGCTGGTGTATCGCATCGCATGCTTAACTTGGGGTAGAACTCTTATGTCCCTGATTATAAGGCTTTTTATGAGTCCATGAATTGATTCGTGACAGAAGTTCCCTTTTGTATGACATCTTTCTTTCATCTTGCATTTCTTGGTCTTCATTGGCTTAAATTTGTTAAGTGGTTAAGTCTAATAAACTTTATAAATGATTTTTGATACCTCTAGGTGAATCCATCTATTTGAAAACAGACATCTGTAGAAAGATTCAGAGCAGAATACTTGTTATTGAGTGGATTTAACTCAAGGACCTTTTACCAAAATTTATGTACAAAACACATTTTGCCTTCAGTGTAAAGCAGTGATTGTGCCCCTTCCTTTATGTGACTGCTTACGAGTGCTGGAGAGGATTGGTTTGTTTACGAATAAGAGTGCTAATTCCAATCTTCGTCTCCCCTTCTCTGTCTTCCTTCCCGTGTCTCCAGTGGATGTGAAGTCAGAGGTTCCTATGGGCCTGGAGCCCATCTCACCTTTAGACCTAAGGACAGACCTCAGGATGATGATGCCCGTGGTGGACCCTGTCGTCCGTGAGAAGCAGCTGCAGCAGGAGCTGCTTCTCATCCAGCAGCAGCAACAAATCCAGAAGCAGCTCCTCATCGCGGAGTTTCAGAAGCAGCACGAGAACTTGACGCGGCAGCACCAGGCGCAGCTTCAGGAACACATCAAGGTAGCAAATGTGTCTTTGTCTCTGTCCTTCTCAATCAAAGCCCCTGCACTCCGGTGTGGACCCCAGACCAGCCCTCGGGAGCACAGATGGGCAAGTTCGCTGTGGTTAAGACATGGATGTGTGGCTTGACGGCAGTTGTTGTTGTACTAGTTGGAAATGTGGTTAAGTACCCGGTAAGAGTGGCAGGAACTTCCCATGCGCGTCCGTACCCTCTCCCATGTGTTCCTTTTCCCCGTGTAGACACCACCAAGAACCACAAGCCGAGAGAGGGCCAGGTTATGCTGCTAAAGAACCTGTGTGCCCTGCTCATGAGGGAGGGTAAAGTCATCCCTGCTCAAGAGGAAGGGTAAAGTCATCCCGTGAATAGGAGCAGCCCGAGTCTCTTGTTTTCTTCTCAGTCTAGCGCAAGACAAGGTTTTCCTTGTAGAAAAGACTATAGGGCGTATAATCAAAATCAAAATAAAATAATACAATGAAAAGTCTAAGGGGGTTTTATATTTTTATGCACAAAAGTGGAATAAATATTTTAATGCTTTTATAGACTGTTAAATCGGGGGAAATATAAGAAGAGCTCAGATTTTTTACTGACATCTGGCGATTTTGTGTTCACTGGAATGTGTCACTGTAGCTTTGTCTGTCTTTTGGTTGGTTGTTTGTTTTAATAATTGGCAAAGACCTTTACCAACAGGGGTCTTGCAGGGTATGGCAGCACATAGCTCTAAACCCAAAAGTTGGAAGTTTTAGATCTGGGCTGCAAAATGAAGCAATGTTTTTAAATTGTAAGAAAGCACAAGGATGTTTCAAGTCAGTAAAATAGATATTTAATTTGAATTTATTATTAAAAGCACATAATATTTATAATAAAATTTTATTTTATAATCAACTCCTTCAAAGATGGCTTAGGGTAATAGTCAATAGAATTATGCATTTTGTCATATTTTACTGTACTGTATTCTAGGCACATAATCTCATGTGTATCAAGTACAAACACATGAATGTTGTATCAATATAGATCATGAAGTTATAACACTAAATTACAATGATTAAGAAGATAGAAGCACTATGTTCTTCCCATTTTTCTTGTTCTGCAAGATATATTATCTGTGTAAAAGGCTCTTTAATGCCTGATATAAAATATAATCTCTTTCCTTAACTAACAAAGATTATTAAACATTTTCATATGATTGCTCCCTAAAATACCTTAAAAATAAGAATGAAGGATTTTGTCTGTGTGTCCCCAATGAAATCATTATCTCATGGCTATATTTACAATATGAGTGACCTTCACTTAGTTTGTACATTTATTTTTTAATAAACGCCACACTGTTCCTTCGGTTTGACCCTTGGAATGGTAATAGAAGCATGGCTATCTAGATTGCTCTCCTTCCAGGCACGTTAACTGGGCCAGGAGGCAGGGTGTGATGCGTGCTCGTCAACTTGCTTCAAGAGCCGAGTAACTGTATGGTTCATTTTCTTTTGTATATGAGTCCGTCTCCTGGAGTATCAAGCCATGCTGATGAGCTGCTTGCATTGGTTTGCTTCAGATTTGTTTCTTTTTCATTAATGTTTGGTGCCATTGTTATTGCTGAGGCCAAGTGTGAGTAATTTACCATTTGATCACTAAGAACCTAAGAGTAGCAAGTAGGTGATTCCTTCTGTGGCACAAAATGATATGACAGGTTGATTGACATCTAGAAGAGGTTGGAAAAGTGGCTCTTGAGAGAGTTAGGATCTTGAGGTGATTAGAAGGGAACTATAGCTTTAAGAAGATGTTTTCCCTAGTGTGAGAGGCAGAAGACCTGTTGGCATCCTCCTTTTAAGATTAGGAAGTTAAATGCGTCCTAACCATTTTTATTTTGCCCCGTTACTGTCTTATGGGTAGGTCTAAAGGTTAATGTTTTTAGCGTTCATCTAGATTTATTTGCATGAGAAAGAGTACCCCAAGCTTTAAGGGCATTAGCCTTTGAACTCCGACTCTTCTCACAGCTCGCACCTGTTGCCTTCTGTTCTAGTCTCCCAGTTTCTGCCTAATCAGCTGAGGTAGAGAGAAATGGTGTGACTTCGCAAAGCCACGTAGAGTGTGACTAGAATGTGTTGTCTTCTCTAGTTTGCTCCCAAAGCTCTCAAATCCCTGTGACTCACAGCTGGAATGAAACGTGTTAAGTTTTAATTCTTTTAAATTTTTTAGACATACCCCATTCCTATAATAAATGTAAGTAATGACTATGGTAGCAAATCTGTGTGGTTTTTCATATCAAGAAGGAATTATAGTTTGATTTCATTGAGGTTTTAGATAAAGTATTGAATCCATTTGACCAGTCTTGATAGCTATATAGAGTTGGCATTCAAACAGAATTTAAACATAACTATGGATTCCTAAGTAACAGTGGTATATTTGAGAACACCCATTAAGTAGTTGGCGGATAAAAACAAAGCACACGGGATTAAGCTGTAAGATGGAGAACAGACAGAGTCACTGCTAACCACAGGCTTGGGTTAGGCTGTCACTCCTGGCCTAAAAACCCACCTTCTTGTTGCCACAAAGAAACAAGAAGGTCCTGAGAGCTTTTAATTTTTATTCCACTATTTGTTATAAAATACAAGCTTTTAGATAACAAATATGCAAAAGGATAAATTATTTTTTAGTTGCTATTAAGCTAGAATAGTAATAAATGAAACTGCATCATTCAAAACAGAAATCCCAATTTCATATGATCTGTGAGAGGCATTATTGTCCTTCTTACTCATGGTGAACTGAAGTTCTGAGCACCTTTAGTGCCCAGTCAGATCTCGTACGTGGCAATGACAGAGGCTAAGAGAGTCGTTTGTTCTCCAGCGGGAACATTTGCTTTTCTGCAGATATATGTATTTCTCCATCTTCAAATAACGTAACAAATAGCCTCGTATCTGTGCTATGTGTGATTTGAAGTGAATGCAGAGGTATCAGAAAACCAGACTCCAGTACATGGGAGTTTGTAGAAGTGATTTTATTTGGATCTGTGTCTCTAATCTAGAAGCTTTCATGTGTTAGAAGTCAGTTCTGAACTTTCTGTGATCTTCTAGAGAAGTATATGGATGTGTAGATTATGTCACCCTAACAATAACTGTCTCTGTGGAAGGGTACAGTCTTAGTGTCTGTTCTGTTTCCGGTAGGTTTCCCCAAATTAACTCTCACCCCCGTCCTATCCATGGTAATTTTATACTGTATCTCGGGGTAAGAGCTGGTTGTCTATCTATGGTGAGAGAGTCTTTGTGAAATAGACATCAAGGCCCTCTCTGCATTTGTGTGTGCCTATATTTTGTAGGCCCACAGGGAAAGGAGCTAACGGTTCAAGCCAACAGCATTCTAATGACCTGAGTGGATTTGGTAATAATTTTTGATAGTGATCTACAAGTAATGGAATTATCTGAAGACTTACTTCTTGTAGATATCAAAACCATTCAGTTTCCTATCTTTATATTTCAGCCGTAATAAGGTGGTTGAAGCACCAGAGAAATGCTATCAAGTTCCAAACGTTGATAATGTTACAGTGTGGGGCAGTGAGTGATGACGTTGAAGCTTAAAGAAATTGCACACTCTCATGTCTTTCTCTTCTCGCAAGTTGCAACAGGAACTTCTAGCCATAAAACAACAGCAAGAACTCCTAGAAAAGGAGCAGAAACTGGAGCAGCAGAGGCAAGAACAGGAAGTAGAGAGGCACCGCAGAGAGCAGCAGCTTCCTCCTCTCAGAGGCAAAGATAGAGGACGAGAAAGTAAGAGGCACCAGGGTAACAGACGCGCTCTCTTCCCGAATGGCAAGGGACTGATGAACCGTGGAAATAAGCCTGTCGAAACTGCCCTTGTCTAGTTAAAAGAATAATGTAGAGTCTACAGAGCCCTTTCCTAACAGCTCTGCAGAGCATAATGAGAAATAAACACGGCATTGCCAAAGACGCAGGCATGGTTTTTGGAGTTTGTAAATACCATCACACTAAAGGGATGGAATGTAAGATTCAGTCACAAAATTACGTTTACATGTTTTCATTTCTTCCATCTTCCTGCCCAGGCAGTTGTTGCTCTGAACATGGTACATACCACGCCTCCGGTCCCTTTTGTTGTTCTTAGACACAAGGCAGAATGTTTGCAAAATACTGATCCACAAGAGGGAGACAGAGCCAAATAATTGCCCTCTACCCAGTCAGTTCAAACTCAGGTCAATGCAACGTTTAGTTGTGTGGTGATTTGAACTGAAATTATCAACTGAATTGATTTGTTTAATAATCAAATAAATTTTAAAACGATGTTGAATTTTTTAACAAGAAAATCAGGAAAAGATCATTTTAATGTATTATAGTAATCTACAACACTCTCCAAGATTCCTGATTTAAAAAGAAATAAAATTAAAAACTAGTGATTTACTCCTATTTATTTGCTTATTTTTTTCAGTACTGGGGATTGAACATAGAACTTCACAAATACTAGGCAAGCATTGTACCATTTAACTGCAGCCCCAACCCTCAGCAATTCCTAGGACTCCTGTTCCTATAGAAATGATCCAAAAACTCATTGAAGACATTCTGAAAATTTGTAATGAAAGCAACAGTTACAACACGGGGCTCTGCCATTTCCTATAGTCTATGTAGATTTGGTTTTGTTTTTCTTTTAATAGGAAAACTCCATATGCTGTGGCCAGTGGTATTTCTTCGTAACCATTGTTGAGTATTTTTGAGTAGTGAGATTAAGTGACCCACAGGCGGTGTCTCTTTCCCTGTGTGTGTGTTTCAGGGGCAGTGGCAAGCACAGAGGTAAAGCAGAAGCTTCAAGAATTCCTGTTGAGTAAATCAGCAACGAAAGACACTCCAACCAATGGAAAGAATCATTCCGCGAGCCGCCATCCCAAGCTCTGGTACACGTATGTTCTGTGTTTGGCTCTTTTCATCCTGAGGATAGAGAGCATGGGTTTCTTCTTTGGCTGACCTGGGCAGAAATCCTGAGCTTACCACTTCTGGGGCTTGCGTGGCTGCTTACAAGTGCCTGGAAATCTCTAAGGATCAGCCTTTCTCTCCACAAAAAAGGGACCACAACAGCACCTGCCTCCAGAGTTGCTGGGAAGTCCCCAGGAAAAAAAAATGTAAGGAAGGATATAGGTGCAAGCAGGGCTCAGTTAGCTTTAGCATCTATCACCCACCAGGAGGGCAGGGAGTGCATTGTCTTCCTTACTGAATGAGTAACTGGCATAGGGGTAGAACCCAGGGATGGTTTTGAATCCTCAGGTAGTTTCTCTGATATCTGTGCAGATTTGTGAATGCTTAAGAGATTTGGGCCTCTTTTTGTTTCATGTGGTTTAATATAAAATGGAAACCAGAGCTATTTTGAGACAATCAGATGATTTTTGGTCCTTTCAAAGGAAGATGGAAAAGGGGAGGGGAGGGAGGAAGATAAATAAACCTAAGCCTTTAGTGACTTCTTCAGTTCTGCCCACTCTACCTCACTCCTTCCCACCCCATGAAATAATGGTTTGGCTTCTGAGAGACATACAAGCTGACAGTAAGATACATGTACTATGGAAGCTTTCATGGGAGAGAGTACATAAAATACAATATTTTTCTCAATGAGATAGAAATGGTTTTTCCCCAAATCCCATCAAAGACTAGATATAAAAGTCACATTTGCTAATAGGCAAGTAGATATTGGATTCATTTCTCTCATAAATGTGTTTGTTGAATGGCCTCAAGGCTTTATGTGACTTGTTTTTCAATCTCTTGCATCAAGGACAGGAAGTATATACTAATTATTTCATAGAATTTGGAAGCATCCCGAGAGTTTTTGCAGAACAGTTACTATATTTCAAAGTCTGTTTATAGGTATGAACCCTCCTGTTTTCCCAAAATGGAGGTACCAGGCAGATTCCAAAATATCTTAGACATATGAACAATTGTGTCCCACGTGTGTATCGGTTAACCTGAGAAACCAGCCAGTATCAGAAAACAGTCTGAAAGAAATATAATTTTGTTATCTTAAGTCATCTACATAGGAAGTGACTGATTCATAATGCTTTCAAAGTTAGCACATTTCAGGAAAAAAAACCATAATTTTCTAATGAGAAACAACTACTAGGGAATAATTTATCCGCTGAAAATGCTTCAGCTGTTCCCTTGAGTGTATCTGACGTGGCCTTCATGTCAGTAGTGATCTTTTCTTGTTTATATGTAATATAATTCCAGCTAACCATAAATCATTAATTAGCTATGTGGCTCTGGGAATTTTCCTTGAATTCTCAAAGAATCAGTTTTCGTCTCTGTAAAGAGGCATAAAAACACGTGTTGATGCTTTTTGCCAGTTTGAAGTATGTGAAATGACCATACATGAGTTAGGTGTTGAGAATGTATTTCTCAGATAAAGGATTCTTGTGCACACTGGGTAGTTTGAGTTCAGTCCTCCTAATTCTTCTTCAGTAGCACAATTGCTTCCTTTTCAATATATTCATTCAAGAAAAATAACATATTTTTAAGTTAGTTTTCTATTGAAGAGGAATGTGCTTTCATTTTTTCAACAATTTACGTATTTTTACTTTTATGTATGTTGGTGTTTTGCCTGCGTGTTTGTCTGATCTTGGAGTTACAGACAGTTGTGAGCTGCCATGTGGTTGCTGGGAATTGAACCCGGGTCCTCCAGAAGAACAGTCAGTGCTCTTAACCGCTGAGCCCTCTCTCCAGAATGTGCCTTCTAATCCACACGTTAAGCTGGCCTGTAGGACTCAGGCCCTGAGGCTCCAAGCACTGTCGTCTCTTCAGTACAAAGGCTGTCCTTGTGCACATGGCTATGCCATCTGGCAGTCACGAGGTCTTTGGACGTGTTCACTTCCACCATGGTTGTTGTATAAAGGTGACTCCAAAGGATCAGAATGGTAGCTGTTTTTGTTTGTTAGTTCGTTTGTGTAGTTTTTTTTTTTTTAAGTATAACAATCTAAGTTCTTCTATCAAAGTGAAATTTCCCATGTGACCAAACACAAGGTGGGCGCTGCTAAGAACCCCTCAGTGTTCTGTTTCGCTGTAGTGAACTTGGATACACGAGGCTGTGGTTTGCAGACACTGGGGAGGGAGAACGGCTGAGTCACGTGGACAGCGCGTGCAGCTGACTCCTCCTGACTCGAATGTCCTCTTTGTTGTAGGGCTGCTCACCACACCTCACTGGATCAAAGCTCTCCACCGCTCAGTGGGACGTCTCCATCCTACAAGTACACGTTACCAGGAGCCCAAGAGGCCAAGGACGATTTCCCCCTGAGAAAAACCGGTAAGTTGGCACAGCCAGGACAACGCTTACTTTTTCACGACACACCTTCCTTTTAATTAAAGAATATGACGTCTAGGCTGTACACCCTTCGCTCACAGCTTCTTGAACCAAATGTGTCCACATGCACACGTGAGCTCCTGTACATATTCAGAGAAACACAGATGCAAGACTCCCTTTTCCTTATTGCCGCATAAGTCCATTCACTAAATAATGAAAGTATCTTTGTAAGATTGAAAAGTATATCTGAAATCAATTAGCAATCAATGTTACAGTAAAGGAAAATGCCGACCCCAGAAAAGTGTGACGTTTGTTTGTTTTAAGGATCCTATACTGTCCTTCTTTTCTTTAACCATTTGTTTAAGCATGTCTAGTCAGAATATTCTGTCCATCACATTTTTTAATTTTAATATTTCAAATATTGATGTAGTGAGCATCAGTTCAGTCAATGTTTTCTTCTGAGAAAATTTCCTCCCTAGGATTCTCCAGACTCCTGACCTAAGTAAAAATGTGTTATTAATTTCATGTATAAGGGCACACAACCACACTCTTAGGAACATGCAGTAAAACTTGTTTGGAGGAGTGTCACCATGGAGTTTTGTTTAGGATTTAATGGACAGTATCATCTCTAAATCATGTACATTTCTTTTCCCATCTGTTCCCCTTGAATGTCACTGACAAGTGATATTTATTGTGCATATATGTTCTTCCTAGTATAATCAATACATTTAAATAATAGATAAGATTTGTATACACTATGTTCTAAAGCTTTCAGTGTTAGAGACTGCAGCTTTTCAAAAGATTTAAAATATTCCACAGCTTCTAAACTGGCATTCATAGATAGTTGAAGCTATTGTATTTTGCACAGGTCTTATGAGGGACTATATCTCTGTAATTTGTGTATAAATTCTACAGAGTGGTGATTTCAAATAATTATATTCATTTTTCCAAGCAATTTGGAGTAATTAAAATGGATGTAGATTGTACAAACACATGCTGAAGCTAATTTCTGTCAGATAATTTACCTGTGGCATAATGAAGATTTAAGAATAAAATCAATTGTGGATGAGAATCTATTTCCCCTCATCTATTTTATATAGTCCCAGACGCAGGGAAAGAGTGCTTGAGCCTCCCAAGGCAGTCAGTGCCTTTTTATCTTTATAGGCTGGGGATTTTTGTGTCTCTAGGCTGTTAGACATAGTAGAACATTTCAGCAGGGTCCAGTGGAAAGGGGGGACTGGCTGAGCTTCATGTATTGCAACTGAATTTTACGTTGCTACCCACATAGTGCATTGCCTTTCTTGTGAGTAAAGGTCTCTAGGTCTTTAAAGGAGGGAAGAGAAGACTGAGGCTTTCTGTACTTCTCAACCTGGGGATTTAGTTTGTGGAAACTGATTCACAGAGGGTGTGGCACTAACAGCATTAATATTTGGTGACATGTGTGGGAGCTATTGACAAAAATTCTATCAACATTCCCATAATCAGGGAAGGCACTGTCGTGAAATAGCCCAAGAAATGACAAGGAGGAAAGAACATGTAGTCTGCTTGTGGCAGAAGGCTCCTAACAAGTGATGTATGCATTCATAGACCTGTCCTCTGAGCACGTGGCCTGCTCTGTCCTCTTACTGCTGAGACGGCACACGGACTTAGCTGAAGTGCCCTCCAGAGAAGGGGCATCTGGACCCCCAAGCATCCACAAAGAAAATCTGTTTTTTAAACTAATGAGTATTAAAAGTTGGTGATCTAGATCCTTCTGTTTTCACGAGAACAGTTTACTTTCCCTGTGAGAAGAATGAAGGATGAGCTGTTAATTTATTCTCAATGAAATTCCCGATCCACAACACAAACGTGCTCAGTGTGTATGTTATGTCCCTGGATCTGAATCTGGGCACATATGTGAGAAGCTCTTTGTGACATATCATACATGAGAACAGCCATGGCCTGTCGTATGGTATATTTTCTGTAGCTGCCCAATATTCTAAATGTGACCTTTTGCTGCTGAAAATCTGATATTTATGAAGTACCAGGCTGCTGATCTGCAAAAACCACACGTTTTCAAACATCATAGCGTTAAAGTTCTTGAATAGCTGTTAATACTTTGATATCATTATAGGGCTTCAGAATATCCCTTTTCAATTCCCACTGTCTGATGAAGAAAAGTGTGATGTAATAAACCACAGATGTTTTCTGCATACAAAAACACTCAGAGATGCTCTTCATTAATTACAAATAGGCAGGGCTCTTCAGTATACAGACATGGGTCCTCTTGGTATATGTCAACTGTGTTGTGAGTAAACTGAGACCTATGTTGGTCTTTCATAGGTCACTGAAAAATTTCAATAATATTTCAATTATTGACTAGTACTTCAGCATTTCCTATATTCTCCTGACTCAAATGGTATTTTGAAAGATGTAAACTATAAAATTATGCCATAGCAAAATGTAGGTGGTGAACGGGGAAAATGCTGAAGGTGACTTTTGTGTCATACAGTGACATCACATTGAATGAACCTTGGGCATTGCTATCGGTCATCCGGAAGTACCAGGACAGCCAACACAGAGTCGAGCTTTGTGTCACAACAGCCAGATTTCCAGCTTCTGCTGTCTACTTAGATATTACCCCAGATTTAGCAGAATTTGATAAACGAACCAGTTCTGTCTTTTGAACTGCCTATAATACTACATCATTTTTATTTCTTTCACCCTGATCATTTATCGAATTGCTTGTGTGTATTAGTGAGGTTTAGAGAATAAAAGTGGAGTTAGAGAAAGGAAAGCCTGTACAGCTTTCAGTAGATTAAGGTAGTCCTGGGGATGTCCCTGCCGCCGTAAGAACAATTTGGAAGCTCTCCGAGCTTTCTGGACACCCCTATCTTCAGCCACAAACAACCCAGGAATAGCCAGCTACAGAATTCTTAGTTTCTCACAGGAGTCTGAACTTTCTCATACAAGGAGGACCCTTGCTTTCCTCCTCTTGGGAGGGCCAGAGTTGGACGCAATCTGTTTTAGCTAATAAAACTCATATACTTTCATTTAAAAATTATTTATTTTTATTTTCTATACATTCTGTTTTGCCTGCATGTATGTCTGTGTGAGGATGTCAAATCCCTGGAACTAGGATTACAGACATTTGAGAGCTGCCATGTGGGTGCTTGGAATTGAACCAGGGTTCTCTGAAGTATCACCCAATTTTCTTAACCAATGAGCCATCTCTGTAGAGTTAGGTTTATTTTGTTTTTAATTCTTAAATGAATGGGTATGACTGGCTTTGAAGTTAGGAATACCATATTTTTGCCCATACTTAATTTCCTTGTTCCATGACACAAGAGTTGGCTTATGGGGACACTTGGAATATGCGTTGCAGAGAATAGTGTTACTGCTATGGAACCAGATTCCCCTCCTTCTACTGCACACCACAGGACTGATAATAAAGTAGGGAGCTTCTGGGGCTTGGCACTTTGAAAAGATTGCATATTTTTCACAGAAATACTACATGTCTTCTGACTTTGAACTGACCTTCAAAACCATTTAATTTGGCTTATGTTCCAGTGAGTATGTGCATATGTTTCATAAAATATTATGACAAAAATTTCTGGAAGTTTTATACTCTTTTATATTATCGAGGTCTTACCCAGTGAACTTTGCCTTTCTTTGAATGTTATAATCTTTCCATTTCATACTTCTGAACAAAGCAAGCAGGCAGGGTATATTAACCTCTTAAACTGCACGAGCCATATAAAGCCTGGCTTTGGCTAAGAAGATTGTTCCAGTCCTACTGAAACACTCATTTTAATGGTCAGAAACACTGGAATATGACTCAAAGGTGGAAGGGATCCAAACATAAGTTAAGGTTGCAGAATGCCAATGGCGTTTTCCACTTAGAGTAAATTGGAAAGGGGACGGTTGAGACAATGTCCAGCTTGGTAAATCTGATGCAGCACAGTGGTCAGGATGAGGAACCTTGGTGACCTATCCAAGGCATTGTAATCCAAAATTAACAGAAGGATGTTTCCTTAAAAGGTCTTAAAAATCTCTCCCTCCCCCTCTCCTTGTCTCTTCCTCCTTCTCTTCCCCCCTTTTATAGTTTTGCATATGCCTTGACATTTCAGAAATTGGCATGAAGTCTAAAAGAAGCGCCATGGTTATTTCAAGCCTTTACCGTATAGGGAGATCTGTACTGTGTGTTTTCTACTCAGCTTTTTTTTTTTTTTTGGCTACATATTGAGCAAATAACATGTTGCACCTATGTTGATCCCATTATCAGCATTTTGTAGTATCAACCAATCTGTGCATGTGTGTAAAAGTGGTGTGCATGTGATATGTGTGTGCATATTTGCGGGCACAAATGTGCAGGTGTATATTCGCTTGTTTGGAGGTCAGAGGTTGACACTGGGTGTATTCCTTCATTGCTCTTCATTTTATCTACCAGGACAAAGCCTGTTGATGAACCCGGAGCTCTTCAAATCCACTTCTCTAGCTAGGCAGCTAACTCTAGGCATTTCCTGTCACTGCCTACCACTGGGATTACAGGTACACTATTGTGCCTGTCTGACACACGTGTGAAAGACACAAACTCCAGACCTCACCCTTGCCTAGAAAGTACTTTAGCCCTGAGTATCTATCTCTCTTCCCTTCAGCCACTGTCAAGACGTTGTTGTTACTATAGTATGTAGATAACTTAGAAATTCAGTGTAACCTGATGGTGTCATCTCTCTGTCATTATAGCTTTACACAGAATTACATCGCTTTTGAAACGCTGTTTCCCACCTATTCCTACAACCCTAAAGTGGGTATGTAGTAATTATTTTAATATTTTTCTTGGGCTGGAGAGATGGCTCACTTGCTCTTCTTGCACAGAACTTGGGATCAGTTCCAACCAACACACGGTGGTTCATCATCATCTGTGAGTCCAGTTCTGTGAGGATCCAGTGCTATCCTCAGGCATCCATAGGAACCAGGCATGCACGTGGCACATATACCTGCTTGCAGGAAAAACACTCATTCACAAATTTTATTTTTCGAGACAGGGTTTCTCTGTAACTTTGGAACCTGTCCTGTCTTGTAGATCAGGCTGGCCTCAAACTCACAGAGACCCTGAGCCTTTGGGAAGTGAGAGGTGTGACAGACGCACCCCTCGCAGTCTCTCGGTCGTCTCTGCACAGTGATCTGCTCTTCTTCCCCTTCATGTTGTCTACATTTGCTCCTTCTGTCCTCTCATGTGTACATTAGAATGTATTTGTTGATGTTCACCAATTAAATTAAGGGGATTATGACTGTGATGGTATTGAATGTGTAAGTCAAGTTGGAAAGCATTTTAATCTTAATAATGATTTCCTATCCATGAACACAAATAATTTTCCTCTGACTTAGGTTAGCTAATAATAATAATGGTAATAAATAGGAAAATTAAAGCATTTTATTCTACCCTTCTTTAACACTGATCTGAACTTATAACTTAGTCCTTTTCCTTCTTGATAAATAATTGCTTTTAACCTTTTTTTTCAAGACAGGTCTATTTGTAAAATTTCCTCTTAGTTCTGTTTGCCTTTATTTTTACTTCATGCTTGAAGGGTGGTTTTGCCAAGTTCAGATTTCTGGACTTTAACCACTTCTCTCCATCATTCTTTTCTTGACTGCATGATTTCTGGCAGGAGATGATGCAGTTCTTATCCTTTTGACCCAGATTAAAACGTTCTCTCTCTGCTACTCCCTGCAGTTTTGTTAAAAAAAAAAACTGTCTTAAGATCTTTGCATTTAGGACATGATAAGGCTACTTGTGATTGAGGATATTTATACAGCATCATATTGTCTGAATTCCTGTATTTGAGACCCAGTGTCTGTCATTAACTTTGGATAATTTCCATCGTCTGTAACTTCGGGTTCTTCTTCTGGGGCTGGTGACATAGCTCAGCAGGTGAAAGAGCTTGCTTGGAACCCATGGAGGTGGAGAAACTAAATCCTGAAAGTTGTTCATGTTGTGCAATAGCATGAATATGTCTTCACACACACACACACACACATACACACACACACGAGTACACAAATTCTCATTGTTCTTAATAATAAAACTCCAGAGTCAGATGTAGGAGGTGAAAGCTTATGAATCAGAGAAGCAGAGCAGCCAGCCACTAGAGTTCCTACCTCTACATATCCTCGGACCAAAAGGGCAATCTTGTCTTCAGACTGCATCCTCAAACTGCACTGAGCTCCTGTCTCTCCCTGCCTTATAATTCTTTTCTGCCCAGCCATATCACTCTGGTCTCCACCTCCCTAGTGCTGGGAATAAAGGCCTGGGATCCCAAGTGCTGGGACCACCTTTGTGTGATCTCTGTTTCTCTTTTACACAGATTCACTCTTGTGCAGCCCAGGGTGGCCTTGAAGTAACAGAAATGAGTCTGCCTCTGCCTCACATCCTAGAATCAGAGGTGTGTGTCATCACTGCCTGGCCTCTAGTGGCGTAGCTCTGCCCTCTGATCTTCAGGCAAGTTTTATTTGTTAAAACACAAACAAAATATCACTACACACACAGTACACTCATATACACACATGCATGCACATACATGGGCACACACATACTAGTACTGCTAACTATTATCAGTTTATTAATAAATTAAATAATCTTTTCTCTTCCCTATCTCTTACTAATTATATTGATTAGGCATTGCTTGTACCTTCCCTTCATCCCACAAATTGAAGATTTTTTTTGTTTTGTTTTTGGAATTCTTTTTGGGGAAGGAGAGCTACTGTCCAAATGTCTGAAGATCATTCTCTTCTACATTTTTGTACTTACTGATGAGTTTATTAATGGCATACTTCCTGTTACTGGGATTTTATTTTTAGGATTCCCCTTTAAAATGTAGTAGGTTTTATTTATTTGTGTCTCTGCGTGTCTGTGTATGTGCAAGCATGTATGTATGCATATGTGTACACTGTGAAGATCAGAGGAAAACTTGTAGGAGCAGGTTATCTCCTTCTCCTATGTGGGTCTCAGGAATCAAATTCAAGTCTTTAGGGTTAACTTCAAGTACCTCTACCTGCTGGGCCAAAAAGATTCCTTTTACATTCCTTCTTTGAGTTTTCCATGTTCCTGGATGAATGAGCCACCTGCTCTCCTGTTAGAGCCTTGAACATGGTACTTGTAGTGCTTTGTTAATCACCCAGAGACTCCCAGATGAGTCTCCTCTGAGTCTGAGTATTTGTGTTGACTCTTTGGCTGTGTTCTTCCCGTTCTTTGGCTTCTACTGTAATTTTGTTAAAAGCAGAAATGACAGAGTGGAAAATAAAAAGTTCTATATTTATGACTTGGTATGAATGTGTATGTGTGCATTTAGCTGGAGCTGACCTCTTTTAACAAACAATTTACTAAAACTGTGTTTGCCAGATAATTCCGTTTTTTCTGGTTCCTGTGTTGTCCACTCCCAAACTCCCCTATTATCTTAGGATTCCACTAAACAGTGTTTCTGAAATAGCCTCTGTCTCCCAGGTCCCTGAGTTCTAACCCAGTCTTCCCTTACTGGACTCCTGATGACGGTGTAGGATGTAGATGTTTTATTCTGTGCCCCCATTAATATGTCACTCATTCTTCCATATTTGGTGGAATAAACAGTATCTTCATCGTTGTTGCACTGAAAAAGAAATTTGATAGCATATTGGGTTGGAAAAGAGGGCAATACCTTTGGAATTAGAAAGACTGAGTTTATCTTATTTTTCTGGTAATAATAAATTCATGACCCTCTAATAAGGTCGGAAAAATGAAATCAATTTTTGATTATCCAGTAATCAGAATTCTCAGATAATTTGAAAATAAGTTTTAATTAATACAAGGCCACTGCATTTAATGTTTGATTAATTATTATAGTATAAGAATCTATAATATCTTAATCAGTTTTGAGTAGTAAGATTACCTGTGATAAATTAAAAATTAAATTTATAATCTATACATTTTCACTTTAAGAACATAGAAACCATAATAGAAAATAATGTTACTAAAACTGTTTGACCCAAAGATTAACTATGATTATATTAGACTTGGTGACTACAATAAATAAAAAATCATAGTTCAATAAATGAGAGGCTGATCTTACTAATTGCATAGGTAATTAGTATGGTGGGCAATTAGAGTTTAATATAAACACCAGTTGTGAACTGTGGGATAATTAATCTGCCTTGTAAGAATGTTGAGAGTCTAAGTCAACTTACTTGAAGGGAAAATGAGGGGAGAGAAGCTGATACAGCCTAGAAAGACAAGATGTGGGAATAACATGTTTTGGCGCCGGGTGGGAGTCCTGAGAGCTTTGCTTAGCTCAGTGCTCTCTGTCCCTTCACATTGTAGCTTCAGTTCTTCCAGGCACCCGTTGTGGCAGGGCTGTTGTCAGCGATGAAGGTACCTCCTGGAAGTCCTGTGCACAGTGCCTGAAACACGGCAGTCTCAGTACTCATGATGCCAGTATCAGTTACTGAGAATAACGGTGCAATACCAGCGAAAGGAATTATTCATACCAGGACAGAATTTAAAGGAATTTCAATGGCATATCTTTTCTTAACCATGTCACCAAATCTTGTGAACATTGATTTTCAATTCCAGAATTTTCATGTAAATAAAAATAGACCAATGATATTATATAAGGAAATTTATTTTCTTTCACAAAGATTCGGAGAAAAAAAATTTTAATTAACTGAAAAATTCATAGGTAACAGATAAACTCACTGTTGTCTCATAATCTTTCTCATATTCAATGTAATTATTCACTGTTGCAAAGTCAATGCAATATTTTTCATTCCCCGTAAAATGCACAATTAAAAGCAGGCAGCACATATTAGATAAGATTGGAATGAGAAATTGGCAAAAAAAATAATAATTAAGGCTTTTAAAGTGTTTAGCCATCTGTTATAAAGTAGGAGAATGGGTTTAAAAAAAATCCTAATTTGTAAAATTCACAGTTATAGAACTTGAAATCCTGAGGAAATATCCCATATAAGTATGTGCATACTTTAGACATAGCTAGTGAGCATTATCAGATGAAATGAAACAAATGATGAAATATGCATGTTACTATTATCTTTACATCTTTATCCAGCTCTCTGGATCCTTTTCAATGAAAGTATCCCTTATGGCAGAGAATCTGGCATGACGCTATTACCTATGTGTAAGTAGTTTCTTCCTTCTTAGTGTTTTAACATAGCAGCAGCTTCCTAAGGCATATGGGATTCTTCATCACGGTTCCTTGTCTCCCTGCAACGCCCCCAGCTTCTCCTGTTATAGACTAGTTTGGTCCTCTGTCATTGCTGTTAATTTGGACTCTCTCTTCCAGAACTCCCATGCTCTTGAGTCCCTGTATCTGCAGTCTTGGGCCACTATCATTTCTTTTAGTAAAAGTTAGTAGTTCTCTATCAATCCTAAGATATCCGATTGCCTTTATCTTTTTCTTTCCTATTTGATGTTCCTAAAAGTGTCCTTGACTGTACTTGTTACGTCTTCATTCCCTGACAAGCCCTCTGTGCTGGACACACTCCTGAGGATGAAGGAAGGAGTTCTACAGCAGGTTTGCCCTGACAAACGTTCTGTGCTGGGCACA
The DNA here is from genome assembly GCF_903992535.2 of Arvicola amphibius. Classification (NCBI taxonomy): domain Eukaryota; kingdom Metazoa; phylum Chordata; class Mammalia; order Rodentia; family Cricetidae; genus Arvicola; species Arvicola amphibius. Next base: position 135,922,936 of record NC_052053.1, read on the forward strand.
CTCCTGAGGATGAAGGGAGGAGTTCTACAGCAGGTTTGCAATGGAGGAGCTTGAGTCCTCCATGGTGAGATGCATGCAAAAGAATCCTGACAAGCTGACTGAAGGATTTAGTAGCATATGAACCATTCTCCTTACTGAGAAGTTACTTCATCTTTCTGGGATACCAGCATTCTTGGGTGAAAGCAACAGTCTAAACCACTTGAAAATGTAGCCAAGGAAGATACATGATGCTTGCATTTTTCAATATATCATTTGTGTCACTTTATTTTTAATATTTTGGTTTTATTGTGTATATGTAAAAGTTTCTCACACACAGCTAATATTCACGGAGAATTTATTGGAAAGTTGGAGCTGCATCATATGGTTCCTTAAGAAAAGTACAGAACCATACTGCCCAACAAAATTATCAATGGTCACAGAAGAGTTCCTAACGTGTTATCACCCAACTCAGTAGCTACCAGCTATGTGTAGTCACTTGGCGCTGGACACTGGAAATAGAGCTAGTATTATTTGGAACTGAATTCATTTTTTCTACTTTAAGTTAATTTAAATAGTCACTTGTCACTAGTAACTCTCCTTTAATACAGCCCAGGTTTTGGCCAAGGCAAGCTTAGCTATGACATAACTGTCATTCAGACACTCAGAGCTTATTGGTTAAAAAAAATTAAATCCAACAAATTCATAACACAAAACACCCAGAAAATCTGGGACACCATGAAAAGACCAAACCTAAGAATAATAGGAGTAGTAGAAGAAGAAGAATTACAGCTCAAAGGCCCAGAAAATATATTCAACAAAATTATAGAAGAAAACTTTCCCAACCTAAAGAAGGATATTCCTATGAAGGTACAAGAAGCATACAGAACACCAAATAGACTGGATCAAAAAAAAAAAAAACCTCGCCATATAATAATCAAAACACAAAACATACAGAATAAAGAAAGAATATTAAGAGCTGCAAAGGAAAAAGGTCAAGTAATATATAAAGGTAAACCTATCAGAATTACACCTGGCTTCTCTATGGAAACCATGAAAGCCAGAAGGTCTTGGGTAGATGTGCTGCAGAAACTAAGAGACCATGGATGCAAGCCCAGACTACTTTACCCAGCCAAGCTTTCTTTCACCACCAATGGAGAAAACAAGATATTCCAGGATAAAAACAATAATGAAAACAGCTTGGTATTGGCATAAAAACAGAGACGTTGACCAATGGAATCGAATTGAAGATCCGGGTATTAACCCACAAAGCTATGAACACCTGATTTTCGACAAAGGAGCTAAAAGTATACAATGGAAGAAAGAAAGCATCTTCAACAAATGGTGCTGGCATAACAGGATGTCAACATGTAGAAGAATGAAATAGATCCATATCTATCAACATGCACACAACTCAAGTCCAAATGGATTAAAGACCTCAACATAAATCCAACTCTGTAAGGAAAACATTGAACTGAGGGGACTTGTTTACAGTTCAGAGATTCAGTTCGGCATGGCAGGAAGCATGGCAGTGTCCAGGAAGCTGCGGTGCTAAAAACGAGAATCCTACATTTTGACTCAGCAGCAACAGGTATTATTGTTGACTGTCAGGGACTGAAGCTTGAGAAAAATAAAAAGACCTCAAAGCCTGCCCCCATAGTGACACACTCCCAATAGAAGGTGTGGCCCAGATTAAAGGTTTGCCCTTCAGCCTCAAGGTCTAGATTAAAGGCGTTTGTCTTCCAGCTTCCTCCAATAAGACCACATTTCCTGATAGTGACTCTCTCTGAGAGCTTATGGGTGTCAAATACAAACAAACTAGCTCAGAGGCTCAGGGGCTAACGTCTTCCTGTGTTAGTTTCTACTTCGTCACTCTGTGGAGATTGGTAGAGACTGAGAGTACCATTTGATCTGTCCTTCAGCCTTGTTATTCTTCATGCAGTTTCATTACTGATCGGTCTTCTTGGTCAAGCGGTTGGCCTATTCTGATATTTTCTGAATAACAGGATACTGTGGAAACGAAAGAGAACTCTTTGTTCAGCACCTGGACTCCACCAGAACCTGTGTTGAGTGTATTAAAAGAGGGTTTCTGGTTCTCAGGTGCTCAGAATCTGATCCCAAGATACTTAACCATTCCTTGTTGTGTGATGTTTTACTTTTTTGGCTTTTTGAGGGGGACCTGCCACCCAGCTCCTAAATAAATCACACACACATAGAGACTTATCGTAACTTAGGAATGCCCGGCCTTAGCTTGGCTTGTTTCTTGCCAGCTTTTCTTAATTTAAAATTATCCCAACTGTATTATGCCTCTGAGCTTTTATCTTTTTTGCTTCTGTGTGCCTTACTTTCCTTCTCACTCTGTGGCTGGCTGTGTAGCTGCGTGGTTGGCCCCTGTTCCGTGGCTGGCTGTGTAGCTGCGTGGTTGGCCCCTGTTGTCCTCTCCTTTTTCACATTCTCTTCGTTCTTCTTTCTTCTTCTCCACCAGATTTCTCCTCCTGTTTCTCCTCTCTGCCTGCCAGCCCTACCTATCCTTGCTTCTCCTTGCTATTGGCCATTCAACTCTTTAATAGACCATCAGGTGTTTTAGACAGGCAAAGAATCACAGCTTCACAGAGTTAAGCAAATGTCTTATAAACAAAAGTCACGCACCTGAAAATAATACTTCCCGACAGTTCCCCTAATCCCTATGAGCATCTTTGTGGCCATCTGGTTGACATTCTCCTTTAGTAATACTTCCATACTCTCTCATAAAGGCTGTAACTTTTGTCTTCTTGCTTTTGGTATCAAACGCAGACACTGTTGTTTCATTGCCTGCATGGGTGCATTCAGAGTGATGTTTATTTAGTGTAGTTCCAAGACATTCCTTTGCTAGTTGATGATATTATCAAATGTATTCCCAGCTCAGTAGTCTGAAAGGATTCCCAGTGCTTCCAGCATCTCCAAATCATTAGGTTTTGGTTTGCGTGTTTGTTTATTTGCCTCCGGCATTCACAGGCTTTTTTCTTTATCTCTTAGGCTGTGACTTCACTGGCCGTCCCTGTCTGGCTTATAGCCTATACTTCTAACTTGCCCTCTCTGTTCTCACTAACGTGTCTCTCATAATGGAAGCCCGTGAATCATGAGCTGCCTACAATTCGGCCCCACGTTCTGACAGTTCTTTAGTTTATCTGATAGTCTTTATTTCACAATGTAGGCAGTGTATTTTGACTATATCCACGCCATGTCCCTCCTGCAACTCTTCCCAGCCCCCAGCATATCTCCTCCTAATTTCATGTCACTTTTCACTCCTTAAACCAACAGAGTCCAGCTAGTGCTCCCCATGCTCATAAGTGTCAGGCCATCCCCTGCAGTGTGGAAAACTTACCAGAAGCCATACTATCCAATAACAACAAGAGTCAGATAACTCACCCTCCTCTCATAGCATCAACTGCCAGTTTCTCTGTGGCTGCAGTGGGGCCTCATCTGTCCTTCTCTCATTCATTCTGGGATGTTGGCTGGCTTTATCTTGTGCAGATCTTAAGCACGTTGCCACACTGCTGTGAGTTCAGAAGTGTCCGTCAGACACTGATTGACAGCAGTAGGCACCCATCTCTGGCTCTTACAAAGCCTCTACATGCATGTGTTCTGGGGCGTCCCCCGAGCTTACTCCCCATCTGTTTCTAGTTCTGTCCTTTTCCTACCAATTTGTGCTTCTGATGGTGGTTAGCCTAGAGTTTATACCTAAAAATGAAGATTGATCAAGATGCTCTCAATTTCTTTCCCTTTAGATCATAATCTGACATCTATATACACAACTTTAGATACCACTGAGTTTTTTTCCAATTATTTTCTGTGTTGCGGTTGAACTCAGGGTCTCATGCTTCTTAGCCAGTATTTGTCAGTAAGCTATTGTGACATTTTTAAGCTATATGCCTGCTGTGGACCTAGGCTGATCCTTCTGAGGTGCTCTGCAGATATTTGGCATTAAATCCTCGTGATTTTCTTCTTTCACTGCTACTCCCAAAGCCACACAAGCTTGATCACTGGACTTGCACTGGCCCCACCTCCTCACGCTCCTCTTGTCCAGGTTAATAGTTTTTCTTCCACCTCATTTTTTTCCATTAAGAACTGATCACCCTTCTCGGCCTTCATTTTTCCTTCTAAAATCCCAGGATAAACTTTGCACAGAACAAATGCTCAATAAACATTCCATGAGAGGGGTACATCACTCTTATTGTCTGATATTAACTACTCATGAAGAAACGGTGAAACTAATTAAAGCCACAAAATAGAAAGCTCAGTGGCATTCAGGTTTTCTCTACCCCTAAGAAAAGCACAGCACTTAAACCACCTGAAATAGAAGAACCGTTAGAAAAACAATGTCGTTCTTTGAGCCCCTGCAGTATATAAACTTGGCAAAAATCTGTTCAAACCACATCTCTAATTAAAACGTTTAGCTGCCAAATAATGTGTTCCGGTTAAAGCCACATTAGTATTATGGGGTGCTTGGCGTGTGATAGCGCAGACTTCCACTTTGCTGCTGGGTTTCTCGTGGGAAATCCTGTGCAGAAGCTTGCCGCCTGCCCGTTGTTGGTTTTTACCTTAGAAAGGCAAAGTGTCGGAGATTCTGAATGGCTCTCTTCTTAAGAGATATCAGTTCAATGTTTTTCCTCCGTGTCTTATTGAGTTATATGGGGGCACGATTAGACCTGTTAAATTGATTTACCAGATGGAATGTTGTATTTTATATTTAGCTGATTAAATTGTAAGAGACTGGAATTATGTCATATACCATAAAGATCTTATATAAGAGCAAAAACAATTTTAATTAACTATATTTTAAGACTAATTAGAGATTTCAGCCGACTCTCCCTCCTTTTTTATTTACATTGAAACAGAAAGAGAGATTAAAAATAGACATCTTGAAAGCTGGGTGTGGGGTGCACACTGTTAGTCCCAACAATCCGAGGGCAGAGGAAGCCAGGTCTCTGTGGAATCAAGACAAGCCTGGTCTACACAGTGGGTTCCAGGACACCCAGGGCTATGTAGACACCCTGTCTCAAAACAAAACAAATTATTTTTAAAAAATGCCAGGTGGTAGTGGCGCACACCTTTGATCCCAGCACTTGCAGGCAGAGGCAGGTGGATCTCAGGGATTTGGAGGCCAGCGTGGTCTACAGAGCTGGTTTCAGGACAGCCAGGACTGTTGCACAGAGAAACCCTGTCCCGAAAAACTGAATAAATAAAGAACTAGAAATCATGATAAGAGTATGTGGCTTCGTAATTTAATATTTCAGATGGAATCTCCAAGAGGAAAACATAAAGTGTTGCACTCGGGTTTTGGAAATTGTTTGCTCATCACACTTGTTTAATTATTTAAAGGTGCTATTAGTATTTTAAAGTTAAATTATTCTTAATTTATACTATATAAATTAAGAATGATTCACAAAATGATTCAGAAGAAAAAAATACACTTTTTTCTTTTTGTATTATTTTGTGGATAAGCAAATATACTAATAAAACAGTTGCTCTTTGTAGAAAATTAAATATTATAAAATGATAAGTAGTAATTTTAAGCAAATTGTCACCCTTTTGCTAAGCGTTGGGTATTTCATTAATTATCCTCCTACTATCCTGGTTATGTAAAAATAAGACAATAAGTGCACAGCAGAGTAGACCCAGATCCACCCAGAACCATATTCCACCGTCATCAGACTCCTGAAACAAAGTCTTCCCTGGAATGCTCCCTTCAGCACGGCTGGTTCCTAATGGCTTCTGTACCAGATTACCACAAACCTGTGTGGTAAGAGAACACAGTTATTATGTACCAGTTATAGATGTCAGAGTCTAGAAGGAGTCTCCTTGGGCTAACATCATGTCAACAGGACTATGCACCTGTGTGGAGTCTCCAGCGGCCACCTTTGCCTGCATTTCCAGCTTCTGAAGGCTGCCTGCAGTTCCTGATGTAGACCCCACCCTCAAAGATGGCCATGGGCGTCTGACTGTTTCTCAAGCTGTATCTTCTGACAGGCACTGGCTCTCTTTCATAGTTGGAGAGGGAAACTGAATGACAGCTGCAGGTTCACTTTGAGCAGGAGAATCTTCTAGCAAAATTAAATTCATCTTTCCCTTTAATTCCCCCCTTTACTGTGTAGTACTGCATTCGGGCAACTATCTGAACGCTTGATGTCCTCAGATTCCTCCAACTGCCTCCCTACTGAATGTGTAGACATCCTCCTAACTGTTGTCCCTTAAGTAATACACTATAACAAATATCACTGCACCATTTACATTGTGTCAGTCATTAGGAGTAATTTGAGTTGTAGACAAATACATAAACATCTACCTATGTCAGATTTTTAAGTGAAAAGCAAAGTAAATGGGAATGTATTCAAGAATATATAGTTCTTGAGCTAGGACACACAGATATATTATTATATGAACACAGTCATTGACATAATTTGATTCTCATTTTCATAACTTTTTATATCCAGACACAAAAGTCATGTTATTAAAGTGTGTTAATCGGTCCTTTTTAAACATCCAAAACACATGATTTGCATAACTAGAGGAAAGTAATAAATATTATGAAATGAACACTTTGGAAGAATCACCATGAGTTGTGTTTACCAACAGATTTTGAAACAGAATAATTCTCTGTTGCAAAGCAGACATTGTTAGTATATTTGCAGTAAGAGGGGAGAAAGACATGGGCTATGGACTTCCTCAGAGAGGAATTCTATATGAAATGGCACTTGCCTATGACCACAAGCATGGCTAGTTATCGGCTTCCCCGAATGATTTTTAAAGAAATTTTTGTATGAATTTCATATTTTAAATGGTTATCATTGGAAATCAACTCTGACTCATAACATTAAAGATTTATGTTATCCAAGCCAGAAAGTTGCAAGTGGTGGCTCTTATTGCATAACCCTGAAGACCGTTTTCAAAGATCTGTAATGCTTGTCTGATTATGGAACTCTATTTGGGGGAAGGTTTCAAGACAGAGTTTCTCGGCGTGGCCTTGGCTCTCCTGACCCTCACTCTGTAGAGAAGGCGGGCCTTAAACTCCTAGAGATCCACCTGCCTCTGCCTCCTGAGTATTGGGATTAAAGGTGTGCACCACCACCACCTGGCAGTACTTCTAACTAGAGTAACTTGCATAATTTTCCCAGTCAGGTCTTTCTATGTAGCCTTGGGCGGCTCTCAGGCTCTTTGTCCTCCTTCCTGTGTCTCTCAAGTGGTGGGATTACAAGAATGTACCACCATGCCTGCTGATGAAGTATCTCCTAATTCACTAGATTAGAGAACATGCTGGGCCTCTCCAGTGTCTTTCATAATGGTGGTGTATACTGATGAGACGTGCACAACACACATGAGCATAGCTGAGAAGAATGACCTGGGCAGAAACTACCCCAGGAATCATGATGTTCACACAGGAAACACATGGAGTGTGGGATAGATTATCCCCTTTCAGTGACAGAGTGATGGAAGCATAAGTTCCTAAGACGGTCTATAGGTAGGGACCATCAAGAAAAGTCCAGAAGTGGGAGAAGTGATGCCCCTAAGTTGAGAGATGCCCAGCATATCCAGAAGACTGCATCATGCCAAAGAAAGGATTGGAAGTTGGCGCTGGATGCTTGACCTTCAACTGTGATCAGAAAGCTGACATTCGTGACAGGTGCACTAACTTCTTGAATTTCCTAAACAAAGACTCACTAACATAAGAGATATTTAGTAATTTAGTGCTTATTCTTGATTAATAAGCATCTTAATTAATACTTTGAAATTGTTTATTTAAGATATTCACAAAAGTAATTTTTTAACTCAATCACACTTTTTTTCTTACTATCATTCCTAATGGAAATATTCTGCATCCTATGATGCATCCGATATTGAATATTTATGCCAAAATTGTTAGTGTAATGAGCATTCATAAGCTAGGACTAAACATTAATTGAGAACTGGAGAGATGGTGCACCAGATGTGAATGCTGTCTTTTCTTCCAGAAAAATTAGACACAAGTCCCAGCATCCTCATGGTGGTTCACATCGTCTGAATCTCCAGTTCCAAAAACCTGGTTTCTTCTTCTGACCTCTGTGGGCCAGTCATTCATGGTGGTGCACAGTTAAACATGCAGGCTAAACACCTATACATATAAAATAAAATAATATCTTATTTTCTTAAAATTCAGTTGAGATAAAATGCACATAGTGGGTAATAATTCTCAATGGGTAGTGATATATTTCAGTAGAATTTATACTTTACAAAACAGGCAAAGAAAATATGTGGTCAGCTACTAATAAATTTACTTTAAATAATAGTGAAAGTCTAGAATTTGAGTATTGCTTTTATTGTTTTTTTATTTAACTTATTTATGTATTTTACATCCTGACTGCATTTTAGTAGATAGTGTTGCGTTAAGCTCCAGAGTCAACCGGTGGTAGGCATATATCCTATATATATATCCTTCCTGTATTTTCATCTTATTGGTTGTATTTTATATCAGGATAATTTCCTTACACGAGACATTCAGAGAGACCCACTGTGATGAACAGTGTTGTTACTGGGCTTTCATAGATGACCAGACAGTTGGCTGAGTTCATCTACTCTCCCGTGATTACGGTTAGCACATGAAAGTTAGCCCTGGAGTTGGAGTCTGGTCTGCTTGTGTCAGAGACCTCCACATGTCCACAGATTCCCTGGGGGTTGTGTGCCTATGTACTCTTGCAAATCATGGTTTTCCCTGGTCTTCCTTAAATACCATGTCACACACACCCATTTCCTAGTGTTGCCAAGCCTGAGCCTGGCAGCTGTGCCGGGATTCCTAGTTGTTAACCTATGGCTTCTAGGACTGAACTTTCCTACTAAATTCCTGATTTTGATTCTTATACGCAGCCTCCCTGAGTATATTCTGCACCACTGAGTAGGAGAACGAGGACTTAAAACACCTTTAAGTCATGAAACTCTGTTCAGTTGTGTGTGCTGACTCTTCTCTTTACTAACGGAGATAAGGAAAAGACTGGGCCGTAGGCCCGTTCTGCGGAGCTCCTTTGTGTCCGGCCCAGGGCCTTGAACATCACTTGTGGTGCAAAGTTTCCTCTTAGCCAGCATTCATGCTAGCGTCTTCAGTTTGTTCATTGAGATGTAGAGGACAGATGTGGAGTAGAGCTGAAAGGTGATTAGCGCAGCCAGCCATGCTGTGTAGCCATCAACTATGTCCATAGGGAAGAAGATCTCCAAAATTATTCACCTCCTCTGACCTTGGAGGATTAGCAAGTGAGTAGCATGGAAATCCTCAGCCTTTCGGGAGGTCGGAGCGTTGAAAGTGAAAGTACATCTAAGGGGAAAGTAGCAGGTCATCAATCCTCCAGTCTACCTGTTTGTACCAGTTTTGGACAGAGTGTGTAGACTTCTGCAAAAACTTGCCTGGAGCTGCCTGCCACTACATTCTCGTGCTTTAACCCTGAGATACTCTCCCTGGTGACTTAAAGTACTGAGAGCCAGACCGAAGCTTTTGCTAGGACCACGGAATAGACCTTTCCTAGTGAAGATTGTGTTACAGTTTTTTTTTTTTTTCAAAAATGAGTTTATGTTGCAGTTTCTAGTGTATCCATGATTTCTAGTTTTTGGAAACTCAGGTATTTTCTAGATTTACAAAGGAGATTTGACACCATACATTTGTGTGGTGTCAAATCTCCTTTTGAAACTTGATAATTGTGTCCTTCTATACATCTCCTCCAACCAAAAGAAGAAGTTGGCTAGGCTTGCTTTCTTTATAAATATTAGTGGTATTTGTACAATTACCCTTGTGTGAAATCTGAGGTATCTGACCTAGCAGAACAGACAGTGGAATCCTGAAACCAGAGGCTCAGGAGGACAGAGGAGGATGAGGTCACAGATAGAAAACCACAGCACGGTAGGGGGAACATCTGTGGGTGTTCCTCTACATAAAGAGTGACTATAATTAATAGTATTGTATTGTATCATTCAAAATAGCTAGCAGAGAGGATTCGGAATGTACTCATCCCAATCAAACCATGTGCTTGAGATGAGGGATGACTGAATCTTTCTGAATTGATGAATATGTAACACGTAAAGGTCCAAAACCATCATACTCTTCTCTGTAAGTGCAGTTATAACCTGTCAATAAAAAAAACCTTAGATAGAAATATTGGTAGCATGAGGATATTTAAGGAACAATTTCCAAAAATAAATTTTCAAGGGCTCCCTGTAATACTCCTCAACTGTTGGTCATCTCTCCTTTCTTGCCCGACTTTTCCACATTTTCTCTGATTGTCTCCCACGGCCCTCACCATCGCCTTTACTCACCCCATAGTGGTGTGGTTACTGACAGCAACCACTTACTAATTGCCCCCGCTTGAAGCTTCGTACACTACTTACGGTTGGGCCAAGATGGGTCCTCATCATGAAGAGAACCCTGTGCATTGTGGGATGACGTACCCATACCTTCTGACACTAGTGCTGGTCTCATCTTCCATGCTGACGACCAACAATGTCTCAAACATTGCTACACATCTTCGGAGACATATCTTCTCTGGTTTAGAATCAATGTCTTATATGAGATATTATTTCATTCAAATCTCTATTAATTGCATCTTATAAAGGAGTCTCTTGATCAGAGTTGAGTTGCTGATGCCAAGGAAGTGATGGATAAAAGGGAGAAGGGATGATGGAACTCATTATCATCAGCAGTATTGTTGATTGGCAAAGCTATTTACAAGGAAGGGATCAGGGTAAAGGGTTGTGGAGATACCCAGAAAATGGCAAGAGCAAGAAGCCTTTCATTCACAGGGCTGAAGAAGAAGGGATGGTTGATTCTTAGCTCTAAAGTCATGGATCAGTGACAGTCAGGGAGGAAGGGAAGGCAGGATGGTCAAAGCTGAGACCACTGATAAGCATCTGTCACCCTCCACAGACTCATGAAGCGACAAGCCAGCGCTTTTGTTCCCTCTTGACAGCCAGTGTTTAATCCATTAGGTTTCTCCAAAAGTTGTGAATAAAGAAATCTCATTGTTTCTCTGAGTACGTCCTAAGCAAAACAGAAAGGGTGCCAGTACAGTAATGTTGAGGACTCCAAGTCCTCCTTTCTGTACTGTCAATATTGTCAAGCACAATATAAATACACAACACAAAATGAAAGAGCTTGCTTTATTTTGATAACTGAGAAATGCAGTCGTTCCCTGTTTAAGTTGACAGCTACAGGGAAGAGAACAAGAGAACAGAGAAGTAAGGACCCTTCGTGTCTCACAGGGGTGTGGGTGTGCTCTGAATTCTACCGCTGCTATTCTTTGAGAGGAGAGGTTTTCATTGATCAGAAAGTTCGGGAACATGGTGTCTCCTGTGGGCAATCACCAGCACTTTATGGAAGCCATCTTCTAATTTTTATGATGTTCCAGTGTAAGGAAAAGAGAAGTGCCTGGCAAGGTTAGGATAGGGCAGGGAGCTTGGACACAGGCCTGGCTTCATCCCATCACCCCTGGAAGGCTGGGCAAGTTACCCACCCTCTGCAGTTCCACTTCCTCATCAGCACTACAGCATTATAGATAAAGTATATGCCGTACGCATGTTTTAAGTATTATGGGTAAGTCAGTATTGATAGAGCACTTAGGGTCATATTGCAATATAGAAACTAACATAAGATGTTAGTTATCAGAAACAGCCTTATGATATATCACCACCTCCATCATCACAGAGAATGGACTTCGACAACACAAGATGGGCCCAATGCTTCCATTCTTCCAACATAATTATTTAAAAGTATAATAAACGATAGCCATATAGATTCGCTATTTGGAATAATGTAGCCAAAGACATAGCAATGTGCATATGGTTAATGTGAGCTTGTGTTTTCGAACATAAACCCTAACTCCCAACTTTCAATTCCACTTTGGTCAGCTTCCTTTTTCCTGCCTGAGTACTGGGGGCAGGGAAAGGGTTACTCGCAGGGACTCTAGTTCACTAGTTCCTCTCGTGTTATTGTGTCAAGTATGTTTTTCCAGAGTTTTAGGTTAGAAGCTACTGACAAAGAAATATCTCAGGAGTCAGAATCAGGCATAAATTATGCTCTGTGGAGGTGTCTTCTTATTGCCAGGGTCAGGTCAGAGTCTCCAACCTCACATTAAGTTACTGTTTTAGTGGTTATTGAATTTCAGGCTTGAGAGAATGAGGGGGCCAGCCAGAGACGTCTAATAAATCTTATTCAGACCTACCCGTAATTAGTGATCAAACCTCCCATTAACAATTATGGTTGTGCTAGATAAAAGTTGAGTAGAAGAGTAAGTTTTGCTTCCATTTCACTTTCATATTGAGAAGTGCGAAACTTAATTTATAAAATGATTACTATATTTGTCTGTTTGATGAATTTAGAGTCAACACCTTATATACGTGGTTGGGTTTTTAATTTGAGAAGAATGGAGCAGGAGAAAATAGTCTTTCTTATTTTTTTTAAGTTTAGACACAGGAGCAATTGGCTCTCTATTTTTTAATTTTTATCTATTTTCTTTGTCTCAATTCCCAGCCTCAGAGCCCAACTTGAAGGTGCGGTCCAGGTTAAAACAGAAAGTGGCAGAGAGGAGAAGCAGCCCCTTACTCAGGCGGAAGGATGGAAATGTTGTCACTTCATTCAAGAAGAGAGTGTTTGAGGTGACAGGTAATTGAGGGCCGGGCAGTCACACTGACACTTGCGGGGCATAGGGATTTTTTAAGTTTAGAATAAATATGCCTGTTCATTAATAAAACTTATTGTGAAAAGTATTTCTTAAAAGGCAATTTCCTTGAAAGCTCACGAGTAGTTCAGTCAACCTTGCTATGCATTCACCAGTTGTATAATGCAGGAAATTAAAGGGGAGAAACCACCTCCGTGTCAGCCAAAGCACGGCTAAGCAACACCAGCGCTTGCCCTGTGCTTTTTAGAAAAGGGAAATCCACTGGGGAAACGCCCACCAGTAGACTATAACTTAATGAAATCCGACCAGAAATGTGCAGAGGGAGGTTCAAGAGGAGCATGTCCCTCCCCTACTCAGACATGAAGGTAGCAAATACATCTGGGAAAATTAAACTATGTGGAACACCAAAACCTTGACTTTTCAACAAATTTACAGAACTCATAAATGACTTTATGTGTTTACTGGTGACCTGGGACTCATGGCAGGAGGGGGAAATGCTGCCTTTTATGGAGGGGGAAAGACTGTCATTTTCACTGGTCTCAAATGCAAGAGTTCATATTTTCTTTAACTGCCTGGTTAGAAGTGGGGTGAACAGGTTAGGAAATTCAAAGTGGTGTCTTACAAACCCTTCGCCCCGTTGTACCTGTTTTGAAATTAGAGAAGTCCCTACGACTACCAGAACCCAAAAGGCCAAGCACAGTGACGCTGGCTGCTGCTTCCTAAGACACGGGACCCTGAAGGGCTACACAGGATAAGACCGACTGATGTTTCCTGGGGCCTCAGAGCAGTGCCGTGTGCCTGGGCGGAACTCCGTCCTCTTTCCTGAGAAGCCTGTGACTATACCAGTACAAGCAATAATGTTGGCGCTCTCAGATCAGACCTCACCCTTCGTGTGTTTTTAAAAACTTTGACATATTTTATTTCTGTTTGTAAAACACACCTCAGTCTTCTCTCTATTCACAGTAGATTAGTATTGTTATGTAAAAACAGTATTAGTGGTTATATTTTGAAAACTTTTTCCTTGGGGGAGATGAGAAATTTGGAAGAAATGAACAGTAACTTATTTTTAATATCTATATAATCACAAGCTTATAGTAATTAAATTCTAAGTTTTAAATTATAGATCCTTTCCCTTAATTTTGTGGGATAAAAATTAGAAAGCATTCCTTTTCATCCCATGAAAGAGGTGAAATGTACCTGCCTTGTGTGGTTGCTACTTTCATATGCTTCCAGCCTGTGAGCTGGTCCCGGCAGATCCGCTGATGAACTTTTTGTTTGTTACTTCTTATTTTAAATGAGTATTTCCCACTGAATCAAAATGTATTTGGAAGACCTGAACTTCAGCACGCGGGTGTCTGCCCTGGTGCCCTTCCCATTTCTCAGTGGACTTCCATCTAATTTGGACTTGGCGATAGTCAATGTTTTTAGTGCCCAGCTGGAGGCTACCACCCCCGTGACTGTTACACTGGCATTTCTGCTACCCTCTTCTCTACCTTTTTTTCTTTGAAGCGACTGCTCCTTTTTTCTTTTTCTCCTCTTCATAGGTAATATGTAAGAGCAAATTGCCACTTCACACATTTTCAAGTTCAAGTTTTTTTCTGCTGCTCTTCCTCCAGGAAGTTGTCTTCCTTGAAAATTTTGTGCCCTGGCTCAGTCCGGTGCCTGCTGTGGTCTTTCCTCTCCTCTAGTGCTCCATGTTCACCAGATATTTATTATTCTCCAAGTACAGGTCCAAAGTCATTCCTTCTCCTAGGTTTCCCCCGTTCGTCCATAAAAGCATTCACTGCTTGTTCTCAGTTCCTCACCAGTTTGTGGGGTAGCGTCCTGTTACTGTAGTTGAAACGCTGCAATCACAGGGGTCTCTATACAAAACACTTTTGTTCTGATAGCACACTAAGTAAGATCATTTAAGATGGTAAAGACAGAAGAATGTTTAAGAATGTAGTGTTTTTAAAAATGTGGGAATGAAATATTGGTGAGAAGTCATAGCCATCCTGGTAATGTCAGAGTCAGGAAAAGAAGTGTCTGTAAGAATTTTTAAGTGTATTAAAAAATAAAATCAAAAAAGCTATGTGTCTATAGTAATGCGTGTCTGTTGCATTACTACACTACACGTAGTAATACGTGTCTGTTGCATTACTACACTACACATAGTAATACGTGTCTGTTGCATTACTACATTACATGTAGTAATGCATGTCTGTTGTATTACTACATTACACGTAGTAATGCATGTCTGTTGTATTACTACAATGCATGTCTGTTTATAATGCAAGCACTAGGGTGACAGAGAGAGGAGGTCAAGAGTTTGAGCCCTCCCAGATTGGATGGTGTGACCCTGTTTCAAAGAAAAATATACAGAAAGAGAGAAAGAAGATACATTTTACAAGGCAGTGTTGGAAACATCCAGATTAATCACATTGTTATCAAAATATATGGACAGAAAGGCATTGAGCATATGGGACAGAGCATTTTGTGGTACCAATTATTTCCTCAAATGCCATAATAAACCAATGTCAGGACCAGAATTCATTCACCAATCCCCCATCCTTCTAATTGCACCATGTTTTAGAGTAAAGCAACATTTAGGGCAGAGAGCTGAGAGCTGAAAGTCATTTTGACGGAGGTCAAGAAAATACTGTTTGGAACTTGTGAGCCCCTGATCAATGGGGGACAGACAGCACGCAACTAAGTTTCCCGGAGGATTAGTGAGGCCAGTGAGTGAGGTCGTCAAAGCACGATGTGGGAAAGTGTGTGTTTGTGCGGAGACCCAGAACAGAAAGAGCAAGCGTGGGAATAGAGGGTGAAAACGTTCTGTCGGATTCTTCTGGGAAGAATTTTAAAGAAAATCTTTAGAGATTACTCTGGTGGCTCTGAACAGTAAGAGTTTATGCCACAGTTTAAGAGAAGGTAATCAATAGTTAGAATGGAATGGCAGTCGTCAGACGAATAAGGATGACCCTGAGGATGGGGTGAACTGCAAGCACAGCAGGAAGCATCGCATATTAAAATATGATGTGTTCTACACGTGTATTTGAGGATTAAACATACCCAAAATTCTGGCCTGGAGAGATGGCTCAGTGGTTATAAGAGGACTTGCTGCTCTTCTAGAGGATTCCTGATTTTTCTCACCATTTGGTGCAGCTTACAACTGCCTGTAATGCCAGCTTGGGGGGGTGACTCCTCCTTCTGGCCTCTCTAGGGACTTCTCACACACACACACACACACACACACACACACACACACACAGTAAAAATAAAATAAATTGTTGAAAATCCAACATTTCAAAGGAAGTCAGACTAGAATTTTTGAGCGTTACACAAGGAATACTACCTCCGTGAAAGTAGTGTGCCCAAAGATAGGATTCAGCATCAGAACAGACACAGAGACAGTGCAGTTGCAAACTTAGTGCACGTCTGTGTGCAAAGATTGAAGGGAGGAAAAGGAATCCTGAGCACAGAGGAAGGCGTGCACGTCTGGGACTGCTTTGTTAAAGCAGTCAACTTTGGTGGTGTTTGAAAGAAAGGGTACAGTTGTCTGAGGAAATCATGGCGGGAGAGAATGAGCTGGCCTTGAGGGAACTGTTCTTCTCAGGGACCACTACCTTCTGTCAGATGAGGGGACAGTCCCAAGAGTAGGGCCGTCTCAGTCTAGAAGGGCATCGGGATTTTGAGGAACCAATGGAACCATGTATGGAAGCAGTAAAAGAGTAGGGTAGGATTATGGGTAAAAATAAATGTGCTGTCACTGGGAGAGGGAAAGGAATGAAAACCATGGGTTTGAAAAGTTTAAGAAGAGTTCCAGCAGCCGAGTGTAGTCACGGCAGGAAGGGAAATGTGCAGGTGGGAATGAGGTCCCTTCTCTCAGTCCCCGAAGAGTGAGAGACCATGCCATTGAGCAGAGCAGGGTTAGCACAGAGTGGATGAGGTGCTTAGTAAACACCAGAAGTGACTGCAGAAGGTGGCAAGGATAATTTCCCATGTTCAATACAATGATTTGGACAGCTCGATTTTTAGGAATTGGAATTTTCAGTTTTTAATTGGATGTTTTTAAAAAACATTAGTTTCTTTACATGTTGGGGTCCATATGAATTTTTTATGTGAAGATTATCAAGTCTATATTGTTTTCAAATTTTTGCCACAAGGAATTTCTTATTCATTGGTATTTAAATATGTACACTACTAAAATGACATTTCAACTTCCAGAAATTCAATGGGAGTAAAATTAGTCACCTGACATTTTATAAGGTCATGAAATGTATAAACTTTTAGTTTCTATTTATTTTTTCTCAAACTATTTGACTGGCATTACTATAATAAGATATACTCTTAGTGTATTGAATAAAGTTTAGTATAGAGTTCAGCATCAGGACCACTTGCCCTGGGTTTCTCTGATGTGTTGATAGCTTGCTTTACCCCATGTGCAGATGTATTATCTCTATCTCTGTATGCTGTTATGATAGCATGAGAGCCTTTCTTGTTCCCCCTTTCAGCAATGGCTTCTGTGACCTTTAATAGCTCTGTACCTTTGATAGAAACTGTCAATACCATATAGTACTTCTGACAGTTCAAAACAAAGTGGGGAGATAGAAGACTTTAGAAACAGTCCAAACGCCCTCGCTTCTTTTTGTGTAGCGCCTGCCATTCAGACACCCTATCTGGCACCACGTATTATAGCCAGCAGAGCTGATCTTTGTGTGTTGTTCATGAATGCATGTGTGTTTCCCCATGTTTTTCAGAGTCCTCGGTCAGTAGCAGCTCTCCAGGGTCCGGTCCCAGTTCACCAAACAATGGGCCTGCCGGAAATGTCCCCGAAAATGAGGCTTCAGTTATGCCTCCCACGCCTCTCCCTGAGGTAAGGCCCCTCTCCTCCTACTTCTGGAGACTGGTTCTGTGGTACAGAGTGTTAGCTGTCCAGGTCTCCTCACTTTCAAACCTTGCAGATTTATAAACATAGCCCAAGTATTCCCTGCTATGAAGAAAGATTAGCTGTCTTTCTTACTATGCCCCATATCGATGATAGTTTATATGTGGATTTGAATAAACTTGATTATATTTAGAGTGGTTTTGATAACATCCATGTTGGAGAAACACTGCCATGCAAGCCAGCATTCCGACTTTCCCAGCGAAGCTGCTTCTGCATTGCCCAATGATACCCGGATTTGTCATCCTGCCAGGGTGTTTGTTTTTCTAGTAGGACACACCCATAAAAATCCAACAAAGTCCATGGAGGCCTCTCACACTAACTGCTACCAGGGTAGGCTTTATTCATTTGACCTGGAGAACAGTAGAAAACAATTGTTGTCCGTGCTATGATTACGGAGCTAGAGCTGTACCGGGCAAGCACTTTTGAATATTTACTGCGTGATTGTATTTTGCATATACCCCTTCGTTCACGAATAAAAATGGGAACTCCATTACCGAAAGTGACTTAGTATAGAAGATTGTTCTAAAATATTATCATTTGTTATAGTCAGTGACACACAACACTAAGAAGAAAGTGGCTGTCAGGAAGAGTCCAGTGCTTGCTTTATTAGACGGTGCTGAGGTAGCTGTCTGAATAGCAGTGTTAATGGAACTACTTTGAACAGACTGGTCAGAGACTGAAGCCCTATTTTTTTTCTTCTGTGTGTCATACTGCCTTCTTCCTACCCATCCTCTGTGCAGAAAGAGTTGCTGTGCTTTGCTCTTGCGTGTAACTGTTACTTGCCTCTCCTCTTGTAGTTTATAGTCTTGGTACTTTGAGACTAAGAGACAGTCATCAAATCTGTCATTCAC
Organism: Arvicola amphibius; assembly: GCF_903992535.2. Lineage (NCBI taxonomy): Eukaryota > Metazoa > Chordata > Mammalia > Rodentia > Cricetidae > Arvicola > Arvicola amphibius. The sequence goes on from NC_052053.1 coordinate 135,941,358, forward strand.
TGGGCTGTATCTGTAGTGTTCCTGCCATTGAATTATCCACACTGTACCAAAATGCTTCTGCAAGGGAATCACTGTACTGTCTCCTGACGGAACCCAATGATTTGAAGCAATCGTCCTCACTGACGGAAATGTCCTCCAGTCAAGACTTCCATACATGTCACGTGCACACAAACACATTGGCACGCGCATAGACTGCAGGTCTCTCTGAAATCATTAGGTGGAAATGGAGGTCGTCTCTGAAAAATCCCTGGAGTCACCTTTGCTTTAAAAGATTCAAGGTCTTCACATGGACCTTTGGTTTCTCACAAACCCAAAACACTCAGGAGGGAAGAGCAGGCCGAGTGCTGGGCGAGGAGAACGTGCTAAGTAAGACGCTCACAGCACCGCGCTGGGATCCCAAGTGTCTAAACTCCCCTCACCCAGCAGTGGCATATTCCCTGCCTGAGGAGTGTGGCCGTGAGTGAGTCTGTGTGGTGTCACCGCAGAAGTCACAGCCTGGCCCTGCATCCCTTGATTAAGTTCAGAGCCCCTGGGTGCCTGACAGAGCAGATGTGACTCTCCTCAGAGTAGGACAGCTTCTCCTAAAACTCTGCAATTTGCCCCAGAGCATGAGTAGAAAAGATAAAGGCCTCCCGGATGAGCGCCACGGCTACTGGAAGGCGAACCAACCTCCATCCAGACCATTGTGCTAATCTCTCAGGCATCTATCAATTTCTTGCTTGTCCTATCTAGTCACGCTACATGTTTTGCATGTTGCTCTCCAGTAATGATGTGAGCTAGAATATTCTGTGAATATTTGTGACCCCACATGTAAGCAGGACTTTCAGGTGTTGAGATTGCATTCTCATATCAAGAGACTTTTCTATATGACCCTTTAATTATTTCCAAGAATTTCATCCAAATAGTAAGTGAATTAGTGTTGTATTTCCACTTTCACTTGAACGATGCTATTCTCAGGAACCACATAGACATGCTGGGGTGAGGTTGTGATCGCTCCTGGGGCTGTCTGTACTCTTGGGAAATGACACCCTGTGGCCCAACATTCATCCGCGCAGGTAATGCGCCGAGTGGCAATGTCAGTGCCTTGGCATTGGCTCTTTGGCACATGCTCACATTTTATTAGATGCAGAAAGTATTACAGTATTTGTCCAAGCTTTGTTTTGACAAGTATTTGTTTAGTGAAGGGCTACAGAGGCGTGAGGACAAGCCTGTGGGATTTGATTAAGTTCAGAAGGAGGACAAAGAAAGTATGGTTTGAGAAATGCTGAGGAAGACATTCTTAGCTTTTCATTATAAGCACATCCATCCACTTCTCTGTTAAAGTGGAATGAAAACCAGGAAGAAACATTATTGGAAGCAAAATGGAAGGATTTTCTCTTCTGGCTATCTGGGACCTACTAAACTGTCTAGATTGCTTAGCCCTAATTTCATCCATGAATCTCTATGTGTGTGTGTAGCTGTATGTTTGTACAGAGACGGAGAGAAGGAAGAATATAAATTAAGGCATTGTAGTTTTTGTTTTCCTCAGTCTTTACCCTCACAGACTAGGTTTGGATAGCCCAACTTTTCAGCTAACTGTTAAATGTATTCCACCACTGCAAATCTTTTCTCCCACCCACAGCAGGCCAAAAAAGAAAAACACAACAAAACAGAAGGAAATGTGATTTAGTGGAGTTTAAAGGGTAGAGGGATTTCTCCAGGTCAGTGGCAGGACACTCGCTTCCAGTGCTGGCAAGGCTAGTTCAAAAGCAAGCAGTGACTTACCTCATAATGAATTAATTGTGTGCCTGAACTGTGCTCCCAAAGGCCAGGTGGGCAGACCTTCATGCACTGATGGGCAGCCTTTCTGTGGCCCAGAAACAAAAATGCGACCCTGATGGCTAACATGTGTTTTTCTGCTGCGTTCCATCCACAGAGTTCTGTAGTGTAATTCATTCTGGGTAGGTGAGGAGGCAGCAGAATTTAGGCCGACTCTCAGCGAATTAACATCCTGGCTGTGGTCCGCTACCACCTAGAAAAACCAGACACAGGAAAGTGTATCTTCAAACTCCCTGTGTGATTTTCACAGCTACCCTCTAAGATTAATAATAGAATGTGATTTCATAGCAACAGGAAGCTTGAGGTCAAAATTCTTCCCACAATGAGATCCTGAGCCCCTCGGTTGTGTAATGCGTCATTTATAGACTATTCTGCTTTGATCGAATAACACAGGGGGGTAAAAGGAATATTTTAAGTTTTTAAGTTCACAGTCTGCCTAGGGTACAAAGTCACATTGTGAAAACCCATCTGGATGGGAAAAGGGAAAAAGACAGAGTTGTGTGTGTCTCTTAGTGGTGTAGTCCTTGCCTGGCACACAGAAGGCCCTAGACCAACCCCAGTCACCAAGTTAAAAAAGAAGCAGCCTGGGTGTGCATGGCTCTCTGTACCACGGCCTGTAAGGAGGAAATAATGTATCTAATTCCTCCAGACCACGTGAACGGGCAGGATTCTGCTTGCATCTGCGGCTTAGGACACTGGAAAAGGGACCCCGAAGTTCTTGAAAACAGTTTTGTTTTCTATCATATAAGATGCAGATCCCACCTGACTGAGATGAGGGAGAATGTACTTAAGATCGCAGCGCAGGATGCACCTGAGTATAGTGGGTGACATCTGCGGATACTGTCTGGAGGCTGGGCCTGGGCACTGCTACAAAACCCACTGTTTGTCAAGTTGCCAAACTTGTGTTAACCCTCAGCTTCCCGGCAGATGATATAGTGGCAAGACTGGCTCCTGCCCCTCTGTGGAAAAGAGTCCCTGTTGGCAAGGCAGGTGGCACCTCGTGAAATCTGGAACAAGTTCTTTTTTGTTCTCATCAGGACGGACTCCTCATAGGGAAAACTCACTAAGTTGTCTTCAGGCCAGTGGCTTTCATAGGAGAGCGTGTCTCCACCTTCCCTCTGCTCTGACTGCTTCTGTTCCCCTTCTTTCCTCATATTCTCAGTCCCGGAATGCAGACTGTTGGAGCTACTCACTTTACTCCTCTGCAGACTTGGTTGGGAACTAAAACCTCAAGCGTTTCTGTTTCCAGCTCCCGTCAGAGATGTCTCTAGCCATCCAGTTGCTTGGATTGCTAATGCTGTGGGCCTGTGGGTTCAAATATGCTTCCATGGGTATCAGCACCATGACGCTAGATCCCGTAGATTTATTTGATAGCTATCTTAGCCGTAGCCAAGCTGCTGGCTTATTTCTAGTTTGACATTAGTGGTCGTGTCTGATGTTATTTTATTTAAAAAAAAAATTTCCAGCAAAAGCAAATGATTTTTAAAAAAAAAAAAATAATTCTAATACTAAGGCTAAATATTCTAAGATCCCCGGAGATGCTGTTTGTGTCGCTCCAGCCCATGACTCATCTGCCTGTTGTTTTGTAATAGCTGTCATGGCGCTTGCTGCCTTATTTAAGTGGGTACCTCAGAGCAACGGTTCATATGGCAGCAATTAGAACTCGGCCCCCACTTGGAAAAGAAATTGTTATGACACAATAATCACATGAGCCAATATTACAAAGCAAGATCTTTCATAAAAATAGAAATGCAGAGTTAGAAAGCAAACTCCCAGGCCTCTTAGCAGTTCAGCCGCTCCCGCTGTTTCTCTGGAGGACCCAAGTTCCATTCCCAGCATCCATGTTGGGGGACACACAGCCGCTTGTAACCCCAGCTCCAGGAAATCTGACACCTTCTTCTGGTCCCCTGGGGTACCCATACTGATATGTGCATATATGCACACATACATAAATAAAATTAAAATTCCGACTTCCAGTTTTCTCCAGTGGAGTGCCCCTGCGTATATCAACTTCATCCCAAGGCAGGCCTCGTGCCCAGGCATAGTTGGCCAACACAACACAGACTCCATGTTTTCTTTCTTCGTGGGCTCTTTGTTGATTTTGTTTTGGTATCTCTTGTCTTGATTTATTTGTTTTGATTTTCATTTGCTTTGAATTTTTGTTACTTTATTGGGAGGAGAGAGAGAGAGAGAGAGAGAGAGAGAGAGAGAGAGAGAGAGAGAGAGAGAGAGAGAGAGAGAGAGAGAGAGAGCGCATGACCTTAGGTGTATAGGGGCATGGGAGCAAACATGGAGGACTTGGGGAAGGCGAAGAAGAGAGTATATAAAAAATTTAATAAAAATTATTGCTACTATTATCCTCAAAATGTTATCTCACATTTTATGATAATATGATCTTTGATGTAAAATGAAAACTTCAAACTTCGAGAGCTTTACTTCCTGGAAATAACTCTTTCTTTACCATGTAGAACTTTGCGTATCATTTTTCTAAACAAAGCATAGAAAAGAGATACAATCTTGAAAATTACGGATAAAGCCATTCGCAAACATTAAGTCATTAAGGGCTTTTTAAAAATGTGGCTGTCTTGTTTTTAAACAGTCCACCCCTTTAATTCAAAGTCGTTGACACAAGTATGTCTTCCTGTAGCCCATCCTGATAGACATGGATACTGCCTGACGAGATAGTCAGAGCGTCTTAGGCCAAAAGACGTTTCCTAGGGCAGGTAGGCGGCTGCATCCACAGCCCACACATGGCAGAGCTCAGATGTGCAATGTTCACAATAAACATTTTGTTTTAGTCATCCAGGTCTGGATTTCTCTTTCTGGTTCTCTGGACTTTTATAGATAATTTCGAATATTCAGTAAAGTGAGCATTATATGTTCATGTGTTCTGTGGTTCAAAAGTAGGCAGGTATTACATATCTGTTTTCAAGTCAGACGCACAAGTAGTAAAGGCAGTATATGTTGCTCACTCCCCCCCTCCCCCGTCATCTTCCCCTACTCCCTCCTTCCTTTCCTCTTCCTCCCCTTCTATGTTTCTTGCCCGCAGAGCAGTGGCGTTTCTGGGGTTTACCCTGTGTTTTCTCTTACAAAGCGTGTCCTTACGGTTTGTGTCTTGCGGATTTTAGAGAACACGGGTGGCACAGGGTCGTGACCTCATCTCCCGTCTTACTTCATCACTGACCACGTGGTTTAGATCCAGTAGTAGCTGCTGAATGCTTTTGATCACTGTTAAAGCCCATGGTGCCTGCTGCCCGGCGTTCTCTACCCCGTCCTACTCCTTGGCGAGACAGGCTAAGGAGTGTTGTCTCAGCCATCCTGGCAGCCGTCACGGGAAATGTTCTGTAAGCTCCCTTGTCCAGGAGAGGAGCCCCTCGGTTCATGGTGTGTGTTGTGGTGATGGTTTATGTTTCTGAATTGTTGGCGGAAGTGCTATGCCCGTCGTTAAGTTCCCTCCATCCAGAGCATCAACAGACTTGATTCCATTTCTTTAAGTCAATATTATCTTAGTGTCAACAGCTGAGTCTCCTCTGAGGGGCATATTTTTCAGTCTTTGTGTATTTTTCAGTTTATGTATCTATAAGACCTTCTGCCAATTGACACTACAGTGAAGAAAAAAGTTAAATACAATTTGGAGCATATTACTAAAAGGTGGGTCCCCCACTCCAGCTTCACGTAATTCCAGGTTCCTGGTGAATTACCAGTTACCCATGAAAGCCTGGGATTGCATTAACTTCATCCTTTGTGCCATTCCCATGTTCTGACTTTACTGTAGTGGTGGTGATAATGGAGTGTTGATGTTTGTTCTCCTTTCTTGCCGTAACTGACTAGCCGCTGAGGATGAGAGGCGCAGGAATTCTTTGCCTGCCCACCCATACTCACCCCTGATGAGCTGATCGTCAAGGGCTTCATAAAGGTTATATGATAGCCTTACGTTTAATGCTTCTAGTTCATTTGTCTACAGTGTGGGTTTGCAGTTGTTGAAAGGTTTTATGTTAAAGCCACCTTTCCAGTGTTCTATGTTGTGACACGTTGACATCTCAGCAATATAGCACCAAGAATGGTCTTTCTGAAACCATCTTCTAGAAATGTTCTGTGTTTTACTTTGGATCTGTGCACGCTTATCACAATGCTGAAGTGGGGAGCACACCACCCTGTGAGAGCACACAGTGGGTCAGTGCTGAGGTGGGGAGCACCACAGCTTGTGAGGGCACACAGTGGGTCAGTGCTGAGGTGGGGAGCACCACAGGTCAGGATCCCTCATTGTCTAGGTAAATGGCTCTGCACCATCTGTCGGCACTCAGATTTTATTAAGGCCCAGAACAGATAGACTGTTCCTATCAAAACCCTAGCTGGGGAAAGCTGTGAACAAAAAGGCAAATTTGTAGGAAACAGTTGTCTGGTTCTAGGAGGTTCTAGATCTGCAACGCTGGAAATCTCCTTAAACTCTGTGCCTAGTACCCTTGTAACAGTTGAGAGAGACAAGCAATGCCTACGCCCCATATGGTGCTCCGGCCTGTGAGGACAACTGTACCCACAGACATGGGCACAGAGAACAGCCCTTGAGTTCTGCAGAACCTTAGGCAATGTCTGCCATGGTCAGCAGTTCTTTTATTTGTAAGATGGTCAGGACTGTCTTCTTAGGAGGCCTCACACTCTCTCCTTTGCTTCTCTTTGTAAGCCTTAGGGCTTTTCTCAAACATGGTATCAATCCTCCTTGTTTCTCTTGCCTCCGTTGGGGAGGAGGGCAGTCTCAGAGTTGGATGGACTGAGAATGTTGCTGCTGGTCCCGCTGTGAGGGACTCCTTTTCATGCGCATGCTCAGTCTCCTTGCCTGAACTGCGAGGTAGTCTGGGAGGATCAGTGAAGAAGATGCTAACCTCCAGGGCTTGGTACTTGATAGATATTGAAAATGAATGTACCACGTGAGAGATGGCATCACAGAATTTTTATATAAATTCTGGGGTCTACAGTCCCAGCAAAGAACCAAATACATATCCCTCCCACTTCAGCCAGGCCTGCCAGCTGTTCCCATCACCACATCTGGAAAGAAACCGGATTTCACCCAACTGTGTTGTTTTCGTGTTATGGGGCAGGAGGGTTTACAGATGTCAACCCACGTGTGGAGACAACTTCCTCTCTGTGGCCTGTGGACTCTCTTACCAGAGATTCAGTTGTGTGGCTCCTGTGGGAAGCAGTCGACTTTGAATGGCACTTCATAATTGAAGTGGCTCTTGCTCCACATTTTTTCGCTTTTATGAATATAGATGAGTGGGCTGTTCCCTCATTTTGAAAGAGTATTAGCTGCCAGTGAGCTAATAAAACATTTTTACTTCTTTGCATCTTTTGTATTCTGTGCATATATTATATATTAAAGCTGATTTCAAAGCCCATTTTATAAACAAAACAGTTGCTTGCTATTTTACTTTGAGCAAACACACAACTGTTACCAAAAACTCCTAAAATAAAATTATAATCTCGTACATTATAATTTAAAAATCTTTCCCAATAATCTTCTTGCTTTGGAGGCTTAGGCATCTTTAATTTTGCCGTATAAACTCAATGGAGCATTAATAGTTCGACATAACACAGGATTCTCATGCATGAATAACTGACATGTTCTTTTAAGAAGAACACAGCCTGAGTTAGAGCTCCAGGCTGCAATGGGAAAACCCCACGCTATGCTTCTGCTTGTATTATGTTAAGGCTGAGTCTCATCTCCAAACAGCCCTATGATTGAGATAACGTTCTGGAATAACATCCTGTGTTTTCCTGGTGCATCACTCTTCGGTGACATTCTGGGGCTGTGTTGTATTGGCACGTGATATTTCCCCTTGTTAATTGATATCCCAGGTTTGTCCTGGGGAAAATCTACAGCTCCTCCAAACATGCTTGACAAGTTATTATATTTACTTTAGTCAAAGCCCGTGCGTGCAATATCCCTCTTGGAGGTGGTCTATTATTGGAGTCCCATATGCTTTTTGTTTGGGAAGAAAGCAGTCACTGTGCCACACTGTTACATGGGGTATTCTTTTTCAGGATGTTGTGCCCTTGGGAACCGTATCGGGCCAGAGTTCCCTGGTCTCATAAGACCTTTGGAGCTCTTACTGTGTAAAAGTCCTGGGGGGGAGCAAGAGTTACACAGAAAATGTAGGCTAAGCAGCCATTGTGAGCCACATGTGGGAACACACATCTCTTAGTGTTGGGTTGAAAAGGTATTTGTTGTAAAAAGTACTGAGACGCCAAAAGGTTGAGGGTATTTCATTATAAATGCATATTACTGTCAAGTTGAAATCCCGTAACATTTTAGATTTAGTTTTGAAAGTATATGATGTGAAATTACACCACCCACAGCTTATTGATAATTTTATACTAAAATGTGATTAATGTAGAAGCCTTCTGGTGTGGCTTGCTTTCCTGTGGCTCTCCTCACAGAACAGTGGCATGAGACTGTGGTCAAAGCTGTGGCTGTTGTTGTACGGGAAGGGTTATAAATGTGCACCAGTCACCAACTTTGATTCTGGTATTCTCCTGATACATGACAAACATGTTAATTATAGTCCGCAAAGCTAGATTTCCAAAAGAATTCTTCACAATGAAAATAGAAATTAATTCACCATATCTTATGACTTTCACCATATTATGACTTTCTGATAAAAAAAAAAAGACTTTTAAATTTTATACTAAAATGTCTGAGTATTATATAGAAGCAAGCAGTAAGCACTAGAGTCTTTCTTTGCTAAGGTAACATAGAAACTGCATTGTGGGATTTGAGCATTTACCAAGAAAACTGATGAATTTCTAATATTTTAAGAATCTCCTTTTCTCCTTTTTTTTTTTTCAACAGCAGCTGGTTCCACAGCAACGCATTCTGATTCACGAAGATTCCATGAACCTGCTCAGCCTCTACACCTCGCCCTCCCTGCCCAATATCACTCTGGGACTTCCAGCTGTGTCGTCCCCACTCAATGTGAGTGACAGTGCCCCCAGCCCAAGCCAGCCCAGTGACACGTCTTACATGAACTTGCTATTTCTTGTGTATTTGGACTTGAGAAACTTGTTAGAAACAGCATCCCGTCCATGGTTTGTTATTTGCTGCTTTGTTTAAAGGCTCTCAGTTTAGCTTCAACTCACAGAACTGGATCAGGTCATCATTTACAAATTACTTGATTGGGTAATGATTTCTAACGTAACAATACGTAATCCTCTTCACACGCAGTTTTGTGTCTCCAGCTTCCTTCCTGTGAAGGGGAGACTGCAGTCCACATTTACAGACCAGGAAGCCAAGGCTGGGGATTTAAAAGCTCAAGATCACAGACTCAGGGAGCGAGTGGCAGACCCAGCATCCCCTAGGCCAGCGCTCAGTCCATGAATCCCGATAGCACCTTGTCTGTAGAATCCATCCCTGAGTGGCTTTGTTTGGGGAAGGCACTGGTTCCGCAGTGAAGGTTACGTATCTGGAAAAGGCACCCTAAGAACAATATCTGCCATTCCCAGGAGACTTTAGGGAGAATTATTTAGGTTAAAAATCTTGACTACTGAGATAAGATCTTCAGGCAGAGTAATTGTCCGAGTATAACAGAAGATTAAAATAATAACTTTATACACATTCTCTAAAATAATATGCATTTTACTTGTTAGCAAATATTTATCAGCTTCCCATGGGATAATTCACCACAGACGTTAGGAAATTAAACTGTGCATACATAGACGTCAGATGGTAGACACTGAAGGGGAAATCCATCCCGATTCTTGTCACCTGGGTGGGCACTCTCGGAGCCACGTCTTCTCCTTAGTGCAGCATGTCAGGATCACATATGTCTTTGAGATAAGCATGTTATCAGAACTAGAAGTGTATTCCATGTGGAGTATTAATAGAACACAATATCTTTTTCTATGACTGTACACCATTTGTGAGTAGGCAGATTCAGTGACCGATATAATCCAGGGATTACAGAGAGAAGCATGAAAATCCTGAGTCAGGTACATTCTTGAAATTCCAAAGACTTGTAAACAACTGGTTCTAATGGAAGGTAAAGTGGAAGTGGAAATTAAACTATAAATAAGACATGAGGATCTTTAAATCATCACTTACTAAAATTATTTTTATTCCTCTGTCGTTTGTTTTAACGTTATAGCTACCAAGCCCCACACTTCCCTGAGATGCCAACAGGCACTTGGATGCCTCCATTTTCTGTGTTCTCAGCCACTGTCTCTTGCTAGCTCACACATGCACAACTTTTAATGTGGTCCAAGAAATTCTTTCCCAGAGGACTCGTACTAAAGGCAGACCATCTTACGTTTCAGTGGCAATGCCATTTGGTGCCTTTGGATGAATAAGCCAGCGTGGTTTGGATTCGTTTTGTTTTTCTTTGCTTCTATTTTGGTGTGGATGAGGTCTTCACAATTAATTTCTCAGTCGTACCAATCTTGATTAGCCTTTCCCCAGCAGAAGGATCTCTAACTCTCCCTCCCCCACTGCATCTTGGAAGATTAGCCTTTCCCCAGCAGAAGGATCTCTAGCTCTCTCTCCCCCACTGCATCTTGGAAGATTAGCCTTTCCCCAGCAGAAGGATCTCTAACTCTCCCTCCCCCACTGCATCGTGGAAGATTTTAAGGAAGGAGTCTGGGCCAGGCATCCCTTGTATATTAAACATCGGATTGACCCACTCTGTGACTCAGACAAACCATTTACCTCTTCGTCCTTCAATTTCTCCATCACTGAAAATTGTTTTGCCTCCCTAGTGCACAGCAATTTTGAAAGATGAAACATAAGTTTTGGAAAGAAACATGCCAAATAATTTTGAGGTATTAGCCTTCTGCTTTTGTAACACCAAAATGACCGCCATTCATTAAAGTTTTTGAATAGGATAATTCATTATTGCTCTTGATGATGTAATTATAATGACTTCATTACTGCGTTACCATGCCTTTCAAGTTCTTAATAACACTTTTATTTGATATCTGATTTCACTTGTAGTTTACTTTATTATACAAAAGTATCTAGGTTGTCATTTTTAATATTCAGAGATGTAGGGATCTGTTATGAATTAATAGAAAAAATATATTTAAATCAAAGTCTTGTCTATTTGTACCAGCTTTCACAGAGTGAGACAATTTCACTTTTAGAAAAATATTTGAAATGTATAGCTTTGTGAAAATTAGAGGAAATGTAAAAATGTATGTTTTGTGTTTGTCTTGAGATTCTAGAATTACAGCCTGCCTTATCTTCATCCACACGATAGCCTTTATTTGAATAAGTGTTAACTTTCCAGCACACCTTTTACTCAAGCAGTGCATTTTAAAGTATTATAAAAACTCAGCTTCCCTCTTACAAAGCCTAAACTTCATGTTGACTTTTTATTAAGCTAATGTACAAAAGGTACATGTATTTGTGGTTTACAACATCGTCTTTTGATCTGCATAATGTAATGAGTTACGCTAATTAACATATGCATTTTTCCCATACTTTTTTGGGGGGAGAACACTTAGCTTCTCAGTAAGAAATTTTGAAGTATATTTTGTTATTTATGTAACCATTATCACAAGGATAAACGACAAAACATTTAAACTTGTTTTCCCTGTGTAGCTGAGGGTTTTGTTTACTCTCATTTTTAATAGGTAACACAAATTTTCCTTAGGCTCAGTACAATGATACTCACTCGCTAAATTGTTTCCAATTGCGCGAATGTATATTTTGTTAATTCTCTTTCTCTGCTAAAAGTCGTGTAAAAGATACTGTATTATACATTTTCCTCTTCATGTTACCTAATAGCTAGAGGCCTGGTGTGTCACTGGGATAAGGAAGATTAACAAGTTGCTTCTCTCTTGGCACAGGCTTCTAATTCACTCAAGGAGAAGCAGAAGTCGGAGACACAGATCCTCAGGCAAGGCGTCCCTTTGCCTGGCCAGTTCAGCGGTGGCATTGCAGCCCCCTCCAGCCATGCTCACGTAGCGATGGAGGGGAAACCCAACAGCAGCCACCAAGCTCTCCTGCAGCACCTACTGTTGAAGGAACAAATGCGGCAGCAGAAGCTCCTTGTGACTGGTAATTAACAATGACATCATTTTCCAAGTCCTTTTAGTACTGTTATCCGTGATCCAATGTGACGTTTCTCTAACTCAAAACTGTAATGTTGCTGTACAAGTCCAGACACTTGGCACTGGGGGAGGAGCTATGAGCGTTATGTGTTCCTGGTCTGTAGGCTGGAGCTGGGAGGGAACCCTTGGATATAACGAGCCTCATTGCTGGCTGAGGCTTCTGCTGCACAGACATAAGCCTGGTCACGTCTTGGTACTCGTGTCTTCTAGTACACAACCTACCTGTCTTCAGTTGTCTGGCAGATGCTTCTTGTCTTCTCTTAAAAGTGCATCTTTGTTTACATATCAATGTGTAAACACACTCTCTCTCTCTCACATACACACATGCACATTTTGTTTTTCAGGTGGAGTTCCCTTACACCCTCAGTCTCCCTTGGCAACGAAAGAAAGAATTTCACCGGGTATTAGAGGTACCCACAAACTGCCCCGTCACCGACCCCTGAATCGAACCCAGTCTGCGCCTTTGCCTCAGAGCACACTGGCTCAGCTGGTCCTTCAGCAGCAACACCACCAGTTCCTGGAAAAGCAGAAGCAGTACCAGCAGCAGGTCCACATGAACAAAGTAAGCCATGAAGCGACGTTAAATACTAAAAGTACCGTTTCCAAGTCATTTGGGAATGAGAGGGGGATGTTGGGAATCACACACAAGGCAAAAGTCACCATGTTTGTGCAGACATCTGGGTTGAAGGACGGGCCCCCAATACCACTGTTTTCACCATTTTTCTGTCCACAGGACTGTTGAAGTAAGACTGAGATCATGGGTTAACAATTTGATTTACAATCAGGAGGGTGTTTGTTTTCATTCACAGGGACATAAGTCCTGTGTGGATGAAGCCTCCTTGTGACACAGGGTAAACGTGAGGTTGGACAGGCTGGAAAGGTACCTCAGGTGCTGGTAGATAGGGCAGTGTAAGCCAGCGTGGTGTTTCTTGGCAACATGTTTCCTTCCAGGTTGTGTTAAGTTTTCAGTAGGCCTACTTCATTCCAAAAACCATTTGAAACAGTTTCACTGCAACTTCTGGTAATTTCTTCCCAGTCCCGATTTGGGCTGAAATAATGATGGCCTGTATCACTAAACCACCCACGAAGTAACAGTGATGGCAGTGTAATCGTATCTGACGGCACGGGATAGCACGTTCTGTGGATTTGTAGGCTATGATCCGTCTCTCTTGTGGTACTCTGTCACATGTGTGCAAGTCCTAATGGCACTGCTGTGCACTGGTAAGCAGGTGTACAGCTCAGCCTAGTAAATGCTTTGTTGCACACACAAGCACAGCAAGGTGAGCCCTACCTCTTCCTCATGGCAGGAAGAGTGGGGTCTTCATTTTGTGTCAGCCCTACCCCACGCTACCCCCTCCCCACCCCCACCCCTGCTCAAAGAGGGCGTCATGAAAGGAGCTTGGACTGAGGAGCTCTGAGCAGTGCTAAGAGACACAAACTCGAATTTGTCCAGCGTAGCCACTGGTTTTTGAGACAGTCTACTGTGAGTGGGTTGGGGTATCAGGGTGGAATTGAGCTCTTCCCAACCTTCTTTCATGAGATCTTGTAGACCAGCGGTTCTCAACCTGTGGGTCATGACCCCTTAGGGGCTTGAACAACACTTCACAGGGGTCCTCTAAGACCACTGAAAAACACAGATTTTACATGATAATTCATAACACTAGCAAAATTACAGTTAGGAAGTAGCAGCAAAATAAGCTTCTGATTGGGAGCTCAACACAACATGAGGAACTGTATTAAAGGCCCACAACACTAGGAAGGTTGAGAACCACTGCTTTAGACTCCTTCTGAACCATTTGCTTGCTATAGCATTTCTCTAAGTTTGCTAACTTTATTTCTGTCAAATCAGTTTCTTCCTGAAGGAATTAGTGTCCTTTTCTGCCCACTGCACAGGCTTACTTCTTAGTGGTAGAGTGAGATTTGTTTTGTGGTGCCCCAGAACAACTTAAAGTAACTCCATATTCCTTATAAAAACACATCCAATCCAAGAAATGTATATGGGCTGAAAGAGCAGGAATCCTATGCTTTGACTCAACGTTAGGTTTGCTTATAAAACTTGTTGGTGAACTTACACAATTGGACTGCTAAGCCTCTGTTGGTACACATTTCCACATTTATAAAAGTGCATGGAATATATGTGTATATATATTGCTGTTGATAAATCAGGGAGGTATGCTCCTTTGGAATCACATGTTTTATATGAATACCTTTAGAATATTTTAGAATTCACTTTTTCTGACTCGGTGTTTCAGATGGGATGCTAATGCTACATTTTACTCTTTGTGATCATGCTAGAGATTTGACTGGCAGATGCTAAACTCAATCTCAGAATCAACCTAAGATGAAAAGCAGGCATTTGCATTCGAGCAACAAGCAAAGCAAATCTTATCAGCAGCCCTTCCTATGTGGGGCTGACTCCCTGGAATCTGTTAAGAATTCTCCCCCAAATTAGAAACAAACCTCTATGCTGAGGTAGACGTTTATACAGTGGTTTGATTATTAAATCTTGTCTTAATTAGGTAGAATGAAGGCCAGAGAACTTCAAAGTGCCTGCTGACCTCTGTGTGTTAGCTCCTCTCAGCTCGGGCGTTTGGATGACTTGAGCATGTCTCCAGTTGGCTTTTCTCCAAATATATATTCCATATGTTTAGTCGAGTGGCATACGCTCCCTGGATGTTCTCTAGATTGTGAAAATATTTGAGCTGTCCTCAGTTGTCTAAGGAAATGGAGAAGAAGCCTATTAAAGAAAATACTGAGACTGTATTGTATTCTGAAGTGTTTCCATGAGAACCAGCAAGAAGTGAGCCACTGCTGGTTACCCTTCTGCCAAGGTGGTGAGGTTATTTACTTTTTATTGGGTTAGTGCCCTTATTCAGATGCCAAGAATTGCCATGTCTCTCCTTAATAATACATTTATGTGCATTCTGTTCATTTTCTTAGAATAATTATTAGTAAGAAACAAACACAAAACTTTTGCCATTTTCTCCTATCATGGATGAACCTTGATGTCATCCGTTCCAACTGGAGCAAATAGCAGGCATCCTCAAATCCTGGCCCTTCACTCATGAGCAGTCATGACAGGAAGTAAGCATATGTGAGCACCTAGGTGTGCAAATGGCATGCCTAAAATATATCTTCCTTTAAGTCTCTGAGCTTTTTTATAGTGCTTTTTCCCCTTGAGGACTTAGAGAAAAACATGAAATAAGAACATAGTTAAAAATAAAGGCTCAGGACTGTCAGACTGATCCATTTAAATGTGGTGCTCGCCATCCCACCTGCTGACCCGAGTTCCACCCTAGGACCCATGTGGTAGAGGCTGAGAAGAGACTCTCACGACTTATCCTGTGGCTTCCACATGTGTGCTGTGTCATGTGCCTATGCACACCCACTCACACAAACAAATACAAACTAAGTAAATACATACATAAGTATAATAAGTATTTTAAAAATACGGCTTTTTCTGAACCAGTATCTGGTTACATAGTTGGACTTCAGTGATATATCTGAATTGCCAATAATTCTTAGAGAGCTTAGATGGAAACAGTGAAGAACTTATGAAATGTGTAATACAAATGTTACTAATGCCACCCTGGCTCTCTGACTACTTGTTGCCTCTAGTTTGATGCCATTCACATGGGGTGTTTGGCCTCCCAAGATTATTTGTTATTTATAATTATGTTATAAATGCCCAAGAAGTGGGCAGAAATACAATATTTTTTGCAATGTCTAACAGCAAATAATGGGGGTATTGTGAAAGAAAGGATAGATCTAAGTAAGAAAAAGAAACTCATTCACAATGATTTACCATTCCATTCAGGAGTCTGAATACTCTATTTTCACTGAAAGTATTTTGAGATAGTTAATCATGCAGAAATCATATTTTGCAACATTTATTTGTTTTAGACATTGTTCAAAAGCAAAATTGTGCATTTTTTTATTGCCGGTATATGGTATGTGGATACTATGATGCCTTACATTTAGGTGAATTTAAAAAAAAATAAACAAACTACAATTTCTTCATCCTAGAACCAAAATAAGGCAGTTGATTTTGCCAGTGTGTTTTCTTTCTCCTGTTAGAAGATAGAAAGAATTCTCAAAACAAAAATTTCACCAAAATATAAAAGACAACCCCCCCAAATAGTAAGACGTGAGTAATTCTCTTCTGAGCCCACTTTGAGTTTAAATATTGCCAGTTTTTACACCCAGGACAATAAACTATGATTGAGTTAAAAGAAACACACATCGCTTGCTAATATTGATGATTATTTCAACATAGTTTAATAAAAGCATGCATCTCCAATTCTGTCACCGTGGAGCGTTGTTTTTGAGATTGTTCTTTAGATGTTCTAGTTTAACTTTAACAAAGATCTCTGACAGCCCCTGCCCTCCCAACCCCTGCATTCTCTGTGACTTTAATAAGATAGCATTGATCCATGCCCAAGAATTTCTGCTTTAACTGAAATTTTCACACATCCGCTAATAATTTCTTTTTTAATATTCATTCCATGAAATAAACTTGCCCTGAAGTTTCACTATATATTTGACCAACATGTCCGTCGACCTGTACTCCCTCGGCAGATCACTACTGAATCTTGGTAGACAGTGCCTTAGGCACTGATAATCTTCACCCTGTCCTCAGGGAAGGAAGTAGAAGATGAGCTTATAGTAACTCGAGTAACACAGTGTGCATTATCAGGACAGAAAGCAAGGGTAGAAATGAACTTGTTTGAGGAAATAATATTTGCGATTTGTTTAGTTACCTCTTGATTATTTTAATCTTTATAATCTTTCTTTTCCTTTTCTTTCCTTACTGGCTCTGTGATAAATATCTTACTCATTCCTGTGGCTGGATATCAGCCAACACATTTTTTTTAAAACACATAATTCAAAAGATGATATCTTATGTATGTCAAGGCTCAGTCTAAATAAAAATATTTATTATTTATTTATTACCATATTTAAGCACTTTGACATGAGTATTATTTTATCATAATAAAAGTATGTCTAAGACATGACCAGTGAGTTGAAGGCCAAACAGATGTTCTGTGTTGCCTTATTAGAACGGTTAGGTGGTTCTGTGCTGACAAAGTACATTTCCGCTCAACCCCAAAGATGAGCAAATAGGGAGTTTGCTCAACATTTTGTAAGGGACTTTGACCCTCAATTCAAGTAGTATATGTTTCATTAATTCCTTTTAGTGTAATTGTATGAGTCAATGTTACATATCATCCATACTCCCTGATGATTGATAACTACTCCCTGCTCCAGTCATCTGTACTCAGAAACCCAGGAAAATATCTTTCGTGTCAGTGGTCACATGCAAACAGTACATGTGATTTCCTTCCTGAATTGAGTGCTAATACAGGATTGCTGTTTGTCCTATTGGAAGCAGCATGCATTTTGCCAAAGCTGTTTTGAAGATCAACACTATCCTGTAGACATCTGTATCTTAAAACTTCACTGATTATAAATCTGTGGTTCATATCCAGAAACAAACCTATACTTCATAATAGCTTTATTCTAATACGTCTACCCTTATCTCTGATTTACCTATGAGATTTAATTTTGAGGCATAATTAAAGGCCTGTAGCCATCTCAGCTCTGTGTGTTGAACCTTTTTATTTTAGTGTATTTTTCTGCTTCTTTCCTGCGGCCTGCATCTCCCCACCATCAGCTCCCAGAGAGTAATACCTAAATAACACCAGCTTCTTTTTACATACAGCATCCACTACGTGCTGAATTCTTCACGCCAGCATCCTTCTGTGCATTATCCCTTGAATGTTAACAACTCAATTTACAAAACCACCAAAGATGTGCATTTTCCAGAGGGTTCATCAAGTTTAGAAAGTTGGCAGTGCTCCCTGTGCACAGAGCTCAAGTCTGTTCTCAACTACTGTGTCAGTGATTTTAGTCATGTGCCTATGAATAAGTAGAGGAGCGGTCCTTCCTGTGTCCGTCACAAAGCTACTGAGCTCGCATTAAAAGCAGAGCAGAAACACATTTTAAAAAGCCAGTGTGAAGAAATCCTATTGCCCACACTGCTTCTGTCTTCCTGGGCATTGCTTTCTATCCAGGTACTCACTCGCTTGGCAGTCCCGTAGGTGGCCTTCGCAGTGGGACTCTCGGATGTCCTGTTGGATCAAGGCTTGCAAATGGCTGGCAGTCAGTTGTGCATGTAGTGCTGAGCCTAGCGGCAGACAGGTCACGTTGTGCTTCTCTCTTGCGTGCCGCCACCTGGTCATGTTTTAACGCGGGACAAACCATCTTCTCACAGGAGTTCTGAGCAAGCCCAAAGCTGAACGTTTACTGACTTCATCATGTTCTACTGAAATGCTAATGTTGGCATCTCTTCTCTGGGTGGCTGGAAAATGCCTTGTTTTAAGTCTTATAAACCTGATGAGTAGAAACTTGAACAGCGCTTTCATTTTGGGGAAGCAGGCATTACTCTTGTCAGGACTCATTTCTCTCCATCCGTCTGACAGCCTGTTTCCATGAGGGTGCTTTAATCACCAGCCGGGGACAGCATTCTGCCCATTAGATGGATACTATCTTCAAAAACGCTAGCACGCACTGAAAGCAGCTTTTATTACAGTAAAAAGCCCCCTCGATTATTTATCTATCTGTTGAGCTTTGTAAAAGAAACTTTGACTTTTCTCCTAAAATGGTTCTGTTTTGACATGGTTAGGCCAATATAAACAGATCCTTGTAGGTATGTAGTGTGCGTTTTAAAAAGTCCACTTCTGCTACAAAACCAGCTTGCATCACCACGGAAAATTTATATAAAAGCATTTCGCTATATAATTACAATTTGGTAGCTTATAATACAGAAAATTGCTTGTTGCTTTATTATTAACTATGATGAAATCCTGTGTTTGGAAATGAGACTAAGTGGCCATTCCAGTGGATGAAAGCCTAGTCTCCATAAACAGCTCCAGCGTTGCTTTCAGAGCGCTAGCGTCGAGGGCAGAGACCTCAGCCCTTTATCTTTCAATCTACACATTAATCTCCTCAGAGGCACTTTTTACTGAATAAAAAAAAAAAATAGCTGAATAGTTACTATGAGGTAAGCGACCAGCGGAAAGAAAATTGCCTGGGGAAGGAAGCCGTGTGAACAGCGTGGCTCATTTGGATCTAAGCAATGCTAAATAATTCGGGTGCTTCTCAACCTTGACAAGTAGTTTCATTTGACAGAATGAAATAATGGATAAGTCTGGATAAGGACGTCTTAATCTAGCTTGTGGTCTGTAAAGCTGAGAACTGCAAGTGTACAACAGATTCTTTCCTAGAGGTTTGAGCAACCTTTACGCCCCCAATTTTAGTTCCATATTTTCTGTACTCCGCAGCTCTTTCCATAAATGTTTGGTCACACCTGAGGGGGCCTAGGATCCAGAACTGTCATCTGTCATAGAGTTTCTGCTCTCCCGAGGATGAGTCTCACCCAGCGCCCTCTTACTTCTTGTGCATCCGGCCGCAAAACTGTAGTTAGACAGAGTTAGTGCTGGTCCAGAGGAACTGAGGATACCCCCACAGAAGTCTTAGCCCATTTACAATTATGGTAAAAGTGTAAATAAACATAAAGAAAGCATGCTCTTTTCCTCGGATGTCCCAAAGACATGCAAACTGTTAACAATAACCAAAGATGGTTGTGTAGAACATAGAACCCACATGAACTGCGAAACTGAGGGCACTCAATAGGCCCTCTGAGGGACATTGCTGAAGCCTTGTAACTTCGGTTGGAACAGTCAACATTGTGTCTGATCATCCTCTGATGAACAAATTGCAGAGGCTGGGAGGGGAGGAAGACTTGAGAGGATGCACATGACAGAGCCTTGCAGACATGGCGGTCCCTGTGCAAGCCACAGCATGCATGAGCGTGGACAACACTGTAATTCCGTTTTCCTTATGACGTCGGGAAGCAGTGGGCTGCTCACACTGCACACACATGCCCCAATGGTCATCCTTTGCTGTAAACCAAATCAGCATACCCTGTGCCAGCTCCCTCCTGCGCCTGCGCATTCGTCAGGAAGCAGGATTTGCTTTCCCTTCGGAACAATATTTTTGTTGGTGATCAAGCTTTTTATTGAAGCGTAATTTCCACACAGTAAAACATAACAGTTCAATGAGTTTTGACAAATCCATATTGTCTTATCATTACCAAAATCACAGCGTAGAATGAGTCCCTCAACTTCCCTCTTGCCCTTCCTCTGGAGTTAGTTTCTACCCTACCTCCTGGCAAAGTCATCTTTTTTTTTTTTTTTTTTAACTAAGGGTAGACAGTAAGACATATCACAAGCACAGGAAATTGTTTTAAGAGACTGGTTTTCCCTATAGAATGCTTGGGGAATTATTTTCAGGGTCATGGAGCATCAGCCTATGGTGTGGGGTCCAGGCTGAGAGCTGTCTGTGTGAGCAAGCTTAGTGTCTTAGGACTACCAACTCTGGTCACATTCGAAAATAGATTCCAAGCCAAGTCTACATGTTGGCTATTCTCCAAAAGATGAAACTGCGGGAATTGCAGGCTTATTGTTTGTCCCCTCTTCCTTGGATCATCGCCATCCGGAGTTTCCTGTCTCCATTCTTAAATGGCCCACGCACTGTTTCTAGTTCCAGAAGGGAAGGATTGATCAACAAGAGATGGTGAGAAAGGGAGGGAGGGAAGTGAGCAGTGGTTGGAGGAACTGGCTTTGAGCTGCTGTCTCTACTGAGACCCTGGTAAAGCTGCCAGGCATAGAAATAAAAGGGCTCCTTCCAATGTGCATTTTATCTCTTCCCCTAAAGAGTGAAAGAAGAAAATGTTTTAAATGTTTTACCAGCTGCATATTGGCAAGGAGATAATGAAGGACAAATTTCAGTATTCTATTAATGGATATAAATGGCAGAATTATTTAAAACACAAAGTGTGGAAGACAGCTAGTGTCGTAAAGAAAAACTCTCAAGAAATCTACTCTTCAGCTAAAGATTATATTTTCTGAAAATTCAGTCTTCTATCTGTCTTTACCTCTCAAAATAGATCCTCTAAGGTGACCGTCGCTTGGTCTGCACATCCTCTAGGTCTTATCTGAAGATGATCTTGTCACTGCAATCCATGTCAACATGGCCTTCCCTCCTGAGGAGCTTCAGTATAAACTCCTTTTCCTCTGCTTTCTCTGACTGCCAGTTCTTATGTCCGTGTTCCCTACTCAGACCTGGGAGCAACCTCCCTTGACCAGTGTCTTCCCAGGGCCTCCCAGTTAATGCTTAATAAGTTAATGGTTGCAGGGATGAAAGCCCAGATGGACAACTTACTCAGCAAAGCTAAATGGAAGATGTTTTGAGGGTTTTTTCCAGAAGGGAGTCGTCACTGAAATGTTAAGACGTTCTGGGAGCCAGCTGTCTTCATTACAGGCACTGTCTGGATAATCAATAAGGGTTAAAAAGACAAAGATGAACTTATCCAAAACTCACTCGGTCCTTTAGATCAGTAGACGTCATCAGGAGGGAAGGGTGTGTGGCTGACTTTTAATCATGTCAACAATGAGTGAATATTTAGAGACGTTGTCTTCTCGTCCTTTCGTCTGGGCCCCACCGATTATTTTCCTGAGATGCACAGCATCAAAGTGGCACAGCGTCTTTGGCTGGAGGACAGTGCTCCTCTCTCGTAGACCTCCTGATCTGAACATCCTCCCAGTTCTGCACGCTGTTTTTGAGAACAGTTGGTACATACCTAATCTATTTGTGAATCGGGACAGGATTTTATCATTATTTTTAAGTCTAGTTTCCTTGGAGCTTAAGGAAAAGGTCTTATTTTCCAAAAGAAGAATATTACATTTATTTAAAAGAAAAGGGAAAAAGACATATTTGCACTGTTGCCTAAGGAAAATCTGTCTTAAAATTCGAGGCAGAATTTTTAAGAAGTGCTGAGCTGCCTGAGGGTTGTTTTGCAGAACTGTTGCACGAGAACCCCCGTGCTCACTGGGTTGTCCTGCTTGAAGGTTGTTTTGCAGAACTGTTGCATAAGAAACCCAGTGCTTGCTGAGTTGTCCACAATGTCCGAAAGTCATCAGTAATCAAGAGTAGGTTTACCCCTGAAGACTGTTTTTAGTTCATGGTTCATAAATGAAGATTTTTGTGGACATATAAAGGATTTCATGAGGAATATTTAAATTGTAGAATTTTAGCTATTATAATGAAAAGCACTTATGGCTGTAGTATATTTATAGCAATGAGCTTAATGTGCTAATATGCTGAAATTAGCAATCCAGCTTTTCAAACAGTGTTGAATGAATTTATATCATGTATTGATAGAATATGTGATTTTGTCATGCAATATAAAACACTAAAACTACAGATGGCATCCAACCCTAGGAGCTATCGGTAAGAATTGAAGAGCTTAATTGAATTCCTTACATGAAAACAAGGTATTTTGATCATTGGTCATAGTTCCTGGAAGAGTATTCATGTGAGCAAGTGTTTGTCATGGGTGACCACATCCCAGTGAGGTCATGCACTATCTGTGGCTTTCTCAGAACCTGCACAATGGCAGCAAGGTTGTAAAAAGACTGAGGGGCACAGTGTCCCATGAGGAGGAGCACAGGCTAAGGGAGTAGAGACGCTGTGTGTCCCTGTCTTCGTCTCGGCTGGAGTCCCCACCAGCGTGTCTTACCTGGGGTCAGGTAGACAGCGTACAGTGTGTTTCACAGAAGGGGACTCAGCAGAGATTCACACAGGCTTGTGCCTTTGTCTGTCACACAGATGTTTCCAGCCAGCCAGGCAACAGACTCACTTTGCTGGGGTATCACCTCCAGATGTTGCACTAAAGAGAGACCCTGCCACCCTACTGAGAGTAAGCAGACATCTTTCCCCATCTGTGGCCACTCAGCAGCAAGGCAAATTAGAAAAGGGTTAGCTGTACCATCTTTGTAATGGTTGTGTTTGGAGTTCAAAAACACATAGAAAACAGCGTAATCCGAATACTTACAAATAGTACACAGTAACTGTTCATTTTAAAAGTCTGAAAGAAGTCAAACCTGGCAGGCAGAATTTCTCTGTGACTTTTGTTTGTAGATTTTTCTTGCTGATGTTAATTGCTAATTTTTCCACTCTGGCAAATATGAGTGTTTAAATGAAAACAGCTTTAGTCAGATACCTAAAATAAAAGAAGAAATGAAAATTAACCTCCTCTGTGCATTTATATCTTGTGAAACTGGCTTCAAGATGTCCCCGTTGCCTGATTGTGTGTCACGAATATTCACAGAGAGCATCTTCCTTCCTCAGATGAGAAAGTGGAAGATATTGATCATGCACATAGTACCCTACATCATTCTGAGGGGGAAGTTTGAAAGCTTTGCTACCATGCATTAGGTTTGCAGAGATCTGTGGTGCCCATCTGGGTGCCATGCCATGAGGTGCTTGGATATAAGATGATGAAAGATATCCACCCTGCACTCTTGTGACATTTGAATTTCAGTAAGAAACCAAAATAACTGCTAGCAAAAATAACAACAAAATGCAGGGCCATAATCAAGGATACAAAGAAAAATATATTAGTTAAATGGTAATACAATGAAGTGCTCTAAGGAGTCAGATCAGGCATGTTGTTGTGAGGAAGTAAAAAGGACAGAATCTGCCAAGGTCTCGTGCAAGAGCCAGCATGGCATATTCATGTTTACAAGATGGCCAGGGTCCAGGGTATCTGGAGCACAGAAATGGTAGGTTACAGTACACTGTGAGAAATAAGGTGGCCCCGGTCACGGGACATCTGTGGACCACTTTAAGAGGTTTGGATGTTATTGTAAACATGGTGGGAAGCTCTCTGACAGTTGTGTGTTGAGGACAGATGGCACCTAACATAGCTGCAGATGATCACTGGAACCGCATTGTTGAAAGGTTCCACACGAGACAGAAGCCCAGAGTCAAGCGTCTCAGGGAAACACTCGGGGAAGGAGCAATAATGCTGACCACAGGAGTGGTAGTGGAGGACCATGTCCACACTTAGGCTCCGCTGTGCAATGCTGTGGGCTTGCTACAGACGCAATGGAAATACAAGGGAGACAAGGATCAAGTTCAGCTTCACGGCTTGTGGAGTGGGGTGTTGGTGTTCACTTCGCGAGAACACGTGGGTGAATGGGTGGATGGATTAGAGATTATCTTGGTGCTGTTGGGAAGTTTATGATACCTTCTAGATATTTTCTAGCCAAGTGGTTTTGGGAAGGTGTTAGATGGGTGTTTGGAGTGCATTAGAGCAACTGGAATTGCTCACCCTGCTCAATTGCCTGTCACAACGGGGCTGCTCTCTTAGAAGAGGAGGTAGACAGGGAGATTATGAATGTGCTCCTTTTAAGTCACAGGTTCCCATTTCATGTTCTTGGGGATGGCATGGTTTCTTTTGAATAGAGATTCCTTCTTCATAAAATAAGAGTTTAGGATGTTATAAAACATTTTTCAACTCCAACGTGTATATATATCTATATATATCTATATATATATGTATATACATACATACATACATATATATACATATATATGTATACACACACACACAAACAAACATACACATATATGCACATGTGATTTCAACTCATAAACCATTGTTCTGTCAGGAACCATTTCTTTTACAAACCCTAGTGGAATTCTGTTCTTGGAAAGAAAGTATTTGCCATGTAGCTTTATGACCAAGTGATGGCCACATCATTTTTTCTGAATGCCTTTATCCTTCTCTTCCTGCCAATACCTCAGTAGTAGAGGTGAAGTCGGGGAACTCAATGGAAGCAGCATTGTTCCTCAATTGCACATTAAAAAGTGTTGTCTGAGCCAGGCGGTGGTGGCACACGCCTTTAATCCCAGCACTCGGGAGGCAGAGGCAGGCGGATCTCTGAGTTCGAGGCCAGCCTGGTCTACAAGAGCTAGTTCCAGGACAGGCTCTAGAAACTACAGGGAAACCCTGTCTCGAAAAACAAACAAACAAACAAACAAAAAAAAAGTGTTGTCTGCAATGCCACGTATGTATCTATGTCAGTGAATTTGCAAATGCTAAGTCAGTTGAGTTCATGAGGTGATCTCTGGGAGTTTCCAGGATCTTATAAACACATTAAGAGGTTAAATTTCAGAAAGATTTCTGTTAAAAGTACATATGTGTTCCATGAACACTCAGGTCATAGCTGAGCTTACCATACTTACCATTGCTGAGAATTTCTGTTCTGGTTAATAATGACATTTGCCACACTAGTGAGCATAGCCTCTCTCTTTCCAAGGTGCCATTATCTGCATCTTGTTTGACTTTATTGCTTGACCTTCCATGACACCTGTCAATCTCCCGTTTAAATGGCCATGGAGGGTAGGGGAGAGGGCAGGCCGTAGAGAAATGACTCAGTGCTGTTCTTCCAGAGGACTCCAGTTCAGCTCCCAGTAGCCGTGTTTAGTTTGCAACACCTGTCTTGTTGGCCACTTCACATATGTCTGTAACTCCACCTCCAAAGGATCCAACCCGTGCCCTCCACTGTCACCCACGCACGTAGCATCCTCATCATGTAATTGTTTCCCCCCCACCCAGCTCCCAAATAACCACAAGAGATGTATTATTACACATAAATGCCCAGCCTTAGCTTGGCTTATTTCCCTCTGGGCTTTTGTCTTTCCTTGTCTGTACACCGCCCTTTACTTCTTACTCCGTGGTTTGCTGTATAGCTGTGTGACTGGGCCCTGATGTTAGCTCTCCTTCTCCTTTTGTCCTCCCTGATCTCTGCTCTTCCTATTTTCATTGCCTGCCAGCCCTGCCTATTTCTCTCTCCTGCCCTACTATTGGCCATTCTGCTCTTTATCAGACCAATCAGGTGTTTTAAACAGGCAATGTAACATAGCTTCACAGAGTTGAACAAATGTAGCATAAAAGAAAGCAACCCATCTTTGCGGCCTTAAAACAATGTTCCACAGCACAATCAAATGTAACACAGCTTCAACTGATAGTCCACAGCACATAATGACAAGCACATACATCATAAACAAAAAACATAAAATTGACTTCTTACAAATGCCCACCTGAATTTTCCTCTGTGCTGTTATTATTGAGCTCAGCAAGAAAGCTATGAGTCAAATGGTGTGGATGAAAACGTAATTGACATAGCTTTTAAAGTGAGCAAATGAGGAGAGGTGAGGATGAAGAGGGAATTCAGGTTCTGCTGTGAAGGCAGACGTGTAACGGTGGAAGATGTCTTCTTTCAGTTGAGTAAGTTCCTGTAAACATGCAGGCGAGACAAACCCAGAAAAGACGTGAAGTTCATAAAGGTAGAGAGGAAGTTAGCAGGAGCCACTGGGCCCAGGACATAAGTCAAAGGTGTGACTGGGGTAGGGGACAAAGGTCCTGTTAACTGTAATAGCAAGAACACTGTTGTCCCTGCCCCCGGAAAGTGTCTGGAGTTGTCCTTTGGGTGCTTGTATGTTCTGAGTGAAATAACAAGCATAAGTACCAGCAAGGAAAGATTTGAGAAGAAAGGCAGTCTGGCGACCCAGGGATAAGGGTGGAGCAAATTAACAGGGGGACAGAGGAATGCAGTTGGGTGTCGTTTACGTGCAGAAGGAAAAGCCACTCAATCGCGCTAGCGCACATGCGCATTACAACACATACTGAAGAGGGCAATGGCGCCGAAAACAGTGCATGCTGAACTTGGTCCTGCAGTGGAGGAAGCAAGCAGCTGAGGCAAGTGATAGCCGTGGGAGAATGGCTTAGAAGACACGTGGCTTCCCTAAGAACACTCCGCAAAGGACCCATAAGAAGGGATGGATCCAGAAAGCTGCTCAGAACTGCCCCCTCCCCCATCAAGTAGGGACCTTTGCCACGCATCTCCTGTGCTTCGGACTG
This sequence comes from Arvicola amphibius, assembly GCF_903992535.2. Taxonomy (NCBI): domain Eukaryota; kingdom Metazoa; phylum Chordata; class Mammalia; order Rodentia; family Cricetidae; genus Arvicola; species Arvicola amphibius. The sequence goes on from NC_052053.1 coordinate 135,968,110, forward strand.
TCCGGCCAGTCTCTTACAATTCCCATGCCACACACCCCATGTGGTGTTGTTCCTTTAATCTGCTATCCTTGTGAAGCTGTTTCTGGCAATATTGTTTGAACACCTGTGTGAGGTTCTGCTTGACCAGTGTCTTTGGGCCTCCTTTTCAGCATTTTCTGACATGCCAGCCTGTCCCATTCATTCTGCCAGCGAAGCTGTGGTATCAAGAGGAGGTTTCCCATGGTTCATTGAACTTCTGTTCAGGAAGAAATGTCAGTCATCTTCTTGTAAATATTTTCCTTGAAGGCCCTTGCACTTTCTTGTCCTCTTCTCAAATCCGTTCTTTCTCCCCATAAAACTGCGCTAATATCCTATGGCTATGGAGCCGAGGGGTGGGAGCTGGACAGGGTTGAAACAGACCTGCCTGATGTCTTTTCTCTGAAGAATGTTTTTCTCAACTCTGCTGTTTCCACCAAAAATAAGACTTTTCTTTTACTTTTTTCTCATTTTCTATGGTCCTAGTGTTCTTTCTCCCAAACCTGCAGGACCATGTGCTCTACAGTGACACAGCCCGAATTCAAAAGGAGTGGAGTGTCTGCTCCTCGAGCTTTCAGCAGTGTGCAAACAATTATGTGTTTAAGACAGGAACTGCTGATTACTGTGCAGAACTAGGACAATTATACAGAAAATAGTCTCCTAGCATGCACTTAAAGATGTTTTAAGGATGATGGGAGGAATTTCTCCTTATGCTGACTGCCCAGGAATAATAGAAATTAAGTTGTCAGCACGAAGGAAATGAATATTGAAACTGTCTTTCTTCCTTTTGATATGGATTTTAATTGGTATGTGTTTTCTTTGCTCGATCATCTCTGCTGGGCTTGGAGATATTTGGGTCTTATCCTATTACAGTTCATTTCTTTTTTTCTTTTTTTTTTAAAAAATATTTATTTATTTATTATGGATACAATATTCTGTCTGTGTGTATGCCTGCTGGCCAGAAGAGGGCACCAGACCTCATTACAGATGGTTGTGAGCCACCATGTGGTTGCTGGGAATTGAACTCAGGACCTTTGGAAGAGCAGGCAATGCTCTTAACCACTGAGCAATCTCTCCAGCCCCTACAGTTCATTTCTGTATATTCTTGTTCTCCACCAAAATATGGAATGAGCCGTGACACTTTTTACGAAATATTTTCAGTCTGTCTGTCTCCTTTTCCGCCTTCCCTTCCCAGCCATGGCTTCTGCCATCTCACCCCACTCCCATGCCCAGCTGTACACGCAGGGCACTAGCATAACAACCAGAGTTTATGCTTTAAAGCCCTTGTTAGATATAAAATAAAATCTTTGCACATGAAAATGAGATCAAAATGCAGTGGTCTTAGTTCATGATTACGCACTGACACAAGGGCTGCCCATTTCCAGTCATTAGCAGTGGCTGGAGCCTAACTACGACTAAATAAATGTTTAAAAAAGAAAAGATGAAAACTTCCAATATGCATCCCTTCAGTTAAATTTAAGGGATGTACCAGCATGTTCAGGGCTGCTTGCGATGGATGGATGACATCTAAAGAGCTTGCCCTTCAAAGTTTGAGTAAACTTTGTATTCAAACATTAAAACATGCTTAGATCTTTAAACCCTGTTATATGTGAATATGAGTTAAACTAATAATTTTTTTTTTTTTTTTGGTTTTTTGAGACAGGGTTTCCCTGTAGTTTCTAGAGCCTGTCCTAGAACTAGCTTTTGTAGACCAGGCTGGCCTCGAACTCACAGAAATCCGCCTGCCTCTGCCTCCGAGTGCTGGGATTAAAGGCTTGTGTCACCACCACCCGGCTAAACTAAAATTTTATGCGGAAAAATATTGATTGTAGTTTTGTTTTCCGTGGTCACATTCACTGCCTGCTGCTAACCAGGAAGGCCGGAAAACGGTTACACAGGTATCGACCCAGCCAAGTAAGAAAGACATCTGAATATTTTTTTTTTATTTTGAATCTAGTTTCTTGTTTACTTCTTATTTAATTCCATTCGGGTCCAATCAAAAATATATTATGCCCTTCCAAAATGGTAAAAAATCATTGATATCTTTAAACATCAGAATTCTACAATGAGTATTTCTGTATTTTGCAATTCTAGTTTTGAAATACTGTCATAATTTGATCCTATGGGCACCAGAGAATTAGTTCTAAAGAACCACTACCATTTAAGTTGGCGGTTTTATAGCGGTTAGTATTTGCTTAAATGTGAGTTTGAAGGGTTTCTACGCTAACGTCAGCCTTTCTTAGGAAAGGGTTAGTCTCAAGTTTACTTATATTAAAGTCCTTATGAAAGTTTTGTAGCTTCCATGGATAAGATTTATCCACCTTCTTCCCTTAATGCTTCCAGCATTTTCTAGCTCAAGTTGAGGTATTAAAAATGAGAGTATGAGTTGAATCTGTTGCATCAAGAACTATTGACTTCTGAACCCCTGAACGCTCTCTTCTAGCTGCTCTCGAAATCTATTGAACAACTGAAGCAACCAGGCAGCCATCTTGAAGAAGCGGAGGAGGAGCTTCAGGGGGACCAGGCCATGGAAGACAGAGCGACCTCTAGCGAGCACAGCACTGGGAGCAGCCGTGCTTGTGTGGAGGACACACTGGGACAAGTTGGGGCTGTGAAGGTCAAGGAGGAGCCAGTGGACAGCGATGAAGATGCTCAGATACAGGAAATGGAATGTGGGGAGCAGGCTGCCTATATGCAACAGGTAATAGGCAAAGATTTAGCTCCAGGATTTGTAATTAAAGTCATTATTTGAACATAAATGTGTTGCAGATTTTGCTAAATGCTTATTATTACCTATCAGCGTATATCTCCAGTTTTAGTGTTTAAGAATTCTAAAACAGGTAAAATGATATTTTTTTCTTTATAAAGACCACTCTATACTGATCTCTGAATGAGTATGGGTATCAAGGTTTCATTGAACCTTTACTGGTAAGAAAATGCCTGTTACACTAAAATCATGCTATATAATATCCAGGTAATTAATAGGCTTTAAATCCATCTCAAAGCCTGATACAACAGTTACTTCTAGTGAAAATGAGCTCATTGTTGTTTTCAGTTTTAGCTGCTGAGGTCTGTGAGCACAGAATGTAGTCTACAGCCTGATCATTGAAGCATTCTATTAGAGATGATGTTTTTTAACATATCGAATTCATTTTTTTCATACAGCTGTACATAGTGTATCATACCATAGTCTTGAACACTGTTGAAGGTAGTCTGCTCCCCGCCCCCTTTCTATCTCTCTCTCTCTCTCTCTTTTTTTTTTTAGTAGAAACCTGGCTACCATGCCTGCAGCTCTGGTTATTGCATACATCACACCTGAAAACCTTAGCCATTCGGGTGGTTCTGAGCAGAGATGCAAGCTGAAGTTCCGTTTTGACCATTACCCTATGTCTGACGCAGCCTTGCACAATGTTTAAACCTTGTGTAAGTTGCTGGTGTTGAGTTCTGAAACGGAACCCATGCAAATGCTGTCGAGAAGCAGCGTGCAGCCCTGTGGTCCACGCAGATGTTGCGATGTATGCACAGCTGCAGAGAATGTAGTATGATTACCACCTGATACCAAATTAAAAGCAGGCTTACACAGGGTGACTCACACTGATGCCTGGTATCCTTAGGATGTCTCGCATACCATGGCATATACCACATCATTTTGACAAATAAATAAAAAAGCCGAGTGTTGGTTTAACAAGACGAATCCGCTTGAATATGATGGCCCTTGCAGAATGACCGTGTCCTTTGATGCTATAAAAGCACAAACAACTCTGAACGCAACAGAAACCGAGACGATATTTATTTAAGTCAGTTCTTTGTCAGGTTCCCGCTGTTCTACAGAAAAGCCATCCTGAGAGGGGACCGGAAATGTCTCCTGGAAACAGGAATTCCGAATGACTCACGTTCTGGGGGATGTAGGAGAAACAATCCGAGGGTAGTGTTCTGCTCTTTCACTTTTTAAAGGGTGTTCTATGAATTGATTTATTGGCTGGGAAAATCCCACCATGAGTTGGGAAACCCTTACGGAAGCTATTGGCTAGAACGTTTTCTTCATATTCCCTTTTGATATGTTTGCCTTCTTTTACGGGTTTACTTTTGTTAAGCTAGTCAAACGTGTGCTGTATTAAGACCCCTTTGGTATGGATAATCCAAATTGACCTAGAATCTTCGTGAGGATTTTTTTCTATTAAAATATTTATATTCCTTGATCCCTGCTATTTAAGGTGTAGTATCCTGTTTCAGGAGACAGCACTTTTGCCAAATGTAGACATGGTTCAACTGTATGTTATTAGCACGTGTTGTTTACACTTCGCTGTGACATTTAAAACTATTTCTTTTAAAATGTTCCTGCTAAAGATACATTATCCTTTTTAAAAAAGTCTCCATTTGAATTAAATTAACATAACTAGAGTTAGAAAGTTAAAAGTTTTTCCACATAATGAAAGTCCTTCTGATAATTTGACAGCTAGTTCTAATAGGTAACTCTCCCTATCACCCATATGCCTGGGTTAATATATTCCTTCATATTAAAATGACTGTTGTCAGTTGTTTCGCATTAAAAATATGGCATGCCTAAGATAAAATTGTATATTTTTCCATCTCATAAATATTCATTTTCTTCAAATTCCTTTTTCAATCTCATAAAAAAAAAAGGGATAGTGCATCTTTTAAAACACATTTTATTTGGGGAGGAACACGTGGCTGAGCAGACTTTTGTATAATACTTCTTCAAAGATATGTGATCAAAAACAAAAAAAACTATTTTTTATAATGTCATTGGAGAGATCTTCATCAGTACATTTGGTGGACGTAATTGTTTGAATTTGATAGTCTTTGGATTTAGTCAAGAAACTGCCTGGAGCCAGTAAAACGAAAAGCTGGACATAAGTACCCTTAGAATTAACCGATAAATGTCTCTTCTAAGATCTACTGTATTTATTATGATTTACACCCTTGGAGGTGAGATCCTGTTTTGTGTTGTAAATATATTGTCTGTATGTTACCTTTCTTGCCTTCTGTTATAAGTCTCTTCCTTTCTCAAATAAAGTTTTTTTTAAAAGATCCCTTTTCATACATTTGGCTTTGTGTAAAGTTGATATGTTTAATGGAATTTGAAACCTGTACATTAGATCACATATACAAATTTCCATTTTTTTGTTGAAACAAGAAAATGAAGATATTTTGAAAAATTGCTTCTAATACCATTTAAAATAACATAAAACAATAACAATATTGAACTATTTGTATCAGCCATTATCAACCAGGAGACAGACGTAAAACCGGTTGCATGCTCCATTTTCTAGTGTGGCCTTTTAAAGGACGTGTTATCCTCTTTGGTATTTAAATTAAAATGTCATCCTCTAAATATAAAAGAAATATAAATAGTCCCTAGTGCTATTCAACTTAAAAATTATTTTAAACTTTTAACATGGTTGTCAAGAGCTCAGCATTAGCTACAAGCGTCTGCTACCAAGCCTGACAACATGCGTTTGATTTCCAGGTCCCACACGGTGGGAGGAGAGAACTGAGAACTGAGTCCTCAGACAACACATCGGCTGTGGCACACGCGCGCACACACACACAAATGTAATTAAAAGTTTAAAAATAAGCTAAACATGCTCCCTTGAAAATAACAAGCTCTCAATAAACGATAAAATGAATCTTTTTGCAAGTACCTTAATGCTGTCTATTACGGTGAGGTTCCAAACCGCATATAAAAGTGACTGAATACATTTAGAGAGAGAGATGAGGGATGAAACGCGCTCCCCGTGTATGGTGGCAGTTACTGTAATGCTGGGTGGAGAGTGGCAAGCCAGATAAAGCAAGCTTTCCTGTATGCTGAGGTCCAGTGTGAGGTGATGTGAGCCAGCCCCAGACTGTCCAGCTTATTCCCCTTCTGGTTTGTTGGCGGCAGAACTTACTGTCAGAATTTCAGAATGTGCTACCGTGTGCTGAATTAAAGGGGTTAAATATGATTTTTTAAATGTCCTCTGGTTCATTTACATTGCCCTCTATATCTTACTCTATAGTACTGTCATGCAAGTTAATGTTTCTGGAGGTCAGAACCGCACTGCAGAATATCACATGAGATATCATCCTGCTGGCATTGGTGGAGGTGGAGGGAGGCTGAAGCAGAGATTCCTGCTTTTCACAGAAATGAGCAGGCGTCTGGAAGAATTTTTATATTCGTCATACTTAGTGTTTGCCGAAAAGTGTTAAAAGGGGATTCAATTTCAACGTATTTTTAAATCTAGCACCTGATTCATATAGATATTAATAGCATAGTGGCTCTTAGATTTTGTGTTTTTTTTAAATAATTGAAACATGTAGTTCTAAATAATTGTGTATGGGTAAAAATAGGTATAAAGTTAATGATCAAATGATTCAAGTCTGTAATTGTAGCCACTCACAGTGAAGAACTCAGAGGTACAAAAGGACCTGGGGATTATTTCTCTTTATCATTAACTTCTCCACACCCAATTTAAAGAGGAGAACGTGGGGCGGGGTGGGGGAGGGAGTCACAGAATGTAGACAAATATTAAGGAACCAGAAATGCGGCCTTTGAGTCAAGCTAAGACTCTAAATTTTTCCGTGTTTCTATTCGCATAGCTGTTTCCTAGCACAGTAACTTCCTGGAGTCTTAGCAAATGTTTAGACAGTGCCATATTCCTGCATCTTTTTGATGAAATGGATTTTCATTTTAACTATGGCAGACTTAAATGCATGAAATGTAGTTGCGAGCACCTTGAATCTATTAACCTTTTCCATCCACCTGTACCATGGGCATGTGGGGTGGTTATTGCGTGAAGCACTCCTGGCAGAGGCCGTCCACCTTTGATGGGAACCTGGGCATTCTGACCCTCGAGTCTGTATCCGCAGCCCTGACTCCTGTGCTGTGTGTGCAAAGATCCCCTTTTACAGATCCAAGATGCCTACTCCCCCACCGTATTCAGCTGCTCCTACCGTTCTCCTAGTTTCCTTCCACCCAGATCTCCCCTTTTCCATCAACATTAACTGATCCGAATCAATTCTTTACATCATTACTGTAAATGACAAGTGTCGAGTGTTCTCCTAGTTCAGAGATGAGAGTTTTGTGCATGTAATTTCATCTTGAAATGCATCCATGTTTCTTCATGAAAACATGTGTGCCTCTTCTTTCCTGCTGGAGGCAGTGCTGGGGTGGACCGAGATGCTGTGCACTTGGGGTAAACATTGGAGAGGGAGGAACACTGCCCAGGTGATTTCAGCGGGCACCTTATCACAGCCCAGAGTTGTCTGAAGGAATCTCAGCTGGACTGTGGGCGGATCAGTGAGGCAATGTCTCCATTGCTAACTGAGGCAGGAGCGCCTGGGCCATTGTCGGTGGTGGTTTGTCTCGGAAAGCTAGCTGAACAGGTGCGGAGGGGCCAGCCAATGAACAACATTCCTCTGTGGTTTCTGCCTTGGCTTCTCTGGTTGATGGATTGTAACGTGCAAGTCCCCATTCCTCCCCAAGTTACTTTTGATTGTGGCGTTGATCACAACAAAATAAACCAAGCTAGGACCAAAAAAGGAAGGACTTCAGTTATGCTCTCTGTCTGTCTTTCGGCCTTTCTTGGATCTTTTCGCAGCTGAAGTCCAGCCTAACACATAAGCAGACACCGTCTGTTAGAATCCTTTGAATTGCTGAGGCTACACTGATATTCATTTGGACTAAAAGTGGTCCAATAAGATCTCAGAGAGGCAAAGGGGATCGTTCCTAGGATTCTAGACATCCAAGAGGGCTGTCTGGAGTATATAAAAACCTGTCTGAGGGAGATTTAGGCTCTGATCACATGCTCCAGTTCTGGTCCCATTGCCTAAATATCACGTGAGGCATGCAGGCCCTTGAGGACAATCCAATTCCCAATCAGTTTTGGAGACAATGGAGGTCCCAAATGACTCCCTGGTGCACGGTCTGATTTATCATGGCTTTAACCATGATCGTCTGACTTGATATCGAGAGACTTGATAGTTTATAGGCTATAACGTCTTTCTCGTGTGTTACTTCAGTGTCCTCTGCAGTGTGGCTCAGCTGTAGACTATTCTCACTGCGATCACCGCTATTATTCAGCAAGGTTTGTTCTTTTTATCTATTTATCTCTAATAATTTGTCTACTCTCTACTTCTCTACTTATCTCTCTTGTTGGGCTTTCTTGGCCCACTAACCCCTCAGCAATGAGATGGAGACATTATTAATTATGAAAACTAGGTCTTTAGCTTAGGCTTGTTCCCAACTAGCTCTTATAATTTAAATGAACCTGCTTTTATTAATCTGTGTTTTGTCACATGGCTTTTAACCTTTCTTCCATTCTGTATGTCTGACTCCCTCAGTGTCTCATGGGCCTGGATTCATACTGAGTTCCTCTCTCTCTCCCTGTAACTCCTGCCTGTTCTCTCCAGCCTAGCTATTGGCCTTTCAGCTCTTACACCAACCACAGTGACACGTCTTCACACAGTCTAAACACATATCTGCTAATTTAAACAATTTCTTAGCTTATCTGTACAACTTTATTTGGCCACAACCTACCGAATTTGATTTGCCAATGTGGACATTTCATATCCATGAACTTAGATACTGTGTGGCCTTTGGTCCCTTTAACACAATATTTCGGGTACAAGAAGTAAGGAGTTTCTGATATGCACTCAAGGATGGAAATACTTTGTGAAAGGAGACAAGTTGGGAGCAAAAGGCCACACAGTGCCCAACTTCTCTGGTCTGAAATGTCCACACTGACACTTATCAGGAGCTCATTACTTACTGACCTGCAGTACTAACCCATTACAAAATTATATACTGTATAATTTATCAGTCATCAGATGTGGGACCATGGATTGTCTCTACTAATTATGAGGCTGTGAACATTCATATAAGAGTTTTGTTTCTGCTAATGTATGTTCTTATTTATCTCCATAATTGGTGAGTCCCTTGGCAACTTTACCATTTGAAGGAGTAATACCTCTTTTCCGTAAACCTAAGCTATATGGCTTTCCTACCAGCAGTAGCTATGCTTCCCCATTCTCCCCATCTCTCCAGCACATGCTGGCTCTGCCCCTCAACTCGAGTGTGTGTGTGTGTGTGTGTGTGTGTGTGTGTGTGTGTGCGTGTGCGTGTGCGTGTGTGTGTGCACTTGTACCACACCTCAGAGCTCTCCCCCTTGTTCTCCTAGGCAGTGTCTCTTACTGAGCCTGAAATTTACCTCCAAAGAACCTGCTGCCTCTGCCAGCCTAGCACTGAGATGAAGGGCACGTGCTCCCATACCTTGCTAGCTTATGTGGGTTCTGGGGTCCAGTTTCGGTCCACTTGTTTGAGTGGAAGCTTTGCCATCTGAGCTATCATCCCGGCCTCATTTTTCATTTTTTATGGCAGTCATGATAACAGCTGGGAAGTGCTATTCTTCAAGTGCTTTCTACTTTTCCCTGGGTTAATGATCATGAACATTTTTTTTCCATTTGCTTATTTTCCATTTGAGGAACTTCCTTAGAAAATGTCTATTTACATATTTACTATTTTAAAATTTTGTCCTTTTGTTATTGAGACTTAATAAGTGCATATGACTCCAATTAAAATGTTACTCCATCCTGTGATTTTTATAATTTCCTTGATAGTGTACTTTGACTATCAGACTATCAGACACTTTCGACCTTACTGAATGCCAGTCCACCTTTATTTCCTTTGGTTGCTTGTGCTTTAGATGTCATTGAAGAAGCCATCTTCTGACATGAAAGCACAAAGATTTACTCTTATTTTGCCTTCTACATATTCTGCAGCAGGCAGAGTTTGGCCTGTGAGTTGTTCTGAGTTCTACGTATCATTACTAAAATGATTTTCTTTTATACATTCAAGAGTTTTGATATTTTAGACAGGCTATGGCTGTGTATCCCAGACTGCATTTAGAATCCTCCTACTTCAGGCTCCATAATCTCTAGTTGCAGCCTGCCTTGGCAGCCGTGATGGACCTGTGATTCATAACGCAACTCTTCATAGGTGTGGGGCTCTCTCTTCCCCTGTGTCTGGTGGATTTGACTCTTTCTCTCCTGCCGTTCCTGCTAATGACACTCTAATATATCATGTAGTTTGCTGCTTTGTTTTGCCTTCACAAGGAAGCATGGAACAGCAACCATCTCGGTATTTATATTTGATATTAATTGGATGAAAGAAAATAGGTTTATCTTTTTATAAAGAATGCCTCATGGAGGTGTACTTTTCAAAATGAGGTAGTTAATTTTCTCCACAGGTATAAAGTCCTACTTTTGCTATTCACATTTACCTCTGTCTAATTACTCTTCAATTTTCATGTTGTGTTAATTCTCGTGCCTTTTCTTTAATTTTCCTCTTTCTGTTAATAGAATTTTTAGAAAGATTTCAAAAAGTTCACTGTTAAATTGGATACCCACATATAACTACAGAGCATTTAACATGTGGCTGACTAGAAACAGAACTTTTCCAATGGACAAAGTATTGCCAAGCTTTCAAAGACACAGGAAAATAAGTATTAGTATGGAAATCATCCTTGTTGGTTACATATTGAAATAAAAAGGTTTAAATATATGGGATCAAATAACATCGGTAAAATTAATCTGATTTGTTTTCCCCTTTCAATATAGCTAATCTAACAGTCAAGATTATATATGTTATTTTCATGTACAATTCATGCTAATTTTATTTATCACATACATGAAAAATATTAAATATGCTATGCAAATAAATGAATCATACACTGGATATGTTTCTACACCAGGAAATCCTCATTTCAGTTTCTATTTTGGAACTAGATAGAACTCACCCCATAATTTTGGCAAATGTGACTTGTGAGATCTGAATGAACAGATGTCACGCCGACGGCTCCTCACGCTCGGACGATGCAGACAGCAGAGCTCTAGACTATGGGAATGGGTCAACGTTAAGGAGCTTTCCGCTTTACCTTAAAGACAACTCAAAGCTTTAGCTCCACTTTCATTATTATTTGTAAGGGCCGTTCACTGGTTCTGCCTTTCTCATCTCAAGGATGAGGAACTGACTTCTGAACATTATCGCCACTGGAAGAGCCCATTTGAACCCCAGGATAGATTACCCCTTAGTATTCTTTGGTGGCCCTGTCTTCTAGTTGTCGCTCTCTGTCTCGCTCCTTTCAAACCACCACATCTTTTCACCCCTGGCTTTTGATTCCTCAGTCACTGCCCTAATTCATGCCGACACAAATTCAGTCTTGTATCATGGTGATAGTCTCCTTTGTGTTTGATGTGCCCATCGAAGTAACAAACGTAAGATACCATTTCTTCTTCTCTGCAGCAAGTTCTTGTTTCATGCAAATGGCATCAGGGAGTCCTCCTCAAAGTTCAGCCTGACACTCTGACCTGGGACATTTCCCAACCTAAGATTTCGTTAGGATGCAGACTGAATAGCACATTTTCAATGGGGATGGGGGTCTAGTCAGCAGGGTTTCTTCAAGTTTTTATTCCTGTCTTGGGAGCTTTGACTGCCTTTTCTAAATCCTGTTTTCCCTTTGTATGGTATCTCTGAATTTTCCAACTCATTTGAACTCTAACCCTCTTGGAATGAGTTTCATACTCTTCTATGAGTAAATCTTCTTTAAATCTTTCTTCTCTGTGATTGTAGGCTCTTGTCATTGGGTTCGAGGGGAATATACTGAGTAACCTGTGATTCCTCTACCACTTGGAATCTATGAACTGCACATTAATTTCATTTGAGCAATTGTTGGGTTTCATTCTACTTATTCATGTGATAATGGCTGCATTTTTCCATGTTTTACTTGCTAGTTTTATTTACTATGTGAGACAGAGCCTCCTCCACTAACCTGTTTCCTGAGCTATATCTCACAGGTAGTATTTTCTCTAAGCCAACACTATTAAATACAGCTACAATTCATTTTCATGACTAGTAAATGATAGGTTTTTATTTTATGAATTTCTTGGCTAATATCATTCATGAATTACTTGGTTTTATATATTTTATGTTCAAATATGTATCACAATATTTTGTCTACACATTTAGATAAAGTACTTTATCTCATAATGGTCATGACTTCTTAATTAACTTTTCACTTTTGTGCAGGATCCTCAGAATTTCTGAAAATTGAAATTTGGAAAAAGGACAAAATGATTCATATTAATATTATATCAGCTCATCTTTATCTTAGCAAACTATGGCTAACCATAGAAGCTGGTGTGTTCGTTTTTACAATGTATGAACCAGTCCTTGGACAGTGGTTCTGTGCTCTGTCTTTGTGCTCCACACATGGCAGTGCTTCATGACTGTCCCCTCTGAGTGACTGTATTGCTGAATGTAGAGGCTACAGGAGTTCAAACTGAAACCTCGTCACCTCGCAGCAACTGCATGTGAAGACATTTATTTAATCATCCCAAGGCCGTGCTGATCATTTGTTAAATCTGGTCAGCTGTTGTAATTATTATAGAAATTGTAAGTTAGATCCCTATGAACAATCAAAAAACAAAGTCCTGAAACCTGCTGCACTGCCCAGCAGTTTACAGGAGGCTCTCCTTTGGAGTCACATGGGCTCTGCTTCTTTGCTGTTACCATAGTAACAAGTGATGCTATGATTTTATGTTTTGTTAGGGTTGGAGGAGTTTTTTTCTTTTGAGACAGAGTGTAAAGTATAGCAGGCTGGCCTTGAACTCCCAGTGCATCAGAGAACAACTGTGAACTCCTTATCCTCTTGAGTCCCCTTCCCTATTGCTTGGGATACAATATCACCTACTTGATTCTGTTCCTGTTTTCCATCAAACATTCTGAGACTATTTTGTCTGTGTCCAGTTAGGTAAATGAAGGAAGGGCATAGGGAGATGTAGTTTTTGCTGGTTTCTTGACCTTAGAGAACTTACTTCGTGAATTTAAATAGCCTTTAGCCTGTTAATTTCTTTCAACACAGAGGACATATCTCTCTGATCCATTGTTTGAGGTTTTTTTTTTATGAGTGTTGGTCATGTTGGTCAACCTTTAGCTATCTTTTTTTTCCTTTAACGTTTAAATTGTGTGCAGTAAAATGCCTTTAACATTATTTCTGAAGTATATATTTTAAAAGTTTTTTTTTTGCTTGTTTACACGATTGTCTTACAAATATCAATATAACACAACTTGATTCTGTTGCTGTTGACTTTCCTTCCCCACACTAGACTTGGTTTCTCTTTCTCTGGTGTCCTATATGCTCGCCGCACCTGTATCTGTCACTGTATTGAAGCTGCTAAAGGTTTCCCCTCAGAAAGAAGTTCTGGAATTCAGAACTGCCAGTTTCTCATATTGGCTGTTATTCCATAATAATTTGAATTATTTTTAATAAAGTTTATTCTTTGGCCACTAAACTTCACAATTTTTACTGAGTTTTAAAATTACTTTTCAAAATATAGATTACAAAATCCATTGTTTTGTATTTTGACAAATGTATCTATTATAATCTAGATGCACAGTATTTATGTCACTTAAAGAATCTTCTCCCCAATTCTTTTTTTTTTTTTTTTTTTGGTTTTTCAAGACAGGGTTTCCCTGTAGTTTCTAGGGCCTGTCCTGGAACTAGCTCTTGTAGACCAGGCTGGCCTCGAACTCAGAGATCCGCCTGCCTCTGCCTCCCGAGTGCTGGGATTAAAGGCGTGCGCCATCACTGCCCGGCTTCTCCCCAATTCTTAAAACCAGCTTCCCATTCTCATAGTCTGCCCAGATCCAGGCAATTATTGATTGTTTATCTGTTCGTTGTTTTTAATTTTTGCCAGTGAATTGTCATTTTTTTAAAAAAAAAAATCTGTGATCCTTTCAGTCAAGATCTGTTTTATTCAGACAAAAATCTTTCTGAAATCCACTGATGTGTCAGTAATATTGACATTTTAGATCCTGGGTAGTGTTCCATTGCATAGATACACTACAGATAGTTATGCATTGATTTATTGGTCAAAACCTGAGTAGTATGCTCATGTGGTCCATTATGAATGAAGCTTCATGGATATTAGGCAGAGAGTTTTATAGATATTGGGTCTTTATTTTGATAATTATATGTGAATGGAATTGTTCAACTAGATGCTAATTATATGTTTTGCTATATAAAAGCCTGCCAAGCTTTTTGTAACTGGCTGATCCACATTTGATCAACAAAGGATACTTCTATCAGTCTACCTCTTTGTCAATACTGGGCATTGCAGTATTGATTGACACATGCACTATATTACTGTGTCCACTCAACTGATGCGCTGATAGGTTCTTATTGTGTCCTAACTTGTGTCTCCCTGACAACTCATGTGGTTGAGCATCTTTAGATGTGTTCTTTGGCAATTCTTGTACCTGTGAGTAATTCATTCATTCACATTGCAGACTTTTCATAGGCATATCCTTCTATTATTGGCTCAGGGAATAATGCATGTTTTGGATAAATCTTCTCCTAGTTCCATGCCTTGGAAAATATTTTCATCTACCCCGTAGCTCACCTTGCATTCAGAGAAGCAATGTTTTAGTTTTGATGTGTCGGTTCCTTCCCATTTTTCTTTTGAAAGCCCTTATCTCTTCCAGTTTACCTTCATAGTTAGAGTTTTGTGTGGTATGAAGATAAATTGGAGTTCATCATTACATCTGGCTATCTAAAATTTCAGCACCACTTTTTCAAGTATTGTCTATGCTATTTTGAACTATTCTGGTACTTTCTAAAAAACTGACTGAATACAGTGTGTAGGCAAATGTTGAAACTATTGTATTCTACTGACATCTAAATTTGTATCAACACGACAGACTCATGATTTCTGCTGCTGTGTAGTAGATCTTAAAGTCACGTTGTGCGCTCTTTCTGTGGCCCTTAGGAGTTTTAGTTGTCTTGGTTTTCTACAATTTGTTTATCACTTGCCTAAATATATCCATCCTTCTTTTAATGACAATTTTCTTTGTTCCACTCTCTTTATATATCTGAGAATTTGAGTATCTTACATTTTGAGAAAATGCAAGATCTTCTTTGTTCTAATATTTTCCCTCCTGTTTTTCTCATATTTTCTTACCTGGAAAAGTTCTTTGATTCTGCTATAGATTTCCCATTCCTCTGCTCTGTATTGACATAGCCCTATTGAACTGATTTTGTTAGCACGGTCTCTGCATTTCCAGGTCTGGTACTACGGCATAGTTTTCTTCCTGAGCGCACTTACATTTTCTCACTCCTTTTCAGACCTAGTAACTTCATTTAGACAGCAGAAAGTTTGAGATTGGTATCCTTCCTGAAGGCTTGTCCCGGAGTTTCCTCTGAGCACACAGCTGCCGTTGATTTCAGTGTACCTTTTTCTTACTCTACCATGTGAGTCCTCGGGACCACACCAACTACACTGAGTACTTGGGTCCTTGAGTGACACAACATAGAGCCCATTTTAGCTCAAGGGATAAGGGACAAGGGCGATGAGGAAGAAGGTAAGAATTTATCAAGAATAGCATTAAGACAAATACAGCTACTTTGGGGGAAACTGCTTTGGCTTAATTTTAGACCCATCTTCATCTAAGAATCCTAACTCTTATTGACTCCTACCAAGTCAGTTTCTGGGGATGCTTGGGCCATTTTCTACTAGGCTTTGAATTTATTATATTTCGGTCATTTTTATATTCAAGGAATTCAAATGCATATATTTTATATTTATTTCATACATAATTGTAGAAGAACAACCATGAAGTTTCACTTATATGTACACAAGACAACACAGACTGAATGGGCATCACTATCCCCATGCATCCTCAGTGCTGTCTACTCTGTACTTCATGTAATAAAGCCAATATATACAATGTCACCTAATTTTCAAAGCCCATTTGGATTTTAGTTTAAATAATTGGCCTATGAGTTTTTATTTCTGGAAGAGCAGCTTTTAAGATTCCGCTTGTGGGAGTTCGAGTGACCCAATGGTGCCATACTGGAAATTAAGGCCCCGAGACAACAGAACAGAGTAGAGACCTACAAATACATCCACACAATTGATTTTCTGTGGAAGTGTCAGGAATGCTTTGGAGAATGGCAGCCTTTTGCAGCAAATGTTGCTAGAGAAACTGGATTACCACATGCAGAGCAATGAAATTTGACCCCTCTGACCCCAGGAATACTTTACAACAAACATCAGCTAAAATGGATTATTTAGATATAATATGCCAAACTATAAATTGCTAAAGAGAAACCCTCAGGAAAACTTGCCGTGGTATTAATATAGGCAATCAGCTGCTGGCTAAGACTTTAAAAACAGAAAGCAGACAGGTAGATGATGTGAAACTCTAAAGCCACCACATGCCAATGGAAACACTCCACAAAGAAAGGAGACAGTCTCATCTACAGAATAGGAGAAAATATTCGTAAACATGTATCATCTGGTAAAGATGATTCGACATTTGTAAGAAATCAAACATCTTCATAGCAAGACCAAAATAAATTGATTTTTAGATGAACGAAGCACTTGAAGAGTAATTCCCCAAAGGGAATTAGCTCAGTGTTCATATGTGTACGCCATGACATGCAGCACCGCTAATCACCAGAGAAAGGCGAGGAACACGACAAGGAGGTATTGTCTCACGTGCCTTCCAATGGCACCTACAGAGATAGGGTCCGGAGAGGATGTGACTCAAAGAAGCTCTTGACACACTGTGAGCAGATATGCAAGCCATCCCCATCTATGAAAACAGTATGAAGACACCACAAACTATTGAAAGTACTGGTAAATGGCTGGACGATCCCACCACTGAGTACTGGCAGAAATGAAATCATTGGGCAGGAGATGTCTATATAGTGATAAGTTCCCTGTGACCTTGTTTGCAATAGACCAGATGTAGGATCTGCTTCAGTGTTCATGATCAGATGACTGAGTGAAGTGTAGGTGGTTCATACACACAGAGGGATATTATTTCTACATAAAAAAATAAGAAATCCTGATATTTGGGACAATTGAAATGACTCTGAAGATCATTATGTGTGGAGTAAGCCAGGCACAGAAAGACAAATCACACACACACACACACTATCACTCGTGCAGAATGTAGATGCTCATCACATATATGAAGTGTGTTTATGTAAGTGGGGAAGTCATAATCTATGGTGATTCTGTATTTTCTGTATCTTTAAATTAAAATTCCCTTCCACTCTCAGAATTCATGACCCCTATTAGATTAGATGACTTCCTTGCTTTAATTTCTTTTACAATGATTAGTCACTTACTTCTTCATCCAGATTGACAACTGGGATTTCATAATAAATATTTTACTGTTAGAAATCACTGAAAACGAAAAACTCTCATTTATAAAATCGAGTGGCACCTTTCAATGTATGCGTGTTTTCTAGAAACATCAAGTGTGTGTGTGTGTGTGTGTGTGTGTTTAAAATGATGTGGTCTTGTATGAAAGCCTAGAGCTGAAATAATTCAGAGCAAATTATCCTTTTCGGTTAAACCTACAACAGGAAGAAATTGCAGTTTCTCACAAAGTCCCCAAGGGTGGTGACTCTTTGGTCTTACTCTCGCAGTCGGCAGTGAGGTAAAGAAAAGAGAACCCACAAAACTGGCAGGGGGCATAACCATTTGAACTGCGATTTCCATGTGATTCAGAAGTACTGAGGCTATTTGGTGTATTAGAATGTTTTAGAATACTCAGAATACTGGCTTATACTGTGGGTAAACCTTGAGAAATTAGTCCTTTTCCATCCCCTTTAATTACTAAAGACTCACGGATTACTCTGAAGCAATTTAGGAAGTTCTTAGACTTTGGCATTAAAGCAGAGTTCAGGGAACTTAGGTCAATAAATGACTTTTAGTTCTTGGATGGTGTGTGGATACTATATACTTTTTAATAGTTACAGTGTGTGTGTGTGTGGCCAGGCAGAGGCCTGGGGAAGAGCTGCTTCCTGCTATTTAATTTAATTAGCCCAGTCACATGCCAGCCTTCGGGCACGTCACTCTGGACCTCTGAGGCTCTTTGTCGGAGAGATGGACAATATCTTGGCTTTGTTGGGTAGCTGGGGATGCTGCAGATAAAACCACTGAAACCCCACTGTTTGTTTTGCCAGATCTCTGCAGTTTCACCATTTGGCTTTCGTTTTGCTTTGGAGGGAAAAATGACATTTTGGCCTCTGGGAAGTGAAAACAAAGCACAGAGCGTCCTGAAGAAGAGCCACTGCTCTCACTGCTTTAATAAGTTTGAGAGCATCTGCATTTTCTCATCTGAAAATCTAGGAGAGTGTGTCTCTAAGTCCTCTGTTAGTAGACACTTAAGACAGCCTGTGTTGCTGTGACCCTGGCCTGGCTAGCACCCTGCTGCTTTAATTCAAGACTCTTTTGTGGGTTCTTGATTTTTATATATTTTAGTGTGATCTTTGTCTTATTGAACCTCTAAATCTTTCAATGAACTCGTTGCTGAAGAAGACAATGTTTTGCTTTGTTTGGAAAGAAGGTGTGTGCTTTGTCTTGTTCAATGCGAGAGAGCGCTCAGCTCCCCAGGCCAGCTCACAAGTTGTTCCCAGTATTTAAAGTTTCTTCCCAGATCAAAGCAACCCCTGTGATCAAAACTTTAAACCTCTATTTATTCATACTTTTATTATACACCTAAATATGGCAAGGCTACATATAAACTTATGAATATTTGAAAATAAATAGATATTAGAATGGATGCCTTATCTTAGAAACACAGTGTAGAGTGGTGTAGTCAAAAAAAAAAAAAACAGCCATTTCTCTAAGGCAGTGACTTGTTCAACATTATTACCACCACCACCACCACCTCCACCTCCACCACCTCCACCTCCATCACCACCTCCACCACCACCACCACCAAAAACAATAACAGCCATCAACAGCAACAACGTGACCACTGCCACACCCAGCCATACTGGTGTCACCACCACATTTAGATTTGAGAAGCGAGTGTCCACCTAAGAAAATTCCTTTTATTGGAGTATTTTAGAAATGGCTGTCTAAACTTAAATACAAGGAAGCACACTGATTCTTACAAATATATACTTATGGGAGGTAGAAGTAATTTTTGCTGTGTGCTTTTAGGTGTAGATGTTTTGTTGAAAATGTGAAGTAAAGCTGGAACTGATGTTAATGAAGAGGTGACAGATGACAGAGGCCATCCTAAGAATTCTTAAAGAAAAAAATGTGTAAAGTCTTAGAATAAAGATTTTAAATGATACAGCCTTATTCCACTGAAAATGCAAACTTTGTGCTACCATAATATATTTTACAAAAAATCCTAATAACTGTGAAGGAAGTTGCAAGTTTTAAATAAATCTGTGGAAATGTGGAACTGTGCCAAGAGTCCTTGTCAATCAATGGGCTTGTAAATTAACAGGACATCCCCAAACCACAGATCCACATTTTTATACAGCATCATAAAGTTTTGTTTCATATACAGCTATGAATGTGTGGCTGCTTTATGGACTTTCCAGTGTCTCTCATCTACTTTTATTGAGATTTAGTTCAATAAACCAGTGTAGCTTAGTCTAGCTTAATACGTGTGCACTGGACAATGACCCAGTACTGAAACTTCCTTCCAAGCCTGCAGAAGAATATCAGGAATAACAAGACGGCCATGTGTCCTCCCCCAGAGTAGTGTTCTGTTAAAGAAGTGGGCTGGAAAGGCGGTGTCATTTCTAACATCACATGGGGAAAACACCCACCTGAAAATCAAAACTTGATGCCACTTTTGGCAAAGGTCTTGTAGCTTTTAAGTTGCTGAGCTGTGGTTGCAACCCATATGGAGTGTCTGTCTTCTCTACAGTGGTCATGCTAAAGCAGAGTTTAGCGTCCCCCGAAAGCTTATAGTGAAAAGGATATTTGGGTTCCTACTCTGCAACTTTATGCCCCCTAATGGCTACTGGATGACTAAGAAAGAGATTCCATCAATATAATAGCTTTTTGTTGTTTTATGATGATTGGTAACCCCCTCCCTCCGTGTGTGTGTGTGTGTGTGTGTGTGTGTGTGTGTGTGTGTGTGTGTGAAGTATCCATATGTATGCAGGTAAGCATAGGCGTATTGGTCAGAAAATAACCTCAATTGTCATTCTTCAATGTTGTCTCATATTTTGAAACAGGTTTTCTTATTGGTCTGATGTTCTTATATCATATCAGGATTATAAGAATTTATCATTGTGCCAGCTTTTATGAACTTTGGGTCTGGGAAATTGAACTCAGGTCCAAAAGCATGCAAGGCAAACTTCTTACTTATTGAGCTATTACCCCAGCCCACAAAATGTCTGTTTCTTATTAGAAGATTTGTACATTTTTGACTCATTCAAGGATAAAAATTTGACAAACAGGAAATCATTATTTATAGCTTTATCTGAAAATGCCTGTTAATAAACTTAAAATATAAAAATTTGACAAATTCAAGTTTTAAATGTATTTTTCTCAATATGCTTTTAATTTAATTTTCAAGTCTTATTATATCCACATATATATATATGTATTATATCCACACATATCTATGTCCCTGTGATCAAAAGATGATTTTTGAGTAATTTAATTGACAACTCTTTTTAAATTATAACCATTTTACTCATCTTGTTTAGTACTCAAATGGACAACTCAGATCGTTTAAAGAGGTCTCTGGGGCTCTTACATCAAGTGTGTTATCTAAATTTTAATTATGTACCTCCTAATTTTAAATGCAAAGTTAAATTCTGAAAACTAAACTATAAGTTTATTATTCTTCACTTATTCGTGAGCCTTGCTTCTTACCTAAAAGGGTGTGTGTGTGTGTGTGTGTGTGTGTGTGTGTGTGTATGCTCGTGGGTGTGCATGTGCAATGAGGGTGTGCTTGTGTGTGTGTGCGGGTATATTATTGTGAATGATTCTTTCTAGTGTTTGCTTTTTTTTGTCATTGAAAGCTTCTGCCAAGCAAATCTGTGTCCTAGAGCCAATTCTCTAGCTGTTTAACTATTTCTCTTGATTTTAAGCACTTCAAGTTTGAATGTGAATTGGTTCTTTTATACTCTAATCTGCTCTCCCGTTTAATGTGGCTTTCTTTACCATGCTCCATTCCTCCTTAAGGCTTTACCACGTTTTGTTGTTATTGTCGAATAAAAAGTGATTTAATCTCTCTTTGAAGGTAATTGATGGAGCAAAAGCTGTCCTCCACCCTCGCTGTGGTTGACCACAGCTGTTAGAAAGGCTAACTGGAGCACAGGAGAAAAAAGGGGTACTTGCAAAACTTCTCTAAAATCTGATGGTGTGTTGCCGGAAAGTTCTTAAAGCTGTCTGTGTCGTGCCCGCTCCTTCAGTCTGGCTCGGCCGTCCTAAGGGCACCTGCCTCTTCTTTGGGCCTGACCTTTGAGATGACAAAGTGAGACCAGAGGGAACAGTATGGCCTAGTTCATGGCCACATAAGAGATTTCTAAGTTTTGGTTCCTGGGTTTCTTCATTTAATAATCGAAAGTTACTTTGAATCTGTCACATTTAGATAGACAGGCAGTGTGTATCCACAGCGCATGGGCAGCTGTCAGCAGACCAACCAGTGCTGAATGGTTATCTTAGTTTAAAAATCTCTGCATCTCTGTCTGTCCCCCTCCTTCTCTCCCTCCCTCCCTCCCTCCCTCCCTCCCTCCCTCCCTCCCTCCCTCTCTCTCTCTCTCTCTCTCTCTCTCTGTCTTTCTCTCCCCCCACCTCAATCCAAGCATAGTTTCTTCCCAAATCCAAATCGTTAAAATGAAAAGGCTTTGTTGAATTTTTTTTAAAATGTCAAGTGAATGCTAATTTACTATTTTTGAACCAGAATTGGCAAATAGAGTCTCTCCCGAAGGGAGGGAGATGGGAGAAGCATATTCTCTTCTGACAGACTTTCTGATATTCTCAGCAACAAAAATAAACCAGTTAAATTAGTCATAAAATATATGTAAAAATAGTCAGCATGTGCCAGCATTTACATTTTTACAAAGAGCACTACCAAAAATAGCGCAGAATGAAAAAATTTTATTAATGGCAGACATGTTCAATAATTGAAGAAAACAAACCACAGGAAAGGGAGGTGAATACCGAGAACTAAATGGCAAACACAGTGCCAAATAATTTATGTATATCAGTTTGCATTAGCCTTTATTAATAAAAACAAACAAACAAACGCAGGAGAGTCCTGGGCGGCTGGTCGCAGAGGCTTCTGTCATTGCAGTCACCCACCCAAGCAGTGATGGAAATCTTGTTTCCACTGCGTCCAAACCCAGAGGTGGGGAGAGGCTGACACGGTCTCCCTGACAGTTGCCTGTCATGGCGTGACGCTCCTGAGAGAGGATCTACACATCCATCAACTTCAGACCCCCAGCCCTCTATCTCTTACTCTCTCCGCTTACGTTGAGTGGTGTGTGCTAGCTCTCGTGGAGAGGGCTTCACAGCGATGGCGCTGACTCTCACTGAAGCCAGTGGCATTTGTAATCATTCTCTTAGACCGTGGCTCACAAGCCGTACATCTCGTGGTCATTATAAAGACGGAAGAGTATCGCTCAGGGAATCCCCAACTCTTGAATCCTTGTCCTTCATACGTGATGCAGACTTGGATTCATGTTAAGATTTTTGTCTAAATCATTGTTTTTATCTCTTAGTATATAAAGTAAACACAACTTTAAACATATAACTCGGTGTAAATTTCCCACATTTTCTGTCTCTTAACCGACCTGGGGTTTAAATATTTGTCACTTTACCAGAGCCCCTTCATCCGCCACACTGCTGCTAAAGCAGTTGTGAGAAGCATGCTTGAAAACCTTTGACTTTCAGCTTTGCATCTCCAACTTCACTCTATAAATATGTATATATATATATGTTTCTATAAAGCATGTGTAATTTCAGATCACACATCTTTAATGGGAGGGACATTATTTTGAAGGCCAAGCATTTTTCTACCTGAGTGTAATGGGTTATAATCTGCCAGTGACAATTTAAGTCACATTTATGAGTAGTTATTACCTAAGCAGCTAAAAGTATATATAATAAAATTTTACATTTTTACAGCTGTTAAAAGTTGAATTTCCAAAATGCCATGATTTTATGTAGATATTAAAAAATTAGTAAGTGATGCGCTCTCTAGTATCATCGCAAGTTTTAAATTAGCTTTGCTAATTCCATATCCACATTTTCTAGGAAATACACTGTTTATTCAACGATACTGTGCGTACAACAGATTCCGTAGATTTGGCCTTGATAAGCCTATGCACCTCACCATCCTGGTTTCCTTTACATATATTCGCTTGCAGTGTCGCAAATTAATTTAAGAGAATTATGACCAGTGCTACTGTAGACCTCACACGGATAAACACATCTGTCATGGGATTTGCATTTATGCTATTCAGAATGATAAAACCATGGTATATCTTATATTCTTTATATTCTTATGTGATCTTTAATTCTTCACCACTCCATGCATTTTGATAAATTTGATAAATACAGCAACTAATTCTGTAGCATAGTTAACATTCAGGAAACTTTGATATTCAGTATGGAATAATTTTTTTGATATGTAAAGAACATATCAAGGGGGTGACCTTGAAGGTTAATCAAAGACCCAGGCTAGCCTAATTCAAAATGAAGTGTAATTCAGAAAGGGAAGGACAAAGGAATTCCTGCATGTCTTCAGAGTTCAAAGGCAAGTTCTTTCTTTTTTTTTCTGTGAGAGAAAATTGTCCCCTGACTCTATAATGAAATGTGGTATCATGTAATAAATATAATCTCAGAATTCGCCTAATACAGTATCCATGTTATCTACCACACAGCCTTGCTGAATACCCTCCTTAGTTTGTGATAATTCATAATGTGATATGGATATGTATGACCCAGCTATCAGATTTCACCTTATAGGCAACTTGAACCTTGGGGACTAAGAAGCAGCTTTGAGATCAACAACTGAAAAAGTGACAATCTCGTGTACGGACTTATGTAGACATGGATGCAGTGATAGGTGTGTGTTCTACAGAGTCTAACTTTTCAAATCACCTGTTTAATATTACTCCATTGCTAACTCTCTTATCTATCACAAAGGGGAGTAAAACTAGAATTGCCAAGCAATATGATGAGCATCAGTTCTTGGTCAGCAGAAAGGATGCAGGGACAACGTTATGGTATTAGCTGGGAGTCTCCCTTTATCTCTGACTAATGACATAGAGAAGGTCTCTGTTAAGTGTGAAATAGCGAATGCCCTTTAACATATCTACCCAGTTGTTATGAACATGTGCAAGGCGTTGCTTCACTGAAATTCTAGTCCACTTTTCATAAAATATTTCAGGAATATTCTCACACATTGCCATATATCGCTGATAAGAAACAGGCTTGTGAGAAGTTCCTGGTTTACTATCTGTAATCATTTTCCCTTCCTTATTTTGATGCAGGATGCGTTCAGAGTTGGCCCGTCAACTACTCCTGTTTATTTCTTCCTAAACCTGCTTCTTCCATACTCAATTATCTACCTCATATATCCTTTCAGATAGGCAGTAATTGGCTAGACAACTGCATCGTACGGCTTCCTTGAAAAACTAGCAGAAGCACAGATTCAGGGGAAAAGCCTTTTAGTTTATCTTTAAATTGGAGCAGGGCAGAGGTCACTGGCTGAGAGGAAGTCAAAATGACAAGGACCCTAATGGTGGCCAAGAAAGGTTAAGACAAGTAAATACCTTTTCGTGAGACACTTGGGCTGTTGTTAGCTACCGGCACAAATCATTTCCCAGTGAAACAGATTAAAGCATCACCAGTCTAGATAAAAAAAGGGGAAAGCAATTTGGCTGAATGGAGGCTTCAACTATCACTTGCTTAAGGCTGTCTTAGCCTTGGTGCATCTAAATTCGCATTCTCTCATATAAATTAAAACTAAGTTCCCAAAAGATTTACATTGACAATAATATAAATAAAATAGATTGTCAGAGTACAGAAAGAAACACACAGTTTGTATTTTTTATGAAATTTATCTTCTGAAGGTTATAATGATATCTAAAATAATACCTTTTTTTCTCCCAGTGCGTATCAGTGTGAGATTCCTAATGAGTCCATGCCAGAACATAGCCAAGGTTTCATGTACTCTGACCACTATTATGCTTTGTGAGACTAGGAGATGCCTTTACCTTTTGTGTACAACATGAATAAGTAGCAAAGCAGCAACTATGGGTGCTAACTCTTGCTAAGGAGCTTAGTGGGCCTTCTCTGGAATGTTTCAGAAATGGACAAAAACTTATCTTGACCAAGGGCATTCTCTTCATGGACAGAGTAAGAGTCTGCAGAATCACACACAGGACCTCCCTTCTGCCAGCGCTTGGCTTTACAGCAGAGCTTGTGCAAAAAGGACTTGAACTCCTCGTGGCAAATGTATGGTCACTGAGACCAAGTCAGCCTGGTTTCCTATGGATGGATGTAAGCAGGACATTGTATCAGATTGGTGGTGTGGTTCTTCTGTGGCTATCTAGGGTTTAAGGTGAGAGCTTCTGTTATATTTGTCAACTGTATATAGACAAGGGAACCCATGCAAGTTCTCCAAACTGTGCTAAGAAAAGAAACCATGTTCTTGTAAAGGAGAAACAGTTTTCCTTGCGGTGCTTGTGAGACTCATTTCCATGGATAGTTTTATACCTTGCACCAAGGTTTAGCAATGTCAGTCAGTGGCATTTTGGCAGCCTGAGGATCCTCGAGAAAGGCAAAGATGTGGGGACTGGACAGTGTGGTGCCATGGCCAATGATCCAGTTCAAACCACACAGAACATTGCTGCTTGTTTTTCAACCTTTACTGCAAAAGTCCCCTTGTCAGAGAGTGAGGCTGGGGGACAACTTTCCATTCAGGCTTCATGTTCCCGAAGGTTGGATGCATAGTGAAGGGCATTAAAACACCTTTGGGTGGCATCGTGACATTTCCGACGATCATGTCAGGATGCTACAGCAACAATCTGTAGTAACAAAACTCAAATATTGTGAATGGCAGGCTACAGCTCCACAGATCAGATGGCGGGAGGGATGGGGGGATTTTTGTTTTGCACAGAACCAGGAAAGTTTTGAATCTGCTTTGCAAGCCAATGCTGAGAAGATGGGGGCAAAAAACACTTTCTACCCGATCCCTCATGGGACAGTTTCCTTCAGGTATTTCTTCTGTGTTAGCATTCCTGACTCGGCTGTTTTCATTTGCTTGCTGCTGCTCTGAGACAGAGGAGAAGTCCCCTTCCTGTTTTCACCAATGTCAAGTTTCTAAAGTTTAAAATGTGCACTCTTTTTGTTTGTTTATGGGGATATAAGCAGTAGGTAGTAGAATTGACTGATGCCTTCCCAAAGAAGAGGAAAATCATAATTACTCAAGTAAAAATGCTCTGAACATGAAACCAAGAGAGTGAAGTAACTAACTTTGCAAACTAAATGGAGCACGTGTAGCTAAAACATCTCAGCTGTGTGCCTTGCTTCTCACTGCAGACAGCGATGGTTTGATCATCAGGCTCCCTGTCTACTTCAGGGATGGGGCCTGTACTCTCAGAGAAGAAGGCATAGGAACTCTGCATGGTTTCATACCAGGTGACTCTGGCTCATCACTAGGGACTACAAAGGATAGCCATGGTATCAACATGTGTCTGATTAATGTGTGTTTGCATCTGAATGATTCCTGTGACATTCTCCTCTCCAGGAGAGCCTTCTGAATGGATGCTAATTCCATTTGACTAGACATACTGACACATAGAAGGGTCTTTCTGTCTGTGACAAGGACTTAGATGGTTATTGACAGGGAGAAGGAAGAGCACATTTAGGAAACATAAAGCTTGAGAAAAACTGCTGAGATCAATTATTACACTCCACCCTCAATCTCTGGGGCTGAGTGTGTATCACAGCGATCACACCACTTAGGTGCTCAAGGCAGGGAGACCATAAGTTTGAGGCCAGCCTGGACTATTAGAGAAACCCTGTCTCCAAAGCAGCAGGCCTCCTTTTATTTCCAAATTAGAAAAAAACTCCCAGAAATAAAGGTGTTTAATATGTCTAGTGCATGCTGACTCTTGATCCATACATTTAAATGTTTTGCCAAAACTTTTCCTTTCTGGTGGCTTGTGACCTACTTTGTGTCTCTCCTGTTTATCCTGTGTTTATTTTAGTACTGAAGACGCGAGTTTTGAATTATGTAAGAGATATACATTCTCAGCTCCATTATCTGCTTTAGAGGATGTTCTTTCTTCAGCTTGAATAGAATTATACAAAAAACTAGCATCAAGGAGGAGTTTTGCACACTACATAGAATTTAAGTTTTTCTACTAGGCTACAGGCCAGAGGTCAAACCACCAGTCTTGCCAATGCAAAGGAGTCCATGCTGATCCTGATTCTGCCACACGACTTAGGGTTAGTCGTAGCAGAAGAGCCACCAACGGGTGTCACCAAATGAGTAGTTCACATGGCATAGCATCAGAAAATACACAGATATGACAGTAACAGAGCCTGGGGTTAAACCTGTCTCTGCCTCCTTTTTCATCCTGAGCTTAAGCAGACACAGGAGTTCTTCACAGATGAGAGGAGTTAATAACACTTGTCTGGTGTGGGCAGTTCTTCTGTCTTTGTGTTGCTTTTATTGGTTAATGAGTAAAGAAACTACTTTGGCCCGTAATAGAGCAGAGTAGAACTAGGTGGGAAAACTAAACAGAATGCTGGGAGAAAGAAGGTCGAGTCAGGGAAAAGCCATGTAGCCCCCTTCTTTGGAACAACCACCCAGGGGAAATTTACCTGGTAAGCTACAGCCATGTGGCAATACACAGATTAAAATAAATGGGTTAATTTAAGATATACGAGCTAGGTAGGAATACATCTAAGCTATTGCCCAAACTGTGTTGTAATTAATATAGTTTCAGTGTGATTCTTTCTGGTCTGGGTGTCTGGAAATAAAACCAGCAGCCTCCAGCAACACCTGTCTCCAAGGGGCTCGTGAGTGAGATCGAGAAGCACATTTGGCCATGTGCAGAGTCGGTGCTCAGTTGGCTCCCTGCATGTGGGATGGAATGGGATGTCTCTAAGCACACTAGGCAAGAAGGCGATAAATTATGAGTGAATTTTCCAAGCTGTATCTTGAAACATCACTCTAGAGAGATGTTTTCCAATCTGATACATTTTGGAAGCAGTTTTATATGGGAATCTTGTAGAGTGGTGGTTCTCAACCATCTTAATACTACAACCCTTTAACATAGTTCCACATGTTGGGGTGATGCCCAACCATAAAATTATTTTATTGCTACGTCATAACTGTAATGTTGCTACTGTTATGAATTTTATTATGAATATTTATGTTTTTCAATGGTCTTAGAAAACCCCTGTGAAAGGGTTGTTTGACCCCCCCAGAGAGGCCACGACCCTCAGGTTAAGAACCAGTGCTGTAGAGATGTCCAGTACACTCTAGGAAATCCTCCTTAGAGGAGTCTTGCACCAAAGTAACTTATTTATGGTTTGACCTAATACCAAAAATAAAAATGAAATAGCAAGTCGCTGATTTAAATGTTATTTTGTGAAACACAGTTTTTTAAACACTGATCAAGGACTTGATAATGAGCCTTGATTTTACCACATTTTTGTCTTTAGGTAACAAATTGAAGAATAAACAACATATTCGTTGTCTTTTGTGTGATTTGTGGGATAAAGACTTGGGTCTAAGCCTATTTATCTTGCAATAACTTTGGTGTTTCTTGCTGATCTTCCTTTAAAGCTATTGTGTGGGCCACAATAAACTAATGGGGGTCTGGCTAGTACACATACCTTGTCTGAGTGGCTGCATCATGCTGTTTGATGAACTTTCCATAGATAGTGGTTACAATATACAGAACTTGCAGGCTACTATCTTTCTACTATTTTTTAATTTATTTTACTTTATGTGCATGCGTGTCTGTGCACTGCTTGCATGCCTGTTGGGTCCCCTGGTTACAGGTGGTTAGAATTATCCTGTGTGTGCTAGGAATGAAACTTGGATCCTCTGCAAGAACAAATTCTCTTAGCTGCTGAGCATCTCTCCAGCCCCAAGCAACTTCCTTAACTAGCAATTTTTTAAAATCTTTATTTACAGTTTCTCCTAAGGAGGAAAATATGCTTTGCTTGGGTACTGACAATTAATGATCATATTGCTGCTCTTCCCTGTGTGTGTGTGTGGGGGGGGGGGGAATCCCACATTATAGTCATATGTCTCTATTAAAAGTCAATCACATCCAGTAGTTGGATTTGTGCATTGGACAAGTGCATTTTCCATACAACATTGTATGTTGCACTGCTTTACATAGATATTGTGGTTTTACTATTACAAATTTTACTATGATAAAATTCACATAACATAAACAATAATACATTTTAAATAGTAGCTAATGATTGGAATTGAATTGACTAGGAGTTATTTAATGTTCTAGGACACACAGAAAACAAACAATAAATTAAGATAATGTTATCCTCTGACACATGTGTTAAAGACAATACACAGACATGCCTTTGGGCCTATTTCTGTCCCCGGCATTGCCATCTTTGCCCAGCCCTTCATTTGGTATTGAGTAGTATTTGTTAAAACTAAAGATGTTTATTAGTGATATTTACAGTAGACATCCTTGGCTGGGAAAATAATGTTTTTTTAAACAAAATTATTGAGTGAGCATTATCCTGTCATTATTCTAAGAAAAACAGTTCATTTCAAATGAGGTGTGTGGTGTGCCTGCTTCAACTGAATATTCGGCACTACAGAGAAAGTGACAGACTTTACTTTTAAAAAGAAAAGTGAGAAGTTCTCATCATACTGGGGAGGAAATGAGAGACAGGCAGAGAAAGAGAGACAGAGAGAGAGAGAAGAGAGAGAGAGGGAGGGAGGGAGGGGAGGGAGGGAGGGAGGGAGGGAGGGAGGGAGGGAGGGAGAGAGAGAGAGAGAGAGAGAGAGAGAGAGAGAGAGAGAGAGAGAGCACTCTGGCCAGCTGTGGCACACCCTGAGGCATTGTCCAGCAGGGGATGCTCTCAGAGCAGGCAGACTGAGCACTGCAGAGGCTGGGATTTGTAAAACCCTTGAATGTCTTTATTCAAAAGACCGTCTTCATGTGCTCTAGGAGTAACCCGGCCTCTAATACCCACTCTGACCAACAGTACTTGTAAAATTAAAGGATCGCTAAATGAGTCATTTTCATCTTGTCATTGGCCCTCAAATGACAGTTTCCAAACTGCAGTAAATATATGTTCCAGTGCACCCGTGAGGGGAACTCAGAACTGCTTTTCCAAACAGAATCAAAGTGTAGTTAAATTGTTTGAAACACAGATTTAGAGAACTGAGTTGAGGGTTGTAAACTAGAAGATATCTAAAGCAGCCTGGAACGTTGGTAACAAATGGCGTGCACGAAGTCCAAGCAATGCATAGTGAGTCTCTAGAGCAGCAATGAGATTGTAGCTAGTTTTTACATTTGTATTTCCCAAGTGAGCACGGGAATAGAGACCAAAGGAGGACGCCTCCAGTTCACCACAACTGTGATAAACAGGTGGACCTGTTTCTTGCACCATCTAAAGATTTGGGCAAATGAGACTAGGCTGAGTAGACATTTGGAGGCCAGAGTGCCACTGTGGAGGGGAAACGTGGCTGTGGTAGAGGAAGGGTTACTCGTCACCGATGGTTTAGTGAATGTGATGGTTTTCCCTCCGTTCTTCTCTCTTTCTTCTCAGAAGAAAGCCCATACCCCATTTAGCCAACACCCAAGGGGCTATCTCATTTTCTCCAGGGTTAATTTTCTCTCTTCACATAAAGAGATAAATGACTCAGTAGGCTGGTGTCCTGGGAGGGTTCAGAGGGCATGAGATGGTCACGAACTGGTTTATCTCCAACCTTCATTAGCCCCTGAGATAACTGATTCTAGGTATCCCCGTCACTTACGAAAAGGAAGGACTTCTAAGGGAAGAGAGTGAGTGCCACAGTGATGGACCTTGGCCTCCTGTTTCAGAACAGAGACGCACGGATCCCATTGGCAGGTCAGGACTCAGTGAGAGGGGGAGCTGATTTATGCTCCTAAGGTGTCCTGGAGTGCATCTTCTCTGATTGGTTTCCTTGATCTTGACATAAGTCACTTTAGAGTCAAGATAATGTGAGCTGCATTGAAGAGGCCCTCCAGTTTATGCAAATAGAATCTTATCTTCAAAGAGGACAAATGGTTGGGAGAATTTCTTTGTTGCTGAGAAGTATTATAGAAGGAGAAGGTTTTTGGACGTTATTTTTTTCCTGACATCTCCTTGTTTACCCTAACTTGCGTTAGGTAACAGAGGCAACTCCATTAAAATATTTAAACACTCTAAATTTTCACAATGTTTCTTCTAAAAAAGTCAGATTGTGTTTAGTTGAAAGATTGATGTGTGGAATTAGCAATGTAAATGCTGCTTCATAGTTATTCTGAGTCAGTGAAGTTACACATCTTGAACCTTCTTGGGACTTCGTCTCTAGACCAAGATGACTAGAAGAAACCCAGTCCTGAAACTAAACAAGGTTGGCTCATGCGGTAGGGCAGAATGATGAAACCAGCAGCTATGCATCTGGTAAATGTGGACTGGCCGCTCAAGCTGGAAGAGAAGCACGTGTCTGTGCAGTGCTGTGCTGGGCTTTGAATGTAAGATGCTGTACAGGTACAGGGCAGTCTTGATTTTCCCCGTCTTTCCTGCTATGCCGTTGTATAAATAATCATAACACGAAATTGTGGCATAGGCCTGTGCTGCCTGACATAGGACTTATTTGTTCAGTGTTTTGGTAGATTGGTTGAAAAGAGTCCCAGTCACCGCAAGCATAGAGTGACCTTTTTAACCAGTAAGGGCTTGGTTAGGATGAACAGTTGGTGGCAGTCTCTCTGGTTCTCTCAGACTATCGCCACGAAAATGTAGGAAGTTTAGAGATGCAGAATGGATCTTGACTTTCACGTCAGGTCTGTGTTTCTTTGGCGTTCTAGGCTTAGACCGAATGAGGGTCCTAACTGGAACTTATCCTCACCTGAACTTTAACGGCAGCCAAAACAACAAACAGATCTGGGCATGGTGGCTTATGCCTGTAATCCCAGCACTTGGTGGGCTGAGGCAGGAGAATTGCTGCAAGTGAGATCCCTGAACATATACAAGGTGCATACTAAGCTTGCTACGACTACATAGCAATGCCTGCCTCAAGAGACAAAAAGCAAATAAAGCCCATATGGTGTTTCGAAGGGTCATTCTGTTTTCGAGTTCTCTCTCACACCTTCATTTATAATGCCAACTTTCTGGCTGCACTTGGCAGACAATGTCCACACTGTGAATACACCACACGTGACTGCTGTAGTCAGAATTTCTGAACTGTTACTGCATTGTTTGGGAAGGTAAAATCCATTACCTTTTGTTGCCTTATAACCATGATTAAATACAATAGAACTTTTTTCTTCAGGTCACCTTGATCCATCCTGTTTTCAGTCACGCAGTGATTTTAGCTGAATTCATCGACAGTGCCCCCCAAATGGCAGCTGTTTTATCCCAGCGGACTTTTACTTCCAACTGACTGAAGTAGGCTGGTTCTGAGATTGTAATTAGTTATCTAAAAACTATCAGAGCTTGCAAAATGTTATTAGGGTTTCATAATTATGTGTTCAAATATATTGCATAGTTGTATATGATTATTTAGATGTATGACCTAATTAGTACATGATAAACTATCCTACACTATAAACTTATATAACAACAATAATAGCTTATGATTCTGGTCATTACCTGAGTGAAAAGATTTCTGAAAACTCAATTTAAAGGTGACAGAATGGTAAGCAAACCTTCGACATGGACATTAGCAGTTATAATATGGACATTTAATGGCGTTGGCATGGTTTAGAGATGTGACTACAAGTGTACTGTTTGGAGTGGTCTTTCCTCCCACAAGCAATATGAGCACAGTTTTAAGGAGAAATAAGGTTTTAAAAGGAACTAGAAGGCTCCATTTACTAGTTAAAATGCAACTGCAGTTTATGATCCAGGAGTGGTATCTGCCTGCAGATGTGTGTGACATCATACCTGTCAGGGTCTTCTGTAGATGATGCTCTAGTCACGTCCCTGGCATGGCCCCACAGTGCGTTCTGCGTTCTGTGTTTACCCAGGCTGAGATCCGCAGAGCCGTCCACCAGGGCAAGGATGAACCTATGGAGACAGCATCGTTAGCTGTCTTCCCATTCTGTAAGAGGCAGCGGTTATTTAATTCTTTTTCACTTTTAATCAGCAAGGGTGCATAATCTTGTTAGAAAATTCATTAAAGTTGGACAAGCATCAAAACTGGCAAAACCAACCCAATCCCACCGCCGAGAGGTAGGCACTTCTCCTTTGTTTTAACTCTCTGAAAATGACAGTGCTGGTTTGCAAAGATAGGAAATGTTTCTTCCTTTTGCTAATTTTTAATGGCTTAGACAAAATCTGTCTCCGATATCTTTAAACTCTTACACACCTATTTTACTACTTTGATTAGCAATGAGTATTTTAGGCACTGGTGCCCCTGATATGCTGGCATGGCTCCTGTTTTCCCCATGAGCCTCGGGATTTTCCTGAGAAAATAAGACCTGGGAAGAAATTTCTCTCATGTATCTTGGCATGAACCAGGAGTTGAGAACTCCAGCACCCCTCTCTCTGCTTCTGCAGAAGAATATAGACTTTTGGGTTAAGCTTCCCTACAGAGGTATTTTTTGGAGGTAGCATATCCCTGTGGTCAATGAGGAAGCTTTGTCTTAAAATTTTGTTGATAACCATGGAAGTGTTTTGTGAACCCCAAAGACCTCATGAATCCATGGTTTTAGGAGCGACACTGAAACTATATCCTCTTGCAAAAATTCACAGACAAAATTAAGTTATCTTTAGTCCATAGGAAGAAAAGGGAGACACCCCCACCTCCCACTAATGGGAGCCCAAAGCACAGCCCTGGGAATGTTTTACTAAACATATTCAAAGCAGTTTTTGATCAGAATTAAATATAAGTTCAATGAATTGCTTACATAAGCCCTGTGCTACCTCTCCCCCTCCACCAAATGCCTAAGTAAACTCTAGTTTTCAAGTTGAAAGGACCATTCTAAAATTCCTCATTCTTAATGCTCTAAAACGCCCGAGTTCAGAAAATTAAATTACTCCGTTTTATCTGTTTGAGATCAGCTCTGTTTCCTCCTTTGCTTTGTGTTGATTTTCCTGCAGTAGCTGACATCAGAATGTTTTCTGGAATGCTCGGGCTAAATAAGTTATGCTTAACTCAATAGCTAATACAAATAGCCCTGGGGAGTCTCAGCCACACAATCATAAAAGCTATAGTTTCCTTTAATAGCTTGCCACACTTTGCTGACATAGAATTCTCTAATCACCAATCTTTACGTGCCTTCCTGACCTTGGAGCTCTCAGCCCAAATGGCTTTGTGGTATCAAAGGACTGTGTCATTGGAAGAGTGAATGGCTTTCATTTTTCCCCCTTGAAACTTCCAGTTCCTGTCATCTGTAAGGAATTACACTGAGTGGTGTTTTGCTGCCTTGCGGCCACTACCCTGTCCAATGGAAGTGACTTTTCCCAGAAAGGTCACAGTGGTCAGTAATAGGTGGATATTGCATTCAGGGAGAAGGCCGCTCTGATTTCTCTGTAGTTTTTTTTTTTTTTTCTCTTAAAAACCTCGTTCTCACACCACGTTAGTTAAAAGTCCCGTTCACAATTTGTCAGCAAAGTATTTCAGCATGAATGGGTACGCTGCCGAGTAGTGAGGCTGGAAAGTCAGTGGCAGGCTTCACGCCATCTCATTGGTTAGAAAAATTCTTTCTTGGCAGTGCACATGTGAAGGTCATCTTCATAGTGTGTGACTGGACAGCCCCGCAGAAGAGCGTGTTAAAGCAATACACAGCAGTGACTCTGGAATCCCGTGCAGTTTGCCTGTGTCTTTGTCCACGAGCTGGGCACCATGAGGACCCACATGCCTGACTCACCTCTGATTTTGTCTGCTTTGTTGTGAGTAACAGTCGTGTATGGCGTGGCTGTGTTTCCAAGGCACTGCCTTAATACACTGGCAATCGATAGTATTTCCAAGCATTCCAGTGATTTAAAGCAATTCCTCCCTTGTCTGTTTAGGAGACTCAGAACAGTGTAGTGGGCCAGCAGTGTGTATACACATAAGAATAACCTATAATGTATCAGACTTGGGACCTGCATAAATGTTTTCAACAAGAGACGAGGAAATGCTTGATGAAAGTAGCCGTGGGATGTGTGAGCATGTCTAAAAAAAAATCAATGTGAGAAAACATGTACAAGGTTTAACAGTACATGTATGTTCTGTAATTCCATCCATTTATACAAGTTCTGAACATGCTTTTACTAATGCTGTAAAGAATAACCATTCATAACTGTAATGCCACGCCTAATAGTTTGGTCCAAATTTCTTGATATTTTTCCAGAGACTATTTCTAGCATATTGTTATATATTGATATGTTTTCCATTGATTCCAGTTTGTGTTAGTTTATTTTATTATATGTGTTAATAGCACTGAAGATTAAAGTTAGGAAAAAATTAATTTAATCAATTACAATAGACATTCTTCCTTTATAGAAAGTATAATGAATGCTTACAAAACCAAATTCATGTTGGATGTGCAGATGTCCATAGCAGCCATTTATACTTCCATTTTACTATTTTTCAAATTATTGTATATTTTTGAAATTATTTTTTCTTGATTTATCTGCAGTGATTTAATGGAATACATTTTAAGGAAAAGGAGGACCATAGATGACAATTATGGAGCAATGGGCAAGCTTGTCATGCGTGGAAAGGGGCGAAAATCTCTTTTAAAAATGGCTCCTTCCCGGAGAAGTAGCTTTTGTAAAAGTTTGGAAATTTGGAATGTTCCCTTTTACTAATAGAAGGTGTGTTGGCTGAGGAGCAGCATTTGAAGTCTTTGGGTTTGTGTGACATACTCTGGCACCTTAGAAACAAGCTGTTCTATGTGCACTGTCTCTGTTGACGCCATGAAACCCTCACTGACCCTTCCACGTGAAGAATCTAGTAGAATTTACCTTCTCTTAGAACTTCCTGAAAGTAGCAATAGCCAGTCTGCTCACTGTGACGCTCGCCAGTGAGGCTGCACCTCACTGTTTTCCTGTGTGCTACTGTGTGTTAGCAACAGCCCTCAATCACCCTGCACTTTAGCCAGATTTGCATGTGCAGATTTTATGGAGACAATACCGAGCTGGCTGCCTTCCCCATGCTAAGCTGAGAACAATGACTTTGTGTCCTTTCTCAAGCATTGGCTCATGGTTTGGTAATTTTGACTAGCCAGCTCGGAATGACCCTTCCTTCACTTGTCTGGGAAGGCTACCCTGCTAGAGGGCTGTGGCTTCCATCTATCTGGCTGCTCATCCTCGTGGTGGCTACGTATATACAGGATGGCTCAGGGTCTTCTGGCCACGATCAGCCCAGTTGGCCAGATCACCCCATGCTTTCCAGTCTCTGCTTCCACCACGCCAGCCATTATCCTATTGGTTAAGGTACCTCCCCTGACAGAGTTCAAAGCTGATATAAAAATGAATTCTTAGTTCATACACAGGACAGAGTGGCCACACAGGCATTTCTTGCTACATTATACTACCAAGTCTCCCTAATTCCTGAAATGCAGTTTAATTATATAGAAAACCATATTAAATTGTGGTATGACTATTGAATTTCTTTTTTTAATAATATTAGAATCAATAAATGTGAATATATTGAAATTTGTTCGTGAAACAAGCCAGGCACAGTGTTTTTCCTCCTCTCTAGCCAAAAACAAAACACAAGAAAACAGCTGAGATAATTAGACTTCCCTGCAGTTTTGGCCATGATCCCAAACACTCTGAGATATTTAGGGGAAGAGTGCATCCAAATGCTTCACACAAATGAGATCTGGCAAACCAAAACAGACATCTTTTGAGAAATCTCACTCACTATATCTTGATCATGTTTTCTCCTACCCCAACTCTTCCCAGATCCTAACCATCTCCCTACCCAGCCAATTTCATGTTCTTTCTCAAAAGAAAGGAAAATCACAACAAAAACCAACAGGACAAATAAAGGTTCCCTTTGAGTGTGTTTGATACATGCAGTGACACTCCATTGGGGAAACTAATTTTCCCTTCGCCAGAAGGTGTCAATTACAAATAGCTTCTCAGTTGAATGGGTCCCAATGTCCACTTGCTGCCTCAGCACTAGGACCCCTTCTGGCTTGAGCATGCACGGTCCCACGCATGTTGCCATAGTCCCTGTAAGTTCATATGTGCATCAGCCCTGTTTGCATATTTTTTATAACAAAACTTTGTTGTACCCTCTGTTTAATAAAAAAACAATTTATCATAATTGAGTACCACACACTAAACTAGCCAAAACTAACTGACCCTTCTTTTCTGATTCGATTCTGTTAGTCTCTTAAGAATTTTTATTGGTAGTTCCTAGATATGTAATATGGTATGTTGAGATCATGCTTTTACTGTTGCAAAATTAGAGTTTGTAACTGGAATTAGAGACGACGTGTCTCGTCATCATGGGAAGACAGGCCTGGGATAATTGTGGACTCAAGGCTCTGTCAGTGATGGAGCTCCTGCATGGGTGAAACAGATAAGAAAGATCCATTGATTTTTTTCAGAGACCTTCTCAATTTTCATGTATACACGGTATCCAGGACATGTGGTTCCCCATGTGGAGAAGTGGCAGGAAGGAGCATGCATTTTGGAGGCAGGCACGGGTTCAAACCTTGAACACAATCCTCCAATTTCCTATGTTCCTATAGCAGTACCGCAGGTTAAATTGGGGCGGCAATGCCGACGGGCAGTCTCTGAAAGTGTTTGTTGCTAACTTCCGTCCTCATGCCCTGACTGTTAGCTTCAGCTACTGCACATATGTTGGGCAACTATAGACAGCCGAGTAAGGACAAGAGCATTGCCTAGCTTGATCTCCAGACTGCTGGCCCGTGTTGAAAGACCAGGATGTTGATGCTCCAAGTGCCAGACCCTTCTTCCCAAGGCTGTTTTCCCTCCCGTGTTTTCCATGCCTTTATTTTTGGAGACCTTGAAACTTTCCCTGCATCCTAACAACTAGATTGTTTTTGCCTCGAATGATTGGTTTGATTCTCAGAGGCCATAATGAGAACTCAGCGAACAAGAGCCAATGCTTGCAGTGAGAGGATGGATGCACTGTAGCAGGTGGCACATCCGGAAAGTGGCAAATGAGAAAGGAGGTGACTCTCTGTGTCCCCCTGTCCTGGTGCTGGAGCCTGGGACGATTCGCCAACTCTAGAAATGAATTTGAATCCTCACTGAACATTACGTGGCTTCATCTGTTGGTCCCGCCTTCATGTTTGGCAAGGTCTGGCCCAACATCAGTCACTGCTTAGTTAGCCAAGCTGCTTCCATTTCTTCTCCCTTCCCACAGGAAACCCAGGCTTTTGTCTCTTGAATGACAGATATTTCAAAATCCCTCTTATCATTTGGACCCTAAATTTACTGCATTTTGATGAAACAAGGATCTGAGAAAAAGCTGTCTCATAGCAAGCGATACTTGTTTCAACAGTCATTCCTTTCAAACCCTTCTACTGGATTCTTTCCTCAAATTCTCCCATATAACCAAAGAAACCAAATTTCTATGATTAGAAAATTTTTCCTTAAAAGAGAAACACAATTTTGGTTTTTCCAGTGTTTTACCCTATATACGTCAGTACTTTATGTTTAATTTCTAGACGGGAGCTCAGAGGAAACGGCTATTGAAAAGTATTACGGAATTTTGCAAACATAATGAAATTATGTCCCCAACTTCCTATTCCCACTCGTCTGTTCTGGATGCTCATGTATCAGAAATCCCAGTCCCCTGGATAATTAATGCTTAGAATTAAATTAAATACATCAAACGTATCCATGTGGGCAAATCTGGTTGCTGTATTTCCCACATGGGCACATTAATAACTGGCCTTGGAGCAAACTCTCATCTGTGACTGACAACCCAGGTTAGATTCTGTCTACTTCTCTGTATTTTTATCTAGGACACAAACCAAGATATTTATGGCTATTTTTTTCTCTTTCCAATATTGTTCATGAGATTTGGGGGCTGAATGCATGACCTAGTTTAGCATATTTGCAAATGGTTTCAAATTGGAATAGTGGGAGAGAAAAAAATAATGGGGAGAGGTCAATAAAATTGTCTGACCCCAAAAGGGAAGGAGTCAGGGATATGCCCCCATCCTTTCCTCCAGGCCCATGGGCAGTGGCACATTCCTCCTGCTCTGGAAGAACAAAACCACTGTGCTCGGGGTCGCTCTCCTTGTCCCTTTTCTCTGCAACACAGGCACACATTCAGTCCTTACTAATTTTAGCCACTTCCTCTAGTGCTCCCACAACTGGGTCCTAGGCCAAGCCCTGACCTTATCCTGCCTTAGGAATCTGGCATTCCTGCCGCTCCAGGCGCAGAAGAGAAGAGGAGATGCAGAACTAAGTTGTGGCACAGAGAGCGTGGCTGCCTCGTCTGAGTGGCATTTGTTGTGTGGCAAAGGTGCATGAGTGCCCTTGCTAGGATTAGCGCCCAGTGGCGGCCAGGCACTCTGTATCCATACTGTATCCATACTGAGAAGTGGCTGAGTGAGCATCCAGGGCCGACAGGGACGAATTCCGATAAGTAGACCTGCTAGGGGTTCTCCTGTGCCTCCAAGTACCAGCACTTCCTGTGCTGCAGGAAGCCTGTGTTTCAGCTGACTCCCCCACCCCCAGACTGGAAGAAGTATTCTAGCTTACTGAATTTATGTTACACAGTGAGCAGACCCATGAGTGTGGCGTTTTCAAGCGGCATTCTCATTTGCCTGAACTCTGATAGCCTGATCCTCTCTGTGACAAATATTGTGACAAAGGAGTTTGTAGAGTAGGGTGTGACAGCAGAGGTCTATGATCCCAGGACTTGGTCAGGGGAGGGCACCAGCTTGTGCCTCACCCCTGCCACATATGGGAAGAGTTTAAAGCAAGGACGAAGTCAGGGATTGGCTTAAAATACAGACATATACCAGTGATTCCAACTTCTGATGAAAAGTTAACCATCAATATAGAAAGGGAAGATCAGTATAATACCAAAGGTTGCTGAGTAAAATGGATATTGTTTCATAGGAGTTTAGAAATACGGAAATACTTTGTTTTATGATATGAAGAAATATCATAGGCTAGTAGGGGCCCACAGAAATATGGAGGCCACATGTGTGATTTTAAGTTTCTAAAAATCACATGAAACAATAAAAAGAGATGCATAAAGTTATTTGTAATGTCTTCTTTATTTTCCTGTCTTTCCAGCATATTTAATATATTCTCAAGGTTCATGGCAAAACCATCCAGGGAGATCTTAATGAGGATGGATTGATTGAACTGGGGGCACTGGGAGTCTTTAGCACATTGATTTGTACGCAGATCTACGAACATGGGGTAGAAAGCTGCCCAGCCTTCCTCTGTTGGCATTCCAGATGTCAGCCCATCAATAACCTTTGAGGCTATCCTGCGTACCACAGTATTTCGGTAGCACCCCTGCCCTCTCCCTATGAGATCACAGGAAAGGACTTTCCCTAGATTTCTCATCCAGGTGGACAATAAACATTTTTTCTAGACAATGTCAGATGCCTCTTGTGGTGCAAAGTCTGCCCCTCCCTCAACCTGGTTAGAATATGGGACCTGAGTCCACCCATCTAGATGCTCATCTGAATGTCTGTGTGGTCTCTCCAGAGATTATGAGAGCACGCATAATCCTAGGACTATTTGGCCTGTGCTTATAAACAGAATTTAACTAATGAGAATACTTTAGTACACTATACGTTGTGATGTGTTTCACTGGAGAAAAGCATGATCATACTCCATAGCTGAAATCATGCTAAGCCTGAAAGGAGTAACGTCATTGATTTGTGGGTGGGCTTGCATAGCTGAAGACTTAAGCAGGGGTTCTCAACCCGTGGGTCACACCCCCTTGGGGGTTAGATGACCCCGTCCACAGGGGTTACCAAGAGCAATAGAAAACATAGATATTTACATTACAATTCATAACTGTAGCAAAATTACAGTTATTAAGTGGCAATGAAAATAATTTAATGGTTGGAATCTTCACAACATGAGGAACTGTATTAAAGGGTCATGGTGCTAGGAAGGTTGAGAAACAATGCCCTATAGAGTTTGACCTCCTTCAGGAACTCCTTCTCTGACATCTCTGGATGACAGAAGCCGCCCCAGCCCTCTCACCTTGCACACAGCCGAGTCATTTGAGGGCATGTGATAAAATGTCTGTCCCATTAGAACATTCTTCCTTTGTGCCTTCCTTTTCTATATCAGGTACAGAAGATATCTCGTTTGCATAAAGAAGCTTCCAAGCATGCTAAGTGTATGCCCGATTCTGTTCACAACCTCAAGACTGAAACTCTTTTATGTTAATGACCTCTTATTTGCCACAGATCTGTAAGTAATAGATTAGCTCAAATTGGCAACAGCCTGTAATCCCAGCACTTAGGAGACAGAGCCAGGAGGGCAATATAGGGAGACACTGTTTCAAAATAAATAAGTATATAGAGAAATAGTTCACAGTAAAGACTGAATGCTTTCATAAAATAATGACTTTGTTCCCACACATTTGTGTTTTCCTTGTTTACTGCACTTGCCCAATTTCTTTGTCATAATTTATTGTAGTATACAAGAGTAGCTGCTGAACCAAAGTCATGAGCACACAGGCCCTACATAGGTGAAATTCAAATTGAGCACAACAGTTCTTAGCACGAGACGACTTTGTCCCCAGGGAACACTTAGCCGTAGCCGGAGACACCTTCAGTGATCACAGTAAGGTGGGTTGCTACTGGCATCTAGTGGGTGGTGCTGAGGGAAGCTCCATACTCTGTGATACACACATACAATAAAATGCAGAGCCCCACACAAAGAATTCTCTTAGAAAATGAGCAGTTCTGAGGCCAAGAAATCCAAAATGAGAAGGTCAGGTCAGCACTCAGTTAACTGACACAGTCTGCCCATGAGGGAGGGAGGGGCTCTAGGACGCTGTGGAGAGTTGGAGAAGGAAAGCAGCTCATCGTACTGACTGACAGGTAGAGAAGCCCCGGGGAGCAGCTTGGGAAGACTGCGGGTGCAGCTTGGGAACCAGCAGGATGTAAAACATGAGATCTTGGTTCCCCCTAAGGAGAAGAGCGCATAAAGAACCCCAGAGTGACGGTGGAGATTGGGAACCAAATGTCAGCTGTAAGCCCATGAGGAGGAGCTGAAGGGGGCTAAGGAGCCAGATGACAGAAAAGAGAGTTTGGGAGTCACTACCCATGCCAAATATCTGGAGAACACGAGCTAGACAAACACAGGAAAATGTCTTCAGTCTCGGGAAAGAGGTTGCTGGTAACTGTGGTTTTTTTTTTTTCTTTTATTGAAAATAGAAATTTTTCCCATACGATGTATTCTGATTACAGTTTCTACTCCCTCACCTCCCTCCAGTTCCTCCCTCATCCCTGCTCATTCTATCCACACCCTTTCTGCCTCTCCAGAAAACAGGCATCTAGGAATAAAAATGAAATTAAAAAGGTAAAGCAAAGTCACGATTTTGAGTAGGGAAAAACAAACAGAAGAAAAAGCCAAAGTTTTTGTGGGATCACTGGTAGTTTCATTAGAGGAATCTGCAATGAAGGCTTGCTTACAAGTGCTGGCAGATACACTGCTGTGGGCAGGGAAGGAAGTGTGGGTAGAGAAGAACCAGCAAGGAGCCTGAAAACTTAATGAAATGTTTAAAGTTTGTAAATATATTGAAATAATAATGAATTAGCATGTTGAAAAATAATAGACACCTTAATGGCTAGGAAAAGTTACTCAGTGTTACGTGAAAAATCCAAGATGCATGCGTGTTTGCAGTACATGTTTTTTGTACACACATTGAAATACTAATCTACATACGACTAACAATTGCCATCCTTGTGTCACTAAGGTGTGTGACTTTTGTGCGTCCACACGCGCACACATACACACGTGCGTGTGTACTGGCAGAAGCGGAAAGCATTTTTGCGTGTGTAGTGGAGAGGGCCGCTCTACTAGGGGAGGCTGAGGATACAGGAGCACAGTGATTGATGAGGTAGCTCCCTGGGGAAGTGGGAGGGATGGGATCCAGATCACAGGTGGTGGGATTAGTGCTGACTACGGAGAGGGAGATCACTTCAGCTGAAAAATGAGGACGAGAGGTAAGGATGGATGTAGCTGCTGATAAGAACGCCAGAGGACGGCAGGAAGTGGAGGGAGTCACTGTCAGTTGGCCCCCATTTCCTTTGTGAAGCAGAAGGTGAGGTCATTTGCTGAGTGGGGTTAAGGGTTTGTAGACAGTGACGCAGTGAGAAAAGATAGAAGGGAGGGACCAGGAGCACTGGAGTGCCTGGCTGCCTTGAGAGCCAGCTGAGGCTGGAGGCTGGATGGTAAGTCAAAGTCATGACTTCCTGTGGCCTTGTGGATTTTTTTCCACCAGTGTGATTTAATATTAGCTTAAAAACAGGGAGAGAAAGCAGTGAGGCCAATGCTAAGGTTGTAGATTCTACATAAGCAGCATAACTGGTCCCAGGGCCCTTCTGCCCAGAAGAGTAGAGAAGAAGTGTCCCTGTATCTCGCAGGAGAAGGTATGGGGTATATCCTTGAAGGGACTCGAACAAGCCAGAGCTTGCCCAGGGAATGGAAGTCACATGACATTGACACCCTAAGCAATGCAAACAGGAATGCTGGAGTTTTAATGTGTAGGTTTGCTCTGTAGTTGGGTACTGGTGGGTAAGATCCTGGTGAGGAGAGAGAGTTGGTGTCTTCCAGAACACCTACATTGATGTGGTCACCAGATAGCAATAATGAAGTTCTAGTCATGCATATATTTTCAATTTATCTTATTTCTGTATCTATTCATACACACACACACAAAAAATAAACATACTCTTTATATACTTGAATTTCTCATTATTCATCTCAACAATTTCTAATCATAAGTATTAAAAATAACTGTATCTGTACTGAACATGCATAAACAATTTCCTGTCACTGTTTCATAAGGAATATAGGGTCATGACTTTACCCATGTTAGATATTGTTAAGTACCATAGAAATCATTTATGTATTCAGGAGAATATGCCTGGCTTATAGTCAAATACTATAATCCCTCTATAAAAGAGGTTTGAGAACTCTTGGATTTTGATGTGGGGTGACATGGTTACAAAGGGATACTAGAGCATGTGATTTTATCTGTTATTCTGAAGCACTTTGGGCGTTAAACAAACTTCTGAACAAACATGATGGATAAGGATACCCTTGTTGTCTTGGAGATGTTGACCTAACTGCTCACTGTCTTGACAGGCCACTTTCACATTTGAGACTCTCAGTGGTAAGAGTGGTGAATAGTATCTGGTTCAACAAGTATTTTTATGACCAATATTATATTTTTCTAACATACTGAGTTAAAGCTCAAGTATTTTTATTTAACTGGAATATTGAGCAAATGTTGATTAGACAGTATAAACAATATAACATACTTTTGTGTATAATGGTTATCAAACTAAGACATGCTTCTCCCTTATGGGGTTAGAGTCAAATGTACATGAATTTAAGGGATTATCCTACAAGTGTGTGGGCACCTTTCACCCCTTGGTTCCATTTTTGACCCTCTCCTAAGGCTTAAATGATGGTTCTTTCGTGGCCCATTAG
The DNA here is from genome assembly GCF_903992535.2 of Arvicola amphibius. NCBI lineage: Eukaryota > Metazoa > Chordata > Mammalia > Rodentia > Cricetidae > Arvicola > Arvicola amphibius. Next base: position 136,012,768 of record NC_052053.1, read on the forward strand.
GAGTGTTGGAAAATAATGATTTTGAAGATCTGTGACCAATTTGTTAATATTTTATCTTCCATTGATCGTATTTCTATTCGGCGTTTAAAACATCTTAATTGCTAACTTTAACCTCCCTTCAACATGACTGATATGCTGACATTATACATCCGCCATGTATCCACACATGCACACAAAAGGACAGAGAGATGTATGTGCATGTTACATACACATCTGTCCATCCTAGTAAAAATGATCGTGTATAGTGCAAGTCCAAAGATAATATCCGTAGTTCATCAACATTCAGCACACTTGGAACAGTGTCTCTCTTCATCTGTTTACCTAGCACACAGCTGACATGCACATCTCAGAATTGAAAGTATGTCACATGCTCATGGATGAGCTAGCCAAAGCAGAATCTCACATGTTCTGCCCCTAACAGAGCACAGGTGAACACAGAGAAAAAAAAAACCCAAGCAGAGAATTTACTTTACTGCTTTACCAGTCAATGATGAAGACTGCAATTGTACACGTACACATGTGCACGTGTGAAAATGCAAATAAGCGTGACTCTTAAAAGTAACAGCCTCAAGCTTTAGCCTGAGTTGCAGTTTTATCAAGTACCAATAAGACTTCCTCAGTGTAATGTTTTGCTTCAGTTTGAAATGCATAGGAATAATGCTGGTATGTCTGAATGTTTAGTATGCACCTTTCACTGTGTTAAATATTTTAAATAGATTGTCTTATCTGAATTTTGACAAAAACGTCTGTGCCATATGCACTGTTTTGGGAAATTTGTGAATTCAGAAAGTGAGACACCTGTGGGTTGGGGAAGATACGTACCTTGATTCTCAGTGGCCATGCTCCTCACCGCCCACATGGAAAGTACTTCTGTCCCTCGGGAAATGACAATTCTTTCTCTGAGGTCTCCTACTTTGCTCCTCCCCCTGCAGTCTGCCACCTCCTGGGCTGGCTGCTGCCCTGCCACCTGGCTGGCAGGAGAGTCTCCTTGCCATCCCCTGACTCTCTGGCTTTATTCCTAATTACTGTGGTTTGTGGTGATTGCAGATGAGTTGGCATGATACTGATTGCCCATCTTCCACAGCAAGTAGGCTGTGAAAGGTAGTCCCTGGCAGGAAGCGAGAACGAGAACCTGATTTAGTACCACATGGCTACTGTTGAATATTCCCTAATCCATTCCCACTAGCAAGCCACCAGCACCTGGGGCTCAGTGGTCACATGGGACTCCCAGGTTCTCAGACTGCTACAGCCCTGAGAGCCAAGTAGTACTGGGTGCTCTTAAATCTATTCAAATAGTTTCTACCAGACCAAAAAAAATAAAAAAATAAAAAAATAAAAAAATAAAAAGATACCCTCCTTTGCATTCTGCTCCATTTGCTAGAATGATTAGTGCTTGTGCTTAATATCACATTATAAGCAAGCAGAGCATCATGTGGGATTCCTCTCTGTATGCTCTGAATATGTTTTATTACCATTGGTTAATAAAGAAGCTGCTTTGAGTTATGACAGAGCAGAATAGAACTGGACGGGAAATCCAAAAAGATATATAGAGAGAGTAGGTGGAACCAAGGAGACACCATGTAGCTGCTGGAGGAGACAGATGCCAGAACCTTGCCCAGTAAACCACAGCCTCCTGGTGATACACAGAACAATAGAAATGAGTTAATTTACGATGGAAGAGTTATCTAGGAATACACCTAAACTATTGGGCAAGCAGTGTTGTAATTAATGCAGTGTCTGTGTGATTATTCAGACTTAGGCATCTGGAAAACGAATGAGTAGTGTCCGTTTACTAAAGCATCCAAACAGTTCTTCAATGTTTGCTCAAAGGCATGATGTGTTTGAAGGTTCCTGGGCCTCGTCAGAGGGCAGGGTTCTGTGCCATTCTTCAGTCCGTATTTGTTCCCTTCTTTTCTCTTGTTTCTCATCAGAATTCATCCTTTCTCCTTTAGCAATCACCAAACACCATCTAACTCTTACATATCCATGCAAACACATGCGGGTGGTTGGATGGAGGGAGTGTGGCTCCCTGTCACTCCACTGGTCAGTCTTACATACAACCAGCTTTCAAATCCTAATTCAAATCACCTGAGGTGGCCTATGTCCTATTCAAATGTAAATATAGTTGTGTTCTTTGGAGGTTTCAGACATGCCGGTGAGTTCTCCTGCTTGTCTGGGTGAAGTTCAAACTCCTATACAGTGGCCAGCAAGATGGCTCAAGAGCTAAAGGCACTCGACACCAAGCCTGGCAGAGCAGTTCAGTCCCCTGGCATGGATGTTGCCAGTTCGGCATGATGTGGCAACTTCTGTCTACAACGCCTGTCTAGTGGGTAGTAACTCCTACACATACTTATGCGGGTAGAGTAAAATAGGAAAAAATGTCTATTGATGGTTATGAAAAACTGAATCTGCATACTGTTGATTGATACTACCCATGATTGACTTGAACTGTGCTGTTACCATAATAGCTTGATATCATTGGTATCAAGAATAATGTAGTATTAGTGATGAATCTGTTATCCTGTATGGAGACATAGACTCTTAACAGTACTTTTCAGGTAAGTTTTTTTTTTGCAGAAAAAGTCACTATTCTTTCAAGAAGAATGGCTAGCCAATGCAAATTATGGCTTCATAGTGTGGGCCATTATTCTACTATCATGATTGATTCAAAATGTGTATCTGTTCTTGCCCACTCTGCATAATAGCCAGCTTCCAGATTCTAACACCTGGAAGATAATGTTGACATTTGGATTAGGCCTACTGAACAGGAAGTGAGCAACGCTAAAAACCTTGAGCAACAGCAGCCATGGAGTAGCTGAAAACCCACGTTCATTCTGTGTCATTTAGGGTCCAGCGTTCACAGTAGCCTCATGTACTATTCTCTGCAGGGGCATCTTCCGCTGACTGACTGCTCATCCAAATCCTCATCCTTCTCTTTTGTCTTCTATTCTTCCATCTTAGTCTTCTTCTGCCATGCTTACCTTGGTGGCTTCTAAATCCCACCAGTGTGTCCCCTTCACAGTCCCTGCTCTAAATTCCACCAGTGTGTCCCCCTCACAGTCCCTGCTCTAAATCCCACCAGTGTGTCCCCCTTCACAGTCCCTGCTGCACTTGCATGTCTGTTCTCACTGGATATTCATCTTCCCACCTGGACCACGCACTCCTATAGAGAAGTCGTGCATCCACTGCTAGAGCATTGTTATTGTCTGGTCTCACACACAGATGCTGAGTATAGAAATAGTGCCAACCAGTTATACCCACTAAAGCCAAGCAATAACGACCAACTTTTTCAAATTACAAATATCTTACCTGAGACACTTAAGTTGGAGGAAATATTTTATAAATAACTTCCTTTCAAAAAGTAAATAACTGTTTTTTTTTAAATATATGGTGACATTCATGTTGACAAATGCAACAGAGTCGTTTTCTTCAATATCTAATTGTGAAATAAATAGGCAGTTTTCACATACAGTGATGTGTTTAAGTTACTGTTTCTTTCCTGTGGGCTCAAGTGTGCAGTTCAGGAAAAAATCTCACTGATCTTATGAAGCATTGCTCCATTTTAAGAAGATACAAGAGTACATGAAAATCAGACAATATTCTGTTTACTGTAGTGACGAGTCTAATATTTCAATGCATGCTGTCTGCGAGTGATTTCTGGTTCACTAACAAGAGATGGGCACGTCTTACCTTGATGTATGTATGCTGTGGGAGAAAGGGCAAATGTTGATAAAAGGCAATTGTGGTTTTGAGCTTTTCATATTTGTTAACTTGCACACAAGTAGCTGTGTTTAGAAACCAGTGGCAAGTTATTGGTGAACCACCCAAGTTGTGTTCAATACAATGCTTTCTCCCAATGGGAAGGTCTGAGAGTTCTATTTTTACTCTCGTAACCCAACTATGGGTCTAAACTCCCAAGTCTAAACTTCCAAAACCCCAATACAGTCTTACTATCTGCCTCAAAACTGTTAGATCAGCAGAGAGAACTGGACGTTGTGATTGGTGGCCTTTTATTACAGCCACATATTCAAGTTTTTTTAGACTGCTAATCCATGGTATTACTTTAAAAATTAATTATTTCCTCGATCAGTGATCTAGACTACCTACTGAAGAGGTGTACTAATACACAGTCTTACAATTTACATATAGTTTCAGGAGTTTAAAACCCCCTAGAATTCTTCCAGAAATCCTAGACTGAGAACATCTATTCAATATAAATCTATCCAATCCAAGTGTTCCACGAAGCAGTGATTTATATTGCTTGTCTTCTCTCTCATTATGATTTATTTTATATCTGGACTCCAATTATCTAAGGGAGGAATAAAGGAAACACTCAGGAGATTTATCATCCTCAAGCCAGACTTAGCTTTTCCCTTTATCTCCAGGCTATTATTTCTAAGCCCGGCTCTATTGTTCAACCTTCCCCAGCCATTGGCTACTGACCAGACGGAAGATGTTCGTCTAGGCCATTGTACAATTTCATCTTCCTCTGGGTTGTTACATAATTAAAATAACTTCAATCTGCCTTCTTGAACATTTTTCTTCCTACAGGCAACTATAAAAACAGAACTGAAAAGCAATTGAAGGAAAAAAATATAACTTGGATTAAAAAAAAAGTTCTATTGTGATAGAAACTACCCTTTGTGGACGACTCACTGATTTAATTTAAAAGTTTGACTGTGGTTTCTTTTGTGTTTAGTAATGAAGTGGATTTTTTCTTGATTTAAAGGGGTCACTTTCCAAGAGTGCTCCAACGTGGCTGAATCTTCAACAATTCTAAACCAACTACCCTTACAAGGATGAAAAATGCATAATGCAAACAAATTAGGTATAATTTCCCTCAGGAAACTCTTGTATCTGGGCATATTTCCTCGCGGCAGGAGTTGCTTATGAACTCTGTGTGACTGGCAGTAAATGTTACCAACACCATTGTACGAAGGCGCAATGTGGTAAAGTAGGTTTGGCTCACAGCAGGCCTGCTTGCAGTGTTAGGACTCCATGCTCAACCCTCCCATGTGTGCTTACGAACACTGGCCACCGCTGAACCCAGTTCCCCTGGGTCCTGTGACCATGCTGTAGATGCGAGCTATGGAACGTTCAGTTACTCATGAACTTGCCTTGTAAACTGTCAACTATGGATTCCTGGTGAGTTTAGCGTGAGGATATGGGATATCCAAATTTCACCTCTGAGCGTTTCTCCCCCCCCCCCCCCCTCCGTGTGTGTGTGTCCATCCATCCACCTGGTTCCACTTTGTTGTTCAGAACAAGAACTGGAGGAGTGTAGTATTTGCCTCACCTAGAATGGCCAATGAGCAGACAAAGGAACTACTTCACCTACCTGAGCCTGACCTCTCCCAAGAGGCCACCACTTGGCAGTTGCAGGAAGTCAGAAGAATGCCCTAAGTACCCTCTGTCACGAATGCTCACGACTGCGAGGCCACTCTGCTTGCACTGGGTACCATCCCTGCCTACTGAAATTTAGAATCCTGATGTGCTCTTCAGGCAGGCAGGGGGTGACACAGCCTTCTCTGCTTAGGTGTGCTACCTGGTTTTATGTCCATTTGACACAGGTTACTCTAAATTGTAACCTGCACTGAGAAAATGCCCCCACTAAATTGGTGTGAGGACAAGCCTGTGGTGCTTTTCCTTGATCGACAATTGATATGGAAGGTCCAGCTCACTGTGAGCAGCGCCATCCCCGAGCTGCTGTTCCTCTGTGCAGTCAGAGTGCAGCCGAGAATCCCGTGAGGAGCAAATCAGTAAGCAGCACTCCTCCATGGCATCTGCAGCTGCTCCTGCCTCTAGGTTCCCATCTTGATTTCCTCTCCTGACTTCCCTACTTGATGGAATATAACCCGAGAATTGTAGGGTGAAACCCTTGCCTCCATCAAGAGCTTTGGGCCACGATGTTTTTGTCATGGGCACCACATTGAGGTCCATCTGTCAGGGTCCAACATCCCAGGGTAGGGGTGTGTGGATTAGAAATGTTAGACAGGAAAAACAGACACACAAAAGGAAAGGACAGACACCGGATAGAGTTGGGAGGGCAACCCAGTGAATACTGAATTTGCCCATGTTTATTTTCTATATGCTTTAAATACCCCAATCCAAAGGGGGGGGGGGAAGAAGGCAAGACTTCTTTACCATGATACAAAGAACAAACAGAATAATTACCCCTTCAATACCTGAAACATCAAGTAACTATATCCTGAGTTAAGAATTCCATAGGGCATGCAGTGACCACACTTTAGGCCAAGCAGCCTGTAGGCAGCCACACCCTGGATTAAATCTCCTATCATAACCTTGAAGGAACAAGAACAGGCCTGAACTCTCTGACCTTTGGTCAAGATTGAATGAATCCACATTCATGGGCTCCAACATATTTTATCACAGAAATAGAAACCCTAACTAAAATATTGTGAAAGGCAGGTTTATACTTCACACCAAAGGAGTGAAGAATAAACTAACATTTATTTTCTTTAGCACAGAAAATATAATTTACCATGTTTATATATAATTATATAATTGCATAGATATGTAAACACATAAATTTATATTTACCAACTGTAAAATATATTGCTACCTATACAAATAGGTATAAACCAAAATGATTTCAAAAGGAAATAAATATATTAAAATAAATTTTAATAGTAGAAAACGTTTTTGGTACTATAGCTAACACACAGTACACATTGTAACATACATGGGTTTCTGTACATAATTAAGAGACTTATTTGAGTGCAGTCAGCATACATACTATGCAGCCTCTTGCATAGTCAGTTTTAGAACATTTTACTACCCTACCCATTAGCAGTGATACATCAACTGAGAACATAGCCCAACTACTTATTTATCTTTGTTTCCATAAAGTAATGCATTTTAACATGGGAATGGAGGGTGTGTGTGTGTGTGTGTGTGTGTGTGCACGTGTGTATGTTTATGTGTGCGTGCGTGTATGTACACGTGCATGCATGTGTCTGTGCATGTGTGTGCATGTGTGTGTACATGTGTAGATGGGAGTATTAGTTCCAGAGGTCAATAAGTATTTTCCTATGCATCTCTCCATGTCACATTTCAATACAGGGTCTGCCCTGAGTCCGGAGCACACTGATTTGCTGATCAGCAAACTCTGGAGAGCCACCTGTAACCTCTCCCGGAACACTAGAGCTACAGACATGCCTCATCACGCGCAGCTTTTGTGTGGGTGCTGGCTGAGCCATCTTGGCAATATGAAACATGATTTCTGCTTTTTCCTTTTCCTTTCACATGATCAAGATGCATCCAGCTAATTATTTATCCATGCTTCTTGCTTTATCATGGTTGTGCAACAACATTCTATGTAGTGCTTATTTACCAACCCACGAAACATTGAGCGTTTAGGTTGTTTTTAGACTGCCATGAATTGTGTCACTATGGACACTCATGTGAGTTTTGTGTGGAAATATGCTTCTGCCAATTTATGACCACCTTTGAGGTTGCTGAGTCCCAGGTCCCTTTTTATTTTAAGTTCCTGAGCAGCTGCAAACTGGAACATGGTCTCACCTCTCACATTCTCATTAGCAGGGTGTTCCAATCTTTCCACATCGCACCTGACGCTTGCTTGGATCCTTTTAGAATAAACTGCTCTAGTTCCTGTGGTCCTGCATCCTCCTGTAGTTGTGGGTTAGAAAGGTCTAGAGGCTGCAACTGCTGAGCACCTTTTCCTGTGCTCCATCGTGTGGGAGACAGCGTCTCTTGGGCAGTTCCCAAGAAGACGTAGGCTGTCTTCTACTGACAGTTGTAATGCTGGAAGACTACTCTAGAGTCTCAGTACAGCTGGCATGTCACGTGATCTGCATATTGCCTCTAACTTAACTGTTAACATTTCCTTTACTTAGTATCTTTTGAAGCAGAAAACCTTTTAACTTTGATGATGGTTAATACATCCATGGCCTTTTCCCATGTGTCTTTGGTTTTATAGATATAGAGTTACTTCTATGTTTCTTCTGACAGCGTGATGGTTGCCCCAGTTCCAACTACTGTTCATCAAATGACAGAATAACATTGTTTTTGGATGAATAATATTCTATTGCACATCATACATGTCCGTTCTTCTCTCAGTGGGCACCCAGATTAATATCATAGCTTTGTTGTTACATTCCTACAGCCAACATGGACACAGGCATCCCCGCATTTCTTCTGGGGATCTTCCCAGCAGTTGGATATCTACTATTGCAATTCTGTTTTGATCTGTTTTAGGCATCTTCCTGTTATAGTACACATGATGATTCTAAGTACATCTACATCAAACATCACAGTTTTGTTCTTGCTGTGATCTCAAAGCATTATTTTTTTTCTGGTACCTACCCAGAATGGTATGATGGTATCTCATTGTAGCTTTAATTTCAATTTCTAATATGGCTAATGAGCAATTGAAATGTTTCATTTTCCATTAGCATACCTTCCTATACAGAGAATCTATCTAGATCATTTGTCTATTTTACCTTGATTTTTTAAATTTATATTTAATTTTTCACATAACATGAATGCTAACCCATGTCAGAGAAATAAATGGCAAAAATATTTTTCCATTTTAGACCTTGTCTCATTGCTTTTCATTGCTCTTCTGTGTAGAAGCTTTTTAATTTATTGTAATCTTATTTTTGTTAACTTTTCTGATACTTTTGCTGTCCTATAGAAAGTCATTCCCTTTAATAATAATTGAAGCACCCCTCCCCCTACATTTCTGCTAGTCTCTTCACAGCTTCAATTTTTGGTGTATTTTGTTCATTTTCTGTTGACTTTTGTACATCATGAGAGACAAAGGTTGTGTCAGTGTTCTGCCTGTGGGAATCCAGTTTGCCCTGAACCGTCAAATGAAATGACTATCCTCTTTACAGTGAATATGTCTGCCAGCACACTATTTTTAAAAAAGATTTATTTTATGTATATAATATATTATATGTGATATAATTATACATATAATTTATTATACACACACATACATACAGTGTTGTCTGCATGTTTGCCTGCAGGCCAGAAGAGGGCACCAGAACTCATGACATATGGCTGTGAGCCACCATGTGGTTGCTGGGAATTGAACTGATGACCTCTGGAAGAGCAACCAATGATCTTAACCTCTGAGCCATCTTTCCAGCCCTGTCTTTTGACACTCTTGACAATTATGTGGCTGTAGATGTGTGAGCTTTTTCCTAAATTCCCAATTTTGTTCCGTTGATCTACACATCTATCTTTTATATCAACATTGTGTTGTTTTGGTTCTGTTATATGTCTTGAAGTTAACTAATATGAAGTTTTTTGTTCTGATGGATTTTGTTTAAGACTGCATTGACTGTCTGGGATTTTTGCTGCCATGTGAATTTTTGGTAGTCTTTGTACCTTGAATAGGGTCTCTCTAATTTATTTCCTTTCTGCTATGTAGCTGTTATTATAGAAGTCCTTCACTTATTTATTTGACTCATTCCTGGCTCTGTGCCTGTTTATGTGTGGCTATTACGAATGGAATTGATATAAAGATCTCCCTCATTAAATTCATTGGTATTCTATAGAAAAACTACTGAATTTTATGTTGATTGGCGTCCTGCTGCTTTACTGAGTTCTGTATCAATCCTACTATTCTTCTGTGGAGTTTAGAGGGATTTATGGATCCAAGCATCTCATGTATCAATGGTTACAATTTGACTCGCTCCTCCTCTACCCATGGGCTTTTTATATTTTCTTTCCCGGTTGCTCAGACTACAACCTCTAGTGTTGAAGTAAGAATTGCAAGAGTAGACATCCTAGGCTTGTTCTCCATGTTAGAGAAAATGCTTTATTTTTCCCACTCATGACCAAATTTGCTGTATGTCTTATATATCGCCTACTTACAGGCATGGTCCTTGTGTGCCTTATGTTTTTCACAGCTCTTATTTTGAAGGGGTATTGTATTTGATTAAATGCTTTCTGCTGTATGTATTAAAAGGTCCATGATTTTCCTCCTTCATTCTGTTTATGTGATGTTCTGTTGGTTTATTCACATGTGTTGAGCCACACTTGGGATGAAAGCAATTTGAGGGTTTTTTCATGTTGTCTTTAATTTAGTTATGTTTTGGGACTTAACAAATTACAGGACTTATTTAGTATTATTTGGAGGCTTGGAGCTTATAGTTATATTTTTGTGGTGTTTCTACCTGGTTTTGGTAGCAGGATAATTGGACTACATTGGATAATTTTGGAAGGGTTCTTTCTATCAAATCTATAGGACATTTTGAAAAGCAATATCGTTGATTTTTCAAAAGGTTGATAAAATTCAGCAGTGAAACCATAGTGAAGGGCTGTATGTCAATGGAAGTCTATCACCATAGTGAAGAGCTGTATGTTCTAGGAAGACTGTCACCATAGTGAAGGGCTGTATGTTATGGGAAGACTATCACCATAGTGAAGGGCTGTATGTTATAGGAAGACTATCACCATAGTGAAGGGCTGTATGTCATTGGAAGACTATCACCATAGTGAAGGGCTGTATGTTATAGGAAGACTATCACCATAGTGAAGGGCTGTATTTCATTGGAAGACTATCACCATAGTGAAGGGCTGTATGTCATTGGAAGACTATCACCATAGTGAAGAGCTGTATGTTCTAGGAAGACTGTCACCATAGTGAAGGGCTGTATGTTATAGGAAGACTATCACCATAGTGAAGGGCTGTATGTTATAGGAAGACTATCACCATAGTGAAGGGCTGTATGTCATTGGAAGACTATCACCATAGTGAAGGGCTGTATGTCATTGGAAGACTATCACCATAGTGAAGGGCTGTATGTCATTGGAAGACTATCACTTACCCAGTCACTGTCATCTTACAGGATCATTCCAACTCTCCCTGTTCTCTTGATTCAATTTTAACAATTATAAAGTAACCAGAACTTAATCTACATTTTTCAATTTGTAAGTATACAGATTTTTATAATCATCCAAACAATACTTAGCATATGGAAGCCCTTGACAAATCTCTTTTTTCAGCTCTTCTTTAATGTATCTGTGCTTCTCTGACTAAGGATTTGTAAGTATTTTTTAATCAAGAAGTCAATTCCTTGTTCTAAAAAACCCTTGTATTAATTTTTTTGTTCTGCTTCATTGGTTTCCACTCCAAATTGTATTAATTCTTCCCCTGTGCTAATTTTACATTTGATATATGTTTTTCCGACGTTGAAGTGCATCATTATACTGTTTTTTGAAACCTTTTTCTGTCCTCCCTACTCATTCTATAAACATCATCCACAGCAATGCTTTTTATAGCCACATGCCTCAGTAGGTTGTATTGCTAAATTTATTTGCTTCAAGAATGTTTAATTCGCCTTCTGATTTCCTAAGTAACATAGAAATTGTTCAAAATTATGATTTAGTTGTCCTGTATTTGTGTACTTCTAAAGTTTCTCTTGTTGGACTTTAGTTTCCTTCCATGTGATCAGGAGAGGTATATAACATGATTTCGTCTTTTCAATATTGCTAAGACTTGTGTTTCAGCCTTGTATATTGTGTATTCTAGAAGATATTTCCTGTGTTCATAAAAAGATCATGTATTCTTCAACCACTGTATTCTGTTATAAATATTTGTTGTGTCTATTTGATCTATAATTTGATTTAGCTATGATATCTCTTCACTTAATTTTGTCCTAAGTATTCTGTCATTGGTAAGATTGTCTAGTAAAATCTGTTTTGTTGGGTGTATGTTGTGCTTATGTTACCAATTTATTAGTTTATATATAATTTCACATCCCTGTACTTTCAGTCTGCTTGTCTTTATGGAGGAGGTTAACTTCTTGTAGATAGCATATTATTGCATTGTATTTTTAAATGCATGTAACAAGTATCTTTTTTTTATTTGTTGTTGGTACTATTCTTTGGATGGAGGGCAGAATTATTTTGTTTGTTTCTTTTGATAGAGGTTCTTACTATAGCCTAGGCTGGCCTTGAACTCATAATCTCCCTTCTTGGTCCCTGGGTACAGGATTCCTGGCACTATCAACACAATAAGCTCAGTCTATACCTTTAAGCTAGAGAGTTAAGACCATTTATATCCAGTGCTATTGCTGAAAGGACTGAGTGGAAATCATTTATTTCCTTCTAAGAATTTGAATATGTTTGTTTGTGTCGTCTTTTCTTGTTCATCTTTGCAGTTTTGTGGTGTTCTGGTTTGGTTCCTCTCTATTTCTGCTATGTAAATATAATCTTCTAGAGGGATCCATATATTTACATCATATTGTAGCACTGTTTAGTTTTACTTTTAGAGGTAGGACTTCCTTAATTATCTTTGGGAGGAGTGGTCTAGTGGTCTCATAAATTCATTCTTTTTCACAAATTTTAGCTTATACTGGAAGATTTTCATGTTCCCTTTCATTATGAGGGATATCTTTGCTTGGTAAAATAATCAAAGTTGGCAGTCAATTTCTTTAAGAATTGTAGATACATTTTTCCATGTTATCCTAGCCCGATGGTATTTCTCGGAGAAAAATCTTCTCTTAGTTACATGGTTGTGGCCTAAATATGTTTTCTTCACATTTTAAACTTCCTTCCTCTGTTCTGTACTTTTGGCAGTTCAAGTATATCATGCTGAGGTCAGGAGTATTCTGTCTGTGTCATTTGTCGTTCTACGGCCTTCCTATCTTCAGATGTTCAGGATTTTCCTATAATAAAGAACATTCTCGATTTTTTTGAGTAGGTTTCTGCCTCCTCTTCCCCCTCACCTTAAGAGATAACAGTATTGTAGATATCTGATCATTTGACATTGTCCCGAATATCTTCAATGTAATTTTGCTCTTTCTTTAATTCTATCTGTGTCAAATATTTTTCAGAAGATCTGTTCTCAAGGTCGGGTATTCTTATTTCTATTTTATCCTGTCTGTTGTACCTTCAGGTTGGTGTAATCATGTTTTGTCATCTTTTTCTGGAGACGAGTGAACAAATGTGTTCACTTCAGTGAGACACTGACCACACATTAAAGTAAGGATTACAGGGAAGTCCAGCTCGGCAAAGCAGTGAGTTTATTTTGCTTGCTTACAGAGCATGGGAGGAGCTTGAGGATCGTGAGTGACCTGGAAATAGCTGCATCACCACAAAGTGAGAGCTCATCGCGAGGAGGACCTCACGGAAACTGGCGTTGCCCCTCCCAGATCCCGCTCTGCTTGTGTTATATTCTTCCATCTTGACGATTGCTTGAAGCCAGAGGCCTAGAAAGCAGTAACCACTGAAATCCCATCAAGGGCCCTGTGACTCACTCTCCCTTTCTTCCTTCCCATAGGGAGTGTTATCCTTACTGTACTGTTCTTTCTATTACATTTTGATAAGAACCTGGCTGAGATCATCTCTACTCTGACTGTGGGATGATAGTTATGTGCAAAGGGGAAAAAGTACTGCAGCAATTTAAATTTTATAATTGTTGAACAGATGCTAAAATATGTCTTGCTCATTTCTAATATCTAACCCTGTTGTTTTTCATGCTCTGTCTTAGGGTTTCTATTGCTATGAAGAGACTCCATGACTGAGGCAACTGTTATAAAGAAAATGTTTTATTGAGGTTGCTTGCTTAGTTTTAGAGGTTCAGTCCATCATTATCATGACAGGGTGCATGATGGCATGCAGACAGCCTTGGTGCTGGAACAGCTGAGAGTCTTACATCTTGCAGGCAACAGAAAATCAACTGAGGGTCATACTGAAGGAAACTTTCACAAAAGAGACATTAAAACCCAGCCCCACAGTGATACACTTCCTCCAACAAGGCCACACCTACTAATAGTGCTCCTCCCTTTGGAGCCATTTTTTTTTCAAACTGCCACATTCTACTCCCTGGACCCCAAAGGCTTATAACCATATGGTAATGCAAAAATGCATTCAGTTCAACTTAAAAAGTTCCCATAAAGTATGACAGTCTCAAACCTGTTTCAAAGTCTAACGTCTCTTCTAAGATGCATGGCAATTTCTTAACTGTAATCCCCTTGTAAAAATGAAAATCAAAAAGTAGATCATGTAGTTCTTACATATATTGGCACAGAATATACATTACCACTTCAAAATGTAAAAAAGGAGAGCATAGTGAACAAACACAAACTCTGCATCTTCATGTCTGATATCAAAATGTTCTCCTTATCTCCAACACCAGTCATCTGTATTGACTGCATTTAACTTATTTCTCTTAGACTGGTTCCATTCTTTGTTACCAGGTCTCTTCAGCAGGTAACCCACAACTCTGGCATCCTAAGCTTGACTGACCTGAAACTTTCTGTGTAGACTAGGCAGGTCTCAAACTCAGAAATCTGCCAACCTCTCCCTTCCCAGTGCTAGAATTAAAGGTGCGACCCACTACCACACAAGTCTCTAATCTTTTCTTTAGTTCCTTTTCACAAGCTGGAAACTTGCTGGGTGGGATCTTGCCCTGCGGTTACCACTCCCTTTATTCCATTTCTTAGTACATGTATCTCCTTGAACATAGAAGTTAGCTTTCAATTCCTGGTGTTTCTTTTGCTCAAAATTTACATTTTGTAATTTACTCTGCTCAGCTTACTCCTTTACATTGTAAATCTTCATTAGCATTACCACTAATAACTACATGACAAAGTCTATAATAAACTGCTTTGATATTTCCTCTGCCAACAGAATTAGTCCAAAACTCTTCACTTTAGCCTCAGGCAGACTCTTCAGACAAGGGCAAATGGCAACCTCTTCCTTCACCAAAATATCACAAGAATGATCTCTAGACACATACTAAAATTCATCTCCTCTGAAACCTCTTGAGTGAGACCCCAGCAGTTCAAATAACTCTTAGCACCACTGTCTTCCATGCTCCTACTAGTATGGCTCATTAAACAGTGCTTAAAGCAGTCCATTGCTTTCCAGACCCAAGGTATCAAAGTCCAAATTCCTGAAAACAAACACACATCCCCTACTCCTGTTACCTACTTGTATCTTAGTTAGGGTTTTTATTGCTATAAAGAGACCCCATGACCAAGGCAACTCTTTATTTATTTATTTATTTATTTATTTATTTATTTATTTATTGGTTTTTCGAGACAGGGTTTCTCTGCAGCTTTAGAGCCTGTCCTGGAGCTAGCTCTTGTAGACCAGGCTGGTCTCGAACTCACAGAGATCCACCTGCCTCTGCCTCCCGAGTGCTGGGATTAAAGGCGTGCGCCACCACCGCCCGGCTTCCAAGGCAACTCTTATAAAGAAAACATTTAATGAGGTGGTTCACTTACAGTTTCAGAGGTTCAGCCCATTATCATCATGACAGAGAGCATGGTGGCATGCGGCAGATGAATGCTGGAGTAGCTGAGAGTCCTACATCTTGCAGGCAACAGGAAGTCAACTGAGAGTCACACCAAGGGAAACTTGAGCAGAAGATACCTTAAAGCCCGCCCCAACAGTGACACACTTCCTTGAGCAAGGCCATGCCTCCTAATAGTGCCAATCCTGTCATTTTCTTTCAAAGAACCACACACTCATATAATTAATACTTAGTTTTATTTATATTCTCTTAGATCTAAATGAGCTTTTAAAATATTTTTCTTAGTTCTTTGAGAATGCAATATATTTTGTATACTTTCATTCCTCTCTCCTTCTCCTTCCAGATCTTCCCTCTATTCCATAACTACACAACTTTATGTCCTTATTTTTTTATAAACCCATCTAGTCCTATTAGTACCGCTGAGTTGTGTGGCTATCCATTAATACATACTGAACCTACCAGGGGTCATGCCCCTTAAGAAAACTAACTCTCCTGTTTCCAGTAGCTATCAACTACCATTAACTCCTTGACGAGGGGTGGGACTTGGTGCACATCCCCCCCCCACCCATGCTGGGACTCTGTCTAGCTTGAGTTTCCCCCGGTGTTGTGCACAGTGTTACACCATCTGTGAGTTCATATGTGCAACTGCTCTATTGAGGCTGGAAAACCCCTTGTTTCCTTGTAGTTACCCACTGCTTCTGCTTCCTACCATCTTTATACCCCCTCTTCCATGATAGCACCTGAGCTTTAGGAGGAAACAGGTGTAATATATATAAATGAGCTTTTAAAGTGGCAGTGGCAGCCGGAGTTGTGGCAATCTTCTCTCTTGCAACTGTGTGCATGCCAAACTAGAAGTACCACCTTGGAATCAGATACCTGTGCGTACCTGGGAATGAAATAATAGCCAGGACTATGGAGGAGAAATGAGTATCTATTAGAGCCAGCGAGGTGGGAGAGGGATGAGTACAGCTTGTATCTGGGCAAAGTTTGTCTCTAACTATTCTGAAACCATACTCACCTGGCCACAGCCCTGCAGGCTCCCTAGTTATCCAACCCTGAGGATAACACTCTCTTATTTCCATCCCTGTGACAATAATGTCCCCCCAAATAGCAGCGTGTTCCTTGAGTTCTTGTCACACACACTCTGCTTGGTTTGTTTGCTTGTTTGTTTCAAGATTGTAGCTTGCCTACGTGGTTCAGTGGAATATCTCTAGGGTCCCAGAATGGAAACCAGCATGGATTTCTGACCGTATAGCAGTTCCAATTTATAAATTGTGTCCATTCTTTTTATTATTATTATTGAAAATAGATTCTTCTCTCATATAATACATTCCAGTGACAGTTTCCATCCCTGTACCTCCCACCTCCCCTTTTCCTCTTCAGAAAACAGCCGGCCTTCAAGAGACAACAGTCAAATATGACAAAGCAATAAGACAAGGCAAAAGCCATCATATTGAGACTGGTCAAGACAACCCAATAGCAGGAAAAGAGTCTCAAGAGCAGGCAAAATAGAGATACAAATACTTCAGTCATTAGGAGTCTCACAAAAACATCAAACTAGCAGCCACAACATTTATAGCAAGGACCAGGTGCAGACCCCATGCTTGTGGCTTCAGTCTCTGTGAGCCTGAATGAGCCCTACTTAGTTGATTCTGTGGCCATATTCTCCTGGTGTCCTCCATCTCCTCTGACGTCTACAATCATCCCCACCCTCTTCTGCTGGGCCTTCTATTTCCAATAGGAGGAAACCAACAGAGACCTCTAATGTAGACTCTTACTTTGCATAATGTCTGGCTGTGGATCTCTGCAATAGCTGCCATATAAAGCTGGAGGAAGCCTTTCTGATAACTACTGGACAAGACATCCATGAATGAGTATAGTAGAATGTCATTAAGAATAATTTTATTGGTTTTCTTTAGTAGTATTTATTGTACCCTAGGTCTGGGCTACCCAGTCTCTGGTTGCTGTGTCGAAAGAGGTTTCTGTCCTGTCCAGTCCTGCAGTCATTCAGTCCCAAAGAAACACACGGAGATCTATATTAGTTATAAACTGGTTGGCCTATTCACTCAGGCTTCTTATTAACTCTTTCTTACATTTTAAATTAGCCCATAATTCTTGTCTTTGTTAGCCATGTGGCTTGGTACCTTTCATCAGTGAGGCATTCTCATCTTGCTTCTTCTGTGTCGGTGACAACTGCAGACTGAAACTTTCTTCTTCCCAGAATTCTCCTGTTCTCATTGCCCTGCCTCTATTTCCTGCCTGCTTGCCCCACCTATACTTCTTGCGTGGCTACTAGCTAATCAGCATTTTATTAAAGCAATACAATATAAGTGACAGGGTACAAGACTATTGTCCCACAGCTTTCCTGGGCATCCAGGCAGGGTAGGGCATGGGATCCCTGTTGTGGATGGGCCTCAAGTTAAACCAAATGTTGTTTGGTGACTCCCACATGCTCTGCACTACCAATCCCCAGCACAACTTGCAGGCAAGGTGTATTTTAGGTATTAGGGATGGCGGGGGAACCTAGCATAGGGGAAACTTCCTGGAATCTATGAGGGTGGGCCTAGTGAGGACTTCTCAGATTGCAGGATACTGATTCTGAACCAGTGCTGGAACTGGGTTACGTTTGGTTGAGTTGTTAGCTGAGGAGGTCCTGTGGAGAAGCAACCCCAGATGATGCTAGAACAGAAGGTCAGTCTCTGGAAACCGACAGTGGTTCCTCATTGCTGAGGACAACTTCCACTTAGCTCATTGGACATAGAGAGGTTGAGCTTGTGCCTGCAGAGAGCCTTCACCCCTACATTCTAGACTATTGCAAGAAAAGGTACTCTGCAGGCACCAAACCAAGCCACAGAACCCTGTGCCTCCAATCTGTGTCTGTTCTAAGATGGATCCTGACTACCCCAAATTTCGGTTTGTCCAGAGAAGGTTTAGACCTAGTTAGGCTGCAAGCCTGTTGGTGAGGTTCCCCGCTACTATGTTGACTGGGTTTTTTTAGATGCTCTTTCATTTTTATCTCTGCAGTGAGAGACTCCATATTCCCCCATGTAAAGGTAATTAGGCAGTGCAGGCCATGATACTGTTTCTCCTGCTATAGTCTCAGGGTGCCGTGTTCTGCTGTTGACTTCCAGTTGTTCTGCTGGGACATGTCATCTCATTCTGCGGCTGTACACACATCCTTTTGTTCTCAGTGGAGTGAGTGCACGGTAGCTGTCTCCTCTGAAGTACTTATTAAACATCTAAAGTTTGGGGTGGAGATGGCTCAGTGGTTAACAGCAATGGCTGCTCTTTGAGGACCTAGGTCTATTCCCAGCATCCACATGTAGGTCTCAATCATCTGTATCTCCAGTTCCCAGGGCTCTACCACCTTCTCTAGCCTCAAGCACTGCACAGAAGCGGCACACAGACACACACAGGCAGCACAGGCATGAACATAAAATACTGACAAAAATGTAAAGTTTACTAAAATGCATTCACAGGTGGAGAATCTGTGTGTGTGTGTGTGTGTGTGTGTGTGTGTGTGTGTGTGTGTGTGTGTAATGAACACCAGTAACTCCTAGCTAAAGAAAAAGAAATACAGATACCATCAAAATTTCCTGTATATCTCCTTCCTAATATATGCTTTTTCCATTTCTTCTCCTGTGAATTGTCTGAGGGTGTTTTCTTCACATTTCTTTCTTTTTTTGGATTGTATTATTATTCATTTTTCTTACTCTTATATTTATACGTGCTTGCATATGCATTGAGTTGCATGATTTAAGGCTTTAGCAGTAGGAGTTATGTCTGTTGATTTGGTTATTTTCTTTACTCACTTTTACTGTAGTCTGTTTCATCTTCGTTTGGATACAGATTAGAGAATTGCTCTTAAGGTGCTCACAACCATTTCTTACAGGCCTCTATGCATTCATCCTACTCTCTTCTGCTTTCTCAATAATGGCTGATATCCAAAGTCTGTGTTTCTGATCAGTTTCAAGGGTGTAGAGTGGTATCTCATGGTTGTATTGGTTTGTGTTTTCTTCCTTAGCTGTGGCTATTGCTGTGTACACACTTGTTACATCATTGAGATTTTCATTCTCTAGGAGCTTCCTATTCATAATTTCTGTCTATTTTCTTGTTTTTCTTTTAGAAATTATTTAATAGGCACTAAAATTTTCCTTTTATTTTGTTAAGTGAGTATTTACCCTATCTCTGATTTTTGTTTTTCTAGTTTATAAAAAATAGAAGTTTTGGGGGTTCCTTTTTTTATCCAAAATCATAATGGTAATCTCAACAGCTTTTCTTAAATTTGAAACATTGTGCCTTTATGTTTAAACACTTTCCATTGTTTTCTGTGTGTAATAGTAAGAGAGGTACAAGGTGTTCTTTCTCCATGCAGCAGGGTTCACCTTCCCAGACATTCCATGTTCACCTGACAACTAGTAAGCCACCTCTGCAGTATAGTGTGCTATCCATGTGTTCATAGAAGTGAAATCACATGACCTCTGTGGTATCCATGTGTTCATGTGTTCAGATAAAAGAGATCACATGACCTCTGTGCTATCCATGTGTTCATGTAAGTGAAAGCACATAATCTCTGTGTTATCCATGTGTCCAAGTGTTCCCATAAGTGAAATCACATGACCTCTGTGGTATCCATGTGTTTGTTCAGAGAAGTGAAATCACATGATATTTGCTTTTGTGCCTTGCTTATTTTGTGTATCATACTTTATCTATGGTCTATCCCTCCTGTGGTTGTGCCAGAATCCCCTTTCTTTGTAGACGAACAGAATGCATTGTAGATGTTAATCCTTGCTTTATTATAGCCATCAATTTGGCTATGATTTATCTTTGCTGTGCACGAAAGAATATATTCCTTGGTTGAAAATTAGGTAACTCTTTAGTGATGAATTTTGTTAAAATCTTCTTTAGCTTCATTTCATGATAAGTAAAATTCTTCTGCATGTGGATTTTTGCAGTTGGTTCTAGTAGCCCTGCCAATTTGTTTTGTAATTTTAAGTCCATATTATAGGGCTCCTTGGAGTTTAGAATTTTTTGCTAATTAAATATTTGTATTATCTTATAGATATACTTCTCTGTCTCTGATATTTTCTCCCTAATATCTGGTTTGTTCTTTTTTTAAAAAAAAAGTTGGCTTCTGTCTTATGCTGTTATTTGCCTTCTATTTCTCTGTAGAACTTTTGCCTTTAATATGTCTAGCCAAAGACGTTTGGCTGCCTTTGTCCTCTACCTGGTAACTGGGTGCTTTCACATCAGCTGTGCTTACTAAGAGTTTGAGATTTTTTTTCTAGCACTTCACTTTATGGTTTGTATTTGAAGAACTATTTCAGTATGTTTTTTACTGCATTTACTTTTATATTATTTCTTGTTTTTTCTTCTTAAAGTTTTTCCCCGTTTACTTTAAAGAATGTATATTGTTTCTATTTATTAAACAATGACTTGCAAATAATTAGCAGGTATGTTTAATTTTACAAAGTCTAAAGCTAACCAAGATTTACACACTCATCCCAAAGACTATGAAGGTTCGAGTGTGTAAATGCCCCTGGAATCTTTATGAAAACCCCGAGAAATATTTGCAATCTATTTTTTTATAATGGCAATATTTCTGAAGTTCAAAACACTGTAAGCCAAGAAGGAAATTGAATTTGCCTAACTAACACTAAAAATGGAAGGAGGTGTTCTGAAAAATGGCTTTAGAAATAGGATTTGAGTGGAAACCCAGGCAGAATTTTTCCTCCCAATTATTAGCCCCGGGATCTCCTCTTTCCTTTTTTCTTTAATACTCTTTCTTTGAAGTTTTATCTTTTATGAAACAAATTCAAATAACTCTGATTGTTTCAAAGTGCAGACATTATCAATTTTGTTATTGCTGTAGCTAAAGCTATGACATTGACAGCAGCCATTGATGAGCACCCACATGGCAAAAATGCAATCACTGAGATGATGCTGAAATCCGGAAGCCATAAAACAGGTTTCATCAAAGTAGCAATGAGCCAAGAAAGCATAACAGCACCAAGCAAAAGGCAACAGCACAGAAAGCAGAAACAGAGTCTGAAAGTCTTTCTGCCCTACACAGCCATTAGCAGAGAGGACCTGCTAGTAAGCCACAGTCGCTAGTCCTGAGCTGTTTAGAGGCTGCTTGCTTTGCGAAGAGCTTCAGTGAGTTACCTGCTTTCAGACAGCAAACCCAGTGCTGGAAGGCAGGCCACACACGTTAACACTCACTGGGCAATATGAAGGGCTTATGTGTGGGTACATGATAACTTCCCTGAACATAATCAATGGGACATGAGGGGGCCAGGTGATGAACCACACACCCTACATGCTACAGAGGCAAATTTATCATTTATAACTAGCATTAAAGGACAACAGACTTTGTTCAGCCCATCTATAAATTATTTTTCTTTTGAGGCGGCATGATTATGGCACTTAAGCATGATACATGCTAATACATGAAATGGCAGTTTGGCTACGTGTACAGTTTAAAAATCTATGGGTTCTGAGGATAAAAGATAGGAATATGGCCTTTCATACTCAAAACTGCAGCATAAAATGACAAAATTTTCTTTCATTATTTTCAAATTTTAAAAAGTACATGAAACATTTCAGCTCTTTTTAGCTGTTAGGGAAAGTCTCAGTATCATTTTTCTACCTGATACTGGTAGAAAACTTTTCATCATTGACTTTTCATCAGTGGACAATATTGCAAGACTCATTTGCTTCCTGGATTGTCATGGCCCTCCTTGTACATTAAAAGCCATGATTCATTGCGAAAGAACTCGATGTTGGTCGGCGATTTTCCCAAAGTGCATGACTGTTTTTCCCCTTACCATCCTATTTTGTTTGATAATTTGAATATAACTGGCTGTGTTTAGTTGTTGGTCCATTGATGATGCATCTGCCCCAATGAAAACACTTGAAAGAATGAACACCAAGAAGTTTTATTAATTAAAAACTTAATAGCAGTGAAGGGCAAAAAAAAAAAAAAACCTGGAAAAATACGTAAAAGTACCAATTAAAAACAGTCCTCAATTAACTGGGATGTGCATGCTGCTCTTCCTAAGGACTGGAAACTATGTGGCCTTGGCTCCATTGCTCACAAACTTTTCAGATACCCCAGGTTGTATTACACCTTATGATAATTTATCACATTTGTTCTTCTTCTCCACTGTTGTTTCTGTGAGATTTTGAAGATGGTTATGTACCTCTTTTTTATTTATTACGTTAGTCAACATATTCATATCTATTGTGTATTGAAATGAAGCATTTGACTGGGAATTAGTAACAGGCAAAGTTCATATTTTTGTGGAACTTGCTAGAGGCAAGATGCTGAAACTTCAGGTGATAGTCTGCAAATTCAGGAGGGGTGGTTGATTCCCTTTGCTGCCTAGACAGCACAGCGGAGCTTCTGAGTAGATACCAGACACAGTGCGATAAATGACTATTATCATGTACACTCTTTTTCTCTTACAGCAGTGCGTATTCATAATGATGGGCACTGGATGAGTTGGAGGTTGCTAGTTGGCTTGGAAAGTTTCGTACAAAGACAAACCACTTACATCATAGTTATGAGTCAGCAAATTATGAACCTTCAAAGTTATATTTAGAGTTTCTCTGAAGCTCGCAGAAATCATAAATGTGCACCATATTAAAAAAAAAGATGATGGTTGTTTCACCCACATAGAGTCCTGACAGTAACTATTTCCTCATCATCTGAAATATGGTTATGATATTAAAGAAGGAATGTGGTCTTTGACTTCTAAATACTTATTCTATATTCGTAATGCACAATAATATTTTAGCTTTTAGAAATCCACAGGAGTAAATGCAGCAGAAAGCTCATCAGCGGAGGGTTGTAGCTAGTGTCTGCTTTCAAAACTTTGTGGTGGTATATAAGATGGAGCACACACATTAGCACACCCAACCCTCACACTAGCACACTTATGCGCACGTGCACGTGCGCGCGCGCACACACACACACACACACACACACACACACACATTCATGAGCTTTCCCAGGGCTATCCCTGTTCTCTTCACTTATCCTCTGCGTTTTAGCTCAAATGTTGCTTTCTTAAGACAAAAGTTCCTGAAACTTTATCAGTTTCATAGGCTTCTTTAAATTTCTAACAGTTTCAAAGCACCCTGACTTTTCCTCATCCAGTGGTTATTACATGTGTATTGTGTTATGTAGTTTAACACACTAACAAGATGCCAGGCAGCAATCATGAGCGAAGAGATAGTGTTTGTATGCCATTCGCTTGAATGTGTGGAAAACTGACAAGAACAAGGAGAAAGTCCAACGTGATGAGACTTTACCAGAAAGAGATGCAGCATTGAACGGGACTGTTCAACAATGCTCTATGTAAAGTGTGTGGAGTCTCACAGTCCTGTGTAAAGCCTGTTGCAGAAAGACAGAAGCACGAATTATCAGAAGCACCAATCCCTTCGACATCATGAGCGTGGTGCCAGGTCTCATGAAACTTTTAAGAACCCATGAAACATCTCAAATTTTCATTTCTTAATCATATAATAGAATATGCATATAATATTCGCGAGCATATATGAATCCCATAGGAGTATAAAATTCAACTTTAATATTATTTTTTTTGGAAGAAGAGACCCAGATAGACTAGAGTACTCATAAAGGTTGTCAGGCAGCCCTGGGTATAATACCTGTGTGTAACAGGCACTATTTTGATTTGACCCTAGAAGAGAAAAAGATGATATCAGCCTGGAAATGTCCTCCCTTCAAGGAGGACAGACTGGCAGACCGAGCAGCTCCTTCAGACTTAATTGTCTATCTGTAGTTTTCCTTGTCTACTCCTGGCTCGCAGGAGGCATGGGAGAGAATTCCTTCAGGAAGGAGTAAGTCTGGGTGGCGCAGAAGGGTGGCAGTTTGGAGCTATTTGCATCGATTTAGATTTGGCTTGAACAGACATAGGAGAGAGTCATCACAAACATTCAGGTCAATGTTTATTCACGCATTTAGGATAGTGTTGGAAAACTTTCGAAGTCAGAATTATGACTTGGTCTTCTCTGGAATTTTACGTTCTAGGAGGGATAGGTGGTGTGTGTTCTCACAGCTCAGGCTCAGGCATTGAACACGGTGACGGTAAGGAAACAGGAGAGTTAGGCTCTTGTAAAGCCGTGAAACTATTGCAGCTGGATTCTGTCGCAGAAAAGCCATCCCAGCCAAAGAGAGACTATATGACAGATCATATAGGCATCCATCATATAGGCAGATTGATTTTTCTACAGAACAAAGCAGAGGTAACATTTCACAATATTAATCGTAACCTAAATTTTGTCATGTATCCCAGACTGGCCTTGAACTTGCTATGTAGCCAAGGATGACTGTGAACTTCAGAGACTTTCCAACTTTTAGCTCTGAGTTTTGGCACCACTGTTCCCATCTAGAGCTAGCATGCCAGGCAAGCAACCTATCAACTAAGCTGCATCCTCAGACCTAACCACACCTATGGGAAAGTTAATTTTAAAGTACTTTTAAATTCTTCTAAACCAAGAAGTCTTTTCACACATTCGTAACTGTAAGCAGTTATAACTACTTATCATTACAGCTTATATAAGTATCTGTTAATTCAGATTATATGCAAAGTTACAATTAGATAAGATTATACAGTATAAATTATAGATTGACCACTATCCATGTTTTACAGACTGTCTGTTGTCTGTCTGTGTTTTATAGACTAACTACTGTCTGTCTGTTTCTTTACATACCATCTACTGTCTGTCTGGGTTTTATAGACCGTTCTCTGTCTGGGTTTTATAGACTGTCCGCTGTCTGTCTGGGTTTTACAGACTGCCAGCTGTCTGTCCATGTTTTACAGACCGTCCGTTTTCTGTCTGGGTATTATAGACTGTCCACTGTCTGTCTGGGTATTATAGACTGTCCACCATCTGTCTGGGTTTTACAGATCAACCGTTTTCTGTCTGGGTATTATAGACTGTCCACCGTCTGTCTGTGTTTTACAGACAGTCCTTTTCTGTATGGGTATTATAGACTGTCCACTGTCTGTCTGGTTTTTACAGACCATCCACTATCTGTGTTTTACAGACTGTCTTCTGTCTGTCTGTGTTTTAAAGATTGTCCTTTTACACAAAGGACCAAATTAATGATACTTCGAAGCTTTTAAGAGTTGGTCTTTTGACTGAATAACTTGATCAGTACAAAAATAATGTTAGAATCTCTAAAAGGCACTTGGGATTTTATAGCATTGATATTCTCCTCTTCAAACTATGACAAAACTCTGCCATCCTATGCCATTTTATGACATCTGAAAGGTGTCAAAATATAGTCATCTAATTGGTAATTTCAGGAGTGCTCAAGATTTTCCCCCACAACACCAGTGAAGTAAACTCAGGGCACACAGTTCAGAATCAAGCTTCCTAGCTAGTCTAACAGTGGCTAACTGGTTCTTCCTTTCGTGAGAGTGCCTTCTAGGGCTGAGTTCAAAACCTTGGTATTAAAGAAGGCAAGAGTGAGTGGATGCTCTTACTGGACTTAAAGATTTGTTTCCTTCAACCGGTTCAGACTGGCAGTTGGAATCAGTTCATCCGGCCATTGCTGCTTTCCTAGCTAGACTGCAGGGATGGCTGTCAGTGTGCAAACATCTGTTGAATGGATCAATTGATCTTGACCCAAATCTTGATTTTTCTTCCCATCTCTCTATGTTTTCTGTTCCTTTCCCCTTACACTGTTTATGTCCCTGGCCTGATGAACTTATTTTGTTGACATGTTGCTCTCAGTGTCTTCCTCAATGCTGGGCTCACACATTCTTTCTCTTTTCCCCTTTCCTTGGCAGCCTCCCTTGCTGGAGTCCTCACACACACGCGGGCTCTCGGTGCACCAGGCTCGGCTAGCTGCGGTTGGCATCGATGGATCAGAGAAGCATGGCCTCCTCTCCAGGACCCATTCCTCCCCTGCAGCCTCCACGTTACCTCACTCAACAGCAGACTGTCCCCGCCAGCCCGCCTCTACCACTGGTAGGCATCCCTAAAGACCATTTAATAGGCAGGAGAAATGCGCAGTTCTTGTAGGATTAGCCGATTTAAATGCTCTGAATAACTCTGATAGCAGAATGCTCCATTTTTAACTCAATGCAACACAAATTTTATGAGGTTATGTTGGTCACAAGACAAACGGCACATCTGATAAATCTTGGGCTTAGCATTAATAGCCTCATAAATTGTTATCATTCAAGGGCCTGGAAAATTCATCAACAGGTGCATGGATCCCCCTGGAAATGAAACCCCCCCACCACATTCTTCAGCAGTGTTCTGCAGACGCTTACCTTCCCCGAGACTGGCCGCAAGTAAATTTATGATGCTTGGCGTCCTCATTTGGCTCTGAAGAGTATCTTTTCCTCATTGGCTTCTTGTTGTTTTGCTTCAGTTTTGTTTTCTTTTTCTTGACTTCCCACACAAATGACTCATGGGAGTCAAGGGTCCCAAGGCAAGCCTTGCTTGATCTATGCATGGTGGTTACCTGTCCATTCATTATGGTGCCTCTGGGTGGGCTGCGTGACCACCATCTTCATTGACTTCCACCGTGTTTGATATTTAAGAGCCTGAGCACAGACAAAACAAGCATATAATTGTAAGTCCAGAACAAGGGTGGGTCTGAGACACAAGCCAAAAACGGGGCGTGGTCCATACTTTTGCTCTCCCACTGTGGCTGAGCAAATAGAAGATACTAATGCTCCATGAGAGTTATGGCGTGGCTATAGCAAGGGAGAGTTTATACATATGTCTGTTAGACTTCCTCTTAAATTGTTATTCAGGATCCAGGGTTGGTGATGGGGCATCTACGACCTCCTGCAGACCTCTGAGCTTGGACATACTAAAATGCCTTTTCTAAAATCGTGTTCCCAACCCTTCATGTGATTTATCATTTTTTTTTTACTTTAGAAATCAGTTAATGGATTGACCAGGTTAGTTAACTGGCGATAGATATCTTTCAAGAGTGTATATAGGAGATAATTTGATAAGCGATTATGTCAAAAGGCAGCAATGCCCATATTACATTTTATAATTTAGGCATATTTCCTTTGCCATGTCAGCAGCCTCTACCCAGATTTCCTCATTCCTGCAGTACTGAGAAATCTTCCTAGAGATCCTTCAAAGCCCGCACCTGACAGCTGTCAGTGTCCGTGGAAGCCTTTGGCATCAATCACACCTGTGCTAGTCCCAGGGTTAGAAAAATTTGCTCAAAACCAGGATGCCAAATATATACTGTAATGCTTTTTCCCATATTTATTTGTTTAATTTTATGTGTATTAATGTTCTATGCCCGATGTGTGTGAGTGTTTGTGATGGTGTGTGTGTTTATGTGTGTCTGTGTGTATGCTTATGTGTATGTGTGTTTATGTGTATATATGTTTATGTGTGTGTGTTTATATGTGTGTTTGTGTGTATGTATTTGTGTATGAGTTGGTGTTTGTGTGTGTGTGCATGTGTATATGTGTAAGTGTGTGTGTGTGTGTGTGTGTGTGTGTGTGTGTGTGTGTATGTGTGTGTGTGTACCACATGCATGCCTGGTGCCTACAGAGGCCAGAGGAGAGCTACAGATCCTCCTGTAACCAGAGTTAGATAGTTATCATTAGCCATGTGGTTACTGGGAACCAAACCCAGGTTATCAGAAAGAGTAAGGGGTTCTCTTATTAAACATATAGCCATCTCTCTAGCCCTGAAATCCTTCTGTTTCTCCCACTCTCAGCATCCCTTAGCTGCTTTGTGGTTCTTTGTGCAGGACTGAGGCTTCCTGGGATTTCCTCAACCCCTGTAAGCACATCTGTTTCTATTGTCTCTGTGTAGCTAGTGTGGAGGCATTCATGTTGGTGAGACTATATGGATGTAAACTCTGATATTCCCAGGGGAACTGTCTCACAACAAAGCCCTCGTTTCTCTGATCATTTCTTACCATCTTTCTGGCTCCCCTTCTGCGGTCTTCCCTAAGTCCTGGAAGAGCAAGCAGTACTCTTAACCACTGAGCTATCTCAACTAAGTGGACCCAGTCACAAAATCCAAGACTCAGCCATGGCTCACAGAGTTTGTCCACTATAGGATAATAGCTGTGAATTTACACTGAATGTATTTGTTGCAATGAAAAATTCATAACATACTAGACTGGTCTCTCTCCCATGCCACTTGTAAGCCCGACAGCCTCTTCCTTTGGTCCAGAGGTTACAGGACCTAGTCCACGCTAATAAGTTATTTCTTTACACCACTCCCATTTTACTTAGAGGTGAATTTGAAATAGAATCATGGTGCTGAAACTAAACTGATGTTTGTAGAAGTCGTGAAAATAATTAGAACATTAAATCAATGCGTATTGAAGAGTACAAATAGTGAAAAGCAAGTGTACGCAAGCATGTCAGTATGGGAACTGCTAAGTTCCCCTTCTCTCTGCCTGCTGCCATTTTGGTTTTACATGCATGAAAGCCATGTCTTGGTCAGCTGACTTCAGTGTATCCCTGCAGTTTCAAAGGTCTTTAGGATGCTATGTCATCAAGAAAACCTTCTTTTCCCACTAAACCCAGAAGACTTAGTGTAGTCCCTTGTAATACACTGATTGTTTTCTGTCAAAATCTCTAAATACTGTTGATTTGGGGACTGTGTGACAGAGGAGAATGTATGAGGAACGGGTCGACTTTTCTGTTCTCGCTAACTCTAGCACTCAGGTACGTGACTGGAACACGTCAAGTAGAGTAAACACATGAGCCTTTGAGCAGCTGGAGGAGACGTGAGTAAGTTGATGTGGGTTCTGTAGGAGTGTACAGACGCAGCCATTGGGGCTGGAGATGTGGCTCAGGGGTTAAGAGCCGTGGGTGCGCGTCCAGAAGAGCCAGCATGGAAGCTCACACTTGTCTGTAATTTCAGTTACAGGGGATGTAATGCTACCTTCTGGCCTCTGCAGTCTGCAGGAGGAATATTGGTGTACAGACAAGCACCTGGGCAAAACACATACACATGTAAAATAAAAATAAACGAATATTTTTAAAAGCCTTTGGACATTGATATGCGTTCACAGAAGACGAATTGGCGATTATCTGCGAAGAGAATCAGTTCAGATATGGTTGTACTTATTTCCAGTATTTTCCTTCTTCTTAAATTTCTTCTTAACAAGACAAAAAATTATACATACATCTTTTTAGAACAATGACTTTTGAATTTGAAGATGCCAAAGCAGTTTTTAAAATACTGTTTTTCAGTCTACAGTAGATCATGACCACTGAGCTGGGAAGTGTGACCGGCTTCCTCTGCAATCTCTGTGACATAGTCTCTTAGGCTGTCTCTCTGTAGCTCCCTCCCTCTCTCCCCCCCCCCCCCCGTCCTTTTCTCCCACCCTCTCCCTCCCCACTCTCTCTTTGTGTCCATGTTGGTTTTATCTTCTCACTCATTCTTGAATATAGAAAAATCATCCCATTTTTCCAGTAAATCTGTGTTACATTTGGCTTCTCCTTTTGCCAGCTTACATGCTGGTTAACGCTTTCTTGGCTCTGTAGTTGAATGTCAGCACTTAATTCGATTCATGCAATGTAACAGTTAGTTCAGAAGTCTGTGCTGGAAATTCTTCAATTCATTTTTTTACCTGATACTTTGATAATATCATTTTAAAAAACACAAATTATGAATCATAAAAAAAAACATTTTCAACTAGTAAAAACATGCAATTTACCAAATCTTCTGAAAGTTAGTTTTGGATATTACATAATTTGCTCATTGACACATTATGTTTCACAAATAATTAAATATAATTAAATATTAAATTTCACAAATAATTAAATATTACATGGCTGGAGAGACAGCTCCACAGCTAAGAGACGACCAGGTTTTGTTTCTCAACACTCAAAGGGTACCTCACAACCATCCATAGCTCCAGCTCCAGGGGGTTCAATGCTTTCTGACCTCTGTGGATACCAAGCACACATGTGGTGTGCATACATGCACGCAGGCAAAACAATCATGCACATAAAGTAAAATCTAAAATTTTAAATTAAATAACTTGGTGCTTGATTTATGTGTTCCCAAGAAAAGATATAACAGATGTGAGGAAGAGCACACTCTGAAGAGTGTGTAGAAATGAGAAGGTCAAGGCAAATAGGCTCATGGGTAGACTGGGGTTATGAACAGAAAGAATTACAGCAACCGTGCGCCTGCCTGCAGGTTGTCAGCAATGACACTTGTTTCAAAATAGAGTCTTTCTGAGCGCCCGCGGGAGATTGGTTCCAGACCCCTAAGGATGCAAGAGTCTCTAATATGCAATGGAGTGCATTTGCATGTGTGTGCAGTTTGTTACGTCACCTATAGATTACAGACAATTCCTAACGCAGTCTAATAGATATGTGGATAGCTTGTCTGTTGGTCACTTCAGAAAGAAGAACAAGGTAAACATTCGGACGCATCAGTTGAAAGGCATCATTTTCCATAAGGTCTTGGATTCCTCCTGGACGGGATCTATGAAACGGCTCCCCAGGTCCCTCTACCCGGTTTAGTAATCCTACCATCTTCTCATTTTGTCTTTTAAAAATGTTTCAGCTGCTATTTTTAAGAGGTCTCTGACTGGCACAGCCTTTGCCGTCACTATTACTCACAGTTTGAAAATGCATTTCAAGTGGCTATTTCGTGTCTGTCTCATTTTCATGCTAGATCATGAGTTAAACATGGTAAAATGGATGTGATACACACTGGAAAGTTACATACGAACACGTGTTTCTGAGCAGAGATGCAGGGTGGTGCCCGGAACTATGCTAGCGACAGATGTCCTGAGAAGGTGTGATTCTCCAGGAAGATACCAGAAGTGAAATAAGAAACTGAATGCCAGGAATTAGGAATCACATTGGTAATTCTTTATCTAAAGTGTTTGTCTAAACTCAAGTTTTTTAATTGACCCTAAAAACTCAGCTAAACTAAACCAAGTCTGACTAGACTGAGACTGCTCTGTAGACATGAACAAATTACCTGGCTAATAAGTCATTTAGCAATGCAATAGTCAGGAACATGGAAGACAATACACTTGCTACTTCAAATACAACATCACATTTAGTAAGCTGAAACCGACAGAAAACACAGTGCAAATTTATCAAAACCATCCAAATTTTTTATGAGTTTTGTTTGTGTGTGTATGCCTGTGTGTGTGTTTATGTCTGTGTATGTCTGTGAATATTGTGTGTGTGTCTGTTTATGTAGTGTTCATGTATGTGTGTGTATGTGTGTATATAAGTATTGTGTAGTGTGTGCATGTAGTATGTGTGTGTGTGTCTGTCTGTGTATGTGTGTATGTCTCTGTGTAGTGTGCATGTGTGGTATGTGTATAATATGTGTGTGTGGTATGTGTAGTGTATGTGCAGGTGTGTGTGTCTGTGTGTGTTGTATGTGTGGTATGTGTGTAGTGTGTGTACACGTGTGTGTGGTATGTGTATCTGTGTGTTGAGTGTGTGTAGTAAGTATGCAGTATGTGTATGAGTATAGAGTGTACAGTATATATGTATGTGGGGTTTGTGTGTGTGTGTGTGTCTGCATTGTCGAAAGCTTTCTTCTGCGGTTTCAAGTACAGGCAATGGTTTTTAAGACTTTTACATAATCATTTTTCATGAGATCGTGTTCAGCTGGTAGCCAGCAGGGACAGAGAGTAAAGCAAAGGTCAGTTCCACGTGGCTCTCAGGAAGGACAGCAGGCTGCTTCCTCAGCCTCTGAGTCAGTGTTCCTGGGGAAGGGACAAGAGGAGGAAGGGAACCGAGAAGGCTGGGCTGATGTCACCTCTCTGTCTACCTGTTAGCACCTCATCGAGATGTCATTAAGATGAGGCAGTAGAGTGCTGGGCTTCCAGGGCTCATTTATCTCCTCTTAAATTCAAATGCCTTTCCAAGAGCTGCTGGACTTATGTTACAGTCTCCAGGTACGGGGCAAGAGCTCCCGGACTTATGTTACAGTTTCCAGGTACCGGGCAAGACTTAGCAGCGGCCACAGCTGGTTTCATCATTTTAGCTTTCTTGACAGTGTGTGTTGTAAAAACAAAAAAATTGAAAGAGGAACATTTATTATCTATATGAGCTTGGGTTTGTAAAGAAAAACAGAAGCAATTAAGTAACATGAACGATTATGTTTTGTGTTCTTTAATGGACCAATTTTAGCCAGGCAGATATTATGCTTCTTATTTCCATATTATTTTATCATTTATTATAGTGTATAACCGAAGTTGAAAATGTATTAAACAGCTCCGAGTATGTGGTGCAGTTCATAAACCACTTTGATAAGGACGACGATCAAGACATACATGTGCACCTTGTGTTTTGCATGTTAGCCTTCCTTGCTGCCCACCTCTCTCCTGCCCTTTTTAACATTTTCCTTTTACTTCATTTAAGAATATTCATTCTCCGGGCAGTGGTGGCACATGCCTTTAATCCCAGCTAGTTCTGGGATAGGCACCAAAGCTACAGAGAAACCTTGTCTCAAAAAACCAAATTAAAAAAAAAAAGAATAAAAAAGAATATTCATTCATGTTGGATTTTGTGCAAAATTAAAACAGTGAAAATGTGCAAAATTTTTTAT
Source organism: Arvicola amphibius (assembly GCF_903992535.2). NCBI lineage: Eukaryota > Metazoa > Chordata > Mammalia > Rodentia > Cricetidae > Arvicola > Arvicola amphibius. The sequence goes on from NC_052053.1 coordinate 136,045,598, forward strand.
ACAAATATAAAATGAGGACAAAGAAATGTTTTTGGACTGAAAAATCAGGGGTTTGATGCAAAGGGCACTGTATCAGCGAAGAAGGTTGTGCACACACCAAGAGTTCGAGCAGACCTACTGGCCGAACTCATCAAGGAGGGCTGTGTCACAGAAATGCTGACCCTTTCTTCCTGGGTCTCCTCACCTGAGCTTTCCCCTCCCTTACCCAGCGCACTCTGGAGGAGCTGCCTCATTCCAAACATGACTGCAGAACTGGGAAGTCAAACGTTTTTAAGTAACACAGTTGCAGTCTGTGTTTCTGTAAATCTTACTGTCTAATAAAGAAAACATAAAGTTGACAAAAATATACCGCGATGTCATTTTTATCCACGCTCTGGAGGAGTCCCTGGAGCATAGAGAAAGCAGGCTCACCGGTAGGGGAGATCTGATGCACAGATCTCAGGTGGTATTATGTTGGGCAGGTGACTTCAACACTGAGCCTTGAAGAATGAAGTAGGAGGAGCCAGCTGACAGGCGAGTGGGGCAGACGAGGAAGGACTTGCACGTAGATTTAACAGCACTAGAAAGATCTCGAGCTGGCAGGCTATGACCTTCTCAGAGGAATGTAAGAAAAGCCTTTGTTGTAGAAAGGAGAGGCCAGTGAACAGAGAGTAAGAGCAGGGAAGGGACTTATCTCTGCTGTATTTATGGAATGTCACTCTCTTCAGTGAAGGGAAGTCTGTGAGCAAAGTGGCTACCATGGAGCGGGATGAAGTAAGGAAAGTCAAGTAGCTAGTCCCCAGTTATCTCAGGAGTCCAGATTAGAAGGGATGGTGCTTTGGATTATGTATGGTTTGAGCCGAGGAGGTAAGAAGTGAGTGATTCTAGATCTGTTTGAGAGGGAAAACAGACGCCTTTGGAGTCGAGGAAATATCAAGAGGACATCAAGGTTTCTGCGGTGAGCAATAAAGGATCTTGAAGTCCCTTGTAAAAATGAAGAGCACAGAGTGCAGTTTAAGACCAAGAACTGAAAATCAGAGCCATTAGCATTGAGGAAAAGCAATGAGGCCATCAAGGGGAGATGTGGGCATCCAGATGGCAAGTGTGTGTGTGTCGACAGCTAGGAAGAGAGGTCCAGGCTGAGAAATGTTCCAAGAGATCAGGGACAGGCAGCGGGTTTTGAAGCCAGTGAGTCTTAAGAATGGATATTATCTGGAACAGTAAAACAGTATTTTCTGACAGACATAATTTTTACCACATGGTTTGAAAACGCAGATGTCATTCTTCTGCATGATTCTAGGACACTCAAGGGAAAATGCTTGAACATCTTCAGTAACATCTCTCTAATATAATAATGTAGGTCAAAGGGAAAATAAAATTTGTTTAAGTCAACTTTATGATACCAAATCAAAGGGTGGCACTTGTAAGTTACTGAACAGTGTTTATTATAGGTACTTGATCCACCCAGCACTCTGAATGCAATTCAGCTGCCATTGATCAGAAGATAATTGATCAGTTAAACCATTTCTAATAAGAGACAGTTTTGTAAACAACATTATGGCTTGCCCAACCAAAATCCCATATTATGTTTCACTAATAACTTTCTAATAACATATTTTTTTCATCATTGGATATAACTAAAACATCACATATACTAAATTCTGACGCTCAATTTTGTTATCTATAGTGTGGGCACTATATTTGATACTCATTTCTAAAAGAAACCCGACAAGAGTTTCCCAATATTATAATGTTTACAATTGGCATTGCATGGCTTTGGACTTGATTTGACCTCCACATCTTTGGACTTGACCTGACAGGGTCTATGAGGGCATGAAGAAAGGACAAACACACAGACCCCCTTATAGATAGACTGGGATTGGGTGGGCTGTGTGCTCTGATGGAGATGCAGCAGCAGCCCAAAGACTCAGCACTGAACGAGGAGGTGGGTTCATTGTATACAGCTGAGTGGGAAATGGGTTTGCTGTATACAGCTGAATGAGGAGGTAGCTAGCCAGTCTAGGCAGAAGGTCTCTTAGCCGAGCAATCTCTGGTTGCAGCCATCCTGGAGGGGTAATGTTGATAGTTTCTGCAGACAGAGTCACATCCAGGGGGAGAAAGCTGCCTTAACACTGTCTCCACACACTGGTTTTAGCTGAGGGCCAGCCCTTGACATGACTGTGCTCTTGTCAATGACATGCATTCACTTGGTGAGTCAGCTGCTCCCCACTGGTATTGCTGGCTAAAATATTACGGGAGACATTATAGAAAAGCCTCTTGTCGGGCATGAAAAATTCCCGAAGTTTTAGGCTGCTGAAGAGGAGGCTGCGGTTGATAGTGTCTGTGCACACTGGTTCTAGCTACAGACAAATCTTTCGTAACGTACATATTAAGACCAGAAGGTCCTGCTGTTCTTCTGAGCCTGGTTTGGGGGAAAACTTTGTCATTCCCGTGAGACTGAAGCACAGAGTCCTTGACAGAAATATATTAAGACTGCCTTATATGAATGTTACTATTATGAGTGCGCGCACACACACACACACACACACACACACACACATATATATATATATATATACACATATTTATATCACTTTACGTACTTATTGAACTAAGATTTGAGCACTGGTTCATCCATGGTGTGCGTTTTTTTGCACAGGTTTTCAGACGCGAGGCTAAAGAGCTGACTCGGCCTTGAGAACGGCCTCAGGGTAAGCGTTTTGTCTTATAATGCACAACAAGGCCCTGCGTCACTCGACCTTTGCTGTGGTTTCTCCGTCTCGCAGGGATTGCCTACGACCCTCTGATGCTGAGACACCGGTGCATCTGTGGCAATGCCGCCACCCACCCTGAGCACGCTGGGCGGATACAGAGCATCTGGTCACGGCTGCAAGAAACCGGGCTGCTAAATAAATGTGAGGTAATCCTGAATTGGCCACACTCTCGTACTTACTTAAATAAATCACGTGAAGAGGCTAGTAGTCACTCAAGTGGCAGTAGAAAAATGTTAACCACGCAGGGCAAACACTGATTGACGATGTGTCTGAGACACAAGTGGCCCAGTTGTCCATTGGCTGGATGCACAGTAGGTTCTCCATGTTTAGTGGACAGAGTGGCTATCCATCGCTGCAGTGTGTTTTACCCCAACTTTATTGTGGGAAGTGGAGCATAGCATAATTATTGCAGATGGGCACTGATAACCAAGTTAACGTGAGAAACTCTTTGCCAAGCATTAAATACTAGCCATTGCTGTCTGTCATCTGCACTGTGCTCGTAATGCAGGCCCCTGCCAGTTCTGCCTAGCTGGGATGAGTAGGTTTTAAAGATTGACAGTTCTCACTGGAGCAAGTCTCTCCTTTTTATTGAAGTGACTCATTGAGACCTTTATAATTTTGTGATAGGTTCGGATATTTTTGATTTTAATCAATATTCCTTTAGGCTCATGTTTTTAGATTGCTGGTAAGTCCCAGGCCCATTTAAAAAGCTTGCTTCTTTAGGCTTTCAGAGGTTAAAAAGAAAGATGAAAATAACTCAGAATAAGTCACTTAAAATTTACAAAATCTGGGATAAATGAGTAGCAGCTGTTTGGTTTATTTATTCTAAATTTCCGTTTTCTCTAAAATCCAGTAGCATTTTATATTCCAGTTTGAAATATCAATATTCTCCATATATTTTCTTGCTTTGTTGTAGTATTTCTTGATTAAGAAGTTTTGTTTCATTTGCCATGTCTACATTGTGTTCTAGAGTGCCAAACTCTGGCAGGACAAGGCTCACATGACGAATAGCATCTCTGTCTTCACAGATAAGCATCCCACCGTGCTGGATCGGGGTGGTTGTGCTTCTCTGTGGATCAATGAAAAGAATTCAACATAGTGTTCATTTTCTGGGGTTAGGGTCTGGGGAGATCAATAGCCTTTGATTATAACTATGGCCTGAGAACACTGTTCTATTAAGAACATATTAAAATCACTATACTTCAGTAAACTAACAATTATTTTAAGATTTGTTAGTATTGTTATTATTTATTTTATTTCTGTGGGTGTCTGTGCCTGCATGAGTCCATACACGCCTTGAGCTTGCAGATGACAGCAAAGGCCAGAAAGCATTGGATCCTCCGGAATTGGAGTTATAGGTTGCTTGGAGTCACCTGTTGGGAATCTAGCCTGTGTAAGAACAAAACTTAGTCTTCACCACTGACTTATCTCTCCAGCCGGAATAAAGACAATATTAGGAGTTTTAAGTTATATCTGGCTATTTGCATAACATGTAAGTTCTAAGCAAATATTTTCAGTGTTGATTGTGTTAGTCATTTATAATTTATATATTGTTGTTATCATTCCCAAAGACATCTTCAAAAACTCACAATAGTACATTGTTTTTAACCGCCCAAAATGCAGTCAACAAAATTGCCACTCAAATCCAAGTTAGTTTAAATCTGTAACTTGGCCTTTCTTACACCAGGGCCTGAGGCAGGAGATCACAAATTTAGGCATTTATTAGATTATTGGGTGAATTCAAAGTCAGCCTAGGCAACTTAGATGAAAACCTGGCTCATAATTTCAAAATGAAAAGGGGACTGGGGCATACATAGCTCAGGGTTAGAGAACCTTTCATCTCTAGCATGGAAAAAGACAGAGGAAAGACATGCGTTAAAAAAAATAGCAATAATAATAAAACAGATAGATAGATACTTACGTGTAGAAATGTAGATGCATAGAGAGAAATTCTGAAGCGGAAAGAGTATGTTTGATTCTATGACTTAAAATTGTCTGGTCCTTTCCTTCCCTTAGAAAATGCAAAGTTATTTATTGCTCATTCATTTGAAGGCTGAATTAGGTGAAAAATATATGCTGTGATGTAAAAGTATTAATCCTTTAACATAAAGGCAATAGTAATGCCTTGCAGTTCCTTAGCAATTGCTGTTGTGACTGAGCACCCCAGAGCAGTGTGGTCAGCGTTGGCGTCACAAACTTATTTGTCTGATTGTGATGGATTTATCAAACACTTTTCATATTAAAAGTTTTTACAGCCAGGCGGTGGTGGTGCGTGCCTTTAATCCTAGCATTCGGGAGGCAGAGTCAGGCGGGTCTCTGTGAGTTCGAGGTCAGCCTTGTCTATAGAGTGAATTCCAGGGCAGCTGGGACTACAGAAGAAATTCTGTCTCTAAAACAAACAAACAAACAAAAGAATAGTTTCTACTATTGATCAAATGGATCCTTCTCCTACAAAAGGCGAGATGAAGGACAGTCAGCTGGGTTTATTCCTCTGGTCCCGAGTAAAGGACCATTACCTATCCTTTCTTATTGGCACCCGCATTATTTGGCAAAAGGCTTTCATATTCTTTGGTTAATTTTAGAGTTATCTTTAAAGATTTTATGGTTTTGGATAATGTGATTTGGGGGAGCAAATCGGTCCTTCAAATATCCCTTATGGGGCACATGATGTAGGAGAAAGAGGAGGTGTGGGGTGTCTGTAGGCTGATCTGAACGGACGCACGCTCTTATCCATGTGCCTAGGTGACTCACCCTTGAACCTGCTTGGTCCTCTGTCAGCCTAGGCATTGCCGTCTACATGTTTTCTGCATTCGGGTCTCTGGTGTGCCCTGTAGCAGCTGGCTTCTCTCCGAGGAATGCCAAGGGCCGACCTTAGACTTGAGTGCATTGTCTGGTCGTGGTGTTCCTGGGATTTATTGCCCGAAGACTGCACATAAGAAGACTCGGAATGTAGGAATGAGTGGAATGTAGTACGGTTCCCACTGACCTTAAAATTTTCAAGTATTATAATCATTCTTTTCTGGCCAGTCTTCCTTTCAGTCCCTCAAATATACAACTGTATTGTTTCAAACCACACAAATTAGAGTTATACAACCCAGCCTGATTTGATACATACCACAGAAGGAAATGCCACAAGCAAAAGATGAAAAGAAGAGGTATAATTTTTTTCCAGCCTTGTTAAATAAGCATCACTGTGGCAGGTAACCCTCAAATTAACAGGTAGCGCAGGTGTGTTCCTCCCAGTGCTGTCCCCATAGCCTGCCTATGCAGAGAAAGCTCATTTGCCCTCTTTGTGAAAGCCATCCAATCTTAGTCCTACAGCTCTCAAGCAAGACAGGTAGTCCCCAAAGAGCTAGACTATAAGAAAGCTATTAAGCTCCCTTTGAGGGATATCCTGCTCGCCACAGGAGCTCCAGAGGAGCTGCGAATACCCCCACCCAGCCTGGCTAGCTGCTAGAGAGGAGTCTGTCTTGGTGGGCACAAACCTCAAGGTTAGCTGCTTCCTAGTTGTGCTCTGCTTCTCCGCGGAGTCCTTGGGGACAGCTCAAACCAAAGCAACTCCTGAAAGCTACGTTTCTAGAAGGAGTTCGCCACTGGGCACAAGCCCGTCCCAGGCCGCCTGACTCTTAGGAACTGTTATGAATCTCCTAATGCATAGCATATTATTTTTGGCATCCTAGCATTTTCTCCCCCATCTAGGATTTGGTTAAAACAGGGAAGGATCAGAATTTGGCGGCTGGGGGAACAGCTTAGCCCCCAGGGATGGAGAAAGAACAAACAACAGTGGCGACAAAGGAAAAGACAAGGAAGAGTTCGTTAACAAGGCAGAAAGAGATGAGAGTCTGCAATCCCTTTCGTAGGATGTGAGGGGGAAACCGCAGGCAGTTTATACCCTCTGGGACAAAAGTGCTACTGGAGACCCAGATGTAGGCAGAAGGTGTTGGCCACCAAGGGAGCGAGGCTTCCTCACCTGGTGTATGCAAAGAGCAGGCAGCACAGCCACTCTGCCCCCTCATCACACAGGCTCCAAGGATGGCAGACAGGAAGCGTCTCCATCCCAGAGAGGAGGACCGGAGGGGCAGACAGTCGCCTTCTTCTTTTTTTTGCCTTCTTCTTCTTCTTCTTCTTCTTCTTCTTCTTCTTCTTCTTCTTCTTCTTCTTCTTCTTCTTCTTCTTCTTCTTCTTCTTCCTCTTCTTCTTGTTCTTCTTCTTCTTCCTCTTCCTCTTCCTCCTCCTCCTCCTCCTCCTTCTCTTCCTCCTCCTCCTCTTATTCTTGTTCTTCTTCTTGTTGTTCTTCTTCTTGTTGTTCTTCTTCTTGTTGTTGTTCTTCTTCTTCTTCCTCTTCCTCTTCCTCCTCCTCCTCCTCCTCTTCCTCCTCCTCCTCCTCCTCTTCTTCTTGTTCTTGTTCTTCTTGTTCTTCTTCTTGTTCTTCTTCTTGTTCTTCTTCTTGTTCTTCTTCTTGTTCTTCTTCTTGTTCTTCTTCTTCTTCTTCTTCTTCTTCTTCTTCTTCCTCTTCTTCTTCTTCTTCCCTCCTTCAGTCTGTGTTCTGTTAAACTCCAAGGTCACGTCACGTGTTCCTTGTGTAATTCATCAGGCACCTCAATTGCTCAAGAACTCAGGGACTGTGTCTGCCAGGTTCTTAAAGACCAGGGGAGTATACTGTGCCATGCAGTGTGAGCTCTGGATAAACACTGGCTAGCCGCAGGCCACCCCCCAAGTCCGTACTTCCCAATACATCACCCACGGCTCCACCACAAACCCCCTAGTGTTTTAGGGTCATGCTAACTCCCTGAGTCCTGATCTTCCCTAAATCCACTCAAGATCAGAAGAATAGCCCCTGTTCCCTTTCAACACGCAGCCTAAAACTCATTCAACCCATGCTTCTTATCTGACCCACTCAGTTGTATTCAAAACCTGAAACCATTCAATGCCACCCACAGACACCCTGGCCCTGCACAGCACTTCCTGCTTCTGTGGAGGGCAGGAGTGAGAAATGCATGCTGCAGACTCAGCACCCACAGACTCGGTCCCGGGAAGACTTTCAAGACAACCCTAAGTTGGAGTATCGGTGCCAAGAAGAACTAAACCGAATCAACTTTCATGTTGAAGGGCCCCTATGAAGAAGAAAGTCCTGTTTCTGAATGGGCTACAAGATGGGTGTGTGTGTGTCTCCTAACTGTCTGCCAGAGTTCTTGATTGCATGCAGATCAGGCTTACCTAGTCTGCTGCCTGTGCTTGCTGAGTGTCGGCCTTGTGTGGAGGAGCCCTTCAGCATACTCAGCCATGTCTTTACTAAGTACGCTTGCAGGAATACATTCTTTTCATGGAGTTCTTTACACTCTTTTTAAATAAATTAATTATTTATATGAATGTATCAATATATTAGCTTTCTATCTCATACTAAACTATTTTGAAAATTTCTGTTCTATAAAACAAAAATAAACAAAACCCCCAGCAATTAAAGAAAACAAAACCACATCACACCATTATATGGGGTGGGGTGTGCAGGACTTTCACCTGGTTGAAAGAGAAGGTAACCTACCACCCTAAAAGGCTTTCTAGTTATTGCTTCTGGACCTTCAATTGGAATCAAAAGCAGTGAGAAAAATCTGCCTGCCAGAGTTAGCTGGGGATGCAGGCCTGGTGGGTGTGACTATTTAATAAGGAGCACCATAGATCTGAGTAAAGGGAACCAAATGCAGTGTTTCTAAAGTGTCTGTGGGGAGCGACAGGAAGTTACACCTGAGCTCCTTGTCCACCTCGTAATCCCTGGGAACTCATGGAAAAGTTCAGAAGGGCTGCTTCCCTAGGGATTGAGTACTAGGTCTGATATGAGGGTGTTTTATTTCCTTAGCGATCTGAAAAATACAATGTTTTATGACAATGTTTTCTCATGGCAATGTCCTCTTAAATTACTTGCTCACAAGAGACAGGATATATTCACATACACAGAAAAGGGCACCAAATAGGAGTAAGATGCCCCCAAGTGATGGCAACACATCCCTTTCCACTGTCTAAATCTTAAAAATGACACTTGGGAGATACCATTTTCTCTCCAGGTCATTGTAAACATCTATGTTTGGAAATCAACATGCGTTTCCAAAAACAGAAATCTTAAATGTTAGTTTATGTCAGAATACCCTAGGCATGGTCAAACACAGATTGCTGATCTCCAACCCCTGTGTTTTTTACTCTGCAGGCCAGGATTAAGGACAGAAAAATTGTACGGTTAATGTGTGGTGCGGGAGAATTGTCTGTATTCTGTCAATCATGTTTTAAATAAACGCTGATTGGCCAGGTAGGAGGTAAAAGTGGAAAAACCAGACAGGAAATAGAAATGATACAATGAGAACAGGAGAACTCTGGGAAGGAGGAAGTTGATTCCTCACACTCCTGCCCAGATCACCGAAGCAGCGGGATGTGATCTGCCCCACTGAAAAAAGGTACTGAGCCACATGGCTAACATAGATCAGAAAAATTGGTTAATCAAGATGTGGGAGTTAGCCAGTGAGAGGCTAGAGCTAATGGGCCAATCAGCTTTATAACTTTTAGAGATCTCTGTGTTATTTCTTTGAGGCTTGCTGACTGTGGGGTACTGGGCGGGACAGAAACCCAAACAAGCAGGCCTGGTCCCCATCATGTTACAAATGTGTGCCCAAGTGACCCAGTGAATGACCACCATGCCTTGGTGACAGTGAGACACCTGTTCATTGGTATTTATCAGCATCTGAGTTTTTAGATACCTCTGTTCAGAGGAGGCTACGGAGAAAAGCCAGGCGCTGGCCAAATGTTCACACAAACACTAATATAATTAGAGCATCTTCATTGGTTTACATTTCTGCAGTTACTAAGACTCTTGTTGATTAAGCTTAGGAAAAGAAAATGATCAAGAAAGACTGTGGCCCCTCTCTCCACTGTCTTGACAGCACCAGAAGGCTCTCTTGGTGCCAATAAAAGAGCAGGTGATGCTATGCATCAGAACGAGGAGAAAGTACCCCAGACCTTACATTCAATAGTTGAATAACCTGCCCTCCTTCCTGTTCTCGTCCTGGTTTCATTTTGTGCTGAAGTTACAACTAACCCAGGACAGAAGATAAGGACCCTCCATTCTGCTGATGACAGAGTACAGTCAGCTCTTCTTAGCCAGCAGACTTGGTGATTTTATACCTAAGATAATAATATCTTACAAAAGGCATCGTTAAAGACACTGAAAGGATTACTTCTTTCCAAACAAAAGTGTGATCTGCAAAGCCAGTGTTAGTTTTCTAAATTAACCAAAATGGATTCCTCAAAAGAGATAGGTCACTATTACATTTAGCCTTGAATGTGCCTTTAGCCATCTGTGTGCCTTATGTCATTTAACCTCACTGATCACTGCGTCCTCCATGTCTCCATGAAAGTGTTAGATGGGATATTTGTTCAGATTGCTTCCTTCACTGGAATTGTCTGAAATCTGAATTGCTATGGAGTTCATCTGAGATGTACAGTCCTGCCTTACTAGTAGACTTAACTCAGGGATGTTGTGGTGGACACACTGCTGTTGCTTGTGGGCTATAGTGTGATTTGGCTCTGCTGACAAGTCCTGATTAGCGCCAGGGAAAACACAGATCCTTATTATATTAGAACACGGTGGTTACATGGGTTAACCTTTTTTGGCATGAAGTGGCACTGTTTTTTAAAAAGCTGAGGCGGTTAGGAGTCCTCCATGCCAATACTATTTAATTTTTTCCCCTATTGAATCATTCATACTTAAGTCAGTGATTCCCTTGGGAGCAAAAACAAAACCAGCAACATTTTGGGTCACCATGAAAAATGGATCCAGAGGGGTTATTTAGAGTCCTCTTCAGAAATAAGCTCTTTGATTAGGTACCCTGCTTTCCTGTGTTCCTGAAGAGAATGTACTCTTTAGTGGGGTAAAAAGTTGCAGATTAACCCATCATCTGTTAGAGATGCACTTGTAGTTGTTTTTCCAGAAGCTTCCATAACTCCCAGCCCCACCAAGCCACCCACAGACATTTGCTCACTCTCACATTTGTTTTGAGAATAATAACATTTTATAATGCTTTTGTTGGATTGCATACTATGTGGGATTTGCATTGCCTCCTTGTGACTAATATTGAATAACTTTGTTTCGCTAAATTCATAAGAAAAAAAAAAAACCCAAGCAACACACTGTGCTGAAATGTTTAACTCTTTTATTCTGGTGCCAACACAAAGTAATTACCAAATAATCCTGGGACATAACCAAGCTACCGTTGCCCCTTCTGGAACATCTCAAACGGAGACTGAGTTTGGTAGACAAAGCATACGATGGCCAAGCAGCCTGGGGACAGGACCTCTGACACACTTTCCTGCACACAAAACTGAACTTAAAATTCTCCTTTCAAACCCACACTAGGAAATAATTTCTCTGTGGAGAAACTCTGGAAGCACACAGGTCTTTTGACTTCAAGACTGCAAAGCACGAATCCTGCTAGTTAATGGAAATCCAATTAAACATTTGTCTTATAGAGCACTCTACCTAGGTGGCAGCACACGACAGCTTACTGTTTTGTTTAGTTTCCACAAAAATTTTTTTAGATATATTTGTGCCTTGGAACGCAACCACAAAGCAGTAACAAGCTCATGCCAGGAGGCTGGGATTGTCTCTTACGAATATGGCGGTTTGGAGAGACTGTAAGTGAGCTAGGTGTGAGGTGTGAGGTGTGAGCAAGGGGCACATGATGCCCTGTTTCCAGAAGTATTGGTGCATCCTAGGACACTGGGCCGAGACAGATGGCCACAACAATCACTTGCAGCTTGTTCACTTGCACATGAACTTTTATGATTTCGAATTTTAAAATGTCTGCAAAGCAGTAAGTATTAGCCTGGAGAAAAAAAAAAACAAAAATCAAAAGGAAAAAGGAAAAATTAAAACAATGTTTTAATTGCCTCTCTGCATGGGCATGGAAACTGAGTCAGAGCTTCTCAAATAGCAGCATTGCATCTGATTTTAAAGAATGATCAGTTATATAGCTTTCAGTTTTCCAAAAGCTTCAGTGTATAAACAACACAAAATATTCATTGAGAGAAACTTTGTTATATGCATGTTTACTGCTTTGAAAAAGCTTTCTAAGTCAAACTTCTATGTTATTTATAATTAAAAAGTAATTCTGAGATTCTTCTTAAAATTATGAATATTGAACAGTTAAAGTAAGGGATCATATTTTGGGGTCCCTCTTATTTCCAGGTGAGCATAACCATTTGAACTTGCTGTAAATAAAAATTAAAAACAGGTACTGTATATGTTCATTATTTCTGAAGACTTCTACATTAAAATGGGGTTTTCCGGTTCTCTGAAGGGGTTTTGAACATTTAAAAATATTTTAATTGAATTATAATTACTGAATTAAATGGCAAGTTGAAGACAGGAAAGAGCTTCCTAACCTTCTTTCATGTCTCATTGTCCAAAATGTGAGTTACTCCAGTATCCAGTAATGTGTTAGTGGGAAGAACACATTGCCTTCTCTGGATTGCTGTTCTTGATGTAGACTGTTCTTGAGAATCCACTGGAGAGAGTTCTGTCTGGTACCTCAATAGACCTCGTCAAATGCTCTGGACCCACAGGCAACCAAGAATAACTGCAGCACAGACTCAGCTTCTAGCACAAGGCTAACAAGGTGGACAGAAAGAGGGACATAGATCATGGATATAGGAATGAGACACTTATAGTTACCATTATTTCCTTGAGACACAAAGGGGCCATTGTTCAGAAAGAACTTGCCCATGTGTTGAATCCAATCTGTAGTACCCAAAGCAGCATAAATAAACAGAAGTGACATAATCCTCCAAATTAAAAAAAAAAGATTGAGTGAGCCAGGTGGTAGTGGCACATGCCTTTAATTACAACACTTGGGAGGCAGAGGCAGGTGGATCTCTGTGAGTTTGAGGTCAGTCTGGTCTATAATAGCTAGTTCCAGAACAACAAGGGCTGTTACACAGAGAAACCCTGTCACCAAAAACAAAAACAAACAAAAAAGACTGAGGGAAAAGTTATTTGAAGCCCTCATAATATAAAAATATGTATTCTTAAAAAACACTCTTTTAAAGTGTATTTATTTATTGTGGAGGGTAGGGGAGGAAGTCAGAGATGACATTAGGGTAGGCTTTCTCCTACAATGTGGACCCCAGGGTGTCAGGCCTAATATCAAGTACCCTTACCCACTGAACCATCTTACCGGCTATGGGAAACTATGATTTTATCTGTAAACTTTGGCTTCTGAAAGGGATGGATACCTGTTGCAAACGCCCTCACCCCCAGCCTCTTCTCTTGCCTCAAACACAGTAACATATATTGAAATTGCATTTTCTTCCCCAAGGCAAATTCGAAAATCACAGTGAAGTGTGCTTTAAGTTTTAAATGTGTAGTTTTTATTGTTTTCACACAGGACCTTATCACTCTTATGAATATAAACTTCAGAATAGCTTATCCAACCTCTGTTGTTGACATGAAGAAACCAGGGCCTGTGCAAACGCCTCGTGGGTCGCTAATGTCACCTATGACACAGGAGAGTTAGGGCTGGAATTCGGGACTCCCAATTACAAGCCTCTTTGTTTCCATACAACCAATAAAAAAGACCAAAACCCAGCAAGAATACCTGCTGACTTGCTTTCTTCCTCACCTCATTCCCTATTCTAAGCAAATTTCTGAGGGAACCAGGCGACTAGGGGCTGCAGGAGTAGCTGGAGGGCTTACAAACAGTCTGAATGGAATAGCTAGACAGCTGATTGCAGCCTCTTACTGCTGAAAGAGATATACTTGTGCGTAAATAGCGAGAGCATACTTCTTTTGTATCCAGAGAAAAACTTATATTAAGACTGATCAGTGGGCCATGCTGAAGCTGTTTGACATTGCATTTGCTGTCGAAGGCAACTAAAGCTACTTACAGCTCCTCCCCCACACACTCTGACTCTCTGCAGCTCTGTGGAGTTCTCAGGGAAAAAGCCATATAAACACATCCTTCTACTTACAAATAATGGAGGAAATCTTCTTAGAAATTGAGACACTTCGGTAGATAATTTTGCCTAATATGTCCATACTTTGAAAATGATTAAAGAAAATGGAGTCCCCCTCCCCCCAGTGAGGGCAGGTACTTTGACTTGTCAAATTTAAGTTGGACATTTTTCTCTTCGTTTGGAACTGCCGCAGAATAAGCCCTTTCATGTCCTCAATAATACCAAACCAATGCAATCCATCTGTTCTGCCAAATTATTTCTAGTTCCCTAACCAAAGGCACTGCTTTTTCATGCATTTTATCATGATTTTATGCCCTTTATTATATTTTACAAAAGGTTCTGATTCCTCCAGGGCCAATGAGAACTGATTAGGACACTGGCCTCAATCCAGCCTTTGAACACAGGAGAGGAAGGAATAGAACCGTTTCCTTTTTTCTCTACTCCTTGGCAGAAAAGCATATGAATCTATACCGTGTGTGCACTCCGTGTGTGGGTGGGTGTGGGCAGGCCATGTTTTATCCTGTCACAGTATGACTTTGGAGATCATGTTCAGAGCATTCTTTCTGTAATCACGTTGCATTAAGGGGCTTTATTTCAGAAAGACTATTTCTTTAGGAAAGAACCGTGGTGCAGCGTGAGACTCAATGATACCGTCATTTTACATGATTTTAGTCAAACTTCCAATCTGAATGGAAACTATCTTGGATCTGTGTTGAATCAGAATACACTCATAATTGCAAAGTAGGTATTCATTAAGCACTGGTTCCTTCCTGATTTTCAATGGGCACTGATTGAAGACAAGACACAAAGAATGGTAGTGGAGCAATAAACACAGGCTTAGAGAGACATAAGAAGCACTGTAAGTACTTACTGCTTGGCCTGTATAGGCAAAAATCTAGGCCTATGTTTGGGTGCCATGAAGAAGCTCCCCGGATAAACCATATCTTTTAAATGCATTAAATGTCCCAATATGCTCAGAATTCTTAATAATACTTTGGATCAGACTATCATAAAAGAGTTTACATAGCCATCCTTCAGACCAGTTAGTTATCTCTGAGAATAGAACCAGCATCTCCCTAAATCATAACGAACAGAGCACTTTGTCCCATTTTGTGATTCATTATGCTCTTGACCTTTGGCTCTTGGGAGCATCTTGGAGGAAAAATGAAGAATAAAGGGCACGTGGGAAACAGAAAGAGAAAGGATGAGATAAAAATATCTACAGTTAAGCCTAAACAAGTGCAAGAGTAGATGAAAATGAGAAGGACTGGCTATCAGTCTGAGGAAAGTTGATGGTGACTCGTGCAAGGCATCTGAGAAGAGTGGGCGAGCCAGAGCCACCCAGTGGTTCCGAGAGAGAGCATGGCAAACCAGGGACTCTCCGCTCAGCTGTCTACTAGGTGCCCACAGAGACAAAACTCCCAAGCTATGCTTTCTCCTAGTTCCTCTAGAGAGTGAGAAACCTGTCAGAGGCTGGCTTCTACCGCTTCTTCCTCTCCTGCAGCTGGGAGAAACAAAAGTGGTTGTCAGGAGATCAGTTCTTCCTGTCTGGTGTGATGGAGCATCCCTGTCTTCCGAGTACTCACAAAGCTGAGGCAGGAGGATGGTGACTCAAATAACAAAGCAAACAACACAGGAAAAGAATGGTTGCTTCCTTATATTGAATACAATTATTTTTTTCAAACAGCGTAGATAGATGATAGATGGGTAGATAGATAGATAGATGATAGATAGATAGATAGATAGATAGATAGATAGACAGACAGATAGAGCCAGATGTATCCAACATTTGTGTCAAATGAGTTATCAAGATGAAAACTTATCTACAGTGGTGAATTTAAATAATGACGCAAGAATAGATTATGAAATAGAAGTGGAAACTCAAAGTAAGAGCCCGGCTGGATCCGTATCGCCTGTTTGGAGTCTTACCCTAGTGGGATTCAGTAGGTGTCTTTTTACGATTGCCATCACTGAGTGACTATTGTTACTACTACTAGGAATCCTAAATCCTGTTACACATTATTGTTTGCTACATGGCTGGGTGTTCAACTAGAATGCTTTTTGAATCACTGAAGAATAAGAAAAACATTTGAGGCAAGCATGGGGTATATATTATGAACATGTATGTGACCAGCTATAAAAACACTATGATGATGTTTCACTTCATACCAGAGGCAAAAATTCAATGTACAGAAAAATCTTAGCAAGAAAGGAGGGGGAGGAACATGATAAGTGTTTAGGATAAAATAGTCAAATCATGGGTCTAAATATCAACTATAGAGTTGATTTTGTTAGCATGGCTTGGTGGCGCAGCCTGTAATCCCAGGCTGAGGCAAGAGTTTTGCAAGTCACGGTCCTCCTAGGCAACTTAGTAAGACCTTGTCTTGACATCTAGAGTGCTGTGGATGGAGCTTAGAGGTAGAGTGAGTGCCTAGTATACAGGTCTTGGGCTCAATCTCCAATACTTAAAAAACAACAGAAATACCTGACATTGTTTAATGTGTTGCTGCTCCACTTTATCTGCATATATCATATGTGTCTATGGACAGGCTGTTGTTTCCTTTCTAAGTGGTCATTGTTATGCAACTAGGATTTATTGGATATATTGATTTTCTGATCTCTTCTCATTCTAGTTTTAGATGACTCAAACCATGGAGTTACCAGGGTTTCAATGGTTTCCACCTTTGAAATCTCCTTGTTAAACTGTCTTGAGTTCTTGACTTTCAACTTTCTCTTACTTGTTTTGCCTTTTGCTAGTTGTTCTAATTATTCAGTTGTCCTGGGCTTTCATAAACGTTTCCAAACCTCATGTTTAGCAGCCATTCACCCACTGCTAGCAGATGCTTGTGACTTAATCCGAGCAAAGGCTCATCATTTCCAATTTTTTTCTTAATCTTTCATATTAGATTTCTCATCTTAGGAATAATTTCTCTAAATTATATCCTTCTATAGTTTTCTAGAACTGTAAACTAGATTTATATAATGCTGAATGATAGTGTCGAAAACAGGAAACTTCAATAGTATAGCAAAGAAAATTCCTAAGTATTCTAAGTATTTGCTTGTTTATTTGCGACATGACGGTGGTCTTTCCTGCTTCCCGTTGCTCTCTTACTCTGTGGCCCCTGCCATTCCTCCCTAACTGTGAATAACTATGACCTGATCATCTATTTTAATGACAAGCACAGCGCTGCCTCCTGCACAGTAAAACGTGAGGGTCACTATGCAGCCCTTTCTCCAGCTTGCCCTCTCAGTGAACCATATATCAGCACTGAATGGCCATCCTTCAGCCTCATCCCTTTACACCCAGGAGACTGAAGATGGCCTTGTCCTGGTCCTTAGGGAGATGCTTTTCCAATTTACCTGGTGCTCCTTTCTTCCTCTGCGACATGGAAGAATGGATTCTTTTTAAATCTCACCAAAGCTCTGTGCCTCAGTGTTCACTTGCTGTTTGCTTGTGGTCTGAGTGTAGCATTAATGTCGTCTGTGTAGCTTTAGGGAGCACAGCAGCTTTCAAAAGTGGTGAATTAACATCGTATGTCAGAACAACTGTTATCAGGTTCATGGATACTAACAGAGAAATGATGTCAGGAAGACCACACGTCGGCTAATTGAGATTTAATTTAATGCACTGTTTTGACAATTACGAAGGTCAATTCTTTGTTAGAATGAGTGAAATTCTCTCCTGAGCCTGAGTCTAGATTGTCTCAAATTATCAGTAGCGTTTGTATTTAATTGCAAATCCGTCACCGACTAAGACTTTTATAAAATATATTAAATGAGTCATTTTAAGAGTGAAATCGAGACTGAGGACTTGAAAAAAATTGTTTTAAAACACAAAAAATAACTACAGTCAGATTGCCTTGTAAGTTTCTAAATATTGACTGCAAATTTCTACACTGACACAGTACAGACCTTTGATAACCAGACTCTGAACTGTATGTATCCTTTGATAACCAGACTCTGAGCTGTATGTATTCTTTGGATACACTTTGAGAAATGTTGATCTAGTGTACGGTTACCATGAGGGGCATACACATGAAGTAATCGTCATGTTTGTGATAGTGAAATCCCAGTGCAGTCAGATTTAGTGATGTTAAGCGTATCCTTCCTTCAGCATCTCCTTCAGGTCAATGAAACACGAGAGGGCAATAAGTTTGCTCATTATATAAACTGTGACCCCTGTTTGTTCCTGAGCAGACACTTTATACAGAAGAGTCAATTGCTAATTTCTTTGTTATAAGTTTATTTTTATGCCAGAAAAGAATAAGTTTTATGTCATCAGATGCCTATTATCTGAATCTTGCATCTGCTCATTTTCCAGTTTTTGGTATTGTACTTTACCAAGCAGACTATGTCTCATGCTTGCATGATGAATCTGAGTCCGTTATTAATCATTGTAAATGCGACTGGAGGTCTCATTCTCTCCCGAGTGTTGCCAGTGGACGACTGTAAATTGCTGTTGTTTTCTTTCAGCGAATTCAAGGTCGAAAAGCCAGCCTGGAGGAAATACAGCTTGTTCACTCTGAACATCATTCCTTGCTGTACGGCGCCAGCCCCCTGGACGGGCAGAAGCTGGACTCCCGGACACTGTTAGGTCTGTACAGGCCTCCCTTCTACTGAGAAAGCACATTCCACCACTGCCATTAGTCAACGCTGGTGTCAGCTCAAAATACTTGGCAAGCAGTGTGACAAAATAAAAATCAATTTTTCCAGCAGTTGCTGCCTGGAATGAGTTGTGTAAGACAGAAGAGCCAGTGCAGATCAAGAGAATCCTGCATGAGAAAATGACGCGGCGAGTGTGGAGGGCTTATTTTTAAATTAACTTTTATTTGAGTAGCAGTTACATGGTAATGCTTTTGCATGTAGAAATATTGGAGTTTGCCAAGTGTGTTTGCTCATCTTTTTAAATGGAAAGCTCATAAGACATTTTCACACTCTTTATAAGGATTTTTTTTACCCTTCTCCTTGTTTTCTCTCTTTCAGTTTTTATTTCTGAGCTCCACACAGAGAGATAGCAGAGTGCCTTATTGAAATGAGAGCTGGAGGTCTTAATGCAGTCCATTAAATACTTGCTGTACTTCTGAAAACTAAATATTCCAGTAAATGCTGCAAGTAGAAAATTAATGGTTGTAATTTGTTTCCATGAAGAGATGATTTTTTTTTCCCCTAAAACTGTATCAGATTTTAAAATAAAATTTAAGCAACGAGACTTGGTATGGATACTTGAAGCAGTATTTTTGGAAAAATATTAGTGCAAAACAGTAGTAGAAAATTGTGTTTTATTCATAGCCTCTTATAATTGAATAACAATACCTAACTTGGAAACATATGCTGAAATAATTGTATTTTACAGTTTTAACTTAAGAGAAACACTTGGAAACTTGCCTCTTTCCTTTGAAGAAATCTATTAATCAGCCTTACTTTATCAAACTCTCTTACATAACTCGACACTATTTCAAAGTAATTTATGTTAACGGCCTTAAGCAGTTCAGAGCAAGAATATGGTGCTCATAGGGAAGCATTGAAAGCAGTGAAACCGGGTTAGCTGCACACGCCCCGGGCCCTCTTACATGAGTGGCAAGCCCCTCTAATGAGGGCACGGCTTCACTAGTGTGTCCCTGCTCATGTGTGGACCAGGACAGGCCTGGCATCTCAGGAGAACTAAACTGAACAAGAACAAAGATATTCCTCAGTTTTTTAGAAAAAAATGTTGCTCAAAATTGGTTCTGGTAAGAAATTTATCTCGTATAATTAAATTCATGTATGACATACACGAATACAGATAAATCGATTTAAACATCTATAGTTTAGATCATTTTTTTCTGATTCTTTTTATTGGGTCTATGTGTGTGGCTTAGGTTGGCTTTGAGCTATTTGGTTCTCCCTCCTCAGCATCTCAAGAGCCGGCCACCATACCCAGGTCCCTGTCCTTTGGGTGAAATCACACTTTGAACATACAAATGTTTCACTCAGGCGTGTAAGCATTACTGAGCATGGACTGATGTGTGCAGTCTTCCCTAGCAACCACCATTTCATCCTAGCAACCACCATTCCATGTTTTAAGAACAAAGAGATTTGTTAATGAAGTGAACTTTGAACTTGGACAACATTATACTTTATGAATATACTATATTTATGAATTACAGATAACTACATTGATCAAGGCAACACTTCCAGTATGGGCTACCCCAGTGCAGGCAGTGCAGAGGGGCCACATTCTCTGAAGCCTTTCAGCCAGCCACCATATTCCACTTTGGCAACACTTAGAACTCCCTGAGCCTGTGTGCAGAGGAACAGTACAGTTGATCCCCATCAGCTCCAGCTCTCAGTAGATGGCCAGGTTCTCTTAAAAGCTTGCACTACATTCTTTGTGGAATTTGGATTATTGTGCTTTGTGATTCTTTAGTTTCCAATACACTGGAATGATACTATTCTATGTGTAGAAACTCAGGATGCTTTGTCTAATTTATCCATCCTGTTCAGCCCCATGCAACTGTTGGACTTCCCCTATTCCTCCCAACAAGATGGGAGGAGATGTCACTTCTAACTCCAAATTTATACTAGACTCCAGATAACTACGATTTTAATTAGAAGGAAGATTTATGTAAAATTCAGTACAACCAGACCAACCAGTCTTTGTATCTTGAAAAACATCTATACATTACAAAGTAATTGTATTTTATTGTGACTGCCCACTTATCTCCATAGATACTCTGGGCCTCGATGATGATATTTTGAAAATATTGTCCTCCCTGGTTTCTAGCAGGAGATTTTCTGTAGCGTTAATGCCTCTGCCATTCTATTGCCATTGTCCATTCCCTCCAGCTCGTCAGATTTCAGTCCTCTGATTAGTTAATATAGTGCTGTCAATAGCAGTTTCAGAAAATGAAGTAAATGTTTTTCACACAGCTGAATTAAAATTACCAGTTACTTAATGCATTTTTATTATCATATAACTAAAGTTTAAACATCATTAAATACATTTATTTCCCTTAGAGTTTAATGAATTCTTTGATCACTTCTTTAAAATACTTGATCATATTAAACAGTTCCTTTACCTCTCTGTTGCTCGCTCATAAGCAATGAGTTCAGACATTAAAAAAGTGTTTAATTCACATTTGAGATAGGAGTACCCTTGTTAATAATAACAATACTAAACAAGTTTACCCTTCTGCGGAGTTATACAGAAGTATTTGTTGATTTATGTGTGTGCTTACCTGTTTGTATGTATTTTTGTGCAGTTATACAGTAGTATTTGCTGATCTAAGTGTGTGTACTCACCTGTTTGTATTTTTGTACAGCGCTATGCAGTAGTATTTGTTGATTTATGTGTGTGTGCTCACTTGTTTGTATGTATCAGTGACTTTTGCAAGGGCCCTGTGATCAGAGAACAGGTTACAAGACTCTTGTTTCCTCTTGAGTCCTAGACGCAGGTTACTCTGTTTTGCAGCCCACTAAGCCATCTCTCTTGTTCCTAAGTTTTTTGTTTTGTTTTTGTTTGTTTTTGTGTTTTTTGAGCCAGAGTTTCTCTTTAGCTTTGGCTCCTGTCCTGGAACTCACTCTTATAGACCAGGCTGACCTCTAACTCACAGAGATCCGCCTGCCTCTGCCTCCCGAGTGCTGGGAGTAAAGGCGTGAGCCGCCATCACCTGGCTCTGTTGTGTTTGCTTTTTAAGTGTCGTTTACTGGTGCCAGTGTTCCGAGGCCTTGTGCCTTCTACGCAAGTGCTGTATCATTGAGCTCACTGAGCTACGCCTCTTGTTAGTTTTTTCTAAGAAGTAACGTCTCTACCTAATTAGATGTTTTGATTTACACATTGAGTTTTCATTATAATTTTCTTGTAAGTTAGTGTATTAAAAAAAACCCAACTCATAAAGTGTATTGCTTTCAAAATCAGCTCTCTTCGGTTACAGTCCATCTCTGCAGACTTACATTCAGCTCGTGTGTATTTCACCACAAACCTCTTTTCAGTTTTAATTGGCATTTCATTGATCAGCCATAGGTGAAGTGGACAATTGTACTGGGCTCCACCAATGATGCTGAGCGCCCTACCTTCATTTCAGGAGATAATCATAATTAATATTTCAGGACATATGTTAAATTTGACTTTGTATCTATATCAATAGACCCTCCCTCAAATGATACCATCCTTATTATATTACGTTTTCAAAATTATGCGAACAATGGAGACGCCTGTGCTGCACTTGATCTTACTTATTCCTTAGGTAGACTGAGATACTCAGAATATGTAACATACATACACATTTCTAGGACTAAGTTCCTGGTTCTGGAGGGGTATCTCGGTGGTTAGAGCACTGACTACTCTTGCAGAGAACCCAGTTTGGATTTCCGGCACCCACAGGACGTCTCATGACTACCTGTAGCTCCAGTTTTAGGGAGTTCCAAGCACACGCGTGGTGCCCATACACATAACCTGGCCAAACACACACACAAATAAAATAATTAAATAACTAATAAAAAGACAATGAGAAAATACATTGCATTTGAACATTTTTAAATCGCTTGAGCCACCCTATTGGAAAATAAGCTCAGTAGATCACAGAGTCGCCTTCCATGAGTCGCAGTTTTTTAAATGGCAATGAACAGTTATTGCCATAAATTAAAATTTTTTTGAGCTTTTTTTGGTGGTTTAGTGCTTTAGAGACTGGGGCAAGAGGATTGTTGTGAGTTCAAGGGTAGCCTGGGCTACTGAGAGAGTTGTACCAACTAGCAAGACAGAAAGAGATTCTATCTCAAAAACAAACAAACAAACAAAACCAAAGTTGCTATCTTTCTGAGGAAGGCAGAGTGTATTTCCAAATGCCCTCAAGGGGTGGTGGGGTGAGCAGACTGTGTGTACAATCCCTCTCTGCTTCTGCTTCAACCCTGAACAGACACTGCCTCACCCAAGGAGGGTTCCGGCAAGAGAGGGGCTTCAGGGAATGGAGGTCAGGGACATCTTGGAAGTATGGGTGAGGGAGTAGGGGAGACATGGGGACACGGCTGCAGGCCAAGAAATAGGGAAAAGCTTTAGCTGATGCTCAGCCAGTATCTTCACTTGGGGCTCAAAGGCCCCACGGGAGTCATGAGATGAATTTTTGTACCGCAAACAAACCAATTTTTAAACCAAATTTCATTTACATGTTCTTGTTCATGTGAGTTAACCAATTCTCTCTCTGTGTGTGTGTATGTGATTTATTTTCCTGTTTTTATTGGCTTTGAGTTTGTAGTTGTGCACCTGTATAAAGAAGCAGTGTGTTCTCAAAATTAACTCCGATTGGTCTGAATTTCCGTTTATATTCTAGTAAGTGAAATAAGGAACACATATGTGTACAATATGTTTATAAACACCCGAGGAGTGAGAAGTGTCCATTCATAGCATTTATGTTTCATGTCTCTCACTGTGCAGGTGACGACTCCCGAAAGTTCTTTTCCTCGTTGCCTTGTGGTGGACTTGGGGTAAGTAGAAATTTGTTTACTGCTTTTAAGTTGCACAGGCTTTGCAGAAACTCTTCCATGATTTCCAAGTGTTGCCTTGCAGGAAGGGCTGAGTGTGACCTGCTCAGCTTGTTGCAAAATCTGGAGCTTCCTGTTCCAAACAGATTTATGGATTTTGAGGTGATGACTTAGACTTACCCCAAATGCGAGGGCCTATCCATTCACGCTGTGTGATAAGGCACGTACTCCTGGAGATGGGCTTTGTTAGACTTTCCTGTGGCAGAAGAACATTCCCAGGAACGATTTCTAAGTGGCTGTGCTCACAACTCCTCTTTCTGTAGATGCCACCAGCTGTGTGCATGCATTAAAATGCCACCGACTATGCAAAGTGCTTTGCACTATGGGACACATTATGAGCCCCTTGATGTTGATTTTTTTTCTTCTTCAATAATTAGCAAAGACTTTTGACCCAGGATATTTATACCACATTTCAAGGAAAGATTTGTTCAGATTCAGCAACATATGAAGAGAAATGTCTACATTTTTGTGGATGATTAGAACAAACCCTATAGCCCGTAATCTATTTAAAGTTAGTCCTTACCAGTAACAAACCTTCATTCTCTAACAGAAAGTGGCCAGTCATATCGGTACAGCTTACCTCACGTCAGCTTCCCAGGGACTCAGGCATTTAAATCAAGTACAATTTTGCAGCAAACAACGCCTGTCTGTGCTCTATGCGCTACCATGTAGTTCGCGATCTTTCAAGCTTCAGGCAAGGGGCTGGAGGTTGAAACACACAAAGACACACAGACAGAGAGACAGAGACACGGACCTCTAGTCACTGGTAAGAAGCCCTTTATTCTATAGCACCACAGAGGCTTACATACCCATCAGTCAGGTGGGCCAACAGGTGAAAACCTTATCCTCTGATCCTCAAGGCCAAGGCAACACGTGCTCGTGAAGCAGAGCCGGTAAACAACTTTAACACAGCCTTTAGTAACTCAAATCAGAAGGAAAGTAAAGATCACTAGCAGGGAAGAGCAGCTGGAGGCCAGGACTCCAAGTGGTCCCAACACAATTTGTAGAATTTGAACAGAGAGAACAAAAATCATGTTTTTGACAATTCTTTGCTAAGCCTTATACAGAAAATTTCCATAGACTTCTATTCATTTTAATGATGCCTAATCTAGGAATCTCTTCCTGTTCCCTAATCTTGCCTCTCTGGAAATAAAATGCCAACACTAATCAATATCTACTTGGACTGGACAGTTTTTCACAGTTGTTTCAAATCGCACAGCCAGTGGTGAAGGGCTAGAAGGACCGACGGGCACATTCACAAGCAGACGCTGTGAAGCAGCCTTTCCAGTTCTTCCACGGGCTTCACCATCTGCAGATGGCTGCTGGCTCTGTCCTCATCCCCTCCAGCCTCACGGTGCCTGGTGTGGCCTCTTCGTAGCTGTTCACCACTGACTGTGGTTGTTTGAACCCTGACACAAAACAGTCACCATCCCACTCTAGAGCTGGCTGGTTGTAGCAAACCCCTGCAGTGCTGGGAGCTTGCTGGACGCTTCTAAAAAGGCGGAGGACAAATGACTTTTGAAACGGCTTTCATTGCCTTTGCCAGCATGTTCTAATATCACCAGTGACCGTTCTGGGAGAAAGAGTGCTTACTTACAAGTGGGACAAAGAATGAAACGAGGCTATTTTCTGGGAACTGTGGTGGGAAGGATATCAAAGCTAATTAAAGGGATGGTGCAAATCTACTCCTGTACACATACATTATGTCCCGACACACAGCTGAGCTACCGATGCCTCCGTGAGACTCCCCTCCAAAAGATAACATGGGTTCCTGCAGTCCACTGTTCCAGAGTGCCCCAGCAAACCCTCACTAAACTCACACCAAGTTAACTTAATCTTCAGCGAGAATGACTCTGGTAACCTCTGTAAAGTACCTAAAGCAAGAGTAGTGACCGCTCCTGCCGGCTCTGTATGCCCAACGTGAAGCACGGCAGGGCCAAAGAACACATTCTTATCTTTATCTCAGACACAACCCTGATCAGGATGGCAGCAGCTGTGCTGGAGGATTACGACAGTGTGGGCAGAGACAGGAAGAGACATGAGTCAGGTGGCCTGACTAGTCCTGGACATGGTTGGGGAAGACTTGAGAGGGACACTGTGATTAGCAAATTTTATTCTGTCGTCTGGATAGGACTTGGTGAATCATGTGTGTGTGTGTGTGTGTGTGTGTGTGTGTGTTTGTGTGTGTGTGTGTACATGTATGCACACGTATAGCAAGGACCACACTTTTAACTTGATGTTGTGGCAAAGTTATATGGTTCAATAGTTCTGTTTGTCTGTGTAGTTACATTTCAATTTCGTCTGTTGTTTAGATAGATGATAGATAGATAGATAGATAGATAGATAGATAGATAGATAGATGATAGATAGATGATAGATGATAGATAGATAGATAGATGATAGATAGATAGATAGATGATAGATAGATAGATAGATGATAGATAGATAGATAGATAGATAGATAGATAGATAGATAGATAGATTGATGATAGACCGATGATGATAGATGCTGATGCCCGATGATAGGTGCTGCTCTGCTGCTGCTCGCTAGGTCGCTGCTATCTCGCTGCTCGCTCCCTGCTGCTCGCTCGCTGCTCGCTCCTCGCTGCTCGCCCGCTTCGCCCGCTGCTCGCTCTCGATCGTCGCTCTCGCTCGCTCGCTCCTGGTCGCTCGCTCGCTAGCTGCTGCTCGCTCGCTCGCTGATCGCTCGCTAGCTGCTTGCTCGTCGCTCGCCTCGCTCTCTCGCTGCTCGCTCGCTCGCTCCGCTAGCTCGCTCGCTCAGCTCGCTCTCTCGCTCGGTCGCTCGCTCGCTGCCGCTCGGTCGCTCGCTCGCTCCTAGAGAGATAGATAGATAGATAGATAGATAGATAGGTTGGGAAGAACCCAAGACAAGATTGTGGAAGTCAGCAGCAACTCTGGGGATTTAATTCTTTCCTTTCACCAGGAATTCTGGGGATTAAATTTAGGTCAGAAGTGCTTTTACCCACTGAGCCATCTTGGGTCTATAATTATTTTTATTAATTATTACTGTTATTTTAAAGAACCAAATCATATTCTTGACTATACCTAAGTCATATTGCTTCCTTGGGTCTTTAGTTTTGATACAGCCCTAGGAAGAGCTCTGGGTCCTTTGGATTTGAACCAGTCTATATTTTCACCTCCAGAGCAACCACAGATAAAACATATACAAGAGACAGCCAACGTGAACCTGGAGTAGCCCAGTTTAGAGTTAAGGATGCACCATGGAGGTTTGGAATCGTTTGGTAATTGTTTTTGTCTTAAAACACTCCTCTGGTTCAAATTATCTAAGATAGACCCATTGCTTTCAATTCAGAAATACTCCGTGATTTCCTGGCCTTGATGTAAACTGTCATTGCTTTGAATCTAGAGCTTGATTCTCTCTGGGTTTAATGTGAAGCTACTGAATGATGCTGGATTAATTGGTTTTTGAGGAGATGACCTGGGACATTATGAAATCAGAAAACCTCTGCTTCTTATTAGATTTTTTCCCCTAGAATTGCTTGCAGTAATTGGATTCTCGGTCAAGCAGCTCACAGGCAAGCAGCATTTAGGATCCTGTAGAATATGCTCGCCAGAACCAGGTTTTGAGCGACAATGTCGGCTTTCCAATTTTCTTTGTGTTCGAGTCTCATTTTCTTAGTTACCAGGGCATGACTCATTTCTAATTGTGAAGTAATGCCGCCGCAAGAAGACCCACCATCTGAAAGAGCACGTTGCCAAATCTGAGCCTTGGCCATCATGTAGTGAAACAGATTATTAGGAGACCCTGGCAACAATGGCCCGAGCGAGGCCAAGCTAGTTCTCTCTCCTCAGGACACATCACTAAAAACAGTGATCATTTTCCTGGCCATCTGACGACGGCTGTGCGAAGAAATCTTGAAGTCATTTCTCAGCCTTATTTTACCCCTCTTCACTTGATAGGAAAAAAAAAAAAAAAAAACCACAAACGCAAGGACGAGCAGGCTTTTATGATAATGTCGTCATCAGCTCCCGGCTTCAAACGCTTCTGTGGCTTTTGAGATGTCGTTTATAACTTGGAACTGAATCGACCCATAATTCCCCCGGTACACTTAGAGAAATTGATAACAGACTCTGCCCCTCTTTTATGGCTCAGAGGAGGCAACTCCAATCACATCACTATTGGCAGGCAATATTATTTTTTGACATGGTTGTAAAAGTATAAAGCGGCTCATGGCATTTGTTTAGATGAGGAATGGACTCTCAAGCTATGCTGGGGTTTATGGGACCCGATCAGTGAGAAGCGGGGGGAGTATGGTGTTTGCAAACAGGATATGATTTTATATAAGTTTGGGTTTCATGCTCTGTTCCCTGGGGAAAGCCCTGCAGACAGCAGAGAATTCCACTTTAATCCTCCAATAAACCAGCCCCCAGTGCCAAGATGTAGAAAAGAACATTGCTCACTGGGCAGCGTTGGGCCTTGCTGGGAAGAAGAGGGACTGGGGAAAGGAGGAGCAAGTCCCTAGACCTTGAGAGACACAGGCACAATGCGTAGACAAAATCAGGGCCTGACTTACCAGTCCAGGATGGGCCTGAAAGTAAGGCGTTGTGTGAGATTAAACTGAAACCCCTTCCCCAGCGGCAAGCTTCTGACCCTGGGGCACCAATACAGCTTTTACATTACTAACGTCTATTTTTTTTTTTTTGTCTCTGTTCTATATGGTGACACCAGGATCTCACACACTTAGAGGACTTGTGGATGTCATTTATATTTTGTTTTATTTATTTATTTACTTAGGGGCGGGCAAATGGAAAAGAAACTATTGTGTGTGCTGAGGGATTGGTTAGTTAGCCTGAGGTCTCCTGTAGACGTCCCAGTTATGTGCCTCTGTACAGGGGTAGGTTTGGAGGTAATCCTGTACATTTGTTCTCTTTCCTTCTCTCAGAGCTATTCTTCCCTCCCATATGCAAATTTACATATACGTATATTTGCATATATATGACCACCTCCATTACCAACAAACAGAAGCTAATGGCATCGGACATTTGCACCATCTGGGTAGCTTTATTGTTTCTACTGTGCACACTGCATTGGTACCTCACTACCTTAAGTCCCCTCAATAGCTGTGAACCAAGTTCCATGGCAAAACCTCTGACAGGTTGCTCTGAATTTCCCTTTTTATTACATAATAGTAAAGAATAATGTAGTGACCAAATGTAAGGACATACCATTAAGTCCAATATAATAAAAGGTTCATTGAGATTTATCTGTTATTTAGAATTGCCTCTTCAAAACATTACTAATGTTTTAGAAGTATAACGTGTGCTGTCAGGTGGTGACTGCAAGGCGGGAAGAGGTCCAGGATGGCAAAGACTGAGCTTTTTGGGCCCGGGGATGGCCTGGTTTGGTCGGATGCACTGTGGGGGTACAGGCGAGTGGATTTCCACAGCAGAGGAGAAGGATGGTGTAGGGCTGCACAGTCATGAGCAGACCCCCGAGAACATTGAGTACTGTGCCGTGGATGTTTGTGGGAGTCGTGTAGAGCGAAGTGGTCTGAATGCGGGAGAGTCGGGGAGGCAGCCTGGCATAACTGTTCTGGTCATAATGCCCCTCTGTATTGCTGACAGTGGCACCAACCTGATGTCACTGGGAGAGAATTTCCAGTCTCCCAACCCCTGAGAGCACTTCATGTTGAAGCATGCCAAACATCTGGGTGTTCCTTAGGTTATGATATTGACTGAGGAACCTCTTTTTTGATCATATCTCATCTCGTGCTTTTCCACACCAGTACCCTCCGCAGGCACAATGCCTTTTATGCCATCAGCGGAAAGAGACTGAGGGTAGTGTCTGCTCTCACACGGAGAAATCAAGATAATGCTCATTCCCCTTTATGTTCTCGTGCAGCTCAGAGGTGTTTGCAGTCAGCGCCAGAGCTGAATATAACTATGTATGCTCCCCCCATCCCTGGATCAAACCAGCATCAGGACCGTCCCCTCGGCACCAGAAGATTCACCATGTTTTCTCATGTCTCCTTTTCTTGTCCTCAGCCCAGTGGTATTTGGAGTTTCATTAGTTTTAAACTTGCTACAAATGACACTAGGAGGATACCCACAACACCTGGAAAAAGTCAAATTGATAAAACTGTCTTACTGAAATCGTTTAGGTTTATTTCGCGTTGTGAATTCTATTAAAAACTCATGTTGCCCTTGACTTAAAAAATGTAGCAAGAATTATATTTCAGGAAGTTTCTAGTATTATATAGATTATGCTAATTGTATATCCTCAGTCGTGTAAGAGCGGTGGGGTATTGACGACAACATGAGGGTCCTCAGTGTTTACTGTAAATGCTGGCATTTTATAAATATTGAGAGCACAGAAAGCTTAGCTGTGGACTCTGTGGTCGCTGCAGAGAAATTAATGACATGAGTTTGAGCTTTTATATAAACTGACACACAGAGTAAGCTGCTGGAGAGATGGCTCTGTAGGTAAGGGCAGGGACTTCCGTCTAGAACGTGGGTTTGTGTCCCAGCACTCACCTGGTGGCTCACAATTGTTGTGACTTCTCCCAGGATGTCCGATGCATGCATATGGTGCACTTACGTACACACTGGCAAAACATTCATACGCATTTAATTAACTAATTAATTCAAAGCCATATGCGGTATTATGAAATAAAAACCCAGAACATTGAAACATACTGACTAGATTTAAACATCTAAACATCTGATTGTCACTTCTAACTAACTCTCAAGAAAGATACAAGGCCAAGTGAAAGTTAAGAGCAAGTATAGGAAATGGAACTGTAAGTAATCTTCTGACAGCCTGCTGTGAGGTAAACTGAGTCCCAGCTCAGCGTTTCCATTTGGATATGACAATATCAAACTCACAGGGTTTTTATTTTGTTGTTGTTGTTTGTTTTGTTTTGTTTTGTTTTTTTGTTATGCTTCCATCTCCAAGGATTTCAGTGTCAGAAACCCAACCTCGTGACAAACTAAACTCCAGTACACAATAATGATGCTTCATTATTCGGACTGTCTGTGACTACAACCACAGCACCCCTGACACAGCTGACCTTGTCTGTTATGTCTGCTTTGTCTCTATTAACAAAGTTTCTGTTTTAGTTAACATAAAACAAGATGTTTTTCCTGTTAGAATATGAAACTAAAACGAAAAACAATCCCAATGCAACTTAAACACTAGCGAGGGAGAGAGAGGAACAATGGACGTAAATGAGTTGAAGTGTACGTGTGTGTATTGTGTGTGTATTGTGTGTGTGTGTGTAATGTGTATGTGCGTGTGTTGTGTGAGTCTGAGTGTGGTGTGAGTGTGTGTATATGCGTGTGTTGTGTGAGGGTATAAATGTGTGTGTGTTTTGTGTTAGTGTGTGTATATGTATTTATGTATTGTGTTTGTGTATGTATTGTGTGTGGATGTATCTGTATGTGACTGTGTGTATTTTTTGTGTGTGTGAGTGTGTGTGTCTGTGTGTATGTGCTTGCATATGTGTATCTCTATGTGAGCCTGTGTGTGCGAGTGTGTGTTTGTGAAGACTGTTATGGAGAAAAAGTAAACATGGTGTTGAGCATGGCGTGGTTGGAATACTGACCTGGAGGTTAGTGGGAAAGTGCTACCTTTTCACAGTTAGGATAGGAAAAGTGAGAATTGGACCGAGAGCCCCAGAATTTTTAGTGACTGGCTTGAAGAAGAGTGTTGTAGGAAGGCTGCTTGTTAGATCCCGGCTGCTCAGCCCTGAAATAATCACACATATTATTTAAATTACTGCTTGGCCTATTAGCTCTAGCTTCTTATTGGCTGACTCTTCCATATTAATTTCACCCATCTCATTAGTCCGTGTATCACCATGTGGCTGTGGCTTACTGGGTAAAGTTCTATCAGGCATCTGTCTCCAGTGGGGGCTACACGACTTCTCTCTGACTCCACCTCCTTTCTCCCAGCATTCAGTTTAGTATTCCCTGCCTAGCTCTGTTCCCCTATAGCTCTGCTATAGGCCCAAAGCAGTTCCTCTATTAACCAGTGATATTCACAGCATACAGACAGGAAATCCACATCAGAGGAGTCCAGAAAGAGACCTCTATGGAGGTAGTATAGAAGCAGTGAGAACTCAGAAGGTCGGGAAAGAGCCACAACTACCCAGACATCTGGGAGAGCTATTCCATCCTAACTGTGAAGTCATGGACAACTGTAGGAGGGTTGTTTTGTCCAGAACCCAGAGTAGGTAGACTTCCTTTTAATTTCTGGATTTTGGTGCTGTAGGCCAGTATAGAGGAGTGATGAGCACACCTTGAAATCCTAAGATCTCCAAAGATCTGGCCAGGAATGACAGGAAGAGCCTAGGTACAAACACACTTATCTAGACATTCAAAGGTCTAGGACTTACATGTAGTCTGTGTGAGTGACCTCAATGTCTGAGACTGTGTGTTGGGGTTCCCAGTCTCTGGGGCTATTATTTCTATATACTTTATTATTTAAATTGTCAAGCTAAAGTTATGTACCTTCCCCTAATATCTGCCAATTTTCAAGTCTGATGCAAATTTCATGTCATTTGCATGTAGCACATCTGCATGTTGACAGAGGTTTCTGTCTGCCTGGTCCCGCAGTCATTCAGGCCCAAATAAACACACAGAGGCCTATATTTATTACAAACTGATTGGCCTATTAGCTCAGGCTTCTTATTAACTCTTATAACTTATATTAGCCCATAATTCTTGTCTGTGTTAGCCACATGGCTTGGTACCTTTTTTGGCGAGGCAGTCACATCTTGCTTGCTCTGTGTCTGGCTTCCTCTCTGTCTGGATGATGACTGCAGACTGAAACGTCCCTCTTCCCAGAATTCTCATTGCTCCACCTCTACTTCCTGCCTGGTTGTCCTGCCTATACTTCCTGCCTAGCTACTGGCCAATCAGCATTTTACTAAACAAGTACAAGAAACAAATCTTTACAGGGTAAAACCATTGTCCCACAGAAGATGTACACGTGTTTTTGTGGCTTCTTAGCTGGCATTTTTGCTATGACACATTTATCTATGTCTGTTTCTTCCTTGTTTATATCTGAGCTGCAAGAGCCAGGAGAACAAACATACAAGTAGGTTTCATTAGGTTAATATAGGCCCAATAAATGCCATCTCATGACCCTCCCCCCTTAATTTTCAACATGGGTTTCTCTGTGTAGCTTTGGAACCTGTCCTGGAACTTGCTCTGTAGATCAGGCTGGCCTCGAAATCACAGAGATCCCCTGTCTCTGTCTCGGGAGTGCTGGGATTAAAGGCGTGCACCACCACCACCACTTATCCAACATCTGAGTTTTTAAAGATTTATTTTTATGTGTGAGTGCCTGTATGCATGTATGTTCACCAATGCATGATTGGCGCTGTGGAGGACAGAAGAGGATGTAGGATCACCTGAGACTGGAGTTACAGGTATTAATGAGCAACACAAAATGCATGCTGGAAACTGGGATTCTCTGCAAGGACAGCAGGTACTCTTAACTACTGAGCCATCTGGCCAGCTCCTGACTTCCCCATTTTTATTTTATGACTTCTAATTTTGTGTCATAGGAACGTGTTCCCTGGAACATAAATGTTGATATCTGCATTTTAGAAATACTTTTTGCTGTCATATGCCAGTCTTTACCCTCCGCATATTCTGTGTTGAGACATTATCAGTACATTTTTTGGACTGAGTCATTTGGAATTGTGCCCAGAAGACTGAGTTTGGTGCTGATATTATCCATCAAGAATGGGACAGATAAGATGTTTTAGAGGAAGTGACTCCACAGAGAAGCCGATGAAACATGTCACATTAGGGTTGGAAAAATTGGGATGGTTCACAGCCTCATAGAAGAAATTGGCAATTACGTAGGCAAAGCGTCCAATGACAGTCCACGTCAGTCTTCTCAGTCTGCACAATAGTCCCAGGCATCTCGTTCCTAAGGATGCCGTGAAGACTTTGTAGTCTATAGAAGAGAAACTGTGGTTCAGAGAGGCCACTTCCTTGAGTCACACAAATAGGGGTTATTGGAATAGAGGTGGGCTGACCTCCTAGCTCTCAACCCCAGTACTGGGCACTCACTTCACTGTGATTTAACCTCATATGACTGTCACCAGTCCTGTCTGGAATGAAAACACCCCAAACCACAAGGAAAAATATAATTTCTTCTTTTACCAAAAGCATTTTATTCTTTATTAAAACTCCTATGAAGGGTTAAATCTAGGTCCCATGGGTTAGGGTTCAAAAGAATTTCATGTCAGTAGAAAGCATGTCGCTGGGAAATCTACACCTTGGGCCAAACCACTGAGATAATGCAGAGGAAATCTCATTCCACACACCTACTGAGTCAGCTTAATTTTATTAAGCTGCTCTCTGTAAAAACAGAGCTATAACACTTGCCATCTGATGAATATGGGATTAGCGTATTATGAAGTACTCCTTACATTGTATATACTTCAGATGAAATGAAGTGGTAAGTAAATCATAGAACAGTGTTTCTTGTCTCTATTTCTAACTCACCTCTAACAGGATGGATGAGTACTCACTGAAACTATGTGTAGCAACAACAGGATGCTCAGATTGCTGGCCTGGCCCTTTTAACCTACAGAATCTGTATACACTTATGAGTGCATCCATATCTTTAAGTAAGCATCCTTCAAGTGTTGAGATGCAGCCCCACTGCTAAAGCAAACACACACTGTCCTTTATTTCTGGCAACTAAAGAGCAAAGGGATACTTTGCTGAAGAGGATGAGTAACTAGAATTCACACATGCAAGATCCGCGAAGCTTCCAGAAAGCAGTTGGTCAGACTGGGAATGGTTTGCGGTTGCGTGTTAAGGCTGTCAGCATTCCCCTTGACTCCCGGTGGTAACACGAAGTTCACGACTTCTTTCCATATGGAATATCAGTCACAGTGTTCATTCATCATATTCATGCTTTTACCGGGAACCTGAGGTCTTCCCCATAGCCACTCTGTTTATTTTTCATCTCACCATGGCTAAAGAAGCTAAGGTGTGGGCATTACAGCCTACAAGTGATCCCACGGGAGCAGGCTGTCAGTCATGTCTCCTCCTAGAGTTGAGGAGAAGAGAGAACGTATGTGGGTTTGTCTACCCATTGTCATCACGAATCCATCTCAGCTCCATTGCAAGAGTCTCAGGGTGTCAACAGAACATGACATGACTATGTCTGTCATGTACACGTCTGTTTTGTATCATGTGAGAAGCAAGCATACACATCATTACGGCTGTAGAGATGACGGAGGAAGAGCACCGTAAGGAACATGAGAATTATGAGTCCTAGTGCCATCCCGCAGGAGGAAATAAATGACATCACTTTGAATCAGAGAGGTCTCGCGGGGTTTCAGAGAATGGCAAAGTCACTGCAGAATGGTTCCTGGAGAGTTTGATGATGTTAAGATGTCTTCTTCCAATCTGCGATTCTAAAATGTTGACCATACAAAGCCTCTGGCAATTATTGATCTGAGTTTCAGTTTCTGCATCTATCCAATAGAATTCGAGAAGCCTCCCTTATTACATGACCCTCCCTGAGGGTCAAATGTGATGATGTAGGTTAGTACACCTCCGCCCCATCCCCATGAAGTAGTCCAGCTGGCCTTGGGGAGCAAACACGTGCGTGTGCCCTGGGAAAGCTGGCTTGTACCTTTGAGATCTGACTTGATTGCTGAAACAGCAGATGAGCTGCTGTGAAAACCATGACTCCATGGGACGCCAATCCAGGGCCATATCTGGTAGGTTTTACCTTCAGAAACGTCCGTGAGGATACAGAAGCACAGGGGCCTTGGTTTACTAATTACTAAACTTGGACCCAAAACCCTGGTTGCCAATCGGTGCGTCTCTAACTTCACCCCGAGGGCCGCGTGGGACCAGACTGCCTGCACGACTCACAGTGTGTAGGGGTAATGTCTGCGCTACCCAAGCAGGGTCCCTGCCTCGAGGGTCAGGATTCTGAGGAATAGCCGCACACCATTTAACTTCTCTAGGCCTAGGTTCTTTGCCGAAGATGTCCAGTGAGAGGTGAACAGTTATCTTCCCTGGGTATCACACAGTCCGTGGCCATTGCCCACATTTGAAATTGAGTTTTTTATAAAGATTCTTTTGTTTCTTCTTCAGAGATCGGATAGCAGACTCCCACTATCTCATCACTAGGGACTTAGTTGTCTTGTGCTCTAGACAATCTATCTCTTTTTGGAAAATAGATACCGGAGAGAGAAATTTCTATGGAAGTCAAGGAAGACCATGACAATAGAGTGTCCAGATATGTGGGTACTTACGATGTAGATGGTTTAGTGAAGACCCAATGTCACATGACATATAAAGTGAAGCCCAAAGCATGGGCAAGTGAGAGTTGAAGTCCTGGACTGTGCTAACTGCAGAAGAGAAGGAAGCTCTTCATTAAATCATGAACGTATTACAGAACCTGAACGGGTCAGGGGTGGGGGAGACCCTTAATAATACATTGTTGATTCTTATCTGCAGTGAAATCCTGACCATAGAAGTGTGAGCATAAGATCACTACTCACATTCATCAGTTCATTATCTTAACAGAACTGAGAGAGTCGCTCTTATGTGTCTCATCCTTGAGATATGGTTAGAAGCCAACCACCGTCCTAGGCTTAAGGCATTTTCCATCAGCGTCACGGTGTATCATTAGTAGGGATGTTATCGGGCAAACATGTATAGACCAGATGTGGAGTTCACCTTCCTGTTAGTCTAGCTAATGTTGCCAAAACAAAATACTAGCAACTGGGCAACTTAAGCAGAAAGCTATTTCTTCATAGTACTGGTGGTGAGAAATCCAAGATCGGAGTGTGGGCTTTTCAAAGGCCTCTGCCCTGCGTTTGCAGGTAACAGCCCTGCGCCTTTCCTGGTCTTCCAATTGTTCATATGTATGCTTCTTATGTCTCTTTCCTTATAAAGAAATCTGTCACTTTGCAATACACCCTTATAATACATACAACCCTGTGGAACTTTGAAAGACCTTGTCTCCAAATGCAGACACAATAAGGACTTCAATGTCAGGGAGGAGGTCACGATTCAGCCAATATGATTGATGACCAAAGCAGACTTAGGTACAATCCCAGCTATTTATGTTCAAGTTGCCTAAATTCTCTCAGGTTCAGCTTCTCCTCTTCCAGCAGAAACTAGTCACGCACCTCAGGTTAAATAGGGTAAAGCACACAGGCAGGAGGTGCCGCTGTATCAACATGGATGTGTGAGATGCTGGCAAATCTATTTATGGGATGATCCATCTGACATACACGCGTCCACTGAATCTGCTAAGAAGTTAGATTTTCCTTTCTGTGGACTACTCTACTCCCACCCCTTCTGTGTCCATGACCTTAAACAAAGGATTAGCATTTCTGGATCTAGCTCTAAGAGTGATGGGTTCAGAATAGAAAAATATAAATATACTCAAATACCCTTTAAATGAAATAAAATATTATTTTAACAAAAAGAAAAAGAAATTTGACTTGTGGCTCTCAGCTTAATCAGTATATAGGGCTTAAAACAGAATAAGCTAGTCAAAAAATTAAAAAAAAAAACAGTATTTTATATGTTAAACAAAGTAAGAATTATTTTAACAATCTGAAAACACTGGATTTGTTTTCTATATTACCAAACCAGAATGCTCCATGCAGAAACAGTGGACTCACAGTAGATGGCTGCTTTAAAATAAGTGCACTACCTGGGAGAATGAAAAGTTCAAAATGCCCTTAATTTCATTTGCCACTAACGATTCTACAGCATGCTTCCAAAGGCAGAGTCTGCGCCGTGATGAAAAGCCTCTGCTTCATGTTGAGTCTGGTGTCTGTCAGGGGGTCTCCAAGGGCATCTGATCATTATTTAAGCTTAAACTCGATTATCCAGGCATGCCCACGGCCCTAGGAGCCCAGCACAATAATAACAAATGCTCACTAAACTGCTTAGTGCCAGGAGAGGGGCTTCAGTACCCAGCTTGCAGGGTGAAATGTTCAAGACATTGGAGCAACCATCATGTGCCACATGCCCACCTCATAGGAAACCCATTTTCTTAATGGGCACAGTAGTATTATATTTAGCTCTGGAACTATTTCCAAAAGAAATCAACTGGCCGCGTTCAGATCCTACAAAGGAGACGGTGCCTAAATTCCTTTTCCTCTAAGTCATTCCCTCTCCAGTTTAAATACCATCACATCCATTCAGGACAGGTAGCTTAATCTCTATCATGTGCGGCTTTGCAGGCCATTAGCTTTGTTTCCAGTGCCAATGACGGAGCACCGCTCCATGTGCTTGGAAAGCCCGCAAAGGCCCACATTCATTCAGGAAACTCCGGCTGAACTAGATCCATATGTTGCTTAAACATGGAGCTCGCTGATTGGAGGGAGTTTCTGGCTTCCAGCATCATCACAGATGATTCTAGTCCTTTGATGTGCTGCTGAATAGAAAGTAATGTTAGAACTAAACCCCCAGCTTTCCTTCTCCTCTCATTTCTCTCTCTCTCTCTCTCTCTCTCTCTCTCTCTCTCTCTCTCTCTCTCTCTCTCTCTCTCTCTCCTCCTCCTCCTCCTCCTCCTCCTCTTCCTCCTCCTCCTCCTTCCTTCCTTCCTTCCTTTCTTCCTTCCTTCCTTCTTTCCTTCCTTCCTTCCTTCTTTTTTTCTGTTTGAGTTAATGTTTACTGAGCACTTACTGGTGCTGCATTCCACCATTTTTTCTAAAACACACTGTGTGCTCTGATGAATTCAAAGCTATTCTGATGGGAGTGGTGTCATTTTCATTTTTCTTGGAGTTTCAATTATTTAATGAATGTGCCAATGTTTAAGTAATCTGAGAACGGGAGGGTTGGTCCTTAAGGTGCCTATCATTCCTGTCAATACAGAATCTGAGATCTCGTTGATCTATGTGGAGGACAGTATTAGTATGCTACCACTAGAAGGGAATAGGGAAGATGCCCTGCAATTATCTGTAAAAGTATATTTGACATTAATTTCTTCTAGTCCTAGGATTTGGAAACCGCTAGATACAAATTCTTCATATGTGACTAGACACGGTATTAGCAACCATCCTCTCCCATACATTTCAGTAAAATAGCCATCTTAAGACCATTTGTAAGTTATTACAAATATAAATACTCCAAGTGCATTTCTCATAGTCCTGCTTTGCATTGTTTTGTGTCCTTTTTACTCAGATAAGATTCCTTCTTTGTTCAGTTTGAAAAGAAAGTCCTTTTCTGTGAAATTAAAGCTTCTCCAGCCATCACAGCTTGCAAGACATGTATTTACTCATGTTATATTTCCCATCTGTTATGCAGCAGTACTTTTATAAAAGATAATAATTTCTAATCACTAAAGATGAGGTTAGATGACAAAATAAAAACGGAATAAAACCCCTAATTGTTGTCCAACCCACTGTTCTCTAGTGGCAGCCCTGATACGGGAGCTGGAATCATGAGCACACCTCCTGAACTCGGAGGTCAGCCTCCCAAATGCCCTACCCTGAGGAGTCTCCTGGGCTAAGCTTTGATCTCAGCTACACAGGAAGCAGCCTGGTTAGTTCAAATGAGCTGTGGTTTTGCCTTCTTCACTTTGGAGCTTTTAAACTTTGTGTAAAGTGTGGCCCTCCAACGGTTGGGGTAACAATACCTGCGTGGTAGAAGATTTGCCCAGCATGTACCATATTTCGGGTTCTATCCCCAGCACTGTAAAATAGATAAACCAATGACTAACTGAATATAGATAAAGAGCACAAATATTTAGCACAGATTGTCTGGTTTAGCATGCCCTGGGACTTTTAAAAAGTTGATTCTTACCAATATTAATAATTAAAATGTTGCCTCTAACTGTATAGCAACTAGAACTTCTATTAAAACACCATGCCATCCACTCCTTAAACATTATTTGGAACTCAATAGCCACTGCCCATTTAGACAGAACACAGACACCATCTCATCTGTGATCATTCATCCTCACCCTGAGCAGAAGTGATACCTGTGGAACCAGCCTGGCCATGACAGTGGAGCCTTTCTAAGGATTGTTTCACAATAGTTTTAATTTGCATTAAAATGTTATACATTTTAAAGATGTCTCTCAGTCATTTATATTTCATCTTTTTTTTCCTATTTGATACAGGATTTCTCTGTGCAGCTTCAGGCTATCTTGGAATTCACTCTGTAGACCAGGCTAGCCTCAAACTCAAAGATCCACTCGCCTCTGTGCCGAGTGCTGGGATTAACGACTTGTGCCACCACTGTCCGGCTTGTATATCATCTTTCAAGAACTGTTTTGTTCTATGCCCCATTTTAATTGAGTTGTTTGTTTTCTCAATGTTTATTTTTTTGAGGTATTTGTATATTCTAGATATTAATCCTTTGTCATATGCATAGCTGGTAAAATTTATTTCAAATCCTGCCTTTTCTCCCAAGTGATAGTGTTCTTCACTCTATTAAAAACAATTTAGCTTAACGAAGTGCCATTTATTGTTGGTCCTAATGCCTGCACTGTTAGGGTCCTGTTGAGAAAAGACTTCCTTCGGCCAATGGTTTTAAACATAGTGCAGGGTGTCCACCCCTTGTTCCACATGGATTTGAGTTTGCACAGGGCAAGAGATAAAGATCAGACCTCCATCTTCCACATGGTGTCATCAGTTTGGCCAACACAATTGGTTGCAGATACTCCCTTCACCTGTGTATTGTTGGACTCTGTCAAAAATTATGTGGGCTGTAGGGTGTGGATTTGCATATGGGTCATCAGTTCCCGTCCACTGATCACGGAGTCTGTGTTAGTGTTGGTGCCATGCTGTCCGTATTGCTGTCAATCCAAAGTGTAACCTGACACCTGGGACGGTGATGCCTTCAGCAGATCTGTTCTTGTTGTTGTTATTTTGGTTTTTGAGGCTTGTTTGGACATCCTGAGTCTTTTGTATTTCCATATGAAATTTAAGATTTTTTTCTTCATTTCTGTAAAGAATTGCCTTGGAATTGTGATGGAGATTTCATTGAATCTAGATTGTTTTTGGTAGGGTGGCTATTTTCACAAATTTAATCTGACAATCCATGAGCACTGAGTTCTTTTCATCTTCTGGTATCTCCTTCAAGTTATTTTTCTTTTCTTTTAGTGTCCAAAAACTATTCTTTGTACAAACACTTTTATTTTCTTGGTTACAGTTATTCCAAAATATGTCAAGGTGTTTTTGAATGGTTTTGCCCCCTTTGATTTCTTTCTAGATGTTTTGCGATTTGTTATAAAAGGACCACCAATTGTTGTGTGTTTATTTTATTTTATTTATTTAATTTTTTTGGTTTTTTAGGGTAGAGTTTCTCAGGGCAATAGCCCTAGCTATCTTATAACTAGTTCTTGTCGACCAGGTTTGCCTTGAACACAGAGATCTACCTGCCTCTGCCTCCCGAGTGCTGAGATTAAAGGCGTGCGCCATCACCACCCAGCTGTATGTTAATTTCATATCATGACACTTTGCTGAATGTATTTATTAGGTGTAGGGATTTTCTGGTAGAGTCTTCCAGTTCTTTTCTGAATATAATCATATCGTCAGAAATTGGAAATAGCTTTATTTCTCCTTATTTGTAACTACTTTATTTCTTTTACTTGTTCTATCACTTTAGTTAAAACGTTAGCATAGGCATCCTTGAATTGCTCACAATATTAGCAGAAATCTCAATTTTTCTTCAGCTAAGATGATGTTGGCTTGCTTTCTTTCTTTTTCATTGGGGTTGATTTCACTTGGTTTTCATATCAGGGTCATATGGAACTTGGAAATGTCCCCTCCATTTCTGTCTTCTAGAGTAATTTGAGAGCTGTTGCTGGTCTTCTTTGAAGGTCTGGTATAATTTTGCACCAAATCCATCTGGCCCTTTAAAATTAATTACTGTTTCTATCTAAATAGATGTCATGAGTCTATTCCAATTATTTGCTTCATCTCAATTTAACTTTAGCACAGTGTACATATCTAGAAATTGGTCAATTTGTTTTAGATTTTCCAGTTTGATGGATTATAAGTTTTTAAAGGTATTTTCTTTGATTTTCTGAGTTTCTCCAGTGTCCATTGTAATCTCTCCCTTTTATCTCGAATTTTGTTATTTTGAATCCTTTTTCAGTTAGTTTAACTAAGAATTTATCAATCTTGTTGGTCCTTTCAAATAACCAAGTCTTTGTTTCATTGGTTCTTTGTAAGTTTTTCATTGTTGTTTTATTAATTACAGCCTGATATTAACTATTTCTTCCCATGTACTTTTGAGCTGTTGGTTTTCTTGTTTAT
This sequence comes from Arvicola amphibius, assembly GCF_903992535.2. NCBI lineage: Eukaryota > Metazoa > Chordata > Mammalia > Rodentia > Cricetidae > Arvicola > Arvicola amphibius. Next base: position 136,087,119 of record NC_052053.1, read on the forward strand.
TAAGGACTTCATATGTGTCATTAAGTTATTAATATGAGATATGTTATAATATTTTATGTTGGCACATAGTGCTATACACTTTCCTTTTGAAACTTCCTTCACTGTGCCCCATAGATTGGGATATGCTGTGTTTTCGTTTTAGTTAAATCCTATGAATTTTAAATTTTCCTTTTTGATTTCTTCCTTCACCCAGTTTGGATTCAGCAGAGTGTTGCTCAACTTCGATGAGTCTGTGTCCCTTTTATCCACTTTGCTGTTGTTGAAACTCTCATTATTCCATAGTGGTTACATAGGATGCAAGACATGATTTCGATTTTTCTATATTGAGACTTGCTTTGTGTTCTAACATGTAATATATTTTGGAGAAAGTTCCCTGGGTTGTTGACAAGTATGCATATCCTTTAGTGTTAGAGTGGCATGTTCTATAGATACCTGCTTTATATATTTGTGTATTCTTGATACCTATTTGATTTATGATGTCATCTAACTACAGTGTTCCTCAACTTAGATTTAATACCAGATAACATGTCCATTGATGAGCGTTGGGCACTGAAATCACCCACTCTTACTGTGTTCGGATTGTCTGTGGTTTTTAGTATAATAGTGCTTCTTTTATGAGGCTGGGCACTCCTGCTTCAGTGCATGTGTGTTTAGGATTGTGATATCTTGTTGAGTTTTTTCCTTTAAATGAAAATTAAATTAAGAAAACCCTTTCTTAACTTTTCTTGTTGCTTTTTAATATGTTTATATCATGGAAATTGCTTCTTTCTCTTTCAGTTATGACGTAATGTTTTCCTGGGTGTAGTAGTCTGGGCTGTCATCTGTAGTCTTCTATAAGTTGTAGATCATTGGTCTAATGCCTCGTGACTTTCATCACCTCCACTCAGAAGCCAGCTGTTATTATGATGGGTTTCCATTTCACACACCCTGTTCTTTCTTTCGCAGCTCTCAATATCCTTTCTTTGTTCCCTGTATTTATTGTTTTGTCAGTTAGACAACTTAGGGAGTTTTTCTTGGTCTTGTCTTTAAGTGTTCTGTATGCATCCTGACACTTGATAAGTATCTCTTTTCTTAGGTTGGGAAAGTTTTTTTCCTATGATTTTTTTTGTAATTTTTAATTTTATTTTTTTGCCTTCACATTGATGCTCCTCTCCTTCCCATCCTCCCCTTCTTCTCCTCCTATATCTATTGTTTTCTATTCTGTCTATTTATAGCATCCTAGAATTCCTGTATGTTCCCTTGGATTCTTTGGGAGGGGATGTATTTAACATTTCCTTCGATTGGTCTAGTTCCTCTAGCTTGTCTTTGTGATAGGATACTCTCTTTTCCACTTTATTTGGTCTCTTTTAAAAAGGCCTTTTCTATTAATTTGATCAAATTCTTAAATTTTTCACATGAAGTATTATTTCATTTTGACTTTTTAAACTATTCTATCCTTTCATGAATCCTATTTCCGTGTCTTGATTTGTTTTTATTATTCAGTCCACTGTTTGTATATTTACAGTTTCCTTTTAGTAATTATTCGTTACATCTTTCAGGTTCCTGGCTATGCATGCTCTTGTTACTTTGAAGTTATAGCTTTTGTGTGCCATCTAAGTAGCGTTTCTGAGGAAACATTACTACTGAAGTACTGATTTGGGAAAAAAATGTTGCTTTGGTTATTCATGTTTGTGTTTGTGGTTATTACTAGGCATTCTAAAGCTAGGTTATAGGTAGTGTTTCTTGGCATCGAACTCTTTTCTCTCCTTTGAGTAGGTGTTTGAATCTCTGTTTGATATTACCACAGATTATCAGGTGGCAGACTAGCTGCATTGGGCTTAGGGTTTAGTCTTCGGGCAACTCAGTGTTGGTGTTTAAATGGGGCAACAGTAATCTCACCTCAGCTAAATGTGGTTTCTAAACCCAGAAGCTGACCTATAGAGTTAGAAGATTCTCACAGATAATTTTCAGGAGAGTGGAGAAAGGGATTGGGCTCTTTCTCAGGCAATGGATGCTGGTGGAGATGGTCATCGGAGGCCAAGATCCCTAACCAAAGAGGAGAGACGGGAGGGGTTACAAACCAGGGTGTCAGACCTGTGGTCCACAGACGGGCAGCAGGAGTGTGGGTTTCTAGGAGTTGCTAGTGTGGGTTTGGTGCCCTTGAGGATGGATGGAGTTGGGGACGAGAGTCTAGGGTCCCGGCTTCAAGATGGAGGGGAGATCCCAAGAACACTTGTCAGGAATGGATGGAATTAGCAGCCTGTGTTTGGGGTCCCTACCTGAAAAGAGGAGGCTAGAAGGGAGTCAGCATAGGACACATAAGCCCTCTTCTGGTCATGATGGGTGGAGTTGCTGTCAGCACTGGATTTCACTTGGTGGGAGAGGGACTCACCCATGAAAATACAGTGACGGAGGAAAGAGCTTTCTGTATGAAGCACGGGCGGTGCTGGTGGCCTTGGCTGGAGGAAGACCATGCCTTGGGTTTGATGCTTCCAGCTGCCAATGTGGGGAAGGCACCCCCCATCCATATGCCTCTGTGCTGCCAGGGAAGGGCCGTCTAGCTCAGCATCACTGACTGTGAAGCATGTGATACTTTAGTTTTTATTAGGTGTGTGTATTTATCTGTTTGTATTGTGTGGGTGCAGTGTGGATATACGTGCACAGGACACATATGAACATTAGGGGACAACCTGTCATTGTAGCTGGATCCTTGTTTCTACCATGGGAGTTCTAAGGGCTGAATTCATATCCTAGGTTTGGTTAAAAATATGCCCTTACCTACTAAGTTATCGTGATAGCTCCATATTACTTTTCCTCCAATTAGAATTCTTTTTTTGGAATTGAAACTGGATTTGTTTTCATACAATATATTCTAATCACGGTCCGACTCCCCTCAGTTCCTCCCTACCTCTCCACCCACCCAGATTCACTTTCTTTCTTTCTATCTCTTGTTAGAAAACAGTCAAGCAATTAAAAACAAACTATACTAGGATAAAACAAACAGGAAGAAAAAGAGCCAAAGAAAGCGTGAAAAGCAGATACAAATGCATAGACACATACATTTGCTCACACAGGATTCCCACAAAGCACAAAATCAGAAACCATCATAGCAAAAAACCTGTAAGGTTTAAAAAAAAAAAAGCCCAGACAAATCATCATGAAACAAGAAACCTCTACAACTATCACTGAGTTCACCTTGTGTCGGGTCGGTCATCTACTGCTGGGCAGGGACATGCCTCAGGCTTTGTCCTCAGTGACTCGCCTTTGGCCCTTGAAGAAAACGGAACTTTCCTTTTCAAGCAGTTGTCAATTGGAGAAGGCCTCTTGCTGTAGGAATTCCTACAACCAGTAGTCTTTAAGTTACCTGCCCACTTGTGCGTGGCCTCTTATACTATTTATGCCCACATAAAGCACATGTCTGGCCTCTTTTTGGGCTGTGGGATTCCATTGCTGTTCTCCATTTCGGCAGAGGATTGTGGTTTGTGAGTCTACCCCTAAATAAATAACCCTCTATTGTACTCAATTCTGAGCTAGTGTGGAATTTCTTTTAAGTGTCCTTCTTCAGTCTCTGGGTTAGGAATGGAGGCTGGGTGTGTAAACCTGTCCTTTCAGCTCTAGGGCTAGCCCCATCTGTGCTAGCTCCATCTGGTGCAGACCCCATGCAGCCCCCGTGCATGCTGCCACAATCTCTGTGAGGTCACGTGTGCACCAGCCCTGTGGTGTCTAGAAAGCTGTGATCTCCTGGTGTTCTCCATCCCCTTTGGCTGTTCCACTCATTCTGCCTCCTCTTCCTCAGTTTCCTGAGCCCTGAAGGGAGGGATGGAGATATCCTTTTGGGGGCTGAATGTTCTCAAATAATGTAATAAAAAATGGAGTATATACCTAAACAGAGAACTCTCAACAAATGAATCTAAAATGGCTGAAAGACATTTAAGGAAATGTTCAACATCCTTAGTTTTCAGAGAAATGCAAATCAAAACAACTCTGAGGTTCCATCTTACACCTGTAAGAATGGCCAAGACCAAAAACACTGATGACAACTTGTGCTGGAGAGGTTGTGGGAAAAGGGAACACTTCTGCATTTCTGCATTGCTGGTGGGAATGCAAGCTGGTACAGATCCTTTGGATGTTAGTATGGCAATTTCTCAGAAACTTAGGAAGCAACCTTCCTGAAGACCCAGCAATACCACTTTTGGGTATATATCCAAAGGATGCTCAATCATGCCACAAGGTCGTGTGCTCAACTATGTTCATAGCAGCATTGTTTGTCATAGCCAGAACCTGAAAACTACCTAAATGCCCCTCAATTGAAGAATGGATAAGAAAAATGGACATTTACACAATGGAGTGCTACACAGCAGAAAAAAATAGTGACGTCTTGAAATTTGCAGGCAAATAGATGGGTCTAGAAAAACATCATTTTGAGTGAGATAACCCAGACCCAGAAAGACAGTTATCATATGTACTCATTCATAAGTGGTTTTTTAATATAAAGCAAAGAAAACCTGCCTACAAACCACAATCCCAGAGAACCTAGACAACAATGAGGATTCTAAGAAAGACATACATAGTTCTAATCTACATGGGAAGTAGAAAAAACAAGATCTTCTGAATAAATTAGGAGCATGAGGACCCTGGGGGGTTTGGAGGTGAGGGGAGAGGAAAAGAGGGAAGCAGAGAAAAATATATAGCTCAATAAAATCAATGATAAACAAGTAGCCTTCAGAGACTTTGTTCAGAACCTGGGATAAATATTTTCCCCTGGGATCTAGCCAAGTCATTTTTTGTCCTTGAAAATGAGATAAAGGCTGAGGATGTAGCTTAGTTGGTAGAACATTTGCTGAGCATGACAAGGGGATTCAATACACAACGATCAAAATTAACACTGATATTAATAAAGTCACATCACTAAAGCTAGGCATTGTGATAAACACCTCTCAACCCAGTACGTGGGAGGTTGAAGCAGTTGATTTATGATTTCCAGGTCAGCCCAACACCCATAGCAAGACTGTGTCTCAAAATAAATAAGCAAAACTGAGAAGGAAAGCAAGACAGAGGACTCTATGTTCCCTCAGCACTGCTGAATGAGCATTTCCCCTTTTCTACCAGTAACACTGATCTTCACAATTAGTAATACACTGGTCTCTTATACTTTTATCCCCTCCTTCAGAAAAAAATTCTATCGTTTTAAGACCCACTCATGATTGGCTTAAGCCTATTTGAGCAATACTCAGTCTCTTGAATTTTCTCCAGAGGTAACGTTTGGGTGCCTTAGGAAGGATGGACACCAAAAGGGTCCTTGAATCCTCATTCCGTTCTCTAAACACTCAGGTTTCCATGGCAACCTGATTCCTAATGCAGTCTGATTGTTCCTGGCCTTCTGACTTTGAAACTGTGCTACCTGGTGACTGACCCCTGATTTCTGACTTCTCTACAACCTGGAACTCTCGTCACTGGACCTCAGCAACCTCAACTCAACTCATATTAGGGTCTCCAGGGCTGCTGTCATAGACTCCATACGGACTAAGTTGTAGTCAGTTGATTCTGTAGGCTTTCTAGCAGTATAGCCTTAGTTGGTCCTGGGTGTTTGCGACTACCATTCCCACCAGACAGGAAGCACCTCTTAGGCATGCATCAGTATGATCATTGGCTGACCTTTGACCTCACTCTAGAGTTTTCTCATCAAGTGGTACCCGAATCTCAGTATAAACTCAATGTAAAGGTGTCAAACATGAGTGCAGAGTCTTTTCCCTTGAACCACTTTGCTAACCTCCCTGGATCTGTCTGGCATGTGCTAACAGTCCCTTCCAGATCTCGCTAACTGGCTAATACAGCCACCAGAGTATCTAACTATGCTGCGGGAGGTCTTGTAAGATGTGGAAATACAGGTGAGGCATGTTTCATCGCTAAGTTGATCCTGCAATGCCATTTGGAGCCATAGCGTCTTGGGAGTGTGTTTGTAAATGGATTGGTGAACAAACTTTTGGGGATAGAGCCTTGATATCCCTAAAACTCTTCCAAAACTTATACAGCGAATCCAAAACCCATGATAGGGATTAATAAGCATTTAGAAAATAATTAATAGTAAATGAAATTAGAAAAATGGGTTCCTCATCTAATAGGGCAAGTGGCCTTCTAAGCCACTTAGACCCTAAGAACAAGGGAAAGCTGTGTGAGAATAGAAAGCCATCTGCAGGCCAAAGCTAACTGTGTCCAATGCACTTGTGCTGTGCAAATTACCCTGCTTGTGCCATGTTGTCACAGCTGAGTCACTGAGGGAAAGAAAACTACTCATAAATCTAGACGCCAGTGATCGGGTGATCTCTGCAAACCTTGCTCATTTTTACCACCTAATTATAAACTGTACATAACACAGACATTCAAGCAGTTCTACATAAGCATCCTGCATAGTTACGTATGAATAAATGAACATGTGAGAAATACCATGGATTCCTAAAAGAGGATGTGTTTGGAGATAAGCAAAACTTTGGATATAAGTCATAAAATCTCAAGAATCTATTGACCAGGCTTTGAGAACAATAACTATATCTTTACTACTAAAATCCCCAAATAACAACTCATATTGGATATTAGACAGATGTTAGCCACATAAAATCACACCGTCACCACCACTGTTTCCTGCACTACTACTAATTGTACAGGCACAGACTGTTTATCAACACAAAATACTTCCAGAAAGCAGAAGGTGTGCGAACATGCAGGTGGATGTCACACACAAAAAAAGTATCTGTGGTAACCAAAGCCTTTTAGTCTTGTGACTAATCCAACCTTGTCCTCAGTTGAAATAACAGATAAAATTACCTTTTCTCCTTTACGCCCCACTTTTTTTTTTTCTTTCATGACAGGGTTTTTCTATGTATCTCTGCCTGTCCTGGAACACGCTCTGTTGACCAGCCTGGCCTTGAACTCACAGAGATTGCCTGCTTCTGCCTCCCTAGTGCTGGTATGTGCTGCCATCACCACCCAGCAACAGCTAATACTTCTAACCCGATGGAGTATTTCACATTTTTAGAAGGAAATTTCCAGCTGCCTTAAGAATGTGTAGAAATGAGTCATGCCTGACTGTTCCAAATTGACCAGTCAAGGTGCTTAGAATCTACGTGGTTATTCAGTCCAGTCTGGCTACTGTGGATTCAGTGATAAATCTTTAACTTCTCAGGTCAAGCTCTCATTCATTTAGACTCTACTATGATCGCAGTGGGTGTGTAGTGATGTGAACGCTGATTCTATGCTATATGACGCCAACCAACAGTGGTTCATGAAGCGTTTCCCGGGGCTCAGTTGTGCCTGGTGCTGTATGGGTGCAGCAGTGGCTGGGATCAAAGCAGCTTCCCTTTGCTTCTCACCTCCTTATTCAGCCTTGGAGCAACCATACACACATGATATTCTAGATTATTTTTTTTTTGTTTGTGTGAAGATGTGCCATGTGGTTACCAGAAACCTAGATCAGAGCCTCTGGAAAAACAGTTCATGCTGTTAACCTCTGATGATTTTCAAGATGGTTTCGTGGATAAGCAAATTGGGGCACAGAGAATTTAATCATTGGCTCAGTGTAACCCAGGTTTAATAATAAAGCTATGAGGTCTCCCCTAGCAGATTGGCTTGAAATTTTTATCTCCTCACAGCCACCCTGTCTACACGGACCTTATTTTCTGTGTGTCTATCTGTGTTTGCATGATTATATAATTCTCATGCTTTTTTATTTCTATTGACAACTTGGGGTCACAGTTGTTTGGATAAGGGCCAGAACCTCAAGCATGCATTGAGCACCCGTGTGCCCAGGACTCCTAGACAACAATGTGATTGTGTTATTGGTTCTATTGTTGACAGCTTGCCATGATTTGAGTTAATCATGATTGCATGAGAAATGAATAGACACGTGATATGACTCATGAAACCAGTTAGGGCTTTGCAAGAATGCCTTGTTTTTTATCAATTTCATTTTCCCATGTTACTTGCCTTAGATTTATTCTCAACTTTTTAAAACCAAATCTTATTTTGAGCAGGAAACCCTCTCTGGCCCATTTGCAAAGGCTTGATATTTACATCCACAAACATTTAATCTCATTTATTAACACTTCACATGGTTTACACACTCTGAAATCTGATATCAGAGCTGCCTGTCATTTGATACCAACATTTCAATATTTGAAATACTTGATACGTAAGATGTGGGACACACGTTATAATTAAAACCACTACTACTGTATATTTAATATTCTTAATACATGCACTCTTAGTGTGTGCATGGAAAAGAACCAGCGGCATTTCCTACAGGCGCCAGTGCCCTGGTGCACAGGAGGTGCTGTGGCTCACAAGCAGTGTGCACGGGAACCAACCTCAGAAAGGCACCTGTCCAAGAAGGAAGCGTCTCTGTAAATCAAATCCCTCTAAGTGGGAGGTCCAGGAGTCCCTTCTGTGCTGGGGGCTGAGCCACCGTTGCTCCTTCCTCTTCACTGCCTGCTACTGCTACCTGCCTGAACCTTGACTTTGGCTCCCGACAAACCTGCAGTCAGAATGGCGTGTTCTCTCTCCAGCACTTGCAAATCCGATTTTTATGTCTAACTAAGTGCTCTTGGTTTTCGCTCTACCTACTGCTGGGGCCTGGTTTCTAGCAGGCCTGTACCTAAGCCAGATCCGGCCTATGTAATGCTGTTTGTAATGAGAAATCTAAACAGGGAATGGCAGTGAGGCATGGCAGGAATGTGTTTCCATTGGAGAAGTCAGCGCAGAGAAAAAGTCTATGCAAAGCCGTGTCCAGCAGGTCTTTTCAGCCGGCCAGGCCTGCAGACTAAAGCTGTTGCACATAGCCTTTAGTCTACAGGCCCTTCCTCGCGGGTTTGCTTTCTCTTCCCCTCCTCCCACCCCACGCTCTTCTCACCCTTCTCTTTTCTCTTTTCCTTTTCTCTCCTTCTTTGGGCCCGGCTGACTGTTTGCTCAGGTGGACAGTGACACCATTTGGAATGAGCTTCACTCGTCCGGTGCTGCACGCATGGCTGTTGGCTGTGTCATTGAGCTGGCTTCCAAAGTGGCCTCAGGAGAGCTGAAGGTGAGGTCTGGGTTGCATTAAGTGTGGGAAATCCAGAGAAGACACTGAAACAGAGATGTTGTTGTTTGGGGGATGTGGAGGGTGTAGTGTGTTAACAAAGGGAAGAGATGGAGGGAGGAGGGCAAGGAGGTGGTCACTAGGTGTGAGCAGAACTCCTCTGTAAGGAGTTCCTGCTTGAAGAGTTTTACTCCTCTCTGGAATGTTCTGTAGTCAGAGCACAACAGTGTATTTGTAAGACCATAGTCACGGTGAACAAAATTGTGGTCCATATTAAAAATACGATGTGGGGCGTGTGTGTCTGTGTGAGTGCGTGGTGTTTGTGTGGTGTGTGTGTGTGTGTGTGTGTGTGTGTGTGTGAGAGAGAGAGAGAGAGAGAGAGAGAGAGAGAGAGAGAGATCTGTGATGCTCTCCCAACATTCTCTTTTGAAGTGACTTAGGAACTACAGTTCCTGAGTAGTGTGTATAAGTTCAGAATACCACCCAGAGAGAGAGAGAGAGAGGAGGGGGAGAAAGTCAACACAGACGGAAGGATTGGGAGGAAATTGTTGGTTGGATGGGTAATGAACCGAAGTATGTTTTTCCATGAAAGAACTTCAAACATGAGCTATGCTTTATTGTTCTTCTCTTTCTATGGCCTCTTCCTTATGTTCCATATGAAAAGAACAATGTCCAAACTCCAACGTCTCCAGTCTAAACAATTTATAAAAACCAGAGACCTGACAGACATTGACATTTTATTTGGTATTTTAACAGTGCTATTTAAAGGTATGCCATGTGTGTCTTGAATGTAGCTACCCCAATAAACCTGGTTGGTGCTAACACAGGTTTAATGCACTAGTTCACACACTTCATAACGTGATCTGGGACGGTGATTGGTCTGGTATTTTTAGCAGTTGTGAGGCTTGAGGGAAATTACCCCGACCAGCAATATATGTACTGGGAGTTTTGTGAATCTAAGATAAAGTTCAAATAGAATGGCTATTCTTAGGGTTAAATGAAATTTTTATTCAAATTATACCTGAATCTGGTGATTGAAAATGTAGGGTGGTACTGAAAACTGTGGTGTCATCTTTCCCAGAAGTCAGAATTTATAGAAATAAGCTCTGGATGTGGTAGGTTCTAGGGTTTTGTTGTTTTTAAAGAAATGCCTGTGTGTGTTTGACAAGATTGAGCCTGGGGACACTAACTGCTTGTTGGAGACTAATGGACCATTAATGAAAGCAATGGTTAATTTTCAGGCCTTATCTTTGCAAATGATAAATCAAAAGGTCAGAGGGATTCTGCTTTCTGGGCAGGCTTTGCTGTCCCCCGTAGTGCCTTCGGGATAATGACTCTTATTTGATGACGTCATAAATTATGATAAGTGGACATCTCTAAAGGATATTTGAGAATCTTGTTTTCAAAAGGACTCACGTGGCAAGCAATAATAACCTGACTACATATTCCAGTTTTTACGGTTGCTTTGTTGCCATACCCACTCGTGATGTCAAAAGAAATTTCTGCTTCAGCATTCAGAATTCCTAATTGTTTTTAGCTTCAGACTATTTCATTGATAATCTAGAAGCCTTCTTAGCTTGAATGTAGACAGTCAAGAAAATCATGACTGTCCTTTCTCGGGCTCTACAGAATTCACAAATTTATGAATGAAGAGAATGAAACAGAAACTTAATTCCATTTTAAGCAGGTAGTCATTTCAGATGATCAGTTACAAATAAGCTGTGGACACAGAGTCCTGCGGCATGCTGGCCACCAGCTGTACTAACATGGGCTATTTATGTTAAGAGCAAGAATTCCTGCAGATGCTTTTTCTCCTCTTTGCTAAACAGTCAGCAGGCGTGGTTGGTAGAGAAAAAGGCTCTGCTATCCCAGTACCCTGTGGAGCATTGTGTGGCTTCTCTGGGCGTCTTTCCTGACTGATCACCAAGCAGGGCTGAAGAAGTTGAAAGTTGTCCACAATGCAGACACTGACCCTGAGCATTTGTAAATGAGAAAAGCAGAGTTCAGTCTCAAGTATGGACTGTCAGCATAGAAAATAAGCAAATATCACAAACCTAAGTTCGCCTGGCTTTGGCGAACGTTTCAGATTTTGGAGTTAACTCTTCTTTCTGAGGGTCAAGAAAGAAAATCCAAGATAGACAGTACCATAATAGGAACTGATTCCATGTTGACACTACAAATGAGCCCCTGGCAGTTACTGATTTGGGGACAGGAAAATTACATTGGAAACACAGAAACCAAAAATGATTTGTAGCCGCAGTGAGAATTCCAAAAACTAAGCTAGAGACACCCTTGTGAACCCCTGGTAAACCAGATGGTCGTTCCATTTCACTTGTCTCTGTGCGCCATTTTCCAGCCTGGTGGACCTGCTGGCTAAGGGCTTTGTTGCCCATGACTTCTGGGTCCACTACATTCTGATCCAAGAAGGAAATGGGGAGGCATATTTTAGGACACTGGTAAACAATACCTTGGTAATAAATACCAAAAAATTAAAAACCCCACTTTTTGTAATTTTCTGTCTATGTTCAGTTCTTACATGTTTTGCCCATTTTCCTAGAAAGTCTAAACTTTAATAAAATACCACTGGTGTAGCATAATATTACATCTTTTAAGAGAGTGCTACTTTATCTTGGAAAATACATAAAAGAATTAAGAGCTTTCTTGAAAAATAGTGGGGCTGGATATGTCAGGAGCTCAGAGATGAGCTGGAGGGAGATCATGGGGATCACAAAGGATGGAAAGCTGATTTGAACACACTCTAGAAGAGAAACAACCCAGTCAGATAACCTGGATCCACCCAGGAGCTGCGCCTCACCTTGCCTGTCCTGTCTTCCCTTTTTGCCTGGATTGGCGCTGGAGAAACTAATAAAGCAGAAGAATTACAAGAATGAATCCAGCAAACGGGAAAGGCTTCAAAGTGACATTTAAATATAACACGTGTAGCAAACTATAGCTGTAAATTGGTATATTTTTAGAACAGAATGGAAATAATCAGCAGAGTGGAATGGAAATTATGAGACATTTCAGGCTTTCTCGGTTTTTAACAACATATATGCATAATTCCTCACATAGGTTTCTGGTACCAAGGGACAGACACTCTGAAAATGTTGGAATTTTTGGTGTACCAGAAGAGTAATTATCTCAAAATGAAATTCTGTAGGGCATTATAGAAAGTACACATGGAATATAGAAATATCTCTAAGTGGTAATACTTGTTCAGCTCATTAAACAAATATGCAGTAAGAATCTCTTACGAATTCCTGTAGCAATCTACTTTGATGACACTTTGATCTGCCTGCACAATTTATTCAGAAATGACAACAAAAAGTCAAGCTATCTGACTGCGTGCGTGGCAGATGATGTCTCTGATGTTTGAGTGCATATTTTGCAATGTGACGTTGCTATGACAACCCTTCTTTGAGTAACTAGTAAAGTTGGTTTGCTTGGCATGCAACCCCCCCCCCCATGCTCAGTGAGCACTCTTGAAGTAAATTCCCCTGGTAGGATACTACCTAAAGAATTCAACCAACCCTTTAAGATCCTGTATTCAGCTAATAAAGTTTATAAACTTCACGACCCTCTATTTTCTTCCAGCTGTCACATAGGAGCTGTCCTGTAGCACAAGTAGATGGCCTGTGTCCTCATTTTATGGTTAGAATTATTTGATGTGTGTGAAAAGACAAGATGGGGCTAGAGAAATTGCTCAATCAAGACCAACAACTGCTCTTTAAGGAGGTCTGGATTTGGTTCCCAGCTCTATCTTTCTTTTCATAGTTTATATATTTTTTTTATTTAAAAATTCCCATCTCCTCCCCTCCTCCTCCCCCTTCCCTCCCTTCCCTTCCACCCATACCCCCTTTCTCCCTCTCCAGGCCAAGGAGCCATCAGGGTTCCCTAGTCTGTGTTAAGTCCAAGGTCCTCCCAACTCCCCCCAGGTCCAGGAAGGTGAGCAACCAAGCTGACAAGGCTCCCACAGAGCCCGTCCATGCAGAAGAATCAAAGCCCAGCACCATTGTCCTTGGCTTCTCTGTCAGCCTCCACCATTGACCTCATTCAGAGAGTCCCGTTTGGTCGCATGTTCCATCAGTCCCATTCCAACTGGAGTTGGTGATCTCCCGTTAGTTCTGTCCCACCATCTCCATGGGTGAACGTACCCCTCACGGTCTTGAGTTTCTTTCTCATGTTCTCCCTCCTTCTGCTCCTCATCAGGACCTTGGGAGCTCAGTCCGGTGCTCCAATGTGGGGCTCAGTCATTTTCTTCATCCATCGCCAGGTGGAGGTTCTATGGTGATATGCAAGAAATTCATCAGTATGGCTATAGGATTCCAGCTCTATCTTAAGTAGCATCTTAAGCACCCGTTACTTTAGTTCCAGGAGATCTGAGGTCTTCTTTGTACCCCTGAGGATATCAGATATGCATATGATGCACATGCAAACATACAGGTAAAACATTAATACACATAAATTAAAAATAAAGAAATCCTTTTTTGAAAGACAAATGAAGTACTTCCAAATTCAAAAGGCAGGAGAATAACAAGCTATCCATGGATCAGTACATTCGTCAGACTCGAGACAGTGTGCTGGCCAAACAAATATGTGCTCACAACCACCTCATCCCTATCTTTTTGAACCAGGCATAGAAATCTACTGCCTTTTGAGAAATTACCTACTTATTTATTCTGATAGTTTTGAACATTTTAGTCTTTAAAAAAACATAGAATAGTATTGATGTTTTCTCTTCTAGTGTTCTTTAATTTAAAAATCATGTCATGAAGATGTATGCATCTTTATTGGAGTAATAAAGTATTCCTTTGTACATCAAAAATAGTTCATTGTTCTGTTGGGTGTTTTTGTTATTGCCAGCATTTGCTCTTTGAACAATACTTCAACATACTCCTTTTTTTTAACTATGCATTACAAGAATGTCCAGTTTCTAGGCTAACCACATAATAAATCTTAGTAATAATGCCAAATGGAATTCCAAAGTAATTCTCCTAAAATAAGATCAGTATAAAAGTTTTCTTCCAAAGTCATTTATTGGAAAACTAGGAGGCAATAAAGAAGCTTCATGTGATTCAGTTGATGGACAACTGCATGACAGGCATGCAGCAGGCTACATGCATGACAGACATGCAGCAGGCTACATGCATGACAGGCTATGGTGCTGTGTCAACCCAGGGCTGTGTTCAAGCTCAGGAAAGACCTACAGAAGCCCTAAACCCTTGGTTCAAGCTGACTTTGAGACTCTCCTCAAACTGGCAGTGAAAGACAAGGTTAGGTGCCCAAATAGGTACTGAGTGTGTACACTGACACACTTGCATACATGTGGTGACCCCACAAAGGCTGAAGCAATACCTGGGCACTAATCTAACAAAACAGAAGACAGTACTACACAAAGAATAGAGAGCAAACTTTATAGAAGTAGTTCAGAAAACCACCAAACAAAACAATTATCAACTGTACTAAGCCCCGCTCCCAGAGAGGTGGGGCTCTAATGTTCAGGGATAACATAGAAAACATCTTTAAATGGTACATGCTATGTACTGCTTTAAAAGCTTACTTTTCTTTTTTATTCGTTTTTCTTTTTATTTATTCTTCTCTCATGCAATGCATCCCACCTGCAGCCTCCTCTCCCTCCACTTCTACCTCCCTCCCCCAACCTCCTTTTTCCCAGATATGCTGCTCCTCCACTTCCCTTCCAGAAAAGAGCTGGGATGTGTGACATCAATCACTCCATTGACTGAACTGAGGGTTGATTCAGTTAATCTGGCTGACTAGGTGGGTGTTTCCTGCCTGCCTCACCTGTAAGCCCTACAGCTCGGATAGGAAGGTCTCATGGCAGTCAGGAGCCAAGGAATTCAACAAAGTCACACCATACACCACACAACAAGCCTCACAAAAAGATTTATTGGGAGAACAAAAGGGTAGCTGCCTCTGCTGTAGCAAGAAACAGAAGAGAACTGAACAGGATACAGGGTTTATGTAGTCTTTCTTGTGGAGGGGCAGAATTTTCCAGGGTGAAGCTTTCGAGGGTAGAGATGGGTGAGACTTCATGTCACCATCTATTGCAAAAAGAAGCCCCTGTGGTGACAGTTGAAAGATGCATTTACCTATGGGTATAGGGATAAGTATTTCAGGAGAAGAATAATGCTATGCCAATTAAACAGAATAAAAGATTTGGATTCTTCTTCAGCTCGTGTGATCTGCTCAGCCATGGGGTTTTGGCCCAGTTAATATTATCAGGCATGAGTCCTCCACATGGTGCAGGCTTTCAGTGCCACCAGAAATGGTTTGCTTACACCTGTAACATTCATGCCAGCATTGAAACAGTGGGCATATGTGTCGGACCACTTGGCATTATAGCTCACAAGATTTGGAAGCTTGTGATAAGACCTTTGGGGAGCATGCATAGAAACTTGTAGCACTATCAAAATTAGCCAGTAGGGATGAACTCCCAAGTAAATATCAGTTTGATTTCTCTATAAGAGTGACTACAAATATGCTTAACTATACATAGCCAGTCATCCCAACTCAACGTAGACTCCTAGCCAGTCATCCCAACTCAAGGTAGATTCCTAGCCAATCATCCCAACTAAAGGTGGACTCATAGCCAGTCATCCCCACTCAAGGTAGACTCATAGCCAGTCATACCAAATCAAGATAGACTCCTCAGATGGAAGCCATTTAGTAATGCATTACATTTTTCTTAAATAAAAGAGTTTTTGTTTTTGTTGACTTGGTTTTTTTCGGTCATAGTATGATATAGAATTATATCCAGTACGTATAATGGTTTGGTTTTGTCAACTTGACACAAACTAGACTCACTTTCATAGTGGGAACCTCAATTAAAGAATTACTCTCATTACATTTGCCTGTGGCAGTGTCTATGGAACATTTCTTGGTTGACAGTTGACGTGAAGAGCCCGGAGCACTATGGGTGATGCTGCCCCTGGGCTGTGGGCCTGGGTTGTGTATGAAAGCAAGCAGAGCAAGCTGTGGGAGCCAGATAGTAAGTTCCTCCATGGCTTCTGACTCAATTCCTTCCTCTAGGTTTCTGCCTTGACTTCCTGCCCAGACTTCCCTCACAGATGGATATGACCAGACATGTAAGCAAAGTAAACCCTTTCCTCCCAAGCAGCAGAAATCAAACCAAGACATTACTTCTTTAAGAAAAGTGCTTGTATCTAGCTATACCACAAGTTGTAAAATACCTAAATATTCCCTTCAGATTCCCTCAAGATCAAGACAAATGTGCATCTGAGTTTTCTCATCATAAGATGTTTTTCTTTTTTGTGATATAGAACTTCACTTATGTGTCAACTACAGTAATAATGTAGTTATAAGTATATAAAAACTAACTTCTAATATTTTTGCTCTGACTTCTCTTTATTAGCACAGTGTTATAGTAATGCAAACCCATGAAGTTGCATTCATTAGGAGCTTAATAACATTTATTGCTAAATGTCATACTGGGTGAATATTACTCCTTATATTGATTCATTTTTGCTTGAATTTCTCATGAATAAAATCATCAGCAAGATACCTTTCCAACAGTGTTTTGGCATATGTGAGTATTTTATATGGGAAATAGCCTAGAGGATAAAACTCTGTGTCATAAGTTAAGAATCTGTGTGCTTTATGAGAAAAAAGATTTTTGAAAGAAATTAAAATTTGGACTGTAGACTGAATGCTAGCTCGCTCCTTCCTATCGTGATGCTCGCAGATTGTTTCGAAGCAGGTGTGTCTGCTTTGTTATTATCCTCTTCTTTTCTCTTTTCTATTTCATGGGTTAGACCTTCACTATTTCCTGCTTACACTGAGTTCCATGTGATTGTTCCTCAACATTTGAAAAAGTTAAGTCTGTAGGTTTCAGTTTTTTCCAATAAAGACATTTTAGGACTATATATTTCTCTCTTTTAACACTCCTTTAGCCACATTTTATAAATTTCAAAGTATTAAAATACTGTCTTATTTCTCTCCTGACATCTTCTCCAGTACAGTTACTAGAATTCTGTTATTCAGTTACTTCCTAGCTGAACACTCCCAGACTGTCTTTCATAATTCACATGGAATGAATCTTTCTACGGTCAAAAAACTATTTTCTGTAATTTAAACCTTTCAAAGTTATTGCAAGTTAAAATGGTGAAATTCTCTTTACCTCCTAATGTATGTCATATTACTTGATCATATATTTCAGTTTTGCAATAATTATAGATACCCACATTGAGTTATCCATATTCCTTTAACACCTAATGCTTTTGAAATGATTAAATTTCTTATGACGGATTGTAGTTGGGAGAAAGGGGGAGAAGGAGAGAAAGGAGAGGAGAGGAAAGAGTAGGAGCAGAGAAGGGGACAGGAAGAGAAGATACGTATAAACATATAAGTAAAACAATGATTAATGTTAGCCCACATCTTTATTCTCCCCAGTGCTCTGTACCCATGCGGACAGACTCAGCTATCTGTACATCTGGTAGTGTTTCTTCTCAACCTGCAATACATCCTTCCCCATTCCTTGTCCTGTTACTGACACCAAATCACCTTTAATATATAAATAATGTGGGTTTTTTAAAAGATAAGTCTAGAAATTTCATGCTGCCAGTCATTTCACACATTAAATGTACTCATAGTTACCTACTGTTTTCTTTTTATTTGAGAAATCAGCTGTCATTTGTCATTTTTATTACTGATCTTTTAAAAAATATTTTATTGCCTTTTATCTCCAAACTGGATAACTTTACCCTTCTTTGAATACTTTCTGCTGCACTTCTGATATCCTGCACCCCCAAGGCTCCTGTTGCGTGTCCTAGGCCGACTACACGCTGTTCCGTTGGACACTGGCGCTCTGTTTACTGTCTTCAGGCCTGTGTCCTTCTCTGTGCTTCCGTTTGGATCCCTGCCCTCGATGGTTCTGCAGGTTCTGTGGGACTGGCTTTTCTCGCGTCCTGTCTGTTCTTCTTCCTTTGCAAATAGGTTCTTCCCTTTCACATCATGATGTTAAGATTCCTCCTTAGTTCCTCTCTTTTTTATAATTTTCCTTTTTTTCAGCATACCCATCTCCCCAAACTTTGTGTGTGATAATTTACAAATGCTTAGAATTTGTTTGTACCTTATTTTTACTTGCTTGTGTATCTTGCTTTTTTATTTTTATTAAAAATTTCCGCCTCCTCCCCGCCTCCCATTTACCTCCCCCTCCACTCTCCATTCCCCCTCCCTCTCCTGTCCGAAGAGCAGTAAGGGTTCCCTGCCCTGTGGGAAGTCCAAGTTCCTCCCCCCTCCATCCAGGTCTAGGAAGGTGAGCATCCAAATAGACTAGCCCCACCCCCCCAAGCCAGTATGTGTAGTAGGATCAAAATCCAGTGCCATTGTCTTTGGCTTCTCAGGAGCCCTCATTGTCCGTTGTGGTTTTTTTTTTTTTTCTGCTTGCTTCATTCCATATCTTATATTTAGTATATGCTAGGTATCACCTTTTGGAAGGCAAGTAAAGACTAGCAAGGCTGTTTATTTCTAGTTCAATTTTGAAAGTTTTGGTGTCCCACGATCTTATATGATTTTTAAACCATTTATTTATCTATTTAGTTATTTGTTGTTAACTTTGCAGATTTGAAATTTTGCCCATTGTTTTTCTACCAATCAAGCATAGATTTTTAAAAAAAACAAATCTATGCTTACTAGGTTGCTGAAATTCTTCCTATTTGAAAATTCTACATAGCAGACTCACACAGAACACATTTCAGTGATTAGGATGGAAATGGGTTTAATTTAAATTTAGATCTGTTTGATTCTTTGGTCCAAATGAAAGAGTAAGCAGCTACGTCACTAAGACAGTGTCTGCATGGCTGCTTGTAAGTGCTGACCCCGTACCTGAGACTAGGAACAGCCCCACTCACACGGGTGATCTGTGAGTAGACGCATCCTTGGGGTCTCCTCACAGCTGCCGTGTGTGCCAGGGGCTCCGACTTGTCCTGAAAGTTGTTCAGTAAGCCATTATGTCTCCGAGAACTGACAAACTTAGGAATGTTTATTAGATCTTGGTGACGGGGAAGTAGATGGCAGGTCTGCCTGATGCTCCCAGCCATCATCTAGGTGTATGGCTGGGCTCCTTCCAGAATGTCTTCCCACACATCTGTTCTTCTCATAGCGAATATTTCATTGGGGTTTTCACTGTGTGGTCCACGGTGGTTGGATGTGCGTATTCCCAGCCTCCGCAACTGACTGTTGACTTTGTTGTGGCTTAACTCATAGTATAGAAACTTTGTCTTTTATTGGAGACTATCAAAGGCCAAAACCTAAATCAGGCGTAGGTTTTCTCACTGACACCTAATTTACACTGTTAGTAAAAAGAGTTTTTTGAGTGGATTGGGAGCAGGTGTGGTGGGAACATGAAGGGAGAGGGACAGAAAAGGAGAGTACTGAGAGAGACTGAAAGGGGGTGCATTTCTAGGTCAGACCAAAGCCTGGCACTAGGGAGGAATCTGCAGAGAAGATGCTAGCTTAGACTTCTAGCACTAGCAGATAGGTAGCCTGAGCTGGCTATCTCCTGTGACCAGACTGATGCCCAGCCAAATTGTCATCAGAGAGGCTCCATCCAGCAACTGATGGAAACAGATGCAGACCCACAGCCAAACATCAGGAGGAGTTCTGGAATCCTGAAAAAGAGGAGAAAGGATTGTAGGAGCCGGAGGGGTCACAGACAGCACAAGAAAACTCAAATCATCAACTAACCTGGACTCATAGGGGCTCATGGAGACTGAACCAATAACCAGGGAGGCTTCATGGGGCTGACCTAGGCACTCTGCATATTTATTACAGTTCTGTAGCTTGGTCCTCTTGGGGGACTCCTAACAGTGGGAGAAGGGGCTGTCTCTGACTCTTTACTGGCTTTTGGGACCCTACTCCCATACTTGGTCGACTTGCCCAGCCTTAATACATGGGGAGGTGCTTAGTCTTACTGCAACTTGATATGCCATGTTTTGTGGATATACCTAGGAGACCTGCCCTTTCCTAAACAGAAATGGAGGAGGAGTGGATTAGGGGGTAGCAACAGAGAAGAGGTCTGGGAAGGGATTGGGAGAGGAGGAGGGAGCAGAAACTGCAGCTGGGATGTAAAATAAATAAATTTATTTTTAAAATGCCAAGTTCCATAAAGTCAATAAAAGCTTCTTCCCCAGTTTGATGCGTTCTCTGGAAAGAGTCAAGCTCAGCCACTGCCTAATTTTCTCTTCCTATTCTTGTTTCTGGGAGTAATAAAAACCACTGGATTTTTTTTGACAAAAAGAAAAAAGCTTCAATGAGACTTAAAAAATAATTTAGTTTGGAAAGAATTGCAACACAAACTCTAGTATCAAATTCAGCATTTATATACAAAGCTTTCCAGAGCTTTGTTTTACTTTCAGAACTCAAAATATGAAATAAGTAATATCTTATAAATATATGTTCCAAGTAATTTCTTTTGTCTGTGATAGTATTAAGTTTGATACCTACTGATTTGTTTATACTGCAAGTGTTTCAGTTTCTACAAAGGAAATGGTTTTCTATACTGAAATCTGAATTGCACATATCATACACACTCAGGGAATGTAAGTTTTTTTACACCTTTGGAATTTGAGGTGGTGGTAAATTTTACATACAAGCACAGATTCAAACACACATACACATAAACTCCATGTAAAATGAAAATTCATTTGGTGTTTTTTTTAGCAATAACCACTATTACGTATTTAATGCTCTACGATTTAAATTCTGTGGCTGAAATTTTTATTTAATTGCCTAGCTTGAACTTATTGATCAAACTTACTTGTTGGTAGCTATTCTTCCCATGAAAGGTATTCACAGACAATTAGAATTTTATGCAAGAAACAATCCATGGCCAAAATGGAAACCCTATATCCAAAAGATATATGTTTTGGTACAGAAATAAAATTACTGAAATTTCATTAAATTAATCAAAGATGTTTGTATAAACTAAATGATACCAAAATTATCAGGGGGCTGTAACTGAGAACAAATAAATCTGCTGTAGTCCACAGGAGTATAATGATAACAGGTCTGGTCTGTGACACTTGATGGCCATCATCCTTCTCACCCAGAGCAGCCTTAATTCACAGCGTGGTCATCACTATATTTTGTCTTGCTACTTTTATGGAAGGCTATATTCATCGTTCTTTATTAAAAAAAAATTTCAACTTCTGAAAAAAATAGCAAAATTATCTTGCCCTAATTCTTTTTTTTTCCCCTGAAGTCTTTCATAATGTGGTTCTATTTACATGATGAAAAATACCTGATAGTTTTTGGTTAATGTGGTCCAAGAAACAGTCATGTTTCAAAAAATCCAGCAATTGAATTGCTGGGCCATGAGTCAAATTCAACCACTGATTGATAAACTAAACAAATTGCTTTCGGTAGGTTATTATGGCCTTACCAAGTCCACATCCTGATGACTTCCTCCCTCCCAAGGCCTTCTTCATAGTGGACCCATTGTTATTATTTTCGAAAAGACTCAACTTAAATTACATGTAACATGAGCATCATCGGGTCCCTTGTCTCCTTACCAGAAGCCTGATTTTTCAGGAGTGCGTTTCATCCCTGTGCAGCCAGAGTGCTGCCAGGCTCAAGCCTGTGGGCATTAAAGCCCACAGATGCCAGGCTGCCCTGACCCTGTGTTCTAATGCTGTCATCAAGCTCCTTCCTCCTGGATCTTTCAGGGAGAAAGAAAGGCTGCCATCTGTGCTTCTGCTTCAGCATCCTCATGCAGTTAAACTGCTAATGTTGGGCTCCTATTTTCCTGGCTCCCTTGAGCTTACTCAATGAAACAAAATGTGATTCCCACATGTCCCTTATTGTTTTCTTGGCAAGTCTTCCCACCTCTCTTAACCTTCCAGATTCTGGTTTGCTTAAGACAGCCTTTCCTTGTGATACTTTTCTTCCTTCAAAGGTTTGATTCATGGCATTGGTTCTAAGCTAAACTAATCATTTTAGAAAGTCCTTCTGCAGGCTAAATTACCTGGTATTAAGTGCTATACTAAATACATTCCAAAATATTGTGCAGTCTAGTGAAGTAAAGTAGAAGAGAATCCAAAAAATCGACTATGATTTACTAATTTGAATGTAAAATTTATAAATATGTAATATTTGGATAGTGTTAGGGCATTCTTATTGGCCAGTGGGCCTCTTTCTTTTCATAAAGATTTGTATGTTAGAGAAAGCTAAACATCTATGATCTTTAACAAATGCAAATTATTTTATTACTCTAGGTAGACATTAATTTCTAAGAATTAAATTGCCATTACAATGTAATCAACATAGAGCCATATTTCATAGCAGAAATGAGCATAGCTAAGCAGAAGGAGCTCAGGACGGATCCAGCACCACGGTGGGTACAGAGCAAGGGTTTTGATGGGGGTGATAGAAGACATGTTATGTAAATAATGAGCAGTACCATTTTCATAAAAGTCAATGTTAGAAAGTTAGGATACTTAGCAACTCCTCAGCCACATGGCTATGCCTGAGTTACTCCTGGAAAGTAGACTCTGATTTACTTGCTATTTATTCTTATACTACGGATGTGGAAAGGAATGAGAGGGGACAGAAGAGGGGACAACTTGTCTGTCTATCCCTGAGTATATCTCTGATGGTGTAACTCCCCAAGTGCAGTATTGGAGACTGGCAGGAGGAGGGACAGTTTCCTTCAATATTCATGGCCAAATACCTTACCATGCAGTGGTAGCAACAAGTGAAACTTAATTTCCACTGGAGGGTTTTTCAGCTTAAGTAAAAGAGTCAAATCCCATGTTGCTCTCTTTAGTTATCATATGGGTAATTGAATCAAATCTTATGCCACTATCTTAGTACCACAAACGCAATTTTGGATACAAACACAGATAAAGGAATTCAAATTTCCTATCATAGGTTTTCCCCAAGAATTGTGATTGATATTTTTGGCCTTATTCAAGTACTTAATGTTTGTAATGCGATGTGATTTTCGGTGTTATTTACCAACCACCCCTTAAATGAAAGATTAAAAGACCCCAATAAGACCTAACAGATTATAGTTTAATTTTTAAATACATATTTTATTTTACATGTATGTGTATTTTGCTCACATGTATGTATGATTATCAAGTGCATGTCTGGTGCCCATGGAGGCCAGAAGAGGGCATCAGGTCCCTTGGAACTAGGGTCACCAGTGGTTATATGTCAAAACTGAACCCTAGTCCCTGGACTTCTACAAATGCTGCTAACTACTCAGCCATTTCTCCAGCCCTACACTATTTGCTTAAAAAACAAACTTTAGAATCTGGAGATGGCTCAATGGTTAAGAGGACTTGTGGCTCTTACAGGACACCTAGGGTTTGTTCCCAGCGTTCACATAGCAGGTTACAACTGTCTGTAACCAGTTGCCTAGAATTTGATTCCATCTTCTGGCCTCTGTAGGAACCAGGTATGCATGTGGTACATATCCATACATGCAGGCAAAACACTCGCACACGTAAAATAAAAATAAATATTTTTATAGCTTGAGTATTATAGAAGCACTTTAAAATAGTTCTAGCCTTCCTTCGTTCCTTCCCCACCTCTCTCTCTCTCTCTCTCTCTCTCTCTCTCTCTCTCTCTCCCTCTCTCTCTCTCTCTCTCTCTCTCTCTCTCTCACACACACACACACACACAGACACACACACAGAGAGAGAGAGAGTTCTTCATCATCAGATAAAAAATTTGTACATACGACAAACTCTTTGAGAATTTGGAAAGGATACTTATGATCAAGTTAATATGAGGGAAGAAAAGACTGACGGTCACGGCATATAGTATTATACAAAGAAGGAATGGCTGCTTTCCAGCCACTTCTTTTTGTTTATTTGTTTACTTAATCATAATCAGATGGCTTATTCATAGACATATTAGATAAATATAGTTATAACTGAAGATGAGAGTGGGTTTGAATATCCCAAACTAGTTCTCTTGAAAGAAATAAAACCCACCCACAACCTCTATAAAGGTAAAGAATGAGTTGCAAAGTCATTTGTTTCAATGCATATCTCTGGCGTGGCTGGGATTGTGGCTTCCAGTGATCTATTACAGCCGCATCAAGCATAGCTTATGAACTTCCAGTTCAGCCAACGCATTAGAGGTAGGAATTCAACCATCACATCGATGGTACTTGGAAAGAAGTGCTGCAAAGTTTTTCCAGGCTGTGCTTGGTTTGGATAGACACTCTTCCACTGAGCACTGGTGCTTCAGACATTTAGAAATACTTCAGTAATACTCCTTAATATCAGGAGATAATGACCAAGCTCTAAATTAGCAATATATTGAAATAGTACTTCTGCAAAACAAATCTGAATCCACTGTTCTGAAATCTCAGTCAACATTTGGATGGTTTGTGGTTAATGCTACGCAGAAAGCACATTGCAATGTGCTCAAAATAAAGCTATGTCTAAAATAATTGATCAGAAAATCTAAAATTTGATTAGGGACTTACAGAAAAAGATGTGCGGCCATCATGCCCTGATGTCCTTTTGTGAAGGCAACGTTGACTTTCTGGTCTTCCTTTCGCTTTGACTTTAATCTAGAGAAGAGAAAAGAAATGGCTGGCCTATGAGACATGTCAGAATTATAGGTTCATGCCTCAGATTTTCTTAAAATGTGCATACATAATAACATGCACTTTTCCATCGGAGACTGCATTAGCTGAATGTAAGACAGAGTGTGTTCCTTCAAGGTCACTCTCGTCTGGGGTCACAAGCCCTTATTTTCCATGATTTTGAACCCTGCATTTCTCATCTCAGCACGTGTTGGAATTGTGGGTGATATTTTGTTATTCGTGGACGACCTAGTGGTCCACATGGTTATCAGGTAAATGAAAATATGCATTCCTGCCGTTTGTGGAACGATAGTTATAAGCAGGTCAAAGAAAATAGCTGGGTTATTTTGTACCTTCTGAATTTTCTGTGCCTGCTGTTGCCATAGCAATGGACTTAGCTTTGTGTGAAGAAGCAACTGTTTAAAGTGGTTCCAGTAATTTCTTTACTGCTTTCTCTTTATTTGCCTTGAAAAAAATTTCACTCTGCCTGTGAAGAACACAAAAATAAATTTGACATTTCGATAAATTTGTCCAGAAAAATATAGATTTCATCAATTGTAAAAATAGAGTAGTCTAAAGTGATTAGAATTCTTTTCCTCAAATCAAGTTTTATATATAGGCAATATTATAAATGTCATCTGGCCATATAGGAGAGTCAATTATATTTCTTCAAATGATGGCACCAAACATATATCAATTCTCTCCTTTAACTGAGAAGGGCCCTTTGCACTAATTGAAGCTCCAGACGCAAAGCCGGAGTAAACTCGCGACGTAAGATATAAACTCTCACTGTTGATGGTGATAAAATATTCTAAAAGCTCTCTGGTTAGTCACATTCTAAGCTGCAGAGACTTTGAAACTGTAACAGAGGAAAATTGGATTATTCAAATGAAAATGTTAGCACCATAAAGTTGCCCCCGGTGCATAGAAAAGTATGAATTTGCTCAGATTAATGCTTTGGTCTTTACAACTTGGAATAAAATGTAAATTAAAGAGCAGTTTCATAGAGTAAAATGATAAATCAAAATTTTATGGAGTAAACATTTCTACTTTTTTACCTTAGCCATCTAAATACAGATTAAAAGGGTAGGGTTGGCTAGAAGTAGTACATGTGCTCCAAAATTTGAATAACTGGTTATTTTTTACAAAACTAAAATCATTATCTCTTACCATGGCCATAGTAGTAAAAAAGGACAAATGTATGCATTTTTTGTGTGCACTGTATGTTCATCTCCTTCTCTTTTTCCTAACTTCCTTCCTCTTTCTGTCCCTCGTCCACCTCTCTATCTCTCCTTCTCTTTCATTCTTCCTTCATACGTGGATAGGATTTTGCTATGTAGCCCAGGCCAACCTCAAACTTCCAGACCTTCAGAGCTGCCCAGAAATGCTGAGAATGCTGGTAGTTTCCCAAAATGGCTCTAGTCTTTCTAATAGCTATGCTTTGTGACTAGTATATTGTTGTTTCAAAACAGTGAAGTATTAAAGACTACTAGAAAAATATTAATGGAATCGTATGAATCTAAAATCTGGGGAAATCCTGTTTTACAGTATGACATACAACAAATCTTTGTTTGTCAGACATAGAGGGATATAGACAAATAGTAAATTAATTACTTGTCATGGAGTTCAGAGTATCTAGATATTTCTATAATATTAATATTGTCATTTGAAGTCATTCCCAGCCTATTTCATCAAACCAAAATACTCATCATCTTTTTGCCATTTTGTCAAAATTCAAGAAGAACAATTTGTTTTAACTTAAATGTTTTATTTGGCATCCTTTATTTCTACTGCATCCTAAAACAGAGCCACAAGCTGGGGCCCAAATATTCACACACGTGCCTGTGAGATATACTTCTCATCGAAAATGGAACACAAAGATTTTATTTATTATTATAAGGCATAAGTATTTCATGTGTTTCTGAGGAAATCTAGCCTAAGAGGTGACCTCCAACCTAATGGGTGACTTCTCACAACAAGCCTAATGGTGACCTACAAAGAGAAAGAGTACAAACACCTGTGCGAGTAAAGAACTTGAGGCCAAGGCCAGCATGGAGGAGCAAAGTAGGCACATGCCGTGCGACTGAGCAGAAACACCTCATTTGCTTACTGGCGTCTTGTTATGTGCCCATGTCCTATCAGAGTAGAGAACAAAGTGACAGGCAGGAAGTAGGTGCCTTGGTGAGTAGGACATGATACATTCAGGTCACAATAATCAAAACCAATCAACAGAAGTACACCCAGTCTTCACCCACATAAGATGGTACTCAAAATAGTGCCTGGCGCAACTGTGAGAATATCTTCCTCTGTTTTTGTCAAAGCAAAATTCCACCAGCTGCATAGCTCAGAAGCTCAGAAAGAGTGGATTAGCCTCCCAGTCTGACATCCTTGAATCCCAAGCCCAGATGAGACTCGCTGTGATCCCCGAGCTGAGCTGCCTTCTGCTTCCAAGATGCTGGAAAAAAAGAGCAAATAAACAACAGGCTGCAAGAAGCCCCTTGGAACCGGACTTTAATCCCTTTAAAAGGAGGAGCCCTCAAGATGAGTTCCATCTTTAAAGTCCCATGTCCTGATCGCATCACATTGGCCTTTAAGTTTCTATTTCTTTTCTTTAAGACAAGAAAGTTAAACATTTGCTCTGATTGCAATACTATAGCAGAAGAGATAAAGGTGCTACAGAGAGAGGGAGGAGGGTCATAGTTAGCTGTGCCTAGAACGGTGTGGGAGGAGCAAGGGCAGACAGGTCAGCAGCAAGGACTACTGGGAGTGAGTCAGTATGTTTTCACTTGAAGTATGTAGATATGTTATTCTACTTGCTTTTTTATAAATGAAATAACTTTTCAGCAGAAGCAGAATTTAAGGAGTTAGCGAAGGGTTGTTGAAACTTTGAAGGAAAAGGAGAAGCCCGGATGACTCATGTGAAAGTCAGGGACAGTCGGTTCATTGATGGAGGAATGCAGTGTGGCTTCCAGCCATCCTGAGGAATGTACTTGGAGTTTAAGATCCTAACTGTAAAGGACAACCAGACATCTGGCTTTTATGTGTGCTTCAATAGATGCAGGGATGGAGCAGGTGTGAGTTGTATCTTATCAGACTTGTAATTTTGCCTGAATCCACAAGAAGGGAAAGGGCAACATGGTTGAAAATCTGTAACAGACTGAATGTTTGTGCCTCTTCAGAGATGGCGTATTGAACATGTAGCTCCCAGTCACTGGAATAAGGCTATAAGTCAGTAATAACGAGTATACGAGGTTCTTAGGGTCGTAACCCAGTACTGCTAGTGTCCTTCAGTGAGTAAAAAGGACAAGGTGGCCATCTGTGTGGATATGTAATGACGGCCTGAGAGTCCAAGCAGGATGAGAGAGAACTGAACGTGGTAGCTGATGAATGCCCGGCTGCGAAATTAAATACGGTTGATGAACTAGAAGTGGGGTGTCTGTTCAGTGTTGTTTGGGAAGAGAAGGTCCTGGGCAAATAGACACTTGCTTGTCATAGAATCATGAAGGTGATGCTGTCACTGAGGACAGCCTAAAAAGAAGACTGAGCAGGATACAAATTTATTAATAGCAAGCCTCAGAAAGCAGAGAAATCAGGGGACAGAAGATTGTATGGATTCTGAAGATAACAACTCCTACAAAGCCAAAACCCTCAAGGAAGGGCTGAGTGTGTGGCTTCTCGGCAGAGTACTTGTTGTCAGTGTGCATGGTCCTGCAGCATAACCCAGCAAAGCAAAAGGACTGGACATAAGAATAAGAGAAGAAGTTTGAGTAATTTTTCAAAGTTATATCATCAGGTTGTGAACTAAAATAGAATGGAAGAAGGATGGAGAAGGAGCCAGGAGAGAGAATTCATCAGCCTCTGACTTGAGCTGATGGTGTCATTGCCATGTTAAGGAGATTAGGAGATTTGTAGATTGTTTTCCAAAGAAATTGACTTGAAGTGCCCTTGAGATATCCAAGTAAATCTATTGAGTGGGTAGATAATATTAGGATTACATGGCTAAGTGGGTCAGGATTTAATTACCACTTTCATAGTATTAGCTGATTATTTAGATAATTAGCAGTTTCTATCATTATAAATTAAATATGACCTTTCACATAGAAGCTTGTAGACACAGTTGATAAAGTTGTGTTAGGGAAAGCACTCTTTAATAATTCAAAGAGTGTCGATGCTTCCCGAAAGTTGTGTCTAGATACAGGCAGGCTACCTTACGGAGAGTTTATGTCTCTTCTGCAGGCACCATATGAACGTGAGACTCCCTCACAGCACGCGAGGGAAATGACGGAATATGGCTTACCATGGGGGGTTCCATGTCTTTTATTGGATTAGTCATAGTGTTCAGTACACACTGGTGATTGGTTGTTTTTTTCTTTGTGCTACATAAACATGGCCTTCATTCATAAACCAGTTTAATTGAACCGGAAACAAAATACTGGTAGCTACTCAGAAAATCATAAAACAAAAGGCCAACCTTGTTTGGAAGTCAGACTCTAAGAGGAAGGAGGCCATCTCAGCAGAGTTCATGCAAGGCTTTGCACGTGGGTTGTGTTTACCAAGCCTTATATTCATTTCTTTCATTCAGTGGCTTTTATTGAGTGTATCGTGATCTTTGCAGATTTCCCCACTAACCTTAAAATTCCAGTGTCTGTTACTTTGTTTTATTTTATCAATAGTTTCTTTCTCTATAATAAAGTCTGGAGAATGCATAAATGATTTCAGGAAAACAGTGGGAGACATGTTTATCATCATCTCTGGCCTTTAGTTAGTGAGATGTGATTCAGCTTCTTCGTCCATTTTCTGCTGCTGTAACAATATACCACAGACTCACACGTAGACAATACAAGACTAGGCAGCTATGACATCGGGAGGCAAGGCCAGCATATGGTCAAGTTGTAATTCTCAGTCACAACATAAGGAAAAGGCAAGAGATGAAGGAGGAGGCAGGGGCCCATTGTTGGTTCCCAGCTGCTTAGTCCTGAAATAATCACACAGAAACTGTATTAATTAAATAACTGCTTGGCCTATTAGTTCTAGCTTCTTATTAGCTAACTCTTACATATTAATTTAACCCATTTCTATTAATCTGTGTATTGCCATGTGGCTGTGGCTTACTTGCTAAAGGGTTGGCATCTGTGTCCGGCAGGGCTACATGGCTTCTCTCTGACTCTGCCCTCCTTCCTCCCAGCATTCAGCTTAGTTTTCCCTGCCTAGCTAAGTTCTACCCTGCTATAGGTCCAAAGCAGTTTCTTTATTCATTAGTGGTAATCACAGCATACAGAGGGAAATTCCACATCGAAGAGAGAGAGGGAAAATCAGTCTACCTGATCCCTTTCGTCAGCAGCCCGCTCTGTTCATCTCTAGCCACCCCCTCAATTACAGCAGGGGTCTGCACACGAGGGAAGAGCCCTCGTGAAAAAGCTGCTCTGTGACAGTGCCATTTCATAATAAATTTGTACTAAAGGTGACGTTTCCAATCACAGGAAGATACTATTGCCACTTCTAATTTCTCTCGAAAATCGTTACTATATTCACTCAACAGAATATAAAGTCAATTTACCCAACGACTATAAATTGTAACAAAGAGTTACCATCATAAAGAATCAAAGAGTCATGAAGGTTAAGTAGGATGACTCTTTGATTCTTATGATTTCAGGGAAAGATTTAGAAGGAAAATTCCTGAGGTTTATTAGAATAATCTCAGAAGTTATGGATTGTGGTTAAGGAAATATTCTTTTTGGAGCATGCTCCTTGAATCATAGTTAAGTGAAAAGTGGTGTGACCCATGTGATAAACGATTATTTTTTCACATCAGACAACCCATCATTCGTTCGCGCGGCTTTTGGGGATTTATGGCTCCCTGCCTTCACGCTGAGTCTCTTCAGCTTTCTCTGATGCATTTCCACTAACCTGGAGGTTAAGGCATTTCTTGATCATGGCTATATCTGACTGCTGCTCAGCTCTGGAATTCTTTATAAAATTCCAGAACTTGGGCTAGAAATTGACTTAGGGAATCCAATAAACTCACACTCCTTGGCAGTCATCCAAGCTCAGTTTATAGACTGGAAGAAATATGGGATTTCCATTGTTCTCCTTTTCACCTTTCTGGGCTTTCTTTTGTGTCTATGTGCATGTGCAAGTGTAAATTTATCATGTTGCTGACACTGGAGTGGAAAGGACCATTGAAGGGACCCAGGTCAGGAATTTTCACTTCGCATCTTCCCGTCTTTCTGAACTTTGACCCAAACCTGCACCAAGAGTGAATTTCTCTCTCTCTCTCTCTAGGATGTTGATGTTAGAAATTTAAAGGGTATTCTTGCAAATGAGTTGTGTGAGTCTAACAGCTGAGATGATTGTCTGACTGCTATGAACAACTCCCAGCGCTCTGTTCCTCTGGATCAGCGAGGGCCTGTTTGAGACTGGATCTGAGCAAAAGTGACCCAAGTGTCTCACTTGATGCTGTGACATGGTGATAAGGACAAGGAGCTATGCCTGGGTGTGTCTGAGAGACATCAGACGTCTTCTTGTGTGTCTGTGGTGCTTAGCTGCAGAGATCCGATCAGTATCACTATCCCTGCTACTGAAAACCCTGTCTTGTGCTTCCAGAACGGGTTTGCTGTTGTGAGGCCCCCAGGCCATCATGCTGAAGAGTCTGCTGCCATGTAAGTACCAGGGCCCACCGCCATCTCCAGTGCCATGGTTCCTGGTAGTCACCTGCCCCATGCACGTTTCTGAAGTCTCTAATTGCTAACAGATGGGCTGAAAACTCTCGCGAGGTACTCCCAGAAGCAGATTTATGACTTCAGAGATCATATAGCATCTTTAAAAAAAAATGCTCTGAACATTATTTATAATGGTTTTCCTGGATGATTTTCCTTCTTACTTCTCTGTTCTTCTTTATTCCACAGGGGGTTCTGCTTTTTTAATTCAGTTGCAATTACCGCCAAATACTTGAGAGACCAACTCAATATGAACAAGATATTGATTGTAGATCTGGTATGTATGCCTGACCTCCAGGTAGAGGGGAGTGGATGCACACTCTCTGAAAGGCTGTCTTGCTCTTAACCCTGCAAACCTCGGATAGGCGTGTTTCCTTTGCGTGTGGAAACGCCTTAGACTCAGGACTGCAGTTCTGAAACCATAAACATTCACATTTCACTTTCATGGTGTTAACTGCAATTTAATGAGAAGACTGCGCAGATCAGGGCAACTTTTATGATCCTTAAATGAATTGATACTTCCACAGTTAAAATAACCCAACAGAACCTGAATTTACTTTTCCCTACAGAATATAGACTTTAACTAGTCAGATGTGCTGGAAGGAATGCTGTTGCTTTGGTAACCAATTGGCCGCTTTCCCCAGTTAGCAATCATGTCCCTTATTGTGCAACACTGGTATTAAAACAAGTCAACATGTCATTCTCGGTGAAAAGATCTCAGTTCTCAGATGCCAGTTTGGGATGACTCCCTGCAGGAACCCTGGGTGATTAAAAGTCAGAAGCCTTGGATGCATCCTGTATTTTAGCATGTAGCATTCTTACACAATAGTTATAATTTGTTCAGCAAGTGGTTTGTTTAAATGCAGATGACACTTGGCAGGTTGTCTAAAATGTATGAATGAATAATGAGCTGGAGATCTATCTGCCCCATACAGAAAGAACCAACAACCCAGGAAAGGGCGAGGGAAAGGCAATGGTGATTTATGAGCCCGCTTCTCAGTTTGCCTGCACTTCACCAGGAGGTGTAATGGCTTGTCTGACAAAGCATAGACAGGAAATGAACCCTGGCATCCAAGCTAAACCTGCTGCATCTGCACTTAATTAATTTTTACAGGTGATAAAAGATTTAAAGGCAAAAAAATGCTAAAGGTTTTTTTTGAAGTGCAAGCCTTAATAGTTTAAATCTTGCTCATATCTGCACTCATAATTAAATCTTATTGGAAGTCATGACATCAACCTCCAGCCCTTAGATTTAGTTAAGCGGGCACCCCCAAAGGGTGGAGGGACCACTAACAAAGTTGTGCAAAGTAATATTTAAATGAAAATGAAGATTTTTTTTTAAAAAAGTGGAAGATTGACAACCACTTCTATGGCTTGGTTAAAACAGGGATTTTTTATATTGTGGCTTCTCTGCAGGCATTTTTATGTGAAAATATTGAATTCTAATTTTCTAATGTGTTTTCCAAACACACTTAAGTTTCAAAGTAGGTCACAGTTCACTACTGAATAGGCTATGTTGAAGACGAGAGCTATAACACTGCAGAGTTCTTGTAACTTTGCACGAATACCTATTTTCTTAAATACATTCTGAATGATGCTTGACGTAATTCAGAGTTTGCATGCACGTTAATCTAAAAATCATTTCTCCTGGAGTTTTGTAAGGATGAGCTTAGAAGGAAAAGATGGCAAGTGGAAATCCAGGAACTTGAGAGTTGGGCAAGGTCAATGGTTAGCCTTGTTCTTCTTAAGAGGGACAAGCTATTCTAGCTGTGTAGGTATTTCTTGAGAGATGTATGGGTCTGACTGGAGAGAGAAACTGTCTCAATTTCTATACTGATTGATGTGGTAGCTCTAAGGAGTCAGTTTCCTCTATGTGGCTGGCAATTGTTGTGATTTTACTCTGTCATCCAATTCGTGAAGGATACTCCTTTCCCATTCGGCTCCCACAGATGAGTTTTTGTTTCAGGTCCTCTCAGAGTATGAAGTCCTGTCCAAAGGGTAGCCTCTGAGGCCACCACCAGCCCACACATCTTACTTTCCAGTCTTCCAAACTCTGCAGCTACAGGACACTTTGAGGAAACTCCTGTTTCCTCCAGCAACTGAGAAGGACATCTTAAGGCGTCACGAGATGCCGAGACACCCCTTCTCCCTGGCCAGTTGGTCTCTGTGCAAGTGACAGAGGAGAGAAGAAGATTCTTCAAGGGGAGAACGGTTCATCCCCTCAGATCCACTGGCATCATAGGCTCTAGGGTCCTTCACCATAGTGCAGCTCTCTCATCTAGTGGCTAGTTTAGACATTTTATAGCCAAGTAAATATAAAGCCAGAGTTGCAACTCTCTTCTATGTGGGCCAGGGCCTACTTCAGAGGTGTGTTCATGTTAGTCAGGTGGGATTCCAGTTATTTATGAAGTCTGTTCATGCCTTTTCTCTCTCTGATGTGCAAATCAGTAGGGAAAGGAAGTAGGCATCTTTGCCTTACCACTTTCCAGAGCACAGCCTTGTGTTCCAGGAGGCAGCGTGTCCGTGGAGTTGACTTTCTTCCTTGAATCATATGTGTAGCGTAGAAGGAAATTTTACATCACAATTCTTCTTAAGTTCTGTTTTTCACTTATAACAAAATAGTTACTTCGAATGTCTTATAGTTTAGGATGTTCCATTGTTGATCAAAACATTTAGACCTTTGTCTCCATATACTAAATAATTATAAAGGATAATATTAACTGGAAGAATATATGATTTGTTCATAGCCATCTTAAATAAGAATAAAATACATAGGTTCTAAATTCTTATAAAGAATCGGTTTTTATAGTATCTGTTTTAAACAGTAAAATATTGATAGGCATTTTTCCATAATTCTAAGTACATCTAAGTACAACAAATATATATATATTTGTTGCCATGGAGGAGCAGGTTTAGCTAGTTCCTGAGCAGTCTTTACTTTGAATGGAGTAAGTAGCAGAAGGTCCTCTCAACCCTACACTCTTAACTTGTTGCCTCGTACCTAGTATGCGGATTCATATTTATCTCTAAGTATTTGTCAAATAAATACAGAATGGAGCATTGCTCAGCGATTAGGATGGATTTGGACAGGATGCACTTTTTACAATTTGTGCACCCCACACAGTTTTAAAGATCAGATGATTTTGTATCAGGGATAGATATAGGTGTCATTTTTTTATTCTCCCTCTTTCTTAAATAAAGTTTTCCAATGTCACTAAAGAAAAGGGAATAGTCAAGGCAGTGTTTCTCTCTGCTTTTCAACCCAGAACAAAATTGGCCTTACAGCCCTGGCTACTAGAGGGGAAGCAGAGATAGCCCTCTGGTGTGTCTTCCTTTAGAGTTATTTTGGTTTTGTTTGTTTTTTAAACATATTCTGGATAAGTACTAGCTAGTATAAAATACATTGTGGCTTAAATTGTTTCATTTTTGTTCACATGAAAAAGAAAAAGTTAATTTTACTATCTTTTCCTTTCTTTTGAATATTCAGAAATCCAGTAATTAATATGTTTTCAGCAAGTTATATATTTTTTCTGATGTGTTTATCTTTGGCTAGAAAAGTTTCTGAGATGATTCCTGTCCGCCTGAGCAATATGACTCTCTGATCACTTTTGGGTGTGCCTGGTATGTGAAGCATGGAGCAGATTATTGTATGTCTACACCATGCATGGATAAGAGCAGATTATTTTATGTCTACACCATAGATAGCAAGTGCAGAGGAGGTCTCCAGCATCAAGGGGGCTTTGGAGATGTCTAGTGGAACTGGGGGCTGGAGACTGGAGAAGGAGGGGTTTCTGTCTATCTCACGGAGGATAGTTAGTTTCCAAAAGTTCACCTCATAAGCTCACTAAAAGAAGCAGAAAAGTAAGAATAAAATTGGCTTTTCATTTGCAGTAATAAGTGGATTCAAGAACCTATTTCACAGTGTGCTGCCTGTAGATTCATAGTAGATTATTGAAATTCTTAGAGCATCAGTTGTCATATTTTTTAGAATAGAAATAATACCACATGTCTTATATAATTTTTAAGTAATTAATTCAAGGTGTTTAATATTTGTTCACTCAATGATGGTAAGAAACATTGTTTAAAATAGTATAAAGCTTACTGATAAAAAAAATGAAGCCCAATGTGTTAAATAGCTACAAAGTACCAAAGCTCTTTATAATTGTATAAGTGAATAATATTTTCTGCATAAAATGTGTAGTTCAGCATTCGTTAGCAGCCTGCTTGTTTCTCCTCGGAAAATATTGAGTCTATTAACTGAAGTCCTTAATACCTGAATTCTTTTTAATAAAGATATTTTAAACCGTACTCCTTTTATTGTTTCCAATAGTTATGTCAATTGTGACATGTATCTATATTAAAAATAGAACCATCAAGTTTTGAATCATTATCCTCTACCAATGTCCAATAAATTATTTATTCGTTCATTGATAATGGGATTTTTTGAGTGGGAAGTTGGGGAAGTATGAGGAAGAAAGCTGGGAAGCGATCCGTGATGCAGTCATTATCTGTGAGACAGACTGGAAAGGATTGCGTAGATCCCTGTGCCATCTTCCTGCTTTGGCCCAAATGATTTAACAGTTAATGAGCTCATGCCCCTGTTTCTTCTACTCTTGCTTCCACAGTTTTAGCGAAATGTAGTAGGAAGTCCTTTTCCCATCTGGCGTCTTTTTTGAAGTGACTCTAGCTGCCGAGGGATTGCTAACTGAACTGAATGCTTCAAGAAAGCCAATTTATTCAGCTGGTTGCAAAGCCTTTGACCTTAATGGTGGGACTTGGCAAATCAAGGCATACACGTATGGTTTACTGTTCTGTCAAGAATTGTGAGAATGTTCTGTAACCCACAGATCCCCCTGAAAAAGACTAGTTTGGAGTTTAAACATTAGTCCTTTTTTTTTCCAGAGGCCAATGAGGCTAGTTAATTAAGCCTGAGGGGTTATGAACTGTTGGCAGTTAATAAGTCATAAAATTCCTCTATAAAACAGGATGCAGGATTCCATCACTGAAGCAAAGAGTACAAAGTGCCGATGTATAAATATCTAATTGGACCGAAGGACTGGGCTTTCTCACTGACTGCTCATCTGGAGTCTCCAGGGCATGCTCGCTATGGTTTCCTGATTTTTAGAAGCCAGTTTAAAAAAAAAAAAAAGGAGAGCATTAAAGGGTAATTTGCCTGAAAGTTCAGGAAGTAAAGGGTTGTGTAGAAGTAGGCTGAAAGGGAGAGAGAGAAAAGCCGATGAGAAGACAGAAAATGAAAGGGAGGGTGAGGTAGGAAGAGAAGAAACCAGGAATGAGAAGTGCCATCTCCAGAGTCAGATGTGACGGTGCTTGTCATCTGTTTTCTTTCCCGTAGGACGTTCACCATGGCAACGGTACACAGCAGGCCTTTTATGCTGACCCCAGCGTCCTGTACATTTCGCTCCATCGCTATGATGAAGGAAACTTTTTCCCCGGCAGTGGAGCCCCGAATGAGGTTCGGTTTATTTCTTTAGAGCCCTGCTTTTACTTGTATCTCGCAGGTAATTGCATTGCGTGATTACCCCTAATTTTCTTGTCCTTTGCTGCTGTTTTAAATTACCCCAGATTACCCGCCTGTCCCACAGGACCAAGAACCAGTGCAGAACAAGTGCATAATCCAGAGAGCTGGCTGTCAAGCAGAGCTGGCTTGATTTGACGCTGTGTTTGATGTTTATTTCAAGAGCTCCCATGTGCTTGTTTCCCACTCCTTTTGTTTCTTCCCTCTCCTCTGTTCTCCGCCCACAGTGGTGTGTTTTTCTATTCCCAGGTTGGAGTAGGCTTGGGAGAAGGCTTCAACATCAACATTGCTTGGACAGGTGGCCTTGACCCCCCCATGGGAGATGTTGAGTACCTCGAAGCCTTCAGGTTGGTACTTCTTTCTCCCTGAAAGTGTCACGTTAGAAAATACCAAATGAAAGAGAAATGCTAATTCTCCACCAAGCCATGTGGAGATATGCATATGGAAATAAGGCTTATCGAGACCTAGCTGTTTTATACAAGTATATTGACCGGTGGCCATATTTCCCTCTGAATGCAAAGGGAGAAAATGCGTTATTAATTGACTTTTTCTGGAAAATATTGCCTGTTATAATAGGTGAAGTGGTTTGCAGTAGACATTCACATATTAAATGCTCTGAGAAGTCCTTTAGTGCCTATGTCCCATTGTAGAGCAATCATTTCCTAAGCTAAAATCCCTTTGGCCTTCTCAGACCATTGGCCTGAGCTATGACATCTGATAACAAAAGACTTTGCATATTTCCTGCTCACGTTAAAATACTCGCCAATTCTTTGTTTCCTGCTTATTTAGGAGTAAATTTCACCACATGTGTTTTTTACTAAGCAAAGATTGATGATTCAAAAAATAAATACAATTTCGTGTTCTGTCTCTGGATCTCACTCATGGTCTGTGTCCCCCTCCCCCTCTCTACGCTCTCCATTGCTTTCCAGCTCTGTAAAATTTTAAAAGCAGCATTTCTTTTCTTGAATTAAAAACTTAAAAACAAGGTCTTTGGGAAGGTCTCATCCCCCTATAAGCTCAGCATGGAAGATCCAGAGGGCTAACTCAAAGGTGATGCAGAGCTCCCCACGTGCTTTGTTTAGTTCACAGCGTAAACTCAATGACCATGTGAAAACAAACCTGAGTGGCCATCAAATCCACCATTCATAAATTCCCCAAAGAGAAGCCTTCTGTAATACATCTGAGCACAGGGGAAGGGCCGGGAAATGTCAGTGAGTGACATCCCGTGAGCTGCCAGTCTTCTTTGTGTCGGAGGTTTCATTGAAAGGGTCGCTTTTTAGAAAAGAGGGCCACAACACTGTAGAAAAGTAGCTACTTATAAAAGCACAGTGCTTGGCTATATGAAAGAATATTCTACCCACGTTTTAGATGTACACTTTGTGGAAAAAATATACACAAAGGTGTCCACAACACTTAAAGAAAGAAAAACAGGAACAATTTTATTTATCATGAACTTAGGCTGTATTTGAGGAAATTTTGCTTTAATTAACAGCAAGTTAGAAATATTATTTAAAAATAATTAACATCTTAAAGGAACTCTAAGGGTTTTGTGGATGTTAATATTAACATATAAATACATATAAATGTAATAAGTATATAAATAACATGTATATGTAAAAATCATTAACACATATAACACATATAAAGTTAATGTGGGGGCTGGAGAAATGGCTCAGCTGTTAAAGGCTAGGCTCACAACCAAAAATACAAAGTTGATGTGGTTTCATAACACACATTAAATTTTCAGCTCTGTGTAGAAATGAATCTTGCATGTGCAGTGTCAAAGGACTATTTATAATTTGCTCCAATTATGCTCACATCAGATGTGAGTGGTAGATGAGTTTGTTTCCTTTGATCATAATTTCATGTAATAATATACAAGCAGATAGTAAGTGCACTTTGTTATTTTGTGATTGAGACGGTAAGTGAATCAAGAAAGGCACTTTGTGTTTGCTTGGATGTGGACAAGTTATGTTAGAAAACTGTTATGAACTCCCCAGTTCATTCCATATTACCTGAGTTTAACTACAAACGTGGCCTTATATATTACTGTAGCAATTAAAAACTATTTTATACAATATTCATAATTATTTGAGAACCAGATTTTAAACTATAATAATTAGTTAAAACTATTACTAGTTGACAATCAATCATGACTATTTTTTTAAATGTTTATGCCTGGAAATACTTGTGAATTTGTTTTGAATGAGTCAAAAAAGGTAAGCAATTCATTCAAAAAGTATCTTTTGGGCATGCTGTATGCCATAGACTGTGGTGCTCAGAATCAGGGCATCTTGGCCTGTAGCATTATTAGGAAGTGAAGTGTAACTTTTGTGGAGCCCAAACGGCTTAGGCAGAGAGGGCCAACTCTCCCTGAAAGGTCAGGGAAGACTGTGTTTAGCCTTTCAGGTGTAAGTAGAAGTTTGCTAGGGGGAAGGGAACTTGCTTATGTAGTTGGAAGTTTCTGTCCTGCCTGGTCCTGCAGCTGTTCAGTCCCAAAAGCCACACAGAGGTTTATATTAATTATAAACTGTTCTATTAGCTCAGGCTTATTATTAACTATCTCTTATAAATTAAATTAACCCATAATTCTTGTCTATGTTTAGCCACATGGCTTGGTACCTCTTCCCAGGAGGGCATTCTCATCTTGCTTCCTATGCATCTGGCTGGTGTCTGATTCTCTGCCATTCCTCTTTCTAGAATTCTCTTAGTCTGGTCACCCCACCTATGCTTCCTGCCTGGTTACTGGCCAATTAGAACTAATGAGTGACAAATCTTTACAGTGTACAAGAGCATTATCCCACAGCATGCCCATGAGGGGTTGAAGATAGATCCATACCAGTCAAAGCAAAAAGACTGAAAGGGAGGGGAGGCATGAGATGGCCTGTTATTGTTTCCCCAAGGTCAGGAAGGGACCTTGGTAGAAGGTAAATGGATCATAATTTTATGAATGTCTTTGGCCCAGCTCTATGTATTAGTTTAACTGTCCATGTGATTTAAGTGAGAAAGGCCTCAATAGGCTGAACTGTTAATACTTGGTCTCCAGTTCATGTCTGTTTGTGGAAGATTAAAAGAGGTATGGCCTTGGTGAGGATGTTTGTCATCCACTGTGAGCTTTGAAATTTCAAAAGACTATTAGCATCTTGAGTTATCTCTGTTGGCCTCCTGATCAATATATGAACTCTCAGCTGTTCAGGTCGCCATACTTCTGCTCCACCAGCGTGGACTCTAACCCTCTGACACTGTAAATTCAACTAAACTCTTCCACAAATTGCCTTGGACATGGTGATTTATCACAGAAATAGAAAAATAGCTAAGACAGAATTTGGTGCAGGGTTGCTGTGACAGACATGACCTTGTAAGGCTCTGAATGACTGTGAAAAACTTTGTTACTTCAGACTAGAAAAGAAATTGAACACTATAAACAGGGCTTAGTGGGCTTCATATTAGGAGCCTAAATAACAGCCATAAGCACTATGTGGACTGTGGAAGCCCAGCTCCAGGGACTTCAGAGAGAAGAACGATATTCAGCAGCTGCTGGGAAAGAGGCTGAAGAATGTGGTTACTGCACGCTTGTCCTAAGAGTTTGCCTGGGATTAAATTCAATAGTAATGAAATAATTTCTTTGGTGGAGATTTCAAAATAGCTTAACATTGACTCTGTCATGTGGTTATTAGTAATCACTGATATGTAGATCTACAATGAAAATGATGGAGTAGGACAGAAAGAAACACAACATGTACCATTTGATGTAGCATGGAGCTGTGGGGCACGTTCCCGCCGCCCTGCTCCCGGCTGCCTGGCTATCTTATGCCCCAAAATAACAACACACAAATTGTTTTCTTTTAAACACTGCTTGGCCCATTAGTTTCAGCCTCTTACTCACATCTTGACTAACCCATATCTAATAATCTGTATAACACCACAGGTGGTGTCTTACCACAAAAGATTCAGCATGTCTGACCTGGTGGCTGGCTTCATGGTGACTGGCTCAGAGAGGAGAGGCGTGGCATCTGTCTGAGCCATCTCCCTCACTTCCTTCTCCCCGTTCTGTCTACTCCACCCACCTACGGGCTGGCCTATTAAATGGGCCAAGGCAGTTTCTTTATTAACGAATGAAATCAATACAAACAGACGACTCTCCCACATCAATTTGAAGAGAAAAAAGACATAAGAATTAATGTTGGAGTCGAGGCTGGTGCTGAAAGAGATGAGGTTAAGGAGAAGCCTTCTGCAAAATGGAATAAAGGGAAGGGTGGGAGGCTGGGGGCAAGACCCTATCTCGCTAAGCTTTCAACTTGAGAAAGGTAAATGGCCTAAAGCATTTTCTGTTTCTAAAAAGCTACAACAAAGGAAAACTTTTACAAATGTGATTCAAGGGGGTCAAATCCATCCAACGCCAGTAGACAAACTTGATCTCGCTCTCTGTGAGGTTCTGGCTTTAGAGTCCTGAGGGATACACCAGGTGTAGGGTCTCCCCACAGGTTTGGAGCACCTCTGAGGCCCAGCAGTGTTCGTGGATCATTATGGGAACACTCAGCTGGTGCTACCACCATACTTTTGTCATAACATCCCAGACTCTATCCTTCTGAAACAGTGAGCCCATTTAAGTGCTTTCTATTCCGAGTTGCCTTGGTTACGGTGATTAATCAAAGCAATAGAAAAGTAAGACACTATCTATCTATCTATCTATCTATCTATCTATCATTTATCTACCTATCTATCTGTCATCCATTGGCAGTTATAAATTTTGCATTTATGTCAGATGGATTCCAGAAATAATAACAATAACAATAATAATAATGCATCTGCATGCCACATATGCATGCAATAGTAACTGTTTAAAGTATATAATATTATTATGTAGTATAAATAATATAGTAACAAGTATTATTGCATGTATATGTGGCAAGAGTGTATCTGTATTTTTGCATGTATGTGGTGCAAGTCTGTGTAGGGTGCTGTCAAGTGTCAAGCCCAGAGGTTGACTGACCGCAAGTATCTTGATCATGAGACTCTTCACTTTATTTACTGAGACAGGGTCTTTTGGACCAGGTGCTGATGGATTATCACATTTAGCTAACGAGAGGATTGCTCTGAGGACATCCTGTTTCTGTCTCCTTAGTGATAGCATTACAAGAAGGATGCCATGTTTGCTTTGCTTTTATGTAAGATCTGAATTCTGGTCTTGTCTTGTGCTCCATCACCTCAATTTTGTGAATCACTTTAAATGCAGTATTACCATCCAAGCTTATCACTGTGCTCTTGAAATGTTCCTCACAGGCTTGTGTGTTTGAAAA
Organism: Arvicola amphibius; assembly: GCF_903992535.2. Classification (NCBI taxonomy): domain Eukaryota; kingdom Metazoa; phylum Chordata; class Mammalia; order Rodentia; family Cricetidae; genus Arvicola; species Arvicola amphibius. The sequence goes on from NC_052053.1 coordinate 136,129,300, forward strand.
CTTGCTCCCATACTAAGGCTGCTTTCATACAGTGGGGAAATTTTAGGAAATGAAGGGAGCCCACTAGAACTTAAGCCCTGTGGGTGTGCTGTTGAAGTCAGAATATACTCTTCCTTTCTTTCTTGGTCTCTCTGGTCTCTATGAAGTGAACAGTTTTCTTCTTGTCCCCAGTCATGGTGCTTTGCCCCATTACAGTAAAGCTATAGTTTTCATAAGAATTTTAGAAAATATTCAATAATATTAAATATATTTTATGTTCTACTAAGATATGCTTCCAGGGTTACCATTTATAAGGCAATTATGCTTTTTATAATGAGGTCTTATAAGCAAGGTCTTATTTTATAAGCATTAAGGCTAGTTAAAATTCTGAATATAAGTCAGAGTACACTAACTGGAAGAGTCATGATCTGAGCTTCGATTTTGGCTCTAACCTCTAAGCCTTTTTTGTTTTACCACATTGCTACTCTCTTATGCCCTAAAATGCTAAGGAGTGATAAAGTACAGCAAATAGTGCCAAAAGGTAAGACTTTCATGTGCCCTTGACTGTCCAGCCTAACCAGAAATGATGACTGTGTGCAGAGTTCATACATGGCTCTGGCTCCCTACTCAGAGCAGAGACAAAGTTTGGACTATTAGGGGTGAATTGTAAGACTCTGCTTTAGATGATTCCCAAGATGCTTGCAAAGGCTACCTGGAATTTGAAGATCTCTTAACTTGCTCAAAGAATGCCAGGTGTCTTCACTTTCTTCAGCAGACATCAACGTGCCTGCTAAATACCATCTGCCCAGTCATTTAAGAGATCACCCCAACGATCCTAAATTCTTGATCATGTCTTATGAGCACTGTTTTTAAATGTTATCTTTATCGTGTCTTATGAGCCCACTGTTTTTAAGATGTCTAGGTACCTTCAAAGTCATGGCCTCTCTTCTCATTAATTGTTATTACTGCATATATATATATATATATATATATATATATATATATATGTATTCCTAAATATAGCCTACTCTGTCTATATACTAGTACACATATTTTCTAAGTTGACCATTTGTTATTAGTTAAGCAGTTGGAGTGCCGTTCCTGGAGAATACTATTTCTCCCTTTATCAGTGCTCCTTGGTTGCCTGTTGTGTAGGGATGAGGTCACATGAGCTTTCCCCATCCAGTTTGGTATGTCCATTGGTGCCACCTTGTTAAACTCATGTTTGAGCAGACATGTTGGTGAGACTGTATGAATGTAGCTTCTGACACTCTAGGAGACACAGTGTCACAGCAAACTCCCTTTCCTGTGACTCATACAGTCTTTCTGCCTCTTCTTTTGCAATGTTACCTGCACCTTAGGTGAGGAAATGTTTTGTAGATGCATCTATTGGGAATGGGCTCCATAACTCTGCCCTTTGATTGGCTATAGCCTTCTGTTGTGGTCTCCACCTGTTTCAAAGTGTGTTTCATGTGGGGTGATATATAAAGAAGGACAAACAAGGGAACATAGTTGGGAGTTACGATGGTTTAGTAAAGTGATGTCTGTAGTTTCTCCTCCAAGTTTCATGACTTCATGGGCCCCGTAGAGTTGGTGAGGTTGTCTTTCCTAGTTATGGTTACCATCTTGTTGAAAAGGTCATAAGTCCAATTAGAGAGCTGTTGGTTGCCAACAAGGTATGTGTGCCACTATTGCACTCTTGTGTTAGCATGCCGTACTGGTTGTTGAAGTGGTTCATAGGTGTTGTAGCTGGGTAGGATTATTGGATCTCTCCCTCCTTTGTAAGTTTTCATGTCACTTTCTGGTACCATGGAAGTCCTCAGAGAGGGGGCATTCAGGTCCATTTCAACTCAGAGGCCTCTGTTTCAGAAGTGCATTCCTCTTCAGGAACAGAGTCTTGCCTTCCACTTCAGAGGGCAATCAAAGGCAATAGCAATAGGCTGTATATTTTGAGAATCCCTTGGATAGCCCTGACCAACAGCTCAAAAGAGGGCTTCTCGTGTCTGGGATTGGGTTTCTGTTATGTGGTGTTCAACTCTTGGAGGTTGTACTGCCAACTCAAGATGGGAAAAGTTCATTAAAAATAATTATATATATTATTATTTTGAATACATTGTATTATATACTATTATGTTATATAATAAAATATGATATATAATTTTTTGTGTATACATATACAAAGATTCGTTTATTATATATTTTAATTGTATGATTAATTGTATGATTCTTTATAGCTTTTTCAGAATCTTTATCACTATTTTGCCCTCCTTTTGTATTTACCTTCTCCACTCCCCCCCTTTACATTTCAAGAGAACCACAGTGGAGAGTCCCTTTTATGTCCACAAGTTTCACGCCCATGGACTTGATAGTAATGGGCATTATTGTCTTATCTTAGTCTTTAAACAGTATAGTGCTATAGAGTTTATATTATATTAAGTATTATCAGTAATCTAAGATTGATTTATGTTGGGCGGTGGAGGCACAAGCCTTTAATTCCAGCACTCAGGAGGCAGAGGTGGGCAGATCTCTGTGAGTCTGAGACCAGCCTGGTCTACAGAGCAAGATGCAGGACAGCCAGGACTTTTGAACAGAGAAACCCTGTCTCGAAACAAACAACACAAAGCAAAAAGAGTGATTTAAAAAATATAGGAGGAAGCCAGGGATGGAACTTAGTGGAGGGGTACTTGTCTATCATGTAAAACCCAGGGTTTGATCCCTATCACGATAAAATTCATTTATTTGTTAACTTAGAAAATATAGACAGATGAACACAGGTTGTACACAAACACCACACCGTTTTATGAAAAAGGATTCAGGGGGCATACACTCTTGCAAATTTTAGTTTCTACAGGATCAAGCTCCCACAGATTCTGAGTGAAGACTATGCTATCTCCTGCAATGTGCGTCCTTTTGGCAGATGCTGAGGGTGTAACCCAACAGGGTTCATGGAGCTGTCAGTCTGCATTGTGTCAGTCTGTCTTGATTTTAAGAAATAAACACCAAGCCAATGTGTTATATTCTGTAGCTACTTTCATGAGTGTTTGCCACTGATGAGATTTTCCAAAAGACAAATATCTGAAACATGAGCTGTACAGAGAAAATCATCTCAAGGCAAAATCAACTGAGAATAATTAGAGATGACTGGGGCTTCTCAGTGTGCTGAGAGGGAGATTTTAGAGTTTTCATTTTTAGAAACGAAAATTTAAGTTATAGACCTTTGTGGTATCATTGTAAACACCACGTTCCCTCATTCTGTTGACTAAGGAAGTACATGTTTCATCAAAGTGTGTTGTACTTCATGTTGTAGACTTTGCTAAGCATCATTGGCCATATAACTAAAAATGTCAGAAGGGCAGCTTTTTGCTTCTTAGCTAAGAACAGTGAAGCCACTTTGAGGACATAAGAGTTGTTCCATCCCCTCTGTCTCTTTCTTCAGTTCATACCTATTTGTTTACTTCATAAGCATGCTTCAAACTCACTATTGTAAAACTGCAGTAAGCATTCTCAACTCATCATTCAGACTTTCAATTCCTTCTCTCAGACAAGTTCTTCAGAACAGAAGTGGTGTCTGCCCATGATTCCTCTACTGGTTATGAGAAGCAATAGAGTTTTGCTGTCACATTCCTCACACAGGCTTCTGACAGCTACTAAAAAATGGTTTGTCTCGCGTGTATGTTTTTGCCACAGGTCAACAGCAGATCATTTAGAGCAAGACACATAAATTAGCACCTCATATTTGTTCTTCTCATTGTTATTTGATCAAGCACTTTATCATTTTATAATTAATTTTAGAAGAGTATTTCTTGAATCCTTTGTTATATTCACAGACTAAAGAAAGGCTGTTTCCCTTTAAAAAGTTAAGTAAGACCATACATAAATGCTTACATGCTTACTTTACCCCACATTTGGTAAGGGTAAGTAAGTAAATATTGTTCTAAGGGCATTGTTCTTATTTTAATATAATTTAAGGTTAAACTGAAAAGAAAACAGTAACAGCGAGACAAGAAGAATATAATGATAATAATAGCAACCTAAAGCATGCATTGAGCTTGTAACATTTGGTAGATGTTTGTTTCTAAAATCCCCAGTGCTTTTTAAAGGGCTATTGTTTTCCACGTGGCGACACCAAACCTCTTAAGCTCCCCAGGTATCTCCATGTCACACACTTCTAAATGGTGGTTAGAGCCTTGCTGGCAGAGCTCTCAGGCATCATTTTTGAGACGATACTTATTAGCCCCAAAGTGTACGCTGACGAGCGTACAGGTGGCAAAATAATAATACAGTGAGGTTGTGTTTGCACACACTTGGGCACCGCAGCAGATAACAATAGCAACATTTTGAAATAGAAAACGACCTTTTGGACTTTTATTTGCTCTCTCTCTAAAAGGCTTCTGTCCATTTGATCAAGTCAGAGTTTTTTTCATTCAAACCAGAACCCTGTGACCTTCATCCTTTCTGGTCACAAAAGTTTTATTTACAATAGATTTTTTTCAAGTTTATTTAAAGAAACATGTTTTTCTCACATATGTAATTAGATTTTTTTCAAGTAAGGCACATATCACAAGACCTAAAACAAGTTAAATTTTAATATAAAATGAACTTTTAGATTCTATTTTGGAAGAAAGAGTAGACTTCAATCTCAGTAGCATCATATGATTTGGGGGTCTTGCTTTGTTTCTGAGAGCTGTGGTTGATGCTGCCCAGTTTTGGAATGAATCCTCCATCATCAGTGACAATAAATATATTATGCTTATGATAGTGTGCTCTTTCCCAAGGATGCCCAAGACATTTTAGGAATGAGGATAAAATTTCTTGAAGCAATTTGCCAATATGAAATACTGTACATATCAAATTGGCCTTGCTACCTTCTTTCCTAGACCATTTATCATAGCTTACAAATCAAGCCCACATTTTCTCTTTCTGAAAGACGTAGCTAATAAATACGATGTGGACCTCAAATCTGAACTTGTCAATCAATCTTGAGAACAAAGCAGTAATGACTTTCAGCTATTAATATTTTATTTCAATAGAAAGCAATATGTATAAATTTATGGATGTTGTGAGGTACATTTTTAGTCATTATCCATATTCTGTTCTCTATATTCAGAATGTTGAGATGTTTCAAGACATTTAATCAAAACTAGTCATAGAATACACACAACTTTTAAGAACTTTTAGGAAGTTATCAGCTCTGTCTGCTCTTTTGCTATGAGAAGAAACATAAGAGCATTTTTTCTCATCTGTGCAACATATTGTACCAATTTTCATCAAAAATTACAATTTCTATAGGTGTGTGTCTCTAGATATTCTTAGAATTTCTGCTCTTTGACCCTGAGAGAAAATTGATCTTGTGCACACCTGTCTTCCTCAGGAAGCTTGCAAACTTGATGTTTGAGCTGAGCATCAAAGAGATATGATGCTGTTCGACAGTGTGGAGTCAAGTTAACAAAGTCCAGGAAATATTGCGAAGTCCTCTAATTTTGAAGTCATTGGTATCTTCAGGGGACAACTTCTTAAAGTAGTTCAAATGCTATAATTTACTTTTAAAATTTTTTCTAAAAGGTCAGATAAACTATTAAAATTTTAAGAAAATGTGTTTTTTTTGCCCTAAATGAATTCTAAAGCCTAAAATTTCCATGAATTTGTGCAGTAATTAAAAAGTTTTCCAAATAATAAGGGTAGTTAAAGGGATGGCTATATTTAATTTAACATGCTTCTCAAGCAGTACTTCCTAACACAGGGGCTCAGCCGTGTTCTTAGAAATGGTGTTTTCAGTTTTAAAATGAAAAAACATCAATTACAAAGCCCTCATCTTGTATAAAATCTTCCCAGTGTGTTTGCAGTTCCTTGAAATATCAAGACATGAAATCCCACCACAAAGTATTGTTGCGAAGTTTCCAGGCTAGAAGTAACAGGTCAGCTGGACTGCCAGCTTACATGATTTCACCTTTAGGCGGCCGTTTGTGATATAGCCAGATGGAAGATAAATATCTAGGAGAAATTACAAGGATCCGTTGTTGTTCTGTTTTGCTGCATTCACTGACAAGGGAGAGCCCTGCCCCAAACAGTCCACTCTCCCTGTCCTTCAGCCAACAGCGCCCAGCGTCCAGTGTCTTTGGGTTTTAGTATAGTCGTTTGTTTTGGGTTTTTTTTCAACTGAAAAAATTTTTTTATAATTCCATGATTTTAAATCTAAAGTTTGCCAAAACTAGATTTATTGAGATGAAAAGCAATGTGGAAAAAGTGGACCATTTCAATATACAGTGAATATAAATCTGTATTCCTTTTGTGAGAACTAAATAAATATGATGATTTACTATGAGGAATTTACTCATTGACTTCCTTCAGTGGAGAAATCATACTCATGGAAATTCCGCTTCTCCTAAATCCGAAGGCCTGGGCTGAGGTTAATACAGTGACAGAATCTTCATGGAGAGTTCTGGTATTTACAGGACATCAAACCCCAGATTGTAGACTCAGTTTTCCATCTCTATCCCCATGGTTTGATATCATGTAGATGAAACTTTCAAATCAGCATCTGTTTTCACTTATGTAGGTATTTAAACTCCTCTGGCACCTTCTGGAAGACAAAGGCTTACCCTTGTATCTGGTATAAATCTGCCCCTCTTTCTTGTGGGCACAGCAGAACCAGGTACTGGCTGTCTAGATAAATTCTGAAGAGCAGGGTTGACGGAAAGCCACAAAGGAGGAGAGTGAGCTTATAAACGGCGGGAGAAGGACGGCCAAAAGCAATCTTACTGTAGCAGCTCATGTTTCATAATATAGGAACCATGAGGCGAGGTTAATGATGGTGTCTGTGTTGACGCTCAGCTGAGTTTCAGATCTACCCACATCTCAATCTCAGGGTACCTTCCTTTTGAAACGCGTCCATATTTTATTTTCCCCATTAAAGAGGTACTTATTATTGCACTTAGAATCAAAAGGTTGATTTCCTTATGATGTGAGATTTTAGCTTTCTCCCGGCTTCATGACATCACAGCAATACTGCAGCTACTGAAGTAGGCGGAGGCTCAGACACAAACGAGCCTTCTAATGAGACAGGAGCCAAAGTCAAAGGTATGAGGCGACACACATTCAAAACCTGAGGTGTAATGAAACAGGCATGAGTTGCACGTGGGTCCTCTCTTCCTTACTTGCAGTCTGAGACCCTAACTTCTACAAGCCGGGTGGCTCTACTCACTCTCCAGCCTTATTGTGTGCATGCCAGTCCCCTCTCTGAGCATAGCTCTGCTACTTGGTAAAGTATGTCCAGAAATTCCAAAATGAAAATACCAGTTCAGAAGTGCAATGGCTCCTCACCCTCCAGCAAATATGCTTATACTTGGTGTTCCAGCAGGGTGGAAAAGGAAGGCAGGGACGAATGGCATTGACTTCTTTAAATAACGTATTAATTCCTAAACTACTCAGAGAATTAAAGCCTGCCCAAAGAAGGTCAATATATTCCACTTGACTGAGTTTTTTTTTTTAAATCAAATAATTATATGCATAATCCAATGAAAATATTTAACTGATATGAAGGTTTCACTTAATTTGCAGTATCTTGTCTTTGTTTTAAAATGGTGATAATGTGTAAAAATTGGTATGCTCCAGAGGTTTGGAAAGTCACAAGGTAAGGAGGGCATCATCCCATTGTCAAGGACAAACACAAAATTTGGGGTCAAGCAGCATTTACATAAGACAACTTAAAATTTTCTTGTTTCATAATCTTTGGAGAACTGTTTGTTTCTTATAAAAGGCCTGCATGATCTCCTTTGGAAGGGCTTCTAACTATAACTGAACCACAAGGTTGCCCCCTGGTGCTTTATGTATTGTTTAATTGTTTGCCTTTGGTGAATGTTTTTATAAAAAGCCTATTATTTAGAGTAAGACCAAAGTGTCATTTTGGGAACAACAGAGGCAGAGCTGTTCTGTCTAATGGTTCTTTTTCATGGGTGTGTTTAATGCGCATTGGATGTAGCTAATGAGCCGAAATTTCTTCTTGTAATACTTCAAAAAGAGCAACAACAACAACAAACAAAACTGCATTTTTATTTTCCCCTAATAAAAGGTGGCTGGATTGGTTGGAAGAGCCGTGTGTGAGTATGGCTGTGCCCAAGCCAGGAGGCAAGAAGGGCGTCTGTGTGTGTTCATCTGCTCTGTCTGCCTTTGTTCAAGTAGCTGTCTCCAGTCTCAGGCACGCCGGTGCACATGGCCCTGGGACCCAGGGAGGCCAGCGGGTATGGCAGCTTCTCGCAGCATTTACCAGGCCCATGTGTGTTTCCGTGTATATCCGAGTGGCAAGGATGGCTCCCGGTGTCTTCTGAATCTTCATAACCTAGTTGCCAGGTAACTCTTTTCTGCTCAGCTAACTCCCAGCATACCTTCGGCCTGGGAAGTGTTTTGAATTCAGCGATTCTAATCCTTAAGGTTCTGCTCTCCGAATGCTCCCTTCCTTGCCACATGGCTCACTCAGGAATTCCTTAGGATTTGACTCTGGAGAAAGTTCAGTGTTTCCCAGCAGGTCCTCACAGACAGCAAGAGTTATTTTCATTGTTTGCTGTCTTCTTCCAGAGCTAATCTGGGACTGGGACCCAGCCTCCAGCAACGGAAAAAAAAAAAAATGTAAAGCCAAAGTACCTTGGTACAATTTCTAGGACCTAAATGATCTCATTAAATTCTGACTCTAGATATCAAGTAGACATTTAAGGAAATATGATTATTGACAAAATGTAAGCCTGTTATACACTATATCACTTCAAAAGGAGAAAGGCCATTAGGACATAATTACATCAGAAACAGTATACACATTGGGCTGGTTTATAAACTGTCACTTTCAGAAGTACGAAGACGTATAAAAGTTTCCAAAGGTCCCATTATGACCCTATTTCCAACAGTATTCTCTGACAAACTAAATAAATTACCGCATGTATTGGACCTTTGAGGCTTGGGGCAAAGAATGGAAAAATTATTTACAAAAGCTTGAAAATATTTAATCACTGGAGGCAGGGGGCAACGGTGTTTTAATTAGCAGGTCCTCGGGCCATTGGCTGACTGGAGGCTTTCTCAAACAACCACACAAATGCACTGAATAGCTGTTTGCCAGCCTTAGGGTCAGGCCTGAGATGAAACAGATAAGATAATTGGCCCTAATGAAATCCAGAAGGCCTTGGCTTTCTTGTTTGAGCTTGGATTTGAAAAGCGCGTGTGGAAGTGGGGCCTAATTCAAACCAGGACTGAGCTCGGCCTGCTTCTCAGTGACTTTGATATTGTTTGAAGTTCTAAAAGTGTTCGCCACACCACTAGCCTGCTGGGCTGGGCCTCCCTGGTACCCTTAATTACTAAGCTTTATTGCTGACTTTACTGCACAGGAAAGGGGCCATTATATGTTCCATCAACATCAGCTCTTCTCAGATTGGAGGAAAGGGCAGGGTTAAAGGCCACTGTAGGAAGGCAGCAACTTTACTTTGAGGTACGCAGGTCATTTACCAGTGTTAAATTTCAGCGTTATGTACATACATTCCTCACAACACAGAAGCCCAATTTCCATTTTTTAAGCAAATGATTACTTCTCTAAACATTTTCGCTGTGCCTCTTCCCACCCCCCCACCGGAGGGAAAAGTTATATTTAGGGGCCCAAAATGATTGCACACCATATACTGAAAGTAATAAAATGAGAAACAAACTGTCAATGCCTCCCAATTAATCATCACTCCAGCGGATCTGATAGGATTCTATAATAAGGAGGATTATTATTAATTCACCTTTGAAGTAGAAATGAGTGCGGAACCCCCCCTGTGCTGGGAGAGCTGTCCTGACACCCTGAGGAGTAAAGACCCCCTCAGGAGAGCCTACAAAATTAAATCCCCACTTCCAGAAGCTCTCACAAAGAGGCTGCACGAAATGGAGTGCTCCCATTCCAGTTGGAAGCCAATGTGCAGAAACGTGGAAGTTTCTTCTCAGAGGTCCGCTGAGCAGTGTGTGTGTGTTGGGGGGGGGGGGGGTCCACGCTCTCCAGTCTCAAGGCTGCTCCTTCTGCGGTAGAATGGGAAAGGGCGGGTTATGCATCTGAGCGAGTGAAGAGTTATCCAATCCTCAGCTCTCTCAGAAACTCGCTTGGGAAAGCTGCAGGATGTAGGCTCTCCATTTTCTGCCCTAGTCACCCTATCTTTGAGTAGCCAGTGTGTGATAGCCTCAGATATCATACTTATATATTACTTAGGTATATAATACTTAATATATAATACTTAGGTATTATGAAAGAAATAACTAAGTATGTTTGCATTATGTAAGTAAACCTGACTAGTGTGTTATAGTAATATGCATGATCTTGTGGACAATTGGTCCGTCCTTCTGAGCATTCTGAGCATAAAGTGTATAGGTGTACAGGACAGGAGCTCTCCAGGAGGGCAGGAGGGTGGTGTTAGGAATTGTTCCTAATGCGAGCTCTCTGGAGGAGGTAGGGAAGAGACCACGAGGGGACCTTTGAGGAAGCAGTTTAAGTAGACTGGGGAGTGGACAAAATTTTGGCGGGCTCATCTTGACACTCCTCTGGGGAGGGGTCAAGGCTTGGTGGGCACAGGGACAGGACCTCCAAAAATGGAAGACAGAGACCAGGACTTGGGACTCACACGGTATACAGCTGACTCTAGGTAAGCAGTAAACAGTTGGGGAGAACAGTATTAGGAAGACGAAACCGAGACCTACTCTGTAGCCTCTCTCTTTTCTTAGAGAAATGCAAGTGAGCCTTGCCAGAATTTTTCCAATCATAAAGATGACTTCAGCTTGAGCCAGAAAAAGGAAAAGCCATGGTGTATTCGGCTCACTTGAAGTATCAACTTAGTTATCGTTGTGTACCCTTATAGACTGGATGTCTGTGTCCCCCACCATCCATGTGTTGAGCCGTAATGCCCAGCATGATGGTCTTGGAGACAGGACCTTGGGATGGTGAGTAGGGCCTACATGTACGTATTCCACGAGTGTCCTTGTCGGGAACTAAAAGGGACAGGGTACTTGTTCTGTCACTTACACACCAAGGGAAGACCTGGGGACTGCATGCTTGCAGTCCACGAAGACGTCCTCAACAGAACCACCACCCCAAGCACGCCAGTTCCACATTTCTTGCTTTCAGGATTTGTTGTTTAAGATGCTAGCCTAGGCAGAGTACGAGGGATGTTAAAGCCTTCTGCAAGGTCGAATAGCCCACTAAAAACTGCACTCTGATGTCTTGATGAAAGTGCTTCCAAGATGCAGTTGCAAAACACTAGATTTAAGGAATATTAATGCATGTTTCTCAACAATAAAAATTCATTAGAAAAGACTTTTTTAAAAATATCTATCAATCCATAAATTTTTATGAATTATTTCCTCAAATTATTTGATAATTGGACTCCCAGATGCTCTCAGCTTTCCTCTTTAAAGTATTGATAAATGAATTTAAGACTAACAGTCAACCAAACACAGTGTTACTTAAATTTGTGATAGACAGGTAGGAATACAGTGGGTGTTTAGGTAGTGAGTTCATCATTAATTCAATAAGCATGTTTCATACATGAGGTTAATCTACCTGGAAGGCTCGTACTGTCTAATGCAAAATAAGTCTATGAGTCTTCGTGGACAGTACTGCATTATCATACACGCCAGTCATTAGCAAAAACATGCTGTGGATGATGTCCCCATGTCCTGAGGATTGCGTCCAAGCAGTTCCTAGACAAAATACCCTCAGAAGATAAAGGACCAACAAGAAGCAAAAACAGCGAATGAAGGAAGAGAAGAGCGGGTTGGTTTCTTTTGCTATCACTATGAAATCACTCAGTGAATTTTCTTAGGGTAAAGTTACTGCCATTCAGAATTATAACAAATTGCTGATATTTGGAGTCGCCATGTATATTTAATTTCAGTTTAAATATAGACACATATCTCCCATGTGTGTTTTAGATCAGATGCAACACATTAAAAATATGGATTGGTTCTTTCTTGAAACTTTTGTAATTAAGAACTGATTTGTGATTAACAACAGTGTGAACATTTAATTGGGTTTATGAGTAGATCCATCTATGGATTTACAAAGTTAAAGCCTCATTTTACTGTTTGTGATGATATTATGCCAAGGGAAAGAAAGACTTGTTTGTCTGCGTGTCAATGAGATGACAGTGTCAACCGACACTTGCCTTGTGAGTATTTTGTATGACACGAACAGAACACGTGCCCTGATGAGAGAGAATCCATCAGTTTCCCTGATTAAAAATGACCAGGGCTTTGGCAGTAGATCGTCTGGGTCCATGAGCGTTAATGGCATTTTGTTCTCAAGGATAGTATTTCTAGATATACAGATGTTCTGTGCTTTATTAAACCACAGCTGTGGTTGGCACATGTTTATTCAAAAGATACTATGACTATCAAAGCCCCGAGTCAGCAGAGTTCCTTGCTGCTTCCTTAGTGTGCATCCATTTTACTGCAGAAATGCCAGCGTCCTCAGCACATTCCCATAGGCTGAATCACATGACTGGAAATCAAACAAAGAAGCATTATTTACACCGTGGTGCTCCGAGTGGTGAAATGGCATTGTGACAAGTGGGTCTTTGTAGGTCTTTTATAGGTTAATAGACAAAGCAGAAAAATAATCCTCCTTCCTGACTGTGACAACAAATGCAGGTTTCTATGTTTCTATGTTGAGTCATATTGCTCTACCTAGCAGCTGTGCCTGGGAACGTACAACGTGGTTGTCAGGTTCTCTACCTAGCAGCTGTGCCTGGGAACGTACAGCATGGTTGTGAGGTGCTCTACCTAGCAGCTGTGCCTGGGAACAGACAACATGGTTGTGAGGTGCTCTACCTAGCAGCTGTGCCTGGGAACGTACAGCATGGTTGTGAGGTGCTCTACCTAGCAGCTGTGCCTGGGAACAGACAACATGGTTGTGAGGTGCTCTACCTAGCAGCTGTGCCTGGGAACGTACAACGTGGTTGTGAGGTGCTCTACCTAGCAGCTGTGCCTGGGAACGTACAGCATGGTTGTGAGGTGCTCTACCTAGCAGCTGTGCCTGGGAACGTACAACATGGTTGTGAGGTGCTCTACCTAGCAGCTGTGCCTGGGAACAGACAACATGGTTGTGAGGTGCTCTACCTAGCAGCTGTGCCTGGGAACGTACAACGTGGTTGTCAGGTTCTCTACCTAGCAGCTGTGCCTGGGAACAGACAACATGGTTGTGAGGTGCTCTACCTAGCAGCTGTGCCTGGGAACGTACAACGTGGTTGTGAGGTGCTCTACCTAGCAGCTGTGCCTGGGAACGTACAACGTGGTTGTGAGGTTCTCTACCTAGCAGCTGTGCCTGGGAACAGACAACATGGTTGTGAGGTGCTCTACCTAGCAGCTGTGCCTGGGAACGTACAACGTGGTTGTGAGGTGCTCTACCTAGCAGCTGTGCCTGGGAACGTACAGCATGGTTGTGAGGTGCTCTACCTAGCAGCTGTGCCTGGGAACAGACAACATGGTTGTGAGGTGCTCTACCTAGCAGCTGTGCCTGGGAACGTACAACGTGGTTGTGAGGTGCTCTACCTAGCAGCTGTGCCTGGGAACGTACAGCATGGTTGTGAGGTGCTCTACCTAGCAGCTGTGCCTGGGAACGTACAACATGGTTGTGAGGTGCTCTACCTAGCAGCTGTGCCTGGGAACAGACAACATGGTTGTGAGGTGCTCTACCTAGCAGCTGTGCCTGGGAACGTACAACGTGGTTGTCAGGTTCTCTACCTAGCAGCTGTGCCTGGGAACAGACAACATGGTTGTGAGGTGCTCTACCTAGCAGCTGTGCCTGGGAACGTACAACGTGGTTGTGAGGTGCTCTACCTAGCAGCTGTGCCTGGGAACGTACAACGTGGTTGTGAGGTTCTCTACCTAGCAGCTGTGCCTGGGAACAGACAACATGGTTGTGAGGTGCTCTACCTAGCAGCTGTGCCTGGGAACGTACAACGTGGTTGTGAGGTGCTCTACCTAGCAGCTGTGCCTGGGAACGTACAGCATGGTTGTGAGGTGCTCTACCTAGCAGCTGTGCCTGGGAACGTACAACGTGGTTGTGAGGTGCTCTACCTAGCAGCTGTGCCTGGGAACATACAGCATGGTTGTGAGGTGCTCTACCTAGCAGCTGTGCCTTGGAACAGACAGCATGGTTGTCAGGTGCTCTACCTAGCAGCTGTGCCTGGGAACAGACAACATGGTTGTGAGGTGCTCTACCTAGCAACTGTGCCTGGGAACGTACAGCATGGTTGTGAGGTGCTCTACCTAGCAGCTGTGCCTGGGAACAGACAACATGGTTGTGAGGTGCTCTACCTAGCAGCTGTGCCTGGGAACGTACAACGTGGTTGTGAGGTTCTCTACCTAGCAGCTGTGCCTGGGAACAGACAACATGGTTGTGAGGTGCTCTACCTAGCAGCTGTGCCTGGGAACGTACAACGTGGTTGTGAGGTGCTCTACCTAGCAGCTGTGCCTGGGAACGTACAACATGGTTGTGAGGTGCTCTACCTAGCAGCTGTGCCTGGGAACAGACGACATGGTTGTGAGGTGCTCTACCTAGCAGCTGTGCCTGGGAACGTACAACGTGGTTGTCAGGTTCTCTACCTAGTAGCTGTGCCTGGGAACAGACAACATGGTTGTGAGGTGCTCTACCTAGCAGCTGTGCCTGGGAACGTACAACGTGGTTGTGAGGTGCTCTACCTAGCAGCTGTGCCTGGGAACGTACAGCATGGTTGTGAGGTGCTCTACCTAGCAGCTGTGCCTGGGAACGTACAACGTGGTTGTGAGGTGCTCTACCTAGCAGCTGTGCCTGGGAACATACAGCATGGTTGTGAGGTGCTCTACCTAGCAGCTGTGCCTGGGAACAGACAACATGGTTGTGAGGTGCTCTACCTAGCAGCTGTGCCTGGGAACAGACAACATGGTTGTGAGGTGCTCTACCTAGCAGCTGTGCCTGGGAACGTACAGCATGGTTGTGAGGTGCTCTACCTAGCAGCTGTGCCTGGGAACGTACAACATGGTTGTGAGGTGCTCTACCTAGCAGCTGTGCCTGGGAACAGACAACATGGTTGTGAGGTGCTCTACCTAGCAGCTGTGCCTGGGAACGTACAACGTGGTTGTCAGGTTCTCTACCTAGCAGCTGTGCCTGGGAACAGACAACATGGTTGTGAGGTGCTCTACCTAGCAGCTGTGCCTGGGAACGTACAACGTGGTTGTGAGGTGCTCTACCTAGCAGCTGTGCCTGGGAACGTACAATGTGGTTGTGAGGTTCTCTACCTAGCAGCTGTGCCTGGGAACAGACAACATGGTTGTGAGGTGCTCTACCTAGCAGCTGTGCCTGGGAACGTACAATGTGGTTGTGAGGTGCTCTACCTAGCAGCTGTGCCTGGGAACGTACAACATGGTTGTGAGGTGCTCTACCTAGCGGCTGTGCCTGGGAACAGACAACGCGGTTGTGAGGTGCTCTGTTCATGTCATGCGAACTCCTGTGCCTCTTGTTCAAGTAGAGCAAAACTGACCATAGAAGGGAGGGTTTTTTTCTTGTAATCAAATCTGTAAAAAGCTTTCACCTATGGATGTCATGGACTTGTCTGAGCCCAGAAAAGACTGAGAGTGTGTCTTTCTCCTGAAAGTTCAAAACCTTTGTATCTCATCCTTCATCTGTCCCCAGCAATCTTAGGCTTGGGAGAGAGCCTTCTTAAGAAAGAGCCCATGGAAATTAATGCCATGGTGAAAAAGGTGTGTCTGTATGACTTTGTCATTCATTCAAAGTAGAAAACTAGTCCATCCCCGTCTCCAACTCTTGAGGCTGGTGTAATAAAATATCATGGACTGTAAGAAATAAACATTAATTTCTCACAGTTCTGAAGACTATAATGTCCAAGATCAAGATTCTGGCAAATTCTTGTTCTGGTATGGGTTGGTTTTGTGCTCTTCTTTCCTATTGAGTCTTTGCTCTGTCGAAGGACCAAGGTAGCTCTCTGGGGCTCTTACATAGAACTATAAATTCCCTTCTTCAAGGCTGTAGACTCAGTAGCTCGTCACTGTCACCATCACCGTCAGAGGCCTCTGTCTTGTTATACCGTCCCTTTATTGGGTAGGATTGCCAGAGATGAAAGGAGGAACTTTAGACTTTGCCCTTACCAGCTTCCCATCAGGACCATCTGGGCTGCAGCACCTGCCCTTTACTTCCTCCTCCATTTAGCCTTAGCATTATCCTTTAGCAATTTCCATCCTTTGTTTCCTTTCCCACTAAACTGTATTTTTAATTTTCAAAGAGTACACATGAAAGGTTAAGACCTAAATTTATATGATGTAATTTTTCTGAAATGTTGGTCATTGCAATGACTTCTATTACATCATCCAATCAACTTGTTAAAATTCCATTAACATCAAATGCCTGTAATTACTTTTGTCTTTTAAAATGTGTTTATGAAATGAAACCATTTTCCACTTTCTTTGCTCCATCATCAGCCCAGAGTTGGTTTCCTTCCATTCATTAGACTGTCATCCTCTTTTCAAATGTGAAACCAACCGGCCACTGAGCAATGGCAACTTCCCTTTCACACAGGTACCTGCCTGTGGCAGAAACACCAAGGGGACTAAAGATATTGGAAACCTGTCTCCCAGACAGAACTCTCCTGGCATGGCACTGAGAGCACAGAAATAGAAATCCCCCTGTTCCAGTGCCTTAGTCAGCATCTCAGTTGAGCCATTGGTGTTTTGAAGAGGTGTGTTTTCCTGAGAACACATTTACATTTAAAATGCCTTAGGAGCCGGGCGGTGGTGGCGCACGCCTTTAATCCCAGCACTCGGAGGCAGAGGCAGGCGGATCTCTGTGAGTTCGAGACCAGCCTGGTCTACAAGAGCTAGCTCCAGGACAGGCTCTAAAGCTGCAGAGAAACCCTGTCTCGAAAAACCAAAAAAAAAAACAAAAAAAAAAATGCCTTAGGAACTGAAGGAAGTAGGAAGTGACTTACTCTTTGCAGAACTGAGAGTTGTATGGAAAACTTGTAGTATGCAATAGTCCTGTTAAATTGCATTCATACAAAGACAAAGAAAAGAGGTAACGTGTCTTGGAAAAGGTCTATGTAAGCCAGGGATTTTGACAATGAAGCTTCGTTGGTTTTATGATATACTCGGGTTCATGTAGTCTTCCTGGCTTGTTCTGTCATTAGTTGAGATAAAAACAATGTACAGCACACTGCACACTGAGCCTTAGATGAAATGAAGGATTATTCTAGGTCTTGATAGGAACATGGAGTATTGTAAGAGGAGAGAGTTTCTTAAACTGTTCCCAGGAGGAATCTCTTGAAGTAAAAACACAACTGAGATGCATTTTCACATGAGGGCTTATGCCGAGGTCAAAGTAAAGATTTTTTTCTCTCCTTCCAGCATATATTAAGATATGCATATCACGTGGGGGTAGTGTCTATATTTAATATATATATATATATATATATATATATATTAAACAGAAAAGAACCAACCAGAAATCTAATGAAAGCATCCCAAACAAAAGGAAAAAAAATCAGCATTGGAACAGGAGACCAAGTGGAGCTTATGTGGGAGTATGCAGGTTTCTATCACCTCCAGTATGAAATATGGGTACCTGTTTGTGAACACAGTCCAAGCCTGGGCTAAAGCTAGTCCTTAGTGGGGGTGGCTAAGTTCCCTCCTAAAGGGCAGAGTTGCTTTAGTACAGATCATGTGTATGCTGTTTCATCTTAGCCAGAGTGATTTATGTTAATAAAGTTAAACAGAGAAAATACCCTTGACATACTAGAGTCCTTTGAAAAATACTAAATAAATATGTCCCAGATTTTTGCATAATTCTGTTTACTAAAATAAATGGAAGGCCCCAATAAATAGCAGAATAAATTTGTAGGTGATCTTTGTTAAGGTTAAATCCATTAGGAAAAATATGAATTTGGGGGTTTCATACAAAGCCTGGCAGTTCT
This sequence comes from Arvicola amphibius, assembly GCF_903992535.2. Classification (NCBI taxonomy): domain Eukaryota; kingdom Metazoa; phylum Chordata; class Mammalia; order Rodentia; family Cricetidae; genus Arvicola; species Arvicola amphibius. The sequence goes on from NC_052053.1 coordinate 136,147,242, forward strand.
AAGTGGCCATTTGAGATGAGTGACAGAAGGTGCAGACAGTGACAGTCATTTTCAACACAGCTGACTAGATGATGATATCAAATGTCACTTTGACTGGCTTTTAAAGTTTAACTCCTTTCTGGTCTTGCTAGTGTTTCTATCGCTGTGAAGAGACACCATGACCAAAGCAACTCTTATAAAGGAAAACGTTCAATTGGGGCTGACTTACAGGTTCAGAGGTTTAGTTCATTATCATCCTGGCCGCCACAGTGGCATGCAGCTGATGGAGGGTGGTCATCTGTCATGTGTTACTTTCATTGGTTAATAAAGAAACTGCCTTGGCCCTTTCATAGGACAGAAAATTAGGTAGGCAGAGTAGACAGAACAGAATTGTGGGAGAAAGAAAGCAGAGTCAGGCAGATGCCTCAGGCAGTTGCCATGCCTCTCCTCTCCAAGATGGATGTAGGTTAAGATCTCTCCTGGTAAGCGACCACCTCGTGGTGCTACACAGATTAATAGAAATGGGTTAAGCAAGATGTGAGAATTAGCCAATAAGAGGCTGAAACTAATGGGCCAGGCAGTGTTTAATGAATACAGTTTCAGTGTAATTATTTCAGGTGTAAAGCTAGTCAGCAGGACACGGCCTCATTACTACATGCATCCAGGCATAGCACTGGATGAGGAGCTAAGGATTCTGCATGTGATTGACAGGCAGCAGGGAGACACTGAGACACACTGGGCCTGGCTTGAGCTTGAGACCTCAAAGCTCACCCTGTGTGACACACTTCCACCAACGAAGTCACACCTACTCCAACAAGGCTGCATCTTCTAGTAGTGGGACTCCCTATGAGTCCATGGGGGCTGATTTCATTCAAACCACCTTGCTCAAATCATGATCCAAAATTCACAACACCTTTATAAGTGCAACGCTAAGATCTCTACTAAATAATACTTCCTTATTATGTTGAAAATAAAGCATGTGACATCTTACTTTTAAAATACCCCCTTAAGTGTTTTATAACTTAGAATTAATGCTCAGTGTTTGTCATTGCCTTTTTATTATTACATTTTTATTACATTGTTCTTCTTCGCTAGTCCTCTGAATGGACTGGCTACACAGCTGAAAACTTGTCAACTTGTAGACTCTTCCAGTGGGCGGTAGTGGTCTGTCCCTGCAGAACATGTTTATGCAATTAAACTGTACAAAATTGAATTAGTCAGATGAATCAATTTTTGCAAAAACAAGCTGATTGTCAGTGTTCTCAGAAGTTATCTGTCTGGTGAAAATTACTGGACAAAAGATAATCTTAGCTGATTGAATTGTGTCTTAACCAGCTTGTGAAACCATAGTTGGAGAAGAAGCACACGAACTGCTTTCTTCTCTCTGGTATCAGAAAACAGCAGTCGGTATTAAGAAGACAATATTTAGGAATCAAAATTAGAATAATAAGTTATATCCTCAAAAGTCTGTCTGGCTGTTTTTATGTGAGTACATCTCACTAGGAATGTTCCAGAAATTTTCCTAATGTGATATGGTTGGCAAGCGTGTTAGTTAGCCAGTACTGCCAATAGGCAGGTTATGTTAATAAAAATAAAAGGATGTTTTCAATACCTTTCTAAGAAATGTTTATATGCCATTTGTCATTATTATCCTTAGCTGTAAACACACACATATGTATATATAAATATGTATGTAGGTATATATTTACCAAAATGTAAGGTGTTCCGGGGCTGCTGGCATCCCGTAGAGCAGGGAGATGAAGGCATGCTGATGACACGGAACGCCGAACAGAGGCAGAGATAACGGAATGGTGGAGATACTTCAGATGACTGGAAGAACTGGAAAGGAAGAGAGGGCAAAACGCTGAAACCAAATGGTTAAAGACATTAAAGAAAAATAGCAGAGGAAATAGAAAAAGTCTCACAGAAGAGCAAATGATCAAAGTGTGCTTTTGAAAAGGAGCTAAGGATAGTCGTTTACATCCGCCATCCAAGCACTTGTTAGGCTGAGGCAGGAGGATTGTCGGAAAGGAAGAGTGTTCTGGGGTCAAGTGTTGAGTCCCACTGTAGTGTGAGCTATGGGGTGACCCTGTTAAAAAAAAGTCAGTCATGGTAACAAGAAAGCAAACAACAGACTGAACAGAAAGAAAAGGCTTCTGTTGTTGATTGCAGATCGCAATTAATTTGGAAACTATTAAATCGCCAAGGAAACCCACATGATTAGTGACTCCCCCAAGTGGCAGTGTCTTGTGCTGCCATTGTTAAATATTTGAATATCACCAAGGTTTCCATAATAATTTGATTATGATTTGACATATTGACTAAACATGTATACTTAGTGGCTAAGTTATTAGCAGTGCATTTCAGAGGTAGGAGGCCTTAAGTAAAAAGGATCCTTCAGTCCTTGGTTCTGCTCTCCAAAAACAGATGGACTCTGTCTGCACTGTAGCCATGGGGTGGCAGAATCTAGCTGTGCAGCCAGGACCTCCTTTAGCCTTGGTCCCATATAGCAGTAGTTTCTACATGCAAACTCCCCAAAGGAAGCAGCGCATGTATGTGTTCTGCCCTCTCCTGCCACTACGCTATTTTATAGAGGAGAGTTTAAAGCTTGATTCCTTCACTGATCTGGGAAGAAAGCATAAATGTACATTTTTCTCTAGTCAAGACAGTATTGCTAGTTTTTAAACCTGGCTCAATGATGGTTCTGTTCTCATCTCTAGCATGCTGAGAGCGCATGCTCCAGGTCTTCCCTGTGATTCATCTCTGCATTTCTGTGCAAGTCCTGCTTCCGCTCACATACCGCTGTCTTAGACGCCACAGCCATGCCGAAGTCCAGTGCTCTTCCCCAATGGCTTGTGGTTTCTCCACTTCTTAATGTGTTTAATCTCATTAAGCAGTGGTTGCTATTTCCTCAGTTTCTTGCTTTGCCATTCTATCGACTGTGTCCCTTGAGTGGGTCAAAATACTGAAAAACCCAAAATAAGTGATCCCTAACCAAATCCTGGTCATGTTGCTACACCAGAGGCATCGAATGCCACTGCCCTCTTGTTACTCTTGCCAGTTTTGAAGGCACCTAGAGACCTTCGTGGTAATGGAAACACCCCTTCTGTGAGTCCCGTTCACTGCGGTCTTCCAGGGATTCAGGCAGAGAAACACGAGGGGCGGAATAATTGTGAGCGTTGAGTGTTGCTACTGACTGGGACTCTGCCCTGGGAAAAAGGCCTAATTACAAAGAATAAAGCGCAAGTCACATTAGCAGGAAAGATGCTGTTCTGCACACAGACGCAACATGTGCCTCAGAGTGGTGCTGTGGTGTGGAGACAGAGCCCTGCTCTTCCCTTGAGATGCACATGTTAAAAGAAGGCACTTGTAGTTTGCTCATGAGAAATATTGCAGCAAAGGTGAAGAAGATAAAGGCTCCTAAGTCCCAAGAAAATATAAATAACTTTCAATTGTGACTTCAATCTCCAAAACAACCCTGACTATCAGAATATGTCCGAAAGCTCCCATCATGACAATGGACAGCAGGGCTTCCCACCTGGTTGCTCTCTGGTACAGCGATTACTATCAACGGCAATATTGACATAATGGATTATAGAAGCAATGTCGGCACATCTTTTACTCTTTTCTTATATTGAACTTGAAGCAGGCAAAAAGAAGCCTGTATTTTACAAATACTCTGCCTCCCTCTCTTGATTGCAGGTTGGTATTTTGTGTTGTAAAGGCGGGAAGTGGAAAACCTCATGTGCACACATCTCTGCGACTAGAACAGCAATGGGATCAGCTGCTTTCTGTTACCACAATTCTGAGTGATGGGAACAATATAGCAGATCTATTTCAAACTGTAAACTATTTCTAATTAGAAAACTGATTGTTTAGTTTGTCACACTCTTAAACAGTTTGTGTAATTCCCTGGATTGTGTGCTCTTAGGACCCAGACTACCGGGTTTCAAAACTCAGCCCTTCCATTTCCTGTACGGTGTGGCACAAGCAACGTCGACTGACTATCTCAGTGTTTCAGATCCGCAAACTAGGAAGCATGGATGGTAAATCTTTAGGGCTCTTTGTGCAACACAATTAATATTTTTGCACTGAGCTCTTAGAATAAGGCCTCCTGCCTACTGGGTGGGTATCATGTGCTAAAACTATTATGCTTTTGACAAAGGATCTGAGTCTTCAGAAGGCAAGTCTTCGAGGAGCTACATCTGGAAAACCCTCTTCTTCAGGATACATCTCAAATTGGCTGATAAAGTATCAGTAGCTTTTGTGGAGCTCACTGTGGTGTAGATGGATAGGATATTACGTTTACAGCATGGGCCATAAACACACGTTGCTGTGGACTCTGAAACCCAACTGAGAAGAGCTCACTCTCCTTGGTTATTCGGGCATTATCCTTTCTCCAGAACCACAGTCACTTCTTCATCTGGTCACCAAACCCAAAGTGCCAGTGGTTTGTTAACTTCTTATTCTCACTGTTACTTGATATCTAAATCTCTCCTGAATCTTTATCCTGTCCAATCTTTGTGGTTCTCTGCTGAAAAGGCTCCTTTGTTTGACTCTTTCTCCTTTGTGTTCTGTTCCCTTCCTAGCTAGTGTCCAAGGTTCTGTGCCACTGTTTCTTTATGTCTAGGGATTTGACAAAAGTAACAAAAAATTTGTTAGGCTTTTCATAACTTAGACTAGGACCTGACAGCAGCATCCCACACAGGAAGTTTTCATGTGGCCCCGGCCCTTGGCTCTGTGGATGCTATACTGGTGATCAGGCAGAACGTCGTTTTAGTGTGAAGCTTGGCACAGGGGCTCACCATGCCAGTCATGAGGCAGAGAGTGAAGGACTAGGAACCAACCAAAAAGTGTTCAAAGACATTCTCTCCAAATGACCTGCCCCTTCAGCTCTGTTCTGCCTCCTGAGGCCTTAGTCGCTTTGAAAAGAGCTGCATCAGATGAGAATCTAGCATACAACACAGGAGCCTGTGTAGGTTCCAACCATAACAGAAGGGTTAATACTTCAACTCTCACCTACTAAAAAGGATGTCTTTACAAGTGCAGAGAATAAAAATGAAGAGATAATAAAACAACCCTTGTGAAAGATAGCATAATTATTTTAATTTGAATATAATTAAAGTGTTTTCATGTAGCTAATATATTTATAAATTTGATAAACATTCAGTCTTAATGTAAGTTATATTTCCCTGTGGAATATTAAATAGTAGTTCTTTGGAAAATTTTGGTATCCTTACTATTGGTTCAAGATAGATGCAGTTAGAGAACACTTTGTCCTTGTCCACAGAACAATTTGGACTGTTCCATCGATGTCTTTGCTGGAAAAGACCGTGATGGAATAATGGTATACAATAATTTAATTGAGGTTTAAACTTTGAAAATAGGTTTTGGTTTGCTTTTTATCTTTGAACAAATCATGTACTCTCCCAAACTTTTGGAAGTTATGGGTGTTTTCACGCATTTTTAATGAAAAAGAACTTTAAGAGAATTTGGAGGGTCCTGGAGAAGTGGGTCAGTGGTTAAGAACCTTGGCTGTTCTTCCAGAGGACCTGGGTTCAATTCCAAACACCCACACGACAGATCACAGCAACCTATAACTCCAGTCTCAGAAGATCCGATGCCCTCTTTTGGCCTCTGTTGGCCCTAGGTATGTACATACATGTAGGCAAACCATCAATACATGAAAGTTTAAAAACTGATTTCTAGTCATGAGTGAATAATGGATAAATGGTTATAAATTTATACATGATACCCATTTTTTACCACAGTAAATTTCAAAGGTCGTGCTCATAATCACTAGTAAACTCATGAAAAATATAGGAGAGTAAGAATAAGAAGTTATTTTTACCCCACCATAATTTGGCATTTCTTTTATTTTTTACATTTGTTTTGACTCCTACATTTTAAAATCAGAATTAACAATTTCTTAGGTCATTGATAATTTTTTTCAAAAATATTTTATCAAAGTGTGAGCGCAAAGTCCCCCCCAGCCAGATGAAATTCTTCAGAATAGCTCCCGGCTGTGGTTTACTTCCTGGTGGGCATTTAAAGTGTTCTTCAATATCCACTACTTTAAATAGTGAACAGATGCAGGTTCTTTACCTTTTAAATTTCCCTCACATCCACCCCAAAGAAATAATTTCCAAGCTGAGTATTTAGTCAACAACTATGATAATCATTTTTTAAATTTCTTGGTATGATAATCCAGCTGAATTCCAAAAGATCATAGGATGTAATGTTGCCAGTAAGATATGTGCTTACTAATTTTAATTCTTCTGTACCAATATCAAATATTGAAGCTATTAATTTTAGGCAATTGGTAAATGAAAATTGGAATATTCTGTTTCTCTTATTATTTATAAGGTGAATATTTTTTCAAATATTTAATAGTCAATCCTGCAAACCTGATGTTCACTTGTAACTGTTATTTGAAAGAATGACTTGAACTCTTCAGAATAGCTGTTTGAATACATGACTTTAAAAAAGGTGTGTGTCTGTGTGTGCGTGTATGTGTGTGTGTCTGTGTGTATGTCTCTGTGTGTGTATATGTGAGTGAGTGTGTGTGTCTGTTGGAATCTGAGAGGCTGAGCGTGGGTGCCTGCTGAGGGCAGGAGATACTGGATCCCCTAGAGTGGGAGTTATGGATGTTTGTAAACCACCCTGCAAGGGTTCTGGATTCTCCACAAGAGCAGTATGTACCCTTAGCTGTTGACCCATCTCTCCAATCCCATGATGTTGTTGATATAATTTGTTTTCCATTTGGAAGATGGAAACAATTTATGTATTTTTTTTTCATCTTCACCTAATTTTTTCTTCTTTACTAGGATTTTTTTTTCTTTTAACTGTCTAACCTTGAATCTCTTTCTGGATACAATGCTTGAGATAACCACCTTCCTGCCCATTCCAACTGACCTGACCATGGCTGAGGATTCATAGCTTCTCCTCTCTACTGTGTTAGTATACTCCTATTTTCCATCCACATCGCTGTCTGTTGAGATGCAGGTGATTTTCTGTCCCCAGGTTACAGAGCGGGGCCACTCTCCTCCTGCTCTGACTCTCCTGGAAGGAGATCTGCTGCATTTATCATCCACGCCATGTCCTCCCCGGCTATGGCGCTGACTTTTTCTGTTCTTTGTCTTCAGTTCAGCTTCCATCCTTCACCCTTCACCATCATGATTTATTTTTCACCTAAGCTGAACATTTCCTCACAGCCTCAGCAATTCCGTGACTGAAATCTTTCTTCCCTTTGTCTGGAATTACTTTCACTCAGTTGGTGATTGCTTTTCTTCCTTTAAAGTCCTGTTTTCTTTAGCTATGAGTTGAAAGTCGTTAGAAGGCTATAAAATCAATTTGATGGGTTAAGTCTAATAATGTTAATAGAGTGTATTAGGGAATAATAGAAAAGGCAAGAGTACAAATATTGTTTCTTAAATCATGTCTGTGCATGTGTGTACATGTGTGTGCGCAGGCACTGTGTCTGTGTGTCTGTGTACTCGTTAAGGAGGTGAAATGTGTGTTGTTTTGTTGGCTGTGAATTAAAAACATCAAAACCTTCTAAGCCATTGTTTAAATAGCCAGTTATTATTATAAATGTCCTTTTATCTGTGAAGCCTTTTCTCCATTTTCTGGGGAAAACCTGTCACTTCCTTCTCTGCATCTGTAGCTATAGCTCTACTTATTAAAGCAATTATTCTTCTGAACTGGAAACAATCAATATATCTATGGGAATGTGAGGGAGAAGATGCCGTATTGCACTGAAGAAAGTTTTGTTTTCAAGTCTGTTTCTTAAATGCCGTGTAAGCTTCCAGAATAGAGCAGTTTTCCTTAATCAGTGAAACCCTGCACTTCGTCCAGTGGCATTGAGATCCAGTGCAGATGTGGTAAGAGGGTTTGGGGAATCCACTCGCTAATGAACAAACAGATCTGTGAGTAAGACAGACTTGTCAAAGTCAGCTTTGATTACTTTGCTTATTGAGAAAAATTTTAAAGCAAATGAAATCTTGTGCTTGAGTGTGTGAGTGCATGGGTGTGTGAGTGAATGAATCAGTGTGTGTGTGTTCTGTGTGTGTGTGTGTGTGTGTGTGTGTGCTCTATGTATATGTGTATGTCATACACGTGTGCATGTGAGTGAGTGTGGAAGCCAGTGCTCAGCTCTCTTCTCTTTATTTTCTGACATAGTGTCTCTCATTGAGCATGGAGCTCACCCAACAGATGGCATGACGCTGGCTCTGGGGACCTATCAACCTGTTTCTGCCTCCCAGCGCTGAGATTGCAGACGTAGGCCAACACAGAGATTCTACAGGTGCTTATGCATCATAGCGTGGCTTTCACTATAGCATCCAACTTTTAAAATCTGAAAATAGATATTGAAAGCCACGTATCTAAGTATTTGTGAAAATAATGAACAATAATTTTTATATCTGCAGTTTGAGTGCATTTAGAATTTTTTCATAGGAAACCAACTGGTGAACTGTAGTCTTAGTAATATTTCAATATTTTCCCAAAATAGTAAGTATCAGGGGCAAGAGAGATGGCTGCTTCCTGGCCTTGCAGAGGCCTCATGCTTGACCCGTAGTGTGCCCATTGGGTGCCTCACAACTACTGTAGCTCCGGCTCCAGGGAGTTCAATATCTCTGGGATCTGAGGGCACTGGCATTTGGGGGCTCACGCATGCACGCACGCACACACACGTACGTGCACACACACATGCATGCAGGCACACACACAGGCACTGTTATTCATGAGCTCACACATGCACACATGCACAACAGTAAACATCAACTACTTTACTCCAGCACTGTAGAAAACTCTTCATTATTTTACCTCAGAGTAGACTGGGCCTTCGTGGGTCCTGTCTCCTACGAAGCAGGGAACCGCACCCCGGCAGCTTTTCCCTCATAGGAGCACTGAAGTGCCTGATTAGGAACATGTGCCCTCCTAGCCGCACAGAGTCCTGTCATGCAGAAGCAGCACATTTTCATCCAGAAATCAATCAAATGCCAGCGAAATTATCACGTTTCAGAATATGCAGCCATTGCTTTAACATAAATCTGGGTTTCAACCAAAATCCAACCAGCTAATTGAGCAGACGGACCAAAGGTTTTCACCTGACAACAGTTTCGATTTCCTTAGCTACAAATTGTGAACACAGGTGAATATCCACTTATGCTCACCTATACTATCCACTTATAGTCACCTATATTCACAATTTATTCACCTATAGACTTGGAGCAAATGCATATTTTCACATAAAACACATAATTTCAAGTCACCTGTGGGTATGACAACATTAGAAAGAATAACAACTGTAAAACGTCGTCCCTGGCACATAGTACCCTTCAAAATGGTCAATACGCACAGTGTTGCTAGAACTCAGCAAAAATGAACTATTTCATTGCCCTGCGGACTAACTCTGTCCCCAGCCGTTTTAGCTGTGAGTGAAATCCAAGGTCCCTGGGCTTGGCCTTCAGACTGAGGACGCAGCCTTTCTCTGGACTTCAGAACTCCAGGCAGGCCTCAAGTTTTGTCTTCTTTCTTGGTCTCTTTCTGGCTATGCCTCAGGGAACAAGAAGGGTTTTCCTTACTAAATGAGGGTGCCTTTTGTCTTGTTCATCCCACATTGTTATTCAATTTTTTTAAAAAACCTGATGATGCTGCCTCCCTCAGAAAGGCCACATCAAAAGGTAGAGTTCACCAAAAATAATACACACTTTTTCCAAAGACACAAACAGTTCCTTGAAGAGGATGTCATGCCGTAATTTATTTTGTGAATTCTGTAAACCACAGAACATTTACTTAAAGCCAAGTCTGACCTTTCTTTTTCCTTCTTTTTCTGTCTACAAAGTCCTCTCTTTAAGAAAAAATATAAAGGCAAACATTCTTGTGCACACACATGCATGTGTGTGTGTGAGAGAGAGAGACAGCAAGAGAGAGGAGAGAGAGAGAGAGAGAGAGAGAGAGATTTTATTAGAATCTTGAGTTTAATTTTTAGCCAGGGTCCTTTGGCTTCATGTAATAATATTTTATGGAATGCAATCGCTTGTGGAAAGACCAAAGAGAGACCCATTTGAAACTTTACAAAAAGGATTGTTCTGCGCCGTTGTTGGGTGATGGGAAAAGCAATAAGTGTGCTAAGCCCCTCATTGCATCCCCCAAAGGCGGAGAAATCTTATGACCAATTGGATGGTAGTAAAGTCTCTGTAGGAATTTTTTTTTTGGATAAAGAAAGTCATAACAAGAAATGGGCACCTGCTGAAGTTTCCAAAGTTCACACGTGACAGTCATCTTATTGTCCCACTGTAAGGAAATCTGCTATGGCAGAAAATATTCCTGCTATGAGCCCATTTCAACAAGCAAACAAATCAGAATTTTTAGATTTTCTGAACAGTACTCTGCTATTTCAGTTAAGAAGTTTTTACTTTCAGTTCATTACAGCTGGGTTTTACAGCCACCATGTTGCTACAGAAATGAAAATAAACTAAGATTTGCAAAGATACATGTCACTGGAGCTTGTTCTGCCCATGTCATGTGGACTCTGTTCTTGTTCGTGTTACTTAAACTGTTCTTCCTCATGTCATGTGGATTCTGTTCTGCCCATGTCACGTGGACTCTGTTCTGTCCATGTTATGTGGACTCTGTTCTGCCCATGTTATGTGGACTCTGTTCTGCCCATGTCACGTGGACTCTGTTCTGCCCATGTTATGTGGACTCTGTTCTGCCCATGTCATGTGGATTCTGTTCTGCCCATGTCACGTGGATTCTGTTCTGCCCATGTCACGTGGATTCTGTTCTGCCCATGTCACGTGGACTCTGTTCTGTCCATGTCACGTGGACTCTGTTCTTGCCCATGTCACGTGGACTCTGTTCTTGCCCATGTCATGTGGACTCTGTTCTTGCCCATGTCACGTGGACTCTGTTCTGCCCATGTTACGTGGACTCTGTTCTGCCCATGTCACGTGGACTCTGTTCTGCCCATGTCACGTGGACTCTGTTCTGCCCATGTCACGTGGACTCTGTTCTGCCCATGTCACGTGGACTCTGTTCTGCCCATGTCACGTGGACTCTGTTCTGCCCATGTCACGTGGACTCTGTTCTGCCCATGTCACGTGGACTCTGTTCTGCCCATGTCACGTGGGCTCTGTTCTGCCCATGTCACGTGGACTCTGTTCTGTCCATGTCACATGGGCTCTTTTCTTCTCTCACATACTAATGATATTTTCTCTTGCTTGTATCTTTGGTGTTTATTTAAGGAAATTAAGTTGAAATTTTTGTTTTGATTTTTGTAAACATTTTTCTAGAAGCATCTTACATTTTTCATGGCCTGTACGAATAAATCTGGCGGCTGAGGGGATATCTTAGTGGTCACATGCACTAACTATTCTTTCAGAGGACCATGGTCAAGTTCCCAGCACGTACACGGTGGCTCAGAACTATCTGTAATTACAGCCGTCCAGCTGTAAACCCTCCAAAGGCACTGGGCATATATGATACCCAGACATAACCCCCATCCACATGCAATAAATAAATAAATAACTTTAAAAAAAAAAGCCAAGGATTTGAGCTAACAATGGTTAAGACCCTTGGCCATCACACATCATGCTTCTGGTTGTGACTGAGGACTCAAGCTGTTTCTAAATTAAGGATTAGGTAAGAACACAGGATGGACCCCATTCCTTCCAGCCTTTGCCTTTACAGATTTGAAAAATTGGCTTAGAACCGGTTATAGAACTATTTGTGTAAGATCATCTATAAGTTACTGTTTATTTGTGTAAGATCGTCTATAAGTCACTATCTGTGTAAGATCGTCTATAAGTTACTGTCTATTTGTATAAGTTTGTCTATAAGTCACTATTTGTGCAAGATCATCTATAAGTTACTATCTATTTGCGTAAGATGATGTATAAGTTACTGGACCCACATTTGGAATAATAACAAAACACTTCAGAACCGCTGTTGCAAAACAATGCTACATTTTTGATATATTTAAATGTGATATTTATACACTTTTGCTCAATAATGACAGGAAAGGGACGCACACGGCATAGTTTATAGATCCATGTGTATTGAGATGCTTTCTATTCTATGTTTCTCAGCCAAAGAATGTCTATTTTAATATTAACTCTTGTATGACTCCTGAAAACGCTGAGCTCAGTGTATCTCACAGCTTCAAATTCTTGTGTGCTTTTTTTTTCTAGATCAGACACCAACACGGCATTTAAGAACAGCAAAATACATGTCTTGTTGTGTCATCAGCGTGTTTATCCTTGTTAATCAAACAAATTTCTTTATCTTTAGATAAGCAGTCTTATAATTTTCCTCTACTTGCTACACTAAAGTTATGCTACAGAGAGCTAGCATAATGTTTCATTCAGTAGAATACCAAATATGTTACCATATATATAATATTATACTCCCTGACAATATTCCAGAGCCAGAGAGAGATACGGTTGAGCAAGGACTTATCTCAGAGTGTCTTATTTTGGACATCAGCCTCTGCAGAAGTGGGTGCTTATGCCACCTTCATCCTGGAGGGTGACAGGACTTTACTGGAATATCACAGTACCCAGGAAGGACGTGGGCGAATCAGTAAACATGCGCCCATACTTTGACCAAAAGGGATGCTAAGTTTCAGGACACAGAAGTGTATGTAAGGAAAGTGCTTGTGTGACACGGTGGCTCTGGGATCAGAAGCCTTCACGAGATGAGAGTTGCATCTGACCTCGGAGGTAAGGCATGGAGGTGAGTCTTCCAGCCCTTCGTTAGAAGCACTGCCTGGGACAGAAACTGGATGTGTTGCATTGGCAAGCAAGTGTCTTCTGATCACTGCCACTACACACTGGAAGCAGAGAATTCAGCAGTGAGGTGGCAGCCAGTGGGAAGCTTTGCTGAGTTTGACCCCTTCTTGAAAACCTGCCGTCTCCTCTTTCATGCTCTGTTCCAAAGCCACCAAATCAAGATCACTAGGGACGGACTAAGAGTAGCTTTTCCTTAGTTCAATGATTAATTGGATAAGTAAGAAGAAAAACATGTAAGTTGGTGTACCAAAGTACAAGCGAGACAGTGGGATGTCTTTAAAACAGAATGATGGGGACAGAAAGGAAATCTCGGTAGACAAAGGCAGAAAGAGAAAAACAGGGTGCTTTAGGGAGAGCGGGAGCCACAGCCTCTGCATGGCCTCTGCGCTGCACGGTGCTTGTGTATGCCCATGCTCCTCATTAGTGCAGTTCACAGATGATGTGGGCAGAGTGAGCATTTATGCATCCCGATGTCATTGCTCCTATTCTGACTTTGATTCTGTGGAACTTTACAATTCTGATTTTTACACTGAAGCAGATGTTGGCATCAATGAAACCATAAGAAGAGGCAATGGCCGTCACTAGAACAGCCATTAAAAATGCATCTGTGGCCGGGCGGTGGTGGCGCACGCCTTTAATCCCAGCACTCTGGAGGCAGAGGCAGGCGGATCTCTGTGAGTTCGAGGCCAGCCTGGTCTACAAGAGCTAGGTCGAGGACAGCCTCTAAAAAAAATGCTGCAGAGAAACCCTGTCTCGAAAAACCAAAAAAAAAAAAAAAAATGCATCTGTGACGTGTCCTGCCCAAGCAGGGTGAGGAGTCAAGAAACTTCAGCTGAGATAAGTGGAAAAAAAGAAACCAAAACACAACAGAAGGAGTTTCATTTGAGATTTTGTTCAGTGACTAATTGCTGAATGTTTCCCATGTGTTACATGGGTGTTTGTGTGGGGTACATGTGTTGAGTGTATACAGAGTAGAGGGTGTATTTGGGAAGGCATCCATTATGTGTTTAGGGATGTATGTGTGTGCGTGTGTGTACGTGTGTGCGTGTGTGTACGTGTGTGCGTGTGTGTGTGTGTGTGTTGTGGAGTGTATTTGTCATGTGTGAGGTGGTTGCACATGGAGATGCAAGATGAAGATAGAAAGACAGGACAGAAATCAGGGCTTGTGTAACTGATTGTGAACACCAACCGTCTGAGGTATGCGCAGTGACCCCAGCACAGATTCCCTAGCAGATGTCTTGGGCACAGTGGTCCAGAGGTTACAGAGATGTTGGGCATGTCCCAGGCAACTGTCTGGATGTGAAACAGTGCTGTTTGCCAGTCCAAGTATGGCCTGTCATGAGTAGCTTTCCTGCAGATGTTGTTTCCTGCACTTTGTGTAGAAGTACAGGTGCATGAAGGGAAATGTGCATAATATCATGTTGCTTTGTTTTGTTGGAAAAGGATCATAAAAGAAAACAACCCCTGACCCCATTTGGAAATGTTTAATTCGTAATCTGATGCCTTGAAGCCATGACCAACAATTATACATACAAAAAGTGTCGATATGACTCTTCTCCTATAATTCCTGTATGCATGAATATATGCCATCTTCAGTCAGTCACACAGGAGATAGAAATCCATTGTTTGAGGTGACATCAATGAGAACATGGCACAGTCCTCTCCAGTCTTTCAGGGTCTTCTTGTTTATTGAGACTTAGCTTCAAAGCGCTGCAATGGCCGTCAGTGCTCCACCTGCCCTGGCATCATTACCAGGTATGCAACTGACCACATCCAACAGTCTTCCACTGTTAACACTGTGTGTCAGCCGCAGCAGCATCCCACTGGTCTCTGAGTACGTCCAAGCCCCTCTCGGGGCGTGTGTATGTGCTCTCCTACCTGGCAATTCCCCCCCCCCCTCGGGGCATGTAGACATACTCTCCTAGCTGGCAACTGTTCTTCCCTATAACTGCACATGCCCTTCCCCACACCAGTCACTAGACAGTCAGTCTCTGTGACCAGTCATTGCTGTGGCCTTCCGCATGATTTACGTCTCACCCTAGTTCTTACTAAACGTTTGCTCGTTCAGATGAAATCAGGTGCATTCAGGGCGGTATGGCTATTGACTGCTTGATTGCTCATAAACTCCTTCTTCTCAGTTAAGACATGAAGTCTATGAAGTGAGAGGGCAGGACTGTCAGTGAACCTGCCTGATAGATGGCTGGTAAAATCTGGTTTCGTGGAAGAAGCGGATGGATGGAAACGGGCAGGCATTCCTGCCACCGCTCACTTGTTCTCCAGCTTCTGAAGAGCTCAGGTGAGAGTACATAGTTAGTAGAGGAGACACAGACCATGTGCCCAGACACTGGAGAAAGCCGAGAAGAGAGCCCTATTGGGGAAATCTTTCTATGAGAGTTGAAGTGATGGATTCAGAATGTGCAGGGAGATACAACCATGACTGTGTCATAAGACACCGCCACATTCTTCCTGAGGAGCAGGCAGAGCCCGAGATCTGTTTGCTTTCTGCCCTCTCTGCCATTGCTGCCCCTTAGTCCATGCTCAGCACCCCCCCCCACTCTCCATCCCTTCCTCTGTGTCTACATCTATTCTCTCGCACGCTACCCACCGACTCTCTTCCTTGTTCTAGTCGTTGACTGTTGTTTACTGTCAACCTTCTTCACTGATGTCTACACTAATTCTTCATTTCTGCTGGAATTTATGTCCTCTGTTTTTCCCTTTTGGTTACTGTCTTATGTATCTGGGCACATTGTGTGTGTTTGAGACTTAATCTATAGTACTACAAAAACATTATTATTTTTTCTATACTCTTGGGTATTCTCATAAGTAGTAAATCCTCTTATATTTTCCATTGATAGAAGGCAGGACATGGTGTCAGTTTTCCTAAGGAGTATATAAATGTCAATTGAGAGTTGGAATCAACTAGTATCTTTATCTTCACTCTACTTGGGATTAATCTTCTGGAAGGGGCCCTAGTGGTAACTGAATGCCCTAAAGACAAAACAAAGAGAATTGTATTTGGAGGTCACCAACATCACAGGAAAAGTTTGGGCTTTGTGCACACCTACTTGTCAGTAAGGAAGAGAGGATCCAAATGCTAAGCCTAGTTGTTAGCAGGAAAAAGGCGATTGTTGATCACATTTCTTTAATGTCTTCTTTCAGTCCTCCCTTTCCCTTCCACTGTGTCTATTTTCTTACCAAGGGCTTCCTTGGGCCAGATATCTCTTCTCTACTTCCTTCTTGGCAGCAGCTTCCTTTTCTAGCTCCTTTTCCTAATATGCTCCCAAATTTTCACTGCCCAAATTTTGTTTAAAAATCTGTTTGGTAGGCTGGAGAGAGGGCTCAGTAATTAAGAGCACTGGCTGCTCTTACAGAGGACCAGTTTTGCCAGCATCTGTTTGGTGGCCCACAACCATATGTAACTCCAGTTTCACCTTTTGTCATCTTTAGGTTCTACACACTTGTGGAACACACAAACTCATGCAAGTACACATACACATAAGTAAAATAAATGAGCAAGACATTTAAAAAAAATTTAAAGTTCTTTTGCTGATAGCATTCTCCTTGTTGAGTTGGTCGCGTTTCTTTTCAGAAAATTTTTATTTTGGAGGAATATTGGAGGAGTTTCAGAAGCTTTTACAATAGTAAAGGTTTTGTGTGCATCTCTGTGTCCCCTGATGTGAAAAATAAATAGAACCTGTAAATCTTGCTTCCTTCAATTCTTTTTCATCTTATTCAAATAGTGCTTTTCTCTTTCATTAATTCTTGGACACTTGTTAGTTGATAGTTTACTCTGTAGGAAGAGCGGTTTCCTCTCTATTTGGTTATATCTCTGTTATGCTATGAACTCATGACTACTTATCTAGTTTTTATTGGTTATAATCCACCGCTAGCCTTACTTTTTGTGTTTCTGGAATTGTTACAGCTCCAGCCTCCCCAGGCTTTTCTGCTTTAGTCCATACGCACCGTAGGCACATTTCCATCCCTTCTGACAATTTCCTTGCCACCCTACAGTACTCCTGAGCTACTTCATATTTCCAGTGATAATGTCCTAGAGACAATCACTTTTCAAGGACCTCTGTATTCTTTTATTGGAGATTGACAATGGAACACTAGATATTCAATGACAGGTTTTTGCTATTGGGGTGTCATGGTTATTAGGAAGTGTATGATAACCCAAGCAAACATGCATGTTTTGCTTTTCTCTTTAACAACAAACCCCATGAATGCCTTTGAAAAATTTATTCAAGAAAAATTATACTGCTTTTTTCACTTAATATTTTCATAACAGTCTTTTGGTATTTTATACATGGTCTTAGTCCATTTTGTGTGGCTGTAACTGATTGATGATCAATATAGAATATAGATTTATTTGGAAAATGGTTATGAAGCTACAAAGTCCGGACTGTGGTGCTGGTGTCTGGTATGGGTCACCATACTGAGCCATAACATGGTGGAAGGACAAACAAACAGGCAGAGCACAGAGAAGACCCTTGACAGACTCATCCTTGCTTCAGGAGCCCACTCCCAGAGCAACGGCAGTGATCCACACTGTAGCAATGGTAGTTAATTTCAGAATGAGTCTCGGAAAGGAAACCCGGCTGTAGTGGGCATTCTAGATCCATGCCAACATAAATAAAAGAGCTCGAAGACAAAGGTGATGTCTCTTTAAAAGTTTTCAAATATGGGGCTGGAGGAATGGCTCAGCAGTTGAGAGCACCAGCGGCTGCTCCAGGAGGCCTGGGTTCTATTCCCAGGGTTGTAGTGACTCACAATCATCTATCACCATCTGATCCCATGGGATCCAATGCCCTCTTCTGGCCTCTGTGGGCATGAGACATGCGGTGATACCCAGACATATTTTCCGGCAAAGCACTTGCACACACAGAATTTTTTTTTAATTTACCAATATAATGATATTTGGGGAATATTAGTTCTATCTGTTTATGAGATGTAGGCAAGGAAGAATTTGTATCAACAGCATGAAAATCATTAAGATCCAGTTTAGAATTGGACAGTCTTTAGCCATGACAGTGTCTGCAACAAAGTAGACAATGTGTGTTAGTTGGAGTCAATGAACAAAAACGTCACCAGCGATACTATTCGTAAGCAGTTGTTGCCATGTAGTTCTTCAGTGTAACAGAAAACTTGTAAATATTTTGTATCAGAACATCAAACAAACTTTCTATAATCACACATAGCTTAGTTCATTCCATAGACAGTTGCCATCTGGACAAATTCTAATAATTATAATATTAAAGGCTTGCTCTGAAGGGAAACCAGAGTTTTAAGAATGTGTGCTTTCAATGAAAGATTCTAGTAGATACTGTGGTATCCTAGTTTCCCTTTCTTTTGCTGTGACTAACACCATGACCAACGCAACTTGGGGAGAGAAGGCTTTATTTCGTCTTGTGCTCTCAGTCTGTTGTCCTCCCTTGAGGAAAGCCACGGCAGGAACCGGAAGGCAGGCTTCCTGACTATTTGGCAAGCTGCCCTCTTGCCCAGGGAGCAGAGCAGAAACCATGGAAGAATGCTGCTTGCTGGATGGATTGCCCAACCCCAGGACCATTTATTTGCCTAGGGATGGTGCCTTCCATAAGGGACTGGGCTATCCCGCTTTAATTAATAATCAAGACAATCCCCCACAGTTATGCCCATAGGCCAATCTGCCCTAGGAAATTCCTCAGTCAAGGCTCTTCTCTCAGATGACCCCAGGCTGCGACAAGCTTGCATCTAAAGCTTACTGGGATGTGTGTTAGATTTCCCCCCTAAGTTCTCATTGTGTTATTATTTGTGGAATGAATCCACCTGCATCGGATTGAGTTCCCTGAGACGAAGTGTGACTGAAAACCCCTTGTTTGTGAATTCAGAAATGATTGGCACACCGAATGTGTTGATTGGCTTACAGATAAGCTAGACCAGTTTGCTAAGAAAGTATCTACTACCTGCCAAAATAAAGGGAGAATCTTGGGGAAATATTCTGAATTCTTTGAGAGAGTAGCCCAATGTCTCAGTAACACATGGTCTTTTCATTCATGAACATCAGTGAATGATTAGACATGATACTTCTATGAAAACAATGTTGAGGTGATAATATTGAAGAAAAGAATCTTATGAATCTCTTCAGAGTTGGATCCATTCTAAATATTTATAACTTTATTGAATAAAAACATAAATAAGCTATACATAGTGGGCAGTATTCTATTTCTCTTAGTTTCATTAGTAAATAGTTCAGGCTCGGTAGTTTTCCAGTTGCTGGTGGGAGGACTGGAAATCTGATGTGTGCATGTTTGGAGGCGCAAGGGCTGGCGTTTTATGCTAGCAGAAGAGGTGTGAGAAAAAGCGTTGAGCTGATTTATCTCTCTCTCTTTAGATAAGTTTCATTTAGCTATTTTCTAATTTCAACTTCCTAATGTACAGCATTCAGTCAAAATTTCTTTACATAAAGGTAAGTGATCATTGTTGAAAATCTAAATTGTTTTTCTTAAAAAGTCAAAGAGCTAATTAGTTCTCTCCTGCAGGATTAGTCCTGGACCACTTGCTTCAGTTCCTCGGCACAGACAGAAGTCTTCCTAGTAAACTTCATAATAGTGTGCTGTTTCCTCATCTGATTAAATAAGTCTTTGGTATTTGAATTTTTATGATGGCACTCTGAGCTTGAAGCTCTCGTAAACTTTTTTCCTGAGGTCCTGCAGTCATTTTCTCTCAAAACTAAGAGGGATGGGAAGGTTCAGAGCCCTGAGGAGGCTGAGAGGTGACTGCTGATGTGTCTAAGTGGGGCCAGCAGGGGCTGCTGCCAGGGACAAGGCTGCCACATTCCTGCTGTGTCTGGCCTTGGACTCCCTTAACATCATAATCTGGATTCTATTAAGGGAATTCTGTGTTTTTCCTCTGTAAGAGTCACCCCCTACCATGACAAATATTTAAATATATATATATATATATATATATATATATTTTAAAGTTGGGAAAGCAAACTTTTTCCCAAAAGAAATTTATAGTTCAAATTTATACCAATTTCTTCCTAACTAGAGTAAGCTAGGTTCTCCCTAAAGCTTCGGTTTTCCCGTAAAACATTGCTCTCCTCTGGAAGAAGCGGGCTTTCTTTTTTATAGGCGAGGGAATAAAGCAGCACACAGATGTGCCAGTGCTGGGACAGGCTGCAGAATGTACCTGGGGAGCATGGGGGTGTGCAGTCTGGAGGGGAAAAGATGAAAGGGAAAAGACTGGATTGGGATGCTCACATAAGAAGGAAGTGCTAAGCTTTTGATCCAGCTAGCGTTTCCTTCTCCTTCTTTCCCTGGGAAGTGACTGAGGCTGTGCCAAGTCATTTTCACAAAGCCGTTTTTACAGGTACCCAGCATTCCCTGAGTGACTGTTGCCTTTTCACCCTACAGGACTGTCGTGATGCCTGTGGCCAAAGAGTTTGACCCAGACATGGTCCTGGTGTCCGCAGGGTTTGATGCGCTGGAAGGCCACACCCCTCCCCTAGGAGGTTACAAAGTGACAGCAAAATGCAAGTATCTCTTCCAAGACGTCATGAAATGCTATGACGTCATAGACCGTTTTGTCCTCTGCGATATGTGATACCTTTTACATGAGTTCTGTAAACTCTGGGGAGATGTTTGAAAATGATTGGCGTGGTATTTACTGTTCTGTCAGTTTTGTGTCTCTGTAGAAAATTTCATTGAACAAAAGCAAAAATAATTTCCTATGGTGGACTTGATAGACATGTCAGAAACTTGCTGCATTTCAGGAGTCTTACTTTGCGTTTAGAGAGTAAAGCAATATGGCTTCTGTCTGTGATCTAGTAGCTGATCCGAGAAGTCATAAGTCTAGGAAAACTACTGGGCCTTTTGAACGGAGAACGTAGCCGTGATTTTTATTCCATTGTACATGGAATAGAAATAGCTACTTGGCAATAATGTCATGTGCTCCCAGGTTCAAATACAGGCTTCATTGTGCTACAGCATTCCTAAGGGTCCCTGAGGCCTGTGCTGGCCTTCTGTTGGGTTGCAAGGACACACTTTCTGGCTGTGTTCCACAGCAGCCAGCTACCCAGCAGAGAAGTGAATTTTGTGTTTTATTGTGTTTGAAGAATTTGAATTGAGCTAGACGGGAACTTTCTTTAAGAACAATTTCCTTACTCTGCACAGGAAAGTGAAGCATGTGTGTAGTGCATGCATGTAAATATGCATTGGCACCATGCGCACTTACTAAACAAGACAACACTGTAGAACTACAGAGGACGGCATCCGGTATTATAGGCTTTGGGGGAGCCGAGAGCAAACAGAACAAAAACAATTCCAGCGGTTTTAAGTGGGAGAGATGAGTTTGGAACGCGTTTACTATATTAATTTGCAAAGAACCAAGAAACAGCTTCGTGCCAACCTTTGTTTGTCGTTGGCTGCTCATGTGAGAACATTTCTGCGCTCTAATTGTTCCAGTAACATTGTTAGGTAGTAGCTATTTTTAACATCTATTATTTACCCAGGGTTCTTGGTGCCTTGTTGTCTATCGAAAACATATTAGAGCCGGCAACTCCACACACACAACAAAAAACTAGATAATGCATATTGTGAAAAATTGAATACAGAGGCATTTTCTTGTATTAAATATCTTTATGATCCTTGCGGTGATGCTGCTCACAGAACTCACCTCAAATAGAAATCTGTCTTTCTATTGTAGATAAATCTTACTGGAGTCAAGGCTGGTAACTCGTTTACTTTAAGTAAAGAAAAGTAAAGTTTTATATCCAAACAAAGGAATACCTAAATGATACAAACCCCAAGGGGAGAAAGACAGAAATCTGGGAAGGGTGGCCCTTTGCATGGAATTCACACATCTCCTTCAGGAGTTGGGAAACGCGGGTCTTTGAGTCTTTCCCCTTGCCAAGAGGTGGAGGTTTAACTTCTCCATCTCTCCAAGGGAAAAGGGACTAACCATTGTATTAAATCTTGGACAAATGATTCAAATGTCACATTGAAAAGTAGAATCACAAACAGTATCGATGTGGTCTCTTTTGCTTATAGATACTAGAAACATTGTGTCTAACACTTTTTGCTCCGGCAGTGCTGGTCAGCTTTCCGATGACGTGATAAATTAGCTGAGATAGTCGCCTTACACCATGAGGAAGGGTTGTTTCTGCCAGCAGTTTTTGAGTTTATCACTGGTGGGCCTGTTATGGTGAGAAGTAAGCGGCATAGTACAATTGTTTATCTCGTGGGTAGGGGGGAGAAGAGAAGGGAAGACCCTAGAATGGTATAATTCTCTACTAAATCACCCCTTCCGTGACCCGACAACCCCCTACTAGCCCCGTCTCTTAAATTCCTACTTCTCTCCTACACCACCATGTCCATCCTGAGGACCCAGCTGCTAATTTGGTGGCCTTAGACCCCAGTCCTTTCACACAGAATGCAAGGAAATCTTCAACGTTTCAAATCTACTAATATAGCAATATTTTATTTATATTTTATATTATTTAAAAATAAAGCTTGTCTAAAATCAGAAGGGTAAAGCTAAATCACTAGAGGCCGGACAGTGGTGTCACACACCTTTAATCCCAGGATTTGGGAGACAGAGGCAGATGGATCTCTGTGAATTCAAAGCCACCGTGAGCTGCACAAGATCAGTGCAGAAACAAATTCGGGTGGCGGTGCCTCAAACTTTAATCCCAGCACTAGAGGGAATTGCAAATGGGAAGAGAGAGGGGCTCTGGCTCTTTAGTCTGTGGTGGCCCAGCCTTGGTAGAGGTAAGACTTCTCTAGTGGATTGGCTGCTTTGCTTTTCTGGTTTTCATGTTGAACCCCAGTATCTGACTCTAGATTTTTATTATTTGTGCTACATGCTAGCATATTTATATTTATATAAGGGATATTTTATTGCTTCCTGCACCCAAATACATATGACTGTAGAACAGTCCCACCGTCCCTTCATAGATTCCTAGTCCCTGCTCATATCTCTCTTCTTGGATTTACTGTCCAACAGAAGCTGCCATGCAGGAGGCTATCAGGTAGTAGTGATTGCTCTTGGCCACTCCATCAGGAAGGTTCATAATGAGGGGAGAGGTTCTTAGAATGTGAAGAAGAGGAGAGGCTGTTTGGAACAGGTCATAGATTTCGTAACTGGGAGTGTGATAAAGTGTTTGTGGATTTTTAGTTGAAATGGCGTGAGCTATGTACTGGATTTCTCTTCACTGAGGGAAAAAAACCATGCCACCACATACAAAAGAATAGAGATTGGAATGTGCCCTCAGTAGGTCACATTGGGGTCAAAGACCCACAAATACTATCTGTGATAACATGGACACCAGCACCCACCTCTGAGCAACCACATCATCATTTCAGGGAGGCTGTGGGATGCTGGCAACAGTTTCTCACCATGGACGTCACCACCCTAACTGGGCAGGATCTGGGATTGCTGCACAGCCTTCCGGAGACTCCCAAGTGGCTCTCCTCTGGCTTGTACCAGGCAGATGCATTCTCTTCAGTTTGACAGACAGGCGATTAAAATTGAGATCTCAGTGCTCTGTGCCAGAAGTCATCCTGCCAGGGTGCAGAGTCCCAACACAAAGTTGAAAATGGGGTACAAATCTAAAGTAAATTGTAACTAAACTATATGAAAACAAATGTTCTGCTAAACTTTTTCAATTTTAGCTAAACTCATTCTTGTTCCAAGTCAAACACTGGATGATTTGATCTGAGAGCGATTTGAGGGTACTGTCATTTCAGACATCTGAAAATTTATTTCCTTGGCACGTCAAATTGAGTTTTTACAGTACTTTATTTTATATTTTTGAAAGGAAAGGAAAGATCAAGTCAAAACAACAATGGATTTTGTTCATTTTAAACATCTAAATAGCTGTCTGACATTAAAGGAAGAAAGGAAGGCTGTTTCTGAGACAAGAATTTCAGCCTAAATACAGAGGTGACTTTGAATAAAGACGATTCTTAGCGTGGCTTTCTTCTCTCCTCTCTCATCCTTTTTTTGTCTTAGCTACAAAACTACAACATAAATGTTGGGTTTTGTTTGTGTTAAAGTTGAAAACAATTTTAACGGACTTTTAGAAATATTTGCTTAGAATTTTTGTTCTTCTTTAAATTCAGAGCCAAGATTAAGTTCCAACCTAAATGCAGGCTTCTCTGCCCTAAGCCCAGAGCTGTGACCTTGAAAGCATCCATTCCCCTTACTAGATATTCTAGTTCGTATCTGGTTGTCTTCATGTTATAGTTTAAGAAGATTGTCATGGCAACAATGCCATGTTCAAGAGTGATACTGGCTTTTCCCCTCCCAGAGTTCCCAGCTTTGTGGTGTTATCACCTCAGGAGAGCAAAAGCTCTTTAGTTCCAGCTCAGTTTCAGTTTCACAATAAATATGCTTTTCTCTCTCTCTCTCTCTCTCTCTCTCTCTCTCTCTCTCTCTCTCTCTCTCTCTCTCTCTCTCTCTGTCTCTTTCCCAGCTGTGCCTGTTCTCTGTGTCCCTTGGTGTGCTGTAGTGAATTCCTACAGGCAGATTGCTTATCCCATATGAATAAGAATCTTTTTCCTCTGGAAAAAAATGATAGGCATGTCTGATAAGATATATATTATTTTAAAACCATATACAATTTTTATTTTAGTAATAATTCTATAGTTCCTGGGATATAAACCATATAAACCATTTTTATCAGATAAAACAGCATTGCTTTTATTCATTTAATTTTTGAAGAAGAAACCATGTAACATTATCTTAGAGACTTGCTTTCCTACTGTTTCTCCTGTTTGTAAATCTTCTCCCTACTACTAGGAGTGCGGTAGGATAGGGAGCCAGCACAGTTTTGGGCAAGCACCTGCTTAGATGAACTCAGACCTAACTGCCAGTGATTTTTCACAGAAGAACAAGTGTTTCCTGATTAGTTGGCCCACTAAAAATAAGTCTCTAAAAAGCTGGGTTTTAATCAAAACAGCAAATAAGTGCAAAGAACCAAACGTGCTCCATACGTTAGGCTGTGTTGGCCATCCCACCTGCCCATAATGTCTGTGTGTGCTGCATCTTGGTTCTGATCTGTATGAGGATGGTGGAGCTTAGAGAGCCTTCCCTCTGCGCATTTTACTAACCCAGAGCTTAAAATAGACTGAGCCAGAACAAGAGCAGCGTGGTACAGCTGCTTCCCTTTCTACTGTGTCTTTCTCTCCAGGGGCCTCACATCTATCTTAAATTGCCCATTTTTTTAAATCTTTGGTTTTCGTCCCACTACTTAAAATTTATAAAGACACTGAATGCATTTACTCGTGTGATTTCTTTACTGTATGCTTCTTCTTTCTCTGTGAAGGAAACTGCATTTCAGTCTGTGGGGAAAAGTCTATCCACCAGTTTGGTCTTACTAGTTACCTGTGACTGGGGAATCTGTGTCATGCCCTCTAATGATAGAACATCAGTCCATGGGCAACAAGGGCGGAGAGGACAGCATCTGTGACAGTTAATAACCTATACTTCCTGAGGATTCACTGACCCCAGTAACTTCTCTGCTTGTCCTCCTCTATATGAGGGTAAGAACTGGAAGAAACAAGCTGGGTGTGGTGGTCTATGCTGTTAAAATCTCAGCACTCTGGAGGCGTAGGCTGGAGGAGGAACCTGAGGCCAGCCTGGTCTACATAGTGAGTTCTAGATAAGCCAGGGTTACATAGTGAGAACCGGTCTCAAAAATAAAAACGAACACGGAAACAGGAATACCGGGAGGAAAGGAGTCAGCATTGACTCTCCAAAGCTCCTACCACCAGGCTACATTGCGAAGAAGGATCTTGTAGGATTCTGCACTGTGTTTTCAGAGACTAGCCCAGTGTCTGGCAAATTGTCGACACCAGCTTTTGAAGGAGTGAAGCCAATGGTGTAGATCTTCTACTGTGTTTTCTTCTCTATAAATGAGTTAATAATTTGTTCACTGTTACACTTCCTGTTTATTTTGAACCACAGATACATATCTCACAATATTTTCATTAACACAAACTCAGAGTTCTAAAAATTATCCCTCACAGTTGTGACTGTTCAGTGGTTTCTCCTGCTGTGAGTTGTGTTGAAAGAAGCTCTAACAATTAGACAGGGAAGTCATAATTTCCTTGTCCCTCTGGGTCTTGGACCATGTGCCTATTCTAGCTATTAGCACCTGCTAGATTCTAATTGGTTAAGACAAATTCATTTTCACCCTTGCTGGGAAAAGTCAGACTAGAGGATTATTGAGTTCTGTAAATATTAAACTTTAGTTAGACATGAATAATTACTACAGAGGAGCCGTGTGTGTGTGTGTGTGTGTGTGTGTGTGTGTGTGTGTGTGTGTAGTGTGGTGTACGTGATAAGATCTCTTTGTGCTATGCTGGACTGAAGTATGTGACCCTCCTGCATGATCCAGCATTATAAGCATTTTCTACTAGGTCCAGATAAGTTGTTTCTTAACTAGGAAAACAATTTAGTGAGGATCTGGAGCAACATCATCTCAAAAGAATAAATAACTTACTACTGTCAGTTGTTAATTTTATTGTTGACATCATTTCAAACATTCTGAAGATAAAGTTAAACTAATTCTTGGCATGTAAGTACTCTCTAGGAAGAACAGATACACTAGGCAGATACTTTAGTTTCCTGGTAGATGGTGTAAGCTCCTATAAACAACTTGTAGAATGGTGAAAAGTCCAGGAAAGCCATCAAGGTTCTGGATACATAGTAGCTGATTACTGGTTCAACTGCAGATTATGGTGGCTGCAGAATACAGCTCCTTACTAGAGTACTTCCCTGACATGCACAAGACCCAAGGTTCAATCCTTAGTAACATATACACAGTGTGGAAGTACATACTTATGAACCCAGCTCTCAGACATGGAGGGAAGAGGGTCAGAAGTGCAGGATCATCCCAGGTTACTCGCCGAGTTAGCGGGCAGACTTGGATACATGAGACACTGTGTCAAAGAAATAAAATCAAACAAAACAAAGGTCAGCTTAATAAGAGAAGTGCCTGCATCTCACATTTCCTTATCTGTGTCTATGACTGCTTTGTAAAAAGTCCAGAGGCAACTGGACAGATATTGTGCCTTTAAAAGAAAATAAACAAGTATTTCTTCATGGTAAGGAAGCATTAGTCCTCGCCTGCTTAAACACTTTGAGTTTTGTTTTGCTGTATTGAAAAAGGAAATCTACTCTTGACATTTTAATATGATACAGAACAAATTCTTTACTGTTATGCATTTTTAAAAACTGAACTGTCTAAACACAGTCAAGAAACAGAAAAAAAAAAGCCTGAATCAAACATTTGGGGTTCAAGTCAATAGCAGACTAAGAAGTTTCACCATGGTGAAGTGGGATTTATCTTCAGACACATAAGTAGTTCAGTACAGTCGAATAAATAAATGTGACACCCCATGTTAGCAGAGTAGAGGATAAAACCATACGATCACCTCACTAGATGCCACAAATGCATTAATTTTATGGATAAAAAAAATCCTCAACAACTTAGGTAAGATCATATACAATGGTGGAAAACAGAAAGCCTTCCCTTTAAGACAGGAAACAAAAGTTGAGGATGCCCTATTTGACAGGGATACCCCTGTTCAGCCAAGGACTGGAAGGGCTAATCAGAACAGTAATACATGAAGAAGAAACCAAAGCCATCTGTATGAGAAAGGAAACCCATAAATTCTCTGTTTGCAGAAGACATAATTCTGTGTATATAAAATCCTAAGGAATGTGGGAAAAAACTGGACCAATAAATAAAGACAGTGGAATTGTAGTTTCCAGTTATCAAAAAAATCCATAAAAATCTATAAATAAACAATAAACTATCCAAAAAAAGAAATGAAGAAAATAATCTCAAAGTCAATGCCCCTGGGCTCTCAGATGACCACAAATTCTTGCAGACCATTTCGTGACTAAAGCAGGAACACTCATTTCATCTCGGTAGTGTGGTCACCGTTAAATTGCCTCCTAGGAATCACGGAGTGTTTGTGCAAGGGGCTGTACTCAACAGCTGTCTGTCTGAACTGCCTACTTGTTTTTATGGTTAGGTACAATAGTAATCTTTACCAAAAGCAATCTACAAATTCAATGCAATGCCCATCAAAATCCCAGCAAAATTCTTCACAGACCTTGAAAGAACAGTACCCAACTTCATATGGAAAAACAAAAAACTCAGGAGAACCAAAACAATCCTGTACAATAAAAGAACTTCTGGAGATATCAAAATCCCTGAGTTCAAACTCTACTACAGAGCTACAGTATTGAAAACAGCCTGATATTGGCATAAGAACAGACAGGAGGGCCAATGGAACCAAATAGAAGACCAGGATATTAATCCACACTCCTTCCAAAATCTGATATTTGACAAAGAAGAAAAAAATATCAAATGAAAAAAGCATATTTAACAAATGGTGCTGGCATAACTGGATAGCAAAATGTAGAAGAATGAAAATAGACCCATATCTACCACCATGCACAAAACTCAAGTCCAAATGGATCAAAGACCTCAACATAAAGCCAGCCACGCTGAACCTTATAGAAGAGAAAGTGGGAAGTACACATGAACGTATTGGCACAGGAGACCACTTCCTGAATATGACCCCAGCAGCACAGACACTGAGAGAAACAATTAATAAATGGGACCTCCTGAAACTGAAAAGCTTTGTAAAGCAAAGAACATGATCAACAAGACAAAAAGACAGCCTACAGAATGGGAAAAGATCTTCATTAACACCACATCAGACAGAGGTCTGATCTCCAAAATATACAAAAAACTCAAGAAATTGGTCATCAAAAGAACAAATAATCCAATAGAAAAATGCAGTACAGCCCTAAACAGAGGACTCTCAACAGAGGAATCTCAAATGGTAAGGAAATGTTCAAGATCCTTAGTCATCAGAGAAATGCAAATCAAACCAACTCTGAGATTCTACCTTACACCTGTAAGAATGGCCAAGATCAAAAACACTGATGACAACTTATGCTGGAGAGGTTGTGGAGAAAAGGGAACACTTCTGCATTGCTTGTGGGAATGCAAGCTGGTATATATCTTTGGATGTCAGTGTGGCGATTTCTCAGAAAATTAGTAAACAACCTTCCTCAATACCCAGTAATACCACTTTTGGGTATATATCCAAAGGATGCTCAATTGTGCCACAAGGACATATGCTCAACTATGTTCATAGCAGCATTGTTTGTCATAGTCAGACCTGAAAACAACCTAAATGCCCCTTGACCGAAGAATGGATAAGGAAAATGTGGTGCATTTATGCAATGGAGTACCACACAGCAGAAAAAAAATAATGACAGCTTGAATTTTGCAGGAAAATGAATGGAGCTAGAAAGCATTATTTTGAGTGAGGTAACCCAGACCCAGAAAAACAATTATCACATCTACTCACTCATAGGTGAATTTTTAAACATAAAACAAAGAATACCAGCCTACAAACCACAATCCCAGAGAACCTAGACAACAATGAGGACACTAAGAGAGACTTACATAGATCTAATAAAAAAAGACAGTAATCTTAAAACACACCATTTTGTTTATTATTATTATTATTATTATTATTATTATTATTATTATTATTTATTGCCTTGAATATTATATCCCTGGAATCTTTAAACAAGAATTTAAACCATCATTTACATATCTAATTTTAAGTCATGTTTTGTGAAAGTTATAGAGCCAAAGAATAACAAAACATATCTTGATCTTATCTCTTTATTTCCACCTTCCTATGTTTTTCACTAGGTTTAAATGGTTACTAAAAATATCTCCAATGTATAAGCTTATTCAGAATTGTGAAAATATACAAAATGAAATAAAATCTTAACAACAGTGAGTTTCTTATTTGAATAAAATTCTCCAAATCAGAAAAACTGCTTTGCAAAGATGACAGTTTTCAGGCAGTGCTCCCTGCTTAATACAGAGTTCTCTTGCAACAGGCTGTCAGAGCTGCAGGCAGTGCTCCCTGTATAACATGGAGTTCTCTTGCAACAGACAGTCAGAGCTGCAGGCGGTGCTCCCTGTATAACATGGAGTTCTCTTGCAACAGGCAGTCAGAGCTGCAGGCAGTGCTCCCTGTATAACATGGAGTTCTCTTGCAACAGGCAGTCAGAGCTGCAGGCGGTGCTCCCTGTATAACATGGAGTTCTCTTGCAACAGGCAGTCAGAGCTGCAGGCGGTGCTCCCTGCTTCACACGGAGTTTTCTTGCAGCAAGCAGTCAGAGCTGCAGGCAGTGCTCCCTGCTTCACACGGAGTTTTCTTGCAGCAAGCAGTCAGGGTTTGGCGCTTTGGTTCAACACTGTTGTGCAGAAGCATGTCACTGTGTTAAATGCTCAAACAAATGCACAGTCCCCTATGAACACATGCAAGTAGAATTATAAGACATTTTTAAAACTACACAACATACTCCACTTACATATAAGAACCAATGGAAAGAAGGAACTTAGCTAATTTAAGAAAAATATTAGCAGGAAACTAGCATATCTTAAATTTGTGGATACTTTTATTTGTTATGACAACCAAGAGCTTTACTCAAGTGAATGAATTCCCTGTGTTAAATCTTATATTTGTTTACTTTCTCCTCAATTGTCTCTTCCCTTACACTAGATGACAAACCAAAAACCAAGCTATAGAGGAAGATTTTCCACCGGTAGTGTTTGTTTAGTTATTGATGTTATAAAACCATCCTTATCCTAGGTAGTGTTGCTTAGTTTTGAAGACCAAAATTACTGTAACTGTAGCCATATTAGTATTGCTTATGAAAAGAAGGCACATAAGGAGAGCTCACCCTGAAGGAGTTTGCCACCTGCAATTTATATTTAAATGTATATAATATTTCACTAATATTAATGTGTACTTTTTCATACTTTAACATGCCTGAAATTGGGATGCCATTCACATTCAGTGACATTTCAGTGTCAGACCAGCAATGATTCTTATTTTGACAACATGGCATCTAAAACTACTACAATTATTTTGTACCAGAATCAATGACATCTTATATGAAATGCAGTACAGTATTTTATTCTTTGAGATACTTTTTGAAATCCCAGCCGAAAGCCATGCTAAAACTGTAGCTTAGATTTTAATTCTGTACTTTCTTTTCAGATTCTTATTGGTTCATATTTGAAAAAAATCCAAAGTAATAATATTATTAGGGAATTTATCAATATATATTTTACTATGAGTTTGTACTAGCTCAGACAAAATTTGTTCTTCCTCTTCTCGAAAGGTCCGTAGGAAACGGCTATAACCCTTTATTTTGATGATTGCTGTCTGTAGTCACTGACTTCATTACTAGTCTCTCTCTGTCACTGTGGCAAAGACCCAAGCAGGTGAGGTGCTTCATAGATTTCAGCCCATATTTATGTGCTGCATTGCTGTAGGGAGAAACATCAAGTCATGGAGGTACAGCTGAGCAAAGATACTTGAGTGCATCCAGCCTTCAGGGAGAAACCAAGAGAAAGGGGCCAGGGAAAAGATATCCCCAGAGCTGAACCCAGCGCTCCACTTTGTCCAGTCAGGCTTCATCCTCTGTATGCCCAATAGTCCATTCAGATAGGAGTGCACTAATGCCTTAATTAATTGCTGAAGTCATTGCTTTCTCTGATCCAGTCATTTCTCCCAACCCCCACCACCACCACCAAAGACTCTATTGGAAACTAAGTCTTCAATCCATGACCTGTTGGGGAATATTATTTTCAGGTGTGTGACTTTTGTTTACGCTGCATTTGTTTAACTCTGTGAAGCTGTGTTGCTGTGCCTGTCTAAAACACCTGATGCTCCTAATAAAGAGATGAAGAGCCAATAGCGAGTCAGGAGCAAGGTTAGGTGGGCCTAGCAGGCAGAGAGTACAAATAGAAGGAGAAATCGGGAAGGAGAGAGAAGGAACAAGAAAACAAGGAGAGGAGGCTGTCAGGGGCCAGCCACCCAGCCAGCCACAGAGTAAGAAGGAAAGTAAGATATACAGAAGAAAGATAAAAAGCTCAGAGGGAAAAGGTTAATTAAATTAAGAAAACCTGGCTAGAACCAAGCCGAGCTAAGGCTAGGCATCCATAAGGAAGAATAAGCCTCAGTGTGTGATTTATTTGGGAACTGAGTGGTGGGTTTCCTCCCAAAAAGGTAAAAAGCCAGAAGAGCAAAAACATTGCATAACAATGACCCCTTTAGAAAGATTCCACGTTGAAGCATCACAACCATGTCTGTTTCCTTTCACGAAGCAGCTCGGTTCCCAAGGCACCAGTCCAGCAGGTTGATAAGTGACGTCACAGGTCTGTGCAGTGCTACGCAGGAGTTGCACCTATGTGACCAGGAATTACCAACGATCCTGTGCGTAGCTGATAAGCAATCAAGGAAATTATCAGGAACGAATGTGTTCCTTGTACCCAAAAGACATTTTCTTCTCAGGGATCTCATGGGACAGCGCTTCTGTGAATCGGTCCATGGGTTTCCAACCTAGCAGCTATCTCCTTACAGAAAGAAAAGATATGGGCTCAGGAGATGAATGGTTTGCAGTTTGGTCTAATTGACTAAAAACTCACTTTTTCTGTGCTTTTAACTTTTTTCTCAACTAGAATTAAGACTAATTATGTGAATGTTGGCTAAGTATAGAGCCATTTTAAGTATCAGTGAGGATGACTTCAGAAAGTTCAAATGTGACAATCTTCGAAAGCTAAGATATGATTTTGAGCACACTAAATTTTAGGATCATTCTATTCCCGTGCATATAAGGTCAGAATTCGTGTGTCAGATTGCTTTTCTAGTCCCATTCTAAAGCTAATACTGCATTATCAAAATGCTGTGGAAAGTTCAGTATTTGAAAATATCCAAAACACATGTGAAACCCTTAACTGTAGTTATCCTTAAAGAGAACTTCCTCTCCCTAACTCTATCCCAACAGAGTCTTTCAGTTTCTACTCCCGATGCTGGATTCATGGCTACAGATAAATCTCTGGGGATTGTGGCAGTTCTCACAACAGCAATTGCCACGAATCTGAGAATCCTAGATAGTTAGCCCACTCTGTCCAAAGATAACCCCTCGAATTCCAAATCAAGAGCACTTCTGTATCTTTTGACTCACAAACCCCAAACTGCACCTGAGCCCGAGACCCAAAGAGCTCTGGAGAAAGGCACTTTCTCTGGTCTCAGGACTGGGTGCATTTTAAATGCACAGTACAAAACGTTATGAGATAACCTGCATTGCTCCAGGAAGGCAAGACGTTCCTCTTTACCATCTTGCCAGATGACAGCTACAAGGACTGAGTTATCAGACAAGAAGAAAAACCTGACGCTAAACATGCCGCTACCATACTAAAAAGAGGAGAAAATGTAGCTCCACAGCTGAGCGCCTCTTTCACAGAGGGCTCCTCAGATGATTCCAGTTTGTGCTCTCAATTTGCTGCATTTTCCAAAGGCCACACACAGGAGGAAGGGACAAGAATGGAGGTGCCCAGATTTCCAGGTACCTGACCTAGGTGTAATCTTACTGAGGATGGGCCACTGAGGACCCGTGAACCACTGTGCCAAGCCCAGCAGTCAGCGTGTTAGGAACCCGAGAGCCCATATGCGCTGGGACTGCCCGATTGCCCTCCCCAGCCCTCAGGGGCTTGGAAGAGTGGGTTTTCCCGAGGCCACTCAGCAGCAGCCTCAGGTGTGCTGAGGCTTTCCTCTTGCTCGCATCCCATGTGCAGAGCTCACCAGAAGCTTGTCACTGTCACTTCTACCAGAATTGATTCTGACAATATGGAAGTCCATGAGCACTTTACTGATGATTTACCTACTTCAAGGATCAGCAGAAGCCCAGACGCGAGAAGGAGAGGTACTCCATGCACAGAGAGAGGGACACAAGGTTACGGAGCTGTGTGAGCTGGCCAGGAAAGCTGAGCGCTCCCAAGGTTTACCACAAATCAGAGCTATCACTCAGTCTCATGGATAAATGCCATTTATTTCTATTAAAACCAATGAAATTCATTCTCATAGGGAGCTTAGAGAAATAATGGACACAGCAGACAATAAATGCAAAGCCTCCTTTACAGTCTCTTATTCCGTCTCTCCAGTTCACCCTCACGAAGGACTTTATTACTAGATCATCCCAGAAATTGTGTACGTCCAACCAGGATATAAGTTCTTATTTCTCTTATTATCACTTCCCAATGTGTGAAATTTCTCAGCATAAAGGTATCTTTATGCTTGTGAAAGTACCTATAATTTTAATAATTAAAGCAGAACAGAAGGCTTAAAATAAGAATCATGAAGTCTGTAATGTTCGTTTTATTATAAAGCTTCCATTTTGATGTATTTAATGGTATAATCTGTACATATGGTCTTTCATGGCTACACTTTCCTCTCTCTTCTGCTTCAGTTAAAAACTCCAGAGGACAAAATACTTATTTTCAAAGCTGAGTTATTGTCCACTGACGACCCACGAGTGAGCACGCCTTCCCACACACAGCTTGATATTCTTTTTCTGCAAGAACTTGCACCTCACATCTCTAACCACATGGGCCCTCCCTCCCCAGGCTGCCTCTTCTGCTCTCCCTTCAGGAGGCTCCAGTCTGGTGAGGTTTGCCGTATCACAAAAGAGCACGCTGCTCCAATCTAGAGCCCTTTCTCCTGAGTTTCTCATAGGCTGAGATACGTTAGTTAATTATTTTCTTTGACACGGTCTCACTACGTAGCTCTGGCTGGTCTAGAATTCCCCATGTAGCCCAGGTTGGCCTTAAACTAATTTCTTAAAGCAGGCTCCGTGGCTCCACTGGGTCATTTCCTAAGACTTGTTTCTGATGTCTTTCCAATTGTGTGAGCTTACACAAAGGGCTTTGCCTTTTAGGGAGCCTTAATCACTTGCATTTTCTCACATACAAATAAAACTGTCTAGTGCGTAGATTTGTGTGGAGATTAGATAAGACATCCCATTGAATGCTCCTCTGGAACCGTGCCCTTTAGCAAGCACTCCACAAATGTTAGCCAGTGTTAGACAGTCTCAGCATTTTTATCTGCCTCCAGAGTGTGCTTGGATCTGGACTGTAACAAGCTCAAGGCTGGCCATCAAACCGCTCTCCTGTGCTGGTGTCATCTAAGTCTAAGCCTGTGTGTTTGGTTTTGGTTTGCTTTCACTGTGCTGGGAAGAGAACACAGTGTTTCAGAAGCTAAGCAAGTGCTCTGTCAAGCAACTCTAGTCTTAGACTTTAACAGGAGACATTGTTTTGAGAGATGGACTTGCTAAGCTGGTCCAGCTGGCTTTGTACATACTATGTAGCCCAATGGGATTCAACCTTGCAGCCTTACTGCCTCAGCCATGTTACCAGCTGTGTTATAGACATGTGGATCATGATAAACACATCTATGTCTTGAAACCAACCTGCTTGTCTTTGTTAGAATGCTACAGTTAGAAACCAGTGACTGGACATGCTGAGTAAGTGTCCTACCAGTGAGCACCTTTGCCCAGCCCAGGTATCGGGTCGTTAAATGCACTTCAAAATAACTTATATTCTTATAATATATAACTTATATATTCAAAATAACGAAATTAGAAATGATTAACAACTGTTGACCGAAGCCCAAATGACTTTTTTTTTTTTTTGCAACATTTGGATGCCTTTGTCTGGCCATGGCATGGCTCTCTCAGAATTTTGCGTAAGAGAGAATCAGTCTAACTGGACAAGCACACACAAGCAGTGCAGGCTAGTGATAGCCCCTGCATACAACAGACGTCTCCGATTGGTAAACACAGCTACAAACACGTCAAAGGTTTCCAAATAGGGGAGACAAGCATCTTGATGCTGCTGGAGAGAAAAACAAGGAATCAAAGAAAGAAAGCTTGCTGCTGAGACCAGGAGTATCCTATGGCAACATAATTCATGGCCTTTTCCAAAGTGGCTTTCTGAAACTAAAAAGTAAGGCATTCACTGGAGTCTTTCAAGGATATTTTATTTGTATGTGCATACATATATACATGTGTTTCTCTGGTAGAATTGTGATACAATTTTAAGTGAAGGTTGAGGAGAGAGAGACGGAAGGGTTGACGGAGGCAGTGACAGACTGGCCAAGATCAAGCAGCCTGCAGCTCGGTCAGGGCCAGGTAACACCGGCAGGATTTACTGTAGTTACTGGCCTCCTCCCAACTCTGACCCTGCGGATTTCGGTGAGTCTCTCTGATCTGCCTTTTTAGTGCATCCATGTGCCCTGTAACCTCCAGTGGTCCCTTTCAAGTGTCTTATCTCAGGTTCAAAGCCGGTCGCCAGCTCTGTTCACTTGTCTGCCGTTTGGTGGGTCGAAGGTAAGCAGCTTTCTCGGGTGTTATTTTTGGTTTGAAACATTCTCCCACAGCACTGTCATGTACAATGGTCTCCTCTTTGCTCTGGTACAATTCTCTAAAGAAGGCACATGGAAGGGTCCCTAAAACCACGGCATTACCAAAGCAGCCAGCAGAAGGGATCTTTTATTAAACGAAGCTAGTTTGAGTTACTGACAGGCCTATGAAGTGCCTAAAGAAAACGGGAGTGTCCGGCTACTTGGGGCCATTCCAGGAAGGTCGGCTGCTTCTAAAAGCTGCATCTCATTAAGGGTCTGCGATGGTCACTGGAACTCCGCCTGTTGTTTTACTCAGTAGTCTCTGGGGGACTATTTGGCACCAGGGCACAAAGTGAGCTCAGCAATTAGGGAAAGACACCACCAAGGCCCTTGAGTAAATCACGGAGTACCAGACTTCACAGAGAGTCAGTACCAGGCCAAAGTCATAGCCTAAGGATGCTAGGGAGTCTGGCTTCTCTCCTTCCCAGTGCATTCTGGTCCAGCTCCTGCTGTCATTGCCTCCAGGGGTGCTTTCAGGTATTTGGCAAGGAGAAAAGCAATTTCAACCAACTTTTCAGGCCAACAGAATTGATCCCCAAATGTTTAGAACATTTATCCCCTGGAAGTGGAAAACTCCACTGGCTGCATCAGTTTGTCTAGCCTGGTCCTAGAGATAACGGCATGTGAGATGGACTTTGGATGCTGTGGAGAGGTGGGGGCTCTACCCCTGGGGTATGGGGTCCTTCCAGGGATCTGTTTGATGGCCCCTGTGTAGTTAAGAGAGGACAGGAACAGTAACTCTGGGATTGCAACCAAATCTATAACTGTACATCAAACCTCCTAGATTAAACTACCCATTTTAGTCCAGGAAGTGTGAGAAGCATCCAGAGGGAAGGAGTGTCCCACTGTTCCACACCTTGCCTCTAAGTCTAGAGAAGAGGAGAGGAAGAGCACAACAAGTTCAAGGCCAGCCTGCCCACAGGACAAAGCCAGTTCAGATAATCCAGGGATTATCTATAGACCATAGACTGCAGTCTCAGACAACAAGAAGGAATGAAAAATAAAGGAAGTCGATGAACTTGCCCTTTGGCGCTGAGGACTAAGGATGAGCAGACAGTTCTTTTGTGTTTTCTTCAGACACTAAGGATCTACCTCTTTGAAGAACATGTCTGGTTGTCTTCAGATGGGAAGAAGTGTTCGGTCCATTAATACAGCATTGCAAAATTCCCTCTCTAGAGTAACAGGAGACACAAGAACTGATAAATTCTTATAATCTAGAGTAAACTCAACTCACTCCTATTTATTATGTCTAACAAGGCCATCAGATAAGCAGTTTTACTAAGGAAACAAAAGTATAAAAGTGATAAGAGACTGAGTATGAGCAGGTGGAATCTCCAGGTGGAATGTATCGTCCATTTATGCTAATATGACAAGTAGGCCTTACAAACAGGGAAAGGCAGCTCTCTCTCTCTCTCTCTCTCTCTCTCTCTCTCTCTCTCTCTCTCTCTCTCTCTCTCTCTCTCTCTCTCTCTCTCTCATATTTTCACTGATGTTCCTTTTGT
The DNA here is from genome assembly GCF_903992535.2 of Arvicola amphibius. Classification (NCBI taxonomy): domain Eukaryota; kingdom Metazoa; phylum Chordata; class Mammalia; order Rodentia; family Cricetidae; genus Arvicola; species Arvicola amphibius. The sequence continues at coordinate 136,184,859 of NC_052053.1, forward strand.
CCCAGAGTGACATCTTGTATATAGAGAGCATATAGAGAGCATAAATTTCTCTCCTCCCTCCTTGAAGAACCTAGGCCCCTCTCTTGCAAAACCACACAGAGGTAACTTGGTCCCTGAGCTGCAGTTTGGTCCTAGCATCTTCTCTCCCACAGAGACTTCTTAAAGGCTAATAGAGGACAAAAACCGTGGGGACAGGAGAATGACGGCACAGACAGAAATCCACACTGGGTTTCCTGGTGCAGGCCTATGAAATAAATAGTGACTCTGGAGGCCGAGACACAAGGACTACAAATCCCAGTGCTGCTTGCGCCACTGAGTGAGTTATAGGTCAGCTACTGAGAGGCTGTTTTCAAAATTTAAAAGAGTAACAAGAAGACTGGAGGTTGCTCAGTGGTCAAGCGCTGACTTACCATGTGAGGTCATTGGCTTAACCCCCGTGTCGGGGTCAGGGTGTTGATTCAGAAGGTTTAGAGCACCAAGGATGGCTCATCAGATTCTGAGCTATGCCTACAGGGCTATTAAGGTTCTGCCCAGGCTGGTTGAAGAACTTTCCTCTTCATGGACAAACGAGGATGCCAGTCTGCAGCGGCTCTCCCGCTGTCTGTATCTTCCCTTCACCTGAGTGAGGTTCCTCAGATGTCAGATTGTTGTTGATTTTCAATACCACCGCTGTTCTCCCCTTCCCAGCCCACAGCTGTTGCTCCTATCTGACACCCCCCCTCCCCAACCCGGTGCGTTTTGTTTCCTGAAGTTGAGTGTTAAATGCCAACACAGAGTTTCAAGTAGGTAAAAAGATGGAATCAATAACAAAACTGTCCTTTGTTACCTATGTGACCGGGGTAGTGACAGCAGAGTCACAGGCTGCCATCTCCAGTGCCCTGCCTCTGCCTCTTTATCTGTGCCTTTGGCCGCTGCTGGTGACAGCGGCGAGGGAAAGCAGGGTGAAAGCTGCACACTGCGAACAGCAGACCCATGCCCTCTCCCTTCAGGCCCACAACATGGATAGTTTTGTAGGCGGCGTTTGCATAATGGGATCTAGGATGAGGAGTTGGTCAAGGTTGGATAAAATAAACGCTGACTTCAGGAGAGGGCCCATGTTCTGCACAGGAAGGAGCTGCTGATGACTGAATCAGGAAAAAGTGTGGAATCAGACTGAATCTCAAGATCAGGCCTTTATCTTTGAAAATGTCAGACCCTGAGATGTTCCTCAGATATCCAAGTAGCTCTGTCAAGAGGACAACTGGATGCATTTGAGTTCAGGATAGGCATTAAGCTGAAAGCTTAAACTTAAAAGCCCTGCTGAGATCACCTGAACAGAGCTCAGAGGAGGAGCCCTCACCAGGACTGAGGCTCACGACCCGGCCTGCACTCTGCACTCCCCTGCCACCCAGCGGAAGCAGGGATAATGCAAAGGAGTTCTGTCAAGCTTTGTTGATGGATCTGGTATGATGAGAACTGACCATTAAACTTCCTAACAGGAAAGCCACCGCTGACCATGATAGAAAGCTGTTTGGTGGGGAAAGCCTAGTTCCAAGAGATCATTGTAAAATAGAACAGTAGGCTGCGCAATTGGATTGTTCTGAGGAATTTCGCTCTAGAGGGAGCAGACTCATGGAGCAATGAGCAGAGGCAGTCGAGTGATCCAAGGATTGTTTTAAGAGGTGATGTTAGTTAAACAGCAACACGTCTGCAGAATGCTTGCAGCGACCTGCTATAGAGGGAACATCGACGCTGCCACAAGTGCAGAAGAAAATGGCTGCAGAATTGCACTCGGGTGTGCAGCGTGGCAGGAGCTACTCTTACAGGCAGAAATCTGGCTGGGGTATGGGAGACTTCCTCTGCACGAACAGTGGGGAATGCAGAGCACTCTGTCCAGATGGCAGCCTCTCTGTGGCACACACAGTGGTTGGCAATGGGTGGAGTGTGTTTCTGACTAGGTTTTCCCTCAGTAAATAAGAAAGTGATCGTTGTGAATTAAAGTAGGGAGACATTTTGAAGTTTTGAAAATAGAAAATAGTCATAATTATTCAGGGGTTTGAAGATGGGACTTTACTAGAGAAAAACATCTTGGAACAATTTTAAAGGCCGATGTAAATTTCATGGACATCCCCTAACAGTCCAAAGTCAGAAGAGTAATCTAATTGCCACGGACATGTTCAGCAAAGGGGTTAGATGCCTATTAGAGAGTTGGTTCCAACCAGAAATGAGAAAGCACAAAAGAGGAAGGAACCAGTTATGTGAGGGAGCAAGAGTTTTAACTTGACTAAGGGAAGGGAGGAAATGAGGATCTGAGACACAAAAGGTTGGTGGGATCGATGGGTTGTGGGTCCCGGGATTATCACTCTATTCCAGCGGAGTCAAAGCTAGAAAGGTAGTAGGCAGCGATAAGGAAAGAAGGATGTTAGCTTGATAATAAGGAAGAGTTCCAATTATTGCTAGCAAAGATAACCAGCATATGAGCATACGAATGAGTCATGACTTGCGTCCCAGAGATCAGTTCATGTACAGACCCTCTAATGCCATCAGATCTATATACATCTCAGTGAGTCCCATCGTTTCATGAAGTGAGACATTTTCAGTTCATGTACAGACCCTCTAAATGCCATAAGATCTATAAACATCTCAGTGAGTCCCATCGCTTCATGAAGTGAGACATTTTTGGTGAGATACAACCGATTGACATTCAAATTCATTATCAGAAATAAATAGGATAGCACATCCCCTCTACTCCAGCAGAAACTCTTGGGCTTCTTTCCCCTGCAAGGCTGAACAGGGAGAGATGGTATTCCATCTGGCCTCTTGAAAAATCAAAGAAGCCTCTGGTGTGAGCAAATAAAGCCTTGACTCATGCAAAAGGAAGAACTCAAAGACAATACTTTCTATCTTTATATGTAGAAAATTCCATTACTTATGATAATAAAATATAGGAAAATTATTAGTTTGGGTGGTTAAATTTGTTTATTTCACATATAATTGTTTTTCAGAATCAATGAGCAAATGGGGTGTATTTGTAACTCCTATTTAAGGATGCATTTGTAACACAATTCCTAAAGTCACAATTAGTCTTGACATATAAATGTGTAAAAATCTGTTTTCCGAGGTGAAGATTTATTGCTGTTCAATCATAGGGGGGAAAATCGGAAACAAACAAACAAAAAACTGCTTTGAGACCCAAACACAATGTGTTTATTCCCCGAGGTTTACAATGACGTTGATAAAGCACTCAGTCAGGTCAGGCAGAATTCATTCTCCATCACCCTTAAAAGCACAAGGTAGGAGCTTATCTTCGCTAAGTGCCCTGGATGTCGGGCACCACATAACTAACTGGAGAATCAGTAGCACTGGTCTATGGGAAGCCTCAAGTTCAAAGGGAACGGAGACATCCTGTTTGGTGTTGTGTTTCGCTGGGGCTGCTAAAACTGCCCAGACGCCCTCTGTGTTTTTCTTTGAATTCTTCAACTGGTCTTTTGTCTCCCTCATGAATCAGACAGTACAATAAACTCCTGTGCCAGATGAATCACCTCCCAGTGTGTCTGAAGATTTTGTTTTTAGGTATAAAAATCTTTGTAAAGATTTAGATACAAAACATTCTGCCAATGATGGTGAGCACGGGTCACGTGCCACTCCTGAGGACCAGGGAGAAATGAGAGCATGGGTTCGGCCCAGCTCTGTAAGACTGCAAGCTCTCTTACTGAGACTTTCACTACGAAGGACATTAACAGAAAAATAAAAAGAAAAGTTAAACTTTCATCTGTCCAATGCTGAAAATTCATCCTCAGTTCCCAAGACAAAAGAAGAAAAAAGAAAGGGGTTTTGAGCTATCTCTAGAGACAGTAACAATCTAAAGATGTAGCAACATTCATTCGTTCAGTTCAACAACCAGATGTTCATCAGCTTTAAAATTTTAAATTCACCAAATTTAAAATCATGACCTTTAACCATTTTGTATTTTCTAAATCACTTTCTACTAATATTTTCCATTAAAATCCATTGTGGGAAAACATGGCCCGACTAAATAGCTCTGAAACTGGTTTAGTGGCGCTCCCTGCATATTTGTTTGCAGCAGTGTGATCGACAAATGTGAAACTATGTCACGTACATGCTGAAATAAAAAGAAACTCAGCCGTCACTGGGTAAAAGGCAAGCATGCCTCTCGAATGATGACTCACTGGATGATATTTGAAGATCAGAGGGAGTGTATGCTGGGCTAGGATCTCACCCATCCCTTCGTATTAGAATATAGCTGGACGAGAATGTGTTCATAACACAATCCCTAACATCCATGTGAACCTCACCAACAAACTGTTTAAAGACCACAGTATATAGCTGCTAGCTTTTCATTGTCTCCTGCCTCCTTAATCTGCAGAATATGGAATAATCAAATTTGAAATCAAATTGAGTTTGACTCTGCTGTGTTAGAAAGGGATCTGGTGAAGTTGCCTGACTGGGCCGTTTGATGGGGTGAATAGTAGGTTATCATTCTCCGTAGTTTTAGAATTAGTCTCGTTTCAATTTTTATATGCTAGTTGCTACCTGTTTTCAATGGGTATAATTAAATGCTAAAACTGATTTTAAAAAAAATAAAACAAGTGTTATATTTTCCTTATCCATATACCTGCTAAATTTGGGGGGTTTAAAACATTGTTTAGTCAATTCCAGCAAAGGGTCTGTACACAAGGGCACGTGCACCATGTAATGAGTTCAAAAGCCTATGACCACCTGTGCTCTACTTTTGCCTAATCCATCCTTCCAGAAACACAGAAGGATGATAGCACTCACACGTGTACAGGAACTAGTAAAGCTTGCCCCATGCATGCTTGTGAGGGACCTATTTCTCTGGAACACGCATCCCCGCACAGCTGTTTTCCTCACGGTGTGCTGCCTTAGACATTGCTCAGTGAGACTAGTTCTTAGTTTCACTGAAGTATTTGTTGGTTCTTGAGTACATGAAAAGCTTATAACCTATTTACAGAGACAGGGACCCAACTGTAACACTATAGATGCAAAATGCTCATGATAGTCCAATGGGAGCACATATAAAAACATGACAGTTTTCTTGATTGGGGAAGACATCACCAACAAGGCTGCTTCAGTATAACTTTAAAAAGAAGTGGTGCTTTGTCAAAACAACAGACAGAGTCTGCAAGCGCATCGTATTTTCAGTGGAAAAAGTAAGTGATCTGTGCACAGTGTTCGAGGAGCATAAAAGATAGTTAATAAGAAAGTATGTTTGTTTGTTTGTTTTTTGAGGAAGCTTCTTAACAAGAAAACAGATTATTGAGCTATCATAAGAAGTGTTGAGAAAGACAGATTCTCACTGGAGAGTAGTTGTGTACCTCCATGTGTGTACACATGCATGTGTGTCTGTTCCTACGTGCCAATCCATCCATACCTTGTCAATGACCCTACATCGTCCATCAAAATTCACACCCTCAACGTTGGAAGGATAAAAGAGAGTAAAGTAGAAGTGCGGATCATGTTCGTTGAAGTAAACCAGGCACAGAAGACAGCTACTACATGACTTCATTTCCACAGTGAGTCTCAACACTTGCACTTGCACGGTTAAGGAAGAAGGTCTACCGGGCTTTGCGCACAGGAGGGAGACTACAGGCAATGGTCATGAGCTGTGCATTTAGAGGAAGATGGTGAAGGAGGTCTACCGTGCTTGCGCACAGTAGGGAGACTGACTACAGGCACCGGTCATGAGCTGTGCAGTTCAGACATAGATGAAAGGATTCTGAAACATTTCAGTGTTTGTCTGAGGGAGAGAGAGTTGACCTAATATCAACATTGCATAATGTATGCATGTATTTAAACATCACATGGCTCCCCACTACTATGTATAATTTTGGTCTTTATAAACTGGTAAAATTAATTTTAATTTAATAAAAGATCACGATGCCAAGGAATATGAAGATGACTGTGTTATTTTGTGGGAAAAGCTTCCAAAGTATGGCTTTGGGTTTGGAATCCCCACAAAGTAAACGGTTATTAATGAAAAAGCATGTTTTAATCTCAGAATATATTTGCTATGCTTTCACTGATTGAAAACATAACTTTTGGATGAGATAGAGATTTTCCCCCTCCCAGTCAAAATGCTAATTGGATGTCCCATCAATAGAGGGCCCTTCCCGTGTGGAGCCTTGATTGAACTGAAGCAAAGAGCTGTGGGTTCCATTGAGTGAACCCCCTAGGGTTCTAGTTCCTACCAGCACTAATTCCTCTGAGAGTTGCCTACTCTCCCCTAAACGGGAGGTGCACTCTGTTAACAGAAAATGTTGACAAAAGAAAAAAAGAATCAAGCTTCTAGTTCATATTTCCAAACTTCAGATTTTGAGAGTATATACTCTTTGAAGTGAGATGTTCCTTGAAAGAATATGCAATACACACACAACTGCCTGAAAACAAGAGAAAGGTATTCTTTTGTATATGACTCTACAAAGTAAACTACTCAAAAAAATAAAGCTTTCTGTCTGCACAGTTCTCCAGAGGGGTTTCTCCTGTATGAAAGGTTATAAGGTTATAAAGAAGCAAGAGGTTACAGTTGAGTTTTGTTTTGAGCATCTTGCTTTCAAGTTCAGACCCAATTTCCCAACACACACACTCTCTCTCTCTCTCTCTCTCTCTCTCTCTCTCTCTCTCTCTCTCTCTCTCTCTCTCTCTCTCTCTCTCTCTCTCTCTCCTCCCTCGCTCTCTCTCACACACACTATTTATACCATACACAATTGCCTACATATTCTTTATTTAAAGATTGAAAGTAAACTAACAAATATGCACCACTCTGGTTAGGAAAGCTTACTCCAGTTAGCTTGGAGTGTTCTTGATCCTGAGACGGTGGGGGAATGGAAGGACATTAGCTAACTAAGGAACAGATGGCCCCAATCACCCCATGTGGCTAAACACACAAATGCCAACTTCGAGACGCCTTACCTTTGCCCTGTCTGTCCCCACTTGGTTGGCTCTGTTATATTAAAGGGTATTGCCTTTCTGGCCCTCAGTGTTTGAAGTCCATGGCCAAGAAGGCGGGGTGAGAATACCATTATGAGAGAGGTGTTTGCTTAGAGACATAGTCTGGACAGGATTCCAGGACCCCCTTGATAGTCCAGCAGGGAGCCACAAACTCCAGCCTATATCTCCTAATCCTCTGAGGGTTCAGAATGGCCCACCATAAAACCATAATGGGCTGTTTATCTGAGCAGCCAGGAGATAACATCTTAAAGTTACCATCTGAGTTGCAGACCAGTGACATGAAGCCATAGGGAACAGGAATACCACCCTGGCTGGGAAAATCAGCATGGGGACAGCCAGTGGGGAGACACCTCCTGACGCTCCTCTCTCATGCTAATGAGACCCACAACTTTCCCAACATTTTTCTGTTGAATAAATTAAATGTACTTGGGAAGAACCCGCCCTCGCTGGGTTCACATGCTTGCGCTGTTTTTGAAGCTCAGGACTATGTTAGGAAATATTCCCACTGGCACAATCAAGTGAATTTTTGTGGCACATTTTGACTTCTTTTCAAAGATTGCTTAAGTTCTATGACATTAATCATGATCTTCTAATAAAAACCGGCAGAGATCCTCCACAAGTGTTTAATTCCCAGTGCTCCATGCCACAGCAGTTCAGATGCCCCACGCACACATGTGTACATAATGTGTACGTGTCTCCCTCTGAGAGTCTGTGAACAATATATCCTGTTCTCTGCTGGGACAGAATTAAAATATCCCAAAGTTAAAAAATAAAAGCGCTCTTTTCCCAAAGCCCTGCTATTTGTATGTATTATTGGCATTAGGAGAAGGAAAAGGAAGGCCTGATACCAAGCTATCTATGGAACATGCAATGTGATAGAAATATTTACAACGGTTCGTTTCTTGTGAGGCTGTTGTTGCCTTGTAGCTACACCCCTCCCAGCAACAGATTAGTATCTACAATCAAGGAAAACCACAGGGTCTTGACTGTCCGGGTCCTCTCTGTTTGCTGTGTTCACATATGAATGTGTGACCAAGGATATACTGCATGTCCTCCAGCTTGGTTTGTGTTAGCTGTTTTTGTGCATCTTCGATAAGACTGCTTTCATAATAATCATAAAAACAGCGAGTATTTTGAGTTTAATGCTAATGTTCAGATCTGCATATATACCTTTCTTCCCTGCATTTAGCCAGTGGCTTTCCTTCCTCTCCTAGTTGGAGGGGGGGGGGGGGTGTTGGACGCCCAGAGGGTGGCCATGCTATTTTACGCCAGATTCAATTTCATCACGCTTTGTCTGATCTTACCTGCTCTACTTCTCTCTGCTCTTTCAATAACCATATGAGGTGACAGAAGAAATGTTGCACATGACATTGCTCCGGTTTGTGTGGAGACATCAGCTTCAGCAGCGTCCTGCTTTGCAATAAAGAGACTCTCAAGGTGAAAGCCCCCGGAGGGCCAGGCCTCTGGAACTAATCTGGTAGGATCCTCTGCGTTCCCAACTGTGTTCCTGGAGGCTGACTAAAAAGGGGAATGCTGGCCTGGTGGGGAGAGACTAAAGCCGCCATCTCTCAAGGCTCTAAACTCAGTAAGGGCTTTGAGAGCAGTTTAATGGAATGGTGGGGAAGCAATGGCCCTTCCTCCTCCCGGGACAGCTCATTGGGATATGGATTAGGGCAAAGCCCCTCTACCTTGTCCTTATGAGAGTCCTCGTGGTGAGCCCCACCAAGGGGTGGGGAGGAATGAAATCTGCAGAATGAAGTCTGCCTTTAGCCAAGAAGAAAGAGAGAAATGAGGTTTTGGCAGGAAAACCTCCCTGCATTTGAGAGAAAACTATGAAGGAAAAGTATGTCAGTAAAGAGATTTCCCCAAAGATTTCATTTGGAATGGAATTCTCAATACAATGAAGACGAAGCACTTTTTGAGAAGCCCCTCTGACAATATTTCATTTCTAATAGAATTGCCTGCGAGCAACTGCAACACTGATATGGGCAGGTCAATGATTGAGTGGACTGTAGAAATAAATAAAAATATTCTAACTTCAGTTAAGCATTGCCTTCTGTTTTCTAGACTGTGACGGCTTTGCCAAGCAATCAGATCTATGCATGAACAGAAGAAGCACATTGCTCTTTTCAATTTTAGTGTCCAAGGACCAGAAAATGTTGGGAGCAGGAAATTTCACACTGCTGATAATTAAGACACACCTCTGCCCTGGATACAGGGGCTTCTGCTTCCAGAACTGCCCCAGTCCTATTCCTTTGAGTGTGTCTCAGGGGTGTGGGCCCCTGCAGCGGGGAAAACCCTGACTCGCAGGTGGTGCCTTGCTAAGAGTCAAACCAAACAAACTGCCCAGAAAAATAAATGTCCATCCAGGTCTTACAAGAAAGGTTGGTCTGGTCAAATAAAGTGTTATCCAGTTATTAGGAAAATCTGAGCCAATATATTCTAAAATTTTCTTGCATGCAGACTTTGCAAGAAATTTGCATGTTCATGTTCCAGTCAGAGAAAAGGTGTATAGGTCAGAGTGTGAGGAGGGGGGAGGTCTGAGGATTAATAAATCTAGCCTGATGGTAGCTAGAGGAAGGCTTACGGCCAGAAAAGTTGCTTTCGAGTCCCAGTGGACAATTTTCTTAGTGGTGTTGCTCCAGGAAATTGTTGCTTTCTCAGATCCTTAATCTCCTCAGTTCTGTATAGATAACAACTTGTGTAGGAGGCCCTTCTGCTTCTCCTACAACAACTCTACTATTCTTTTTCTATTACATACAATACTTTCAGGTGTTGTGATGGCTCAGTGGGTGAAGGCACTTGTCGTCAGGCCTAATGACCCAAGCTCTAGAATCCAAACGGCAGAAGGAGAAAACCATCCCCAGCAAATTGTGCTCTGACGTTCACACATGCACCGTGACATATACATGCACACACACAAAATAATAATACAATTAGATGCTTTCATGGTGTCCCGCAATGGCATATGTTAGCGCAGCAACCTTAGTCAGCAATTGTCCTTCAACTTTTGGTCCATTTCGCCTTCCGTAGCTTCTTTCCTTCGTGTTCTTCTGTGCAGCATCAAATAGATCTACACTGGAACATCCTGCCCTCTGAGAACAACTGTTAAGTCTCTTCATTCCTTCTCATTATCTCACTGGCTGCCAGGGTTGGACCATGGGAAGAGTGAGTTTTCATATCTGCAGAGAACGTAATAGGCTTTTTTGTTTGTTTGTTTGTTTTACTTTGATTCATTTGGCCAAATATTTATTTCCATGTTTTTAGTTATCTTTTTTAACCAAATGCTTTTTATTTATTCTCTCTACACTGATAAAACCAAGCTTCCGTTCCTCAGCCTCCCTCCCCATACCTGTCGGTCACTGTCAGTCAGGAATGGACCATTTGGCTTGTCATCAGGTTTGCCGTCCCCTCTCCCCATCTTCCCATTGTATTAATCTGGAGTCTCTTTAATGTTCCAAAAGGAACTGGAGCCAGATACTTCATATTCTGTTCACCTCTACATGACCTCCACACAACTGGCCAAGGCTCTATTACCAGACCGACGTCGGCTCCTACTGGGATCAGAGATTCTGGTGAATGTCTATAGTTTCAATGATCATAATTGCAGCAAGAGAAATTCCTATCTTTTCCCCCAAACACCCAACAGTTGGAACAAGCACAAGCTTTAAAAATAACAAGATAAAAAATATGCACATATACATAATTTATACAATGTAAAAATATGCCTATATAATTTATAATTTGGGGTGAAGTAGAAATTTACTAAAACAGTAACTTCACTACTTTGCATATCCATATAATAAAAGTAAAATGTATTATAAAATATCTACTTTTCTTGACATACCAAAGATATTTCAAAAGAAGAAACGGCCAACATAGCTACCAAATGAAAGCACACTGCCCTAAGAAAGTATCCTTACGTAAGCTGGGGTCTTCACCCTGGTAGAGGTTCACATTGCCGTAAGAAAGTATCCTTACAGCCGGGCGGTGGTGGCGCACGCCTTTAATCCCAGCACTCGGGAGGCAGAGGCAGGCGGATCTCTGTGAGTTTGAGACCAGCCTGGTCTACAAGACCTAGTTCCAGGACAGGCTCTAAAAAAGCTGCAGAGAAACCCTATCTCGAAAAACCAAAAAAAAAAAAAAAAGAAAAAAAGAAAGTATCTTTACATAAGATGGGGTCTTCACCCTGGTAGAGGTTCTCATGTATTTACAAGTGTGTAGAGGGAATGAATTTGTTCTAAAATCCATTGATCCTTAAAGTATTATATCAGCTTATTGATTGTCTGAGTGTCTCACTTTCTAGACACAACATAATCAAATGGGGAGCCCTTCAGGATATCTTGACAGACATTCAGGAGAGGGATATAATCTCATTCATACCCTGTGGAAAACCAACCATATTAGAAAAGTATAATATGAAAGTTGCCTCTTTCTTTTTCATTTTTTATGAAGAAACTGACATGCAAGTGTCTTCGTGAGGAGTCTTAATGACTTAATGTGAGTTTGAGAAGACTCCCGTTATAAATGAATGAGACACAAAGTACCCTGATGGTAAAGTACTCTGCCATTGGCATCCAAGCGTCAGCCATTGGGCCCATCGTTCAGCCTCCTGCTCCTCCTCTGGGGCCACAGGTTCCTTTTCCCCCATCCCAAATTGTGATTTTTCCCCCCATGGGGAATTGTTTGTCTTACTAGAGATAGCCACTGGGTATAGCTCTTGACTTCCTAGTTGCTTTGACATAAAATTGTGTAAATGTAGCTTAAGTTGTGAGAAAATGTACAAACTGGCAAGGTCAAGTTAGCCAAGGCTGTTGAGTTATAAGGAGGATTTTACTCATGGTGGGGGAAACAGAGGCAAAATAGAAAAATGACATGCAGAAGAACGGGGAAGAAAGGCCCATCCACCAGTTGCTTCAGAGATCCCACAGCATTCGGAGATGCTTCTTAAGGTCTCATTTGCATGCGTCGGTCCGCATACAGTCAGAGGCAACTAACCCGAGCAGTCTTTGGCACGCAGCTTCTTTGTTTTGACTGGCAAATGTGCTCTAAGCACTCTTCTGTGCACCCATGCAGTGAATTTTAAGGGCCGTAGGCGGTAACGATGACCATGAGGTCATCACCAATGTGATCACAGCCACACTGCACCCTTACACAAGGTTTTAAGTTCACAAAACCTTTAATTTAGAGCAACAGCAACCTGGGAATTGACAACCTGGAAATGAGAGGGTTTGTATGTAAACTTGAGAGAAGAGAGGAAGTAGGATGGTAGGAAGATGTTTTCTCTTCGTATTGAGAACATTTTCATGAGAAAAAAAGGAACCCTGGAATGTGTGCTTGGCATCTTGAAAATCACAAGAGGCACTGATAGTGTATACATAGTTTCAATAAAAAGTCAACTGGATTCCACGGGACCTGTCCTGCGCATTGTGGTCCATGTGGAACACAGTGGTGCGTGTTTCCTTCTTAATTCTTAGCACGGAAAAACAGTCATTCCAGGGCAGAGGAGGAGGGAAGCTTCCATCTAACTTACTAGAAGGTTGTGATTGGGAAGAAGGTTGCCAAGCCAAACAGAACAGAAAATAGTAGTACAGACACCAAGTGGCTTTGTCACTAGGTAAGTAACCGTGGGGATATCAAAGTGCGTAAGCCTAAGTGTTGAAGGTTTGTTTAAAGAGAGTGAAAGGGAATGCACACACTGCGATGCTATGATGTATTCCAATATTGTGTTACCCCAAATTTTCATTGGTGAAGTGATAAAGAAAATGTGGTATGTATACACAGTAGAATTTATCCAACCGTGAAAACGAAGTAAATTTTGTACTTTGAAGCAATATGGATGGAAAATATAAATGAAGCACAGAAAAAGAAATTCCACATGTTCTCACTTATATTTGGGAGCTAAAAACTTCATCTCAAAGAAGTAGATAAGAGAGTAATGGTTTCCAGAGCCTGGGATGGTGTGGGAAGGAGAAGGGAGATAGCGTTAGTAAATGGACACCAGGGGGCTGCAGCTGGATGGAAGGAGCAACTTCTAAATATTCTGTTAATATTAGTATGATGATGGTTCTGACAACAATCAATGAATATTTAAAAATAGCTAGCAAAGAAGAATTTAAAGGTTTCCTACCAAAACAACAACAAAAGCAAATTTATGTCAGCCACTCTGATCTGAACTTCATGCACTGGCTGCATGCACTGAATGGCCAACTAAATCCCCAGTCCCGAACATGTCCGGTTTCTACTTGCCAATTAGAAATCAGTATACAGTGGAAGTATTTATTACACCACTGGCTTTCACTCTGGGTTGCACATAAGGGTGCTTTATATCTTTTGCATAAAGATGGAGAAAACTTAACGGGGTAGGTTCTCCCACGACCTGGAAAAGCCCAGTAGAATCCACTTATGACGTCATTAAGACCCTTGCTTTTGAGAAGAGGCCTGGGTGGACCAACCATCCTCAGTGATATGCAACCAGATAATTCCAGAATTCAGCCCAGCAGAGCATCAACACCGCACTGGTCCTCTTCCTGGTCATCTCAGTCTTGTGGGAGCAGTGACATATCAGTAGACTACTGACACCTAAGGAGACAGGGTTTCGTCATGTTCAACATCATTACATGGCCAGCAACATGGAAGGTGTGTGCTCAGGGAAACGTCCATGGGATTGATTACAATGACATGCACAGCTGTGTTTTACCACACAGTCTATTTTACTATATATGTATAGCATATTTAATTGCATATTGTTTGTCTTTAGCTGTTATATTCTATTTTATTTTAAAGAAAAGGAGACAATTGACTATACTGTCTCTTAACAAAAAAAATATACAAAAACCACTTCAAAATACTGATACCACACAAATTAGATAGATTCTTAGGATTAATGTTCTTAAAGATAACATACATAATAAGAATATCAATATTTGTGGTACCTTTAAATAGTCATAATTAACTTTACATTGTATATGTTGTTTGAATATCGGTCTTTAGATCTATTTAGATCCTTATCGCCTTGTAATCTTTGAGAAGCTAATTTTCTTTCTTATGCTCAGAATTTTTATCTGTGAAAATGAACATAAAATCCTACATTCCTAGAGTTTTAATGATAATCACATGAGATATAAGTGAGAACTATAAATACACAGTAAATAAAAAATAGTATTTTTAATCAATTCATAGGAAGCATGAAAAGCTATTGTGTATCAAATTAGCATTTTCTTGAAAAGTATTGCTATTTGGTAGTCTCAGCTACAGGTAAATTGTGGATGCCAGGGGTCGTTTGACAACAATGTCTTAGAAAAATGTGACCATCACAACTAGAGGCACCTACTGGCCTGCAACAGGGAAAGAAGGGCATTGAATTGAAAACTTGCAATGCATAGGTCACTTCTCCATAGCAACACTTCATCTGAGTTAAATGTCAATACAGTGGCGATTCGGAACATGGCTCATAGCTCGTCTCACCAAGAGAAACGGGAGTGGAAGGCATTAACAGTAAAGATTCTAGTGACAGCTAGGTATTCTACTGCAAGGAAGCCGTCCTGTCACAGGCTGAGTTAAACCCAGGCAGACCTAAAGTAGAGTTGTCATAATAATGCTCGAAAGTTATGCTCACGCATCCAGAAGCGACTATCATAGATGTTAGAAATATGCTTAGTAATTTCCTTACTCCTACACCACAGATGATATTAAACCTCAATTATTAGAATATTGTCCAGAGCCTTCCTCATGCTTTCACCCTTGAATACAGTTTTTTCACATTGTGGTGACTTCCAATCATAAAATTATTTTGTTTCTACCTCACAACTGCAATTTTGCTACTGTTATGAATCATCATGTAAATATAGGATGTGCAGGATATCTCGTATGTGATCCATGTGAAAAGGTCAGTTGACCCCCCAAAGGGGTCGCAACCCACAGGTTGAGAACCACTTGTGTAGAGGCAGGCAGAGTGCCATAGGTCTCTAATTGCAAGGCAGAAGGATTTTAGAAAGGTTAAGGTCAATCTTGTCCTTGGAGTAAGACCCTGTCTCAAAACAAAAGGAAAACTAAAGTGGAGATTTTAGTAGAATTGTTCATTTGTGATACGTATAAATGAGCATTTTTTTTCTCCTTAAAATTGTGTGATTCTCTGTTGAGTATGATAGGAATCTAGCCATCTTAAGAGCCAGACCAAGACTAGGAAAGAGTGTATACATTCAATCTTTTCAACATATGGCTGTTGTCCATGTTCAAACTTCCTCCAGTTCTTATCTAGATCTCTTCCACATCCTTTCCAGAGATAGGCGTATTGATTTATTATGTCTAAAGTCTGTTTGTATTCAAGACAGTCAGTCACTCATATCAAAATAACATCATTGAAACCCTTGGCATAAAAATGTTTTTCATTTTTAGATGGAGGCAGTTATCTAAGTAGAATGGGAGGAGGCTGGCAATCCATGTGATGATTATTTAATGCTTATGGGATTAGGCTATATGACATCCTTGACACCACCCTTCCAGTCACCAGTCTCAGATGCTAGGCTAATGACATAGAAATACACAATTTGCACCAACCCCCTGGAAGAAGATAATAGGTATAATTTTGTTCCTGTTACACACGGACCACATGGAGCTAGCTGACCCTGTGCCAGACAGAAGAAGAATGTTATTTTAGCTTTCCCAGTTACTGCTGACATCACACAGGATGTATGTTTTCATTAAAGCTGTGAGGGGTGCTTTCCAGAGACTTGAAAGTATAACTTTATTCCCAGTAAAAGAGAAATTGAGAGCCCAGAAGATGAGACAGATGACATTGTGAACGGAAAGTCCTTGTGTTGACTGGCACTGGAGAGGAAAGGAGAATATGCACCTGAGCAAGAAGGAGTAGTTTCCAGGTGTAGGGAAGGAGAAAGAGTCCCTTCATCTAGTGTGCCTCTTTAGTGTCCGCCAAAAAGAACGCAAGCAGGAGTCCCTGCATCTAAGTGTGTGCTGTGGGACAATGGTCCTCTACCCTGTCAAATGTATTTTAATAAAACGTTGATTGGCCAATAGCCAGGCAGGAAGTAGAGGCAGGCAAAAAGAACAGGAGAATTCTGGGAAGAGGAAAGCCCAATTCTGCAGTCTTTACCCAGCCACAGAAGAAGCAAAATGTGACTGCCTCGCTGAAAAAGAAACTGAGCCACAAGGCTAACATAGACAAGAATAATGGGCTAATATAAGTTAGAAGAGTTAATAAGAAGTCTGAGCTACTAGGCCAATCAGTTTATAATTAATGTAGACCTCTGTGTGATTTCTTGGAACTAAATGCCTGGGGTACCTGGTGAGACAGAAACCTCTGTCAACAAGTGTACCTATTTAATATCTGCCAAAAGGAAGGCAAACAAAAATAAATTTCATATACAGTTCTTGCTTGATATGCCCAGGTCACACTATTAAAATAAAGTGATCACTGTAAACTGTAAATGAACTCCTCTGAGTGTGTTGGATGTGGTGGCCTTTGGCAAGTGACTAGTGCAGGCAAACAGTTTAAAAGCAACTCTTCCAGTGATAAGAAGACAAAAGTCCTGCTGCTGTGGCGTGGGTATTTGTGTCTCAAAAACTGACATGTTGGAACCTAATGACAGATACTGAAAGGCCTATCCTTATACAGATAAACATAGAGTTAGTGCCCCAATATAATTAGTTCCCCCAAAGCCACCCTGCTCTTCCTGTGTGATGGTATAAGGAGAATTTGCCAGCATGAAGCAGAAAATGGACCATCTCTACACAGCATCTTCATCTTGGACTTGGCATTCTCCAAAACTGTGAGAAGTAAGTTCTCTTCTCTGTCATCGCAGATGGGTTCACACTCAGGCAGTGTGAAGCTGCCAACATGGAAATCACTGGCATTAGTTTAGAAGCGATGCACAATGGGGAAGTCAGAATTTTCTTCACGTGACACAATAAATACAAGTAACCCTAGAGCATGAATTATAGTAAATATAATCCTACAATCAAGAAGTGATGAGGTTGGGGTTTTGTGATGCCCTATAAAATATAATCAGTAAACTGCAAGCATATGAAATGTAATATTAAATGATAGTTGTAATATACCTGGTGCAAAAAATTCCTACCAATTCAGCAGTCCATTCTCAAGGGCCAGCTGAGACAGCCTGATCAGAACAGTGTTGTGTGTAGGGTATTCCAACGTCACAGATCCCATTGGCCATAGAATGGAACCTAACAGCCACGGTGACAAGTGGCCATTATAGCGGTACTCAAGGTTAATCTATGGGAGGACAAGGGTTTTAAAAAGCTCATTGAGAATAGAGGAGACAAAGGCACCTTGGGTATGGGAGTTTCACTATTAGAAGTGCAAAGGTTTGATAAACAGTGACAGCATCCGGAAGGGTTATAAATAATTGTTTCTAAACATAATAAGCCCCAGGAGAGCTTATTGGTAATGGTAGAGACTGAATGGGGTCTGAGCACTCATACTCATTCAAACTTGTAAGGTGTGTGTATAAACTGATGGCCGGTATTCACTTACGTGATTTAGACATGCGTACATGAGTTTATGTGCCCCAAATGTGCAAACCTGGGCACATTTTCATTAAGTATGGCTGAAATCTGAACCTTTTATCATTAGAACACGAAAGCCAGATAGACATTTTCTTTGGCCTGATTCAAAATTCTTCACATTTTTGTCCTTCTACCAAGAGAATTTGGGTACTTAAAAGCTATATATATATATATATATATATATATATATATATATATGGCTTTTATAAAAAACGTAAAAGATGCCACTTAGTAAATTAGTCCCATCTTGCTTTAAAAAGACACAAAACAAAAAACTTCTTTTCAGTTGAATAAAGCAAAAGTAAAATTCCCGACTTTTTAGGCAGCAGATGAAGAGTAAGCTGAGCGGACAAAAAAATAAATAAAAGTATAAATTTATGTTCCCTAGTAAGACTTCGCAAACAAAGACTGGAAAACCTGGAAACAGGGACAATTTGTACATCAGGGGCCCAGAGGTTCTGTTTTATGATTATGCTGCAGTTTAATTTCTTTATATCTTACTGCCATTGTTAAAAAAATTTTTTTAAAGAGCAAGCAGAACTTCAAAGGGCCCCGCATGTGTTCCGAATCAAGGCTTCAGAGCCGATGTCTGACAGCCCAGGAATTAAAACGAAATAAATGTGCTGTTTAAACCCCTGTTCTTTTCCCCCAATAACAACAACAACAACAAAATCACTTTTCCTGCATTTAGGTCTCTCCCTACTCCTGAGTTAACTTCAAGTTTCTTTATTTCTTGGATAGTTCTTCATTTAGCAATTATGGCCCAGGCCCTTCGGAGAGTAAAACTCTCATGGACTTCAGAAGGAATGTCAGACAGCTAGAGAGCATGTCAAAGCTTTGGGATCAGCCTGTGTGACTTTTTCTGTACATTAAAACAGATCTCCCCTCAAAAAAGAAAAAAAGAAATGAACCTTAGTTTAGGTCACGCCCACACACCTGCCTTCCACCGTTCTTGCATTTTCTTAGGATGATGGAAACAGACATCTCAAAAAGAACAAAGCCGGGCTGGGGATGTTTTGTATTTGAAAGTGCACCAGCGTGAATATGAACCGTCAGTCACCAGCCTGAAATGTGGCCGCCATTTCTCGAAGCACGGTAGAGAGCAATGAGAGCTTGACCTAGCTACGTTTTGAGTGAGCCAGACTCGTCACCGCAAAACAGCTTTCCTGTCGCCTACAGGGACTTTGTACCCTCCCTAATGACCAGCTTGGGAAGGACACAGACCCTCACCGTGGCAACGCGGTCTGCTAACAACACAATGCGTAACTGTGGGGTCAAATTCGGGTGGATCGTAAGACGTGGCTGCAGGAAAAGAGAAATTACTGGGTTTCAGGGAGGAACGCATTCATAAATACCTGGGTTTGGATGCAGGCTGCTACCTGCGGGTCACTGCACTGATCTGGAGCATACCCCTGGCTTCCTGTTTTAACCAATACTAACAGAGGATGGGCAAATAACCAGCAGGGGGCAAAGCACTTTGTGCTGCTTCCTTGCTAAGAACAGAGCAATAGAAAAGCCTCTCTGGGGATACCCTAAGTTTAACGGGATGGGGTTCATTCTCTTTTTTTCCCACAATGCCATCTTACAGCCTGCACATCTGGCCTGCAGAGCATCCCAGAATGTTTATTTCCGGACCTTGAGACTCTTCTCCGAGTGTAGGGTAGACTCCATGTTGCTTAACTCTAAATTAAATTCTGAGACCATATACTCTCCAAGTGCAGAGGAGACAGGCGGTGTCCACACTCCCTGTTCCGTAAACACATACGATAAAGAGAAGAAGAATTCAAGTTAGCATGAAAGCCTTCAAAGCGTGCTCACATGAAACCTTCCTGTGTTCCTTAGGAAAGAACAGAGGGCTAGAGCTATGACCTCCCAACCCGGGCATAGTCAGGATCCGGTCGTCTATGATGAGGAGGAACTCAGATGCCTGCATGGATACCATCTGATGCAGATGTGTCTCTGGACGTCACTGTGGGTGGGGGACAAACAGGCACTGGATATGGCTGCACTGGCTTGCTTGCTAGTGTGCTGAGAATGGGAATCCCACAGTTAAATTAAAAATAATAAAGGACCAATGTGATAGAAAAGGCAGTATCTGATTAAAGTAAATTTGCCAGTACAGGATAGAGAGCTCAGAGGAAGTACGGTGGCTGGGGTGGGGGTGGGGGCAACACAGTTCATTCTTCCTGTCTTCCCTCCCTAATTTCCTCCCTCCTTGGCCTCTCTTCCCTCCCTCCCCTCCCTTTTCATCCCTCTCCCTTCCCTCTCCTCTCCTCCCCTCTTTCCTTCCTTCCTTGCATCCTTCTTTTTTGTTCTTTTGGAATCTGTAATATTTTTCTTTTTCTTTTTGAAAAAAAATTTCATTCCATAGCTCAGGCTTTCTTCAAGCAGCCTGTGCAGCCCAGACTGGCCTCAAACTCTCTGCCATCCCAGCTCAGCCTTGCAAGAGCTGGGATTACAGGCAGGGGCCAAGAGGCCCAGCTAGAGCTGTCTTAAACGATGAATTAACTAACCATAGGTACTAAGAACAGGAGAGGCTGATGGAAAGACTGAGAGAAATGACCATGCATTTCCCTGGCATTTACTCTGCCCTTGCACAGCATGACCGGTAGGGGCCGTGTCCAGGTATTCACAACAATTCTCAAATATTATCTCTCCACCTACTGAAAAAAAAAAATGGAGAGTCGGGGATTTCAAAGAATATGTATTCGATGTAAGTGAAATTCCAAAATCTCAACGTTTACTATACTAAGGAAAGTCTGATAGAGTCAGTTTGACAACAATAGCTTATTGGATACTTGAGTAGCAAGTCAAATAGCCCAACCTCGGGGGTCATTGCATATTTTGAACTCTTTTGTCGTTAGCTTTATAAACAAGATGTAAGGATGTCACTGGGAGAAAGTGAGGAAGACGGGTAAAATGGGCAGTGCACTATTTAGACATGTTTAGAGTCTTGTTACCGATGCATCCAACCTACAGCCTGCAGGCTGCATGCAGACCAGAATTACTATGAATGTGGCCCAAACGTCTGGACACCCCTGTAGTAGGTCTTCAAAGAAGTGTCCTACTGGCGATGTGTGACTGGAGACAGGAGCTAGGAAAAGAATGTAGAAGACGGTGAATTCAACATTTGCCTTAGTGATACGGAGTAACTGTGACTAAGGAAGAGTTCACTGAGGCTAAGTGCTCCCAGAGGGAGGGCAAAGGATGAAGAAAGTGCTCCCAGAGAGAGGGCAAAGGATGAGGGTAGTGCTCCCAGAGGGAGGACAAAGGATGAAGAAAGTGAAGAAAGAGAGATCAAGTGTTAATAAGAATGCCACTCAAGTGATATCCTATAGATTAATGTATTCGAATTGAGGTACTTATGTAATTATGTACAGTTTCCATGTGTGCTGTTATAGCTATAAGAATTCCAGGTCGGTCTGGGAAAAGTGGCTAAGCAGGTAAATTGTTTTCCAGGCAAGCCTAATGGCCTGAATTAGATTTCTGGACCCCATGATGGAAGGGACGAAATGGTTCCTAACAATTTTGTCATCTGACCTCCACATGCCATGCGTGCCACACACGTGCACGCCTACTCCCAGGCATACATATGATGCACATATACACACAATAATAAATCAACTAATCTTTAAGAGAACTCCAGACTTTTTAAAGCAATTGCTGAAATTTGTGTTAAGTTGAGCCAGCACACAAGCACAGTATTACCGTTCTTCCTATCACCCGCTCCTACTGCGCTAAAGGCTGAATGCATTCTTGAGCATCGCCACGCACCTGCACCTGGACTACGCTCTTTATAAATGCTGCCACCTCTGTTGTCACAACCGGAAACAAAACTTTGTATAGAGTCAATGGATTTTGTTGAATCAACTAAATCCGATAGGGATTTATCCTGAACACATGTATTCTGTGTGTATTAAGAATAGCCAGACTTCTTTCTTCTTGTGATGAACTTGGTTTTAATCCCAGTGACCTTATTCTTTTTAAGCCACTTGTCTTTTGCAATGCACTTCTCTGGTTGGTCCAACACTGTCTACATCCTCCTTTTTATCCTGTCCCTTGCCCTCTATTCAAATTATCTGCAACTTTAAGTCTAAGGTAGAAAAGACGGCATAATCACAATACAGGAGTTTCATTAACAAACACTGCAGTTAAAAATCAAATTATGATTAATTTAAAAACTGAAATAATCAGAAAAATTTAATGTTAATACAGAAAAAAATGTGCATTTTAAAACAAAGGCATTTGAATACTTGGGAGTCATTGTTTATAGGAAATAGATGGCCATTAACTTAATACTATTTATTCACAGTTACAGGATGGTTATCTACCTATCAGCATTTTACTTTTCTTAATCCACAATAAGACTAGTTAACACAGTAAATGAGTTTGGTCTTAAATATGATTAAATTATTTCTTTCAATAATATAATTTGTGGAAGGCAAGACTCAGGAGAGTTCTCCCTAATAGGAAAAGAAAGGTTCTCTGTCACTCCAACTTAACACACAAGTACAAGATTCTGATAGTTTTCTATGATTCTTACATACAGAGACATTTCAATGTAAGGATGAAACCCTCAAGTCCAAAGCTGCCAGAGAATGATGACCTCTTCACACAGATAAGCCATGCTAGGGATCTCAAGAATACAGAGTTCATGGGATTAAGAGGGAGAGGAAGTCAATAGCTGAGAGAGGCTGACACACAGTGGCCTGGGGAACTGCCAATGGGCAGGCACAGCATGCTCTATGGGCAGGCGCAGCATGCTCTACTGCTATCTTTGCAATGCATACGCGTCTTATTAATAACACAATGCTGGGCCAGTTCTGTTTGGAGCTTTCTGCTTTCTTTCTTTGTTCCCCTTCACTCTTGACTACTACTACAGACATATCAAACCCCCGAGCCCAGATGTCATGTCTAGAAGAGGCCTTCATGTGTGCTGGCAGAAGAACCTAGGCAGACGGAGTCGGCCTCAGCGGGATACAATTTAGAAGTATTCTGGGTCTCCCAGAGACTTGTATTCAAGTTTGACTTTGTCCAGGATGGGGTTCAAAACTGCATTTTAAAACACTGCCCTGTGGTTTTAGTTAATAAAGATGTTAATCCCCACACTTTAAGAAATACTGATTTAGTTCAACACTTGCCTTTGATTTTTTGAGGAAATTATCTAGCTGGTTCAAGAACCCTCCCTCTTTCATCCCGGAATTCAGTTGATCGGATCCTTTAATTGCTGGTCATTACCAAAGACCAGTCGATGGCTCTCTCCTGATTCTACGGTTGAAGGTCACCAAGCAGACAAGAGAATCTTTTCTAGCAGCTAACAGTTTTTAGGAAATAGCAGTCAACAAGTGTCTGGGTAGCATGTAAGCAGCTGGTGGAGCACAGCTTCATTAAAAGAATAGTTTTTCTTTAATGAATTTGTCTGACGCCGGAAATGGTGATGAAGAGCTACACAATTGAGACTTTCTCACCACGACAAAAGCTCCATCCCTGTAAAAGTCAACTGAGGTTTCTGCAATTGTCCACGGCTAATTAGTCATCTTTACACTTGTCATTTTTGCTTCCAGTAGCTATTGTACTTTTTGTTTGATTAAAAAAGTGTTGATAATCACACCTTAATAAAATCCCAATATTCCCGATCTTCTAGATATGTCTGTTAATATGAAATTTTAAGTGTGTTTGAAAATCTGAACGAATGTTCTCAAGGAGCAGCAGATCCAACAGCTATCCCACCTGGAGCATCCCAGCCTGGCTTCCAGCCTAGAGCGTCTGGGAACAGCTTTGGTTTGCAGTTCAATTGCCTAATCTCATTAAGACTCTCCTTGAGAGGTATCTGTGACCTCCCTGCTGTAATGATTCTAGAATGGCCAGCAGACCATGCTTTATTTATTCTAGTACAAACCCAGCTAGTCATCAAAGTCCTGACAACTTTATCTTTGATCTACCCGTCCTGAATCTGGACTCTGTTCTTCACTCTCTCAAGATTCATTCTAGAGTCCTATCACCTTACAGATCCCGAAGGGTCTTAAACTATTTGAACTGCAATGTTTCCATACTTTGTGAAATATTTTTCTGTAACATTATGCAATCTTATGTAACATAAGTTGGAGCCTGGCTTGATTCACAGAGAAGCCATAACCTGAGTCATAATACCACTAGAATGGGCCATTTTAACGTCCCATACCTCCAACTTGGAAGAGCATAGAACCGTGTGAATTAAAAGGCCTGGAAGAATGTGCCTGGCAATATTTGCACTTCTTCAAATTATAATAGTTATGTTAAAATATTTTATGTGTGTAGAGTATTAGAGGGACTTTTTCAGCTTTCATTATTTTTATCCAAAAAGAAAAAAAAGGACAAAGGGAAATGCCCTAAACAGAGAACAAAATCTCTTGAATAATCAATATTTGAAGCAAAGTCTTTATTTTGCTCATGTTGAAAGGATGCACCAGGCATTTATAAAGAGGCTGTAGGAAGAATTCTGGTCATGGTTCCAGGGCGCATTTCTGCTCCCTGTTAGGCACTGGGCAGCACTTTGCTTTTGCAATGACTTCCTTGGGCTTGCTCAATTCTCTCAAGGCTTGCTGAGTGTTGTGCTTCCCTTTGCAAAGGTTCCTTAAGTATTTCAATTAAATGGTTATTTATTTTTTAAATTAGCAATAACAAATATGTAATAGTAGCCTACATATTACAGAGTTCTTGATCTTTAAAAAATATCCAGGGCCATTTCATATTTATTTAACATACAATTGCTGTCTAATTTAATCTAAATTAAATGGTTGCTTGAAACCTACAATTGAGAGGGTTTCTAAGCTGCTTTTTAAGGAAGGAAAAATAAGAAGTCATCAGTTTTGCCTCGAGGGTAGATACTTATCTTTTAAAATCAGGTATTTGGGTATTGAAATTAAAAACCAAGGTCATTTGGGAAATGCAATTCCAAAGAATGCTTTTGGCAGAGACATACATTGCCATATGGCATAGAGGGAATAATTTAGCTTTTTTTTTTAAAAAAAAAAAAAAAAAAAAAAAAACTACCATTCCTCGAACCTTAATAATATAGCAGACACTTACCTGGCATTCTGAAGATGAATTATCACCTGTTCATAAAGAACATGTGTGATGAGACTCAGCAGTGACATTTCCTTCAAAGGGAAAAATAAAAATAATTTTGACATTAGGCACCATATACCAAGTGGGCTGAAAATACAAAATATTTTTTAAAGTGATTATCATGCAGTGACTGCGGGAAGGATGTAGCAACGCAACGGGTGCGTGGCCGTGAGCAGAACCCTTGCGAAGGGTTCCGTGAGAGCTAAGCTTGGGGCCACTGCCATGAGTGAATGCAGGGCTGACGTTGGAATGCAAACGCCCATCTGAGGGTTTTGAGGGAGTGGGGTGGTATATCAAACAAAAAATTACAAAATACTCCAAGGGGATTGTTTCTCAATGCTTATCAGTGTAATTGAAAGCAGGCACAAGGACGGTTTAGTCATCGATCGTAGATGCATGAGGACTTGCAGTCAGAATGTAGCAGCCTTTGGATTTAGTAAAGTGGCTTGCTGGAAAGTCCTGTGGCCAACTGAAGATGTCAACACAGTCTGCCCGTCGACTGAGCTGGCTGAGAGGGTGAGGGACCTTTCTTCTTACTTCCTCGCCTGTTGGTCAGTTACAGGTTGTTTAGATGGGACAATGCCATCTGCTCCTGTTTTGGCTACCTCTGACGAGCTTTAGCTTACAAACTATGATGGCAAATACTTACTTTGCTTGGCCCACAGCGTACTAACCACTGCCCAGCACAGTCACTGGAGCGTATAGTCAGAACTCCACAAATGTTCCTTCCCTAAATGGGCTCTTCCTCATGGTTGTTTGACGGTGTCCCCTTGAAAACTGTAGGAAGCTAAATCAGCAGAATTCCTTGTGTTATGGGCTTATGTTACTAACAGTCTGAGACAAGAAGGGATTGATTTTTCTCTTTGGGATATTGTGTTTCTTTGGTTTGAATTTCTTTCTTAAATCCTTTTTATCCTTCATTCCCCATGCTCAATCCTTGAGAAAGATTTTCTACTTACATTTCAACAGTATCTTTTTTTTAAAGAAAAAAAAACATTCTTATAGAAAATAGGACTGGAAAGATAACTTTATCATTAAAATGCTTCTAAGAAGACTTGAGTTTGACATTCAGAATCAACATGTTTTTTATAAAATGTCAGATGAGGTGGTTCAGAGAGTCACAGGACTGAGAAGGAAGAAGCAGGAAGACCCTAGGTTTCTTTGGCACATCAGCCTCCTCTGTTTCATGAGGTCGGTCCCTGTGAGAAACCTTGCCTCAAAAACAGTAAACAACAAACAAACAAACAGCTCCTGGGGAATGGCACTCAAAATTGGCCCTTGACTCTACTTGCATGCACTGCTTACACGCATGCATCGTGTACACACATATACCTGCATACCACATTCATATGAACATGCATGTACACAACACATTCACACACACACAAACAAAAGAATAGATCTACTATAACAGATACACCATAAGAGTATTTTTCATTCTTTTTAGCTTATTTACTTTTCTGAAACACGCTCACGCACGCGTGCGCGCGCGCGCACACACACACACACACACACACACACACACTCCAGTGTAATTATAGATCCTAAATTGCAAAATCGGAGCTGTAATTAAAGCAACAAGTCTGAGACTTCAGATTCTGCCTTTGCTATTTCCTCTTGGCCAATGTGCTTAACTTTTTTGCCTTTTCAACTCTAAAATGGGTATTTGCAAAATTTTGCAGACACACACTGCCGAGTATTTAGTAGAGAAGTTACCCTGCCATGAACTCTATAGAAACATGAGGCATCATTGCACAGTCGGTGCTTAACGGCTTAGTCATCAATAGTTTAATTACTATATATTGTGTTCAGCTGGTCCTGTGGTAGGTGCTAAGATTTGCTCCCAAACTCCAGGTGTTTAAAGTCTCATAAGAGGTAGATATATTAAGGAGTATAAGGAAAAATTATGGGTGTGAAGAGTGTACAGAGAGAACAGGAAGCTGATTGCAATTTAAAGATGGGTGGGAGAATGATAAGTAGAAGCTTGAAGTATTGGGCTAGTAGATGATGGGAGTATTTTCAACACATACATAACAGCTGTGTGCTAGGTAAGAGTGGGTGTGGTGGAATGTGGGAAGAGGAAATATGGTCGTGTCTTGAAGAACTGGAACTTGCTCTTGAGAATGTGAGAAGCAGCTAAAGTGCTGTGCACTAAGCCCAGACTTTCCTGCTAGCATGCTTGTTATCTCAGAACCCGGGGGTTTCTACTTCACATGCCCTCTTAGCCCTTGGAAACCTCATCATGAACCAGGTGTGTTGGCTGGAAAGGCTTTGCAGCATGCATCCTGCTACAGTAAGGATGTCTCTTTAGCAGAGCCTTAGGAGAGGTCAGAAACCAGTATGTTTCTAAGCTTGACGATGATGTCCTATTCTCCACGAATGGATACTTACCCAGAAATAATGTGCAGTGCTGTTTATCACAAAGTGACCCATAGATATTGGCCTGGCTCAGGGACATGGAGAAGCTGGGGGCGGGCGGGCAATGGCTTTCCACAGAATCCCTTCACAGCAGAGAACTTCACAATTGTATTTTCTTCCAGTAGTCCACCTACATAGAGCCAATGGGATGGTCAGTTCTGGCAGTTGTTACTCTATCTTATTCCAACATGATGATGATGGTGGTGATGATGGAGAGAGAGAGAGAGAGAGAGAGAGAGAGAGAGAGAGAGAGAGAGAGAGAGAGAGAGAGAGAGAGTTAGTTTAAGAATTTAGGGTCCATTTGCACTTTTCATTTTGAAGAGGAAGTCTGTGCAATAGTGAAGACCTTAGACTCTAAAGTCAGAAAGACTGATGTCCTCTATTCTCCTTTACATGTCTGTGAGATTAGGAACACTCCCAAATGCTCCCTCAACTCTTCATTTGCTCCTTCATTGAAAGCCACATACAGTGTTTTTTCATAGCTGCCTCATGAGGTCAGCGTTAAGACTGAATGAAATGTCATTCTAAGGCCACGAACTTGTACAGGACAAATATATTCTTGTCACTAAGTCTTATAGCTACCTTTATCGTTGTTTCTCTGTATCCCCAACTTCATGAAGGATAGTGGGCCGTCTGGTGTTTCGTAGCCTCTGGCATAGGGAGAAAAGTTTGGAGATTCAGTGCTTACGTTCTTATCTCCAAGTTCTGCCAGTCAGGAATCTGTACAGACTCAAGTGTGTCCTCAGCCCTGGGTCTCAGAAACTCGGCATCAAGCCTGGCTAGAGTGTAATTAGAAGGCCCTGGGCAAGACTCCTCTTCTGAGCTCGGGTTGCTGGGCAAAACTCAGCCCATGGTGGGTACCAACCTGAGGTCCTCATACTGTCTAGAAGCCACTGACATTCATACCACATGTTTTCCTCAATTTTCAAATCCTTCTCTATGAATTTTTATGCTTCAAATCTCTTGAAATTCCTCTTCTGTGGCCAGGTAGTGAGATTTGGGTTAAAATGGTTGGGT
Source organism: Arvicola amphibius (assembly GCF_903992535.2). NCBI lineage: Eukaryota > Metazoa > Chordata > Mammalia > Rodentia > Cricetidae > Arvicola > Arvicola amphibius. The sequence goes on from NC_052053.1 coordinate 136,212,915, forward strand.
GGCTAGAGTATCCTTCCCTTCCCCATCACAGTGCCTCAAAGAGCTCTTTGGTACTTTCCAGTTCAACAGAAATACAATCTGTCATTCCCTGAATCACCAATTCACGCTGTTTATATATGATACCCCCAAGGAAGGGTACTACAGGATCAACGTCACTAGGGATACTCCACAGGTCCTGCCTACTGCTTTGTGTCATAGAAATGGGATTGTGTAGGCTTGGATGAGTTCATTACAATTAAGCAGCTGTCAGTAACCTATACCGAGCACCCATCCTGACCAAATTCGACACTGAATTTGAGAATATTGTTCAGGTCTTGGTGATTTATCTTTGCAAAAATAATGTTCAGAGAGGACTATCTGGAAGCACAGGCTCCTACTCGCCAAGTTTATTGGTACATTCCCTACTTTGTTCTCCGGGTACGGAAAGCATGTGATCCTGTTCTGCTCTGAGTGAAATTTCCTGAAAGATAATAAATTAATAAATTAAGAGGGTGATGCCATCTAGGAGATATCACATGTTTATCTAGAAATGCTTTGAAACTATGAATGGGTCCATGGCCTTGAATCGACCAATGCTAGCTCTCGATACTACCATGCTGGCACGGTACTGCCCTGCTCACACGGTACAGCCCTGCTGGCACGGTACTGCCCTGACACCATGGTTGAGTGACGCCTGTCCTTTGTGTCATCTCGGGTGAAACGAGCAGCATGACTACTGTCATGTCGGAAACGGAAGCTAAAGCAAAGGCTCACAGATGTAACACTGCCTCCAAGTGTCCTCTGTGTGCACTTACATTCTCTATTATGCCTTATATCGCTTCATTTATTTTGAGGTACTCATATTTCTCCACGTCAACTGATATTTGTCTGTGGACAAGACTAATATTTTTTGGTTCCTGGAAGCCAGAACTCTAGTCTCACCATCGTTATTCTTAGAGATGAGTGCAGGGGTTGCTGGTGCCATTTGGGCTGTTCGAGCTACTATAATGGCACCATCACTGCCGGAGATGATCTGCTTTTGCTCGGTGTCACTTGGTCACTTATGGACAGAGACACCAATGCAAGGATAGACTCTGTGTATTTGATTAATTATTGGAAATAGCAGTAAAAGCTAGTGATTGGCAAATCAAGTTGCAATTGGGGTTTGCCAAAAGAAGGGTTTCTAGGGATTTTTCCCCCTCATTGGTTTTACACTTGCATATTTTAGTAGAAATTGAATTCATATGATTCTGGGCTTCTGGTTTGTTTGCACTTAACACAACAAAGCAACAGTTTGTAACAGAAGAAGAAGGAGAAGAAGAGATAAGAGCACGCATGTACATGTGCACACACATACACACAGAGGGGGAGAGGAGGGAGGGAGAGTCCATCTTTGAGATGGAAGTCTTATCCGAGAACATGACCAGTATTAACATAAATGTAGTTGGGAAGGAACGATGTGAAATGAGTTCCCTGGGCATCTGGACCCCCACTCTAGTTCTGTTGTTGTCTGCTTGCCCTCATAATTGACTTTTAGTGTCTAGCTTTCTCACTCTTAAAATGAAAAAAACACTGAATTATACATAATCTTGATTTCTGAATCTGAAACTACAAAATGAAGAACTCCTCATTAGAAGAGACAGCCCATGGATGTGTCAGTGGTGGAAGGCTCACTCGGCACTCTGGAGCCCCCAGCTAAACCTGCAGTGCTAAAACCAAACAGAAAGGCTCCAAAAGCAGAGTCCAGGCTTTCAGGCTTTGCCCTACAGAGCCGCTTAGGATTCTCACTGTCTTTTGATTCAGCACTCAAGTCAAACCTGTGCAGTAGAATAAACACGATTTAGTTATATCTTTGAGTGATCAATGAGGTTTGTGCAGGATTTGTATCATCATGTGCCCACTTGGCACATCAGGTTTATGTGAAGGCATCAGTAGACATGACAGTGTCTGACAGCACATGACAGCACATGACAGCGCATGACAGTGTCTGACAGCGCATGACAGTGCCTGTCAAGTTACTTGTTTAGATCATGGATGGATGGGTTGGTGTGTAGTAAAAATATCAGTCAGAGTTTCTCACTATTCTTGTTCTTGAGAAGGTAAGTATTCATCTTACTGTTCAGAAATAAAACAGTGAAATAGTCCATTGTTTCAGACTTTTCTTAGAATCCGGTGCAAATACTCATTTTCTTTCTGAAGGTACTAAGAATGGAAACTTATTTACTTCCCCGAACATCACCAACTAGAAGAGTAAAAGGATTTTTTACTGGATTTGAAATGCCTTCTTTAAAACATATGTAATATTTATAGGGCAGCTTGGAGTTAGCCAGCTGAAAGATTTAATGATAATAATCTCCATATTTCTTCTAAAATTGATTTCCGGTTTCAATGAACTTGGAAAGAGTCCTGGGACATCAAATAAGTCAAGATCTTAACATGAAATGAATCTTCAGAATATGTCTATAGATTTGCATTTTAAACACGACCAGGAAAAAAAATATATCTTTTCCCATTATTAAGGTGATACTTTAATGAAATTTTTTTTCATTTACATGAAATGGACCTTTTTGGCTACAGATGAAAGGATTTTATGGTAGCGACAATGGTTTTGTGAGTTAAATGATCCCAACATCATCAGGAACGAATCACAAGTGCCTACCATATGAATTACAGCACCATGCGTCTTAAAAAGGTATTTTTGTGGCAGGCATTCCTCCCATCTGCACAATCAGATTCCGCTTTGAAGTCCTGCTTGAGAGCCTCACAGGACATGAGACTGCCACATGCTAGCCCTGCCTCTCTCTCAACTGCAGCCTGACTGCTTCCCTCCAATGCAGCATGGTAACTTAATGACCAAGGGGAATAGGGAAAGAAAGGCTACAGATTTTATAATTAGACTTCACTATAGAAGCATTCTTCACTAGTAAAACTATAGAGATTATGACAGCTGATATACAATGTTAAATTTCAAATAAACTTGGGCAAGATCATTTGACTTCTTTAATCTTTTCTATATAAAATATGCAATGAAGTTTTTGCAAACATTAGGCTACAAATGAAACCAATCTGCTAATAAATGAGCATATTGATATTGTGTCATATAGCTATGCAATTAAGAGTCACAGAGAAATGATAAGACTCCTAAGATAATAGTGCGACTATTTCAAGAGACCCTGACTACTGCTGACTTTCCTCTGGCACCTCTGGAGAATGGCAGTGTTGGCAATGGCGGAAGGTTAGCTGTGGTAACACTTGTTCGGGTTTCCTCTTTGGTGCATTTGTGGAACAGACAGAAAACAATGCTTAAGGAAGACCTGCAATGAACAGAGATGGAAGTCAGCAAAACTGGAGCTTTGTAATTCCAAGTGAGGTGACTTTTCTAAGCGCTCCCGTGTGGCATTATTCTGTATCCATCAAGTCAGTCATGACAAGGGTATGTTTCCTTGATATTTGCCTGACACTCAGCTTGTATCTATGTTATGACAGGGTAGCAAGATAGAAATGGACGCTAAATTGCAGTTTGGGGATAATTCCATCTTCGCTCTGTGGTAGATTTCCCTCAGCTTTCTAGCAACATTTGCCATTTCATATTAAAAACAAGCTTTTGGGGAGGCTCCCAAGAATATATGGGTTGTTTACACCAGGTGTTACCAAACATAGATCCTTAAAGAATCAGGTTTAGAAAATACTGCCTGTTCCAGGCAGTGGTGGCGCACACCTTTAATCCCAGCACTTGGGAGGCAGAGGCAGGCAGATCTCTGAGTTCGAGGCCAGCCTGGTGTACAGAGGGAGTTCCAGGACAGCCAGGATTGTTACAAAGAGAAATCCTATTTCGAAAACACAAAAAAAGAAGGAAGGAAGGAAGGAAGGAAGGAAGGAAGGAAGGAAGGAAGGAAGGAAAAACACTGACTGCACATCATTCTTATTTTGCTCTAAATGCTTCAGCCTTTATAGCTGTGTCATGCCCTATTTTAAAGAAAGGAAACTAATCATAATAGAAATCTATCCCTAACAACACACAACAACCCAGGAATCACCATAGAATGACTATTTTTATTATACATGATATAAATGTCCTTTAAATCTGATATAAAACTTAAGAATAATAACAAATACATAAAAACATAATTGGCTGGTTTATTAATGTATTTAAAATGACATTGAGGATATGAGATATGTTTTCACTATAGTGACATTTTAGCATATAAATTTAAAAAAATCTAGCATGGTTTTCTTTTATTTTTGAAATAAACAACAATGAAGAGCAAAGAAAGCAGAATTTATTATCACTGGTTGACAGAAACATGGATTTGTTATTATATAAAATTGCTCTATAACTGTTGTTATTTAACTTATTTATTAAATGAGAGGCAGATATTTTATAAAATATAATAGCATATGGCATGTTTTTCATGTATTACATTGCCATACAATGAAATTTTTTACTTTAACCATTTTCGAAATAATCTACAGGGATGTACTGATTTTGGTTCTCCGTTAAAACAATTAAAATGAAGTTATTTTTAGTCCTTGTCACCTCTGCTCCTCTCGAGCGATCTGGTTGCCTTAAAGTAAAGGCTTGAAGCTGTGCCGATGGGAGAGATGGATTTTTTTTCTGTCCTATGACTTAGCTATTCTGTATATAAGGTTTAATCTCTGAGATCTCTAAGAGTAACTTTCCATTCCAGGCAACTTTTCTGAACTCCTGAGAATGCAGCACAAAATGACTTCTTTGGCAGAGCAAAGACACACAGCATGGCAGAAAATCTCCCTGAAGCTGATAATTCAAACCTTTCCCTATTTACAGTTCATTGGATACTTCTTAAGGAGAAAAAAAAAAACGCATTTTCTTCTACTAAATCAACAAGACTGAACAGGATTTTAAATTAAAAACGCTTTTCCAATCTCTGCAGCAGTCCTGTCTGCGTTTCTATAGCGCTCAAGTTCATGGCTGTTGATGACGGGAGAAGTGTTTCCCACAAGTCTATGCATTGAATACTTGGTCCCCACTGTATGACATTGACATATGAGATTGTAAAACCTTTAGGACGTGGGCCCTAGTGGGCAGTCAGAGGGCAATGGGGGCGGAGCTGAAGGATCATAGGTGTGCTTGTCTTCTACACATACGAACAGCTGCCTGTGTAAGCCACTCCTACCACCCTCCTGTAGGTTGTGATGGTTGTGCCCCTGAACCACGAACCAGAGGAACTCCTCCTTCCCTTAGTGCAATTTCTCAGCTCTGCTGTCACTGATGAGAACAGTAACCAAGCCAGCTGTGTTTGGTTATCAAGAGAAATGACTGGCCTTGTTGTACCTTCGCTCCGGCATTTACAATTTCATACATGTAAATTCTTTCCAAAAAAAAGCACCAACTGCAATACATGCAGTCTATCAGTGTATAATGTATACAGTCTAGTGATATAATGTAACATATAGCATAGTATTTTTTTAAATACTGTAGTCATGGCACTATTGACTAATGCCTTAGTCTACAAGATAACCACAAAAGAAATGGTGTCAAATCTGTCTTGGAAAACACCACACATACACACACACACACACACACACACACACACACACACACACACATGCACACACATGCTCACACTGTTTCTTGCTGAATTCAACAGTAGAAATTAGAGGTAGCAGGGGCCTGTCTAGGGTGATTTCCAGTAACTTGATATCAATACCTGAGCCTGTCCACATGGCTGTCACTCTCTGGATCTTCCCCAAAGCTACAGGTCTTTGTGGAGCTCCAGCCCAACATCTCTGCAGTCCATGCTTACTGGAGTCCTCCATGCCTTGTTTCATACAGACAAGTTTCTTCTCCGGCGGACTCAGCTCACCAGACCTCACATGCAGGGTGCTCTCTCTTCCTTAAGGCTGAGTTTTTAACTCTGGAGGCTGTGAAAAGTGAGAATAACTTTTGTGATGTTTGTGAACCTAGAAGTAACACGATCACAAAAAGTTGGGTTGATGGTTTTTAAAACTAGCTACCTAGACTCTAATCAATCGGATACATAGACACATGCCCAGGCCTAGCTTCTATTCAAACTCTCTTGTACTGAAAAGTAACGTCTTGGCATTCATTGGTCTCTGTTCAGCTGACGTTTTGTTGCTTCATACATGTGCGTGCGGTAGAAATGAACATGAAAGAGCTTGGGATAATAAAGAATAGGAGCACTGTCCTGAATTGCTGACTGAGATTAGAAGGGAACACTTTCATTTCTTTGCCGTACTTGGTGTTTTTTCCACACGTAAGCACCCGAGCTCAGCTGCCACCATCTCTGACTCCAGCGATCACATGGGCAGCACGTGAATGGAAACAAAGCCTGGAGGTAGAAGGAGGAGGAATTTGGAGCGAGATCAAAGATTAGCCCCATTCCGCTATTCCCTCCGACTTTTTACCATCCAGTCTAAATTTGGCATTTTATGAGACATTTCTTTTATTCTCAAAGGTAAAACTAAGCTTAAATCAATCTGGGACTCCTCTGCCCTTGCTGGAGAAATACACGCAATTTGATTTGCCAATGAGACTTTCGTCACTGCATTTCCAATTTCTTGGAGTAATAATCAGTATGAAATGCATAGTACATGGGCTTGCGTTAGAATTCTATCATGAAAACAGCCGCTATAGCCCTGGTTAAGTTACAGAAGATGCTCTTTAGAATACTTAATATCACCTGTGACCTTGTCTGAGCTATTCTATATTTCCCAATGTTGTTGATGCTGACTGGGGCGAGGACACTTCTGAGCACCTTGCATCTCCTGTTTTCTAGCGTCTCTCCTCCGTTCCTGCTCATTGGAACTCACTGTCATCAGCCTCGTGCTGAAGTGGCCAGTGTGAAATGATCAGCAGCTCCACAGGCAGGGAAGGGTACTGACAGCTAGGAAGCTGTTATTGCTTGGTTTCCGTGTACTGTTAAACATAATTTCCCAACCACATAAGAATATAGGACATGTAGAAGGTGACTGTCTTGACTTCCATCCAAATAGTAGCTAAGTGGTTAAGACTGACTTACAGTGCTTTAGGGGGGTTGTGGGAAAGCCATCTCGTAGGGGTCAGAGCTGAGATCAAATGTTAGACCACAACCGAAAACTCTACAGTTGCTGATTGGGTGAGTGCTCCAGTTCATTTCAGAACATAAAACGATATTATTTATTATGTTTGTTGTTGTTGTTCTGACACGGAGGCCACTTTGCGTTAAGTTTGTGTTCTTCCTACTTGACCCATCCCATTGCTTCTAGCTTTGCTCTACCAACGGCAGTTCAGGGATTTCTTTTCATGTATGAGACTGTCATACTTCAGAGAAAAGCACGTGTTCGATGGAAAGCAGCCCAGACATGTCTTTAGAGCATGCGCTTCTGTGTTCAGATTGATTCTTGCAGGCTCAGTCTTTGGTATGTGCAGGCACGCACACGTGTTCCAAATGGGTGCTATCAGTGAGAGGGCAAGGGACCGTGTGTTCTCTGATTTAGAAAGAGTAATAAAACAAACTAAAATTCTGAGTTCGTGAAAGCGCCAAGTAGGTGACAAAACGCGGGAAGACCATTGATCAGCAAAAGCTGAGCAGCAAGAGGGGCTGGTGAGGTCAAGCAAATGGGTTTCTTAGGGCCGTTGCCACAATTCTTGTGATATTAAGACAGTGGACACATGGCATTCTGCCTTTGTCAGACTCCACAGACTCGTAAGACACAAAGTGTGAAGCATGAGTGTAGACTTCAGTTCATGAGAATACATCATTATTCACTTGGGAACTACAGTGAATGTAAAATACTGATGTGAACGAGTAACAGGAAGAGAAGGGAATACGGGCTACAATCTGTACTTCCTGATCAATTTCACTGTAACTTCCAAACTACTCTGAAAAAGAGAATTCATTAATTACTAAAGTGTATTTGGTTTAAAATTAAGTATTCTCTCTGTAAGTTCAGAAAATCTAAAACAAAACTCACGCTGAAACAATTCTTTTGTCTATATGTATTTACTGTGCAGTTATTCCTCGAGTGGACAGCTTTGTATGATACGATGAGTTTAAAAAATATTGAATAAGAATATTCCAATTTGGCAACATGAAAGAGCGTGTGTCTTCAAATACTTTGATGTAAAATATCTTAAAGCATTAAGGTAAATATAAAAAACATACCTCCAGATTTATTGATGACTTATGAAAAGCTGAAGGAAGTTGAACAAATACTAGAGATGTTAGTTAGTATTTGTCCCCAAATCTTGATTTTTCTGAACACCGTTTCTTGGATGCTTGAACAGTCAAAGCGTGATCCTATAATGGGGGAAGGATTGAAGACCAAGAACAAGAAAAGGCCAGCTCAAATGAGAAAAAGTGCAGCTGAAAGAAGGCCAGCCTATTTGTTCTATCATAGCAAGAGAAGAAAAGAAAGCCAGAAGGGAAGAGAAAGCAAAGAGGTGGGGAAAAAAATCAAGCAATTTCCTCATGAATGTGATCAAATTTCTGGTCCATGTTTATGATAAACATGCAGAATCAAAATCCTAAATCAACCCTTGAATTCAGGATGGTAAAATGGACCTAGATGATGGTATCTTAAGCATTTAGCAGAAGAAACTAAACTACACTCTGCCGGGCTTGAAAGACAGATGCTACATTCAATAAAATGTCCTTGTTAAGTTTCATACGATAAAGTATAATAGAACAATGGATTAAAACCAACTGAATTTTTTTCCTCACCGTTGCCAAACCTGTAGCGGAGCACCAGCACGATTAGTTTCAATGAACGGTTCCATACTTACAGCTTCTAGTGGCCTCCTTGCCAGGAAAACAGAGAAAAAACCAAATGTTTAGAGTATTCTTTGGAGTTCCCCTTTTTTTAAAGGCCCTAATATCATTCATGAGATTATCACCTACTCACCAAAAGGCCACCTGTGGGTACCATCCCCTCAGTAGTTAGGATTTCATCATATCCACTTGAGGAAAGTGGGAATGTGGTCACAGACACTCAGTCTCTAGCTCCAGGCTTCAAAGATTTCTCATATATAAACTGTATGTGAACATCATAGACAAAAAGTAAAAGCAAAAGAAAACAAAACAGAAGTAGGAAACTAAAACAAATTGGAGATGAATCAAGACAAAAAAGGAAGAGCCAACTAATATGAAAGAATTTAAATACAAGGTGCAGCAAGTAAAACATGCTGAAGGAAATACAGTGAATGCCTAGAAGACACAAGCACAGAACAGGAATTTATAAAAGTAACTGGGAAATTATGAAATATAAACAAATAGAAATGCTGTGATTAAACAATATAATCTCTTTAAGTTAATAATGGTTCTAAACAACAGGTTGGACATTTCTGAGAGAAAAAGTTTGAAAGATAGTTCAGAAGGAAAAAAATAACTATGTAAAAAGAGAAACTATAGCTCAGAAATCAAAGTGGAAAATATGAAAGAATTTAAGAAATATTGGTGACAAAATTTACATACATCTCATTGGAGTTGGAAATGATAAAAGATAAAAATGCAAGAATTTTCAATAAATTTGAGAATGAAAATGATAGAATGAATTCATAGAAAAATATAATTGAGGAAGAAATAGCATGAATAATCCTTCAAAAAATTGAATCAATAGTCAAAAAAACCTTTGTCATAGAGAAGTCAATGGCTAAATGACACTAGAAGAAATATTTACGCAACATTCTAGACCAGATAGCCAAGACAGGACTCTCTAGCTACACCACAATCATAATCAACACAAGAATGGAAAATTAAAGATTAACCCCATTTGTGAACATAGATCGATACAAGATAAGAAAATATCGGTGAGACGAACTGGACTCTCACAGAAAAATAATGCAATAGAAGAAAGATTATTTTATGTCACATGTGCAACGATGGTGTTGTGACAGAAATGCTGATGAATGCCTTCTAACTCACAATATTTCCAAATGTTAAGGGAAAAAAACCCACTTCGTGTAGAGGGAAAAAAATGAAACCAAATTCTACAACTATTTAAATAGGAACTTCAACTCAAACTAGAAAGGGAAAGCTCCTCTCTTACACATAATGAAACCATCATAATAAGACACTCTTCATGCACCTGCTCAGCACCGTAAGGCTGGTAAGGGTGTGGTAGAATAGAACTGGAAGCCTTGTGGGCATTGCTTTTAAGTGTGGGGACTACTGATGGACCTTTGGAAGTAATCTGGCATTACTTAATAGCTTTTAATTCACAACTTCATTCCATTCTTACATATGTGCAACAGAAGACCCTTCATAGGATAATCTTGGCAACATTGATTGCAACAATAACAATAACAAAAAAGAAAACCCTAAAAGTTTTGTAACAGCACCACCGAATATCTATAGATAGAAAACTGGGTGAGTCGATTCTGTAGAGACAAGATTGCCTACTAGACACCAAAGAGTTGTAGCTTCATGCATGCACAGATTAGAGAAAGCAAGATTCACGAGGCAAGGAGAGCAAGCTGCACACATATGAAACTGCTTTTGTAAGAGTTGAAGGCAAGCAAATTAAACAAAGGAAAACAATAGAATTCAAAAAGCAAACTCAGACTCCTCATTCCCAGATGGAGGCAGCCGACGCTACTGGAGAACAGCACATACAGGCTTTTGACAGAAGGGCCAGCACTGTTTCCCTTGAGATGCAAGTGAAATTGCTGTCAGTTCATTAGTAGCCTATTAATGTATAGATGTTATTTATATATTTGCATTTATCAAGTATTTTATAGCAAAAGACTATAAAAATTGAACCATGTGTAATCGTCAAGTACTAACTTTCCTTTCATAATAACGATTAATGATGGAGACAAGAAGCACGTGACAAACAACATGAGCTATGTGTTTGTGCGCACACGTGTGTGTGTGTGTGTGTGTGTGTGTGTGTGTGTGTGCGCGCGTGTGCACACCTATGGGGAAGGGAATGTAGTCATACAGCCTAATCAAGCACTCTTCCACTAGCTTGCTTTCAGACCTTCTTCAAATTTGTCACCAGATGGTTACACACCCTGCTGGGCGAGGAGCCAGGTGAAAAACACAAGTCTTGTGACAGTTCTCATCTGTGGGGTCTTGGGCTTTCATGCCCTTGTCTATAACTCTGAGAAAAGAAGATGAGCATTACATGAGGTGCCACTAGAAAGTGCTGAGAATGCTGAACAGGAACTCTGACAAAGTAAACGCTCAACCACTGTTACCTACGTGTACTTTTCCTTGATTTAATGCTTTTAAATGTTCTCTTTTTTATGGTAGGCTTTGGTCACTTGACAAAGCAGCTGATGACATTGGCCGATGGGCGTGTGGCCTTGGCTCTAGAAGGAGGCCACGATCTGACAGCCATCTGTGACGCGTCTGAAGCCTGCATAAACGCCCTTCTAGGAAACGAGGTAAGAACAGAAGGTCAGGGGTAAGAGGAGGAGGACGTATGCAAGTGTGTTTTAAAGTTGATTGTTGAATCTAAGAAAGAAGAACGTTCTACATAGCTTTCACCATGAACGACGTAGGCACCAGAAGTTTCTGTACTTTGGTGTGACATGCTTTGCTGTCTTCCCCGGTAGTGTGGCCACACAGCATTCCTGCCAGTCAAGTTATTCAGACAGTCAAAAACTGAGCAGTGGAAATGCTTGGAAAGAAGAATGTTTTGTCTACTGAGCCAATCAAATGAGCACTGAATCATTTAATGTGAAATTAAACTTTTAAAAGTTTTGAAATTTCCTGTTACTGTCAGAAAAACAAAACCATTTAAAAAACAATCTTAGGCTTTTTTTTTCAGCATTTGAAAATGTTTATTTTTCCTAAGGTTGCAATCAAGTCCTGTCTTCCTGAGAGTGATAAAGAATCTCCTTAAGGTTGAAACCTCCACTATTGCCATCCAGCTGCACTGCAGGAGACCTAAGACCAGAACTTGAATCTAAAAGATCAGAGGTCCCCATCACACACCTAACATGCAGTACAAATTGCTAATCACTCCATAGACTTCATTTCTAGTCAGTTGGACATTTGGGGATAGGTCAGGACAAGATTTTAGATCAATTCATTGAAACTCAGCAACTATTTCACGGCTTGTGAGTATTGGTTAGAATCGTCAAGTTGCTTAGGTTTTTATAGTGAATGTATGGCCGGTTAATGAATTAGTTTTTAGTTTCCTTTTTTAGTTTGGGGGAGAATTTTACCTTCCTATCGTGAACTTGAACTGGAAGTGTAGCTTTGCTTATTCATGGAATTGTTTTTGAAACCTACCTTTCGTGGTTTTTCTTTTTTAACAAAACCTTAGGATATTGTGTGCATATTGATGGGAAACTACTTGTGCTGCTGCTAGGATCATGAGTCTGAAGTCACACCACATGATTATTTGCCATATTTATTGAATAAGCGCACTTAATAATTCTAAAGAAAGCCGGGCAATAGTAGTGCACGCCTTTAATCCCAGCACTCGGAAGGTAAAGGCGGGCGGATCTCTGTGAGTTCGAGGCCAGCCTGGTCTACAGAGCTAGTTCCAGGACAGGCTCCAAAGCCTCAGAGAAACCCTGTCTCGAAAAACCAAAATAATAATAATAAATAATAATAATAATAATAATAATAATAATAATAATAATAATAATTCTAAAGAATATTGCAGTACTGACAGTGTCTAACACTGTCCTACAGTTTTAGACAGTGCTCACAGCACAGCCTCCTGGCGAGGAGCTTAGGGAGACTGTAACAACTTAACGATTAGATCAATAATAGGCTGCTCTTTCAGTTCATACATCACTCACAGTATCAAAGATGAACAAATAGTCTTCTATGATTGCTGTAAGCTAGAAATGTCAAGCACGATGTGGAATTATTTAGGGGTAGGCGACCAAGGAAGTTCAAAATGCTGGGTGCTTGTTGGGGGCATCGATTATAGCGGGCTCTGCTTGCCCACCAGATGACATTTGCTTTTAGAACCAGCTGTATATGGCTTTTAATCTCTTTTATAAGCCTGAAGACTATGAGAGTGTTTTGTTAAGCAGAACAGTGGTTTGCAGCAGAAAACCAGCATGAGCTGTGCATTGTGGCTTCACAGATTGTCCCGCCTAGACAGAAGCATTACCGGAAGCCTAGGCAGATGCCTTTCCAGCTACGTGGAAGGCAACTACAGATTCAGAGCCTCAGTTTCAGTGCGGTCATAAGATAATGCCTTTTCTACTGAAATCTCTGTGCTGGGCCAAGTTCTCACTTCCCAAAAGCATCTCCAGTGAAGTAGCTAATCTTTCCAGCCATCTCTTATATTTTAGGTAACACCAGTCTCTGACCTAGAGGATAAAAGCATGATTTGCCAATCTTAGTCAGTCTGCAAGGTATAGAGATGGCCAACAAATAAAGCCCAGGAAGTAATAACCAGAATTATTTGGGAGAGAAATTGATTGTGTAACTGACTTTAATTCTCTGGATATCGTTTAGTAAGCTCTATCTTGCAATTTAATATTTTAACCCACATCTTGTCTCCTTCCATTGGCCATCTTCAATTGCATAAGCAAAATCTAAAATTTGTTTATCCCACTCTACAGAAAGGGGAGTTTAGTTTGTTCTATTGAAGATTCTAGGGATGTAGACCGGGCTATAGATTCCCTCCAGGATGCTACAGGAGTGACGGCTGTAGCTAGTAAACTGAGCACTGGAAGGTAAATGTTGTTGCAGCAGATCTATCTACACCAAAAAGAACAAAGCAAAGAGAGAAGGGGATTTTTTTTAAAATGAAAAGTGGAAGAAAAATCCAAGTGTGCTGTACATTATAATTCATGTAGAAAGAGGAAATGAACGTGTAATACTTGAAACAACTTGAGAAACAAAGAGTTCTCACTTTCATTGACAATATAATTTATAATCCAATGCCTAGCTTGGGGTATTTTCCAGGTCACAGGTCACTGTGACTACATTGAAGTTTTAAATTTCATTCCTGCAGAAAAAAATAATATATAAGGCATATTGCATGTGCCTCACCATTTAACCAAAATACCTACATATAATTTCCACAGCAGTTTTATGTGGTAATCTCTGGATAAGAAAATAAAAACGACGTCTTTCAGTTACCAATTACTGCAATTTAAAAATCCCAATTTCCCTCCAACCCCCCCCCCCACAAGTGATTAATAGAGCAATTATGACTTATTATCTGGGATTTCACTTTTACAAATAACAAAATGTGCTGAAGCTGGAGCTTCAAACACTGACAGCAGCAACGGGCTTCCCGACCGCGAGATGCAATTGAGCTCAAATTAGAAAGGTCAAGAGGGCCTTTGCCAGGGACTCTGCACTTCGTCACATGTATTTATTCATGTGTAGAGGATTAGAATTTATAAACATTTTGCCAGGTTTTTTTTCAATGCCATTTCTTTTTCTTGTTGTTCTTGGCCAGGCCTTGTCAATATATCAAAATGCTGCTGCTGCTTCTAACTTATCATCAGGAAAATAATACAAATTTCATAACCCCAAGGAACTGTAGGATCAGCAAGAACCTCTGGTTTCATTGTCCTTGCAGACACATAGATGGGTACCAAGAACTACTATTTTTTTTAAAAAGGCTCTCTAAACATTTGTGCCTTAAACAGGCATTCTCTTTTCAAACACTTCCAGCATGGGAATGAACTACTTAGCAAAACATCTAGCTGTTCTTTTCAAGAAATATGTGCAAATATGGTACAGGAAATTCCAGGAGGAGGCTGATTTTTTTGAAATCATACTAAAAGTTTTTATTTTTAATTTGTTCTGGCCAAGTACGGAGCTGGGCTTTATCCGTCAAATCATATTATGATGAATATTTTTTTACATTATCACCGAAGCCCTTAAAAACTCCAACTTGGAATTTGAGGAATTAAATATCTAAAATGAGAAAACTCAGGAGATTGATTAGAAAAGGGTCAGGTACTGTTCTGTGAGCTGTCACGTCGTTTTAAAGATTTAGCGGCAGGGATACACATGAAGTCCCTGGAAGTCTTTCATTCTGGTCATTTGTGTTGGAGCTGGCTAGGAAACATACAGTTTCCTTAAGGCTCCATTCAACTACTGTTCTGCAAAGCCAATTAAAAGCACCTCAGTTTGCTTCCTCTGAAAGAAATCTGCTTTAGAGGTGAGAAAAGCTGTAGGCGTTTCCCATGCCTGTGGAATCCAGTCTGAAAACAGGCTTTCTGGAGAGTGAAGAAGACGGCACAGGAGTAGAAGCTTTGAGTTGCAAACATGAGCTAGCAAAGGCCACAGACCAAAGGAGGATAAACAATGGACTCAAGCTTGTTAGAAAGATAGGAAGATTTTTGAAAACTAAACCCATATTTTCACAGCGATGGGTGATATTGGAGCCTCTTACTCAGTAATGCTTGATTTCTGGTTTCTTTCCTTTTTCTCCTTTTATCTTTCTTTTTGGTTCCTCCCTTCCTTTCTCACTCCCTTCCATTCTTCCTTCTTTTCACCCCACTCCCTCTGTGTTTCCTTTTCTCATGCTTCTTAAAAAATTACTACTGTCTTCTAAAATACACCCAGCTGCTTTATCTTTGTCTGGGGTTTCACAGACAGTGGCTGAATGTGGAAGTTGCCTTTGTTTTTAAAGATGGTTTTGTGCTCTAAAGATGCTGGATAAAAAAAAATAATAATAATAACCTCTTTAACTAATTCCTGGAGGGTGTTGACAGCCACCCCTGAGGTGAACCCTTGAGAGATTGTTGTCCAAGTTGGGGGGGACAGAGAGTGTTTGCATTGGATTTTACATAGAGATATTGTTTTGCTATCTTTTTCATCTTTTAGATTATGTATGACTGAGGCTGAGTCCACTGGGGAATTGGTGTGAATCTGGGAATGCTTGCAAAATCCTAAGTAGTTACGATTCATGAGTAGAGGAGGAGAGAGAGTGTTTGCTACTCCAGAATGACATTTTCCTCTGTGGTCTTCTTACCTGCCTGTACTCCAAAAGCAGTTGTGTGGGGTATCTAAAGGGAGTAAAATAGTTTGGTAAAAATATTATCTGGATATTCTTTCCAGTATAGATGTGGCCTGGGAGACCGGTTGCTTTTATTCAGAGATGAGTACAGGAAGGTGAAGCGTGTGCTTCAGGAAATGCTTCCTGATCCAGATAACTCAAAACTGTGTGCAAATCATCTGAACTATCTCTGTCCAGGTTGTTAAGACAGAGTTAAAAAAAAAATACGGGTTGTGAGTTCGAACACATCATGGATTATAGTTATTCATAAAAAGAAAGAAATCATTTCTTTTTATAAAGAACCAAACATCATGGAATGCTTTTACCTATCTGTTCTTTATGTTGATGTTTATTGGTTCTAATGCAAGCAAGAGTAATGGCAGCCTTGGTAAAGATCCTAGGGGTGCGTTGTGGGGATATTTATCTTTATTTGTTTGTTTGTTTTTTGAGACAGGGTTTCTCTGTAACTTTGGAGCCTGCCCTGGAACTCCCTTTGTAGACCAGGCTGGCCTCAAACTCACAGAGATCCACCTGCCTCTGCCTCCCGAGTGCTGGGATTAAAGGCGTGCACCACCACCGCCCAGCTGGGGGATATTTGTTTTGTCTATAGGAATGTGAGAATATTTTACAGAGAAATAGCATTTAACCTTGATGTTGGGTACAAAGTAAGACTTTGACAAGTTAGTATCTAAGAAAAAGATCCATTATATAATAGGAACCATAAATGAGGACAGTGAGGCTCTGGCTGGATGCTCTTGCTTTGTTTCTGATGGTGAAGAGTCCAAGCTCAGAGGTGTAAAGCAGGCAATACATCTGGGTAAGTGAAAGAGCATCATCACGAACTGGATTTCTATGAAGAACGTGGGAGGTCCTAACGAATACGCCCATACCTCGTAGTAAGAGGACAATCACTGCAGATGGAACAACAGAAGAAACCACTGGTGTGAGGCTTAGGGGCGGTAGACGCTCAGCTCCTGCCGAAAGCATCTCACCAGGAGCAATGCTGTCTCCTCTGTGATGCCACAGCTGTCTCCTGGGAGATCCGGAAACCAGCTGTGGGTAGCTTTACCTGCTCTGGGCTCAGTGGCATCAAAGGGGCAGGTTGAAATAGGCCATTAGCCCACAGAGTGCATCACTTGCCAAATGAAGCCTCTCCATCATGAAAGCTACCAGGATATCGCTGAAGCAAGAGGGGAAAGCAAATCTTGGTGTAAATCTTTTCAGTGAAACTAAAAGGAAACCATATATTGTGCCCAGTGCCTATAAACTCTGTAATCAAGAAACAGGGGGAAGAGAATTACCATAGGTTTGAGTCTATCCTGGGCTACATAGCAAAACCTTTAAAAATGAAAATACATAAATCAAAACTGAGAAATGAAAACATGAAAATCAGCTACCGCTAATGTTAGTTGGGTCCACCGTTGCTTCCTGTCATGGGGAAGAATATTCCTGGTATCAAGAACTGACGAACACAACTTCTCCCTCGTCCTCCAATCCCTCCTACAAGACCAGTTGGACCTGCTGCTGTTCAGAGATGCTTCTTTAGGGCTGTGTTGATATCGTCCTTCATCCTCCACATGAGGTGGGAGATGAGCGTTAACAGTCATAACCTCAGCCTAGTGATTTAGTGGTCAACCCAGTCCACGCTGATTTCAGCCCCTCCGAGTCTGTTCGCTGAAGAACATTAGTGGCTTCAAACCAACAACAATGGGCTGTTTTAAGAATGACTGACTCATGGTTCACAGTATGGATAAAATTATAACCAGACTTGCTTATGCAATCAAATTAAAGATATACAACTAATTGCAGTCATTCCTGAGCAATTATTTAGATGAGAGTAGGGTTTTAAGTATCAATCCCTTCTCGCAGGGGAATTGATAATAAATAGTTCATCAACACAGAAGGTCAAGTGAGTACCCCCGACTCTTTATCCTCCATTGTTTTCTTCCATAATCCCTTTGATCCTTACATCTGAACATTTTTTTGGACCACATCTGAGTTGTCTGAATGTTGTAGTCAGACTTTCGGTTTTCTCTGCCAGTGAACTTATGGTCCATGTCTAAGAACATAGCGTTGTTGCAGCAAGGTACTCTCCCTTGATTTCTTGGGCATCACCATGCCGTGGAACATGCACGGTCTGAAAACCCAGTCTGTATCCCTGCTTGCCTTAGTCAGAGATCTTTCCCATTATTAAGTACATGAAAGAAAGGTCAGTGTTTCCAAAGTTGTTTTTAGGTATAACTCTAATACCCATGCAAAAATCTACACAAATATGCACAATCCAATTAGAATCACATGTCTAACCTTGAGTCGCGTCAAGAGAATCTAAGGTACTGCTTGACTCCTTTCTGAAAGTAACTCATTTTCTGATTTCTGACACCATGTTCCATTTTTCCCACTTGTAAACTTTATAAAGATGCAATATTATATATTCATATATATACTATTTATATATAATGTCTTTTTTCTGAATATTTTGTTTGTGAGAGTCTTCTCTGTCATTGTGCACAGCTATAGCCCATTCATTTTTCACACTTTATGGTTTTATATTTCATGAAAGAGAATTTTTAGGAGACTACTACAGTTTATTTACAATTATACTCTATTTAGTAGATATGGACTTTTTTCAAGTTCTCTTTCAGTGGTGGACTATAATTTCCTTTATCTGATGTAAAGAGTGTCTGGGATGCTCACTTTTCCTCTCAACAGTCCAGCGTGGGAATTAGGTAGCTTAATGAGCCAGGAAGAAGGCTCTGCAGGCTGAAGATGCCACAGAGCGTCTTACTAATTACACATGACTGGGTGTGCAGTGAATCCCCTATGTTATTTTCATTAAAGCATGTTTAGTACTTAAGTTTAACAAGATTAATGGTCAACTCAACTAAATTCAACTAACATTTGTGCAAATTTAAAATTCATTGGAAAAGTTGGTGAAAGCCAACGGTATGTCTTTATATCAAGAATAGCATAGGAAATAAAGTTGAGGTATATGCAGATGTTACATAGCTACATGAACATGAGGAAAACCTGTACGAGTTCTTCCATATTATGAGACTTCTGAATGATCTTTAGAAGTCTCTGAAAGTTAAAACTACCTCCAAAACTTTTTAAATCAAATTTACGTCTGAGTGTGGTGGCATGTGCCTCTATACTGCCAATAGCTGGGAGGTGAATGTAGAATAATCATGACTCCATTGTCAGTCTGAGTTTTATTGAGACTGTTTTAAAAAAAAATCAATCAATTAACTTATAATAAATAAACACACATAAATAATTTATAACCATATCATAAAGTATACCAAACACCCAGAATAACTGAGGTTGAACCTGAGCATTGGAGCTTTAAGTTCTTCCAGACACATTAGTAAGTGTCCCCCTGTTTCTCCTTCTATCTTTATTCATGCTATTACTTTTAAAATATTTCAAATTTTCTTTTTTATTAATTTATTTTTAATTAAAATATAATTTTGTCATTCCCCTCATCCTCTCTCTAACCTTCCCATGTTCCCTCAAACTTCCCCACCCCCTCTCTAATTCACAGCCCCTAAGGCTCCCTCTTCCACTAATTAATTGCCTATTGCTGGTGTTTTCCAACAACTGCAGACCTTGGAAGTCATGACAGGTGAGAGTGAGCAAACATTTGAATTCTGCCCATATAATAGCTCAATTTTATGTAAGAGATATAGAGAACCAGGTTTCTCTATCACTGAGCTTAAATCTACATAAAGAATGGTTGTGGTTATATTTTACATGTAGAAAAGAATGATCAACCACTAGCTTTGTGTGTCTATGGGTTGTATTTAAATTGTATGATTTATCTTAATAACTTCATGAAAATTATCTTTATTTAATAGAGTTGCTTGGCAGATACCATGATGGGCCTGTAAGACCTCTAGCTTCTAGATCTACCTTATCTTACTGGCCTGTTTGCTTAGACCACTTAGTAATTCTGATTGGTTTCAATAGCCAATGTTTTACTACATCTTATTGGCCAAACTAAACACCTATCATAACTTTACCATATAATATCATGTTTGCTCCAAATTTATTGAAAATGACTATTTGCTTAGTATTATTTCATTACTTAGTTATTAGATTACTAATAATGACCAATACTCATAAATATTTATCAAGTGGATGCTTCAATCAGATGGTTTTATTGCCCATAATTTTGAGTGATTAAGTCAACAAATTCTCTAAAGAAAACACAAAACAAAAAAAAAAAAAGAAAGAAAGAAAACACACCTGAATTCTGTGGTCCTTGTGTACAAGTCTTTAATTTTAGGAAAACAGCCTGTAAACGCTGCTTGCGTCCTTGCCAGTGGAGAGACTGCTGCCCACGGCCTTCTCTGCACCGCTGCCTGATGAAATATAAAGAGCCCACATTGAGAACGCTCTGAATCCAGCCCTGTCTGTGTGTACACACTCAAAATGAAACAAATTGGGGCAATTTACAGAAGGTTAAACCCTCAAATGACATTCAGGGAAATGGTTTGAGAGGCTTAAATGATCAATTTAATTTCCTTAATTCTCTGAGTTGCTTTTATAAGTAGGCACAACTTTATCCATCCTACTGAAAACTCTAAATTGTGGGTTTAGAAGTGTTTGTGTTTTCATACTCAACACGCTGAACCACATATACTTTCTATATTACCCGGGACTTAAAAACAAGCCCACAGACCTCAGTGAGCTCCAGTTGCAAAAGTGGGGCTTTTGCATGTGTGATCTGTCTCTCGTTTTCCCTCCAGGATCCAACACCATTAAGTTTGTCAGCATTTTTTTAATCTGAAGTCCCAAGGAAGGTTTTTGAAAAAAATGGACTGTGCCAATCTTGTGCATAAGTTCTAATATGAAATGGCATATCAAAACATTTTATTGCTATTAAAAATTATTTTTCCCTAGGTCCTGAGAAAGATGTGAGTGGGAGGGACGTTTGTGTATGAGCAGAGTGGCTTGCTTGACCCTATCTAACTCTTCCGTAAACATTTCCCAAGAAATCTCGGCTTATGGTTCGGTCTTGCCTCTGAGATGAGGGTCGTGAGCAGGATGACATATTCTTAAAGATACAATGTGAAGTACTGATTTGAAAAAAAAATGATTTTTACCGAATTTATGTATCTAAGCTTCCATGGCCTTTCACTGACATGGGCTTGGGTGCAGTGGTGTTTCTCCTCTTGCTAAATTGTGTTGCGTACAGACCTTTTGATATTTTAAAGCTTTTTCATTGGCAGCTAAGAAAAACACTCTACAAAGTTATATTTAGTGAATTTGCTCATGTGTAAATATCCCCGAGCTACTCTGCTATCCTGTGGCATCTGGAAGAAAGGTGCTATTGTTCTTGTCCCGTGACTGAAGTACAGAATAATCAACTCCAAGAGACCCTGTGGGGGGGATTCACTCACATATGCTGTGGAAATTCATAATCCCTGAGTGGTTTTTTCTTAGTTTTTCCTCCCGCTGAAGAAATTTGGATGAGAGTGTGCTTTGGTCTGCCTGCTGACAGCAGTTCCTGGTCACACCATTCTGTTCAACCACTGCTTCTTAGTTGAGGTTATTAACTTAAAGTTTTCCAGGAAAACAGCGTGTTTAGGGTTCATTGTCCCAACCATTGGTCGCTTGCTTTCTATGTTCCCAAAGCTAGATGGTTGTTTTCTTTGCGACTACCGTACCCTGCAGAACGCCCATCACCCATGTGTCTAGTGTCTGTGCCACCAGACTTGTTCCTAACGGAGATGATCCAGAACTATCGGGATCTCTGCAGCATTTCCTGCAATGTTCGCTGAATTCCTCCATGAAAAATCAGTGTAATTCCAGAAGATCATGATAGATTTGCACAGAAGGAATTTATCCCAAGCTTGAGGCTGACATGATCGCAGTTTTGAATAAAGTAGATGTTAAATGGAGCTGTGTTGTCCTTTTACCTCCGGCTTCTTTAATACATTTTTTTTCTTCTGCTCTATTTCAAGAGTAAGAACAAATGTTTCATGGCTTTTCACCAGGAAGTGTTTAATGTTTAAGACGATTAAATGTCAGAACACTGAGGAAACACAGATAGTAGACTGTCCACTCTGCCCCATGCCCTCCCTGAGTTTGTTCACTAGCCCCAGCTGTGGATCCCCTCATGATGGAATTCGGTTTGTGGGAGGCCCACAAAAGGTACACAAATAACTCAGATTTTAAATGACTAACTCACAGATGTGCACCTGCTTCAGGGCCTTCATACATTAATCTTGTGACCAATAGCAAACCTCCTTGGAATTTAATTACATGGACACAGAATATGACTGACTACACTTGGGGACCTGATGTCAGCACAATGTTAAGCAGTTCTTGGAGCAGGCCTCTGGGGTGAGACTGTTTGCCTGCTTTGCTTTTGTGCAGATCACTGTCCTCACTCTCTGCCTGTGTTCCTGCAGCTCGGGCCCCTTGAGGAAGATGTCCTCCACCAGACGCCGAACATGAACGCTGCCGCTTCTTTACAGAGGATCACTGAAATCCAAAGTATGTCTCCAGCTTCTTTCTCATCTCTAACTGGGTCAAGTTCACTGGATCTATACTGGGAATAAAAGCACAGCAACACATAATTATTTTCATTTGCACATATACTTTATTGGAATGTCTTGATTTATTGCCTGAGATAGTCTTATCTTCCACTGGTGTCCTAACTCAGAATCTAGACTTTGAATCTCATTTTTCTCCTGCTTTCTGTGTGCTTAAGATCATTTCAAATGCCAAACGCTGACCTTGAGCAGCTAACTACATTTAGAAACTACAGCTGTGTAGACTGTGTAGCAGCTTTAACTAGGAGCAACTCATCTCCTGAGTGTGTTGGGATTTGACAGTCATGCCCTGGCTTTAAATATGACAAGCGAGAAAACTTAATGAGTAGGTCTCATTACGAGAAAGCCCCACTTTGGCAAACATGGTAAGACGGTGTTTTCATTAGGCAGTTACTTTCACAGGCACCAAGGTCCCCCACTAGAGAGTAGCATGCAGGTCAGCACAAAGACAAGTGCTGAATGGCAAAGGTAGGTTCTCAGGAAGATCAAGAAACCCCTGAGCTTTGAGGATTTCCCATAGAAGCATGCTTTCCACACCACCAAAAAGTCTTTGTTTTATCTTAGAGGCAGTCTTCTCTTGAGCAGTGGCAACCAGGAGATGAGGTGTGCCATTACCATTTTTTGGTACCAATAATGCCACACACAAACTGGAAAGATCCCTCCCCCTTAAATCTCACACATGCCTGGCTTGTGGGCTCTTGGCATTCACTAAGCTTTACTGACTATACATAACTATGGAGTAAGTGAAAGATTTCAAGTGTTTTCAGAGAACAGAAAAATAAATATTCAAATACTAGAGAGAAAGGTTCCTGGGATAAAGCTAAGCTCCAGGAGTTGACTGTCTCCAAAGACCAGCTTTGGGATGCTCGTTGGCCCTAATAAAATAGCTTGCTCATGTCTGCCTCTTGATTTGAGAGGAGATGAGGAAGGTCATGTGGATACCAGTGCAGGTCACCCAGAGGGACTCTTTGGGTGATCTCTGACAGGCCTCTCCTGTTCCTCCAGGTCTATCCAAAGTCCCTGTGTAGGATATTGACAGTATAAAGTGAGCTCTGTCGTTATGTGTGTTGTAATCTTTTCCCGAGGATTCCTTTGCCATTCTACACACAGAACATTCATATAAAATTCTTCATGTGTATCTTCAGAGTATAACACTAACAGTTCAACAAGAATTTAAGAATGATTTTGTCAAGTATTGGTCAGTTATCAAGTTACAAAGATCAGGAAAGAGGAGGGGGGAGGGGAAGAGAAGGAAGATGAAGAGGAGAATGGGTAGAAGAGTTTCTGGCTTTGATGGTTTTACATTCTAGTAGATGAAGGAATATAAAATGTCTAGCTTCAGTTCAGTGCTCCCTAGAGGCCACAAGGCCATGGTGAAGGAGCAGCTTTTTTCTTCAGCAAAGAAGAGTCTTGCCATGTACAAGCTTAGACTCTAGAGGAGGTAGACCTGAGGAGGTAATTCTGGAACCAGTCTTCAAAGCTGTAATGAAACAAAGCTTGCATCAGCTTCTAGAGAAAAGTTCATGCTCTATCCTCTCACCTATTCAGTCTGGCTTTCTTCATGAATTCTTACTAACAAATAGCATGCAAATCCATGAGGATTAACTATCCCTAGCCTTGTGGGAGCTGTTCTTAGTCTTAGGCCAAGACAGGCAACCCATTTAATAGTTATCACTTGAACAAAGAATGTACAATCTTCCCTCTCTCTCCTTACTAGGAAGAGCTCACTGAAGGGAAGGGGGGCCAAGATCAAGGGAAGCCACAGAGACACCTGACCTGAACTAATGGGTGCTTATAGATTCTGGACTGAGAGCTAGTTAGGACATGGGACCAATGTAAGCCTCTACATGTGTGTGACAGTTGTGTAGCTTGGTCCATGGGATCCTAGGAGTGGAATCAGGATCTGTCCCTGGCACTTGAACTGGCTTTTGGGAATCTAATTCCCAAGCTGGGCCGCTTTACCCAACTTTGATGTAGGAGGAGGAGCTTGGCCCTGCCTCAACTTGATATGCCATGCTTTCTTGACTTCCATTTCCCTGAGTGGAAATGGAGGGGGAGTAGAAGGAAGGAAGAAAAAGGGAACAAGAGAACAAGAGGGAGGGAAGACTGTGGTCAGTATGTAAAATAAATGAAAAAATTAATTTAAAAAAGGAAAGAGTATATTTCAGAATCTGGACAGAGAGAATTGAGCTCCATTGTCCTTTGGCCTGTGCTCATGCAGATCCCATTCTTGGAATGATCCATGTTCGAGTTAGTACTCTTGTTGCTGCTGCCTTCAAATTCTCAGTAAGTTTATAACAAGAAGCCCACGTTTTCCTTGGGCCCTTCCAGAACATAACCAGTTCCGATGACAAAGCTCTGATAATAAAAATGAACACTAAAAGACTAATAGAAATATTTAAATTGTAGTTAGAGGGAGATGAATGGTGTTGGGACGGGGTCGTAAAGGGACAGGCCTACCCAAGTCTGGAGGGGACTTCTTCGTGTGGAAAGAATTGAAATCCATAAGACACGGTCCTTCCGCACTGTGCGGCATTTCTGTTGGTTCTAAGTGTGTGTGGCTGTTAGGCTGCTGTTTCAAACTAAAGGAATGAGAAGGAAATTAGGAATGACCATGAAACTGCAAAGTAAAGTGGGTATTTTGGGGTCTGAAACATCGTATTGACAAGGGAAATTTAAACGATGGGCTTTGTGTTCAGTACACAGTACTTGGTCTTCTTACAAAGTATGGTTGTATTCTTCCCTTTACTTCTCCACGATCAACTCCCACTCTTCCACACTAAGTGTCCTGGAGTATTCTGGATCCTTGACCAGCTTCTCCATTTCTGGTTCTGCGTGGAAAATAGTAAGCAATCCTGGCTACAGAGTTTTGGAATTAAAAAACGAACAAACAAAAGAAAAACACATTACCCCTTCCTTATTAGGATGTTGCTATGAATTTTGAGTCCACAGCAGAAAAGTGGTCCAAGAAGCAGGGGTGCTTCTGAGGCCATGGACCTCACACCTAGGAAACGGGCCCGAAAGGAGCCTTTCTTTAACAAGGGTTCTGTTCTTTAGTGAGTGCCACAAGGGTCCTTCTTTCAGCTCAAGGAGGTGTTTGAGTTTTAGCACACCTCCTAGCCCAGGTTCTGAAGGATTCCTCTGTGCTCCAGTTTAGAGCCATGTAAATGTTGGGACATAGCCTTCCCATGTGGGAAGAAGCATTCAAACAAGTTCCTAGAGAGTTCTGTCCCCAGACACACAGCAAGGTGCTGACAGGCCTTCTGTGGATTTCTTTTTGAGAACAGAGCCCCCCAGCTGAGGGTGTGCAGGTGCTGGTCGCTGTGATTAGCCTTGGCCCACTGCCTGGACACATGCCTTTTATATTCTGCAGCAGGATCATCCCTGTGGTCCTATTCAGCTGAAGAGGAAAGCCTTGCAAGGATTCTGCAGGGCGGTCAGTTCCCCTGACAGGTGGAGCCCCCTCTCCTGATAGACTGCAGGCTACGTACCTCTCATGGCAGAGAACTGTATATAAGGGTCAGCTGTCTTTGTGAAGAAGTGAGAGTATATGGCTAGCAATATTTTTTTTTTTTTTGGTTTTTTCGAGACAGGGTTTCTCTGTAGCTTTGGAGCCTGTCCTGGAACTAGCTCTTGTAGACCAGGCTGGTCTCGAACTCACAGAGATCCGCCTGCCTCTGCCTCCCGAGTGCTGGGATTAAAGGCGTGCGCCACCGCCGCCCGGCCTAGCAATATATTTTTTTAAGATTTTTTTCCTTTAAAAGTTGAAAGTAAAATTACCATATATTATCCTAGTAATCTCACTTTTAAATATTATCAAAAATAATTGTTAAAATATCTACAATTACTGGCATTGACAAGTTCGTCACAGCACTATTTAGAATAAAGCCTGACTGACTGTCGGTGGAGGAACAAAGAAAGAAATGTGGTATGTAGAGGCAAAGGAATCATGTTTGGTCTTGAAAAGGAAGCCCTGTAACATGTGCTCATTTAGCTTCATGGCCTTTCACAGCAGAAGCCACTTTACTGAGAGCTTTGCTTGTTGTCTCTTAATGGCTGAAACTTGTGTGCCAAGAGTGGCATGCACAGCTGCTTTGCAAATATTTGAAATAAATTAGCAATTTTTTTTTCTGTTTCTTTTTTAGTTTGGCTAGATTGCCTTTTCTTAGATAGCTTAATATAATTATACCTGCCAAGCATCCTTGCTTCAGAGGAGTGAAAAGGGACCAAAATGCATGAGGGCACATTTTCTCCTGCTTCACAGCCTGCAAGGAGGAGTCCGTCCTTCTGTGAAGACACCAAACTACTTTTTTTGTGTTGCCATTCCCCTGCTAATCTTGGAAGAAATGTTTTTCAGACCTGAGTCTGGTACTTGATTGCACAGCCGTAATCACTAGCAAGTGTTGCCAGGGCAGAGCCAGACCAGAACAGGATAAAGGACCCTCATGTGTGTGCACTCTGTCCTAAAACACATGCTTCCAGCCCAGAGCATCCATGAGACCCTGAAGTTCCCCACACTTCTGCAGAGCATGGTAGGAAGCAGGCTCTTCTGACTGCTTTTCTTATACCAGTGCTGGCCCATGACTGGGCTGGGAGAACCGTGAACCGAGTTTTCCATAAAATTAAAGTGATTCAGATTGGAAGAGCAAAATTTTAAGTTCTTGAAAGCATAAGAAATGGTATGGATTTTCATGTGTAAAAAAACCCCAAAATTTGAGAAGTTTATATAGAGACATGGTTTCCCTTCATTTAATTTCTTAGTGAAAATTCCCTTTATAAATGACAACCAACTTTGTAGATTTTTTATGTGATAATCATAGTATCTTTTGATTTTAGGATCAAGAAAGTATATTCATGCCCAAGGATTTGTTGCTTTGGTCTGCATGAGAATGTCTCCCTTGGGCTTTGAATGCTTGGCCTCCAGTCAATGGAAATGTTTGAGAAGGATTAAGAAGAGGTGTGACACTGGGGACAGGCTATACCATTTCAAAAGTTCATGCCATTCCCAGTTAGTTCTTTCTCTTTGCCTGGTTCTTGTGGATGAGATGTGAGCTCACAGCCAGGGCTCCAATGCCATCCCTGCCTGCTGTCATGGTCTTTGTCGTGATGCTCATGGACTCACCCTTTAAAACCACACCCCCAAATGAACTCTTCCTTCTGTGAGTTGCCTCAGCCATGGTGTCTTATCACGACAACAGAAGAGTACTAAGATGCCACTATTGTTTTTAAAGCACACTTGTAGAGCATTGTTCAGGGACGACCAGCATGTGTACAGTTCTCTGAGTAGACCCAACTTTTAAGCCACTTTGAAAAAGGAGATGATTTTCTTGTACCCAGGAGAATGATATACAGTGGACTTGAGCCCAGTGTGGAAAGCAAATCTCAAGCAGTCTTCCACATTAGCAAATCAGAATGGAAACAGACTTTCTTATGAAGAGGCAGCTTTGTCCAACGCCTGCTCCTCCTAGCTACAACTGCTGTCTGCGTGGCGCATGCGCTGTTGAGTGAACGGCTCCTACCTCCTTGCTGGCATCGCTTCCCTTTCTCCCATTTTCCTTCTCATCCTGGGTCAACCTCTAGCTCTGAAAAGTATCCTCAGAAGAAAACACTGATGTTAACAACTAAACAAAGATGAGGGAAGCCTATTTTGAGTGATTTTATTCATACTCTATTTCTTATAGGGATCAAGTAGTTTTCAGAGCAAGATAAACACTGATGGATCCTACACGAGAATGGATGGCCAGAACATGAGCTGTTCAGGTCTTTTAGCGCAGAAGATATGAGAGTAATAACTGAAAATGGCTATTGAAGCTAAGATGAGACTGGCTATAAAGGTAGCAGCCACTGTCTTCACTCTTGTGCAATGTCCGTCCAGCTACCCTCCCCCATTCCTCAGACACCATGCTTCCTCCACCACCAGAGAGGAAGCATTTGCATCAGACAGACCAGGGGGAAATTTAGATGGTTCCTCTTCTAATAGGAATTTGCATATATCTCTTGATGTGAGAGAAACTGCTTAATATTTTACCTCAAGGCCCATGCATGCAGTTGAATTTCCGTTTTCTCTGCATTTTGACATGCCCTCAGCAAATTAACTTGTAGTTGACCTGACTACACACCCACATGCCTACACAAACTCATATGTCCCTCTGAGTTTTTGTCCCATACTCTTTTGTTTGGCTTGTCTTTCTTTTTTCTGGTCTTTCTTTTGCGCTCTCCTCCTTTCCATCCTGCTGAGATCTGGAGAGAAGAATAAGAGGCTATAGTTTTAGAAAGGACTGCTTACTTCCAGACATGAATAGCTTGCTTTCAAGCAAGAATGAGGCATCATCTGGCCTCTATTGGAAGGACCAGTAGACGGGTGGCTCAGGAGTCGAGAGCACTAGCTGATCTTCCAGAGGACCTGGCTTTGGTTTTCAGGACCTGTGTCAGGCGGCTCAAAACCATCTGTAACTTTAGGGGATTGCATATGTCTGGGCTCCTTGCTCATCTGTACTCACAACACATACACACACACACACACACACACACATCTATACATGAAATAATAAAAATAAATCTTACAAGATTATTGTACCTATACCAGGATCAGGAGATATGCAAAGATTATTGGTTGCTTCAGTTTCAAAATAGAATTAGCATAAGGTCATTAGTTGGCATGGAGAAGACAAACAATTTTTAGGTTTTCTTATTTTGAAAATGGGAAACTAGCAATATTTACCTCATAAAATTGAAGACAGAAAGTGGGGCTTCGGAACGAGCTTTGCTGAGAGTCTTGAGTGTTGGAGAAATGTGAGCTTTGTTCTCAGCACCCACGTTCTACGGGGAAGTGACAGAGGACCACTGAATGAAATGATTTACACAAGACAAATGCTGCGAGCTGTTAGTGTTTGATCACCAGTTCTTAAGGGTGTATTGTCTGCCATGAGCTACCTTAGACTCCTACTAAGACCAACTAACAGTTTTAACTTTTCCCAACAACTCAATAAAGTGAATTCTCTATCCTCATCGCCACTTTAGGGAAGTTGAGGCACACCAGGTGACTTGCCACACAGCTAATGAGCAGGGGGAAATGAGCACAGAAACGCGTCTGCTCCAGCATCCTCCCTCCCAGCCACTGTGGTCTTGGCAGCTCACGGGTAAACTCGCTCCCACTGCCCTGTCTGTGTGTCTCTCCCCCATTTTCCCGTCTGTTTTGAAGGTAACATACTTAAGGGGGAAAATCAATTAGACTTAAAAACTGGAATTTTAGTTGTCCAGACTAATTGAGGTTGAGCCGTAGTCAGGTCTGGAAGCCCTGTGCCAAATTCCAAGGAGCCACAGAGCTCTGAGTCCGCTCTAGAGCCCCTTGTAAACTTGTAGAACAACTCTAATCAGGAAAAAAATGCAAGGGCTGGCAGAATTTCAAGTCCCTGCCCTGTTGTCAGGTGTGAGCTGTGATTTGTCATAGAGCCCTTGGCTGTAGACAGAGGCCTTGATGTTCCAGCCCCGGGCCAGGCAGAGCTTTGGTGAAGAAAAGCCACGTTAGGCATTCTCCCACTATTAACCCCACTCCCCTGCACTTGCACCTCAGCCAAGTCAGATGTGCAGATGACACATTCAAAGCCCATTCTGAATTTCTAATTAGCCATTTTCTTGAAACACTAAGACTCTGACTCTCGCGTGGAGGAGCCCCCGACTCTAAAATGCACCCAAATAAAAGCAAAAATTCTTCCATCTGCTTAGAGATTTAACTTGGTACAGTAATTTGCTTTTTCCCCACTGCAACTGCAGTTGGAAAAGTTTTCGCTCACAGAACTAACCAATCCAAGCTAATGAAAACCCAAAGAACCAAAAAAGCAAAGCATGCATCTGAGCCCAAAACCTCTTTACCAATGGGAGTGCTCTGGGGAGGAGAGCATCCTAAGATGTCACCAAGCAGGACCCCATCAGCTAAGGCAGAACAGACCAGAAGCCTGGGTTTAAGGGGAAGAGCATTTGTTCTGTATCTCCGTAGGTTATCCTCGGTGGGACTGTGACATCAAAGTCCATTTTTTTTTAATCTAGATGTCTATGTCTCCACCCTATTTCCTAAGTAAAATTAGAATCCCACAAACTTCCTCTTTCAGCTATAACTGGACAGAAGCTTCAACAGGCCCCACCTAAAAACAAAGAGATTTAGTATATGTACAAAAGAATAAACTTTAATATATTATTGAACTCACTAAGATGTGGGGAAACAGAACAGAGAGAGGAAAAATCTAAGCTGAAGCATCCTAAAGAGCAGTGGGCAGTGGCATCTACGTGACCAGAAAGGTGTGTGAGCTCACAATGGAGCCTGACGTGTGCACACATGTCCAGCATCTGTCAAAAGTCAGGGTAGGAGCTTGGGAGGTCTTAGAGAAGTTGTTTGTTATTTAACTTGGGTTCTGGAAGATGCCAGTGAACCTTCTTTCAGGAGGCAAGTATCCCTAACTCAAGTGTTCAGTGCATAGGAACATTGGGTTCAACAAAATATGAACTTAATTTTAAAAATTAACAAATAACCTGTTTAGAGAAATGAATAAAATCCAAACCATAGGGACATGTACCAATAGGGAAGGTCGGCAGAAGCAAGACACGAGATTCATTTTAGGGTTAAATATGAAGGTTATAATAACAGCAAAGGGTGAAGAATGGCCATCTACCCTCAGTTTTGCATAAAACTTCACAGAAATAATAATCCAGCACTTCCCCAGGTTTTCCTTTTCCTTTTTCCAAAAGACAAACTCAGAAATAAAGAATAAGAAAGGAATTAAAAGGAGCCTGGACCACAGATGACCATCTGTTATTATCTTAGCAGATGTGCAGGAAGGATGAAAAGTGAATCATAAACCAGCATTGGCAACCCTGCCCCTGCCAAAGACAGATGGTTGCAGGACTGCATCAGCCCATACGCATACCTTGCTGGCCGTACACCTAGGGACAAACTTGTACCAGTTTGTGGGAAAACACTAACTGGTCACTCAATTCATACGTCAAATTTTAAGAGTATCTTTATTTTTATACCTATGCAATATTTTGGATCCTCATAAAATTCTCCATTTAGCTATGAGTAAATTCTAACAAGTATTAAGTTACAGGGAAGATAGGATCTGGGCCTATCACAAACCCCAAGTGTCGCTGTGGTTGGAATCAGTGGCAGCCGTCCACCTAGGAAAGCATGCTGTGGAAAGGTGAAGGGTGTCATCAAATGGGAAGAAAGTGAAATCTACAAATCTCAGTCTGAGTAACTCCAAGGTTCCCAATGGGATGGAGAAAGGAGAGCTTTGGCAGGCCCAGAAGTCTCAAAGTGACCTTGAGCCCCTGGAGGAGAAGGTTCAAGGTCAGTGGATTATTTCCATCACAGATCTCCTTATGTCAAAGCTACCTATTTATTCCCATGGCCATTCCTCCAGCAGACAGTCCCTGCCAGGCGCCCCCCTGGCACCAGCTCTGACCCAAGCACGCTGTCCACAGTCACGCCCTCTCTGGCCCAAGCACACTGTCCACACTCATACCTGCTCTGGCCCAAGCACACTGTCCACACTCACACCTGCTCTGGCCCAAGCACACTGTCCACACTCACACCTGCTCTGGCCCAAGCACACTGTCCACACTTCGCGCCCGCTCTGGCCCAAGCACATTGTCCACACTCATGCCCGCTCTGGCCCAAGCACACTGTCCACACTTCGCGCCCGCTCTGGCCCAAGCGCACTGTCTACACTTCGCGCCCGCCCGCTCTGGCCTGGCCACATTCCACCATCCACTTTGTGATTTTATTGTCGATTCGTTCTTCACTTTCCCTTGGCCAGGAAAAACAAAAATGCAGAATGGTGAAGGCTAAATTGTTCTTTTCTTTTAAAGCGTGCTGAAAAGTGGGAAGATTTACATGGTGGGAGAAATGAATGAGGAGAAAGAACACGACAGAAGAGGACGGTGTTCGTCCAGTTTGAGCAGAAAACCCCTCTCCTCTGCCAGTTTTATTGCCATAGGAGCGAGCACCCAGGAGTGGCAGGCTACTAATATTTTACTTTATGAACAGCAGTCCCTGAAAACTCCAATAGCAAATCTTGGATCATTTCTCGCATGTGCTAATGATGTTATTACTCCCAAGCCATTAGATATGATTTTTTTGCACATCTGTTTCTGAAAAGAAAAAAAATCCACACATCATGTGAAAATATTCCATAAATGACAGGGTTTGAGCTGACTCTGTAGTTCACCGTCTGGGTTGTCCCTGCCTCCAGTTAAAGTTTTCTCCTTTATGAAGACAGATAGTGGCCTATCTGTGTATTACTAGTGCTAACTATTCCTTTGTTTTGATAGACTTTGCCTAAATCAGTAAGTAATGTATAAAGTCAAACTTTAATCTTAACTTTGCAGTATATATTATACATGCTAAACTATATTTTACAAAGCTTCACTGATTTACGGCTTTGCTGCTACTCACATACATGGAGTAGCGTTTGAAGGGCCACCATTGTCAGTTGTTCTCAGAGGCTGCTGCCAATAATTCGTGTTGTCTTTCCTCGTCGTCTAGTGGATGTAAATATGTCTGTTTCCTTTGTGGTCAGGAACGCTCTTCTTGAGGAAAGATGCGGTGCTTGGCAAAGGAAGCCAAGCCCTCCGATGCTGTAGATATGCCTGGTCATTTGCAAGGGAGTGTGGGACACTACCTTCCTGGATATCGAGTACCAAAACAAGGCTCAATAGTGGTAGAGATCTGTCAATAGACAGATCCGAGGCCCCGCGCAGATGTGTCTACTTGGTGGGAGCCTATGTATTTCCTGACTTGGGTCAGACAATAATGACACTGTTATACAGAAAAGTTTAAGACTTAGAACGGATCTGTCAGTCGGGGATAACGTTCACAGTTGAAAGGTAGAAGGATGCTGAAGAATGTGCTCAGACATACCCCGTCCTAAGCCGCTGAGTGTGTCTCCTCAGTCTTTACACCAAAACCTCTTGCCTTTGGGTAGATATCCTTCCCACCTCTAGGTTGATGAGATATGAAACTGATCTTCCTGTTTCCACTCTTACCAGCTGTCAATCTGCCCTTCATCGTTTCCCCAGAGCAACCTTTTTAAAAAAGAAAACGGAGTTCTCCGTCTCAGGTTTAAGACTGCGTGCTAGCTAGTCCCTGCCTTCCAAACCGCCTCATTCACCTCGCCCTCTGTCATTCTTGTGCCTAGCAGCTGATGGTCCCCAATAAGCCACAGGGTTATCAGACCCCTGAACATCCTGCTTCCTCTGCCACGAACGCTTGGCATTGTGCCTCCTTCCATGTTAGTTCAATCGCCTTCTGCTTGTTTCTCCACTACCGTTTTTGCCCCTATTAACTTACCCTTGTGTTGCCATCACCATGGGTAGTTCTGCTATTTCTCTCCTCCTGAGAGCTCTGAGATTTTTACCTTACAGGACTGATGTCATCAGCTAACAGAACTCTTCAACAGGCTTCTCCCTTTCTTTAGTGAAGTTAAGAAAATCTGATGCAGCATTATTGTCCAAAAGAAAAAAACCTTGTGAGTCCATTGGTGAACTTGTTGTTTGGTAAGATTTGGAAGCTTTGAGATTCCTAGACTATGGCCGGAACTGTGATAACCATAAGGGTAGCAGTCAGTAGTGGGCACCTACATCTGAAGGTCGTGTTGATGCAGAGAGTGGATGGAGACTGATCCTCCTCTCATAAATTAGAACTGGAAAGGACAAAATCCCAGTAAGACTTACACACAAGGTAAAAATGGCTAAAAGCAGAGCTGGACCCAGGGCTGTGGTCTTACTTTGCAGTTCAGTATGGATCTATCTTCTGCTCTCAAACAATACCTTCTTGTTTTAAAATAAGTAAACGGCATGCCAAGTTCCTTTCTTGTTGGTGAGTACACAGAGTTTGAAAGTGGACAGTCTTGACTGAGTGTAGTGACTTAAGTGTTGAGACCACTCAACCCTTAACAACTAAAAAATATAAAAAATAAAATAAAATGAGTCTTAGTGACTGTGTGCCTCTGCCTCTGCCCTGGAACATTTATCTACTGGAACTTCTCAAAGAAACGACCCACTTCTCTCCCTTTCTTCTTCTGTGCCAAAAAAGCAAAAAGGAAGAGAAAAAGAGAAAGGAAGAGAGAGAGAAAAAAAAGAAGAAAGATCAATATGGCATATGGACAAATTCCAACATCAGCCAGCACATATATTAAAGTTTTAAATCAATTATTGCTCTAGTACACACCCTGAGGTTGAGAACGAAAGAACATCCAGGACTAACAAACCTGATTGTTCTGGCAAAGGTGCCGTTCAATTCATGCTGGCATCTCTGGGTTTTCTTTTCCTTCGGTATTCCAACTTCATTTTTTTAAAAAAGCAAGGTAATGGTTCAAGTAGCGACTTTTAACATTGCTGTTTCATTCATTTTTCTCCAGGAGACTTCTATCTCCGGGTCTCTTGGGGGTTTCGCAAAGGGCATGATGCCTGGAGTTTGCTTATTTAGTTGTAGGGACATGTGTCAGTCTGTGAGCAAGTCTATTAGACCGTAGATTACTCCTTGCTTTATTGCTTTCCAAGCAAGGCTGAGATCTTGGCTTGGGACCATGAGTACTTCACAACTTGGCATCCTTAGCGTCCCCCCAAAAGGACTTAATTACAGCAGTTCAGAAACCAAATTACAACTGCATAGCAAAAGGACTTGAACCTGTAATCATACTGTGATTACTATTGATCTAACTAAAATTCCTACAAAACATGTGGATTTTTTTCTAGGCAAGTACTGGAAGTCGATCAAGATGGTGGCTGTTGCGCGGGGCCGTGCTCTGCCTGGGTCTCAGCTGCAGGAGGAGTCGGAGACCGTGTCTGCACTGGCTTCTCTGACGGTCGATGTGGAACCGCCATTCGCTCAGGAAGATGGCAGGTACGGGCCCAGCATGGGGGGAATCATGTGGCCAGGAATGTCCTTCATTCTGCTTCTTCTTCGCCTACGTCTTCTACTTTCTCCAGCTGTTTTCTCCAAAGCCACAGATGGCAGAGTGTAGATTCTAGGCTGTGGAGAACTCAACTGTTTCATGCTTCCTGGGAAAAACAGAGCTGGAGCACACGGCTCACAGAGAAGGAGAGAGCGTGAGAGAGATGGTGAGGAAAACCACTCCTCGCTGGGCAGTTTAGTGCAGGTCACCCTGGAAAGGGCTGCTTGGGGACTTCATATCTTCCCCTCTCTCTGTTTTCCCAGATGTTCTTTCTTCTCATCATTCGTAATTACTGATATAAGAAAGGGAACACAGGAAGGTGAAGCTGCGCGGGATGCTGGTCAGGGGCCAAGGGTTGTATACATACATGGGTCTCCTTGGGTCTACGAGTGTAAAGATGGAAGGTGCTTGCCAAGGAGACAGCAGTGTGTGTGAAGTCTAGGAGAAATGAGGCTGACTATTCTCTATTCCATGAGGAGAATGTTCTCGATTTGTCTTCGTATGTACCCAGACTGGGGTGGGTTGCCTGCTTACTCTTTAAGGAACCATTGTCGGCTTGCACATTGTCCTGCCCATTCCCTCATCCTGATAGAGATGCTACCCTCACTATTTCTTTGCAGTCCACTGTGATCAGCCGTACTGGCGCTTTCCACAGCTGGCTGCAAGGTCACATCTTGTCTCTGGGCTTGTGTCAGGTATAACTCTGGGGATTGCTTCTGAGAAGGAACTCCAGCTCCCTGCATCAGTAACATCAGAGCCTGCCACCTCCCAAATACATGAATGTGAGCTGTTCTGGCTTTCTTGCCTTAGCTGGATACTCCCAGTTTAATGGATTTAACATCTTGTTTGTGTCCAAACAGTTGATACACTGAACAAGAGATTTAATCTTTCTGCCTATGTTTTCTCTTGCTGTAACCAGCTGAGGAGAAAATTACCAATGGGGAGATCACTTGTGCGATGCTGAAGTAGAAGGCATTTCCCCCACAGTACCTGGAGAAAGGGGGAAAATGTGTTTTACATCTTTGATATTATGTGAACTAGCCCCCTGCTGTCCCCAGCTCAGAACTGAACCAGGTTCATAATCCAGAGGTGTTGCAGTGATTCCCAAGGCCAAACCCAGTTAGTTGTCATCTGAGGGCCGTAAAACCAAGGAAGCTAACATCTGTTAGTGTGGGATCGAAAAGAGCAAGGCTGTTCTTCAGAAACATTTAACACAGCAAAGTACGGTGAATTCCACGCTGGGCGAAGTGAATTCTAAGTAATTCTGTCCGTGAAATTGCAGTGCTTTGAATAATTAACAATAATATGAGATGTTGTGAACCCCAAGCAATATAAAAAATGTCGGCGTTTGGCAGGAACTACCTCTGTAAGCACATTTGCGTATTCTGTGGTAATTCATGTGCTTGGCTCCTGAGAATCTGTAAGAATGAACCCAGTTTCGGTTCCCCGTGACTCTGCCCTTCCACTGAGGGCCCGTAGGGCACATGAATGCTGAGTCCTGGTGAACAGAAAGGCAGAGTGGAAGCCAGGATTCTTGTCTGTTTATCCTTTTCAGACAGATTGTACAAACTATGATTATTTTATCATCGAGAGAAAAGAATGGTTTGACTTGAACTATCAACTGTGGTTTTTTATTTCCCTCAACAAAGGGACAGAAAACAATTCTCCTGGAACCAGATCCTGTGTTTCAGTTAAACTGGGTATGACTTTCTTGACCAGGATGATGGAGACATGGGTGGGGGCAGGGAGGGGGATGGAGAGAACACGGGAGATTGACCCAGGGTTTGCAATCAGAATCGCCCCTGCTCAGCAGGCAAAAATAAAGGGAAGGCCCCTGGGCCTTTGTTGTGAATGCAATATTGTAATCACACAGGAAATTGAAAAAATAGAAAAAATCAGAGAGTTAAATGGATGGAAAGAGCAAAGGCAAATTCTTTTTATAGGAAATTCTTGCCAGTTATTTTGGAGGATATATTGGTGTTTGGAGGGAGATGACTCATTTTGTACTCGGATTCTGGGTAAGGCAGCCCTTTTCTTGGCCAACTCATATCTGACTCATTTACCACTAGTGAATAAGGGATAAAATGCTCCTGGCTAAGAACCATTTTAAGTGTTTTCTGTTCGTTTTCTTGAATGGGGGTGGGGTGACAGCCATTTCATCTTTATGACCACACTGATGAGCCTTGTAGAACACAGTATTGAGGAAAGACAGGCCAGTGGGAGCTCATGCTGTGGAACATTCCCAAATACACAGCAATCATGTGTCATTTTTCAGTGACAAAAGACTTAAATGGGAAGGGAATGATGGGTAGATCGGCAGAAAGTGGGAAACAAATCCCAGAGCATGCCCACGTGTGGGAGTCAAAGAAAAAATAAGAGTGTAGGCTTGGTATATCCAGCAGATGGTTTAGAGGCAGGTTGCGGTGTTTTTTTTCTCTCTCGTTTGCTAGGACAGCATGCCGGTAAGATCTGGAGTGTGCGTGTGTAGCTGTGTGCCTCTGTGCTTGGACTCTGGGTGAGTTAGTAACAGGCTTCAATTTCCTCTTAGAAGAAAGGAAGGTCAGTCGGCTCCCAGTGACTTCAGGATGGCCAGCTACAAAGGATTAGGAGCACGTTGGCACTCCAGACATCTTGGCTGAGTCCTTTTCCTTTCCCGGCTGGAAACGAAAGTGAAAATTAAATGTTCACATATCAGTCTGAGCTGTCGACAGACGGGCTCACTGTGTTCGATTATCTGAGCACATCTCTTATAAGGTCCTTAATCAGTTAATTTTCGACTTTTGGTAACTTTTCTCATGAAAGAGGTAGCTTCAAGCCTTTGTATAATCTTTGAAACCTGGGGGAATATTTGCTTCGGAGTTTGTGGAATAGCTGTCTTCCTGTGAAGATAAGGTGCCATTAGCAGAGAACTTGCTGATGTCTCGGCCTTCATTTTGAACAGCTTATCCACAGAGCCAAAGGACACTGGTATTGTTTTTCTGAATATGGTGACTTATAGGAAAGCATAGACCTTCTCAATGCATGTTCATATCTAACACACAAAGAAGCACGATTGTTCAGACTTCCTGGACAATGGGAGTACGTCTCTACGGCTCCTAGGAATGGACATAGCACGGGTTGTGCCGTTCTCCGGAGTCACTCTGCGCCGCACCAGTTTATCTAAGCAGGCAAACATTCCGAAATGCATCTCGCTTTCAGTTTTCTCTCGGTGTCAGCCAGGCATCAGCTGAAAAGCTGCCTCAGATCTAGAAGCCTCCTTGTGGGAACAGGAAAGCTCTGTGCACATGTCCTTCCATCCCTGTCCTCTTGGAAGGCCTACGTTGTGTGTTTTCATTACATAATACAAACTCGGAGCAGGGGTGAAATCTGACCTGGTCCATCCAGTGGGTCCAGTCTACATCCTTCATAAAACAGTATTTAATTTATTGAAAGGAAACAGGATCAGATAGAACGCTGGGGAGACTGGGGTACATCAAGAGCTTTAGTGTCTCCTCTCTTCTTCCTGCTCATTCTGGTCCTCACTGCTTAAGAAAGAGATGGCTCTAAGAGAGGGAGGCTGACTCCTATGCATGAGAGATTAAAGAGCACACGTAAAGGATCCAGCCCCACACCTGCTTTCTAGGAAACCCCTAGGAGCGTGGGATCTGACTCTTCCCTTCATGTTTATTCCTCCCTCCGTTTGCTCTTCTTGTTCTTCCCCTAATCAGTTGTTCGTGATCCAGTGACCTTTAAGAATACAGAGACAATACCTCCACATCTGTGCATTCTAGTATTCTTGGTTAAACACCAGGAGATCGACACTGCATAACCACTTAGTAGTAAGTTGACTCTATTACATACTGTGTAGCTGGCTAACCCACCTCAAAAAGCATACAAATATTATATATGTATAATATATGTATTACATATATGTAATTTCATGAATAAAGAAAAGAGTAATTTGGAAGAAAAACACTCTTAAATAGTAAAGTATTTACTATTTAATGATATGATGAATGATACTGGGCACTCTGTTTGCTGTGACTTCAAGGGAAATAAATACTGCACTTTTTCAAATATAGCATTTTCATTTTTGGCAATCCCCATTTTGAGAGAGTGTTGACTAGCCAAACTCTGTCTTACATCATAAAGATGGTTTAGCTAAGAACATATAGTAGGGATGCTGTATGAGAAATTCTTGTGAATGGATAATTGTATTAGAGGAAATCTGAAGTCACAGTTAATGGGACAGTATTTAAGGGCAAAGGTCAAAATGGAGGTGATGCAAATAACGCCAGGCCTGCCATCTGGTGTGCAGAACGAGCAGGGAGAGCATCATGTCATTCATTCCTTAGACGCCTTTGATTTCTTCTCTCCATGCCTAACAAAATGCTCACAGCCAAGGTCACCAACTTACTTTGAAGGTTTCTACCTGCTTCTATTTAAAAAAAAAAAAGTTAAAAATTAACTACTTAAAGCAAGGTAGAGATTCTCTAGGCCCAATCCTGGGGCAGATTTCCCATTTGGCCGGTGTCAGCAGGCTTTCTTCCAGGGAGAAGCTATTCCCTTTCCCCTGCTTCCAGGAGCTGCCTACATCCCTCGGCTCATGGCTTCTTCCTCTGCCTTGAAAGCCAGTAGCAGTTCATAGTTCCTTGACTTTCTTCAGTCAATACAGTCCTTCTGGCCAAAATCAAGCAAGAATTCTGTGGTATAAAGCCTACATGAGTGACATTCAAGGTAGAGGAAATGACTCAGTGTTTTATTTTTTTTCTACATATGTACGACCAATACACATTTCAACCTACTTCAATCTCTCATGCAAATATTTCTAGTACTTTCCTTATTCTCAAGTCTCTTTTCTGCTCGTTTTTCTATTCAGCAACCAGGAAACTGTTTAAAAAACAAAACTGTAGCCAGGCAGTGGTGGCATATGCTTTGAATCCCAGCACTCAGAAGGCAGAAGCTGGTGGATCTCTGAGTTTGAGGTCAGCCTCGTCTACAGAGTGAGTTCCAGAATAGCCAAGGCTACACAAAGAAAAGAAACTCTGTCTCAAAAACCCCAAACCAAAAGCAAACAAACAAAACAAGAAACAAACAAATCAAACGCCGCCAGCTGTAAGAACGAGGCCTGGTGTTCTTTGCTGAAAGTCCCCAGCGCCCTCCATCTCCACAGAGACCACCTTCTGTGTCATTTTACCCTCCCTGAAGTCCCATGAAGTCCTCTGTAACCCTCTCTTCTCTTTGAGCTCTGCTTTAGGTTCCGACAACAACCTGACGTAATTAGTTTTTGACTAAAATACATGTTTCCTGTGGTAATCGCCTGTATGGTGCTATTTGCTGGCACCCCACTGGTGGAAGCCACACCCACAGCGAGACTGGTGGGGAACATGTCTGCCACTCCACGAAGTCCTGATCTGCTTTCCCAGTCAACACAGGTCCCACCAGAGACGTAACACCTTTTTACACCACCATTCATCGGCTTATTCTTAGATTTCATTTCAGTGGAATTGTGTGCTACATATTGGTTGGTAATCTGGCTTCTCTCACTCCACTAAGCATGATATTTTTGACATCTGTCCATGTCTCTCACAGTTAGTGTTCCGCTCATGTGTAATTGCTCGTTAGAACAAGCATATTGACATATCCTAATTTGTTTATCCACTTACTTGTAGATTGGTGCTTGGCTTGCTTCCAGTATTGGACTAATATGAATAAAACTGCTATGATTTTGATTTCTTTATGTTGAAAGTAAAATTTACCACGTTAATGGTTTTCAAGTGTGCTATGCAGGAGTGTGAACGGAGGAAACAAACTTGCATCCATTTCCTGAACTTCATCTTGCAGAACACAAACTGTATCTCCGTGACTCGATGTCTCCCTTTCTCCTCACACCCAGATTCAGTCCCCATCCCACTTTCTACCTCATTGCTTTTTAAGAGCAATAGAGTAATCTATATGATGACTCGTATTAGCTAAGAGAGTAGAGCTTCGCTGTATTGTGGAGGGTATTGTATCCCTGATATTCTTAGCTTTGGTCTTTTCATGGTATCCCAGAGTTCCTGGATGTTTTCTGTCAGGAATTTTTTAGATTTAACAATTTCTTTGATGGATACATCAATTTCTTAAATATATATATATATATATCCCCATACGTATCATATGTGTGTAAGGTTGTAACTTAGATTGAGAATATTTCTGAAAATTTTGTTCTTCACTGAAGTTCTTATTTTATTCTTAATTTAGTTTGCTTCTAAAGAGCTATAGCACCAGCTCTGGTTGCATAGAAGCATTTCAAAGGTTTTTATGGAATATCTCCTATGTGTGTTAAATTGTTGGAGGAGGAAAACAACAGAGAGAAGAGGAAGAATGTAAAAGTCATAAAGCACAGGGCATGGGGACGCAGTACAGTGTGGGGGGAGTTCATGGCTATCGCAAAGAGCCAAGGAGAAGACCAATACACTTCTTCCCATGATGAAGTCATGCAGTTTGCTGATAGACTAGTCTTTCAAGCAGTGATTCACAATCCTCCTAATGCTGAGACCATTCAACACAGCTCTTCATGTTGCAGCGACCCATGATTGTAATGCAAATATCTGTGTTTTCTGAGGTGGGCTGAGGCATCCCCTTTGAAAGGGTCCCATGACCCCAAAGGGGTTGCAACCCACAGGTTGAGAAGCCCGGCTTTAAGGTATAACCCAAACATGCAAATTTGGATAGCAATCAGATTCTCTTTTACATACATTAAAGTCATCCGACTTTGAGAAGACTTGTAGGCTGCAAGCTCCAGGGAGTTGGCCTCTCCTGTTCAGTGCCATTTCCATCGCCGACACCAGCCCGGGACACTCAGTAGACTCCTTACCGACACCAGCCCGGGACACTCAGTAGACTCCTTATATCTGATCTCAAAATTACTCTCTCTTTCCTCCCTTCACTTTGTAAATGATCTTAATCTGTGACACTGGGCTGAAGGAATCCTTCCCTGAGTATCAGAGCTCATGTTTGCTCAAAGGCCCTGGCTTGCAGTGGTGAAGGAGCGGATCTTCCAACCAACTGAGCTGTTGTTGCAGAGTTCTCTCTGGCAGATTTATTGTATTGTTAGCTCTGGTTTCCTTATATCCATATGGGTGGGATTATTTTTCAAATTTAGTCTTACTTTCTTTTTCTTTTTCTTTTTTTTTCCCCAGAGACTCAGTACACAGGACAGGTGTGTCTTGAACACACCATATAGCCCAAACTGTCTTTGCAATTGTGTTAATCCTTCTTCAGCCTCCCAGAATGTGTGCCACTGTGCTCAAATTGCAAATGGGGTTAAATTCAAATATGCAAAGACTGCATGCCTGGCCTGACATGATAGGCACAATGCTATACAGGAGCACATGGATGTTACGGGCTAACTTTCTGATTGGTTCTAAGGCCCTCTCCATGAAATGGCATTCATACCTAGCATTCTTAAAGAAGCCAAGAACCTGTGACTAGGTAGGTCATAGGACCTGGGGGAACATCTGCTAACCAAAGTATCCTGTGCTAGTCTGTGGATGGCTGAAGCGAGAACCCCCACATTTCCAGAACGCCACATCTCACCTTTTTCCCAACACTGTTGCTGTTTGTATTTCCAACACTTAGGAGGTGGAATCGGGAACCTAGGGCCAGCCTCAGCTAGATAGCAAGTCTGAGGCTAGCTTGCCTGCACTAGACCCTGTGTCAAAAAACAAAAGTCAGAACAATAGCAGAACAAACAAGCAAACAAACACCAACAAAAAGTGTATTTCTGCTTTCCTCTCAGGGCCATTGAGGCATTGATCCATGAGGGTCAAGGGAGCAGAAGCAGGGAAAAGGATTCAGATGGCCGTGAGGACGACAGAGAAGGCCCTCCGGGGTATGACTTTGGTGAATCAGCTCAGCTTTATTCCAGACCATAGGAAATATAGAGGATTGGGCAGCTGGGAGACAAACTCTAATTTTTATTAATTGGCACGGTCCAATTGCAAGGTTTCGTACATGGCAGCAGGGTCCTACTGCAAAGCTCCTAGCACAAATCTTAGCTGCCATGTGTACAACAGGGGAGGCTTCTAGCAGGAAACCGTGCCCAGGGTCACCCTGGAGATAAATCAGGCATCCAGGTTTAGAGACAGCTTTCAGATAAAGTCAGAACTCTGGGTCCAGGAACATTCTCCAGACAAGGGCAGGTGGAAAGCAAGAAATCTTGCCGGGGGTTGGTGGAAGCGACCATGTTGTTGAGCTTGGCCTAAGGGCTTCCTGGCCATGATAGACTGCAACCTCTGGCCAGCGGGGCCTTCCAACAAGAAAGTGCTTGTCATCTGTCAGTAACAACTCTCACGCTCGCTGTGTCTAAAGCACAACATGCAAACATATAAAATATGTTTGATTTCCTCTCCTGGATACAGATTTGATGAAGATAATGTCTGTGGGATGTGGGGGTCACTCCTGCAACCTCAGCTCTGGGGAAGCTGAGACAGGATGGGTGGGTTTGA
The DNA here is from genome assembly GCF_903992535.2 of Arvicola amphibius. Classification (NCBI taxonomy): domain Eukaryota; kingdom Metazoa; phylum Chordata; class Mammalia; order Rodentia; family Cricetidae; genus Arvicola; species Arvicola amphibius. The sequence continues at coordinate 136,256,793 of NC_052053.1, forward strand.
GATACAAGTAGCACAACTGTTCTGAATATTTTTCACAGCTCACAGTTTACAAAGCGCCCTCTCTTATGAAAACATATCTGCTTCCCATGGCCCTGAGGACCAACCAAGTAGTACTTCTCTGTTCTGAAAAGAAATTTCTACCACAGTTAGGGTTTAAAACCTAACAGCGTTGGAACTGAGTGCAGGACATTCCCTCTGAAAGCAAAGACAGCTTTTTTAACTTGCTGGCACTGTGTTATAGTGATGATGAGAGGGGGCACATGCTAAAGGTGGACTACCGTAGATAAAGTAGCTTTGAAAAAGAAGTTACTAGAAAGTGATTTTTTTTCTTTTTATTTATTGTTCTTTCATACAATACATCCTGACAGTAACCTCCCCTCCCCCACCTCTCTCAGTTCCTTCCCCACCTCCCCTCTGCCCCACCTCCCCTCACCTCCCCTTCCCTCCCCCACCTCTCTCAGCCCCTCCCTCCACCTCCCCTCTGCCCCAGATCTATCACACACTCTATTTCCCTACAGAAAATAACAAGCTTCCCCAGAACAGCAGGAGAAAGTTTAAATAAAGCTGGCACAAACTCTCCTATCCAGGCTGGACCAGGCAACAGGGCAGTAGGAGGAGGGTCCCAAAAGCAGGCAAAAGCGTCAGAGATACCCAGACTCCCACCTTTAGGAGTCCACAAAAACACCAAACTAAACAACCATGGCATGAATGCAAGCCTAGGACAGACCCATGCAGGTCTCATGAACCCTACTTGGTTGATTGTGTGGGCCTTGTTCTCCTGGCCACCTTGATCTCTAAGGCTCCCACAACCCTTGCTCCCCGTCTTCTTGGGCATTCCCTGAGCTCCACTTAACGTTTGGCTTTAGGTCTCTGCATCTGCTTACATCAGCTGCCAGGTGAAGCCTCTCTGATGGTGATTGGTCTAGGCACCGATCTATGAGTATGTCAGAATAGCATTAGAAATCATTTCTTTAACTTTTGTCTTGTCAGTAGTGTTTGGTTGATCATTAGGTCTCCGCGCCAACCAGCGTCCAGTTTCTGGCCGTCCAGACTGTGTCAGGCATGGGCTCCCTCTCCTGCTGTGGGCCTCAAGTTAAACCAGCCATTGACTGGCCACTCCCACAAGTCCTGAGCCACTATTGCCCCTGCTTATCTTGCAGGCCGGACAGGTGTGGATCACAGGCTTTGGGGCTGGATTGGTGTCACAGCCCTACCGCTGGGGGTCCTGCTGATTACAGATGATGGCTGGTTTGGGCTCCATCGGCTTCTTTGCTGGGGTCACTGTCACAGATTTCAGGAAGTTTCCACTGCACTAGGTTGCCATATCATCCCCTCGCACTCAGCAATGCCACTCATTCGGGTCTTCTCTCCCTGTATTGTCTCTCCCACCTCCTCCCTCACCTGATCTCTCTTCTTTTCATACCCACCCTCTCCAAGTCTACCCATGATATTAAATTTCCTCTTCCCAGAGAGACCTATGAGCTCTGCCCGCCCCCTGTGGGTCCTCCTCGTTACCTCTCTGGGTCGGTGGATCATAGTGTGATTATCCTTTAACTAACTGCTAATATCCACTTTTGAATGAGTACATAACATGTTTGTCTCTCTGGGTCTGGGTGCCTTGCTCAGATTTTTTTTTAGTTCCATCCATTTGTCTATAAATTGTGTGATGTAATTTTTTCTAACAGCTAAGTAATGCTCCATTGTGTAAATATATCACATTTTTCTTTATCAGTTCTTCAGGTGAAGGACATCAAGGTGGTTTCGAGTTTCTGGCTATTATAAATAGAACTGCGTGAACGTAGTTGAGCTTCTTGTGGTAGGATGGAGCCTCTTATGGGTATATGCTCAGGAGTGTTCTAACTGGGTCTTGGGGTAGATCAATTCTCAGTTTTGTGAGAAACCACCATGTTGATTTCCAAAGTGGCTGTACAAGTTGGCACTCCCACCAGCAATGGAGGAGTGTTCTTGCTCCACATCCTTGCCAGCGCAAACTCTCACTTGTGTTTTTGATCTTGGCCTTTCCGACAGGAATACGATGGGATCTCAGAGTTGTTTTGATTTGCATTTCCCTGATGGCTAAGGGTGTGGAACATTCTCCTAAGTGTTTCACAGTCATTTCAGATTTCTCTGTTGAGAATTCTCTGTTTAGATCTGTACTCCATTTTTTCAATTGGATAATTTGCTTTGTCGATTTCTAGTTAATTGAGCTCTGTAAATATTTTGGGTATTAGCCCTCTGTCAGACGCTGAGTTAGTCAAAAATCTTTTCGCATTCTGTAGGCTGCTACTTTTGTCCAATGTATGGTGTCCTTTGCCTTACAGAAGCTTTTCAGTTTCAATAAATGAGGTCTCATCTATTGTCAGTCTTAGAGTCTGCACTATCAGTGTTATTTAGGAAGTCGTCTCCTGTGCCAATGCATTCAAAGCTATCCCCTCCTTACCCCGCCCCCCCACTTTTCTAATATCAGATTCAGTGTATCTGGTTTTATGTTGAGGTCTTTTATCCACAAGGCCTTAAGTTTTGTGCATGGTGGAAGGCATGGAGCTATTCTCATTCTTCTACAAGCAGACACCCAGTTAGACCAACACCATTTGTTGAAGATGCTTTCTTTTTTTCCATTGTGTGTTTCTAAATTCTTTATCAAAAATCACTTGTCCATGGGCATGTGGATTTATCTGTCTTCAGTTTAATTCAGCTGATCACTGTGTCTGTTTTCATGCCAATCCTATGCAGTTTTATTATTATAGCTCTGTAATAGAGCTTGCAATTAGGGATGGTAATACCTCCAGAAGTTCTTTTATTGTACAGGATTGTTTTAGCTATCCTGGGTTTTTTTTTTTTTTTTTCATATGAAGTTGACCATTTTTCTTTCAAGGTCTATAAAGAATTGTGTTGGGCAAAAAAAAAAAAGTGTTGGAATTTTGATGAGAATTGTGTTGAATCTGTAGATGGCTTTCAGTAGGATGGCCATTTTTACTATGTAGATTCTACCTATCCTTGAGCATGGGAGATCTTTCTATCTCACAATATCTTCTACAATTTCTTTCTGCAAAGACTTGAAGCTCTTGTCCTACAAGCCTTTCACTTGCTTGCTAAGGGTTACTTGAGAAAGTGACTCCATAGAGAGCACAGGGACAGGCTTTTTTGAAAAGACAATTTAATAATCTATTTATTGTATATGTTTTATATTATTTTCTACCCACATATGCTCATGTCTGAAAAGCCTCCTTTGTGCCCATGGAGAATGTGTGCTCCTCCACCGAGACTCAGCCAGCTTCCTCCACATGGGATGACCGGGTCGTCTCTGTGGCCTTCCAGTCGCAGTGATTCTCGAGTAGCTGTGTCCAGAAAGATCCTTCCCCTGTAGCCTTGGGTTAGAAGTGGGGTGATCGCTGTCCATTAGCTTGTTCTTAAAGTTTTGATCCACATATTATTTTTAAATAAGTTTGTATATTTATAAGTATTTTTTAAAAAATGAAAATGTTTTCTTAATTTGATTTTTCTTTCTCAAATGCTGATGAATATGGTTAGCGGCAAATCTTGACCATGACTCATCTTAATTGTATTTATCTTTTGAGGATGAAGCCTAAACACATCCTCAGTGTCTTTATTTTGAACATTCTTGGGCATTCCTAGGAAATTATTTTTTCTCTTTTTTTCCTTTTTTTTTTTTTTTTAAAAAAAATGACTACTCATGGAATCTTTTAGAACTTGAATCTTAGATAATATTAAGTAATGAGTGCCTAATATTTTTATTCTTCATTTCCTAAAAGATGTGTTAAAATCCTCCTATTGTCCTTCCTCTTTAGCCTGTAAAATAGCATGCCTACCCGGCCTGCTTGTCTCCATAACTGTCGCATATCATGCATGCTAAGGTTTCTCATGACAGTGACATGTTATAGAATGTCTTCAAGTACACATCATGAAGTGAAAACTCCCTATCTATCTACGCATTGTTCTATCTGCTAGCAAGAGGTACAGCCTGTATATTGTATTCCTACTGGCGCCGAAAGCATCACACGGTCTTGATGTGCCATCTGACACAGTTCTGTACGTATGGGGTAAAGAGCGGACGGATCTGAAGCATTGCAGGGTTTGCTGTTTGCGCACCCTTCCTGTTATCGCTGCTGTTTTACCCTCTTCTTTAATTCTGTCAGGAGCGTCTTCCTCATCGTGGTCCATACTTGGAGCTGGATCTCACGGACTCTAGTGCTATAATTACCCATCACCACATTTTTAGCCTACCAGGGTTCAGACTCAACCTCCACCATCCCAGCATCTCGAATCCCCCTAATCCAACTTCCCAAGACAATCCAACAGTCTGATGTATTCGGGTTCCTGCTGCAATTTGTCCTTTTGACTGAATTAAAAAGCATTGTAAAAGTTAGCCTTACAACACTCTCAGTGTGTTACTAAATTAAGGTTAACACTCAAGGATAATTTTCAAGCAATTAGCTTTGGTTTTTAGCTGAGCTGAGCACCCCACTTTATGATGCCAAACGCAAACGATTTATACACGACCATAGTTAGACCAATGTTAGGTCTGTAGCGGTGATTTGCTAATCAAATTCAGGATTTGATTTGAAATGCCTCCGGCAGAAGGCCAAATCCAGTCATGAAAAAAACAGAAGCAAAACCCAGAGCCTGGATGAGCCTCCTCGAGAAGGTAGCTGAATCTTTCACTGTCCTTAGCAAAAAGGTTCCAGAAATCACTGCTATTGCTCCTAAATTTTTTCCCAATAAATTATTCGACTGTCCAAGACACAAAACATGTACATTTTGGAATCTAGAGTTATAAAATATTCTGACATGTTTTAATATAAACAGGAACATTTCCAATGATTGCTTGGATCTAAAATGTTTTTCCACTTGACATTTGTTTATACTGCCGAGGAAAGAAACTCTATTTATGGATAACTGAATGGCACAAATAAACATGGGAGAGAGCTGAAAAATCAGCTTTGATTGTGCATGAAAGTCTACAATGCCATTGTGTACTCTTGTGCCGTATTCTGATTGCCTGTTTATTTTTACAGAACTGCTGGTGAGCCCATGGAAGAGGAACCAGCCCTGTGAAGTGCCAAGTCTCCCCCGATATTTCCTGTGTGTGACATCATTGTGTATCCCCCACCCCCAACCCCAGCACCCTCAGACACGTCTGCTGCTTGGGTGGCACGGTTTGATGGAACGTAAACACTGGGCATCAGATTCTGAACAGCAGCTTCACTTGTTCTTTGGATGGACTTGAAAGGGCAGTGCAGATTCCTGAAACTTAACCACTGTGAGTCTAAAGTTACAGTAACCAGGACTGGAAGAAACTGCTTCCCGCGTGCATTTATGCTGGAGACCCCCACTCCCAGACGCGGTGTGAGCTAGAAACCTTGAGTGCAGCACTAGATACTGTCCGTTTCAGAAGCTAGGACGGCCATCTTCATTCCTGGCATAGTGACCAGTGTTTTTTTTTTGTGCAGTTTACTGTCAAGTAGACTTAAATTGTTTCTTTTCAGCTATGGTGGGAATTACAGACAGATTGCTGTGGGCTGCAGGGATTTTCTTCTTTTGTTTTGTTTTGGATTTTTTTTCTTTGTTCTAACACACTTCCATCCTTCGTGGTAATAGTTCAAGATGGAGCTGGGATGAGGCTTTGTTCTAGTGGGGAAAAAAAAATCACAATGTATTTGGCAGTCCAAATGGAACTTGCACACCGTGCCTACCATGTGCAATGGGACAGTATTTTGTGTCCTATTTTGTCTGTTTCAAGTTCTCACAGATTATGGATTTGTAGTTTTGTCCGGTAGTGAGGTCTTTTCCACCGCATGCACCTCCATCTAGAGGACCATGGCTGTGGGGGTGCATCGCTGGGCAGATGTGCTGTCTGTGCAAAGCACAGACTTCAACCGCTGTGGTTTGCGTCACATCTTTCCAGCACACCTCTCGCCTTTCTTTCTCCGTCCACTGCTTCCTCCTTTAGAGAAGTCACCCCGGCAGCGTTCCCATCCTCAGGGGAGCTTAGCATTTGGTTTCTACCGTTTACCTTTCAGGCTAACCCACTTTGTTATCCAATTCTGCCACGGACCTACTTTAGTGCACACGGCTTAAGCGATGCCAGTGAGTGTTCCAGGTCTTAGAGACGCATTAGTGAAGGAGGCAATGATTTGAAGTCGCTGTGAATGGGGCTAAGGTAGGAGCTGTGCCCTCACATGGACACTAACCCAGAACTTCACCTTTGCACGGGTTGCCTTTCCAGCAAAGGTTCAAAATAAAGGACATTTATTTCTGAGATTAAAAACAGCTTACTAAGTAAAATAGGAGCAAGTTAGTCGCTGCCTCTGAAAAATGCATTTCAGTGCATAACTCAAACACCTAAGACACTGAGGTAGAATAGCTCACATATTTAATATCTGACAATGCTTTTGAACATTGATGTTTCTTTTTATATATTTTCCTAACTCAAAGGATATATTAAAGCCATAAGTGAAGATTGTCATGCTTTTATTCAGAAATCTGAAAGAAACCTTAATTAAAACAAGGTTTTAGGGAAGGCCAAGATCTGAAAGACATGGAACAATGTGGTTTTAGTTAGGGAGGACTCCAACCTGTAAATCAAAGATGAAAGATCTCACTCACGTAGAATTACATAACTCCCCTTTGTTATACACCCAGGCCACATTTTTCATGCATTTGGTTTTTTTAGGATTACCATTTTAATTTTAAAGACTTTTATTACATATACAAAAATGGCTCAGTACTTGGTTTAACATCTTAGAAATTTGAGATACCCTTTGAAATAGGAAATCTGAAATGGAATGTAACTCAGTATTAGGTAAAAGTGACTTTCATTGCATAAGGGTTAAGTCAATCTAGACTCATGATTATAATAAATGTTTTGTAAATTCCATTTTCTTGATGTTTTAGAGAAATTCCTGCCAATTATATTTGCTAACTCCTTTTTTAATTTTCTTTTTCTTTTCCTTTTTTTCCCCTTGGTAATGGAGAAAATTTATTTAAAGAAAAACAAAGGCTTAAAGGCTTACAAGGAAGACCTCACTTTAAAAGAGGGAAAGTTATCATACTTCAAAAAGCTCTGTAATTGTAAACCTTTAAAACCAACTTTAGAGTTACACGTCCCGTCATTGCGAATCTATACTAGATGCTGGGTAATGAGACAAAACAAGGCAGCACAAGCATGTTAATTTATTAATTCACTGATCTTCCTGTGACCACATGGCCTCGTAAGGTGGCTTCTCAGCCTGAGGAAGCCAACTCACTGAGACATCTCTGTGGTAGTTTAGAATTTTAAAATACTTAATAAAGAGCTAATCACACTCTTCCTCCCCGCTGTGTAACAACACATGTAATTCATTGCAATCCAAATTATTAGGATCCAGAGAGAGGCAGACACACCCTGGAGGGGAAGGACAGCAGCTGAAGTTAGGTAGCGTTGGAGGCTGAGATGTTCTACACCTGATTGCACGTATCCTTACACAACAGAGTGTGGCCTCAGAGGGCCGAGAGCATCAGCATTTCTTCTGAAGCTGACCACATTTTCAGTTCAACTGGTATATTTTTCTTCACCTACACATTTAGTTTTTATTGTTCCCAGTGGTCCCAAATGAAAGGCTAATGGAGAAACATTATGGCTCCTGGGGCTCATTCTGACCCACCCTTTGAAAGATGACCCCATGAATTCCCTCACAGTCTAGCACAACACACACCTGTTGAAACCAAATAATTTGTTGAGAAATATATGTGTAAAAATTACTAAGTTTAAATAATAGAAACAAAGCGAAATATAATCAGTTTTGTTTTCTATATAATTTGACATTTTATTTTTGAGTGACTTAAGCAACCCTAGAAAGGACTGAGCAGGTATGAATATCGATGAAAATTTAGACTAGCAAATGGGAAAATATTGAAACGGAAATATTTTTAAATATTTTATGTAATTTGTAATATTCAGACTGGAGAGAGAACTCGGATTTTGGAGATAATAGATATATTTGTTTAAAAACTCCCACAAGTGACATTTCCATGCACAGTCCTGGGAACAGAAATGGTGCCTTCCGTGTGGACTACAACCCACTAGGGACATTTTCATTCATCTAACTAAAAACACAGTGGCCTTGAAAATGGGGCATTTCCTCCCTCGAAGACTTCAAAAACCATCGGACTAGTCTCTCCCAATAGGTCAGACCTGCTTTATTGCTAGAGGTCAATCGTGAAGCTTTGTGAATGTGCTGATATCTTTACAGAGTCCACACGGGAGTGCGTGTGAGAATGGTCCTGAGGGTGAGCTGGAGGAGACCTCCTCCTCGCTCAGCACTTTTTAACTCGCTTTATTTGATTCTGGCACTTTGTGATTAAGGCAGTTTATTAAGATTTCTTTCTTTTTTTTTTTCTATTTTTCTCTCAAAATTTTTTGTCTATGAGTTTCAGTGGAAGCAAGTGTTAAAACTGAGCAGCCTGGAAAGAAGCCAAAATTTTGTCTGATTCATTCTGAGCTTGAACTCGCCATTCCGTCTTTGTGTGACATTGTCTTTCCTAGTCTTATCTGTCTCAATATTCTCCTCCTGCTTTTGGAAATGAAATCGTGTGCTTGCTGAGGCACACACACACACACACACACACACACACACAGACAGACAGACAGACAGACAGAGAGAGAGAGAGAGAGAGAGAGAGAGAGAGAGAGAGAATGCAAATGGCACACTTGTAGCCCTACTTCAATAAAGATGACATTTTTACCCCCAAAAGAAGCAAAAGGCAGATTATCTGTCTGAGGTGGAGAAGAAAGACTTTCCGTTACCTCAAAGATGACCAGAGCTGTGGTCACGCTCACCGTCAGCTCTCGTGTTCATGTTATATATAACCAAGACCGTAGAGCTGCTGTTCTCCAGACCAGTCACACAGTACATATGCGTTCTGTCTATAACATTCCTACCTAGTCTCATGATGGATCTATCTACGGGAATGAGTGTGTCGATTGTTAGTAAGTATGTTGGAAGTAACTCCATCAGACAAATCTTACACCATAAACCTGAGGCTAGCTGGACTGTATCTCAATGAGAACATATTAGAGTGCTTATGATTTATCAGCTGTCTTAAGTCTCAAATTAGAAAAGCTAGCAAATATATAATATGCTATACAGTGCCAATATTTCTAACCAATGATTTCCTTCCCCCTAACTCTTGTTTCCCTTGCTTCCTTGCCAATGGCAAATTGGCATATCTACACAATCAGTTTCTGAATTCTCCCTACCTTATGTTTCCTAAGCAGAAACAACCCTGCACATTTCTCTTCTGAGACCCCACTTGACATATGTGTCTCCAGGCATTTTATCTAAGCCTAGCCTTATAGTCTTGATTGTGTTGTTTACTTATACCTTATCGAGAGATACCTGGCTTAGCTAGCTTTTTCTAAAAGCATACCAAGCTTTGATTTATTCTGTACTTGGGGCTTGCCACTTTCTTTTATTAATGCAGAATTTTATTTTTGGTCAATTATCGTTCACCATTTTTGCTACTATCCAGTTGGGTAATAATTGGTTATCAGACAGGGAAGATTTTTCACACTCCCCATGCCGTTTGGAAGATACTTACGTGAGGCAAACCATCAAGTACACATGACCACCTTAAGTAAGAATAGCAAAGGAGAAACTAGAAGACTATATACTTTGGAAATAAAAATATCTGACATGTGAAATAGAAAATGGACTCCTTTAATTTTCTTGTTTGGTCCTTCTGCACATACAGGCACAAACAATGCCACGTGTATGTGGTCAATTGTCTCCAGAGATACTGTGGTCAGATCCCTTGCCCTCTCAAGGACATGGCATTTGTAACAATGACAAAAACTGTCACAGGAGTGTCTGGATTGAGCTCTTTGTTAATTAACATTTAGTAGAAATGGAATAACAAAACCCACAAAAGAACGAAAAGTTTTGTAATCTGAAGAGGAATGTTACTTCTGTGTGTATGCAAAGGCTATTTTTAGAATGGAAAAAGCTCCTTCTCTCTTGCTAAACTGTAAGATTCTCAGACTCTCTTTGGGTGGCTCTGCCAGTGTAGACCTTCACAGAAGCTGGGTGAGGTGACATTGTTCTTTCAGGGACGGCTGGGCTCAGCGAGTGTGCTGTCACCTTCCGTTGGCAACCCGTGTCATTCGAGACAAACAACCTGATGTTGTAAATCAACTGGGAAGTCCAGGCAAACAAATTCACCACTGTTTTGGTTAAATGCTAGACCATGATTATTGGAGTGAGTGCATATAATGAAGACTTTATGGTTTGTGTCATGCAAATGTGTCTTTTGTATTGTGGTCTTGTAGCTGTTACTGTAATAAGATCAGTTGCTTGTCCTCTGTGACCAAGTAGTTTTGCCCTTAATTTTTTGACTTTCATCAAAATCTGTCATCCGAAACTGCTAAGAAAAGTATACATAGTCAAACATGAAGTTGTTCTGCCAGTGATGCGCTCCCACGTGTGCAAGATAATTACCTAATAAAGGTTCAGTACCTAATAACGGCACCATTGTTGAACATGCTTTCAGAATGTTCCTTCTCCCTGCTTCCTAGTCTTTTGGATTTGAAAACACAATATTATTCTCCAAAGGATCGTTGATGTTGTTAGTGTCAACACTCCTTAAAAAGAATAACAATGCCCATTTTGTCTTGTGGTTTTTACTGATTAGATTTTCCTCTAGTCCTATGTGAATGAAAGCTATTTGAAATAAATGTGTCCTAAAGTTTCTACATCCTAGGTGCCCTCCCTTAGACTCTCTATCACAAATAATTACAAATACATGAAAGACATTTTGTGATAAACAAATATTACTAATTGTGAGATATGATGATATACACTATTCTACTTTTCAGCACTCTGGAGATCTGAGGCCAGAGATACGACTCGGCAGTTAAGAGCACTGGTTGCTCCTGCCGAGGACCCAGGTTCATTTCCCAGGATCCACATAGCCGCTCACAACTGTCTGCAGCTCGAGTTCCAGGGGATCTGACACCCTCTTCCTGCCTTTACAGGCCCCTGGCACAAACATGCTATATATCCATAATTGCAGGTAATACCTCACAAATATAAAATGAAAATTAATCCTTTTTTAATTTAAAGGCTGGAGATGTTTGCTTCCAAGTATTTCTTAGGATGAAATGAAAATTCACAACATAAAAAAAATTGTAAATCAAAACATAGTTACTAGCTGACTTGCTAGTGCATGCCTGTAGTCCCAGAGCTTTGGAGGCTGAGACAGACAAGAGGGTTGCCACAAGTTCAAGGACAACCTGGCTATGTAGTGAGTTTCAAGTCAACTTGGACTGTAGTGGGAGACCCCGTCTCAAACAAGTTACAGTAACTGGTTTGATCATAGCTTGCTTTTGCTTGTCAGGAGGAAGAGCAATAAGGTCTGCCAAATGCATATTCCTCTACAGAATGCTATAGTAGAATTCTCTTTATCACATGACTCTTGTACCACGTGGGCTGTTTACCGATGAGAATGAATATAATGCACTCACCATTGTTATAGTCAGTAAGAGATGCCTACAACTTTCTAGCTTTAAAAAGCCTATGCTCTTTCCAAATGTCCTCTACTACCCATACAAGAGTACACAGTGTGCAAATTTCAACTAAAAATCTATACCTAACCTTTAGGAAGGACTGTATGCTCAGCCTCTGACAACCTGGGAGGTTATTAAATTGTGGAGTTAAATGGATCTGGTCGTCATGGCTAGATTAGTAGAGTATAAAACAGCTATTTTTCACCGTATGCCTCACCTTACTTTAACCAAGACAAGAACTCTAAATTGTCTTTGGAACACATACTACAAATCTTTTGAAATCTAGATCAGGACCAACACTTATTTTTTTATTTTACAACCCCCTGGAATATTTAACGTTCTAAAATATGACTGTTTCCAATGGACAATGGTTTGGGTTCCTTCTGGGAAAGGATAGGCATATTTTGTCTAAGAAAATGTAAACTTGTGAGTAGAGTTGATTTCAATGGTAATTACCTTTGTCCTAATCAGATTTGTCAAATGGCAAATGTTACTTCATGGTTGTCTGTTTTTTAAGTTTCTATGGTGAAAGAAACAGCAGAATGTAAGCAGAAAGATAAGGCTGGGTGTCTGGTTCGCCTAAGGAGCAAGCATAGTCGAAAGCTCAAAGCATGTCTTTCACTTCTCAGCACGTTTGTATCTGTGCCATTTACTGGTGTTGGACACAAAGTACTTTCAAACCTTGCCATTCACCCCAGAACCGTGGTACCAGTGTCCTCCTGGCTGGTCACAAATGGATCACTCTATACGTATCTTTGTAATTATTCTGTAAAACCAGAAAATTCTCCTGGCAAGTATCTTAAGAATAGGGAAGCAAGACTCGGGATAAGAGACCAAGAAATTTTCTTTTTAGAAGAAAATAAGAAGTACAAGAATTGAAAAGAGGAGAAAAGATTTAAAGTTCTCAGTATGTCTAAAAACCAAGAAACCCCATTGAACTCCATATTGAAAGAGTTTGCAGTGTAATAATAAAATATAGCATAAGCCCACTTATGTATCTCCTTTAATTGTTTTGTAAGAAATAAGGCTTAAAATTAAAATTTATTGTGTCACACGTCAGCGTTCATGATGAGATTTTCCCTTTTATAACTGTTTCCCCTTATTTTATTTTTGTTTGTCTTATTCTGGGGGAGAAGGGAGATGGATGGGATCAGGAGTCTTGATGTCAAAGACACAAAGAATAAATGAAAAGAAAGTTAAAAAATAATCACAAGGGTTAAAATCTTAAGATGTGATCACAGAGAATCATTTCATGACATAATAAAAGCAAATATGTGAATATTTTAACATGGTAATATTATGTTTATGATTTATTTCTAATTCTAAAATTTTATATCCACTTAAATGAGATTGTTTTTAAGAATGCACATTTTAGTGCATTGTGCTTAGTTTGTGTGATCCTTGTTATTCATGTTTTGTCATGCTTATTCATTCCAAAAATAAAATAAAATAGAAATACTAGTACACATTTAACATTCTTCTGTTCTGTCATTGAAATCTCAGAAAAATATCACTAGGGAAGTAAAATTATCATCACATCAATGCTTAAATAACAAATGAAACATCTTTTTGAAGTTCTTTTTAATTTAATTCAGTTTTAAAATTTATTTTTCTTTTTGTTCATAAGTTAGCATACAATGTATTGAGTTTCATCGTGGTGTTTCATATATATGAATATATCATACATATATTCTCATATATATATATATACATATATATATATATATCATTATTCTTTGTTCTAAATGGGTCCCTTCCCTAGTACCTGACTCTTTCCTACCTGTTTCCTTCTCCCTCCCTCCCTCCCTCCCTTCCTTCCATTAGTTCTTCCTTCTGTTTCTTTTAAAAGTAATCCATTACCTCATTTCCCACCTCCACTAGAATTTTTTTTCTGCACTTCACTTTTTTTCTGGTTTAATGACGTGCAAACACACACATCTAAATGCATACAAAGATAAGCATTTGATGGAAAGTATGTAATTCCTTAGAAAGGGTGGAGAGGAAGCTTAGGAATAGATCACTTTCCTGATATTCACAAAGCTGTGGGTTGAATACTTACAACCCCACATTGGACAGAGGACTGATCGTTAAAATGTACAAAGAACTCAAGAAACTTGACATCAAAACAACAAATAATTCAATAAAAATGGGGTACCGACCTAAACAGAAAACTCTCAACAGAGAAATCTTAAATGATTGAAAGATACTTAAGGAAATGCTCAACATGCTTAGTCATCAGAGAAATGCAAATCAAAACAACTCTGAGATTCCATCTTACACCTGTCAGATGGCCAAGATCAAAAACACTGATGGCAGCTTATGCTGGAGAGGATATTGAGGTAAAAGGAACACTCCTCCATTGCTAATGGGAGTGCAAACTTTGTACAGCTGCTTTGAAAATCAGGATGACAATTTCTCAGAAAATCAGGAAACAATCTACCTCAAGACCCAGCAACACCACTTTTGTGTAAATACCTTAAGGATGCTCAATCACACCACAAGGACATGTGCTCAAGTATGTTCATAGCAGCATTGTTTGTCATAGCCAGAACCTGGAAACAACCTAAATGCCCCTCGACTGGAGAATGAATAAAGAAAATGTGATAATTTATACAATGGAGTACTACACAGTGGGAAAAAAATGACATCTTGAAATTTGCACGTAAATGCACGGATCTAAAAAAAACATGAGTGAAGTAACCCAGACCCAGAAAAACAAATATAATATGTACTTCCTCATAAGCGGATTTAAGAAGTAAAGCAAAGATAAAACAACCTACAGTCCACAATCCCAGAGAACCTAGACAGCAAAGAGGACCCTAAAAGAGACATATATGGGTCTATGTAGGAAGGAGAAAAAGACAAAATCTCAAGAGTAAATTGGTAGTCACAGGAGAGGGCAGAAGGGAGGGGGATGAAGGGAGGGGAGCAGAGAAAAATGTATAGCGCAATAAAAATAATTAAAAATTAAAAATATGTTATTTTTTTTTTAAAAAAAGCCCCATCCCAGGAATGGGTTACCTCTTTTGGAGTTATTAGCCAATGAAGTGCCATAGCTTCTCAAACATTACAGGCTGTCACTGCTCTAGAGACATTGGGATCTGGGAGAATGGTGGCAATAAATGAGGCGGCCTAAAGTCTCATGCAGTAGCCAGCCTTATTCTGAGCAGCAGACTATTTATACTCAGAGGGTTAAGAGCAGACACATGCGTAAAGTGTACAATCCTGACAGCAAGCCACATGTTCTGAGCACACAGCAGGAACATGGTTTCCCATCAGGGCAGATAAATCAAAACAGCCAGCATATTGAATGCTCTGGAGGGAACTCACTCTATTTGCCATACCCGGGAGGGACATCAAAGCACCGTCCAAGAACAAGTCCATGATTTGAAGAAAGTGAGGTCACAAGACTCACGTCTTGTTTTCCCCCAGACAGAATTCTGCTCGAAGGACTCTTCTTGGACCATGCTCTGACAAAGGGCTGTTGCCAATACTAATGGTTACCCTCCAGAATGGAGAGTAAGAGCCTATTGCAGAAGACCTCACATGCCCAAGATCTGTACAAGTTCAAGAGAAGACAAATCCCAACCTGGAGAGGGAGGTAGGCTGATGGTCCCACCCTAGCCGAGGAGCTATGGGCAGTTGGTAGCTGCTGGGCAAGGAAGAATCAGTTTTCCACACAAGTATGGCTTCTGGTCATTCTGCTGTGTTCCAGTGGGAGGCCACACATCCAAGTATAAATAGACAGCACCAACTGGACTTGGCATGGTGTGTGTGTGTGTGTGTGTGTGTGTGTGTGTGAGAGAGAGAGAGAGAGAGAGAGAGAGAGAGAGAGAGAGAGAGGGAGGGAGGGAGGGAGGGAGGGAGGGAGGGAGGGAGGGAGGGAGGGAGGGAGGGAGGGAGGGAGGGAGAGCAAGCCCCAAGGTTGACAGTATAGCGAAGGAGAAAGAGATAGGAAGAATTGGGAGAAGGCTGAATAGGACCAAAACACATTGTACAACATTTTCAAAGAACTAATTAAAAAATGGTAAACGAGAAAAAAAATGGTTAAGCAACAAGGATGAGAAACCAGTTCTCCTGGCTTCCCTAGGAGAAGGAGTTTAAAACGTTTCCACAAGGTTAAGTCAAGTGACATCAGTTTCATGGTAGTCAGCCCTGACCACGGAACAAGTCTCCAGTTCTCCAGCCTGAGATGTAGTTGGGGAATCTGGAGATGGTTCATCGAGAGGTGATTCAACAGGTACACGTATTTGCTACTTGAGCCTGGTGACCTGAGTCCAAGAACCAGAAAACCAGGTTGTTCGCCTTGGTTTTAAATAGCCCCCTGAGACCAATTAGTGCTGTCCATGTGCTTACCCACATGGGGCCAACCACAGGTGAATACATTCCTTACCAATGGCTAGGCGCCAAAGAACGACTCTCCCTGCATCCACAGACGGATTATTTGTCCAACCCACAGTCTTTTCCGCAGTCAGGGTGGCTGATACCGAGGTACAGTAGTGCCTCAGAGCCTGTCAGAACAAAAAACTCGCTCCAGTGGCAGGTACAGTAAGCAAGAGTATGTACTGACTACTCCCTTCATCCAAAGAAGGAGTAGCCAGGGCAGGCTACCTACCCCTTTGAGCCCTCTAGGATTGGTGAGGTGTAGAACAGCCCCATAGCAGCGTCCTTTGATTTGAGGACAGGGTGAGTTATAAAAAAATGACTATAAAATAAAACAGGCTATATGGTATAGTATCTTCCACCAACATTGTTATTTTGATATAATTGAGATATTTTTCTAAAATATTGGATTTCACTAACTCTTTAAATGTATCCCCTATGGTGATGAATTCCAAGACCAATTGATGCTAACTTGGAGTGGGTAGTGGTACAGTTTCAGAGATCCTAATAATACCCTGTTTAAAAAAAATGCTTCAAAGGTAAATTTGGGTGAAATCTTTGGGCTATAATTGCTACCCTATTTTGAATAAGCAGGAAAATTCTCTCCCCAGGAAAAGTCACACAAGGGATAACTAACACAAAAGCAAAAAGATAAGTAGACCAATGGAGGAAAGGATCTAGAAATAAACTCACAAAGCTATAATTATCACTGTTTGAGGTATCAAACACATATATTGGAGCAAAGACAACTCTTATGAAACAGAAGTAGAAAAGAGGATACTCATCTGAAATAATGAGACTATATCCCTATCCCTCATGCTTTATAGCCATCTGTTTGAAACAGACCAAAGCTATTAGGATCTGCAACATTAAAGTTGACAGAGGGAAATATCAGGAAAGCGTGGTGCAGAGACAGGCATGGCGTTCTGAAAAGTCCTGTAGCTCCGTCAATCGCTGCGGTGAATGTCCAGTGAAATTGCAGTTTAAAAGCTCTGAATAGCAAAGGAGAGACTTAAAGACATAAGCTACAGACTGGGGAATCATTTACTAACTACAAATATAACAGAAACTCTGTAGCAAGAAAGCTATAATTTAAAATGTTAGAAACAGCAAAATAAAAGACATCTAATTGGTGAGTGGGCAAATTCATTCAACAGGCAATTCTCAAAAGAAAGAGTGCAAATGTACGAAAAGTATATGAAAGAAGGTTCAACATTATTAGCCATTAGGAAAATAGAAATTCAAATAGAATTCAGGCTCCTTCTCACCCTAGTCAGCATGGCCATCATCAGCAAAGTGAGTGACACAGAGTTCTGAGAAGAGTGTGAGGAGAAAGACATTGTATACACGGCTGGCAGGGATGTGAAGTGGCAGACATGGTAGAAGAAGTGTGGAGATTCTTCACAAAAGATTAAAAAGGAGAGAGGAAGGGCCATGTGATTCACACATCCCATTCTTGAGCATACACCTAGGGGAATCTGTCAGCAAACCACAGAGGGGCACACACAGACATGCTCACTGCCACACTGATCACAGTAGACAAAACATGATATCGGCCTAGATGTGCCAGCCGACAGGTAAACAGATAAAAATGTGGTTTATGGATCAATAACAAAAATGTGTTATTTTAGGGAAAATGGGTGAGACTAAGGATTATGATAACAAAACAAACCTGAATCAGAAAGGCAAATATTCCTTTCTGTCTTATATGCAGAATCATACAACACTTCCCTCCCTGTCCCTCCCTGTCCCTCCCTCTACCTCTCTTTGCCTCTCCCTCCCCCTCCCTCTCTCTCTCTCTCTCTCTCTCTCTCTCTCTCTCTCTCTCTCTCTCCGTGTGTGTGTGTGTGTGTGTGTGTGTACGCGCGTGTGTGTGCGTGCGTGCCTGCATCCAGGGTATACAAAAGGAGAAGGGAATTACTATATGGAGAACACAAGATGCCGGCTGATGAAAGCCAGGAAAAAGGGACAAATGCACAATTTATGATATAAATCTATAAAGGTGTCATCGGATGTACTTTTGTATAATTACCACTTTTTAAGCAAAGCATTTGTCCCCTGTGCTGAGATCCCAGTGAGTTAGCTGTTTAAAGTGTGAACAGTTATTTTGTGTGTATGAGGTGTATCAGTGGCCTCATTTGCCCAGAGCTTGACTTCCAAGTTTTGTTAAGGTTGGTTTTAATCAATTCGACACATATCAGGATCACCTGAATAGGGAATTTGGCCAGGAGAACTCTCCTGATTGCTTTGACAGGTTCATGAGGACCACCTGGACTGTAGGTGGCTCCTTGTATTGGCATCCCAAATGAAAATGGCATGGCAGAAGGAAGATTATTTGACTTCCTATTTGCCAGCCGGCAGTTGGTTTTAACTGTTGCTGCTCCCACTTCTCCTTACACCAGAACCAGCATGCTCTGGCTTCCTTCATGGACCAAAGGCCAGTGGTCCATGATTCTCCAGGAATCTTCTCCCGGTGAAAGATTAGCAATGTGGTAGTCCTTGAACTGCCGAGCACCCTGCCTCAAGGACTGAGCAACTATTAGGTTTTCAGCCCACTCCCACCACAGGTATGATTCAGCTACTGTGCTATTTTAACATACATTGACTTAATAAATTAATATAGACATGCACTCAACATATGAATAAAGGAACTGCAGAGCTATAGGGGGAGTCGGAGAGAAGCCCTGCCAAAGACAGGCTGTGTGGAGATGGGTTGGTTATGTGTAAGAGTTAGCTAATAGGAAGCTAGAGCTAATGGGACAAGCAGTGATTTAAATAATATGGTTTCTGTGTGATTTTTTTCGGAGCTGAGCAGCCAGGAACCAACAAGCGGCTTCTCTACACCTCAGCTTCTAAAATAGTTTCTTGTCCCACTAAGACAGCCCCTCTGACTGGGTCATGAAGATCCATTCCCAGAACAGTTTCTCATGAACCTGAAGTGTTAAAAGAGGTTCAGAGAGAGAGCAAATATCAGAAACACCGAAACTAAGCAGCTGCAAGATTGGACTCCTAATTATTTGATGTCTATGGCATTCTATGGAAGGTGCCTCTGCCAAGAGGCCCAGGATAGTTCTTCCTTCGGGAGATGGGGGAGGTGCGCTTGATCTTCCTGTCGGCAGCAAAGGAAAGGAAGGGTGGTAACGGTGCTGCTTGTCTGAAATGGAGAAATCAGGGTGCGATTACTCGGACATCTCTTTCTTCTTTCTCCAACCGCGGCAGGAAAACAGTTACCCGTTCCTTGTTGGAGAGCAAAGGATTTGGGGCGAAGCTTGGCAAGAGCACGCAGCTGAGGTTTCCTTTCTTTGCTCTGAGTTACATACTGTGGCCATGTTCGCGTTTAGGCTTCACATTCCGTTCTGCTGAAGAGCAGATTTCATGAATATGCCACACATTTGATCTGTTGAACGCCTTGAATCTCGGCTCTTTCTAGCTATTCTTTTTCAATGCTATGTATAGATTGTGTATGGATATCTTTTTGACTAAATGAATTCACGGAAGAGAAGAAAAATCACTGCTGTGGGACAAAAATATTTCCCCTCAAAAAAGAATGTGCGAGCACACAAAAAAGATGTGGGATTTTTATGAATCATATCCTGTAATTTTTCACTTTTTTTTCCCCAGCTACCTCCTTCTCAGAACAGAATCCAAGAAAACCAAAGAAAACTATTTGCGCTGTGTGCAAAAATTTTGCCAAATTGAATTACATAATTCATCTAGCAGATTTGATGAGTTCCTGGATGTAATTTGCAACTTTGCATTTTGGGCACAAGGAAATAATGCACTTGTTACATATGAATAACATGTTTGCTAAAATATTATATTTTATAATTACTTAAGAATGCTTCTATGTGCATGGTTAGTACAGAGACTGAGACATGAAACTTGGCATTATCACATATGCTTCAGAATATTAGACTGAATGTACTTGTATGTAGAGTCAAATCAGCGAGTTGGCAGAAATTAAACATTTCCATAAAATTATATTACTGGGATTTGTCAAGTGTGTCCATTAAATATTTGACTGAAGTCCCAGGTAAAGAATTGGATTTACGTTGGACCATATAGAACTATTATAGATCATCCACCTATTTCTAAAAGCAAGCATTTTAAGTTTGGGTGAAGGTCACATAAGTTTGATAGAGAGAGATGTTTTAGGAACTTGCTTGTTACACACACACAAAATAAACAAAAGAGGATGGATGAGGATAACTGGATAGGAGTTCTAAAAACCAGTCAAAGATCTACAGAAGGCAAGAGAGTACCTAACAAAGTCATACCTGCACTCATGCGCTGGAGAATATCGTGGTGTTCTATTTAAAAATAAAAGTAATATTTTATTAATTCATCGATAATTTTGACAATTTGTTTTGATAATATTCACCCCTTCCAAAACTCACCCCATGCCCACCCTCAGCTTCCTGCCTCCTCATCTTCACGCTTCCTTCTTCATTGTTTACAAAACACATTGAGTCAAATGTTTGCTGCCCACCTTCTCCTGGTAGTGGAGCCTGACATGGAACATGATTGTCCTTCCAGGATCACACCATCAAAGAGAGAGCTGAGGGCTGGGTGGCGGCGGCGGCGGCGGCGGCGGCGCACGCCTGTAATCCCAGCACTTGGGAGGTAGAGGTAGGCAAATCTCTGTGAGTTCAAGGCCAGCCTGGTCTACAAGAGCTAGATCCAGAACAGCTAGTACTATTACACAGAGAAACCCTGTCAAAAAAAAAAAAAAAAAAAAAACCCAAAAAACAAAAATCAAACAAACAAAACAAAACAAAACACGGAACAACTGGCTCTCCATCTACTGGCAGCTGAATGCCAATAGCTCCTCAGCTAGTGGCGGTTATCCATGCCTCCCCTTGCCTCCTCAGCTAGTGGCGGTTATCCATGGCCTCCCCTTGCCTCCTCAGCTAGTGGCGGTTATCCATGCCTCCCCTTGCCTCCTCAGCTAGTGGCGGTTATCCATGCCTCCCCTTGCCTCCTCAGCTAGTGGCGGTTATCCATGCCTCCCCTTGCCTCATCTGCTGAGTTTATGTCTCATTTGAGCTCACACGGGTCTTGGGTTTGCTGTCATCATCAGTTGCTGCTCGTCCATATACGCATCTGCCTTATCATGCCAAGAAATTAGTTCTCTTGCAGTTACCCATCACCAGAGGATCTTTCCTTCCTTCTGGCCCTTTATAGCAAAGATCCCTGAGGCTTGGGAGAGTGTGCAATACAAATGCCCCATTTAGAGCTAAGCATTCTTCGGTCCCTTGTAAGTTCCATGTTGACCAGTTGAAGGCCTACCTGTGTTAATTGCTATCCACTGCAAGCAGAAGCACCTCTGATGGGGGTTGAAGGATGCACTCATCTATGAATATAGCCCCAAGCTGCTCCATCTCACGGACTGGGCCTTAGATTTTATCAAAAAGTGTTTTTAATCTCTATGGGAATTCCAAATGAAATGTACATACTTAAAGAGCCACAGCTAACTCCCACATTTGAGAGAAAACGTTCCATTTTGTCTTCCTGGATCTGCATTACCTCACTTAGGATGACTTTCTCCTGTTCCCTTCATTTTTCTGTGAACTTCATAACCTCGTTTTTCTTTGCAACTAAATATTTATCTGTATAAATAAACATTCTAATTTTGCATTCATCAATTGATGAAACTATAGACTTTTCCATTTTCTTGTTGTGTAAACAGAGCAGCGATGATCATGGAAGAGAATCTCTGTAGAACAACATAAAGTCCTTTGGGTATACGCCCAAGACTAGTACAACTGAATCATGGCCTAGATCTATTTTGTGCTTCTGAGGAATCTCCAAGCTGATTTCCAGACTGTTTGTACCTGTTTACACTCTCCCCAGCAATTCATGAGGATTAAGACCCACAGTTGCTGAACAAAATCACATGAACAGCACAAGACATTATCATTTGAGTGAAGCAGCAATCTACAGAAGGGAAAAGAAAACTTTACCAGTTTTATGTCTGAAAAAGGATTAGAACCTCCAATACATGAAGAACTAAATAAATTAAATATCAAGAACAAAACAGCTTGGTCAAAAACTGGGGTGTGGATCTAAACAGAGTTTTCAAAAGATGGTACATAAATGGCTGAGAAACTTAAAAAAAAAATTTCAATTCCCTTAGTCATCAGGAAAATGCAAATTAAAACATACTTTGAGATTTTATTTTACCTCAATCAGAATGACTTAGATAAAAATTAAACACAAACAAACTAATGGAGTCAAACACTGGTGTGGATATGGGGAAACAGGAAAGCCGATTCCCTGGAGTTTTTATGCATGGCTCCCCTCCCCGCTATTATGTAGACTGAAGGCAGAAGTGGCATCTGAAGTCTGCTCCACTGCTGTAACAGAATGCCATCAGCTGGATGCCTTGATGTCAGACATGTATTTACCGCAGCCATAGGGCTGGAAAGCTGTCATCCTGGCCAAGGTATGCAGGGCATCCTCTTGTTGAATTACCAATGGCTGTGAAACGTTTCTTTGCATGAAGGAGTGGTAGAACGTTCTGGTAGTTCCCTGCCCCCACTGTACTCTGCCTGTGCCATTTCACTGGCTTCCCAGGAATCTCGGTACGGCACAAGGCTCTGGATTTCCATTTGATTTATTTTTCTCTCTATCCCATAGATTTAGAGAGCGTTAATGCAGTGTTGTGCAGCACCAATGCGCATATGGTTATCAATGTAGGGGATCAATGTGATACCTTACTGAAACAAAGGATCGTCAAAGATCCTACAATCGAAATCAGGAGGTTGAACTAGAGAGTCCATGCACTACTCGGGTGTGTATTGCTTCCCTCATCAGCTGAAGGACAGCTTCATGAGGTCTCTCTTTATTGGAAGACATGGAGAAAGAAGCATTAGCTACCTCAATAGCTGCACACCAAACTAAGAGATAAACTTGTGTGCTCAACCAATGTGACCACATCTGTTTTAGAGGGTGTAATTGGAGTCACCACCTAATTGTGTTTAAAATAACCCTCTGTCTATCTCCAAACTCTGCTTGTGTTTTGGACAGTAAACAATGTGAATTCTGTGAAAATGCAGGGGGAGTCACTACCTCTAGGTATACAGTTAGCATCTCTCTAGGAATACGGTAGATGCTCACTCCATCATCTGAGGTGGATACGGCTCCGGGCTTTCATATGCCTCTCTCTCTCCATATCCTGCACTCTGTAGGTCAGGAAAATGTTTAGAGGTTTTGTCAGTTCTTGAGTATATTTATTCCATCCATTTAAGAAGCACTGTGAGGAAGACATGGGCTAACACTTCTTTAGTTACCAGACCGCCATAACCCCCTACTCTGACTAGGAGAACACAGTGGTTTGGGAACTGCTGGAATTAGTGGTAGTTGACAGCTTGTGTCCTGTTAATGTCTGATAAAGATTTAATATCCCCAAATGTAAAGATTCCTACAAGTCCATGCAGCAACTGCAAAAATTAAAAATGAACCTGCTTTAAAGATGGGCAAAGAGCTTAAGCACACATTTCTTCAAATAAAGTATAGGAATGGCCAAACTACATATGTAAAGAAATTCATTATTAGTACCCACCAAAGCAATGCAAATCAACACCGCTTTGCATGTATTAGGGCAGCTATTGCTAAAACCAAAAACCCAAAAGAGAAAATACTAAATGTTGGCACGAAGTGGGGAGGGACTGGGAGCCTTGTACATTGGCAGGAATAAAACCATCGGCAGCCACTGAAAAACACCGTGGTGATATCATCCAGTGATTCCACTTTTGGATACAGACCAAAAACATTTGAAAGTACAGTCTTGAGCAAAACAAAACAAAGCTAGAAGGACATAAATGTGAGAAAGGAATTTGTGGGGAGCTCTGTGTATATTGGGGTAGCAGTGGAGATTATGGAGTTACAGTGATCAGAATGTTCTTCATACATACACGAAACTGTCAAAAGACAAGTGTGGAAAAATCAATCCAAAGATATTCATAGCAGCTTTCTTATTCACCATGTTAATATAGATACAACCAAAGTGTTCACAGGCAGAAGAAAGAGTAAAGAAAAAATAGTATATATGTGCAATGGATTATTATTCAGTTTCTACCGGAAATGAAAAATGCCTTATAAGGAATAACATTTCAACATGTACTAGAGATAGAGCTGATTCCTAAAGATGCTAAGTCTAACTGAGCAAGCCAGTCACAAAAGGATGTGTACGGTATAATTAAACGTGAGTGGTTTGCAGAGCAGCCACACTCACAGACGTAAAAGTGGAAAGACGGCTACCACGAGCTATAAGAAGGAAAAGTTAGCGTAGAATGCACAGAGGAGCTCAGTTGGGAGAAATAAAAAAAAAAAAAAAACTAGAAATGCAGGTGATAGTGGGTGCACAGCAGCCTAATTATATTTCATGCCATCGAATGTATATGCACAGTATTAAATTTGTGATATTAAACTTTATGTTGCATAGATATTGCAACACTGAAATGGTGTGTTTTGCTGGAACTTTTCAAAAATGTTTGAATTTAGGAACCTCTTAAGGCAGAGGGGGAACTGTAGGTGTGTGACCCGGGGGAAACTCAGCTGCATGTAACTTAGTAATATAATATCCGTTTAAGCTGTAACCCGACTTTCCTAAATACATTCAACATTTTAAGATGCCGAGCTGAGAGTTCAGAAGGTGAAAACAAATGCGTTTTATTTCTGCTCCCCGTGAACTATAATTGTTTGTTGCACCATTATTCTAAACAAAATATGTGTACACATTGTAAGGATCATTAAAAATGAAGTTGGGAACATAAATAAAGCAACGGCCCTTAATGATGTGGCTAGCAGACCTGGTAGGAAGTCAGCAGGACTAACAAGATCTACGCTCAGTGTCCCAACACTGAACACTTTCACTTTGCCTCATTATTTCTCTGGACGAACCTGGATGCATTATTTCCCGGTTGGCCCTGATTGTGAGAGCGTACAGGGCAAGGCTGATAAATGCATACAGTCCTCTCCGCCAACGCAGCTCCTAAACCGTAATCCCAGAGACATCAGCTCTTTGCTCCGGTGTGTACTCAGTCATACAGGATAAATGATTGCCACAAAGAAAACCATTTACTCTACAACAACACTGCAAATAGCTTTAGGAAAAGCCGTGCATCCAATGAAAACACACCTACCTGCAGTATTGTGCGAGCAAGGTAAAAGTGTGTCTGAGCAGTTTAAAGAAATCCACAAGTAGATCATAAAGCACGATGGAAGAGAAAAAAAAAATATGCTTCTCCTTTACACCTGCCGAAGAAAATGTGTCCCTGTGATACATGGCATACCGTTCTCTCCTGTTAGAAAGTGGAATTTGGAACTTCCTGGGTAACATCACCAAACCACAGGAAAAAACAACCCTCAATTCCATCTTTTCACACACGACGACAGGAAGGTGTGGATTACCGATGGACTTCTTTCAAAGGAGACCACACTGGAAAACAGCAAGGTGGTTTCCCAAAGTTATCAGAAACAAAAAGCAGACAAATATGTGGCCACGAAGACCACCGGCCCATTAGCTGGAGCTGAACTGCAAGGGACTTCTTCCCTTGGCAGTTCCCACAGGGAGCCTTTCTGTCCCCGATGGAAGTGCTGTCTGGACCGCTAACTTGACAGTTGTGATTGCTCTGAGCCAAGTGAGGCTGAGGGGAGTCTGACCTGGGTGTTGCCTTGAAAGACTGATGTAAAAGGCACCAAAAACGGTCTTAGCAAACTGAGGTTTCCATGTGTGACTTCTTATATGACTGATCAAAGGTCGACTGGCCCCTCCTCTGAAACAGACAGTGCCCCAGAGTGGAAATAAAGCACACTCATCATCTTCAGGAACCTGACCTTATTGAAAATGTTGTCACAGACGTTTCTGGGTTGCACAGCATGTCAGGTTTCAATCCCCTGAACCAACAGCACCGTGACTACCTGCATGTGACAGCCAGGCATATTTTCAGAGCAGGAGATACATATTTCTGTTTAAAAGTAGGTCAGCAAAGAAGCCATTTATTTTAAAAAAAATCACAACAGAAATCTCAAGGAGAAAATCTGAAAAATAGTTTGCCTTTTTGAGAAGGTGTTGGTAAGGAACAGGAATGATGAAAGAGATATTTAAACACACCCCTAAAGGACCTGGAACAATGGAGAGGATATTTAAACCCATCCCTAAAGGACCTGGAATGATAGGGAGGATATTTAAACCCATCCCTAAAGAAAGGGGAACAATGGAAAGGATATTTAAACCCATCCCTAAAGAAAGGGGAACAATGGAAAGGATATTTAAACCCATCCCTAAAGGAACAGGAATGACAAGAATGATATTTAAACCCATCCCTAAAGGACCTGGAACGACAAGAGGATATTTAAACCTATCCCTAAAGGACCTGGAATGATGAGAGGATATTTAAACCTATCCCTAAAGGACCTGGAACGATGAGAGGATATTTAAACCCATCCCTAAAGAACCTGGAACAATGGGATGATATTTAAACCTATCTCTATCTCTGCTCAGTGAGCATGACTGATGCTAAATTTGGGGTGCCATGTTCATGTTCTAAACCCCTGTGAGAAGGCACTCATGTAGAGTCTTGACTACCCTTGAATTTCCTGGAAGAAATGCAGTATGATATGTAAGTAAAAATGTTAAATAAGACAAAGTAAATCAAACCTTAAATACTTTTTTAAAAATTAAGTTTTCCCTTTAAGGAGTTTTATTGGTATGGATATTTTTGCCTGTCTGTGTTCTGAGACCAGAAGAAGGTGTCAGGTCTTAAGAAACTAAAGTTATGGGCCGGAGATTATGAGATGCCACATGGGTTCTGGAACTGAACCTAGATCCTCTGGAACAGTAACTTGTTCTCTTAACTACTGAGCCATCTTTCCAGACCATCAAACCCTTAATATCTATGTCAGTTTGAGGGTGACCATCGATATTCAGTACAGGATCCCTACCATGCCAATTAAGCCTCAATACTAAGAATTGATTGAAAAACACACATTTATTAAATGTATACAGTATTTGTGCAATATTAATAGCAACCAAGTATCTGAAAATAATTATGTTTGACTAAGACTCTAGGAAACAATTCTGCACTCCTCGAATATTGCATTTTTTTTGTTGAAAATTCTTAAGTGGGATTACAATTTTAGGCCACCAGGAAGTACCCAACTGTCATTTCAAACCTGCAGGCCTAGCATGGTATCTAGAGCGAAGCTAGTTCATGCTGAAGCTATGACAAGCCCATATAAATCAGGGAAGATAAAGACAACCCATAGCTTATGAAGTTCACAAGAATTATTACTACGGATGAGGAAAAAAAAATCAGAATTTAGCATGATGGCGAAATGAGGAGATTGGAAACCGGATGTGGGGCAGGCATGGGTTGACAGAATTGACTGATTTCAGGGTTCTGTGTACCGAAAGCAGTCACTGCTGGATGTGGAAGGGATTCGAAGACCAACTTTTGGCGAAAGTTATCCTAGATACTGTGATTCCTTTCCCATAGAAATATTCACAAAGATGGTCTAGATAGGTGGAAATCAAAGACAGCTGATGTCAGTAAAGCAAAGTGGTGATTACTTATCTTTATAGAATAAACTTGTAAAGTGCCATAAAAACAAAAAAAACCAAAATAGCTAAGCATGGACTGGAAGCACTCAGACAGAAAAGGCACGAAGTTGAAAGGCTTCTGGGTGAGGAGAGCGTTAGTATTCAAGCATTTGTACCAGCCTGACCTTGATGTACCCGTCCTCAGCTGTAGCCACTAAGAGCACTCACTTCCCGTGCACCTTCACGCCATTCCCTTTTAAGGGCCCTGAGGACCTCTCATCCCTCCCTCTTTCTCTGTCTCCGTCTGTAGTCTGTCATCTGTCTGGCCCCCTTCTCTCTTCTGTCCGCAGAGGCTGGCCTCCTCTATGCCCTCCCCATTTTCCCATTCACTTTCCCCCAGTGAAAAATCCTCCCCCCCCACCACCACCTGAGCTCTGCCACATGGCGTCTTTCTCTCGCACACTGCTTTTTCTAAATTACAATAGATAGCAAGAATTACATGAGCGTTGCGGATTACAAGGAGTATAATTTATATAAAGATCTGTGGTTATGCTAAATAACACATGCA
Source organism: Arvicola amphibius (assembly GCF_903992535.2). Taxonomy (NCBI): domain Eukaryota; kingdom Metazoa; phylum Chordata; class Mammalia; order Rodentia; family Cricetidae; genus Arvicola; species Arvicola amphibius. The sequence continues at coordinate 136,284,852 of NC_052053.1, forward strand.
GTGCAGTCAGGCCACAATATGCTCATATCTTCCCTCCTATGTAATAATTAGTCCCGTGGAATAATCCTTTTGTACACTGGGAAGATTTGTCTCTGTGATTGGCTTAATAAAGAAGCTGACTGACCAATAGGTGAACAGGATAAAATTGGGTGGGAAAGCCAAACTGAGAATGATGGGAAGAAGGGCGGAGTCAGAGGAGTCGCCAGCCGCCTCAGAGAGAAGTAAAACGGGCAGGCAGTGCTGGAAAAAGGTACCCAGCCACGTGGCAAAGCATAGATAAGAAATATGGGCTAATTAAAATGTAATAATTACAAAATTAATATTAAGTCTCTCTGTAGTATTTGGGAGCAGGTTACTGGGACAGGAAAAATCCACCTAAAATTAGATGTTCCTAGTTTTAGTAGAATTCCAGCAAATTGTCTTCTGTCCTTGTAGTGTTCTGGACCTTCAGAATTTTCTCTTTATACTGCACTGAACATATTTTAGAAAAAGTTCAGCAGACTTTACCTTTCAGTCTCAAGGAGAGATATTACCTACTATTGATTTTAAAAGTGAAATAAGTTTTACATAGTATCGTATTCATAATGGGTATTCAAAAATTTTGCTACATGATGACCTCTGGTTGGTTTAGGCTCTTGTCCCAATGGGGTGTGTGTGTGTGTGTGTGTGTGTGTGTGTGTGTGTGTGTGTGTGTGAATAAAATACATATAGTATGCTATGTTTAATTGGAAAAGCTATTTTAACCTGTTTTCCAAACTAATTATTGCAGTGTTCACCATTAAATATGTGGCTTCCCTCATGCTAGAAAAGTATCCATCCCACCACTAAGCTACAGCCTGAACCCTTCCATGTGATTTTGAAGACTCTCTGAATGTAACTGCAAACTCCTTTGGCTCTTTAAACGATCCTTTGCTGTCGCTTTTTGTCTTACATCTATGAATAGTTCTGTGATTTGCTTTAATGATGGGGTGGATGTTATTGAGCTCTTGAATATGTTAACTTAAAAGTGAGATGGCGGCTTTTCAAAAAATTGGGTGAAAAGCGGGGGTCTGCTATAATACAGCGGTTTAAACCATCATTAGAAATGACCTCCATCACGGCTGGGGAAATGGCCCTGGGGGTAAGAATGCTTGTCATGAAAGGAACAGGGTGTGAGTTCAAATCCCCAGTATCCACATAAAAGCTGGGTGTGGCTACAGCACTGGAAGGGAAAGCTTCAGTGTCAATACGAGGTCCTGTCTCACAAAATAAGGTGGTAAACAATACAGGAAGGCATTTCTACATATTTGGACATGGGTACGCACACTTGAGTGCACATGTATGCGTACACCAAGTCTCCCAACACGAGAGAGAGAGAGAGAGAGAGAGAGAGAGAGAGAGAGAGGGCCTGTCTTTAGAGACAATAGTTTATAATTGTACTGATAGAGCTTTATCTGTAGGATTGTGCTTTCACATTTAATTTTTAAATACACTGCTTTGACAATGCATCTGAGAAGAACTAGTTCCCTCTGGTTTTCAAGAATGTCCTGGAATAGTCTTCATTCCTATAAAATCTCAAATTTATTAGAAATGTCTGTTGACTGAATCCCAAGGTTTGTGATTATGTGATAGATGAGGTGTGGGGTGATTTTTTTTTTTTTAGTTTACCTGCTATTTTAACAAGAGAGAGAATTTCCTAACAGGACATGATAGGGCTTCTCCTCATGCCTCCCACGTTACACACAGCACGTGAGATAAACTGAGGTTTGTTTTAGCCCTGCGCATCCCTATGTCGCCCTCTGTTCAGCCTGCCCGTCGCTATGGCAGCAAGAGTAAGGAAAGCCAACTGCAAACATTTATAGGGCATTTTAACATATCAGATTCTGTGCTTAGCTCCTAAATCTCTAATCTTTACAATCATACCATGGCACGCATCCTTACAGTACACCAATGCGCTACAAAAGAAAACGCTGAGCTCCAGTTAACATTCCTCAGAGTGCCCCAGCTCACAGCTGCCAGAATGGAGAACCAGAGCCAAAATCTTGATATTATAATTCATTTACATCAAGCTATCAATGTTCATATGACATCTATATTCCATCATGCCTTAAAATTAAGTAACTGATGAAGGTAGAGCTTAAAGAATGCTTTCATTCAATGGTACCTGAGGTACTGCGTTTGTACCATTGCTGTGTGCTACTCATGATTCAAAAGGAAAATTAAGCATAACTGTGAAGAAATAAACATCCTTTAACTGCCTGCACAGCATCCAACACTGTTCTTTGTTAATTGAGATTGTTCAGACATTGTATCTTGACCTCAGAGACTTTTGTACTTGCGACAAGATAGTTTGTCTAAATGTTTTACTGATTCTCGCATTTTCTCGGGTCAGGTCTCACTTATTGGTCTGGAGCTAGGCTTATGGCAAAAGATAGAAGAATGTAGGCCAGCTATGCTGAACTTCTAGAAGGGATTTTTTTTTTATATATTTCAACAAAAGGGAAAAAAATAGCTAGCACAAGTCTCTGCATGTTTTCCATTCTTCTTGTGGACATAATCCTTGTTGATATACCAGCTATGTATATCCAAGAAATGAGAAGCACGAAAATCAAAGACAACAGGGGAATCAGGGGAATGTCTGAAGGATGCAGATAGAACCGTATCCCTAACGCACCGATGAGCATCAATTCCAAGCAACGTGGCACTGGCATTTGTGTTACAAGGTTGGCAGTGTCAGGTAGAGTAGTCTTTAAGTTACAGAAAATGTGTTCTCACTTATTTCCAGCAGCCTCTGCTGCTAATCGATCAATCTCAGAAAATGTCCACAACAAAGGCATGGCATTGATGTATTTATCACACCCCAAATCACAGACTGCTAAACACGCTTGCTGACCCTGCTCATGGGCACCAACAAACGTTATGTCCTTCAGCCTAAGTCTTGGGCTAGACTCAGTGCCTTAGAATACAGAGCAAAGAAAAACCAAAGAAATAACTTCTAACAATGAAGCATGCCTATTTAAGTCATGAAACATCCTGTAGATCTCAGGATTCGGCTGGATTTTAAATTTTGTGGTACTCTTTAGAGCAAGAAATATCTAGAATGTGAGTAACGCTGGCAGCACAGATAGTGAGTGAGCAGAGAAGACTCTCCAGCTGCGGACGTCTGAGAGCAAGGGACTCCTGGGGTGAAGTTCTGTGTGGAGGGGCAGCCCACGGATGCTAGCGCAGCCCGCGGATGCTAGGGAGGCCCACGGATGCTAGGGAGGCCCACGGATGCTAGGGAGGCCCACGGATGCTAGCGCAGTCCATGGATGCTAGGGCGGCCCGTGGATGCTAGGGAGGCCTGTGGATGCTAGGGAGGCCCACGGATACTAATGGAGCCCACGGATGCTAGTGGAGCCCACGGATGCTAGTTACACATGGGAATATACGAGAAATGTGTCCCTTTATCCCCCGACTATTCCAACTTCCTTCTGAGGAATGACCTGGTGGGTATGACTCCCTTTCCACACTGGGGCTGACTTTATTTAACTGTGGAGCTTCCACAGTGACTGTGATTGGCCAAGAACATAACAGTGTGGGGCGGGGTTACAGCTCTGTGTTTAGAAAAATTAAGAAAGCGAAACAATTCTGAGAGACATATTTGAGACTCCCGAAAGATTTCTGATATTTCACTGGGTTTCAAAGAACATAGAAGTTAGAGCTAGGTAGAGTCATGTATGTTTGTCTTCTCAAAGATCAGCTTGCCATTTGACTTTGTGTAAACCTCTTGGCTTATATGAACAAAACTGACAAGGAAGAAAATACTAATTTGAATGCTTAAAAATCCCTAAATATGACATTGGAGAAAACAGAATCGAGGACCCAAGCAATGAGTGTACAGCAATGAGTATGTTTGCCTTCTCATTTGTAGTTAGAGAAATGTTAGTCATTTAAGGGAGTGTAATGTGGTGTTTTAGGATACGTAAAATTACAGTCTGAAAGACTTTAATCTATACTTCCAAGAAAGACAAACAAGGAGCATCTAAAAGCACGCTGCAGAGAAGCCACTTCCACCAGCTCAGAAATGACTTAATACCATCCAGTCGAGAAATAGTAATACAGACAGATCATTCTTATTTCTTTTGTGCTTTGCAAAATATATATGGATATTTGCCAGTCTTTTACAATTTTCATTTTCTTAGTCATGTCTGCATGCCCACAGTCATTCAAAAGCTAAACGACCTGTTGGAAACACTGCTAAACCCAATATTCAGGTGTGCAACAGACAAACTGAAACAGAGAACAAACTGCCAGTGATTAACTAATTTAGCAGGTAGATTGTTGAAATGTGTACAATATTCAGATATGTATACACACATTCACACACACATTTACACACACATACACACACACTCACACACATGTACACACACATTCACACACACACATACACACACATTCACACACATACACTCACACACACACTCACATACACACACATTCACACACATACATACACACACATACACACACACTCACATACACACATTCATACACATACACACATTCACACACACACACACACTCACACACACATTCTGCAGTCCCTATGTGAAATTCTCTACAGTGAACATCACATCTGTTCCAATCTTTGCTCTGCAAACCCCAGCAATGAAGTAAAAAGCGATTTTACTTTAGCCCTAGAAGTCTCTAAACATCTGTAAGAGTCAAAACCAGGAAACCTAAGTGCTAAAGTCTTTTGCTTAAAAGAAACATAAATAACAAATAAAATGTAGTTGTTAAAAGGTTAGTTTTATTATATATATGCCATTATGAACTAAGTGCATAAGTCTATGTGTAGGACAATCACTTAAATATATATTACAATGTCTATTTAGAATTTTGGCCAAAACTGGAAATTTTTATTAATAATATTGTCTTTCTGAAACAATATTAGCTACTTTCATATACTTCCAATTAGTAAGCATTTCTTACTAAAAATAATTTTTGCCATTATTTCAAATTTGAAGTCATTATCTTTATCACTCAGTCCCGTATTTATCAATCAACTCAAGTAAGTTAGTCACTGATGTAAAAATAGTTACCTGGTATTTGTTTTACTTAGTACTTCTGGCATAGTAATATATAACATATTAGTATAATAGACATATAATAACTATCTTTTTGACGTTCATCAAATATTTAGTATGTAGTCAACATAATCTTTGGCTAACTCAAAAGCCCTTGTTCTAGAAAACCTTATTTTCTATGCACAGAGTTGTCTGATAAATAGTGAAGATATTAAATAAACAAATTACCCAGTATAATTTGGTAGAGCATGCTGTGGGGAAAGGAAAGCAGGAGGAGAAGGCAGAGTGAGGGGAATGAAGGAGGCAGAACGGGAACACTGTGATTTCAGAATACAGCGGCGGTCTTACGTTGTGCTATAAATACTTCCACCGTGGCCATTTTCTAATTACCAAAGAATTGCCAGATGGCTCGAAATTTTCCTTTAAAAAGTAACTCCCTTTTAAAATGTTATTAATATTTTTAATGTTTGACAGTTTCATGCATGCATATGATGATGTTTGGTCACTCTCACACCCTATGCCTCTCTCTTATCTATTGAAGCCTCCTTCCCAACAAGCCTCCTTCCTGGCTTAAAATATTTCGTACATCTGTGATCTGCTGAGTTTAGTTATGAGTACTTGCATGATTTCGAGTGGGGATTATTTGGCAGACCGTGGTAGATATTCCACTGATGAAGATGGCCCTCTCTTTCTCTCTTCTCAATATTCTTTCACTGCACATGGGCCCTCAATGAAGGCTTCAGGATCCCCTTCCCCTGGATGATGAAATAGTGGAGTCTAGTCTTCTGTAGGTCTCATACAGGTCACCATGGCTAAAGAGAGTTTGTGAACACGATGGCTGTGTCATCTCCAGAAGACACTGTTTGCAGCATTTGCCTCCAACCTCTGGCTTTTACATTGTTTTCTTCTTGTTGTTGCAATATTCTGTGAACCCTGGAAAGTTGACTAAGATGTCCTGCTTAAAGCTAGTTGGTCCATGCTCACCTATTCTCAGTGCTTTGACCAGTTCTGAGTCTTTATATTAATTGGTACTTGCTGCAAAGGGAAGTATCTCTGACAAAAAAAAAATCAAAACAAAAACAAAAACCTTCTCCTGCATTCTGCTACAAAACTGATTTTAATTGTATATTCTACCTCAGATTATTTTTGTATATGTACGTTTTGTTAGTATTTTACAGTTTACCAAGTGGACTTGCTTATAATTTGTTATTCACATATTCTGATTTATACTGGGTAAATACGCCTCTGAGTTTCTTAAGAAGGTGAGACTCTATAAAGACGGCTCAGCTGTGAAGAACACAGGCTGCTCTTGTTGAGTGCCCAAGTTTGGTTCCCAACACTCATACCACCTGGAATTTCAGCTCCAGGGTGTCTGTCAGCACCGTCTTCTGGTCTCTGAGAACACTGCGTACACCACCACTACCTCCCAACACATATAAACACATAATTGAAATAAATAAACGTATAAACAAAAAAAATTTAAAAAGAATGTAAGAAAATATTTTCTGTTTATTTCTACTCTAGAGTAATGTATACAAAACTGTTTAGATATTGCATTGTTTCTTAAGTGTTCACAGGAATTTATTTGTGAAGCACATCTGGACTTAATGTTTTCTACATGGGAAAACTGACTATGAGCTCAGCTTCTTCACATACTTGTCAAGACTGTAGATGTGTTAAGTATTTATACTTTCCTTGGACTTTCTTCAATCCTAATTTTTCAAATTTAATGATATTAGTTCTTCATAATATCCTCATACTGTCATTAATTATGCATCATTATTTATAATAATCTTTATCTATACCTTACCTAATTTTCTTACTAGTCTCCTGAAAAGTTTATTAATTATTTTTCATTTCAGAGATTAGAATATATTTCTTTATATTTCTGAATCATAGTTATTTACATTTCTACAAAGGATTGGATCATCTGTGTAGATCATGTGGTCTCTAAACATTGACATTATAGAATAAAATCAGCTATATGTGGGACTGTATATCAATAAAACTTTATTCATAAAAGTAGACAAATGGTGTACAGCAAACAGCTTGCTGACATATGCTACTTCATTTATTTCTTACTCTCAACATATTTGCATTTTCCTAGAGATTGTTCTGTGGTTTCCCTGAACTGCCTGTCATATACACAGTTCATTAACCTTGGCTTTATTCTTCTTTAATGTATTACAAAATTTTAAAAGTACAGTTCATTACTGGAGTTCCACAAGTTTTCCATCTTATACCTGTAAGAATGGCCAAGATCAAAAACACTGATGACAGCTTATGCTGGAGAGGCTGTGAGGTAAAGGGAACACTCCTGCATTGCTGGTGGGAGTGCAAGCAGGTACAACCCCTTTGGATATAAGTATGGAGATTTCTCAGAAAATTAGGAAACCACCTTCCTCATGACCAAGGAATAACACTTTGGGTATATATCCAAAGGATGCTCAATCGTGCCATAAGGACATATGCTCAACTATGTTCATAGCAGCATTGTTTGTCATAGCCAGAACCTGGAAACAAACTAAATGCCCCTCGACCGAAGAATGGATAAGGAAAAAATGGTACACTTACACATTGGAGTACTACACAGCAGAAAAAAATAACGATATCTTGACTTTTGTAGGCAAATGGATGGAGCACTCATAAGTGGTTTTTAAACATAAAGCACAGAAAACTAGCCTACAAATCACAATCCTAGAGAACCTAGATAACCATGAGGACCCTAAGAGAGTCACACATGGATCTAATCTACATGTGAAGTAGAAAAAGACAAGATGTCTTGAGTAAATTGGGAGCATGGGGACCTTGAGGGGGAGTTGAAGGGGAGGGGAAAGGCAAGGAGAGGAGCAGAGAAAAATGTAGAGCTCAATAAAAATCAATGAAATTTTTTAAAAAATGTAAGAGTTAGCCAATAGGAAGTTTGAGCTAATAGACCAAGCAGTGATTTAATTAATACAGTTTCTGCATGATTATTTTGGGGCTGAGCAGCCGGGACCTAACTAGCAGCCTCCTACAACAAACAGATGTTCAAATCCATCATAGCTACAAAGGACGTCCAAGACTAGCCTGACTATATGAGACCCAGACTGATTTAATCAAAAGTACACTTTATATCCAAATCCTCTAAATGGAAAGTCTGGTAACAATGCTGAATAACCAAAACTTCTGGCCTTAGGACCTAAGATTGTCAAATGTGCCAAAGGACAAAGAATGGCATCTCAAGATACTTGGCATTGTATCTCACAAAAACCAGTAAATGCGATGAAGAACAGTCCAAGTGAAGGAGCAGTAGAGGCAGGCAGCCACAGTGTCAGCACATCTGTATCATGTGTTTGCAGATTGGTTCTTTGGAAGCAGAGGTTGAGATGAGGTTTTTAGACAAAGGACTAGGAAGAGGCAGCAATGATGGGGGAGTCTGAATGCTGGGTCTACAAACCCTTGGCCAACCCCCACAGTGGGATCTCAGAATTGGACCTGGAATAGACAACCTGTTCTAATCCCAGCTGGACCAGCCATTAGATGCCACATGCCTGACAAAGTGTGAAGTCAGGGCAAGCAATTGTCTGTAACTAAAATAAACCATGAAGGGGCTGAGTTGTGGAGGTTGCCTGCAGACGGGCAGGGAGCACAAGTTCCTGGAAGGTCTAAGCCGTGACTACCCACTTCTCTTAACTTGATACTGAAACTCTTGTTGGGCTACAAGGAGAGTACAGTTAGACATTCTCTGTAGAGCACAATTCCAAGTCAGAAGGCAGAGGCTTGGATTTTTGTTAATATTTCACGTCTCTAAAGACGGATGCTTAAAAGAAATTCCACACTAGCTAAGAATTGAGTATAATAGAGGGTTGTTTATTTAGGGGGGTAGACTCACAAATCACAATTCTCTGCTTGAATGGTGAATTGCAACCAAATCCTGCAACAAGAAGAGAGGCTGGACGCGTGCTTTACATCGACACATGCAGTGTAAGAGGCCACGCCCAAGTGGGCAGGTAACTTAAAGGCTACTGCTGTGGGAATTCCTATAGTACATCTCTGAAGTTTCCATTTAAGTATTGGCGAGGGACACTTATCATCTGTATCAGAGAATAAAAAGTGTCAATTATCCCCAGGATACAGGACTTTTTTTATCTCACAAGCCATGCAATACTGTTCTTTATTTAGCTCTTTTTTTGGCAAGTATGTTTATGTGTCTATATTTTGACAATGTAGCGATGTACCAATATATAGTAATTATTATCTAGTAAATAAGAAAATCTTAAACAAAGAAGCAAGGATTTTTCTCGTATTTCTTTTTTTTCTGAAAAATGGAATCAAATAGTGTAAAAAAAGAAAACTATAGATTACATAAAAGTATTGTCTCAAAATAAAAGGCATCAAATGAAGCCAAAGATCTCAAACTTGAACTCCCAAGAAGTCAGAGAAGTTAAGATTGCTATTGCCTCTCCATCAAGTTCTAGTGGGTAGCTGAGAGCAATAGCAACAGCCTGTATTGCTTTGAGGGTCTCTGGAGCAGTGGGATTTTTATTTAGTCATTTAAGGCTGCCAGGGGAGCATTGTTCCCTACTTTGTGTGACTTCAGTTAAAATTTTTACATAAACATAGATTGAACCTACAAAGCAGTAGATTTCTGCATGGCTATTTCAAATACTCCTTAGAGCTATTTCCCCCTTCCTAGCCTCCTACTGCCTTCCCCTCCCATCCCTCTCCAAATAAACCTCTTTCCCCACTGTTACCCTTTCTTTTTTGTGTTACCATGTTCTGCTGTGCCTGTACCTTTAGGATCTTTCTTCCCTGTCCCCAACCAGTGGTCCTTTTCTAATTTGTTGTATTCTATAGATACTCCAAGTTAACCACTCAAATACTCAAATACTCAGATATGGCTGAAGACACCACACACTTGGTCGTGGAACATGGAAAAATCAAGTTGATGACCAGGTAGCTTCCTCCCTGCAGGCCAGCATTTACAGCTCTGGAAGGTGCCATGAATCTATAATAAATTTTCCTTTAAAAAGTGTCTGCATTATTTTCCATTCTGGCTGTATGGTGAGATATGAATGATAACATTGCCTTATGATTTGTTTTCTTAGAATTTTGTCAAAATGACTTGCTTGTTATTCTGTGTGCTTTTCAAATCATGTATCTTGATCCCATTCGTTCCCCATACCTTCGCATATGCCATCTACCCCCAAAATAAAATTCAAGACAAAAAGGGAAGAAAATAAAATGAGGAAAATGAAAAAAGAAAGAAAGGCGTCAAAAATCTTATGCAAGCTGCAATGTGGCCCAACAAGTCACACCGTATGCCCCTCTTCCTTTCCATCTCTACTTGCAAGTGTTCCTTGCAAAGAGTCGTTGGTCTGGTCTGAGGCCCCAGGTCTCCACTGTATGTGACTCTTCTCGGACATCGTGCTGCTGCCGTCTTGTACAGATCCTGTAGCTCTGGGTCTGCAGGTAAGGTCAATTTACATGCTCTGGAAGATCATAGATGGGTAGATGTTGGGGCAGGACAAATCATAACCCCAGGTCTGGGCTTGGGCAGCTGTAGGCTTGGTCCACCAGATGGAAAATGGAGATAGCTCTCTCATGGTTACAATTTCTGGACTGGCTCACCCACACCTGCACTAACAGGGTTAGCTCTACTGAGCTGCCTTGGTGAGGTGCAGGGCTTGTTCTCCCAAGTGTTGGAGCTGGTGGGGGTCAGGGACAGCTCTCCCATTCTTATGACCACAGGGCCAGCTCTCCCAGCAGCCCCAGGCATTGGTGTTCTGCTGTGCCTGTACCTGTGGACTCTCTCTCTCTCTCTCTCTCTCTCTCTCTCTCTCTCTCTCTCTCTCTCTCTCTCTCTCTCTCTGTCAAGGCATCATACCATACCTCTGTTCACTCTAATGGTAGCCTACTGACTAGTGCTGCAAGGTGCTGGGTGGCCTGTTTTGTCTTTGGAGTCTGGGGCGGGGGGATGCAGTCCCAGGCCTGCATGTGGGTCTCCCTGACTCACTCAGGTGGCTGTGACACAGGGCTGGGCCATGCTTCCTCATCATAGGAGATTATGGTAGTGTCCAAACACCCAGTACAATGGAGTGCTCCTGGTTCATGCCTTCGGTTGCTTTCTGTCCACTTCAGCTGCATGGAATGGGGTGGTGGCTTGGCTGGAGATCTGCTGCAGGCCAGAGTTAGAGCCCTATGTCCCTACTTGGCTGTGCTGTGTCCATTGCCGATTCAGGCCCAGGTTGGGCCAGCCGCTCCTGCTTGAATGTGGCCCCTGTCCAAAATTACTTTAGTAATGCTCAGGGTAAGTTATTCCCAGTTATTTTCCTATTGAGTGTATTCCCTAAAGAAGCTCAATCTTTTCTAGGATTTGAAAAAAAATGTGAAGAAGCCTTTCTCATCCATCATTGTCTTGGAAAAAGTTCAATTTACTTAGCAAAATAAATGGGAGTAGCATAAATCAGGATGAGCAAGATGTGCTTGCTTTCTGTGGCTTCTCCCCAGACCATCCCCAAGCACAACCGTGAAAGTGAACACTGACTCTGGCTGTAGACATGAACGCTGGGTTGAAGACTGGCTCTAACCATGGACGTGAATACGGGAACATTCTTGTATGCATCCAAACTTTAGTGTGGATACTTGTAATCTATAAATCATTTTGTGTGTAATCCCAGCCTTTCCATGCCTGCTGACTATGTAGCAGCAGCCGAAGAGTGTTCAAAGTCTTTGTCATGGCCCAGCAATGATATCCGGTATCTGGATGTTTTTGTGATAGATCAAGCTTCCTTGCACTACAGATAACATGGCGTTTTAAATCACCATTGTTTTGGGTGCTCTTTGTTGCTCTAAAATTCATCATTCAATATTTGCTCTTTTTCTCTCATCCTGAAAATATATTTAAAAATATGAATTCCATCCAACATACTACTATTGATATGGTGAATCATTTTGTATTGTAGTATCTTGGCTTTTCCAAATAGTGTTGCATAACTTTCTATGCTTGATTTGCTTCATTGATCCACATTATCCTGGAACCCAGAGTAGACTGTCTTCATTGATCCCCAGCCAGATGAACCACAGAGCAGTCATGGCAAGCTTTCCCAGGTCCACTGAGTAGCCTGTTAACTCAGAGGAATAATTTGATCTCTAAATGCTCAGGCTTTGGATTTTGTTTCATGGGTTTGTTTTTTTTGTTTTTTGTTTTTTTTTGTTTTTTGTTTTTTGTTTTGTAAATGACATTATTCAAGGGGAAGAATGTGGTTCTTATTTACTAGAGGACACATTCAGTTGGAAAAATTGCTGCACTGAGGTAGCTTCCAGATTAAACATAGTGAAAAATGACAACAGGAACTGACACCTACCTAGGAGAGGGATTCCATTGAAGGGTGATGGTTTCCTACTAAAGGGACAATTTGTTGATGGACTCAGAAACTGTTTGAGTCTTCTGAAGTCTCCGTTTCTGTAATACTGATGCTTCCTAAGGGTTTGGTCGCATTTCCCTCCCGAAACAAGTAAGGATGAGAGAAAACAGAGAACACCAAATGTGTGGGACACTTCCTTTGCCCTTCACCTATACTGCCATTTCTACCTTATGAACGAGAATTCGAAGTTTGGCATTTAAATAGCTAGGTTGTGATTGCATAGCAAATAAAAGGCCAAGTGATAGAATGTTCAGATTCAATTATTTATTCTTTATAGTATTACTGCTCCATACTGTATTCTGTATTGTAAAACATCACTTTGAAATCACACACAAGACATGTAGCTACTTTTTTCAATCTATAATTTAAAATAAAGCAAAAAAAAAAAATAAAGCACCAAAAATGTTTTCAATGTCGAGTGGATGTCAGATGTTAATCTATTTTAATTTCTTTTTGGTGTGATGGTTTTATTGTCAATTTTATACAATGTAGAATCTGGGCAGAGCATCTCAATAAGGGATTGTCTTAGATAGGTTGGCCTATTGCTATGTCTGTTGTGTCTATGATATCTGCTGTGGATGGTCTTTGATATGAGAGGAGCCAACCCACTGTGGGCAGTACTGTTCCCTAAGGAAGATGTTCTGAACTGTATAAAAGTAGAGAAATTGATCTGAGCAAAAAACAATTTGGGAGAGAGAGAGAAAATCAGGGTTGATTCTGGAGGAGTAAGGAGCAGGGGTGAGGATTCAATAGATTAAAATACATTGTGTGTGCATGTGTGAAATTCTCAAAGAATTAATTAAAACGTTACATTGAGAAAGACTGCTTGGATAAGAAGAATATAATACATCGTCTATATACTATATTCTATGATTGATAATAAAAGAGGCTATCAGCCTGAAAATGAGGGGGTAATGAGAGGATACTAGAAGGAAGAAGGGGAGAGGAGAAAGTAATATGAGGCTAATTCAAGTAAAAGCATATTAAGAAAACAAAACCATTAAAAAAAAAAAGCAATGGAGGCCTGAATAGGCTTGTATACTTGTTCAGTTTCAGTCAGTCATGTTTCTAATCCCAGTGTTTTCAAAGAGATCTTACGAATGAACCATTTACTCTGTATTGTTTGGAGCAAAACATTTAAATAGCAAAAACCTGGGATAAAAAGTGTATGCTCAAAATACTGCTTGGGAAGAACAGAGCAAAGGGAGTAAGTGGCCTCACCCCATGTGAGTCCTCATTACAGATTTACAGTGGAGCTGAGCACAACGTGAAGTGAACAGAGACAAGAATGGACTTTATATGAAAAAGACACATAAACGGTTGCTATACTATTTCTTGTTTGAAGGCTGGGAGTTTGGGGGGTTAAATGAACACCAGTGCCTGCCACCAAGCCAGCTGACCTGAGTTCAACCTCTGGAGGAAGGAGGTAGATGTGCTAAGTCTGCCATATGCATGTGTTTGCACAGGAACACACACACAGGAACACACACAGGCGCACAGGCGGGTGCACGCACGAGCATAAATAAATGTGAAATTTTACTTAAAGTCTATATGATTATGTTGTGGTTTAGCTTTCTGCCTTCCACCGGGTTCCCTTATTTCCTGTCTGCAAATTACAACCAAGTATGAGCCAACTGGAGCTTGTGATAGGAGAACAGGAAGGAGCATCTGTTTGACCCGGTTCATTTTGTATATGAAAACACCAAAATCTTGAGCACCAAAATGAGTCATCTACACAGCACCAACCTAACAACATCTTGGTTTCTGAGTCAGAAAGTTTGAAGAAATTTTTATATGAACATATATATATATATATATATATATACACATGTGTGTATGTATATGTGTGTGCAAACATATATATGAACACACATGTACATATATGTGTGTACATACCTATATGTGTACACCTGTATGTATGGCTGTACATATATGTGTGGGTATATATATGTGTGTGGGTGGATGGTTGTATGTCCATAGATATGTGCATAAATATATATTTACATATGTGTGTGTGTTTATGTGTACCTTAAAAATATTACTGTAGGTCCACCAAGAGATGCATTTTTATTTTAAAGGGTCAGAATGGCTTGTTCCATTTTAAATTTTATGCAATTTTCACCTTGAATTTTTGCAAGCTAGACTTGAGCTCACTGGGTATGTCAAAGCTAGATTATCCAAAACAAAACGCCTTTTCCAAACAAGATATTCTAAAGAGAACTATCAAACATCTGCATGTATAGCCTAAATTCTAGCTCATCAATTCTATCACCAGCTATCCTTGTTTTTCCTACATCATGAAGGTCACATGTTTCCCCTGCATTTATCCCGCTCCTTGTTTATGACAAGCACAAAACAGTCTCTTAAGTATCATCACAGTAATCTATTTCTGTGCTCAAGTTCACTGTCATGTGATCCAGGGAAACTCTTGATTGTCCACATGAAAGAGGGGAAGAGGGTTTGAATCTGTTAAAAAGTGAGTAATCCAAAAAACGTTTCAGCTTTCCGTTCACTTTCTGCGAACATTAAACATGGACATCGTTATGTTCACTCTCTTCAAACAAATGACGTCACTCTCTAACCACCTCACTGTGCCGGGCTCTAGATTAATTACCCACACCCGACTGCACATCTTTCCTATGCTATATTTTATAACAGTTTTATCTGAAATCTCCAAGAGAATGATTTATTTTAGAAACTGATACCTGTGGCAATATAGAAAACATTGATTTCATTTATGCCTGCTTTCCTGTTCTTTTTTTTTCTTTTTTCTTTTTTTTTTTTTTTTTGAGTCAGAGTTTTCACTGTGTAGTTCTGTCTAGCCTGGAACTTGCTGTGTAGATGAGGGTGGAATCAAACTCTCAAATCCGGAGAGATCCACCTGCCTCTGCCTTTAATCCAAGTGCTCAGATTAAAGGCGTGCACTATCACCCTTAACACTTGAGTGCTTTCAAATCAGTATCATCTATTAAACTCTTTTTTTTATTTTAAGTTTTTTGTTCATTTTACATCCAACCACAGTTTCCCTGCCCCTCTTCTCCCCTCCCACCCTCTAACTATTCCTCAGAAAGGGTAAAGCTTCCCTTACCTGGCATATCAAGTTGAGGCAGGACCAAGCTCCTCCCCCTCCATCAAGGCTGAACAAGGCATCCCACCATAGGGAATGGACTTAGCTTACGCACCAGGAATAAATTCTGGTCCCACTGCCAGGAGCCCCACAAACAGACCAAGCTACACAACTGCCACCCTCAGGCAGAGGGCCTAGTTTGGTCCCATGCAGGCTCCTTAACCGTCGGTCCTGAGTCCATGCACTCTCATGAGCTCAGGTCAGCTGTCTCTGTGGTTTTCCTGTCATGATCTTGACACCCCTTGCTGGTATAAGCCCTTCTCTCTCCGCCCGGCTTCTCGGAGCTCAGTGCAGTGCTTGACCTTATCAGTTACTGGATGAAGGTTCTATGATGGCAATCAGGGCAATCATCAGTCTGATTACAGGGGAAGCCCAGTTCAGACACCCTCTCCACTACTGATAGGAGTCTTAGCATGGTTCATCCTATGGATTCCCGGGAGTTTCCCTGGCACTAGGTCTCTCTCTGACCCCATAAAGGCTCCCTCTTTCAAGACACCTCTTTCATGGCTCTCCCTCTCTGTCCCTCCCCAACTCGACCGAGCAGTTCTCTGGCTTTCTCCTCCCCATCTCTTCCCTTCTTACCCCACCCCCTCAGTTTACCCAGGAGATCTTACCAATTTCCCCTTCCTAGAGAGACCTATGCCTCCTTCTTAGGGTCCTCACTGGGGCTGTGGATTGTACCCTCGTTATCCTTTGCTTTCCTTCTAATATCCATTTATGAGCCAATGTGTACTGCGTTTGTCTTTCTGCTATCTAACTATGCAGATGAGTTAAGAACAAACTGGCGCAGAAGAAAACAAAACTCACTGGGATGTTTCGCACATAGTTAATCATTTGAGTAGAGAAGAAGAGCGTTTTGTATTCCATGAACCGTATTTCTGCCATCTCCTCCTGTCATACATGTAGTCTCACGTCTCGCTGTTCACATTGTTGATGAGTATGACAATTAATTCCACTATGAAATCACCAGTAAAGGAGGCTATTACTGGACATTTACACCTGAAAGTGAGTGCTTCCCGATGTTCGCTTGCATGGGATTACAATGGATACTCAACCATCAGCACAAGAATTAATATCCTGTTCAGAGTGTGATGCTCATGCATTCACGAAAAAACCAAAAATGCTTTCCCGATAGGGAGGTCCAGCCCTTTTAGGCAAAATAATAGCAAAGCGCTGAGTACTTCTGGGTTTTTCAGTTTATATCTGACACCCTCTATTTGGCTCAGTGATTAACAGTGTCAGCTCCGGGGTCTGAGAGCAGGAGACAAGGCTCGGCCAGCCCATTTCAAGGCCACCCTGGCAGGCAAAAGATAAACGCTACCGGAATAATTAGGAGTACTTAGGACTGACGCACACATCTTCCTTTCGAGTTTCGATTTTGCATATGTGACTCTTTTACTGAAAAGTGCCCTGCATCTTCAGAAGATCTGTAATGCTTTCATGCAATCTTCTTTCCTGTTCATAGTAAGCAGCGCTTCACACGGGGATGATGATACCACAAGGTCTCTGACGCTGCGGAGACCCAAAGGAAATGGCGTCCGCCTTCGGACACTCTGACGTGCTCGCATGCTGCCCTCTTCTCAAACACTACTAAAGACAGTATTATAAGACTTCAATGGCTTAAGTCCTTTCCTCCGTTTCTTCTGGGTGTTTTCATCCGTTCAAACACTGGCTTTTATTTAAATTCATTCTTTGTGATGACAGTCTAGAGGACTCTCCCCCCACACAGTAACGTCATGCCACAGCGTGGGAAACAAACAGAAGTTGTCCTCCATACTGACCGTCAGCTAGGCTTTGTAAAGGGTGGAGAGCAAGCAAAGCAACGTCAAGAACTGGCGCCTGGCAGTGGAGTCGCTCGCTCTTAAGTAGTGCCCGCCCAACGAGATGTTCCACAAAAAAAAAAAAAAATTGTAAACAATAAATCTTGTCATCTTGAAAAGATAATTCCTAATAGTTTCCTGTTTCATTCACATTGGAAGACTTTATGTTCTCCAGGGCTGGAGGGAAAAGCAAAACAGGAAATTTGTTTTTAATTTTTAGCACATCTAACTACATAACAACTTTCAAAAATAACAAGAAAATGTTTCGGGCATGTTCAGCTAATCAGGTATTTAATATATTTGTGAAATTTATCCTTTAACACCTCAAGGAATTTATATTTTATTAACTCTAAATTTAAGATCATAACAACACCATATGGCACATTGCTATTAAAAAAAACTGCCGCAAAATCATTAATTTGAATCCAAAGTGTTACATCAGCTGTTATCAAACATAAGCAATTTTATTTACACAATTTTATCAAAATATTAATCAATTTTTATTATAATTTGCAACAATAAATATTTTTCATTCTATCTATATATCAAGACAATTTATTTTTGAAGTTGCTGGGTTTTTTTTAATCAAGTTTGTTGAGGTTTGTTAAGCATGCCATGGAAAATGTAGCTTTTGTTCCCAGTGTTAGACTCCACGTTCTGATAAATGTACTCAGCCATTTGATTAGCTTTATAATTCAAGGCACTGAATATTTCCATCAGACAAAAAAGTTACTCGTGTTCCATTGAAGTCAATAACTCCTTCCCAAAGCTCTGGGAACCATGATGAGGTTTGGTATTCTTTTGCTCTTACTTACATTTCTGTCAGATCATGTTAACTTTGCCCATTCCAGCATTTGATGAATGGACCTCACTTCTTTTGGTAAAATACAGGTGTCTTAGTTAGGGTTCCTATTGCTGCGGTGAAGCATCATAACCAAAAGCAACATTCATCACCAAGACAAGGCAGGGCAGGAACTTGGAGGCAGGAGCTGATGAAGAGGCAATGGAAGGGCTGCAGGCTGGCTTGCTCCTCATGGCTTGCTCTGCTTACTTTCCTACAAATCCCAGGACCACAAGTCAGGGATGGTGCCACCCACAAGGAGCTGGGCCTTCTTGCGTCAATCACTGATGAAGAAAATGCCCCACAGGCTTGCCAACAACCAGATCTTATAAAGCCATTTTCTCAATTGAGGCTTCCTCCGACGACGACTGTGTCAAGCTTAGGGCAAGTTGCCATAAAACTCGCCTGTACAATTGCAGTTGAGATATATCCACACCTTCCCACAGAGGAATAGTAGGGTTTTTTTTAAAAAAAAAAAATATTACCTACCGAATGCTACCATTGCTAACCATAGATTATATAGCTTTCAGCACTCATCAGAGAAGATTCTTTTTTCAGTGGATGAGAGGTCATACAGAGATTTAGAACTGATCAGAGTACAGAAAATAAGGAATTGTGAGGTATACAATCCTAAATGCGACAACTGTGTGCAATTCCTCTGCATCCTCTTTCCTCGAGCCTCCAAGAGCTTCGTGGAGGAGGAAGGACTGTAAGAGCCGGAGGTCAGAGAGAACTGCTGAGAAGCCCCGTCTTCAGGACTCAGTATGGCGGAAGCCCCATCTTGAGGACCCAGCATGGCCATGGGACTTCTGAACTCACAGCAGGCTGTTGTCTGAACGAGACTCCACAAAGCCAAGCCAGCCAAGGTCCCACGTAGATGGGGAAGAACCCCACAAGGCTCCACTACCAGATTATGGATACTGGGGCAGGGAGAGTCAGTTTTCTTCAGGAAAATGGCCCCTGATAGGTTGCCTATGCTCCTGTGAGTGGTCCCTCACCCATGCACATGCAGACAGCCTTAACAGGACTTAGTGGGTTGTTTAGAATGCTAGTTTAAGAAGATGACATGAAGTTGGGAGGTCAATGTGGTCTGGTGGTCTAGGAGGGGTCACAGGGGTAGAGTGGAGTAAATATGATATGATTATATAAATATATGCATATATGAAATTCTCAAAGTAAAATAAAAACATAAAAGTATGTCTCAAACAGTCATTTTAGAGAATAACTGAAGCATTTGTTGGAGTTTTAATTTGTATTTATTTTGTAACTAATGAATTTCAGTATCCTTTCCTGTATTTCAAGATTTGTGACTCTTTGGTAAAACCTATCTTCAATTTCGTTCCAATTTGCATTGACTTTTCATTACTAAGTATACAAATGATTTACATTCTAAAATATAAATGCTTTAGCTATATGTGCCAGAAATATTTTATTTCATTCTGTGACTTATTTATTTATTCAGTGATAATCTTTTATTCAATTGATATGTCCTGCTTTTTCTCCTTGTGTTTTTCAATTTCTAAGACACTAGGTGTAACATTGGATAGCATTACTGAAAGCAAGACTCCTTGTTTGGTTCCTGTGGTGGTTAGAACGATATGTCCCCCATAACCTGGGCATTTGCATGCTTGCCCCCCCCAATAGTGGTAGTGTTACTGGAGGCTTAGGAGGGGTGGCCTTGCTGGAGGAGGGACATCAGTGGAGGTGGGCTTTGAGAGAGGCCTCAAGTTATTACCAGTGTGATTTCTGTTTCTTATGCTGCCACTGCCACGTCTGTTGCTTGCTGCCACACCCCGTATAGCTGCTTGGTGGAAGTGGGGAGATATAGATATAGATATAGATATAGATATAGATATAGATATAGATATAGATATAGATATATACTGATATACATATATATACTGATGAACATTTAATTTTGTCAAACGGACTTTTGGCAAGTCTAGTCCGAGTGTTGATTTTTGGATTTATCTACCTACAACACAAAGTGCATTGATAATTTTTCAAATATAAAATTAACTTTACTATTTCTATACACCAATTCGCTAATACTTTATAAAGGATTTTTGGATCTATGCTCATGGATAATAAGAGCATAATTTTCTCATAACACCCTTTGAATTTCTGTTATTGTGGTTTAATTGAGTTCACAAATAAATTAGCAACTTCTGTTTGGGGGTAAATTAAATAATTTAACAGCTTCTGTCTTGTGTATACAAGAAAAGCAAGCCAATTAGTGGCACAAGGAGTCAGGCAATGCTGGGGCCATTGTAGCTGAGATCTACTGAGAACCTTCTGTATCTGAGGTAACTCCAATAAAAAGCAAGTGCCCTGATTTCTATTTGCATCTGGTAGCGTTGATGAGGTTCCCCTTTTTCCTAATGGAGTTACAATAGAGGAGGGTTCCTGTTACACAAGATAGGGGCTGGAGAGATGGCTCAGTGGTTAAGAGCACTGGCTGCTCTCCCAGAGGACCCCAGTGTGTGTCCAACACCCACATGGCAGCTCACAAAGACCCATAACTCCAGTTTTAGGAACTGTGACACCCTCTCTGGCCTCCGTGGCCACTTGCATGCCCATGTTGCCCGGATGGACATGTAGGCCGAGCACTCATACAAATAAGATAATGAAATGCCTTTGGAAAAGTACACAGGATTAAATAAAATTCTGAGTTTTGTAATGTAATGGATCCAAAATATTCGGGTTTCAGTCACATCTCAATTGTCATGCAAAAATCAGGATATCTCAAACGTAGCAAGAGAAACAAATCCCAAAGTAAGAGGTGTTAGCATTGAGTGTTTTAAGTTACACATCAAAGAAACAGTAGCAAATACTTTTGAAATACATAATAGGTGAGAAATATATGCAATGAAAAATGATGAACCAAATAGTAATTTTAGAGCTAAAGATTATAAGAACTGAAAAAAAAAGGAATCCAAGTGGATGGGCCATTAGTTTTATATACAATATATAAAGAGATTGTAAATCATCACCCCTGACTTAAAACAAACAAACAAACAAACATAAATAAACAAATAAATAGATAAATAAATAAATAAATAAATAAGTGAACAACATGAAAATCAGTTACTTTTTCTGGACTCTATGTAAAACTATGGACTATGAGTAAAATATCCCACTAAATCTGTTAAAACACAGAAACAGGAAGTCCCAGCAGAGATACACATATCCGGAGCAGAAGCTATTGTAGTACCAACTTTTGGTCAAACTTCAGCGGCAAGCTGTATGGATTGCCAGTGTCTGAACGTGGTGACACATGAGGCTGAGAACCCATGGTGGCCAGAGTTTTAGTGGATCCTCTTGTTTTTGTGGGCTTAGCCCCAGGAATCCTACCACGTCTCTGTGTCTCCTGTGGCAGAGAAGGTGATGAGCTACCTTGTGATATAACACTTAAGAGTACCAACACGACCTCTTCTCCCTCTGCTGCAGGTAGAGACCGGGAGAGCGGCATTCCGCAAGTCTGTCGCCCTACCTTCTTCTTGTTTTCCCGAGGAGACAGAAGAGGCCACTGAGAGAGTCCAGTGAAGCCATAGCTCAGGTGTACAAGCCCATCGCAAGGTGAGCACATAATCAAGACAACAGAACACTTCATTTCCTCCGCTGTGCCCTAGACCGCACAGATGGTGGTAACAGATACACAGCTGCCAGGCATACTCTGGGCAGGAATCCTTACGGAAGCCGGAAGTTGACAGTGGAGACTAAAGGACACTAGAGGGATTTAAGCGTCTGTCATCTATATGAGCAGTTAAACATAAAACTCCACTATAAAGGCCGATTTACCTCAGCTCGTACTACTTCTCAACAGTTTTCAAGAATGAAGTACAAATGGCCAATAAATTTATCAAAAAAATTATTCACCATCCTTACCCATCAGGAAAATGTCAACTAAAACTCTACTAAGACTCCTCGCCTCGAATAGCACAGCTAACATTAAGAAAACAAGCAATGGCTTCTGGAGAGGGCATGAAGAAAGGGAACCCTTTTACACATAACTGCAAGTGTAAACCGGCCCAGTCACTCTAGATCAGTATGACTTTCCCTCAAAAGTAAAAATCTAAAAATGTAACCAATACAGGACCCAGATAAACCATGGTACACGCCTGAAGAATGCTAAGATATCATACCCATGTAGATACTTGCATGTGCGTGTTTATTGGAGCACTGTTCACAAAAGCCAAGTAATGGAATCACCTAGATATCCACTACACATAAACAGATAAAGAGAACATGGCATGTGTACAGATTGGAGACTTAGTCTGCCGTAAGGAAGAATTACACTATGTTCTTTGCTAGGAAATAGACACAGCTAGAGAGCACATAAAGCTAAAGACGTCAGATGCAGAAAGACAAACATTGTAGATGTTCTCTCGGTTGTGAGTCCCACTGGTACATAAAAGTGTAAAGTGTATGTGTGCCTGTGTGTGTCTATCTGTGTGTTTGTGTGTGTGTCTAAGTGTCTATGTGTCTGTGTGTGTGTCTGTGTGTGTCTACGTATGTCTGTCTGTGTATCTGTGTATGTCTATGTGTGTCTGTCTGTATGTTTGTGTGTGTCTAAGTGTCTATGTGTCTCTGTGTGTGTGTGTGTGTGTGTGTGTGTGTGTGAGAGAGAGAGGGGGGGGAGGGAGAGAGAAGACAAGAAAGGAGATGAAGGTACATTCAGTGAATTAAAAGAAGAGAGTAAAATTTGAAGGGCAAAGAGGAGAAAAATCGTTGGGGTAAATATGTTCAAACAACATGATATACTTCAAAAAAATTACATGACACCCAACTCTGTGCACAACAAATACACACTAATTAAAGATTAAGAAGGAAATAGCAGTCTATTAGATAAATGTCAATTTTGCTATTATGTATATAATATATATAGTTCATAAAATTGTGTATTAACAATAAGAAGATTGCAATGAAGGCTTAAAAATGAAATGCTCAAAGGCAAGACCCTGGTCTACAGAGGCAAACAATCATAGTAGCTTCATGTATTACTGGAAATTCCTTAGAGTGTGCTCACAGTTGGCTGAGTGTATTTAGTTGATGCTCACAGCCGGGTTGTTTGAAGATGAAGTACTTCTAGTGAGTGTAATTGCCCATATGGTGGGATTTGCACCCATCGCCTCTTCTCTTTTTATCTTTTATACATTTGCTTTTATTTCCTAATTTGTTTTAAATTATCTTTCAGCTTCAGAAATAATCTGTGTGTTTGGCTCATTAGCAATACCTCTTTGTTTTTGTTGTGTTTTGATTTTTTTAAACAGTTGCCCAAGAGTTTACAATAGACATCTTTAACATACTGTCATCTGTCTTCAAGCCGTGCTGTAACGCAACACACAGAGAGGGAAATATTTACGGCGGTGTGCTCCTACTTTCCCTCCCATTCCAGATGCTAGTCTACTGACGAACACAGCCTTCCTTTGCCTAGGGTTGAACGGCTCTTCTATTGGCAACTGGACAACCTGCACATCAGCTTCACACATTAATATTAAATTATATCAGTGAGACTCTGTCATGCTTTTTACTCCACATCTAGTTTAGTTTTTTTTTTTTTTTTTTAATATTTCCTACTGAATACCCATATGCTCCAGGGGCCTTCCCTCCCTGGTTAGATGGAGCTCAAAGATTCTTTTTCTCCTCTGCTCTCTCTAGAATTATGGCTTAGCTTGACTTCATGAGCTGCCATGTCCTGTGCACAGTCTGGTAATCGCCCATGCAGAGGGGAGTTTCCTCCTCCCAGAGCTCTGCTCTCCTTACTGTATTCAGCAAAAGAACTGCACTCCTCGCAGATCCCATCGCCCTGCTTTGAGGTCCTGAAAATCCTTCAATCACAATGCTGGACCTGTCCTCAGGCTCCTTTTGTTTATTTAGCTTTCTGAAGACCACAGTCGTGCCCTGACTCCGGATAGTATCTCACAATGATTGCTTCCTGTACGTTCCACTGTACTCTGCTTGTTTTGTTTTTTTTTAAAATATTTATTTATTTATTATGTATACAATATTCCATCTGTGTGGATGCCTGCAGGTCAGAAGAGGGCACCAGACCTCATTACAGATGGTTGTGAGCAGCCATGTGGTTGCTGGGAATTGAACTCAGGACCTTTGGAAGAGCAGGCAATGCTCTTAACCGCTGAGCCATCTCTCCAGCCCCTGTACTCTGCTTGTTTGTTGCAGAAATGGTGCTGCTCTCTTAAAGCCTTTGAACTTCCCGTTCTTGTAATCTGCAACCAAAGAAAATGGATTAATATAACTACTCCTATGTTAGAATAAACCACTTAATTCAGATTCGTGAAATCTTGTTTTTTTTTTTATATCTTTAAAATGGGCTTAGAATACAAACTACCAGACTATTCTTCTGGTTATGGAGTTAGTGTGTTAATAAGCCATACTGGAGGAAGTAAGATGCTGATTTCTTGCTTCTCTCCGAGAATAGGAACTGTTATATCAAAATGTAAAAAAGAGCAATGATATGCTTTCTGTATTTTACATTGTTCCTTTGGGTTCCCACTGATGTTGTCAAACACATGTAAGGTATTTAAGAAAACAGTTCCAGGTTCATACTTACCCGACCTTTTCATGCAGACTGGGTGTCCCAGTGGTCACTCCAGGCCAGTCATAAACCCGTTTTCCTGGTCTAGGGCTCCCAGGTGAGGAATTCTCCCATGGCTACCCAACACATCATGGTCGGATTGCCTCACTCTTGGTAAGGCTACTTACTAGCCATTCTGCCTGACTGTCTTCCCTACCTACAGAACCCCCAATGCCTCTGAGTTTATCTATTTTCCTACCTACTAAATCACTTTTAATATCACTTCTGCCTAAATTGAAGGCTGGGCAGAAAATTCCTGTGTCTCATGATACGGACACGAAAAATAAGCACAACTCACTTCATGGAGACTTACTGGACTTCTTTGTGGAAATATTCGAGATTACTAGAGGTGGGTAAAACAAGGAGGAGGAGAATGAGAAGGATAAAGAAGAAGCATCACCTAGTATCTCAAAAATGATGTCTTTTGAATAAAATTCAGGGAGTCATAACACTTGTTAATTCCAAATAATCCACATGGTTAATAATTAGTGTTGAAAATCTTTGTAATATTCCATACATTTTCTGAGCACCTGTGATTTATTATGAGCCTATAAAAATAATTCTTTCCAAGATACAATCCTTCAAAAAGAACTGGTATCAGAACGATTATATTTCATAGATGCTATAAATTGTATACCTGTTTAAGAGGTGAAACAGGTAAATTCAAGAAGTGCAAAGTGAGCTCTTACCCTTTCCTGCTACTCCATGAAGTCAAAAGGTAAATTTCATATTTTGTATGATTTTTCTTATGCTTTTCAAAATAAAAACCAGAAAAAAGAAATTCAAGACTTCTGGAACATTTCAATTTTAACTATAGTTTCATCCACAGAAGATACCATGCTTGGGCTATCAAGCAATTAAGATTGCTTTGTTTATTGTGTTCACCAAAATTTCCCTAGCGATTTTATGATCAGTTTGCTAATTCCTACCAAGATACCATCTAGGGTTGACGTAGCTAATTCACAAAAATCTGGACATCATTGGGAAATATGGGAGATGTTTTCCCATTTATTAAATACACTTTAATTTCTTTCAGCAATGTTTGTCTAGAAGCTTGAATAGGAAAACCAGTCTTGAAAACAAGATCAAAGTAGGGAAGACTCACACTTATTCAAAGCAGGATGAATCGAGGGTGATATTGGTTTAAGTACAGACGCGTTGATCAAGTGAGTGGAACTGAGAGTACAGAATGAGGTTGACCATAGTCAACTGGTTTTCAAGAGTTTCAAAGTCCTTTGATAAGGAAATAATAATTATCAGACAAATTGTGCTAGCACAGCCTGAGAGCTGCGTGTGAGCTCTAGGTCCACACCTCATACCATATGCAAAACTTAACTCAAACTGGAGGCAGTGTCTCAATTTAGCATCAGAGCTAGAATTATAAAGTTTTTTAAAGAAAACTTGTGAGTGAAATTTCCTTGAATTTGTAATGATTATAGTATGCAGTGTCAAAAGCATGAGCAACAAAATAGAGACAGATTTGCTCAAAATTATTAACTTTCATACCTTAAAGATGCTATAAAGAAAAGAGAAAGAAATACAGAAAACTAGAAAACCATCTTTGTGTTCAAACTGTGACACCTGTTCCTGTTTTGGATACATGTGCTATGAGATGTATATCTAGAATACACGCGGAGACATACAACTCAAGAACAGACCAGGTTCTGAGAAATGACTGGAGGATTTGAACACTCATTTCTCCAAATACATGAAATCAGTAAAGACTGCAAATCTTGTTTTATGTCATAAGTTACCAACTGCAAATCCAAACACTTCGTAGCTAAAGAATCAGGAGAACTAAAAAGTCACATTAAGAAAAGAACATTAGTAAGGCTGTGAGGGACATGGAACCCTCAGATACCACTTTGGGAACTGTGAAATGGGGCAGCCACTTTGAGAGGCGCTCTAGCAGGTTCTCACACTGTTAACCAGGGAGACATTCTATGACTCATTCATCCCAGTCATAAGTGTACACCCAACAGGACTAAAAACACAGGTCATGGATGTTTACAGCAGCACTCCTGGGACAGCTGAACTGAACCTGCTAAGTGAATAAGCAAAACATGGTCCATCCAAACAATGATCATACAAACAGCACAGGACCACTCGTGCTGTGGCACTGATGGAACTTGAAACACGTTAAGGGGAAACCTGTCAAAAGTAATGCATGCCATGCACACATGTAGCTAGAGCCTGTTTATTGGTTTCCAGCTGCCCAAGACCCAAACAATCATACAAAACCCATATTAATTACAACACTATTTAGCCAACAACTCTAGCATATTCCTAGCTAGCTCTTATATTTTAAATTAACACATTTCTATTAATCTGCACAAGGTTGTGATTTACTGCTAAGGGTCCAGTGTCTGTCTCCTTTGGCAGCTACAATGGAATCTCCTTGACTCTGCCTACTCTATATATCTCTTCCAGCCTAGCTATATTCTGCCCTGCTATAGGTCAAAGCGGCTTCTTTATTAACCAACAGTAATAAAACATGTTCACAGCATACAAAGGGGAATCCCACATCATGCACACACACACGCGCATGCGCGCGCACACACACACACACACACATTCAACAATTCTATTTGTTTGCAACGGTCAAAACAGACAATTCAATAGAAACCATTGTAGCTTATTGTTGGGAAGAACAGAGTCATGATAGTGTATTAGGGTTCTATGTCAAAATGCCATAACAGAATATAGATAAGCAGGTGCTTCGACACAGGCAGACAGACAGAGGTTATTTACTATAGGAAGTTTCAAGAGAGGCCTTGCCCCATTTGAAAACATGAAGTCAGTAATGTGGCTTAGTCAGCTTGAGGCCGTCAGAGAAGGAGAAGATTAGACGGAGACACAGGGCAAGGCTGGTGCAAGAGTCAAGGTCCCCAGACCAGGGAATCCCAGTTTTGATTTTTCAGGGCTGTCACAGGGTATTCAGACTCAGATGGGAGGATATTGTATAAGAGTAAATTCACCGCTTAGCTTGCCTGTTCTCAGTCTTTGGGATGGTAACACTCTGGGAAGACTTGTTTTCCTCGCCATGGTAACAAGTGCATGTGTGGGTGTCCCCTGGAACCCTCAGAGACATACCCAGAGCGAGTGCTTTGCTTCCTCTGCAGTCAGCCTGACACCTGCAACTGACATTACAGAGGTTGATGGTTAGATGGTGTAAGATTTGTCTTTGAGACTGGCGGAGATAATACACTACAAATGTCTGATTTGTACATTATTAAAGGGGTGAACTTTTAAGGCATGAAAACTATTTCTCCATAAAACTGTAAAAAAAAAGTAAGAAAGAAACCTGCTTTCCAACATATTGCTATAGAATCTAAGAATGTCTACAAAACATGAATGAATAAACAGTCAAGTGTGTTTCCCTTTAAGACTCAGGTTCGTTACCCCTGTTGCTGACTCTTTGACATGTGATTCAACAGAGCGGTTCCTGAGGAGCATTTAGTGACAAAGAGGGCTGATAAATCTCTTTCTTTGCTGAATGTTGGTCGGATGTTTTCCTCTTTCCCCTCTGAATCACGGTGCTGGGCTTGGCAGCATTAGTTTTAACTTAGTTATGGAAAGGTTCGTTTCCAGTTCCAGGCTCAGATCTCGGCAACTGCACAGGGGAGTCCTACACTGTGTAAAAATGCGGAACATATTGTTTCCTGAGATTTGAGTGATGAGGCAGATTACATGTGACACTGATGTGCGAGATAATAGCAAGTTCAGACGCCGGAAGGTTTGGCCATATGCAACACAATCACAATAGCAAGTTCAGACGCCGGGAGGTTTGGCCATATGTAACGCAATCACAATAGCAAGTTCAGACGCCGGGAGGTTTGGCCATATGTAACACAATCACAATAGCAAGTTCAGACGCCGGGAGGTTTGGCCATATGTAACACAATCACAATAAACACGGGCTCATCTGCAGAGAGTAGAGAGGCTGCCCCACGTGCCTAGACAGGGCAGGAGGACATTCACTGCAGGGCGTCCACTGACTGGGACTGTAGTGCAGATTCAGGGTACAAAAGTACCAGGAATATTGCCAGCCAACAGAAGTGTCCCGGCTTGAAACGAGTGACACACACCGTGTATTCCAAAGCCTTCCATTTCTCTCCTCTGCTTTGTCTTTACTTCATGCTAACAATTACAAAACATTTGTTAAAACTTGCCAAGATTCTTAAGTCAAAACAGCACACGCGCGCACACACACACACACACACACACACACACACACTCACCACAACCTGAAGCAATACAGCATCAACAAACAGCTTCCTGCTTGTCCCTAAATATGAGGAAGGTGCTCACACAAGCTCCCCTCTGACCTAATACAAACCTTCCAACAACGGCTAAATCAGAATCAGCTACATCCTTTATGATTTGAGGAGTTCTTAGTCCCCGTGTGTTTGCAGCAAACCATTGCACACTAGGTAAGAAGTACCAAGTATAGGGGCAGAGCTGAAGGAGAAATTATTCACCCCACTGAACCAACCACATCCGACCTTGTAACACTTTCTCACACACACACACACACACACACACATTCACACATACACACACATAGACACACTCACACATTCACACATATACTTACCACACACACATATACTAAACACACACACACACACATACTCACAAACATTTACACACATATATTCATACACTCACATACACACAATCACACATACACTTACCACACAAACACATACACACATACTCACACACATACACATATACACACATACACTTACCACACATACACACACTCACACATACACTTACCACACAAACACATACACACACGCTTACACACACAAATACTCTCTCTCTCTTACACACACACACACACACACACATGCTTTGCACCTTGGAAAGGACTTAGTGAAACTGTTCAGATAAATGGTGTCCCTTCTTTTCAATAAAAGCAAAGGATGGCTGACTCATTTTTGGAGGGGATGGTAGGGAACACAGTAAGGCCGGTTAATAAAACAACAGGCTTCGTCTCAGAGCT
The DNA here is from genome assembly GCF_903992535.2 of Arvicola amphibius. Classification (NCBI taxonomy): domain Eukaryota; kingdom Metazoa; phylum Chordata; class Mammalia; order Rodentia; family Cricetidae; genus Arvicola; species Arvicola amphibius. The sequence goes on from NC_052053.1 coordinate 136,314,712, forward strand.
AGGTCATCTCCTGCATGTGTGCATCCCCTACTAAAAACGTCCTTAGTTTTCACGTCACAAGTGTCAAAGCTGCAGAAAGATTGACGCCTTCCATAATACCACATGGCTCAGCTGTCAGGGGAAACCAGAATTGCAGCAAAAGGGGTCTGGACAGTGAAACATTACACACAGCCTGTTCGTTAGGTCCGTTCACCAACCTTTGATAGCCTGTGCACAATGAGAATCATAAACTTCAATATTAAAACTCAATCACTAGGATTGACTATAAAGAGAAAAGAAGAGCTGATTAGCTTATTTTTCAAATTTATTATGTTCTACTGAAAAGAAAGGCTCTCGGTACTGTGCAAACTGTTTAACTCATGGGCGAGACTGGGACTGTGGATTGGGGAGATTCTACAAAGATGACTGACAGATCCTACAGAAAGCACTATAAAGCTCACAGAAAGCAAGGCTCTCTGCTAATGGGTTACAACTGAGCTGCTCCCTAAAAATAGATCAATCAAATGATTTAAACAATTTCTCTAGAGAATAGAGAAGGAACATGAAGAACACGAATATTTAAAATATTAAAAACTCCTCCTAGAGACTTGAGAACAAACACAGTTTTAACAATGTCGGCACCAAGCCAACAACTGCCCAGTGGCCTCTGGGGATGAAGACTTTTAACTGTTCCTGAACACATAACAAAGCCGGCAGCCTCTCTTCCCTCTACCTCCCTCGACATAAACAAAAATGCACCGTGTGAAACCCTATGACTGTGCTTTCAGGCTGTTTGCTGACATGGGGCGCTGGAAGGGCTGACTCACAGGCCTTGTGAAGTCTTCCTCATTGTCCTGATCATTAAGGTCAGTCGAAGTCAGGTTATGAGAGAAACAGTTAAGCAAAGACAGCAGCTTTTCTTCCCTTCAGAAAATGCCACCCAGTTTCTCATTACACATGCTGTATTTGGAACAAATACTTATTGTTTTGTTCCACTTTGAGAGTGGAGTTTTGATAATTTTTCTAGCAGAATACATACAAATACTGTCAGCATGTAGTTTATTTGGTTGCCCCAACTCCATTCCAGGGGCTTTGGGTAGAAATGAGATCACATCGCTTTCAACTGGATGGATTTAGATTGAGATTTTGGATATGCTAACTAACTATGAAGAATTCTGGGTAAATGAGTCAAACATCTCTAACCTTCATTATCTTATCTGTAAAATGGCGATTACATATTTCACACCATTTAAAGGCTAGAGATATAGGCATCTATCTGTCTAGTTATAGAATTAATACTTCATTCGCAGTAAGGGTGTATAGATAGGAAGCGCAGTTTAACATCCATGAAGGAACTTCGGCCACCACTGCCAGCATAGAACTGAAGATGTGCTTTCTGTGCCCAGCTCCTCTGGTTCTTTGTCCCTTTGACCGTCAGTCAGGGACTCTGCCTGGAACTAGCCTTCCCGTCTCCTCTCCACGGAAGAGCGGTGTTGAATCACGCTGGGGGGAAATGACGTTTCCCAAAACTGATAGAGGTAGAGATTAAAAAGAAGCCTTTACTAGTTGCTGTCTCCATTTTTAAATTTTTCTTTCACTATCAAAAATGGTTGTCAGGGGCTAGGCAGGGTAAGAGGTCATCGAAGTGTCTGCCAGGAGGAAGTGATTCAGGACGCCATCAGTTAGCTCTCATTCATGTTTCGGAGAGGAACGGAAAGTCGGAGTGCTGGACTGTACGGCAGGAAATTCTTCACAAGCCCCCTCGTCCACATCTGCTGCTCCTCTGGGAACTCATCTGCTGGAGTTCAGTAGTGTCCCCACGCTCCCTCAGCTAATGTTCACCAGGCAAGTCCCACCAGCGACCCTGTATTTCTGGTAGATGAAAGATACCAAAGCTCTATTATTTTTTTCAATCACAAAAGCACTTGCAAAGAGACCATGAGGCAGACTCCTGTTCACTGTTCACACGGATTGTGTGCCGCACATGCCCACACAGTTGGTAAGACCAGTTCATTTGTAAGGTGCTTTGAAAGCTTGTTTTCCAAAGGTCTTCTTAACCAGTATTTCCTAGGATCCTTGAGAAAATTGTTGCAGTAAGTAGGCAGCTATTGTTTCCTTATTAGGATGAAAGAAGGACCAATGGTGAAGATGGAAATTGAGTAGTCAGTCAGCAAAGAGCTTATGGTTCCTGTCCCATTCAGATAATTCCCTTCCATAAAAGTACAATGGCGTGTGTCTATGCACATTTCTTTTTGTTTTTTAACAAGAGTATACCTGCATTTTAAAAATTGAATAGTTGTTATGAAATTACTGATCAATCAACTGAAAAGAATTTCTTTGGTGGTAGATGTAACCACCGCCTGAGGGGCTAGAGTATATGGAACACAGGTGTGCTTTGTTATGTTGGTGGATTCAGGGCAATTAATGCCCTCTCTCCTGTCGCCTGTTTAGCACACAGCAAGGCTGGCCTGCTAGAGAATCCTCATGTGATCCTTGATTGCGTTACCAAATATGATCAAAAGACTCTACCTCAATGGGCATGATTGTGCTGCTCGCTAAACTCAATGGCAATTTATTTAAATATGATACTCCGCAGGAGAACGCCTTCAAAGAGAAGGCACAACAGGCACTTTATCATTTCCATGCGAGGTATTTGAAGTTATTGCCTCTTGAAAGCACTGGGAGAAACAAGGATAGTGCAGGGGAAGAGCTAATGTGATATGATCATGAGCTTCGTCCTCCACGCAGAACGCTAGGCTAGCTCTGTCCTGGAGTTAATGGCTTGGTGGTCCCCTCTTAACACAAATCAGCCTTCTGAAGAGAGGGGAGGGAAGGGTGTGGGTGGTAAGGAAATGAGGAGCATGGATCCAAGGCAGTGATGGCGCTGAGATAATCCGGTGATGCAAGCGCATTGCTATCCACTGTGTGGCAGAGTGCCGCTCATTCCCTGAAAAGCTCACTTCAGCATGTGCAGAAGAGCAATTAGCTCTGCAGCGTGCACACATCTGCAGCGAGGCTGCGTGAGGCATCTTCTATTAATTTACTTTATTTGAAGAAAAGAATCAGGTCAGCAGAAGGAAATGCACAGCTTTTGGCCACTACAAAGCATTTCCAAACATTGACTGCGTTTTCTATGTAAATGTGTCAAGAGTCCTTCCAGCTCAGAATAGAAAAGCAGGCTCGTTAAGGTAATGAGGCCCCTTTTCAAGCATCTAGAGTATCAGAAGTGTGTTAATGACGTCTTTGGGTTCTGTATGCTTTTCTGTCCCTGGTAATGTGATTTCCATGTTGTGGGGTAAAGGGGTGGGAGTTATAGGTTTAATAATTGTATCATACATATGGCTTTAACCCTATCAACCCAGGCTTTGGAATATGCAATATGGGAAATTATAATTTAGCTCCAGAATCTGGAAATACTCCATTGTATAATGTTTATGCACAAACATTTTTTAAACATTTCTATATTAAAGCATAGAAAACTAAAGTTTAATCACCAAGGTATAAGATTCAGATGAAACAATATTTCTGGGTTACAAAAGCTAATCCTTGCCTACCTGTAGCAATCTCCACTGCTGCCTAGCAGACTGCTACATGCCTCTTATTTTACTAGAGCTTTCTGAAATGACTAGTGCATACAAACAGATGATTAGTTTCCAATAAATATAACTGTGTGTTTAAAATGGACATTTCTTAAGTACAACAATGTAACATGGCTCATTTTTATGATTAGTTTTCTTTTGAAACAGACAGCACTCAAATATATAGCTATCTTTATATACATACACACATACGCACACACATATGTGTGTATGTATATATTTGGGAAGGCAAAGTGATTCCAAACAAAAGTTATTTTTCTTTAAGTTAAGAGCAGTCTATTTGTGACTTCCTAAGTTTATCTTTCATTTTCTGGTTACATGTGTAACTGGCACATATGGAAATTGTCACTTTTTTTCATACAAAAGGAAACAATGCACTCTCGATGACATGATACAGTATCCCTCAACTAACAGTCACGCTTCAGTTCATAAAACTCCAGTTCCAGAGCCTCTATCTTGTGGTGGTGATGTGGTTCAGTCCTTTCAAAGATGTGTCTGTAATTCAAAGACTTTCAATTCTTTTAGCTTTACAAGCTAAAGAGACACAAAGCATTAAATTTAACCCAGGACAACATTCTGATACAAATTTAGCTTAATTATAATAATAGCATATATACTAAATAATTTATTTAGAAGTAAAATGACTTTAATATAAATATTCTTATTAAACGTCAATACAGATTTTCTATACTATATAATAATTAGCTATTAGAACAGAAATAACAATATTAAGGTCTTGAGGAAAAATACATAATTTTGCATGTGTGGGGTTTTTTTTGCCAATGTAAAATTAGATTCAATTTAATAAAGATTTCGAATTAGACATTTCAGATTTCTAGAACGGAATAGCAGGATTCAAGAACCAAGAGGATGGCATAAATACTGACATGCCCCCAAGTCTTCACAAACCACATTTTCATTATACAGCAAGGTGAAAGAGCTCCTTCTTTACTTTGGCACATGTCTTTTAAAAAGGTATAACTTTAAGTAAACTCGTTACAAGATAATAGAAATTCTGATGATGATTTTCTTAGCGAAGTTTTCTTTCATGGCTGCTTTTTGAAATGTGGTTTCTATATGAGAAGTGCATAATGTTTGAAAAGCTCCCTTTAAAACCTGCGCCCACTACTGCCAATAAAGGCTGACTTCTGTGTGAGGAACACAGGGGGATTTTCTTCTCTGAGCTCTCTTCTGGCCTTTACTGTGTGACTAGTAAAGTGACCCGAGGAAAGGCATTGTTTCTTCCATATGCCAGGCACATAAATTATGCAAATGGCCATCACTCCAATCTCACTGGAGAAATCTGACATTAACTACATCTGTGCCACAAAGTGAAACAGACTTGGCTGTGTTAGTCGGCTTTGAACTTGCAAATGTTATCTTACGTGATGAAGCTGTGCAAGAGGAGATGCTTATGTGTACGTTAGTAAACACGGATGCTCGATGCTCCAACTGTAGTCACCGTGGGTGCTCCCTGCCACATCCCTCTGCCAACACCAGGCTGATTTCTCAGTTTCCTTATCTGTGGGCTAGGCACAAAGGCACAAGCTGTCATTCTTTGGGGGTTGTTAACTCCCTCAGACACACTTAGATCAGAGCCCCTGCGTTAACTCTCCGTTTCCTGCCTTTCTGAGGGCTTCGGCAGACCCGTAATGTTTCTCAAACTTTTTTTCCCCTTGTGGTTTAATATTTCTAAAACCAGAAATTATTTCCAGTGTTCAAAAAAAAAAAAAAGACAAATTTCTTCGTGGTTAGTGACCACAAAACAAAACAAGAGGTAAGTTTTAGACCCTTCCTTTGATACCAGATGTAAAAATGAGGAATTGGGGTGAAGGTGTGGACTGTCACAGTCAAGATGTATTCCTACACATGCCCTCCAATCACCAATGATGAGAGCGTTAATTGTTATGTAAATTTACCTGCTTATTGGCTGTCAAGGCATTTAACCTGAGAGTCAGCTGTGCAGGAGATGCCTGCTGGGCAAGGCAGCCTGGGAAGGAGTTAGAACACTCTGACTTACTGGTTCAAAACTTACTGGTTTTTACTGTTTTCCAGAAAAACAGAAAAGCGCAACTCTTAGCAAAATGATTTCTGACATCAGGGAGGTGATACGGATTTATGGCTATTTTTCTATTTACTCATCTCAAGTTTTTAAACCCCTAATTTTAACCTACAGTGACCGTAGGTTCAGAATTTGGAAATTTTCAGTAACTCTTCAATTTACAACTTCTAAGCTGTCTTTTGAGAAAGATCAACATTTTAATTGATCTTGTAAATTTAAATTTTGTCCAGTCACAGAGAAAAGTATCTCCAAGATAATATTTTAGATTCCATTTTATTGCAGGGTTAACAGAGGTTTTAGATCATGGAGGGGCAGCGTGAAATTGCTAGTGATATAATTCATTACTCAATTTCAGGTAACCTGGTGCCCAAGAGATCAGGCACATGGGAAACAGCACAGCAATATGAAGCAGTGCTCAGACTAGACCTTCTCCTTTTAATTCCCTAAACCAACTAACTCAACGACACATCAGAAAGGGATTTATTGTTTATGGAAAAATGAATAATGTAAGACTACATTATAAGTTCAAAACAGGAATAGAGATGCCAATCTCAAAGGCAGCGTTAATGCTCTGACTGCTGCCCAGAAGAAATATAAAAGCAAACCCCATACTGAGATTCCCTAATGAAGAAACATTCTTCAGCGTCTTTCCTTATTTCATGTTGCTGACTGAAGTGTTCATTCTTTCCTCAAAGTCTACTCACACATAGATGAGGTGCAAAGGACGACTCTGAGGATGAGCGGGACCGACGGCAACGAACGCCATACAGACGCCAGACCCTTGAGGTTCAGACAGTGAGACGATCAAGATCGGATGTTGTTTTCATCACTACTCTGGCTTGTTTACGCACATTTCTTCTGGAGCTGATCACAGTCGAGCTCGGGACCCAGATGGCACGCACAGATGAGGAACATGGCATATCATGCTGAGATTTCTGTTCCAGACATGGTGGAATTAGCGTGCTACGTGGAGGGCTTTCTCTTAACCTAAATCACCACATGAGTTGGTCCCAGGAATCCGTGATCTTAGGAAATCAGAAGGCACACATCTAAGGTGACTCCTTTAGAAGCCACGACAAGAGTGATGGCAGGCAGTGCCCATATGTGATATTAATACCGCTTATGAGTTTTGTTTCTGTCTACATGTAACAGTGATTTACTCTGAAAGATTAATTCAAATACAAAAGCTCTGATTAAATGTGAAATGAAGGAATGGAAAAGAAAAACAAATATTTTTGTTTAGTATTTTTTTCTTTCAAATCTATAATTATTCTCAGATGAAATCGAGTCTCCTTCTGTATGACGCTTCTTAGTGAAAAGTGTGCATGTTCCTCTTACTTAAGCTGTTCTCACTGGAATAAAGCCCTGGAACTGTCTTACATTTAAAAGGAAAGATCCCTTGCCCGAACTTCACCACGAATTTTAAAACTAAATGTAGATCATGATGTGCGGTCCCAAGAGAATATCAAGCTATAAATGTTAAGTGGAATAACCTCAAATTATGAAACACCAGTTAACAGCTAATCACATAATGATAATGATGCCAAGAAGAAACGGTCCAGACTTCAGGGTTCTTCACCCTGACAACCATGATGCTGCAGCAAATGAATAAGTTTGAATATATGAGGCAAAACAAAATGCAGCAAAGAGTAAGATAATTATATTGTGTATAAACTAAAATTAATAGTACAAATGTATAAATTATTTTTTAATTCAGATGTGTATGTATGACATATAATATAACAGAATGCCATGCCTTTGCTTCCTGCTTTATGTCAATACATATTTTCCACTGAGTGTGGTTAGTGTACACCTATAGTCCCAGCATCCAGAGGGCAGAATCAGAGGATCACACCCAAATTTGAGTTCAGTCAGATGTGTGCATGCGGTCCACACCTGCCAGGGATGCATAGCAAGACTTGGTCTCCAAGAACCAAAACCATCAGTAAAGGACAACCAAAGCCTAACACCCCCAAAGCAAGTAGTCCTTCAGCTAACAGGTATGGAACTTAAAAGCCACACTCCCTCTGGCACATCCACACTGTGTCCTTTTTATTTTAATTTGGGATCATTTAAATATGTTTATTCATCTTTCACATTTCCTAGCACGTTGCTCTTTTCTCCCATGCAGTGGAACCTTTGGCTCATGTGCTGACCCCACTTCCTCCCTGAGTGATGAGCCAGGAAGGGGAGGACACAGGTAGACAGGGTGTCCGGAAGATGCAGCCAGGTTGAGGGTCGCAGCATGGGCTCCTCTTTGGAGCAGAAACAGTATCACAACTGCTCCACCTGCGAATTCAATAATCACCTTTGTCAACCAACTTCCTCTAAGTGTTGTTTCAGAAACATCATAACTGGTCATTTATTTGATCAATTCAAGAAACACTTCTGGCTATGCATGGCCAAGTGCAGATTGGCTGAGAAACTCCATCCAATAGCAAGGTGGTCTTACTGAAAAGACCAAGGGCAGCCAGCTGAAGAATACCAGACCCAAATGACACCTTGAAGGCCTTTGAGATTCTCAGATGAAAGGCTTTATATAAAAATAAAGTGTTGTTATTACCTAGGCAAAGAAAAACGCATGCATTTTCTGTCAGCATCCAAGATCCAAAAATACTGGTGCCTTCCGCTCCCCTTTGATATTTCATTTGCATTTAGTTTGATGACAATATAGATAAATCCTCTGTTTGGTCTTACTGGACCAGGGTTACATTTCAGGGTGAGGAAAATGACGAAATGAAAGAGAAAGGCCTTTGAAAGAAAGTGAAAATAAATGTTGTAGCCAAAAGCCAAATAATAGTCAGAGTCTATTTAAAGTCTATTAACGAGCAGCCGTCAGGATATCAAATGCACGCTCTCTCATCCTCTGTGGTCAGCCCACTATGTGGAGCACCTGCCTTAAATTACGCACGTTCACCGCATCTCTGGAGTCAAGAGGGAGAGCAGAAGGGTGGAGAGGCAGCTCTCGCCATTCATACTGGTCACGCCAAACTGAAACTCTCCTCAGAATGCTTCCTTCAACTCAGAATCGATTACACTGCAGCCTGGAGACCACCACTCTTGACTCTGGAATACCACGTGTGCGTAGTCAATAAATAACTTAGAGTTTGGGTTGCTCACAGTTATTGATTGACGTGGACTGTTTAGTTATGGGCAACTGAGCTACTTTGGGAGGTGACAAAGTCATGCTGTATGTTTATAGCCCAGGAATAGAAAACACAAATCTCTACAAGGTTGGTCCACGGAGGGGTGGACTCTTCTAGGCAGGTTGCTTAGAATTGGTCTCAATGCACATGTGCAGAACTTATTTGGAGAAAAAAAAAACCCACGATCAAATGGAAATGGAATCATTTTGATAGACATTAAAAGGCTCTGGTAGTAAGCTAGCCTTTTTAGATACCTATCTGCTTTTAGGCTGTGAAGATTAGGCTGTGAAGGCTCCACATAAGACTGCAGAGAGGGTCACTGATGGGGATAGCATTTTCCCAGCACGAGAAATCAATGCTGTCCTGCAGGTTAAGCCTTGAGTTCCCCAAACATATCCCCTCACTTATTTGAACAACAGCAACAAAAAATCCTTTAGGCAAGTGGCAGCAATGGGCTTCATAGCTATTTAAAACATAAAATATTTAAGAGAAAATGAATGTTTGAGTCATGGCGTTTTAATAAATATCTTTTGAAACGTCATTTGTGCTTGCTTTGGTCTTCACTAGAAATACAAATTTGGGGCTAACACAAGAGTGTAATGTGTTAGACACAGAAGTATGGAAATGTTCAGTATGGAAACGTTCAATGCTGTGATTCTCTGTTCCTTTAGGTGTGGATTATGGCCACTCTGCCTTGGGAATCTTCTGTTGGAATAGAGATAATGTTAATTCAAATGTTCCACAGCACCAGGTGCTGGTGCTGATTGGATGGAGAGCTGAGCCTGTCAGAGAGCTGGGGATGCCTCTATCAGAAGAGCCTATGGGTTAGCAGTGGGTCTCAGTCTGTGGGATGCTGGCACAGACTGATGAGAAGAAGCAGCCTGGCAAAAAGCAGAAGGGCTTTCTTTCCATTGACACACCGAGTTCACAGTCTCAGTACGCTGAAGCAAAGGGGCTTTGGTTCTGAGGATAGTGGGTCCCTAACTTTCTACACCATTCCAAGATATCCTGAAAAGAGAGGGAAGCAGCCGCGACAGGAAGCGTCCACTCACAGGCTCAGCTGTGTGAGGTTTGCAGTGAAAAGCTGCTCCTTTCATGCTCACAAAGTCACATCAGCACAACCCCCTGGACCTTAGTGAAACCTTCAGGAAACGCTTGCTGACTGAGTACTACTTCATTTGGCTAAAAGCAGTCACAACGGCCACCCATGCAGCCTGACACTTGGAGAAAACTGCCTGGGAACGAGCAAACGTTTTGAAAATGCTCCTGTTGATCTAAAACATTGGAGATTCTTTCTGGACCACCCGATAAACGAGCAGGTCATTCTGCAGGAGCAAACGGGAATCATCTATGGTTATATAACTTCATTCACTTCTCACCCAGGGTGCTATTTTTCTGTGCTACTCAAAAGCCACTAGAGAAACATGCTGAAGTTAAGAATTGTACTTCAGGGCACAGACAGAAAAGGCCTGTGGGACCATTTGCATGGGATGGAAAAATCCACTTCAGATCATTCTCCTTGGGTTCTGCCCCATTTCTTAATTACTCCATAGGGCAAACTGAACTCTCAGATGGTCTGAACAATACGGTCTGTACGTACATGGTTAAGTCATCCTTTTCCATCAATCTTGATACACAAGAGCATCCTTAGAGACAACCACGTTTATTAATGAAAAAATAATGGTCTCAGGGCACCTTTCTACAAGTAAAGATTGGGTGCAAAAATTATAAAAAGTCAAAATCAACATTTAGTACCCAGAACTTTACATGTATTAAGATGTTACAGACAAGTTTTGCCTTCAGTCAAGACTCTTGTTTTTATTCTGTACAAATGAAAAGATGCAATTTCCATATTTTTTTCACTTGCCAGTTGTTGAGCAGATTTGAGGAGTAGCTTCTAGTTTCATTTATTAAAAGACAGTTATTGTCCTGTTATCTGTTCTGTTGACCTAAAACTTATAGTAGGAGAGAAAGAGTGAGCCTTAGGGAATAGCTTCTCTGGTTATTCTGGTACATAGGTGATCTGTGAGTTTACCATCGCTCTTAAAATCTGAAAACTTCATGTCTCAGTAGAGAAAGGAGCAGCATTCTAGTGAAAATGCCTCTAACACTTGTGTTTCGAGTCCTTCCTCTAAATTAAATGGCTGAATCTAAACACGGGGGGGGGGACACAATCTTTATTCCAATGGTGGAGAGTCCATTTATAATTAGCCAAAATGGTGTGCAAACTGCCACCACCACCGCAGTGTGGCTTCTGGGACCTGCCTGTTCTGGGTGAAAAGAACCAGGACTCGAGCAGCTTTGGAGAACCCCAGGGACAGCTGGAAACAGCAACACAGAAGTCAAACCGACTCTCAGGGTTCCAGAGGAATGGCCCCAGAGCAGTGGCCAACTGGAAGGAAAACTGCTCTCCAGGAGCTGATGTACCAGTGTTCTGCTTCGAATGCCCAAGACCTTCTGGAAAGCGGTAGAGGAGAAGAAGCTGAAGCTTTTAAGTGGAAGTACCTTATCAAAAGACTCCTATTTTGGTGTTTATCCAAAGTCACACATCAGTCTTCTTTGCTACAGCCAGATACAGATCACCTGTGGATGTCCTTTTATCACACAACAGGACAAAGTCATACATTAGGGAGGATGTTTAAATGGAGCAGATTGGATGGTGATTCTCCTTAGCTGATCACACACACACACACACACACACACACACACAAAGACTGTAGCAATGGACGCTGCTCCCTCTTCTGCAATGAAATGGTCTTTGCTATTATAGACATTGTTGAGAGGTTCCTACAGAAAACAAACAGCAAATGAACAAGAATGGCACTGTGGTTCTTCTTACAGAGAACACAGGAGACCCTGCTAGTCACCAACCTACCTTTCATGATGTTTTTGGAGACCTTGCCAGGAAGAATAAATAAGTCTGTGGCTTGTAGACTCCTTCAGGGATATATGGTCTTGACCAGAAAATATGAAAGTATATTGTACAGTTTCCTCTTAATATCAATACTTGCTATCACATTTTTTGGGTCTTGTAAGTACTCCCATATGTTCCAGAAATAATTAAATTTTTATTGACATTTTGGCGAGCCTCCGAAAGATGAATATCCTTCAGCTGTTAAACATTTGATAGGTTTGAAGTTGGGAAAGTGTTTTTTTTAAGAGTCTGTGCTCTTGAATATATACTATGCATATATATTTATATGATAAGATGTGAGCTAGATCTTTTGATGTACTGATCAAATTCTAAAAATAGAGAAAATGATTTTGAACAATTCTCCAGTTGCCCTTGGAGGGATAGGAGAAAGTAGTCAACCTGCAGTGTTGGCCTATAAGTAAGCTTCTCCAATCAGGACAGATTCTATAAAACCCAGTATCTGGTTCCTCATTTTGTAATGTTAGGGAGAATGAGGAAAGTTTACACACTGTTTGTTCAGAGAATTAATATATTTTCTGTCACCCAGGATACCAGGCTTTTTTTCCACTTAATATTACAACCCACAAACCTTCAAATCACTAATATTGAAAGGAGGAATGAAAGACCACACCCAAAGTGACCAAAGAGGTATTGTTTCCCAAACAGTGCAGATTCCTTCACATAGTACAGAGTCCCACAAATAGTGCAGTTTGCACCAAATAGTGAGTCTCCCCAAATGGTGCAGATATCCCCACCCGCAACAGGACAGATTCTCTCAAAGAGTGCAGATTTCCATTTTGGAAGACTCTTAGGCACAGGGCCGCTCTCCGGGTAAAGCAGATACCACCAGCAGTGCCAGGTCTCAGGCGAGCCTGCAAGGCTCATTCGCTCCTTAATTTCCCTTTGTTCCTGGAATGAAGGAAGAAGACCCCCTCGTCACCCCGATCTGCTGCATAGAAAAAATCAGTGGGAAACTTCTCTCCATAGAGAAAGGCGTCCACTGGAGGCCACTAAGGGTCGGGCCCACCTTTGGCTTCGAGTTGACAAATGCCTTCAGCACATACTCAGCTCGACTGGCCCTAGGGGTCCCCTAAAATCGCGCAACAGTCGGCTCTGCCTGACCTGCCCCCCCCCCCACCACCCCGCCGCGGTGCGCATTCCAGCTTCCCAACCTCACCGTGCAGTTTGCAGTAAATGAGTCGCTAGGGTTATTTTTCCTGGCCTCGCTTCGCTGTCCCGAGCCTGCAGGGAGCTTTCCGAAAGACATCGCCTCCCCCCTCATCCCAAGCCTGAGCAGCTTCTGAACGCTGTCGGTTCCCCCGCCCCGCGGGAACCGGGACCTCGAACCACTCTGCCTCGGCCTGGGGCCGAAACTGGAGGCTGAAACTGCTAGGGGTCCCAGCGGAGGGCTTATTTTTGCCCTACTTCACATGGAGGGGTGGTGGGGGGGGGTCAAAGCGCATTAACGCCAAACCACCAACTGGGCGGGGAGCTAGTGGTTAATTGCACAAAGTAGACTTACTGCAGAAGCCTAACTTTGCAGGCGGGTGCTTCGGTTTCACGCCTGAAGTTTAGCCATCTCAGATCACGTCCCACTCTCCGAAGGCAGAGAAGGCTTTCGGCCTCCCTAGTGGACCAGAAAACACTACCAGTTTGGGATAAGAGGCAAGAATGAGCCATAGGTGTCTAGGTACCTCTGATAGTGGCCATTGGAAACAGACTTCCCAGCCATTCCTGGTTGGGTAAAAAAGAGTGGGCATCTGGAAGTGTCAGAAATGAGCCTTTGCCATAAATCATCCTGAGAAGCATTCAAATCAGACAAGCGTCTGGAGACCCTTCACACACTCCACCCCTCAAATCCCAGATCAAAGAGCAGTTTGCAGAACCATAAACACCTATTTCATGCAAAATCTCGCTTATCTACGGAACGCTGAAGCTAGGAAAAAAGCAAGGAGCTGGGGGCATCTTTTGATATAAACCCTGCGCACAGATTCACGAAGTCCGTTAACATGACCAACTATCTTGGGGACCGCGGCAACATGGCTCAGGCCTCTCTTCAAGCATTCCCGGGGTCCTCCAACAGCTAGCCCGGCGCTCAGCGCACGAACCTGCTTTGTGTCAGCCAGAGGAAGCAGGTGCTGGATGGACAGTCCCGGGCTTGGGAAGTGGGAAGGGAAAAGAGAATCGACTTGTTTCCAGTGTCGAAGACAGCAACTACTCCTAGTGCACTTGGGCGGCTGAGCTGCGAGCTAAACACTGAACCTCCAAACCCAAATATTCCGGAAGGCAGCAAGCGTCCGGCCGGTTTCAGCTCCCACTGAACTCTCCCCTCCGCGCATTCTATGCCCAGAACAGTTTGCAGATTTGCGTTCTCTGGGAATAAAGATCCATGAGGTTCGGGTAGGGGGTGGGGTAACCATGGAAAGGGTAGGAAGAAGAATCTAAGGACAGGACCTGGAAGCAAGATATCTTCGGTTTTGAGAGACCAACTCCCTTGTCTCCCAAGTTATATAAAGACTTCATCCATTGGCTTTGCCCTGATGTTTGCGTGGTCAGTCCAGAGTCAAGATCATAAGGAAATCTCAAACCCGGAACCTGGCTGGTCCGGTGAATTTGTGCGGCGGAGGCCATGGGGCGGCGGGGTTGGGGGCAGGGAGGGCCAGGAAGGAGAGCGCCCCCCATTCTCAGCTGGGAGCCGAGGCACCGGGAAACCATGGGAAGGGGCGGCGGGAATCGTGTGGTGGGGAGCTTACGCCCGGGTCGAGATTATTCGACACGTGTCTTTTGCTCCTCACAATCCGTTTCTTATGGGTGATTTATGAACGGACCTCTTTGATCAGGGATAGTTTTATCTGTCCACTGCTACAAATGACAGATGTGACTGACAAAATGCCTAGTCCTTGCTGCCTAAAAGGTTTTCTCTCTCCCCCCACCATGTTGTTGCATTTTTCTCTGGTGAACTCCAGCCTGGTCTCCTGACTTTACTCTCCTACCCCCAGCCCCGTTTGCTGTCTTAGTAGCAATTCCCCCTGAAGGTTTAAATCAACAAAAACCGTTGCGCCAGGTCAGTGGGGAGCCAAGGCAGGCAGATTTGGGGAACGCCATTTGTTGCCTTCCTAAGAATTGTCCCTGCTAGATACCAGGACAGTTAGCTTCTAGGTGAAGGTGTCTGCCTTCTTAAGAAGGTGAGATCCTGGAGGCCCAATCCCACTAGGCCTGGCTTTGCAGCGAGGGTGAACACTGGAGCAGGAGCTGGGGTGTGGAAAGCAGCCTCAGTCCGCAGACCAGGGCTCCTTAGAAAGACCGTTTTGGCTTAATTGGGGAAAGAAGGGGGCGGCAGGAAAAGGGACGGTATCACATTACGGACCCTCCTAGTCCCTAATAGGTAAAGGAAAAGCGGTCTCTCTGAAGCACTGTGTGTGTGTGTGTGTGTGTGTGTGTGTGTGTGTGTGTGTGTGTGTGTGTGTGTGTGTGTGTTGTAGTAGTTCATTAAAACCATCTCCTGGAACAAAGAGTTTTTTCTTTCATGTTTCTTAGATTTGTTATTATTCTGACAGGAGTTCTAAAAACAGGATTTTTCAAGCCCAAGATATTCCTGGGGTTGTCTGCCCCTTACTTGCCCCTCCCCCTCCCCCCAACCGGTCTTGGTATCATTATCCCGGTAAGGATTCTTTCTCGTGTTCCTGATTTAGCCTGAGGACATTTAATAGCTGGCTGGATTAAATATTGCAGACTCCTGCCTGGCTATTTGAAAATCCGGGTCGTGGACTGCCTAACATCAGAGGAGGAAAACTGATCTATGAGATGTGTTTTAAATTTCACTCAGTCTGCAGAGAAAGAAGGAAGAGGAAGGATTCTCCTTCATCCTGGGTCTCTTTTCTGTGCTACAAAACTCAGAAGTTTTAAAAGGTGTGTGTTGATGGGGTATGGCATGAGGAGTCAGGGGTGGAACGAAGCAAGAAGGCTAACAGAAGTTTCCTTCAAAGTACAGATGGGATTTACAAGAACATTTAAAAGAATACTGTTAGGGAAGGCAGGAATGCCCCCAAGTATTGGAGCAGCACGCTGCCTCAGGGGTGCTCCTGTCTCTCTGCTAAATTTGCAGTAGGGAAATGTCTCTGCTCTCAAAGTAGACCACAGACCTTTTCTATTTCTGTTAAGTTGAAGAGAAAAGCAGAAAGAAGAAAGAAGGGGGTGGAGAGGAAGGAAGGAAGGAAGGAAGGAAGGAAGGAAGGAAGGAAATAAAGGAGAAAGAAAGAAAGAAAAGAGGGGGAGGACATAGACTTCACAGTGACGCGTTTTAGAAAATGGAGACCTGAAAGTCTCTCAAAGAAAGTTTTACACTTGAGGTAGAGGGGTCCCCAGTGTAATGATTCCTTGAAGACCAGGCAAGTCTAAAGGGGACAGGATCTGGCTACAGTATTAGCATTCAGCATGTCAGGGAGCTGCAGCTAGACATTATATATACCTGAAAACAATAAATCAGGCTTAAATAATGCTGGAAGTGTATGGAGACTGAATGCTATAGGGAAGGATCTGCCTGTTCCTCTGGTTCTGGGAAGTTAAATTTCAGGTTACCCTTTTACGTTAATGGAATCACTTTGAATGTATTTTCTCTCCCTCCCCCCTCTCTCTCTCTCTCTCTCTCTCTCTCTCTCTCTCTCTCTCTCTCTCTCTCTCTCACACACACACACACACACACACACACACACGCACACACAGGAAACTTTAATAAGATAAACCCTGGCAGTAAAATTGAATATAATATTGTAGAAGAAAATGCTCTAACTCCCTAAGTTTTGTTTAAAGCATAGAGCCTAGTGGAAGGCTAAATAACAAGTAAGCCGGACTCAGACACAGTACGGATGTCAAAGAGATGTAGCCACAGCACAGTGACTTTACACCCTTACTGTACAGGCGGAGACAAATATTTAAACTCTTACTGTATGTGGAGATCCTGGGCTGCCCACATGTTAGCATTAACAAGGACCTCCAGGGACAACCTCTTAAACACAGAAAAGGAATCATATTGATTTCCCAAACTGGGTAACTGTTATTTCATTTTCATTTTGTTTACAGACCAAGCTTCTCTCCTCACATGGGGAAAAAGTGTCTTATGTGTACAAGTCTTTTGAGGGAAAATACCTTTTCAATCAAAGCAGGCTCTTATCTTGGTGAAATCCCTTCCCCACGGACTCAGGGATCCCCAGAGCAGAGGTTCTCAGCCCCAGGAGGGAGGGATCACCCGCTCATCTTTCAGCCCGTGCAGGCATCTTGGAGTTTTAGGGTCTGTCAAGCCTGGCATTCCTGTTCTCTTATCGCGCTCTACCCCTTCAAATAGGCAATTGATTAGTTTCAGCTTTTCAAACTGAGACCCGATACTTTCCTCCGGATCAAATGCAAAGAAGCAGGGAGAGAAACATGGGAGGTGGGGGACATAAAGAAGGAAAACAGGACACTGGAGGAGAAACAAAGATACTGGGCCCGGAAAGAACAGGGACTTTAGGAAGATGCAGTTAGGATGAGCCTTCAATTTCAGTGAGTATTTAAGAGAGAAAAAAGAGGCTGTTGATTTATGCCTAGATTCCCCTGCAAGACTTCCTTGTGTTTAAGGGCGTGGCTCCACTTGCACATCTGTTCTCTTCACGTGACATTTCATAAAAGTCTCAACATCTGGGCAAGATAAACTTCCTCAGGTACCTGCTCAACTCTTCTCTGAGGCACTCCTGCAAGTCCCTTTCCCCTCTGCCTTAGAATAGCCATTTCCTTCCTAGGCTTTGTTCTAGACGCCCCACTTACTCCAGCTCCCCTCCCCCGGTCAAAATCCCCCCCAAATGCCCCCTCCCAGTGCCAGCCTTTGCCAAGCCCATTTCTCCAGCACACTAAGAATTTTCCCGCCTGGGGCGCCTCTACGCAGGTAGATGAGAGCAATGCCTTGAACCCAGGGAGAAAAGTCTTATTACGATTCGGGCTACAGACTAAAAACAAAACAACAAAACAAAACCTGCCCAGTAAGCAACATTCACGCTTGCATTCGCATCCAGCTTCTTCAGCTTCGTCAGCCAGACCTTACTCCTCAGCCCTCTTCATAATTCTCGGTACAACCAGAAAGAGGGCCGCTGAGGTTCGAGTCTTTTCGTGGAGCGGTCCCTCTGTCTGGTAGACCTTTAGGCTGCACGGTTTACGTTACTTCTCTCGGTCTGCTCGCAGTCTCCCTGCCCCTGCGAAGGCTGCCTTCTGAAAGGAATGCTTTTTGCAAGGCTTTTGCCTTTTCTAGTCTGAAGTTTTGTTCGTCTGGCCTCAGCCTAAACGAGGATCCAGTCGCCAGTTTGGGTAAGAGGGAAAAGAAGAAACAGAAAACAGCCCACGTAAACAAGAAAGAAGTCACCGAAGGCCCTTGCTGCAGCAAACCTCAAATGAGCTCCCTGCAGGGCGCCCACGAAATCCCCACTGTAATTGACTGTTTTCCTTGAGGTTTTCTGACCATGTGCTTTTTGCCATGTTGCTATGACTTTGATACAAGAAGATGCTCACATCCCGACTTTTCCAGACGTTTAACTCTCTGGCCTGCATCAAGGGAGAGAAAGCAGTTCCTCATGTCTCAGCGATTGTAACTTGCCCCCAACTTCCAGCGACCTGCCACAGGCTCCTTCTTACTTTATAGACATCTGGGAATTCCATACATGCCTCCAACTCCAATTACACACCTTCTTCAAAGGACGCGTGCTTTGATTGCTAAGAACATTTAGTGGGGTTGCGTCTTGGGCCTTGAAACAAAAGAGAGTGTAAAAACGCACACACACACACACACACACACACACACACACACACACACACACACACGGTACCCAGTTTACTGGGTCTGTCTTTTGCTGCCCACTAAAAACAGAAAATTAATCCTTCTGCTTGTATTTTCGATGTTCAGTTTCCAAAGATGAGTCTGAGAAATAGTGCAGTTGTCGCTATTGAGAGTAAGAAAGAAGCCAACTTCTTCCATTGTGCGGGAGCGCTTTCCTTCCACTTTCACTGGGGCTGGGGGTGGGGCACTTATGACACATTAGCAGAAATTTCTGGAAAAGTGGCCCCTGGGGATTCCCTTCCCGACCCCCAGTTTGCCACTAATGCGGGCCTGTCTTTGGAAATTTGAGGTTGGGCCTTTGCCTGCGTCTATAGCTGCTTCGCGGTGCTACCGCTGACACTTGGCGCAGCGGCCCCCTAGCAGCGGCCAGAGGCCCAAAGCAGTGGGTCTGTGCCATCCAGGGAGCAGCGACATTGACACTCTCCCCACAGAACCGGTGGGACTGCCACCCACGCAGGGGAAAGCCTCTGTCAGTGCCCCTCTGGTGCACCCTACGCAGGTGAGACCCTCGTTCCCTACGGAGTTCTGTTTGGGTTTCCGTGGCGTTTGTTCCCCCCCGCAGGTTTGTTTGTTTTTCTTCAAATTACAGATGCAGGGAAAACCGCCTGACATCATGAGAGCGGGACAAATGCTCACTTTGAAGGATTCCTGGGCAGGACTTCAAGTGAAATCATATGCCTGAGAAGAACTTGATACTGGTCTAGAGAAAATAACTAGGTCTGACTTTGCCAAACCGTGGAATGTGCAAAACGCTCTACTTTTTTGTGAGGGGCCAAGTGTCCCTTTTAAAAGGCCCCCTTATGAGTATGAGTCCAAAGACCCCAGGGGCAGGAAGCGTGTGCCAATCTTGACTGTGGGAAGAAAGGACACAGGTTCTGTGAGTTTCTATTTGAGGTTATGTTATTAATGTGTTGCACTTGGGATCTGTAACTGTGTCTGTATTATGTGTGCATTGCTTAACCGGTACAATATATGCACGGAACCCAGAGGTGTGTGCATGAACACACTGAACTGTTATTATAAAAGGCTTAGCAATTAGAGGAAGTTAAAACCAAGATAAAAAACAACTATCTCCACTGTAAGAACAAATTCATTTCTTCAGGTGGAAGACCATTTAATACAATTCTTCCTCCTAGCCATAGCATTGTGGTTGGGGGACAATGATAAGATTTAGTGTCTCCGCGATGAAACCACGAAACGGGTAATCTATCCAACACATACTTTAAACAAAGGTAACTAAAATAAAACACTGGAATAAAATGAGAATAATGGGGGGGGGCGGTGAACAAACAGGCCATTTTTACAATGAAGAATGAAGCATTTTATGTTGCAGTAGTGGAGGTGAGATTGTAGACACAACCTCGCAAGCTGGAGATTACATTCTAGACAACAATCTCTACCACAAAGTCGCCTCACTTAAATAAAACTACTTATGAGCTTTCCAAAAACGTTTGTCTACCTTACAAAAATCCAGGAGAAAATATCTTCATTTTTCTATTACTGTCAATATGACGACTGCCTTTCCCCAGTTTTTCCTTTTATGAAAAAAAAAATAGAAATGAAGAAGGAAAAGTAAAGCAACTCTTGTCTGAAGCATCAGCTTATACACCCGGAGTTAGGGTAGCATTTACCTTCTCAGTCATGATGGGACTTCCACCCTGCTGTACCTGAAGACATCTGAAAGAAGAGTCAGACCAGGCTAGTGAACACAGACGCTCCTTCCAGAGCATCTGGAAAATGGACATGCTGGGGTGAAGCACGTAAGTCTGATTTGCCATCTTGGTCTTCTTTCTGGTCCTTTTAGGACACTGTCTTTACACGTCTACCTTACACGATGCAATCCACAAATACCCCACAGATACACCACACAGAATCACCTTATCTGTTTACTGTAAGGTAATGGGTAACCAAAAATTTTAAAACAGAATAGAGAAATAAGAACCAGTAACTCCCCATGCGTTCACTGATATTTTAATGTGACTCACTGCTACGGGCTCCTTATTATAAAATATTTCTAAAATATTCGCAACAATTAATGCATAAGGCTGTCCTGTCAGCATTTGGCACTGTTGAGTGAAGTGGGAAAGAAAAACCTTATGGCAACAAGACAATCTCGACCTCAGCTAAGGAAATGCAGCCTGTTTGGAGACATTAGCCTACGTGAGTTATTGTGTGACCTAGGCACCAGAAACATTTCCAACTCAAAAACGTCTCTATTTACACATGACTTGCTGAGCTGATGAAAATTGAAAAACTAAACTTTTAAAAAACTCACTTTAGTCATTTAAAAAAAACCTATGTTTTTGTCCCAGAAATATCCTGAAATAAAAGTCCATCTCCATCCGTCCTACTTTCATGGGGCTTCAGGTGTGTGTGTGTGTGTGTGTGTGTGTGTGTGTGTGTGTGTGTGTGCGCGCGCGCGTGTGCATGCGTGTGCGTTTGTGTGTGTGCATACGTGTGTGTGCACGCGCGTGTACACGGTACTGACTGAAGACTGAAGAGCTGTAGCATCTAACAACTGAAATTGTTCCAGCAGTTGCTAAGGACACCGAGAACCTAGATATTTATTTTTACTCCACAGATATATATTCTTTACGTATATATCAGGCGCCTGTTTCCCAGGGGGGTAACATTAATAAAGCAACCCCTTTTCCTTTTTAATCAACATGGCACTTGGGTATCATTCATTCATTCAAGAGGTGAATAAATCACAGAACGATCTCCCTCTGAATTAAATTTTTCCACACATTTGAAACATTATATATATGTAGTTTTCATTAACACAGTGGCCTTTCGCTGAAATAAGCCTTTTTAAAGGAAGGACGAAAATACTTAGTAACAAAGAAATAATACTGTTTTCCCATGGCTTTCTAGGATGCTTTAGTCCAGACTGTAAGCAAGGGGTACTTAGTAGCAAATCTGTTCAATTCAACCTAAGAAATGGGGAGGCAATGAGCCCCGCTGAACGCCAAGCTGTAATAATAATAATAGAGCTGTCCTTTAAATAGCGTGGCTGTCTCTGTCAGTAGCAGGTTTATTTGAGGTTTTCACGTCTTTGTTTATATTAGTGCCCCACTCCCTCCTGGACATCCCTAGAGTTAAACAAACAAGTATTTACCACCACCTTCATTCTGAGTCTTAAAAATATAGACCAAACTTTAAAATTCTTAAAATTTTTCAATCATATTTATTTATTGCAGAAAAATAATATACAAAAGATATTTACAAAACAGTCATAAAAATATGAATGCATTTAGACACCGGATCTATTTGCATTTTACCATGGGTCATCAATAAATAAATAGAATGTTGTCTTTTGTATCTTATGTTTTCCTTTTCCCTCAGAGGAAGTATTTTTTTTAAGGAATTCACTGACTATGGTTTTGTAGGCCAGTTTGATCCCAGCGTTTTTATTTCTAAAGGTCTTGTTAAAATTCCTCTGATTGTTACCATTTTAAAATGGAGAAAGTCCACAGTGACGCCTTTGCTCTCAGTGGCTGAATAGTACGACCTCTTGAGAATGCATGCATAAAAAAAATAAAACATTCTTCGTCAAAAGGTGGGGGGGGGGACACAAACAAGGGTTCATACTATCAGAACGCAGAGGTGTGAGGGTGGTGCCGCTGCCTCTCTGGGAATCTCGGTCCACCGGGCCTGTCTGGCTTTCTCTTTTAAAAGTGTGCCCCACGCCCTGATTCTTTTGAAATTGGGTTCTGCTCTTCTAAGTTTCCAAGAAAATCTTTGTCATATAGATTTATTTTTAGTTATCCAGCTCCAGAGTTCTCTAGACTGTCCATTTTCTCCTTCTCTGGAAACAATGACATCTGCAAAAACCCAGAAGGGGAAAGTTGGTTATTGTGGATGTCTCTGCGACTGTTTTCTAAGACCGCTAAGCTTGGTTATCACTACCAGCGAGAATTTTCGCTGAACAACCTGGAAGGATTTCAGCCCAAGGGCAAGAGGAAGTGGGTGGGCGGAAAGGAGGGGGTGGAATTTGGAAACATTTGTTTTAAGAAGAAGGGAATTCTGAAGACGAAAGAAAGGGGGGAGGGCTAGCTCTGGGCACTCTTAACTTTCTTAAGTCTCTGTCACGCACACTCCCGCACACGCTCACCTCTCTCAAGGGTACACTCCGTCTCCCGGACTCGGACCTGTTTCCCCAGTGGGGACTGAACTACCTGCCAGGGACGCGGGTTGGGGGATGGGATGGCGGTGCCTGGCTAGGTGGAGGGCAGCAAGGAAAGTGGGGTCACCCAGAACGGCGGCGAGGTGGCCAGGGAGCCCAGGCCTGGCCCGAGCGACCCGGGAGTGGGTCCTTACCTAGGTCTCCGGCCTGCCGAGGGGGTGGGGAGCTCCGCCTGCTAGTGGGACGCAGACATGGACCAGGCCCCCTCCATCCTCCAGACCGAGAAGGCGTAGCTGAGCCGCTCGTGGGCCACATAGCTGCAGCTTGCCATCTTGGAGTCCAGCTCGTCGCTCTGCAGGACCTGGTACAGGAAGTCGATGTACCTGGCCGCCAGTTTGAGGGTCTGAATCTTGCTCAGCTTGTCCGAGGGCAGCGTGGGGATGATCTTGCGCAGCGCGGCGAACGCCTCGTTCAACGACTGCGTGCGCTGGCGCTCCCGCACGTTGGCCATGACCCGCTGCGTCTGCAGCTCCTCGTACGACTGCGGGCTCCCGCCTCCGCTGCTGCTGCCGCCGCCGCCGCCGCCCGCGCTGCCGCCGCCGCCGCCGCCGCCGCCGCCCGCAGACTTCTTGCCGCGCTTGCCCTGGGCCGGGCTGCCCGGCTCGTCGCCACCTCCGACGCCCCCGCCCGTGGCCCCGCCGGGCCCCGCGCTGCCGCCCGCGCTGCGCCGGCTGCTGCGCCGCTTGCGAGCCCCGCGCTTGCCGCTCGCCGGCTGCTGCCGGTCCGGCTCCTCCTCGCTGTTGCTCAGGCTGTCGTCGGCCGGCGAGACTGGCGAACTGGACACGTCCTGCATCATCTCGCGGGCGGCGACGTGCGGCCTCGCGGAGCCGGGAAAGGGGGAGGGGGGGAAGAGCAGAGGAGCGGGGCGCTTTAGCCCGCCAGCTTCCCCGCGCTCGGCGCCGGCCCGGGCGATGCGGCCCGGAGGACGCAGGGAGGAGGGATGGGGGGGAACCTCCGCGGGGAGGGCGCTGGAGGCGGGGAGGGAGGCGGGCGGGGGAGGGGACGGTGTGGAGGGCCCCGAGGTCCAAAAAGAAGGCGCCCGACGGCCGCACGCGCGCCCTGCTAGCCCTGGCGCAGCCCGTGCCGGTGCTGGCGAGCCCGCGAGGTGTCTGGGAGTCGGGCGCGGGCTGCGGGCTTGGCGGCTCTTATACCTCTGTGCGGGCGGAAAGTTCGGGGGGCAGCGGTGTCATTGGCCTGACGTGGGGAGGAGGGACTTTTCCAAGTTTTATAGGAAAGTTTCCGCTTTCCAGCCCCCCTCCCCCGGCCCTGCCCCCCTTCCTCGGGGTCTAACAATTCGTCCTCCGAACCATTCAAAACCGACCTGGCCCGGGCGGCCAGCCTCTGTGCCCGCCTCCCTGCTCACCCCACCCCCCCCACCCCGCAAGCTCTCCCCCTCCGCTGTGAGGCGGCCGCGGGGCGATTTCCTTCCGCGCCCGATCCCGCGCCGAGCGCCCCCCCGCACCCGAGCGCCGCAAGGCCGGCAGGCAGAGGGGCCTGTCCCGGCTGCTGCCCCCCCCCCATGGGGGGGAGTGGCTGTGACCGCGGCGAGCGACTTCGACGCTCTAAGTGAAGTCTTATCCCTCCCGGGATCCTTCAGAGTCCTCGGGGCCGCCCGGTTGGGGGATGGCTGGAGCCCAAGTTGAGTGGCAAGAAAAGTGCCCATCTCCGAGCCCATCCAATAGTCAGGTAGAGGAAACCTCTAGTCCTCGGGGATCCATGGCCGCTGCCAGGCCCTGAAGTCCCAGGGCAGTTCTGAAGACGTGGCCACACCTCGGGGGCTGTGGATCTGTGCCCCGGCCTGCCATCTCACCCCTCCCGGAGAAACAGCTGGGCTCTCCTTTCCTGCTAAGGCAACCCAATCTAAAGTTTCCCTGCTCTCCAGAGACCGAGCCTCCGAAGGTGCTGGAAGGCGGCTGAAGTTCATTCTTCCACAGAGACAATCCTCCTCCTTAGGAAGGGAGGAAAAGCAAGGGAGGGTAGAGCAGCCTTCATGTTGGCCCCAAGGCCCCACGCTGGAGCTCAAGGTGGAGGACCCTGTGACCATTTCATCGCCGCCGCTGCCGCCGTTACTCCCAAATCAGGCCCTGAGTAGTAATGTTGGGTAGTCAGTGTATAAAATTTTAAGGCGTGTGTGTGTGTGTGTGTGTGTGTGTGTGTGTGTGTAGTGAGAACTCAACTGCATGCATCCCAGGTCATCTTCCTAGCAGGTCCCGTGAGTAGTTATGCCTCAAATGCATAAATTCTGATCCTTCAGCCATCTTTGGCGATGCAAGCATTTCCACCTAACACCGTAAAAACCCAAGAGCTCCAAAGAGGAGTCTGGCAAACTGGAAGCTGAGAGGTTGTTGAGCAAGAAGGGGAGCGGCTATAGGAGAGAAGCCTGCAGCACTTTTTTTTTTTTTTTTTTAAAGGATGAGGGGTTAGGGGGTCTGTTCACGATGATCTCTTACTACTCAAAAAACGGCAATTCTGGGTCCTAAGGCAGCAAGTAGCCAGAGTTCAGGGGCAGAGTTTACAGGCTCAGAGAACAGCGCCTCGAGCTTCTGCACCACTCACTGGCTGAGGTCCTGGCCCAGGATCCCCGGGTCAATCCCCCGGGGAAATGCTAGCTCAGCAAGTGCCCCTTTCTGGGTTGGACTAAAGGTCGCGGGCACCGACTTCCTGAGAAGCTGGAGGCCGGAGCCCCTGCCAGGCAGGGCAGGCCACGTGGCCGCCTCCTGCTGAAGCGCTCAGCTGGGTCACGGAAACGCTGGGGTGTGGAATGCCTGGGTCTGGTCCTAGGGCTCAGTCTTTGTGGGGAGAGAACAGTAAACCCGACCGTGCTTTCACCAGAGAAGAGACCTCCTGGAGTTGTCCTGCGCAGCTTTTACCGACATCCAGACAATGACCACAGCGTGCCAACTGGACTGCCCCACCCGCCCGCTTCTGCCATATTTTAAGATGACAGCCTGGCTAAAAACCAGATTCTACTTGACCTCCACTTAATTTTAATAGCTCGTAGCCAATTCTTCTCAAAATAAAGCCACTCCTGCACCCTCGTATTTGCATCTTTCACCGACAAGAATATCCCTTGGAAACAAAGCATGGCAGAAATTCTGCCTCTTACTCTACGAAGCGTTCTGCTTTGTAAATATGAATTGCAGAGTGTCCCGCAATTATCTTTTAGAAGGTCGCTGCCGAACTCTAGAGAATTTTCCATTTTTCAGCTATCTCAATTTTCCCTTTATTAATATCAATCTCAATATTTTCCTTTAGTTGAGCATTAAAAATAACGCAAAGAGAACAAAGGATAGGAACATTTCTTCCTTTGGGGACACAGCCAAGGAAGATGGGGGGGGGCGAAATGGGAGAGGCGTACTTCAGAGAGGGGCACTATTGAGAGAGGGGAAGGGTTGAACCAGGTGAGGAGAAACAGTTCACCTTCCCGCCTAGCCCGGGTCATTAGCAAGTGCGTGTTTCTCAAGGCTTCTAGTCAGCAAGCCAGCCCTGGTATTCCTCTGTGTTGCCCCCACCACCACCACACACACACCCCGGGCTTAGGCTAAGCTTTTGAAGTCACCTAGCTTAGAAGAGCATTGGAAATGAATGACCTAAACAGAGCCATTTTCTGTCCTGTGATCTTTTGAACAGGGTCACCAGGAATCACTTTAGTTCTGAATAGACATTCCTTTTGAACTCATTCTCAGGTGTGGAGGATGGAAGTACTTGTTAAGTGGGGCTGGGATTTATATTTTGAGCAAAAGGTGGGACCTTTCCAGGTGAATCAATGCAGCAATAGCTAGGACTTGGTGACCAGTGCACAGTGGGTGATGGGCTGAGGCAGGCTGCTTTGTCCTAGGTACAGCTCCTTGTCAGGGCTTACTTAAAGACCTTCTCTCCTGTCATTGCTGGGTACAGCTGAGTCCTCTATTTGCCTGCAAGTCTGATACAATTCTGGATATCTCATGGATACGAGAGTGAATGCGATTTGCACAGTGTTTCAAATTAACATCAGAGAGTTATTTCCCTTTATTTTCTATCCCCGATTTGGGTCTTTTCAGTAAAACAATTTTACATCTTCCCCTTTAAGGCTTCTGTCAATGTGACATCAGCTGGGGACTGGGGGATGATGGGTTAATTAGGATCTAACTCACTTTGACTACTTCAGAAACAGGAAAGATTTCCCCCCCCCTCAAAAAACAAAACCGTTCACTGAAAACAACAAACGCCTTTTGCACTTGGAGAATTCACAAGGAGCTTTGCTCTCAGGCTGCAAACTTGGCATGTTTGCAATTCTTCCTGAGCAGTGCTTATAAAAAGAAAAAAATGAGAAAAAGACAGAAATCTCATGCTGGGCACACGCAGCATCTCTGTAATTATCCTTATACTTCCAATGTACACTGACATTTTCTTAGCAGTCAGTTACAAATACTCTGGGAAAAGGAAAAGAAACACACTGTAAAATTGTTAGCAAGCTGGTAGACTTTAAAGCTGGGTTTGTACAAAAGCTGTATACTCCACGGTGACTCTCCAGGGTCTCTCCTCAGTCTGTAGATGACAAGTCACTGTGTCTTTGAATCACTTAGGTGAAGCACAGGGACCACCTGCAGAAGGGGGCACATACTGAGAAGCTAGAGTTGAATAGGTCTTAGGTTGTGCATCTTAGATTTCATCTAATTTTGGACATTCTGCAGGAATTTCCCAGCTTGATATTTCAAAGAGATAATTCCATTACAGTGTAATATAAAGTCTCCATCAGCACCAGTGACTTCAATCACTCCTGCCTTGCAGACAGCCTTGGTGATGTTTGAGCATCTTCGTCCCACTGGGGATACTCTAATTCATGGCTCTAACTGAGTCTACTTTCATCTTATTTCTTTAATAATATGAAACTAAAGTTATACAATTTGAAAGTTCCAATCGAGAAGTAAGGAGAAAAAATTAAAAAGCAAAAGAACTGAAAGACCCCCACAAAGGAGCAAATAAAAGTGGCATCCATGTTAATCGTTAGAATATCTGACTTTCTGCATTTGAGATGAGCATGGGATTAAGACTTGTGTATCTTGGAACGAGCCAGGCGAAGTGATGCACAGAGTCCTACGTTTTCCCCACGACTTCATTTTATTCTTCTACTGCTTATGGTGAAGTGCAGCTTGGAGAGTGTGTCACATCTCACTGCTGGTTGACCTGACTGAAATACACACTCCTCCCTAACTCCCTAGTTATTGTCAAGTTGCTCTGAAAACTGAAGAAAAACCCTAAGAAATACAGAACTCCTCAGGACATTTTACCATGATCCTGGTCCTGCTGTCTCAATGTCTTATCTTCAGCCGCTGGATGCTCAGCAATTTAAGTAAACATCGGACAATTTACACTGTTTTTCCAGCTCAGTTTTTCCTTCTGGTTATCCGAACTCTTTTCACCGGGAGCCTCCCCGCCCCGCCCCAACAGATGGCTTTTCCTGAACCCTCAAATCCCATTCTCTTTATTTGATTTGGTTCTTCCTGAGGAAAACATGTTGTTTTTGCCAGTGACCACAAGAGGACACAATTTCCTAGGTACTATGCCTAAAAAGACGTTTACAGCAACATAGCAAACACAGCAGTTAGTGAATGTCATTTTAGAGATGTCTAGTTATTCTGTGCCACTTTCATTAATTTTTAAAAGCATAAAAATAAGTCAATCTTCAACCTTTAGGCATTTTATTTATTTACCCCCTACCGTGAAACTCAGAGGAAAGTACAGTTACGGCAAATGCGAAAATATTAGTGTTGTTAAAGAAAAATGTTTGTATTTGACAGATTTTCTGCAAAATTCTTGATCACCTCTATTTTTAGAGTAATGTTTAATAACAAAAAAATAGTTTTTAAGGATCATATGAGCATTTGAAAAATTCTTAGCTGGGTGTGTTGGTGTGTGCTTAAAATCTCAACACTTTCAAAGCTGAGACAGAAGGATTGCTTAGAGTTCAAGGCCAGTGTGAGCCATGTGGTGCTTGCTAGGCCAGTTACATAACTATAGTGAGATACTGTCTCAATAAAATTTTTCCCTTGACTGAATTTGAGCATCTGCATTATCTCTGCATAGGAAGGTATGTTAAAATTGTTTTCATGGTTTGTCAAATATGTTTGAATACACATGTTAGATAAATAAAATTATTTTTCAAAGATTGTAGGGTTATTTAGAATAGTCACTCTCTGTATGTCTTCAAAATAATTATACATAATCTTTGGTCAACTTGTTCCTCCTTGTGTCCCCTCCCTTCTCTGAAAAGGATCTGAGACCAGATGAGTGACACACATTTATAATTCCTGCGTTCAGGAAGTGGAGACAAGACGGTCGTAAGCTTAAAGATACCTTGGGAGAACAGAGAGAACCCAAGGTTTAAAAGTTTTACAGCAGCTGATTACTTTATAAATTAAAATGGATGCATTTTGATTTTTTTTCTGGAGGAACTGTGTCATGTTGGTACTGAGTTTCAGTGGCATCAGAGCTGGGGAATCCTGAGTCAGTCACTGTTAAACTCTAACTTTGTATTTGTGTTTTTCTATGGATACAGTCCCCATAGTGTTGCTGATATTCTGCCCTAGGCACTGAGCAGTGGAACAAAGATCTAGAAAAAGAAAAGAAAAAGAGAAAAGGAAAGCAAGTGAGAAAGCCAAGGAAGAACTCCAGACAGATGGCACAGAATCTGGAAAGAGACAGTAGAATGGCAGCTGGGGCAAAGGAAGAAGAGAGACAAAGAGAAACAGACTGAAGCTTGCATGCTGTAGAGAGCAAAAGGTCTGAATAACAAGGAAGGAACCCACCAGCATTATTCAGGTAGATTAGTGTTTGTTCAAAGGCATGATTTCAAGTGTTTTCCTATCCTTTGGTAGAGTCATTTGGTTAAATAAAAATCCCAATCGTTATTGAGGACATACTAAGAAAGCAAAGACAGGGTGAAAGTCTATGAAACTTTTAATTATTGATGATGTTCACCTATGGGGTATGGTTTCTCTTGTATTAGAATGGATACGACAATATGTTGTCATTACTGGACTTCAGGGCACCCTTCTTTTGGGGAAATGCTGATGTCTTACTTCATTGAAAATGCTATTAACCATGATATAATTTCAGGATTCCCATAGCAGTTGCTTGGACCCCTTAGAGCCCTGGTTATTTCCGTTGTACCTACATGATGAGGGCAAAGCTAGATATTTCTTCTGGTAGTAAGTGGGCTCAGTATCTTCACCTTCTTAGACAGAACTTCAATTAGACAAGGCTTGTTCTCATTCAGTCTATGAAAGAACCTCAGAAATGGTTAAGTTCTGGTTCTCTTAAAGGTACATCCCAGACTTGAAATCTAGTTCCCAGTGGCACACATTAACTGCAGTGTTGGGGTTGGTTCCTTTGTAGCTGTTGATGACTCTAATTATGTAGGTACTCTTAGAAGATTTAATTCATACCACCAAGCAAGTCACAGAACAATGGAAAATAAGATGTGGTTTGTGCAAATGAGGAAGTATAGAAAAGTTCTGACATCTAATTAGCAAAGAGTGCCATTAGCAAAGAGAACTCTGGGCCTGGAATGAGGTGATAAGTATTATCTGTGCATTTGGAAATTTCCTTAATCCACCGGCAACCTCCCTAGGAAGACTTTCTTTGAAATACAAAGGGAAGCTCAGAGACCAAACTCAACAGAAAAGGTGCAATATGTGGCTTCTGGAGCCACTTTGCTCCACACAGCATGAAGGGGGATCTGCAGCTCGGTTACTGGGTGTTCTAGGGCAGGCTGTGGGCAGGAAGGACTCCGTGATCATTGTGATCATCATGATCATCGCGTGTGTGGCTTTCCCACTTTCCTTTCCTCGTCAGCCTTCCCTATGGACTGTGCCTTAGAGGTCCAAAGTGAGGGCAAGCAACGATGAGGGAGACTCGAGCTCATGAGCAGTTGCTCTGCAGAGACTAGGTGGACACACTTGTCTACAGCTGGAGCATGACACAGTTTGACGAGGCTCTCCTTCTATGGTTCTATCCTGACTAGGAGTCAGGTTCGACAGAATGGATGCCGCTATTACAAAGTCTTTTTGTGACTCTGTGCTTACACAAGTTCCTTAGAAATAAAGATTTACTGTGAGCTTGTGACTATGTGATGCTCTTTGGTCTTCCTCTCTCTTCCTTCTTTGTGAACCCACAGATTCCACGTGTTTAAGATGTTCTTCAGGCTCATGGTTTCTGTATTGAATCTTATCACTCATCCCGTGTGATTTCTCTAGCAGAAGCCGATCTTCATAAACAGTGTAGCCGCTGCAGTCTTCCTGAAAGACTTTCAGCCGAGCCTCGGTTCTGAGGGATGATTAGATGTGAAGCAGGAACTGTGCATCCAGAGTTTCTCGCGGATAGCTGGGTAGGACATGGGCTGAGTTTGGGAGCAGTGTGACAGCATTCAACATATCCTTCCTTCGGATGTAAAACGAAACATCTGGATATTTGGATATTTGAGAAATGCTGATTCACTTGAAAGACGTCGCAAGTATCTTGTCTGCATAGAAAGCTGTGTCATGATTTCTTTTAAAATGCCGGGCGGTGGTGGCGCACGCCTTTAATCCCAGCACTCGGTAGGCAGAGGCAGGCAGATATCTGTGAGTTCGAGACCAGCCTGGTCTACAAGAGCTAGCTCCAGGACAGGCTCTAAAGTTGCAGAGAAACCCTGTCTTGAAAAACCAAAAAATAAATAAATAAATAAATAAATAAATAAATAAATAAATAAAAAATAAATAAAAAAATAAAAAATAAAATAAAATAAAAACACTCTGGCTGTTTCTAGCTCGATGACTTGTCCACATCTGGAGCCTGAGAGCATTTTCCAAACTAATGATGATAAGGTTTCTTCTAGCTGTGGACACTGCTTGTGGCCAGTTGGGCTCAAAGTTCTGTGCCAGATGTGAGTAGTATAGGCAGTGAGGTAGCAGAACAGGGGCAGAAGGAGTTTCCTTTCCGTAACCCAAGCTTTAAATCTATCACTGGAGCTGGTATTTCTCACGCCAGCACTCTCCTTTAAATGTGAAGAATGCTCCCTGTGGTCAATCTTGGATTCCCTAGACCCGTGAGTGAGTTCAGTGGTTGTTTCATTTGGGGTTGCTTTCTTCTTTGTTTTGTTGTTGTTTCTCTGTCCCGGGGATGGAACCAAGGACTCCTGTATTCCAGGCAAACAATAGCTCCTGCATCGCATCTCTAGCCCAGGTGAGATAATTAAATCCTATGACATGTTCCTTCCGAGAGGAGAGCTCTGGACTGACGAAGACTGAAGAGTGGAGAAGTCAGACTAGAAAGCAAGACAGAAATTGGGTAAAGGAAAGGTTGCCACGCAGGGCTTCTGTGTTTCTGCTGTTTCTCCCAGTATCTCCACGCCGTGGGTCTGCCCAGGTTGCAGGGCAGGACTTCACCGTTCTGCTGTTTCTCCAAGTATCTCCACACTGTGGGTCTGTCAGGCCTCACAACAGTTTTTACTTAGTATGACTGAAGTTGGTTGGTTCTGTTATTAATTCATTCTAAACAGAGGGTAGTGAGAGAGTGAGCAAATAAGAGCTCGCTGGTCTTGTCTATTGTTTTTATTTCTGTTTATTGGAAGATACAGTTTTCAGATGTCCCAATCAAATATGGGATGTGCTTTGATTTCACTGTCAGATAGGAATTGAGAGCAAAGCACTTGCCATCAGTCTGTCTGTTTATTCTAGCAAGCCTGTTTAAATGTGCTTACGCTTAGAGTAGTCATCCTTCCAGGGACGAGGAATCACATACAATGTAGACTAGGAAAACGAGATATCCACATGATGTAAATCAGGTTCCATGGCAATTTTAACCTCCATTCATGGAAGCATTTTTTTCCCCCATTCTATGACATTAACTTTTTTTTTCTGTAGTGTGAAGCGGCGGGGCTGCGTCCTGCCACCCGGCTGCCGGCTAACTTTACACCCGAAATAATTACACGGAAACTGTATTCTTTTAAAACACTGTCTGGCCCATAGTTTCAGCCTCTTATTGGTTAATTCTCACATCTTCCTTTAACCCATATTTAATAATCTGGGTAGCACCACGAGGTGTGGCTTACCAGGAGAGATCTTAACCTGCGTCCATCTCGGAGAGGAGCAGCATGGAGACTCACTATGGTGACTGCCTGAAGCGTCTCCCCCACTCTACTTCCTTGTTCCCACAATTCTGTTCTGTCTACTCCACCTACCTAATTTTCTGTTCTCTTAAAGGGCCAAGGCAGTTTTCTTTATTAATTAACCAGTGAAAGAAACATAGACAGATAACTCTCCTCCATCATTTCCCCTTTTTCTGTTTAAACAAAAAAGAAAGGCTTCAACTTTAACATAGCAAAATTACATATAACAAAACAGTTATCAAGCAAGTATTACAGTTACAATATTTAAATCTATTTTATCTTTTATCATAACTAAGGAAAGCTATAACTATCTATTTATTTTTTAACTCCATCAAAGACTCCAGAAGGATATAATGTTACCTAAGTAAATAAGAAATAAGTAACTTATAAAACTCTAGAAATGACAGAGACAACTCGCTGCCTGGACAGTCACCCAAAGTTCCTCTGTACCGTTGAGGCATCCATCTTCAGCCTTCAGGCCCATAGTGTCCAGCAGACTTTTTCATGAAGCAGGAAATTCCAAAGACAGTTCAGTTACTTTCTGCTGTGTCCTGCAGAACGTCTCGCAGACTCTTTCATGAATCAGGAACCCCGAAAGACCATCTCACCTTTAGGCAAGTTCAGCAGTCCTCTCTCTGCGGGTTCTTTGTGTCCAGTTTATGGAACAGTCCAGCCAAGAGCAGTTTCTTGCCCAAATGGCTAACAAACTCCATAAGTAGCCTCTTCGATGCCCATCTTCCTCTTGAAGTAGATTGGTGCTGCCAGGAGCAGATGTGTCTCATTGTCATGAAAAACCCTAAGTTATTAAAACATTAAATGCCATATTCTGCAGTCTTTGAAAGATATGAAGAATGTCTATCTAACTGAAATATATCTCTACATATCTAGAAAATCTAATAACATGACTACAAGCTTAACTATTATCAATGATTATCCATTAACAACCTATATTTTCTAATTATACATTACAGTTTTTAAAATGAACTACACAATCAAAATAGCTTAATCAAGATCAGAATATGGGAATCACATACAATGTAGACTAGGAAAACGAGATATCCACATGATGTAAATCAGGTTCCATGGCAATTTTAACCTCCATTCATGGAAGCATTTTTTTCCCCCATTCTATGACATTAACTTTTTTTTTCTTTTTTCTTTTTTTGGTTTTTCGAGACAGGGTTTCTCTGCAGCTTTAGAGCCTGTCCTGGAACTAGCTCTTGTAGACCAGGCTGGCCTCGAACTCACAGAGATCCGCCTGCCTCTGCCTCCTGAGTGCTGGGATTAAAGATATGCGCCACCACCGCCCGGCTATGACATTAACTTTGAAAGCATCCTTATCTGAGTCCTGAAGTGGCCCAGTAAATACATCTTGGCCACACTCGCTTGTTTTTGTTTTTGTCATGAATGATGGGGACAGGACCATATTTTGTGTCATAGCACGAGAAAATTATCCCAGAGGGAAAATATTGCACAGGAGAAAAAGAACTACAATAAAGTGTGAACGATTTATCCATCTGAAACTTTATCTTCTCTGCAAAGAAGCTAGTGTCATTGACCGTGGGCCGGAAGAGAAAAAGAGTCTTCCAACTATGCAGTTAACACACAACAAAAAGCAAATGAACAACAACAAGTAAAACCCAACCTTATCCTGTGCACAACAAAAAAGTAGCAAAAGTTGGCAGCAAATGCCAAGTGAAGCACCCACTTTAGAGGCTCTGGTCATTATAGAAAGAGAGCTGTTCTTTTAGCCCCCAAACACCAGTTCTGCCCTTTTCTGCTTTCTCAGGGTGGGGATCCTCTAAGGACCACTCCACTCTGAGCATAGCATGAAGATGTCCCTCCGTGAGAGGTTTCAGAGACCCCTGAATATGTGGAAGACCCCAAGAGTCTGGTGCAAAGATCATAAAGCTGACAGGAACCACGCCATTCCTGGGCCATGCAGGAGAATCATCTTCTCGTGAGAAGCGAAGATCAAGGTTCAGAGGCCATTCTTATAATCTAGGTGGGAAATGGTTTCAACTTGAACTTGAGTGGCAGGAATGGGATTGGAGTTTTATTCCAAATTTGGTTAGGTTCTATGTATATTTTGAAGTCAGAGACAACATGATCTGCTACAGATAAACCATGTGAGGGGGAAGAATCAAAGGCAATTCAAGACTTCTGATCTGAGCCATAGAATGCGGGGAGCTGGCAACCACGGAGATGGGGAACACTGTGGATGGAACATATTTCAGGGAGACGTTTCAGTTTTTAGACATGTTAAATTTGAGTTGTCAGCTAGAAATCCAAGTGGGATTGTTGGGCAGGCGGTGGGATATGTGAGTCTGAAGTCTGTGAGAGAGGCCTGGGCTAGAGAGAAAATTTGGAATTCATTAGCAGAGATGTAGCACTTTAAGCTATGCAACGGGGAGAGCATCACGGGATCACCATGGAAAGTACGAGGACACCCTGATCACTACTGTGGAAAAGCTGAAGCAGAAGAGGGTTGTAGGAATTACAACTTTAAGCAGGATAATACAGAATTTAAAAAATTCATTTTCCTAGAAACAGCGAGAACAAATTGAGAAGTAATAATAATACAAGATATAAGAGGAAAAGTTATTCAGAATTAGAGAACTACAGCAGCATTTATGAACTAGGACACTATACCATACCCTGCGTCAAACTTGGTGAAAGCAGATCCATAGCCGTAAATGTTCCAAGAATACCATTGAAGGTTAATTATTCTAAAGGTATCCAAATAGAGAAAATTATCTGTAAAAAATGAAAATCAAACAACTTAGGTATGCTCAGAGCAAATGATAAATGCATGTTGTATCCCAGTATTGTTCCCCAGCCAAGACTATGCAATCCTGAATATAAAATAGGCCTTATATAAAATATTTACTTATGATTGTGTAAATTTCTGAGGGTTGAGAAGGAAATCACCAGGATGATGTGTATTTAAAGTAAGGTTGGCCAATAAAGAGCACACACTCATAGAGACTTATCCAAGTTAGCAGCAGAATATGCATGCATTGTCTTATGTATTTTGTAGTGGTAAATTAGATGTTGACCCTGAGACATCTAATAGAAAATATGGGCAAGGGTATAGTAATTTTTACATCCTTAATCATTGTTAGGGTTTATTTCCATGTGATAGAATTCTGTACTTAGAACACCCAAAAACGTCAATAAGAGAATGTTCAGACTTGATAAGGAACTTCAGGGATCAAGATAACAAACTCCAATAACTTTTCTACACACCAAGAGACATATCTACTGAAAAGAATTATACTGTGCATGGTGGTGAATGCCTTTAATCCTAGAGTTTAGGAGGTAAAGGTTGGCTGATCACTGTGAGCTTTGGGATAGCTTCATCAACATAGCATGTTGCCAACCAATCAGAGCTACATAGTGAGACTCTGTCTCAAGAAACCAAAACCAAAAATTAAAAAAACAAAACAAAACAAGAAAAGGATCACCTTTTGGAATGGAGAGTGAGTTCCAAAGTTAAAAGCACTTTCTGCTTCTGCAAGAGACCTAGATTTGGGTTCAAGAACTTGCATGGTTGCTTCCAATTGTGCATAATACCCGTTTTCCATGAGATCTGATCCACTCTTCTAACCTTTCAGGGCTCCTACCCACATGTGATATATGTATATACACACAGGCACACGCACACATAAAATAAACAAATATTTAGGACTGGAGAAATGGTCCACAGTTAAGAGCCCTGTTGGTCTTCCAGAGGACATGGGTTGGATTTCTCACACCCAGGTGACATCTCACCACCATTTGCAATGACAGAAACAGGGCATCTGACAACCTCTCCTGAATGTCATGTGCACCGGACATGCATGCGATGCCTAGACATATATGCAGGCAAAACACAGAAACACTTACAAAGTAAAAAATGAAAAAAAATACCAGGAGAACCATCACATTCTCATACTGTCAAAATAAGAGACAAACCCAGCCAAGGTGGTGACAGACCCACACCATGAAATAATAATGAAAGAAAGAGAACGCTCTAGAAGATGAGTTTTCACAAATTGCCAGAACCGATCCTGTGAAAATGACTGCATCATCAAAAACAGTTTCTATGTTCATAACAACTCCTATCGAGTTTTCAATGGCATAGAACACAGACACAGAAAAACGAGCCCTAAGATCCATACAGAAACATAACAGATGCTGAATAGCTGAAGCAATCCCAAACAAGAAGAGCAATGCTTAGAGCACCTTAATACTTGACGTCAAATATACTCCTGAGATACGGTAACAAAACAGCATGGCTTGATGCGGGATGTCCTTCTGTATATGCGCTGGTTTTTATTGAATAATGAATAAAGTTGTTTCAGCCAATGGCTTAGCAGAGTAAAGCCAGGCGGGAGGGGGCATCTGAACAGAGATATATATAGAGAGAGTAGGTGGAGTCGGGGAGACTCCGTGCAACTGCCGAATGAGAGCCATGCCAGAACCTTACCAGTAGGCCACAGCCTCGTAGTGATGCACAGATTACTAGCAATGGGTTAATTTAATATATAAGAGCTAGGCAGGAATACATCTAAGCTAGTGACCAAACAGTGTTGTAATTAACATAGTTTCTGTGTGATTATTTGGGTCTGGGCAGCCAGGAAATGAAAAAAGCGGTCTCCGATTTCAACAGTTGCATCAGAAAAATAGATGGATTGATTAAGGGACTGGAACAGAGGACTGGAAACAAATCCACGCAGCTACCGCCACCTGACTCTCAACAAAGAGGGTCAGAGCACACATTGAAAAAGGAAGCCCCTGCAACAGATGGTGCAGGTAAGACTGAGAATCCACGTGTGGAGGAAGGAAACTAGATCCCTGTCTCACACCAAAAGAAAATAAATTCCAAACAGTTCAAATATTTTTTTATGTAAGACCTGAAAGTTTCCAACTGCTGGGGGAAACAGGGAAAATCTTTGAAGATCTAGATGTAGGCGACGACTCTGAACAGGACTCCAGGAGCTAAGCAAATAGCAGGAGCTGATAAGTGAGATTGCATGAAATTATAGAGCCTCTGCACAGCAAAGGAACCAAACAGAGCAGTGGAACTGTCTGCAGAGTGAGAGAGAAGAGTTTTACACCGACTAGGCACTGATGTACAATCAAAGCAACTAAACACCAATAGCAAATAATACAATCTACAAATTGGGGGACAAAGTAAATAGAAAAAGACCAAAAGAATACATGAAAAAATTCTTTTGCACCTCCTTAATAAGAATGTAACTTATGGCCTTTATGGAAACAACGTAGTCATCAGGGAGGCAAAAATCAAAACAATGCTGAGATTCTCTGTTACCCAGACGAACATTCCTATCATAGAGAAAATGAAAACCAACAAAAAGTACTAGCAAAGACACAGGGAAGCAGACTCTGTGCCTGCACACACTCTCTGATGCTCTAGAGAACTACACGCCAAGAACCTGAGAGATTACTGGATAAAAGATGGCATACAAATTTGGGTGGATTTCACTAAACACAATTCCCTTGCAGAAAGTAAAGACAGACAAAGGCACAGATACTCTGCACACTTTGTTTCATGACTTCTTCACAATCTTGATTTCATCTTCAAAACTGTACTTGAGAGTGTTCTTGAGGCCATTGGGAGAAAAATGTCTTCTTTATGTCTTTAATTAAAATAAATATAATAAATATATATAAAATATATACAATATATAAAATAAATATAGTGTCACTATGGAAATCAGAATGGAGGCTACTACACCACTACTCCCATGCAACTGGTGTGTTATTCAGTAAGACCCTTTCTGGGTATATTACATAAGAGCATCTGATTCATGGCACCACAAAGATACCCATGCATGTCCGTGTTTATTCAAACACCATTCATTGTAGAGAGGCTATGGAATTAACTTAGGTGCCAACAGTGAGAAGAAAAAATGTAGAATGCCTACAGCAAGGTCTCATTCACATATAAAAGATCAAGATATACTATTATCAGAGACTATTTGATAGGAATAGAAATCACTGGGCAAAATGAAATAAGCCAGATTCATAAAGACAAATACTCCGTGTCTTCTGCCATAGGTAGTACCTAGATTTTTTTTTTTAACTGCTTATTTGGGAAGAGGCAGGGGATCAGTGAGCGTGGACAAATATGAGGAACAGCTATAATTCGATAAAATAAGTATTAAATTATTTTACAGGATTGTTCTTTCTTTTAAAACACACTTTCATTTCTATAGGTTTCTAATAAGGTGGTAAAAGGAAATCTTCCCTCTGGTGGTATAGTTAAATGCTTCATAGTCTTTCAGTATCTAAAACAATATATTTTCTTAGGATGATCTTCAGCAAATGCATTTCTTAAGGTGAGGAATGGGAAGTTGTTGAGAAGGAATTGAGATTCTATATAATCTAAAATGTGATAATAAATACGATCAGTTAGGTTCTAAATGAAGTGATATTCTCTCAAGAGAACCACCGAGTCCTCAAAAGCCTTAGCTGGAAAATACACTCAGCTGGAATGCATTCCTGCCTCAATTGGAGGCAGGATGTAACAAGTGACCATCCAATCACCACCGGTGACCACTCAACAGTAATAATCTAAGTCTGTGTTGCCAAGGAGAGAACAGTCCCTACATACTTGGTTTAGGTAATGCTAGATTTGTCGGTATTTTGTATCATTAGATCGTCGTCACCCTCTGAAGCCTCAGAACAGTGCCGTGTGAAGTAAACCAAGGGTACAGACGTGAATGATGTGCATACACTAGAGTGGGGGGGGGGGGTAGGTACTGCACGTAACACCTCCTTCCCAGTGCCGGTTTCAACGTGACCCATCTAGCTGGATGACTAAGTTGATCTCTTTGGTGTTTGTTATAGTAATGGAGAGGAGACTGACATCTGTCACCACTTCTACAGGTTCTAGTTCTCAAAGAAAAGGAGTGGACTAGCACTGGTTGAGAACCAGTGATCTTCGCTTGTAAACAGGCCTAGGACCCTGAAGCTAGGGTTTAGCCCTTTGCCTGTACTCAGTCTGAATGGTATAACCGCTCTGGAGCCACTTAATCCAACCCATCACTGCTAGTTTTCTGATTGTCTCAGCTGATAGGCATTTAAAATAAGGCAGAACGTGTATGCAGCCGTATTTCTTCTATCCTCACAACTCAAATGACTAATTGCCCAACATCTCCTAGTAAGCATCTACAGAAATCAGTTAAATGTCTAGCTCTTACTCTACTTGGAGTTCCTCACAGGCCAAGATTCTTAACCAAGCTAGAATACTGTTGAGAGCAGAGCCAAGTCTACAGTAACCATCCAATAAATATTTGATAGATGTTTATTAAATTGGTAATGAAAGTTAGCACAAGAATTGGATGCTGAACAGAGCAAGGAAACTCAACGTGATCCAGTCCAATTTAAACGTGAACCGAGCCTGCCTTATTGCCCCGTTCACTCTCTCCTCACCATGACATTTATGTGCTTGTTTAGTTTGGGGCGACCCCTAGGAATGACCATGAACATCTGACTTGAGACAGGGAAGTCAGGAAATTGTTCACCTTCTTGATCATTTTGTCAACCCCTCCTTCCCAAAGGAGACATTTATGTAGCCCAATAACTTTCCTAGGCTGAGCTACAGTATATCTTCGTGTTTTCTCCTTGTGTAATTTCTGTAGAAAGCATTCAATTTGCATGCCTTTTACAGGAGGAAAGTATCTTGGGGAAAAAAAATAAACTTCTAATTTTATATGGTCGCGTGTGAAATGCAAGGGGCTCAAATGGCAATGTCAGCATTAACAAGAAAAATAAAGGCTGTACTTTTAGGGAAAAGGGGATGGAATAAGAGCAGGGATAAAAGAAATCACAAGAAATTTATATGATTTTTTTATATTGTTACATGTAGCTACTTATACTATGAATAATAAATAATGAATAGTCCTACAATGTTCCAATTACTACTGATATAGGGGTATTTGTAGGAGAAAGTGCAGCTAAATTTGGTCAGGGTAATATGGAAATGTTAATTTTTCCAAAGACTGAAGTACTTTAAAGAATATTCACAAAACCAGTGGTACAACAATGTCATACTTTAGACTTATAAAGAAAATGTTATAAATCACATGTTGCTTGGAAATTATTCCAATGGTTGTAAGTTTTGTTGAGATAACTTCTATTTCTGAATTAAATCCCGTAAGTCTGAGAATTGTTTTCATTTTTGACATTTGATCCATTTGTTCATAAGTTAATTATGACCCCTGTGAGAGGCTTCCTTTCTGCAGACTCCCCTTCCTGTCAGCCTCAGGGATTCCCATGGTCCCTCCCTTGCACTCACTCTCCCGCCCAGGGCCCCTAGCACCTCTGGATTCGGTACCTAGTGGTAAGTTTTTCTTGTAAAAGCATTATCCATGACCATGAACCAGTGTTTTAACCCACAAATTGTGTTCTGCTTGTGTTGAGATGACAAAGCAAATGTCTTTTGTTGTTGCTGTTGCTGTTGTTTTTGTTTTTTGAGATAGGGTTTCTCTGTAGCTTTGGAGCCTGTCCTGAAACTAGCATTTGTAGACCAGGCTGGCCTTGAATTCACAGAGATCCACTTGCCTCTGCCTCCTTAGTGCTGGGATTAAAGGCGTGCGCCACCACCGCCCAGCTTGCAAATGTCTTTACATAAGAATTTTCCTTATTTCCATCTTAAATTTTCCCTTGAGAATCCATCTCAACCTGATTTTAATCTTGTTCAAGAACAGGCCAATAAAATCGGGTTGGAGGCAAAAAAGTCCTGGGAGTAACTGTGACCAGCAGGTCAGAGGTGTTAGGATCCTTGTTATGGAGGTAGGGTAGGTCTGGACAGAAGCACAAACTGAGAACTTAACAAAGGGACATTTATTCCCTCTCTTTCTAATGCTTAAGCATAAGGAATATAATAAGTATCTGAAATAGGGTCTTTAGCTGACAGGGTACATTTTGCTCAGTTATGAAGTAGGGACTTTAATGAGATGCATCACCTGAAAGAAAGTATGGAGACTGAATATCTCATTATAACACCAGGTGAAGCTGTAGGATGCATGTATCTCTATCTCTGTCTCTCCGCCCCCTCACCTTTTTGAAGCTTCTAAGTCAATATCCCAATTTACATTCAAAACTTGTTTTTATCTCGCTGTATGAACTTGGAGCAATTCTAGTGAGCAAAATGAGACAGGGAAAACATAATGTGCACTCTACGTCACGTAAGATGAATCACACGCGCTCCTTGAAAGATCTTGTGCTTTGGACTCCTGATAGCTCTTCAGCCAGGCCTTCGGAACAAGACTCCACCACCATCTTCATAAGGATTGGGTGTAAACCTGACCATGGAACGAACATGGAGTCTTTGTCAAGGTTTCCTCTAGAAAAGGAGACAGCCTTGTAAAAGTCTGGCTTCACAACTACTTAAGCTCTTCTTTACTAATTGGAAGTTGTTTGCTTATTTGTGATGTAAATGTGATCATTTCCTTCTCAGAATAGCTGGGAGATTTGAATGACATGACTCAGACCTTAGTCCTTAGAGTTGTTCAGGGACATAATTGCTGTCCCATGACTTGGGGGGGTCTGTCTCTGCACTGTGCATGCTGGGAGCTGTCCCATGACTTGGGGGTCTGTCTCTGCACTGTGCATGCTGGGAGCTATCCCATGACTTGGGGGTCTGTCTCTGCACTGTGCATGCTGGGAGCTATCCCATGACTTGGGGATCTGTCTCTGCACTGTGCATGGTGGGAGCTATCCCATGACTTGGGGATCTATCTCTGTACTGTGCATGCTGGGAGCTATCCCATGACTTGGGGATCTATCTCTGTACTGTGCATGGTGGGAGCTATCCCATGACTTGGGGGTCTATCTCTGCACTGTGCACAATGGGAAGCTGCAGTAAGTTCCCAGCAATACCATGAGTAGTCATCAGAAGAGAAGGTGGTTTATGAGGTATAAAACCATCCAAGGCAACAAACTTGGTTGTATTGCTGTCTTTCCCTAAGTTTTTGCTTGTTTACTTACTTATTCATGTATTATAATATTGGGCCTGAAATCAGGGTCTCATGGATGAGAGACAAGGCTCTACCACTGAGTTATATTCATCTCCCCACATTATTTTTCAGTCTGCACTTTGTGCTTCTGTTAATCAGTAGTGAAAAAAAGTGAAGTCTCACTGAGAACAATGAAGAAGCAGCATTTTTTCCCTGTGATCTTTTCAAAGTTCTCCTAAATGTTTGTAATCTCCAATAAGTGTTTAGCTTTATAATTGGTGGAAAACCAAAAAAAAATATATAAATATTATGTGATTTGCATTTATCATTGAGCAGGTTTTGTTTTGTTGGAATTAGCTCTCATGGGGTTAATATGACCATATTCTAGGCATTAATTTTGTTCAAGTGGCTCACGCTTAGACTTTGGTTTCTATGGAGACTTTTGCTCTAACTGGTATATAACTGTTTCCTCACCTTTTCATTTCCTGAAATAGCACCAAGTACAGTATCTAGATTTCGACTAATATAAATCAAAGCACATGCCTTTCCTCTCAGTAAAGTCCACCATTTCAACACGTGTGCAGGATTTTCCTCTTTAATGCACTAGACATCTGTTCCTGCTAATGGGGATAAAATGTCATGTGTTAAAAACAATAAAACTTATTAAAAGCAGTGCACATTTTAAATATTTATAAATTACATTAGAAACGTGTGGGTATTTTTTGGCTTTTGGTATATGGCAAAGTTTTCAAAAGATTAATATATAAATTACATAAAAGAAAATATGCACATAGAAAATGAATATGAATATGTAAAACTTTGGGAGCTTATATTTCCAGATACTAGCACATCCTTTTAAAAAATAAATGTTGAGTGTTACCCACTTTCCACGGAACTGTTCCTGCTTCCCGCTCACTAAAGTTTCCTTGGGTCTAATAGGAACCGAGCCTGGAGGATTATTTAAAAATATGGAGTCATTTGAAATGGTAAGTACATTCTTGACTAATAAGTGACACAATATCAGTATAGATTATTGAGAGTTATTTTTGACTATGTATCTGTGCTTATGTGTGTGTGTGTGTGTGTGTGTTTCTATAAGTAGTGTGTGAACTTAGTTATGTTTTAAAAGGAATTCCCTTCACATTTTAGCTAAGTGTTCCATATCACTATCATTGGAACTGAAAGGCGTATTGATAAGTGCTTATCCTTAAAAATGCAAACACTTGTTTAATACTGAATCTAATCCTTATCTTCCAATTTTCAACAGTCTTTCTGGGGGAGAACCATTAGCACATAGATTTTATTGAAGGCAAATTTGAAAATGAAATTATTTTTTGTCTAAAAAATAGTTTTCCTTCACATAAGATAGTTGTAAAAATCTGTCAATCTAAGCCTAGATTGTTGGAAATAAAATAGTGGATGTCCTTGCAAGGACAGTGGTGTGCAGCCGTCAGAGTGGCTCTCGAAGGCAGAAGGGCTTTCTCTTTCCCAGCGACCACAGAGAAATATTGTAGAATCCATCATCTCAGAATTTTAAACACTGCATTAAAAGTTTTAGAATTGAAAAGCAGGAATTCTTCTCAGTTCTGTTCTTCAAACTAAGGATTCTGCTCACAGATTGTGTTAGGGATTGCTAGTTACAAAAGCATTATAGCAAACACACGAATGCAAATGGGCACAAGATAATATCCCCCTCTAGTATATTTATAAATGTAAGGGTGAATATATGCATAATATCCTAGATGAAACTGAAATAAAATCATGTTTTACAATGTTTTTTGCAATTATAGAATATTTTATTATTACTTACTAATACCATCTATAGAACAAATTGTTATATATTTATACTTTTAAGGACTGTATCAGTTTTAAGGAAGATCTCACAATTTAGACATCTATGCTATTTTTTCT
Source organism: Arvicola amphibius (assembly GCF_903992535.2). Classification (NCBI taxonomy): domain Eukaryota; kingdom Metazoa; phylum Chordata; class Mammalia; order Rodentia; family Cricetidae; genus Arvicola; species Arvicola amphibius. Next base: position 136,359,468 of record NC_052053.1, read on the forward strand.
ATTTTATTGTAAACAATTCTGAATTGCATATTTTGTAATCCAGTCTCGAGGCATTCATAGTCTGAGTTCCATAGGCTCAATTTTTGCAAGTGAAAATTTACAGGAATCTGTAAAATCCACAAAATTTTATCATATTGTAAAATTCTGCTTCTATCTTCCTGATCAGAGCCAAGGTTCAGAAAGTGTTCATGAATCCCTCCAAACCCCTTTCTTGACATGGAAATGGCCTGAATTGCAGCAACGCTTGAACCTCCTCAAGAGGAAGGAGCTGTTCTCCCAGGGAAAATTCTGTTTTTCTCATTGAGCCAGTGACCCTCATCTAATCAATGAGTGTTCTGTAGGTTTCCCGAATTGCAATTCCAGACGCCTTCTTTTCTACCACTGTCTGAGCTGCCGGTCTTAGTAACTATATTCAGGCTGATACACTTGTGTGGGGCCAGAGTTTAGGGAAGAACTTCAGCATTCCTATACCTGTTTTAAATATATGCAAAGATGAGGGCATTGCCTGAAAATCCACTCTGTGACAACAGATGGAAACCTTCAATAATAATCATTAACACAGTTTAAGTTCCAAGAAAAATATACCAGCAATAAAACAGACAGGAGTTACCAAAAAATGCTGTGGAAAAGGAAGGAAAACCATTTTTTTAGAAGTTTTAGTTAGGAATAAAAATATCTGCATAAGCACAATACATTCTGAAATATATATGAAGATATTCTGGCGGAAATGTTTTTGGATATATGCATGCTAACATGTTTAAATCATACGATGGATCATGGGTTTGAATTAATAAGCAGAAGCCTGAGAGTGTTCAGGGGGAAGTCCCTGAGGTTTGGACTGAGATATGATGCTTATTTTCATGTGGATACAATTTACAGAGGTTTTTCTTGTTTTGTTGTGTAACGCTTTTGTGTCTGGGGCATCTTTCAGTTGTCTCAGCTCAGCTCTAGCAGCAATTCATTGTGTTTGATGAAGTGTAGTATGACAACAAAGAGTGTGATAGTTAATTTGTGGTTCTGCTCTTCTGAAGCAAAGCGGTATCATATATATGTGAAACATACATATATATTATATACACATATATTTAAATGAGCTTCTAAGCTCCACTTTTGATGGGCTTTGGCGAGATCACGTAAATGAACGCTGATGAAAGAGATGATGGGGCGTGTTCAATAAAGTCCTCAGTGAACAAAGCCACCGCTTGTCACTTACTCGTTAAGGAGAGCCACCACAAGTCCTTAGCCCAAACTATGAATCCATCATAACGATATCTGAAATTGGGGATTTCCTTTTCTGTTGAGAAAATATTAACATATTTCAAGAAAGCCATTTATCACCAGCCTTCAAATGAGACACATGAGGATGAATCAAAGATTTTTGAAGGAACAGGTACTTAAAGAAATCTTTCTAGACAAATTTTTATATAAAACAATACGTCTAAAAAATAATTTCCCCCTTTTAAATGTTGAGAGATTATTTTTAAGTTAGGGTTAATCTTATTTAAAAGAAACAGAAAGGCTGTTACTCAGCTTGCAAAAGAAACCCAAGCCAAAGGGTCCAAGCATTGTTTTCTTTTCAGAAGTATGTAAATGTGCTCGTGTCCAGACGCAAAACGCCTATGCGAATGAACACAAGATCAGGCCTTAGAAGCAAAAATATTCTAAATGGCAGATGTGACACAGGATGCCCAAGGATGTGGCCTGGGACCCATGTCCCCTTGCGGATGCTCCAAGAGAGGTCTCTGACCTGGGAATCCTTGGTCCATTCTAGGAGAGGTGGACGGTACCGCTTCAACATCTCAGAAACCTAAAGCCAAGCATAGCCACCCTGCCCCTGTTCCCTGGACTGAGTGGAGTGGGCAGCACTCCGAGACTGCATTATCAGTCTAGAACAGGGACGCACAGGGGCTGGCACTGGAACAGTCCATCTTCCGCGATGGCCCTTAGCAGCACTACTTCCCCAAGGTGTCGCCAGCTGAGCTGTCATGTTCTTGTGACACATGGATGTTTTATGGAGACGGTGGGACAGAACTAACGGGAGATCACCAACTCCATTTGGATTGGGACTGATGGAACATGAGACCAAACCAGACTCTCTGAAAGTGGCCTACGGTGGAGACTGACAGAGAAGCCAAGGACAAAGGCGCTGATCTTTGACACTTCTGCATGGACAGGCTCTGTGGGAGCCCTCTCAGCTTGGTTGTTTACCTTCCTGGACCTGGGGGGAGTTGGGAGGACCTTGGTCTTAACATAGAGTAGGGAACCCCGATGGCTCCTTGGCCTGAAAAGGGAGGGAGGGATAGTATGGGGGGAGGGGAGGGGAGGGAAGGGGGAGGAAGAGGGAAGGAGATGGAAATTTTTTAAATAAAAAAAACCCTCCTGTATACTAGAGATATATAATCCTAGAGATAACTTTGCGAGTATTTACATGGTTTTCCTAGGGACCACAGATCATGATTTCACGTCTCGAGCACTGCATCAAAGTTTCTACACTTAAAATGGCAAATTGTTAGCAGCTTAATTGAACACAAATTGCTATGCTATTTAGACAATTCTCACTTTATCTCAGAAAAGCAGGCAGTCGAGTATTTTTTTAAATGTGTGTTCTCACAGGCTCAAAGTCTGGATCATCATCAACACTTACAGTAGTAGCACTGTTGACTAAATATCTACTTCATATGACCCAAGCAGTAAGTTCTTTGGACTATCTCTTGCCTTTCTTTAGACAATGCTGTGTTTATGTTTTTCTTTATAGAACAAGAGGGTAGAGCTAAGGACCAGGATGCTATGACTCTGTACTTCAGAATGTGTCTGCAGCAACCAATCATCTCAGACCAAAGAAGGCATAAACAGAGGTCAGGATGGAAGGATATCCCAGTGTCTACTTCAGGGTTCATAATAAATGTTAAAGTAACAGCTCACATTCACGAAACACTTGCAGAAGAATTATAGAAAACAAAAACATGTTCCAGGTACTTGTGAATGATTTCTTAAAATTGGGCATTTACATTTTATTGTAGCTACAAGGTCAAAAGATAATAGAGTTCATAATTAAATTTTTGAAATTTTCAATTTTGAAGTAATGGTAGGTTTCCAGGAATACATAAAAGAAGAATATTATTTCTGCCTGGTTGCTCTGCTTAAGTATAAAGATAATCTACCCTTTCCCCATTAACTCTCTCCTTCTGATCTGGGCACTGAAATCTTTGAAACCTTAGCTTTGCTTTTTGATAGATGATTAAACTAGGAAAACAAACTCCTTTTTCTATATCGCCTTTAAAATTCAATAAACAATCCTATCTGCACCCTAAAATGATTCTGCGGCCTTTAAAGAGTTATATAAAGAATTCAACACAGTGTTTAGAACATGCCTTACCCAAACACTATGAAATTCAATATGATCACCTAACTCAAAATATACATTAGGACCCATCACAAATAAAGATTAGGGTTTTAGTGCTGTTGTAAGAAGTCCCAGTCACTTCAAACAAAATAGCAGGGATTCATCGATTTACTCGGACACGTTTACCTGATTCCTGACTCCCGTTCTTCCCCAGTGGTTTGATCCATTTCCATATCCTCATAGGATTTTCCCTCTTTTGAAGACTGGAAATCATAAAAAAGGAAAACCCTGTCCATAGCAGCTGCACTGAGGTCATTTACATTTCTTGGTTGCAGGTGGAAATCTCCTTCGCAGAGCCCTGAATAGAAGGTTGTAAAACGTGGCCTTTGAGGGAGCCAGACCATACCAGCCTTTTGTATAATTTATCATCCAGAGAACACATGAAGGTGCTTTTCATCTTTGACAGCCATGACTTTGAAAGTAATGTGGGCTTCTACGTAGCCATCAGCCTTTTTGTTTTTATTTCTGTTATTGTTCTGTTTGTTTGTTCTTAGGAGTTCTAGTATCCTGCTGTTTTCAGTGATGAGTAAAAGAAATATTCAGGATGGTACAATCACTTTTCAGTTTAATCGAGAGACCTTAGATCTTGTGGAAATCCAACTGTGAGGGTTTATTGAGAGAAGGCATGTGAAAAAGGTGCCTTTGAAAAAACATCACACTAATCAGACATGAGACGTTTTTATCAGGTTCATTTTCATCATGCCACATCTGTCAAATTTTGGCTTCACCAACACTAAGATATTAACTGCCTTTTGCTAAATTGAGGACAGGGTCTTATTAAACATCAACCGTAAGTGTTGCTTAGATGCACAACCACACTCTCTTTGTATTTTCTTCTCTCTCTTAAGGGCTGTGCCACAGGCACAGATTGAAAAGCTGGGTGTCAGTTAGACAGTTGTGGAAATTTCTAGGCTTTCATCTGTAGAACTTGAAGTTTTTCCATCCCTCTGCTATTTTATCCTTGCCACTTTGCGCTGCTTCGTTCCCTTCCAGCTCAGATTCAGAGAAACCCCAAAGTCAAAACAAAATGGTCAGAACTGCTGACTCCTATTCTGTAGCCATTTCTTAAACCCAGCATGCACAGGAAGATGGTGCTGTCCAGACTTGGGTCTGAATTCCCTTAAATTACTGGCAAAGTTCAAGAAACTGTGAATGAATGGGAGCCAAGCTACAGATATATAGAAAAAAATCACTTTTCTAAAAGAATCAGAACAAATATTATTTAACGAAATAGTGTCTGCTGCAAACTGTCTGTGGAGCACTTAACATTTAATAAGGCTCTGTTACCTCTATTTGGTAAAAATAAAATAGTAAGATATAATTAATATTTTTGAATGGATTTTAAAATGTAGGTACATTTTGGAGCAACGTATGTGAAATATAACTCTGGCTGTGTGACTTGGAAGTTCCTCTTGAAGATCTGTCATTAATTAGAAAAGGTGTCTTAAAATTTTGCATGTTAAATTGAATCTCAGTATTTTTAGAACTTCATTATAAACTTTCTATAAACTACTTTTCATAATGGAAACGCTGACACATGTGATAATAGGCACCAATACAAGGGCCTTAATTGAACGTTCATGCAAGGCTGTGCACAATAGCTGAATATTTGGTTTAATTTTCAGTGCTAATTTTGCCAGAATCTGCCTTTGAGTTGGGTAGCGAACAGGAAGGCTGATCAGTCTAAGCATTCCTCTGTTGGTGGAAAAGCCTCTTGATTATTTTTACTTTTCTTGGAAGGCTTAATTACGTCTTTCAAATATGATTTCATTTAGATCTTTTTATGGTTTGCATGTCTGAATACTAATAGTAACCTGATATTCCTGGAGAGCTGAGCTCGAGACCAGAAGTCAGTTTCAGTCTGTAGAGGGTGTATGGATAAATTGCCTCCAAGCAACATCTAAAACGATATTTAGACTCAAAATGATCAAATAACTTTAAAATTCAAAAACCAATTATTGTAACATTTTAGAACTGACACCATTAGGCCCTTTTACGGTAGTAGAAGTTATTAAAAACCCAAGGTCCTATGATATTTCATTAATGTTAAGGTCGATAATAAAAAATAAAGTAATTTTGACATACTAAGGTAGTTTTTGTTGAATGTACATTGGCTGTATAGATTATACACAGATAAAACTAAAATAAGAGCACATTGTTTAGCTACTTAGAGTCAAACATGGTGGCACACAGGTTTTAATGTTGGGCTATGAATAATTTTGTCTTATTCCTAAGGATGATTTGGTATTAGGATTAAGTAATTCAATTTCTCCGAGTCTGTGGTCATTACAAGGGTTTAAACTATACATTAGTTTGGTGGTTATGAAAATGCTTTAAAAGACATTGCCTTTGGGGGACATGTAGAAATCTACAAAGAGCAAAAATACTTGTAAGATATAACAGTTTAAGTAATGGTGGTTGTAATTCGTTCAGTAATAATGAGAACTAGCTTTCCATGTAGAAGTTCATTGCTACCATTTACTCCTGAAGAGAAATCCCATGTAGGAACAGCATGTGTTGGCTACGATCACAGCAGAGATTGTTGAAGAGAAATGCCATGTAGGAACAGCATGTGTTGGCTACGGTCACAGCAGAGAATGTTGAAGAGAAATGCCATGTAGGAACAGCATGTGTTGGCTACGGTCACAGCAGAGAATGCTGGGCTAGCGGAAATGATGGAGCATGATGGGTTGACCACTACACTCACTGAGATCAGCGGTGCTGATGGCTGTTAGACTGCGGAGGGTATTTTCTCTCCAGAATTAAAACATTTTTTCAACAGCATGTAAAATTTTGAACTCTGTATTTCCTTTTACTTTTTCAACGCTTGTAGAGTTTTATCTCTATTTATTGTATTACTTCATGTGCACGGATGTTCTGGCTTGAATGTATGTCTTTGTGTCCCATGCATACAGTGTCCTCAGAGACCAGAAGAGGGTGTCAGGTGCCCTGGAACTGGACCTACAGTTGTGAAGCACAATGTGGGTCCTGGGAATGGAACCGGACTTTCTGAAAAACAGGCAGTGTTAGTCACCATCTCTCCAGCCTCATACTTTACATATATATATGTAAATAAACTGAACTGTTATTTATTTCCCAGAAGGACCTGAATGAAGAGATATTCTATAGACTCTTCAATTTTGAACCCATCCACCTGATCTGTAAAAGGCAAACATTTGATTAAACAAATAAATAATTGGATAGTATGGGTATTTATTGATCGTATGAGCAATACCATCTGATGAGTTGAGAAACAACTAGCTATTTTCCCTTCACATATGAAAATGAATAATTACACAAGTATCTTAAAACACAGCATATACCAGCCTTGGCAATGAAAACATGACAAAGAGGGGCTAAAAACACTATTTTATAAATGCAATATAAAGTCATTTTTAAGACTCAGTTTATTTTAGAAGTGTTGGGGATTGAACCCACGGCCTGGGGCCTGGTATGCTCCAGGCAAGCACAATACCACTGAGCTACACCCTCAGTCTTTTGACTCAGCCCGTTTTAACAAAGGTTCTAGATCATTAGAAAACATACCCTCCCTGGTTTTATTAGTGTTTGGCTTAGATACTTATACTTTTTCTCTTTCAGTTTATTCTGACATTCGTATAGCAGAGGTAGAAAACATCCTGAGGGGAAGACATAGTTAAAACGATATTGGGAAAAGGCACCAATTGCAGACCTCACCTAGTCCCAGCAAAAGGAACAGAAGGAAAGGTTTTAAAAGATTTAAGCATGACTAACTCTTAACTACATATAAATACACAAAGTACGCTATGCTGTGTCCAAAGAGATTTACTATTTAGTAAATTATATTTCATAATATAGTGTCAATGTTATTAGCCACACATTAATGCTACATTTATGTAATCTATTTTCAAGGACTTTTACAGGATTTCTAATGCACTCTCAGGAGGCAGACTGGGCACACAGAAGTCATGACGCCTCTCCATCATCCAAGGAAAGGTGCAATGAGATGTAATTCTAAATGTGAACTAATGTCCATGTCTGTATATCTTGCCTTTCAAGCTTAATTCAACCACTCTTGAATGCCCAGAAGATAACTTTTCGAGTATATTCAGCTAAAAAATATGGAGTGCGTTGAAATAAAATGAAAAAGGAGCAATGAAGCAATTATTATTCACTAAAGTAGAATAATATTGACATCGTTATAATTTACTGACCTGTATCATCTGTCAGACTATTTCCCATCCTATTCATATAGCAACAGGAACACATTTTAAGACTGGTTTCTGTCATATAACTCCCAATGATACCAGTATTTATCTCAAACGTTACCTGAGTACAGTTGGCATGTGACATTTTGTAGCTTTGTGTGGCTTTGTGCTAGAGTTTATGGAAGTGCCCAGAAATACGTGAGCCTTAATACCAACCTCAGAAAGGCATAGTACGCTTTCTTAAGATGCCTATATAATCACCATGGGAATTGAAGAGAATTAAATGTACACAGTTCAGAGAATGACAAGCTCCCTTGTGGGAAGAAGAATGTTCTGGGTGCTGACAGGAGGTGCTTCTGCAGTGTAGCTGAAAGGGAATGCAAACTGGCAGCGTCCAGGGAGGAATTCAGTCCACTTGTGTGCTGTAGGAACTGTAAGTGTCTAACACAAAGTGATTATAACAGAGAAACGTTGATAAGAACACTGTTTGCAATGTAACCTTCTGTGGAAAAAAAAGAGAAAGTGCTGAGCTAGCCATCTGTGAAGGAAGGAGATTATGCTGGGATACATTGGCAAGGCAGTAATATATAGTAATGGAAATCCCCTCTAGTATTTAAAGTGCCCATTCCATAATTCTAACAGAAAAATCAATGTTCGAAAGTATTACAAATTTGTTACGTATATTGACTTTCTAACTGCATAGGAAATAAGAGAACAGAAGGAACAAGATTGAAGATTCTAGTAGCATTAGCAGTGGGGGCTTATTTAAATGTTCATTTCATGTTTAAGTTTTTAAATTTACATTTTGCAGTCTTTTAGAAAGAGCTTATCTAACACTCCCACGTTATTAGTATTGGAGGATGACAGAAGATTGCGCTGCACAAGCTGCAAGCTCGCTAGGACTTGGGTTTGCTAGTGCATACCAATACCTGGCAAAACCAGGCATTTCTTCTTTGGGATTTATCATTGGAGTGAATGGGTTGACAATCGTGTGCTCCCGCTCCGTTCCTTTCCTCACTGACCCCCAGATTCAGGTGCTTCCCGGTCATTCAGGAGGAAGAACCGCAGTAACAGAGGATCTGAGAAGGTAGCCTCCCAGAACAAACCGGTTTCAATTTCCACCTGCAGGCATTTTCAACACATTAAAACGCATCTCTCCTTTTGGCTATTTGCCTTCCCAACAGTCTCTAGGTGGCTGAAGACTGAAAGAAACTTTTCCTAACCAGGATTTAAGTCTGTGTTTTAGGCGCACAGGGTTACCTGACTCCTTAAGAGGTAGCAGCTCTTCCCCCTGGAAACTGTTGGAAGTGTTAATCCCGAGGCCCCCTGAGAGTGTGGGACCGGAGGAATCCTCCCCCACCCCCACCTCCCGCCCCAGAATGGTGGTTTTCACTGAAAGGGCTGCTTTTAACTCTGAGGCATTCTGCCACGTAACAAGGTGGGGTCCGCCTGACAGGAAGATTGGGGTCACTGTACCCTGGGTTGAGGGCACGATGAGGGAGGGAGAACTATCCTTCTCAGAGGTTGCGTTTTGTGAGTTGGTCTGGAGACCTTACCCCCTCTTTACGCTCATCTTCTTTGCCCACTCCCTCCCCCTAACTAGTCCGAGCCCCAGCAAAGCTTAAGATACCCAAAGAAAGTAGCAGGGGGGCTGCTCACCCGGTCTGAGCTTTAGATGAACTCACCCGCACTGGCCACAGCAAAGCCCCTGCTGGAGGTGGCGATGGGACAGCAACGAATCGTGCGTGAGAAAAGGTTCTGTTTTATTATTTCTACTTTTGAAAGGAGCAAGGAGGAGGGATCTCTAGGGAAGCTCAGAAAAGGCCGCATGCTCCACGCAGAAACCCTAGTGCCTTGACCACCAGGACACCCAACTTGCCCAGCGCAACCCTATGAAACCCTTTTGCGCGCGATCCCCAGTACATTGGCTGCGGAGCCGCCACGAGTGCGGGTTTTACCATCTCAAACTCAGGCTCAGAAGACCAGCGATAGCTCTGCCTTTCAAATGCTCTCCTCCGAGAAAGGCGCGAGCAGGGCAGTGGTGGTCCTCCTCGGCCCTCCCGTCCACGCTTAGCGGACCTCCTTTTTCTCGCTGCTCTGCAGGAGCTCCGTCATGAAAGAAATGTAGACGATGGCCAAGCGGAGGGTCTCGATCCTAGACAGTCTTTTCTCATAAGCGAAGGTGGGCACTTTCCTGCGCAGCTGGTCGAAGGCCTCGTTTAGGTTGAACATCCTCTTCCTCTCGCGAATGTTGGCCGCCTGGCGCTGGGCGTAGGTGATGACCCTTTTCCTTTTGGGGCGGCCCAGCAAGGATGCTACTCTCTCGCGCTCCTCTCCCTCCTCTTCCTCCTCCTCGCGGTCCACATAGACCACTTCGCCCCCCTCTTCCTCCTGGTCTGTTGCCTCAAATTGCGACAGCCTCCTGGGTCTTCTCTCTCTGAACCCTAGTGTTCCGTCCCCAAAAGGGACCCCAGGTGGGAAGTCGCAGAGGAGAGGGTGTCTCGGAGAGGCCAAAGAAAGATCTGCGACGAAGTTCAGCATGGTAGCGTCCAGGCAGCTCTCAGGATAGGTGGCCATTGCTCATTGACTGTGCCATTGATTTTCTTGCACCCAGGGCATAGCGGCGGATGGGGCTTCTTAATGGCCTTGACTCTTCAGGGGCATCATCACCAAACGCAGGGAGACATTAAGCCGAAAGGATTATTCGCAGGGAGAGGGAAGGCTGGGGCAAAGACCCTTTTCTGGAAACTGATAGAAGATGACAAGCTCATAGAAGGCTCAAGGCAACAGGCTTTCAGGTTCTAAGAATTGTTCCTCTGTAGTACCACGCAGGGCAGTTCCTTCTTGGCAGCAACCCCCAGTTTTTACCTGCTGTGCTTTTTTGTGTCTGGTCTCATCATTGTATCCAACCAAGGTTCTCTTGGTTCCTTATTCCATGTAGGTCTTTAATTTCGGTTAGGATCTTCAAAGCCCAAATCTTTCCACAGCGATGGCTTCTCCTTGGCTTCAGGGTAGGAGCCCTGAATCTTGCCGCCATTTGCCAATCGATATGAAGCAAGTGCTTGCGCTTTTAATGATGTCCAGAAGAGGGGCCCTTCCAGCCAGGGGTCGAGGGGAGCTGTTTGTCTGGTATCCCAGTGCAGCGGCTGCTGAAAGGCAAGACCTTCCATTAGCTTAAGTAAGCATGACCAGGGGGGCCGGGCGCATTCCCCAGTGTCTCTGTTGGAACCGGTGTTTTCTCTGTTTCTAGGGCACCGCAAACAACTCACTGCCTGGTTACAGACCCAGACTTCTGAAGTCGGCTTGGACACAATCAGCCTGACAATTGTGATACTTGACTTTACCGTCCCTGGCCTTATTCTCTACAGTAGAGGGCTGTGTTTGAGGGAAGAGGTTATGGTGATAATGAAATAAAAATTGGAGACTCGGAACATTTGCTGTATGTATATAGGGGACAAAGTAGCTCCGTACTCACGTGGTGTCCCCACCCCCTTCCTCCCCGAACCCACAAGACTCTTTTCAAAAACACGATTTAGCTTCAATAATCCAGAGAACCGCTCACCCTCTGTAGAGGAGTCGGTCTTCGAACTTTTAAATTGCCAGTCTAGTATTTGTTCTTGAACAAAGAAAAATCCAACACTTTGATCTGTGCTACCCCCATCCGTTTGCACGCCGCAGTAAGGGAGAATTATACTTAAGGGAATTACTGAATTCTTCTTAAGGGAAAGTCGGAAGCTAGCCACAAAATTGCAAGAGATTGTAAATTTGATACATTAAGAATGAAATTTTACTGATTTTTGTATATCCCGAATTTTCACACAGAAATTCTATTTTCCAGTTTTTGTTTGTTTGTTTGTTTGTTTATTGATGGCTGTAGTTAACCAAGCAGGGTTGAGATCTGTGAGAAGCACACAGGCAAACAACACGCTGAAGAACAATTTCAAAGATAGATAGGTCAGAAGAAACAGCAAGCTTCAAATATCTAAACGGAGACTTTTTGATTTCAGGGAGAAGACAAAGATTCTTTTCGGTGGCAAGCGCTCGGTACATTGGACAGCTCCCAGAACCCCCTATTCCAACCTCTCTCTTCTGTCTTTACCTCACCTCCCAGAGGGTGACCAAAGCAAGGGTTCCTAGTGCGCATAGCAGGGAAAAGCAATATTAAAAGAAAAAGATTTTTCAGTTTCTACTACAAAGAAATTTTTAAAGAGATAACATGCTTAGTGTGGTTTAAATATTAGCATATATATACATATATATATATTACTTATCAGTATTTCCAAGTTTTATGCTCTTATGTATCAGCTGAAATATTTTTTAAAAAATGCAGCATACTCTTGAATTCTTTTTGTTTGTTTGTTGTTTGTTTTGATCCTCAGATCCAGGATCTACTTCAAAGTGTCCTTCTTTAATAGGTTTATCTTTTCTCCTATTTGAATTTCCACTTCATTCCCTTACCGACATTGTGATAATTCTGCTAAGAATCTACGTTTCCCTGAGACATGCTAAAGGGAAAGGGATTTTTGTTATGGTTGCCCACTTGGTTTGCTATGGATCAGAGCTGTTAAATTCCTTCGTGTGTATTTATTAAATATGTTTATGTTTTCTTTGAGGAAATCTAAGTTCTCTGTCTACTGGAACTGGTTCACTTCACTTCCTCTTTTACTTCTTCAGAGAGTATTATTGGAAAAATATTTTGATGATTTAGACTATATATTGTGAACTTTTAAGCACAGTCTATCCCTGAAAAATACTCTGAAAACAATAATTGTTCTGTTTTGAACATGTAAAGGAAGGAAGGAGGTCTTTATTCACTTTGGATTTAAACATTTTGTTCTTCTGTAGGTTGCTTTATTACTGTGCAAAAAAGTGTTTTTATATAAAAAATTTGAATTCCCATAGAAGATAATTTATCTAAATTTTTGTCCTTCCTTTGTGTGTCATGTGCAAGAAACCATTGCTAAACTTGTATTTTCAGACTCCTGTCTCACGTTTTCTTCTGAGAGCTTCATAATTTATAGCATATATTCATGAACTTTGTCCACTTTTTACTAATTTTTATATAAGATCCAACCTCACTCTTTTGAATATGGAGATTCAATTTTCCAGCATTATTTGATGAAAAGATCACCCTCCTTCTAGTAAGCACTTGAGAAAAATTATCTTACTGTGAATGTGCAGGTTTATTCTTAGCTCTCCGTTTCATTCCTTTGAGCTGCGTGTGCGTCCTTATGTTACTGCTGCACTGTTTTGACGATTGTCCCTTTGCGGGGGTTGGAACCTCAGGTGTGGGTCTTTCAGTGATCGATCTCTCGTAGAAGAAGCTGCTTTCAGCAAACGCCCAATCATCATCTTTAATTCTTTCGTTTTCTCGAGACTGTTTAAAAATCTGCATTTTTCCTAGAAGCTTGTTTTTTGTTTTCATTAAAAGGAACCTTCATATGTTGAACCAATAATCTAGTCATGATTTTGGCATTTTATGGGAAGTAGTGGGTGTGGTCTAGATTTCTTTACCTTAATTAGGTATTCAGACAGAACAACACCATTTACTGAAGAGATCATTCTTGCTAACCTTATTTTTTTTTTTATTAGAGTATTTCTGAACTACCTGGGTTGTCGAGGACCAGCCTCAACAAAAATTACCTCTCACCAGGGTAAAGGCATGGGGATTTAGAAATATAGTAAATAATATGAAGACGTGAATAAAAATAATAAATGGAGAAAATATCTAGGATAGTACCAGGAGGGAATGCCCCTGAGCACTGAAAACTCGCCTGTGTTTAGTTTCCAACTGCTTAAAATACCCCTGACCCCAAAAGGCAGGAGTAAGACAAAAGACTGCATTAACAGGATACAACAAAATGAACACAGTAACTGAAAGTCGGGAGCTACATTCATAGTTAATTATTCTGTTGCTAGAACAAAACAAGTCATCCTAGACCAAAACACTCTAGGCAAACCACTCCCAGGGTGGAATCCCAAGTTATCTCCATAAAGGGAACTGGAACTTAGTTGGATCCTTAGACTCTTGTCTGAGGTAGGGACAATCTACTGCCCCTTTCCTGGAGCACAAGGGCTAACTATTAGCCACAGCTGTTGACAATAACCCTCCTGCAGAGGCCTGAGTTCAGTTCCCGGCACCCAGATGGTAGCTCACAATCATCTAGAACTGTACCAAGGGGCCTGATGCCCACTTTGTTTTCACTCAGAGACATGTACATGTAAATAAAAATTATTTAAAGCCAGGGACTGGAAAGGTAGCTAAATCGGTAAAGTTACCCAAGGACCTGAGTTTTGGGTCTCCAGCATCCATGTAGGAAGGCAAACACATTAACACAGACTTATACTGCAGGCACTGGGGGGTGGGGAGACAGATTGATTTTTGCTCGCAGAGAGCAGAACTCTCTGCTCAACACCTAGGCAGGGCCTTTGTTTTGAGGCAGAAGCACAATAACCTTGAAGGAACTAGAAACAAGTTCCAACTCTCCAACCTTTGGTCAATGTGAAAATAGGCTCATAATTTCAGGCCTCCACACTGGGTGTTCTTTTATTACAGGGTAAGAGATTCATGTTTCTATTTAAACAGGAAATTTGCAAGTTCAAATAGGAGTAAGGCTTCCCTTCAATGGTGGCCATCGAGAACTGACGAGATTTTCTTCAGTGGGGAAGAATCTAGGTTTTCTAGGCCACAAACTCTCTTTTTGCCTCCACTCAGCATGGAAGCAAGAACACGACAGACAAATGCAGAAGCTCAAACACGGCTGCTGCTGCCATCTGGATCTGCAGAGCTCCCAGAGGCTCATGTGGTTAAGCTTCTTCTCCAGCTTGGTACTTTTGAAAGATGGTAGAAATTTTAATAGGTAGAAAATTTAAGAGCCTTCTGAAATGTTTTAGATCATTAGGTATGTGGCCTTGAAGTGGATTCATGAGCCCCCCATCTCTTTTTTTTCTTTTTGTTTTTCATTATTGGCTATGAATTAGGCAAACCTGTTCTGTCATTTGCTCCACTCAATGATGTACGATCCCATCTCAATGTCCTCAACTGTTATTCTGTGTAAGTTATTTGCCTCAGGTTGTTACAGTAACATAAAGGTAACCAGCATAGACCAATTCTCTAAAGCTTTATACACAAAACTAGACAGTGGCCTAGGCTTGCTTCCTCTTGCCCTGTGCTAAACCTGTGTGTGTACTCACTGACATACCTAACAGGTGGTCTCACTAAGATGAATGTGGAGCTGTCCAGGGTGTATTTGCTTCTGTGTTTATATATGTACAGCACAGGAGGAGAGGCATAGAGGAGGAGCACAATGTGCTCAGAGCAACTGAACCTGTAGTTCCTGATAGAGATTTCTGGAGGTGCACAGAGCAGAAGAGGAAACTGCACAGGAACAATGATGAGCACCCACGTTTCAGCCACTGACTGCAGATTCAGCGTTTAACGGCTTGTTCCTTAGACTATCACTACCCCCAAAGTTCTGGCTGTCTTACAGATAAGTAGAAGTCAGAGAGGAACAGACTAAGTCCTAAAGCAAGGTTTTACTTTTGAAGTGCTTTTCAATATCAAGAATTGCACTGACTAGTTTGTCTAAACCAGTGAAGTAGGCAGCTGTTGTGGGGGCTTATCCCTCCCACAACACCATCCTAAAGTTGCTCCTTTTCCTGGGGTTCACTAAAGCCACTGCCACCTAGAAATGAACTTGTCTTTATGTCAGTACATGTCAGAAAAAGACGAAGAGTCACGGCACACGCAATATAAGTGGTTCCATGGGTTCCCCCGACTTGGCCTTTTTTTTTTTTCCTTTTTCTCTGTCTCCAGACAGGGTGTGGATGTCTTGCTGAGCTAGAATTAGCCATCTAGATGGAACTTCACTTTATGGGAGTCTGGAAACAGTTCCTGAAAATGACCAGATAGTACATGCTTGCTTTGCTGGCTGTGCAGTCTCCGCCAAGATGACTCAACTCTGCCACTGTAGTGTTCCAGAAGCTTTGGCTGTATGTAAATGAAGATGCTTTACATATGAAAGTGGGTATCAGGGAGTCTGGCACTGGGTGCTTAGGTGGTGGTTTACTGACACTTGTCCAAGGGGAGGGTGGAGTCACAGGAGACCAGGGCAGGGCACCTCCAGTAGGCAAAGCAGAACCTTCCAGATACAGAAGAGTAGCACATTAGCTGGAAGTGAACTGTTTGAAAGTGCCCTACTTTGAATTAGCACCAAGCACCAAACAAAAACAGCAGGAGAAACCAATTTAAGCAGACGGTCTTCTAACATCTTTGTAAATGCATCGTTTGAAAATGGCATCAAATAAGTTCTTACATTATTTGCCTCAGGCTTTTCTTCTTCACCTGCAATAAAGTTGTTTCTGTTAGCCTTTGGGATAAATCTATTTTCCAAACTTTCAACTATATTAGTACTTAGTTATTGATTGAACCCTATCCAAATTCTTCACTGTTTGAAAATGTGGAAATTAGAGAGGTGTGAAGGAAAAAAATATCCCCCAGGTTGCTATAAACTAGTGCCCTCAAATAATTTCCATTTTTCTCATTTCCTATGCTGTATTTTTGTACATTACTTTTTAATAGTGATTTTCCTTTGTAATAAAATTTATAGCTCTTATGTTCATCCTTAAAGTTAAGTATTTTTGTACATTTGTAGATTAAATGCTGTGTGATTTTGTAACTTAATACATTTCAAAGGGGTTTACTCTTATACTATTTATGATACAGAAAAATACTGGAATGAAGTTAAAATATATGAAACAACCTGCTTCAATTTACTTTTAGCTAAAAAAATGGATCATTTCATTTGCTTTGACCTAATGTGTTTGAAGATACAATTATTTAATAAAAAAGTAAAATTCAAAATATTGTGATCAATTGAATATTAACATATTTCTTGTATCAATATATAGCAGAATAGTTAACATACTATTCCGCTATCATCTAAATGTACTATGCAGTACATTTAAAATACAATAAACATTTAAAAGGTTTATTGACTGTTGATGGTGTCCTTGATCCCTATGGCATGGATCTTAAAGTTTGGTGTGAGCCACTGAACAAGAGAAAAAACTTAATACAAGTATTTCCTGTAGTACTGAGGGTGAAGAACTATGTAAGATATTCAGGATAAAAGGGTTGTTGGGGAACACTGGAAAGTTGGGGGCAAATTACTGCTCTTAAGAGGCTCCCAAAGAAAAGGGTAAAACTTTAATAAATACTTGAAGGCAATTAGAATCTTGGTTCAGTTGCAGATGTAGGAAAACATCATCGGCAGAGAGAACTGACTCAGAGACAAGACTAGGTGTGAGGCTGACTTGGATATTGGAGGACTATCATGGGAGGTTCTGCCTCAGAAAGAAGAGGGGGAAGGAAGGAGTGACAGGATTGAGTTTGGTGTGATGACAGACAACATTGTTCAATGACAGGCCTTTCTGTCACTTAAGGACCTTGAGTTTGACTTTAAGCAAAGATGGGAACATTAGAGTGCTTTTTTCCCATTAAGCAAATATATAGGGAATAAACTCAACAAGACAGAGGGAATAAGGACATCTGCAGAGCTGCCATAGAATCTCAGGGTATTGGGAGTTGTAGTAACATTGAAGGGCTGCATTCTGCATGTGTTCTTAAGAAAATGCATCAAGATTTGCTGGTACATGTATATGGAGTGTGGAGGAATGAGGAGGGATCAGAGATGATCTTAAGTTCTGAGTTCGCAGAAAGGGGAAATTTGAGAGAGGGTAAAGACAAAGTCAGCTTGGAACATTGTAAGTTTAGTATGGCTATTAGACAAATAGAGACACTAAGTAAGTATATCACTTTGGGTGCTACGTGTCAATCAATGCTAAAGCGTGTAAGAACACATTCTCCTTTAACCTTCTATGGCTGAGTTGGTTTATCTGCCTTGGTACCTTTCCACATCTGACTGTGATAACTTTCCCCCCAGATACTCACACAGATGATTTTGTTACAGCATTTGCCTTGATAATCACAGATCCCCAGAGGATCACTCTGTACTAGATAAGATGGTTCCTTATTACCCCAAACAAAGCAATCTCTTTCCTTTGTCTGCTGTCTCCTGATTCCCTTACTTTGTTATTTTTTTCCACAGCTTATAAACTGCCACACACAAAACATATTTACTTCTTAACTCTGAGATTTCTTTAGTATAATGTGAACTCTGAATGCTGGCCATGGAATTAAATGTCCTGGGTTTCTTCTCCAGTTTCAATGACTGCATCAAGCTATCTCTACTGCAGCACCATACACACCAAGGCATCCCTAGGGCATGAGAGTGCTGGGACCCCACCCCTCCTGCCCACTGCAGAGCTCTGCAGGCATTTCCCCCATGTTATGCTGATGTTTCTTCTTTTCACTCTGTGTCACAGTGCGAGACTCTTCATATTTCATCCTGACCGTGCCTCTATCTCCTTTCATAGGTATCTTATTATGGCACTAAAGTCTCAAGCTTTTTCCAGCTCAGTCTTTCTTCTTTGTCTTCCGCATGAGTTACCATCCTGCTCATCCCCATTGTCCCAAACTCTCCGGCATTCTTGATCTTTGGCATCTGAACCGACAGAGCTGTAGCTAGGAGTGTTCAGACTGAATTATTAAATGAGATTTGGGGAGTTGCTGCCTCCAGACATGGTTGACATCAAGGACCTCATCCTGGGCCATTTGTGGAACCAATTAGTCCCTACTACATATCATAATATAGATGATAAAAGTTTCATTGGGGATAGATAGTGGGCAAAAATGTTTCAGTTGAAGAGATTATAAACTATCTTGGATGGTTTATCTTTAATTTTCAGATGATTTGCCAGCACCTTGTAGGCATTGAGTAAATAGGTTTTTGAAATATATAATCTGAGTTATGCTTGATATTCACTTTATTCTCCTCTGGGACTTACCCAGGACTGGAACAATAGTAATAATAGTAACACGTACACTGACTTGCTACATTCTAAGTATATACAACAAGCATTTTTTATTTAACACCTCAATAAAATGCAGACTAGTTACCCAGTTCCTCATTTTGCAAGTGACACTCCAAATGGTTGAGTCAGAATTCAACCAGAACTCTAGGGTTTGGTCCCCAACACTGCTTTCTTGAAAATAATGGCATCCTTGTGATATCAGCACAGAGCCTTGCATAATAATTTTTCAACCTTTTTGTAGCCATATTAAATATGTATCTTGAATTTTATTCACATTTTCTTTGGAAACTATCATCTTCAGTGAAGAATATTACATTAGGTTCATCCAATATTTTTTATTAAATAAGCTAAGGTATTGATGCCAAAGGTATCATTTAGATTTATTTCTATCCTCCATTATTTCTTCTAAATTTAAGGGATTTACTTAAGCTTAAAAATGCTGGCTCTTCCAGAGCCAACAACTTTGAAGTGAAAGACTTCTGAACCATTTCACTGCTTTTTGACAGGGATTTTTGGTTATTCTGCCACTGTCTTTAGCCTCTTTGTGGTTTTGCATGGCTATCACTTGAGGATTACGGCATCTCCGTACTGGTTAGCATCATGGATGAAGACGGTTATCATGGAGGAAGTGTTAGCATGTGTGTCTCTGTGGGTCCTGAAGGATGGTCACCTTCAGGCGCCACTCACGGAAGTGCTCTATGCCACATGGAAATTTCAAGTTTTAAGCTAAGTTCTTTTATTTCTTTCACACTAGGTCATCTTCTTTGTTCAAACTGTTCGATAACTTTCTGTTTTCTATGCCTTACCGGGTGACCTCTTTCTATACATTCCTTTGGGATTTAACGCAATTCTAAGACCCAAATCTGAGGAAATCACTTCAATCTACACTGGCTGTCCCATTCATTGTTGACTCAGACTCTTTTAAAGTTGGGGCCTCACCCAGGTGGCTGGGTCAATGTAACTGCTCTGGGATCTCCTGCCTGTCTGTTTCTATCCCACACGTGCATCTAGTCTCCCAAAGCTTCAAAACTGAGTATAATTTTTCCTACCAGTATTTGAGATTCTAGTCCCCTGATTTCATCGGCCACCCTCCCCCATGGTTAGCTGACATTGAAGTAGCAGCCTGGTTTGGTTAATTATAATCCTTCACTTCTACTTGTAGTTCCGGATACATGCTGTGATGCTGTATTGCTAATCGTATGGTCAATTTCCTCCTTTTTCTTTTTCCTTTTTAAAGATCTTTCTTCTTTATTAATAAAATTTATTTTTATTCTATGTGTTTTTCACATCATAATTTCCTTTTTCTTTAAAGGCCAAGTTATAAGATGTTGGGCACACTAAAGTGGTGGGGACAATTTAATGTGAATGTGAATACGTATTTTTAAGAGAGTAGGTTTAGACTGGAGATACGGCTTCTTGGCAAAGTCCTAGGCAATTATGAAGACTACAGTTCAGCCCTCCAGTGCCCATATAAATGCTGGGTGAATGAGGAGGCTTTCCTGTAATCCTAGTTTAGGGAGGACGAGTCAGGGAATACTTAGAGCAAACTGGCTCTCAGACCAGCCTGAATGCTGATCCCGCAGTTCAAGAAGAGACCCTGCCTGTAAAGTAGAGAGAGAAAGAGGAAGACATTCAGTATCAACCCACATGTGTGCATATATGCTCATATACTTGCTGTTGTTCTTTTAAAAAATGGGTCCCAGGCGGCAGTAGGCAGCAGAAATGCTGTAGGTCCCAAATGGTAGTAGCGGGTCCTGTGGCAGACAGCGGGCCCTGCGAGCAGCCAGTCCCTGGCAGAGAAGGCTGCCGGTCTTAGAGCAGTGGCTGGTCCCAGGCAGGGAGACACATGGCGGGCGGGCAGAAGACAGAGACGTGGATAGACATGACTTGCAGAGTGAGTTTGAATATTTATTCAGGAGTTACGAAGGGGGAAAGGGAGAAGGGGGAGGGAGGGGGGAGCGGAGAACTGGGGAGAGAGGCAGAAGCAAAGCTGCTTCTCCAAGAGGAAGATGGGAAAGAGAGCAAGCTCAGGCCGGAAGCTGAAGATCAGCCTGCCTCAGCAGATGGGGGAGTGGGCGTGGCTTGTCTCTTAAAGGGACCAGGGACTAAAACCATAACACTTGCAACTACACGCATGTGAGCATACATATACATACACACATATAACACACACACAACATTTGGGGAAAAATAACAAGTGTTTTTTTTTTTAAAGATTCCAATGATTGATCTGTATTTTATAGACAAAACAAGATATTTCAGGATTTGCTTTATTCTAAATCTTCCTTGACTGTGATGACTTTAACTTTGCCTGTCTACCTAGTATTTACATAGGAGATTGATGATATTTATAGAAAGAGAAAAAAATCAGCATGAGACTGTAAATGCAATTTTTGAGCTAAGTATTCAAACTAGTCTCAAATTAGAGCACTTAGTGTGTGTGTGTATACACACAGCCACAGGCCTGAACTTGCAGAGATTATGCAGGAAAGGCAGGCACACAACGCATCTACTCTAGTGTTGCCCTCATTGGTAAAGCCCATGAAGATGGTCACTTGCTTGACATGTAAATAATTTTGTTATCATGAAAGTGCTATTTAAACTGATTAGGATAAAAATCAATACATGGAGAGACTTGTTGTAGTTAAAACATTAAATCTAATCAAAATTTGGTGGGTTGTCCTCATTAAGGAAGATCTCTCTTTTTTTTTCTTTGCAGCAGATGTCAATTGATACAGAACCACACAGCTGTTCACAATGCAGATTTTTCAAGCAAATGGACCAAATAATCAAGCTGGTTTAGCCATTCTAATAGGTGACAAAATAGACTTCAAACCAAAATTAATCAAGAGGGATGTTGTGGTGGTTGAATAGGTATGGCCCTCCATAGACTTATGTGTTTGAATGCTTGGCCCATAGGGAATGGAAGTATTAGGAATTGTGTCTTTGCTGGAGTAGGTATTGCCTTATCGGAGGAAGTTTGTCACCATGGGGGTGGTCTTTGTGGTCCCATATGCTCAAGCTACACCCAATGTGGTACACAGTCAGCTTCTGCTCCTGTAGATCAAGATGTAGAACTCTCTGTTGTGATATTTTGTTTGTGTTCTGACAATAAAGCCTCCCTGGAGACTAGAGGGCATAGCTAGCCACTAGTTAAGCACAGAGGTCTGAAGGTCTATACGGAGAGAAGACAGGAAGTGATAATCCTGGGCAGGGAGATGAAACGATAAGACTAGGAGGAGACAGGATCTTGACCCCTTTCAGTCGGAGGCAAGAGGAAGAAGAGACTGTGGCTGCTCTTTTGCTTCCCTGGTATTTCTGTGTTTACCTCGATATCTGACTCTGGGCTTTTATTGATAAGACCGACTAGGTTAATATTTCATCTGTAATCCGACTTTTAGGGCATGAATTCACAAAAAAAAAAAAAAGCCACTTGCCTGTCACTTTGCAACCACCAACACAGGCTGGAGCTGCAAGCAGCCAGAGTGGAGTCTCTACCTCACCAGCTAGGCTTTCATTATTCATCCTTCAATTCCTCAGAGCAAGCCTGGGATTTTTCTGTTGCAGCCTCTCTGCAGCAAACTCCACAGACTTCTGGGCTCCAAATGCCCAGAGTTAGCCCCTTACACCAGCCAGTTCTGCCCTTAGACAACTCCTGCTGCACATGCTTTCCCCCCAATCCCATGTGTACATTTTCCAGACAGCGGGCTCCCTCTCCCAGTGGATAGTGGGTCTTTCCCTGTACCTCCTCCTTGGGATGCTGGCAAACTAGGTGGCTGCCTTGAAAACTGGCTGGGGCTTCTACTGTTCTACACAGCAGCAGCAGCCTCCCACTTCACCGTCATTGTCAGCAGACTTGTTCAGGTAATTGAGAATTCTTAAAGGGAGAATTAGTTTTTTAAAAAAGTTTTTTCCCTACGTCGAAAATGGGAAATACAATTACAATGGAGGGAGTTAGGTTTCTGTATGATTACATAATGAATGGTTTAAAAACAGACCAATTAAATGATGAACTGAGATGGGATTTACATAATGACAATTATAAACATTATTGGTTTTCTTTTTCTTTTTTTTTTTTTTTTTTTTGGTTTTTCGAGACAGGGTTTCTCAGTGGCTTTTGGAGCCTGTCCTGGAACTAGCTCTTGTAGACCAGGCTGGTCTCGAACTCACAGAGATCTGCCTGCCTCTGCCTCCCGAGTGCTGGGATTAAAGGCGTGTGCCACCACCACCCGGCTCATTATTGGTTTTCTTATTCTTGCTTTATTCCTAAAAATGTTCGTTGATATGAGTGCCAAGATACAAGTCTTAGAAAAATTTATTAAAACAGATCATAGAGATATTCAGATCCAGACAGAGGCATTTAAAGGAGAACCATTCTCAGCATTACAGTATAAGGTTAATGAGGAACAGGCCAAGGTTTTCAAACAACCTTAATTTATCCAGTCACCTTACAAGAACTGCTAAATGACAGGTATCCCCAAAGCTATCCAAGAGCTGAAATGTTAGATTTGAGGAAATTTAAAGAAGCAATAATTTCATATGGTATGCATTTACCTTTTTGTGAAACAGATGTTAAATTCATGGTCAATTAGTAACAGAATTGTCCTACAAGACTGGTTACAGTAGTATTGGAACTTGGTCCTCAATTGTACTGGAAGATCTGGTGGAAAGACAAGGCTAGGACCATTGAACAATGAAGAAGGACTAGGGGTATTGAAATCTCCCAAGACCAACTTCTTGGAGAGGACGGTTATGCTGACGTACAAAGACAGTTTCTGTATGATGGCCACACCATGGCTCTATGCCATTCAGCAGTTTTCAGTGCTTGGAACAAAACTGAAGAAGTCAGAAAAAGAAGAGTGTCATTTACTAAAGTTTTCAGGGCACAAAAGAAACCACTGATTTTTTTTAAGCAAAGATAGACTTCAGCAATAAATAGAAGGATACCAAATTCAGAAGCTAGACAAATAATAATTGAGTCTTTGGATTTTGAAAATGCTAATTCACAATGCATAAGAGTAATTAGGTCTTTAAAGGCAAGATCAGAAGCCATAGAGTAATAGATCTGACATACAATCAATGTGGAATCTCATAACCATTGTGTTGCTTGCATAGGAGAGGTGATTTCCAGAGGCTTGAAGAAAAATCAAAATGTCAACTATTTAAATATATATATATATATATATATATATATATATATATATATATATATATAATCTAAACAGAATATCTCTCCCATCTGGAGGATGGGATGCAGAAGGTGTGGCAAAGACCAACATTGGACCAATAAATGTAGACCAACAAGAACCAGGAAAGGCAACCCTTGGCCATCAGTGAATGCCTTGGGTGGTGTCTCACAGGTCTCCATATCAATTTGGCTCAGTCATTCCCTGTCATCATGGAAGAAACTTTTCACAGAGCAATTAAAGGACCTAATGCCCATTGTAAAAAAAAAGACATTCTGCTCTGGATGATAGAATAGCTTTAGAAGATAAAATAAAAATTTCAGAAGAAATCATAAAGCAGCAAATATTTTGGTAAACTTCTATAAATGATCAAAGACCAAAGTTAAAAATATAAATAAATGATATTGTCATTGAAGATCTTGAAGACTTTAAAGATGTGTTGACCTTTTTATGTGTTACATTGGGGAAGAGGTTTTACTTTTGTTTCCTCAGGAGAAAAAAGCTATGGATACCATCAAAGTTGATGAAGATTAGATTTGAACAAGAAAAACCTATTAATTAGAAGAGGTGATAGTTCATCAGGCAGCATGACCATTCAGTCTAAACTAATTTATAAAACTAACAAATGCTTTTAATTTGATCAGATATAACTTACCAAAAGGGAACCTTCTCAAAGTTATAGAGTTGAGGCAGGAGTTTGTTTTTGTCTTTTCAGAAGAATGAAGACATCCAGCTAAGAAAATATGTCCCAAAAAGAATAAATTGGCCTATTGATATAGCATATCTCAACAGGATAAAATGCCACAAATCTTCCCAAATGTTTGTTTCTGCTGTTCTCTTCAGATACAAAATGCATATGGTCTTTTTGTAGTCCCAGTTCAATTAAAAATTAAAGCTGACTTCGGAGTTAGAGTGCGGTTCTCTCCTTCTCTAAATCCTTGTTTAAATGTTTGTTAAAGGAAAATCCAGAATCTCTGTATCATGTCAAAGACTTACCTGATATGAGACAGAAGAAAACCCAAAATTTAGGGAGTATTTTTTTGCCACTAATCTCATAGTTCTTTAGTTTTATTTGACTCTTTAAAACTTTCCTTAGGTGTAAATACTTTCTCAAAATTTATAGGATTAATATTTAAACTTTTTGTCAGGATATTAATGGTCATGTAGAGTACTAACTACTTCTAGAAAAAGACTTCGTCTGGCTTCCTGTACATGATTTCAGGTTTGGGTCTCTATCAGATAAAAAGGAATTAAGTTTTGTACTCTGGATGTATATAACAAATTATGGTTCTTTAACCTCTTCAAGTTCTGCTGCATATAACATTTAAAATGTTTAACTTTTCTACAGTGAACCATGACCATGCCTTGAAGTGACCTTTGAAGTCTCCAAAGGGAAGATGGAACCCCACGATGATTATTCCAACTGCATTGTGGTAATACCGCCTAAAGATCAGCTTTGGACTATAAACGTCTTAGGACAATTTCAGCATGGCTAGCTGAGATGGTCTAGCCACACAGACTACTCTAGCCAGGACTTGAGATAAAGCCTGCATTTTCCCATTGTGCAGATATTAGACAACATTGATATAGCTAGCTCTCCCAGGACTTGCTAACTATATCAAGTTTTTCAGGGTCCCCTAAAGATTCCATCACCCCCAGGCAGTAGGAAGTAATTTTAAGAAGATGACATCCACATTCCCAAGGGATGGGACAGGAAGTTTTCAGTTGTTCAGTGGGTCATGGATATTTGTCATTGTTTAGGGGGCTTAGTTACAAGTTGTTATTGTTAATGGTCAGGAAAAAAAAGCTGAACAAAGAAGATTAGATTTAAGGATCTCATTCTTAAAAAAAAAGGGGGGGAAAGAGAAATAGGATAAAAGGGTAGATTATTAAATCTACTTTAAAACCAAAAAGGCAACTACTAATTTAAAATATTTTACATTAATATATTTTTGTATATTGATACAAATTTAGGGTTATTTTTGTTAGGACATACTGTACGTACATTTCTAATCTTGTTCAAGGTATTGTACCTATACAGCTCATTTAATAATGTAATACAAATTTCTAGTCCTTGAAAGTTATTATTGCAAACTCTTTAGGATAATCAATAAATGCAACTTAGTAGTTACCTATTGCAATCAATCTTGTCATACTAGGTGTTTTTTCAATGTCAAACAGAGATATTTTAGATAGACAGGTGGTCCTCAAATACTTCAGAGATCTACAGAATATGGCATTTAAATTTTTAAATAATATAGGTTTGTTTTTTTATTATGAAATTGATACATGCCTGTTCCTGGTAGCACCAATCTACTTTAGAGATGATGGGCATTGAAGAAACTCCATATGGAGTTTACTTTCATTGTGCCAAAACTTAGCCACTGGGAAAGAAACTGTCTCTGCCTGGACTTCTGACAGTGCTGTCTGAATTGGACAAGCAGGACATAAATGAAAGGGACTGCTGAACTTTGCGAAGATAAAGTAAGACAGCCCTTCAGAATATCCTGCTTTATAAAAAACTCTTACAGATATTCTAGGCCTGTAGAACAAAGACTGCTGCTCCAATGTTACAGAGAAACCTGGAGTGACTGTCTAGGCAGTCAGATGTTTCTGTCATTTCTCACATTTTGGAAGTTACTTGCTTGCACTTCCTGTTTACTAAGATATTATTTCCTTCTCTGGTCTCTAGTGGAATTGAAGACTAGATAGTTACAATTTTCCTTCTTGACAAGCTCAGAAAAGAAACTCACAAAAGACGTGGAAAGTGTATAAGGATGAGAACATAAAAAAAAGATAGTTTTGGCTTTGTAATGTATGTAAGGACAGAAAATAAATAAAGTACAACTCTTTGGACTCACCAAGATAGGAGGGGTATGGAGTATTTTCTCTGCACTTTGTCGAATGATATGAACTAGAGATTGTTAATATAATCTTGGCTGAATAGTAGATTCACACTTCAACTCTCTGCCACCTACCTCACCAACCCCATTTCTGCCCCCCATGCTACCAGGTTTTCTGCCAAGATAATAATTGACCAAACCTCTAAACTGTGAGCCAGTCCCAATGAAATGTTTTCCTTTATAAAAGTTGCTGTGGTCATGGTGTTTCTTCATAGTTGTAGAAACCCTAACTAAGACAAAAGTTGGTACCAGGAGTGGGGAATTGCTGTGATAGGCCTGACCATGCTTTTGTTCAGAGGAATGAGGATTTTGGTACTTTGGATTAGGAAAGCAGTGTAATGCTTTAAACAGTTCTCAACTGGCCATACTCGTGGCAGCATGAAAGACAGTGGTTCTGAATTTGTACTATAGGGACCTGGTTAAAGTGGTTTCAGAGTTGAGTAACGTTGGTGTGTAACCTAGAAACTGTTTTTATGATATTTTGGTGACTGTTTTTTGCCCTTGTGCAAAAAGTTGGCCTGAAACAAAATGGAAGTGTTTTGGATTAATTCCACTAGCAGAGGAATCTCAAAACAGAACTCTGTCCTGTGATTATTAGTGTTCATTTTGATGAAGATTTATAACAAAAAAGAATACACTGAGCAAGGAAAAATACAAAATGTACAAACAGAGGAGAAAAGAAGGTACTAAGAGTGGAATGGCGTTAGGTCCTGTGTTTAAGGAGATAAACATGAAGAAATGAAATAAAGGGAATGATAACCTCAGGACAAGACCCCACCTAGCCAAGCTTTCAACTTCTGAAAAGAAATTAAAGAAAATGAAAAAGAATTAAAAAAACTTAGGGCCAGGGGTGGTAGCATACACCTTTAATCCCAGAACTCAGATAGCAGAGACTGACAGATCTCTGAGTTTGAGGCCAGCTTGATCTACAGAGAGAGTTTTAGGATAGCCAATCTTAGACAGTGAGGTTAACCATCAAAAAGAGAAAACTCATGAAGAGGTAATTGAATGAGGAGGCCATATTCTGGCCCCAGAAAACATCAGAACTTGGCAGCTTTGGAAACATTATTCTGGTTTAGAGACAAAAATAGAAGAAAGGGGTTATAGAATCCCCCTTCATGACTAAGGAAAGCTACTGAAGCTAGGTGTGTGGCAGGTGTGTCCCTGCACAGAGATCCAGAGAGGCTGACAAATGAAACTTGCCTGAAGATCAGAATGCAAAGTTAGTCATTCTAGTCAGCCATACAGGCCAGGCAGCGGTGGTACATGCCTTTAATCCAGCACTAGAGAGGAACAGAAGGCAGAATGAGAAAGGAACTCTTTTTTACAGTCTGAAGATTTTCTAGAGGTGAGAGCTCTCTAGTGGTTGGATGCTTTGCTTCTCTGGTCTTCGGGCAGGCTTTACTTGTTAGATCATAAACAAAATATCACTGTATTTCTCCTTTATGCTACAGTGTATGTACATAGTCTTATTGCAGTTGGTTATTCCATGTTTGGCTTATATCCCTGGGAGGCCTGCCATTTTCTGAAGGGAAAGGAGAAGGTGGATTTGGGGAAAGGGAAGGTCGGGGTAGACAGGGCGAGTAGGGAAAGAAAACTGCAGTCAGGATGTAATATATGAGAGAAGAATAAAAATAAAAAATAGAACTTTTATTCTTCAAAAGTGCCTGTACAAATCAAAGACTTGGAAAAGTTTCCTCAAATTAGACAGCTACCTGTATGTGCACAGGTAACTACAAGGGAAAGTAAAGCTGACCCCAAATGCTCATTTGCTTATGGTAGCTCCAATTTTAATGCAGCTCAAACATTCACCAATAGTCAAATGTAGGATATCGAAACAATGGAGCAGTACTCACCAATAACAAAGGAATGAACTACCAATGCACAGTAAAAGTCTTAAAACATACCAACTTCAAGAAAATAGATGAAAATGAACATTTTATTTCACTTATAGTCAGCCCTTGAAAATACAAATTAACCTACAGTGAATGAAATCAGACCAGCGGTTTTTCATAAATGAGTTCTATGGTTGAGAAAGAATCCTAGAGTAGTCCAAGAAAACTGTTGACTGAGATTCTTATCTTTTTATTGCCAACATTATTTTTTTCAGGTATAATTTATGTGAATGCTATTAAACTGTATTTAAATATGTATTATTTATCAAATATGTTATACCTCGATGAATTTTTTGTTAAAAAAAGAAAGCTATGGGTCTCAGCCTCATGCCATGCAGACAGAGCAGTCAGAATTCAGTAAAACATGGTCTAGGGGTTCTAGCCCAGGCCACCCACAGGACCCCAGCAGCATCATTGGACCAACCAAAAGCCCAGGTGGTTGGGCAATATAATGATCTCTTTGTGATGAGAAAGCATGACCCAGCCCAACATTTTGGCAAACTGAGCAGGACAAGGAGACCCACGCACAGGTCTGGGTTTGTCCACCCTGGGGTCCAGGGAGAAAACAGGGACCCAATCGGCACCTTGTAGCGCCAGTCAGATGGGCACTATTAGAGTAAGCAGAGGTACTGTGTAATATGCGGGGATGGAGGAGTGGGGGATAGTTCACGGCTGTGAACGGAGGCATATCTGAAGAGGTGAGAGAGGGAGGAAGGGAAGGGGCTGAGGTGAGTGACTCTATTGTCACTTGGGGCTAAGGTGAAGTATGGGCCTGGGCTGCTGCTAGCACCTACATCTAGTACCTGCGTTGCCACAGCCGCTGTCTCTTTTGATGTCTCTAGACCCTTATACCATCAAAGCCGAGGAAACAGGGCTGGACAGAGTTGGCCCCGACCCCACTGGCTGCAACACTAGGGAGAACTGGCCCCTCCCCTCACTGCCTCAAGTGCTGAGGAGAGAGGGTCCTACACCATATCTGGACATCACCATAGAGCTGACTCCCGTGTGCAGGGACATGGGCAAATGGCCCCGAGAGCTTGGGAGTGGAAGAATGGGTAACACCCCTTTCATATACCATGTGGTGGGATGGGTGAGAGAAAGATGCCCCCTTCCCCTCACTCCTTAACATCGGCAGAAGGTGGCGGACGCGACCCAACCCCTCACCAACTGCAGCACTCAGAAGAGGATATGGCCTCACCCAGGCAGGACAGTAGAGAAGCCCTGAAAGCTCGAGAGGAACATTGCTGGCACTGCCTCCCTTGGCTGCAGTAGGGTGGTAAGAATGAGGTAGATACCCTCCTCTCTGGTCCATACTGCCTCTAGATGGGGAGGGAGCTGAGCCCCTGACAAGTTGCAACAACTGGGAAAGTGAGCCGTGCACTTCCTCTGGGCAACACAGCAGAGCTGATCCTGTTGACAAGGGGACAGTTGAGCCAACTCTGAGAACAAGTGTGGGAGACCAAGCTGTACCCCTCATCTGCCATGTGGTGGCGTGAACTGGGGAGAAATGCCCCCAAACTATCAAAGCCTGTGGGACAGCTGTCCCTATGGTCATAGGAGTGGGAGAGCTATCCCTGCCCCTCATGGGATGCTACACTTGAGCCAGCAGGCCCTGCACCTTGCTTGGGCAGAACTGTACACAATAGTAGAGGTGTGGGTTAGTCACCCCCAAGGTTGTGAGCATGGGAGAGCTATTCCTATTACCCATCTGTCTTGTGACAGCACAGGTGGGGGAAAGATGCCCTCCCCTTCCCACCACCAATGCCTGAGGCAGGGATCACAATAGCTGAAGACATGTCCCTGGCTTCTCCCAGCTGCATCACTTGGGAGAGCAGGCCCTGTACCTCACCTAGGCAACACCAATAGAGCCAGTGCTATTGAACCCCAATGTCCTAAACCTGGAGAGCTAGCCCCACTCTTCACCTGCCATATGGTGATACAGGTTGAGGAGAGATGCCCTTACCCCCAGCACTCTTCTTGCCTGAGGCAGGTGGGAGAGCTGGTCTTGTGGTCATAGAAGTGGTGCCCCTCAACCCCACTAGCTGCAACACTCGGGAGAGAAGGCCTTCCATGTTACCAGGGCAGCACAATATAGCCAACCCTGTCATCCGAGGTGTGGGTTAGTCAGCCCCGAACCTGTGAGCATGGGAGAACTGTCCCCATTCATCTGTCTCGTGGCAGCATGGGTGGTGGAAAAATGCTCCCTCCTGCCTGCCCATCAATGATTGAGGCTGATGGGAGGAGCTGGCCCCGTGGTCAGAAGAGTGGGAAGACTGTGCCTGCCCCTCACCAGCTGTAGCACTCGGGAGAGTAGCCCCTGCACCTCACCAGGGCAACACGGTAGAGCTGGCCCTGATGGTGTAAGTGGGGTAGAACAGACTCTGAGGGCATTAAAGCAGAACTGGCCCCATCCCTTTCTCATTGCTGTCGGGGTGAATTAGTGGGGGCAATGCTGCGGGAGCTCACCCTGGTGGTAAGGGCAGGGGAGAACGGGCAGGCTGACCAACCCTGCAGCTGCCTAGGCCCAGAACAAGTGTTATGACATCTCCAGTCCCAACATCCACCCCGTCTATGATCTGCTGGAGCACGTGACATGGCCTGACCTGCAGACGCAGAGCTGCAGGTCCTCCACAACACAGACAACAACAGAGTATTCAGAAGGAGTCCCAGTAAGAGCCCAGTATTGATGGTGTAACAGAAACCAGAGGCCTCAAACCAGACCAGCGATTCTTTGTAACGAACACTTACAAGTAAAGATACACCGACAAGGGGTTTACTGTGTGACTCACTGTGTCTCACTGCAGCTTCCATGATCAGAGTATTAACTTTTCCCTTTTTTCTCCTAGATTTTATTTTATTTTGGGGGTGGAGATGTTGCAGGGGCAGAGGGTGAATGTGAAGGGAAAGAGGAAATGAAGGGGGTCAAAATGTGTGGTATGAAAGACACACTGAATAAATCAAAACAAAGTTAAAAAGAGAGAGGGAGGGAGGTATCTAGTAGGGAAGTTGTTAAGCAGAACGTCAGTATCCCGAGTTGAAGGAAAGCAGTTACCCTGTATACTTTAACACAAAGATTGGGAATCCCTCACAGAGGTGCTTCAGGATCTGAGATCTTCAAATACAAATGCGAGATTCTGCAAATCTCAGGCATTGCTATCAACTGCGAATCAGTGCAATGATAGTCTTCTGCAGCCCATTGTCGTAGTTTGTGACACCTGGGCCTCACGGGCATGCGCTGTAAGGTGCTTTAACTGCGCATGCCCAGAACAAGCCCACCTCTTTGAAAACTGGTTTGCCAGGTTTGTCACAACTGCTTCTGGTAACTCAGGCAAAGGTTTTTAGGCAATAATTTTACTAAAGTTTATATAAATATAGTTTTGAATAGGACACACACTGAATGTATATTTTAAAAGCTCCTGTTTTTATATATTATTAGGTAGTATTGTCATGTAAACCTCATCCTAAACTTTAATAGAATTTAATAAGATTCTGTTTGGGAGCTTGGAAAACCTCCCTGTGTGCTGAACAATTAAATGTAGGACCAATGGTTTACTAAAAAAATGAAAAAAAAATGAAAACCACATAACCCAAGTAGTTATACAATACCAAGCAAGCCTTCTGAAACATATTTTTAGGGCTATGCTTTGTCCAAAGTACATGGAATCAGCAGTTTTCCCATGAATTATCTTTTGATGGCTTAATATTCTGGCTCTTGTACATCTGAAATTACATTTGGGAAGTACTTGTTTATGTATTAGAACTCTTGTTCCTTTGCTGTTCACTAAACTTTGTTTTTTATAATGGATAAAAAAATAGGAGATAAAAATCTCCCTATTATTAAGCAGATTGTTTTATTATGATGGAGAAAAATCTTTAAATAGCTAGGTATTTATGCCAGATAAACCAAAATTAACTTGTAATTTTTTTGACTAGGACATAGTAATAGATATGTTTTTTTTTTTTTTTTTACCAACCATGACATCAGTGTTATTATAAGAGTCTGCATACAGACAATACTAGCTAATACCTTCTTAACTAGCATTCTGTCAACAATTTTGGAGGTTATTAATAATGTATAGTCTTTGATATTTTCCTAAGAAACTTTTCAATTAAAAAATATTTTATATGTATGAGTGTTTTGCCTGTGTGTACTTATGTGTATCACATAGGTGCAGCATGCATGAAAGCCAGAGAGGATGTCAAGTCCCTTGGAACTGGAGTGAGGGACAGTTGTGAGCGTGAGGGTACTGGGAGCTGAGTCGAGATCCTCTTCAAGAGCAGCAAGTGCTCTTAAGAGCTGAGCCCCCTGTCTAGTCCTTGTGCTTAAGAACAATTTGGTTATTTACATTTGAATAGCATCACCGACAGAAAATCAGATTACCGCAGCAAAACATGGCTTTATTTTGTGGTGTATCCTATGTTCATTTTTACTACTTAAAATATAAGATGAGTCGGTTGCTTTTGTTATTAATAAATATAAAAATGCTTTTCAAATAGTAAATATTTTAATGACATAATGTACAAATTGGTGTTATTTTCAGCACTACACTGGTCTTTCCTAAATGTATCTGTCCTATTTTAAGGTCTTCCAGGTTTTGTTCATATTTTGTGTTTTATCTGACAAGCCCCTATTCACTATTATTTTCTAGGGATATCTTTAAATTAGACAAAGCTTCTTCCAGATTTTTTTTCTAGAATTGTACTGTCATAGTCGACAGAGTTGTATTTCAGGGACATTTTCAAGTGCCAAGTCATCTGGTTTGTTTGTTTGTTTGGGGTTTGTTTTTTTAGTTGGAGCTAATGTTTTATTTGTAATTTTACTTAAATATAATCAACTTTGATCTCTGTTTTCAGTGTTTATTTTCCCCCTGTATCTCAACATAAAAAAACAAACCCAAAACAAACAAACCAACCAGATGAACTGGCACTTCAAAATGACTGTGTTGTATGACTATTAGTAGCCGGTCTTATGCAGATCTATAATGAAAAGGGGCAAGTTGACAAGAACAAATGTGGTGATATTTTATTTGCTTTTTTTTAAAAAAAAGATTTATTTATTTATTACATATACACTGTTCTGCTTGCATGTATACTTGCAGGCCAGAAGAGGGGACCAGATCTCATTACAGATGGTTGTGAGCCACCATGTGGTTGCTGGGAATTGAACTCAGGACCTCTGGAAAAGCAGTCATTGCTCTTAACCTCTGAGCCATCTCTCTAGCCCTTTATTTGCTCCTTAACAAATAAATCTTGCTGAAAGATCAGAGTATACAGTGAGCCACTAGTTAGTCGTAGGGGCCAGGCAGTGGTGGCTGCCATACACCTTTAATCCCAGCATTCGGGAGGCAGAGGCAGATGGATCTTTGTGAGTTCAAGGCCACCATCGAACAACAAAGTAGGGCTAGAGGTATGAAAATCTTCCAAGATCAACTTCTTGTAGAGGGAAACTATGCTAATGTAAAAAGGCAATCTCTATATGATGACCACACCTTGGCTTTATGCCCTACAATAGCTTTAAATGCTTGGCACAGAATTAAACAAGTAGGAAAGAAAATTGAGTTATTTACTAAAGTTATACAGGGCCCAAAGGAAACCTTCACAGATTACTTACAAAGACTGATTTTAGCAATAAGTACAATGATACCAAATTCAGAAGCTAGATGAATAGTAATTGAATCTCTGGCTTTTGAAGATGTTAATGCACAAGGCAAAGGGTAAAATTAAAGGCCATTAAAGGCAAGATCAGCGCCCTTGAAGGAATGGATTCTCTGTTTAACAGTACTGGCTGTCCTGTAACTCACTTTGTATACCAGGCTAGCCTTGAACTCACAGAGATCTGTTGCTTCTGCCTCCTGAATGCTGGCTTGCACCACCAAGACCCAGCTGAAATTATTTTTAATACATAATAAGATTAAATTCATTGAATTCCACTATGCTTTACATTTAGAAATTTGTGAAGTTAAGCATCTGTTTTCTCAAAATAAGTTTCAGGTTGCCCTTCTTCCAAGTCAAAATCTTATCTTGGTAGATTAAAGACCACCAGAAATTATTTGATGTTCTTTCCCATGGGAGATAAATTGTGTGCCCCACCACAAGCTAGATGAGCCTGCAACTTGCTTGGCCAGCGAATATAGCAATGGACATTGGGACACCCCATCCCACCTTTAGGTTCCATCCACCTTTAAGGAATGGCTTCTCTCAGTTTAGGTACCTTGTATATTAGAAGCCTGACCATGCTGAGGTGGACGGGTCATGCCAGAAGGCTAGGCCAGTCGTGTGGAGAGCTACTTGGGCAGAGGGATGGCTCTTCGGTCCATCACAGCTCCATCCATTTTAGTATAGGCAGCAGCCCTATAGGCACTGAAGCCTTTCCAGGACCACATGGCCCCAATTATCTGACTGTGAGATTCTAAATAAGAGCCAGTTGGCTGTGCTCATCAACCTGCACTAGGTACGAGACAGCGAATTCTTGCCTTATGCCATTATATCTGTGTGTCAGTTATGCGATATTTGATGACACAAACCCTTGATCTCTAAACTGCAGCTCAGGGTTGTGTGATGCACAGGAAAGAGGTTGAAGGGGACCATGTGGCATGCTCTCCTTTTCCTAAGCGTAGCTTCTTTCTCTCTGTAATTACTAGGAGGGAAACCAGGAGGAAGCAGAGACACTGTGTGTTGACTGTCGCCGCATTTGGCTATTAACAGCGATTTATTGGCTAAAGAATGGAGGCATAAATGTGTCGGTGACCAGGGTTAAATGTCATTATTTTGAGCACAATTCTGCTCCAGTGAGCTAAAGGGTGTATTTCCCAGGAATGATTTGACCCCTCTCCAGTGGACATTCAGCATGTCTTTGAGAGACCACACAGACCTGTTCTCCCCTATTTTAAATGCAGACTTTTCTCATCTCCCTTTAGAACTATGTGTATACTATGAATAAATGTATTGCTGCTGTTTACGTGTTCACAAGAGCCTTACACGCGAATCTTTGAACCAGAGTTTTAAGGCCTGTGAACTTAGGTGAATTAGCTAGCTCACTGACCCTAGGAAGTAATGAAGGGAACGATGACCCACCATCACTTGAGTCTTTGTTATGAAGAATAAATGTGTGGAAAACCTCAAGGGAATGCCTAGCTGATGGCATTTTCTTTAAATATGCATTAAATAAATACGACTATTATCATACAGTATAACTGATACAGAGGATAAAATGTAGCAGGAGGGCGGAAGATAGTTGCGGAATGGAGTAATTCCAGAGCTTCACCGCTTCTGAGGGAATAAACTTCAGTCAGGCACAGGACCTCCTAGAAGACCCGTCCTTCCTTGTTGCTGTTTGTAAGTTCTCCCAGTGGTCTTGTAAAGTGGTAAACAATGGAGCACTGATCTTAAGTATTTACCGCACCTTACTCTTTTTTCCTAGAGCATGGCCACATTTTCAAAGAACATATGCCACGCAGTATGGAGCAGGGCTTAGATGATGATGAAAGTCCTGAGGAATTTCTAGATCAATAACTGAAAGCACGGACCAAACGTAACAGAGATGAGAAGAGAGAAAGCTCCTTCATAATCGGGAGTAGGTCTAGTTTAGTAAACTTTAGAGGTTCTCACGCATTAGCCCATGGCATCGCTTGCCTGCAAGCCCTCATGTCATGTGTGTGCAACATGTTTGCTGTTTGCTCAACTGGGGACGTCTGCCAGGCTCACTCCGGCACCTCTTTCTCCTCCTCTCAGGCTGTTCACTTTCCTCCTTGGTTTCTTTTCCCTCCCTGTGAGTATCTCTTCATTCTCCTGTAGCTTCCGTCTGTGACTATCTGTACTTCCCTCCATTTAGAACCTGAGAATCTTTGTGTATTGACCTCCTCCAGTAGACTATAAACACCTTGAGGGAAGGCACGCTTTTCTCATTAGAGTGTCTATTGCTTGATATTCATAAGGTCCTCAACAAACATATTTATTTATATAAAGAAATGAACGTAGAGGCAGCTGTTATCAGGTGGTCAGCTCCATTGATGTTGGCCTTTTCTGCCACTGCTGACAAATGGACCCAGGGGCTTCTATCTCCCCTGATGATTTATCTTATAGATAGGTATTTTATCCTCCTTCGCTTACTTTTAACCTTTGTGTTTTCATACCTATCAACTTGACATCAAACACTAAGAATTTTAGTCACCTCTTTGTTAAGCAATACTTTGACCTTAAAACAATCTTTAAACCAAAATAACAAAAACTCCATTGCAAACAGGGATGCTCCTTTAACACGAGCTAAGACCACATCACAGTCTGTAGTATTCCAAAGAGGCAGGTGACTTATTTTCAAACGTAATACATAGTTTTAACAACAAAGTGTGTAAGCACCTCATGAAACATGAAGTCTTTAGTTGTCTGAGTGAGCTGTGGCTAAACATTTCAGCAGGATCAACCTTTGTTTCTTTGATCTCAAGAATCTTACTTTTGAATGTCTACAGCTGGCATCTGCAGTAAAATGCAGAGCATCTGGATTACAGAGTACAAACAACACACACACACACACACACACACACACACACGAGAGAGAGAGAGAGAGAGAGAGAGAGAGAGAGAGAGAGAGAGAGGGAGAGAGAGAGAGGGGCGGGAGGGAAGGGAGAGGGAGAGGGAGATCTAAGGATAATTGCTTGAGAATAAATTACCATGGAGTGCAGAAGACCTTCCTTTGGTTTAATAAGCCAACTATAACTTTTTTGCATAGACTCGTTGTACCCCTCCTTTTAGTCCTTTTAGATATATTGATTATTCTTAATGTCACTTTAATTCTAAACAGTGTTGGCCTAGTATATTTAGGAAAACTGACCAGCTTTTGTCTCTAAAGTTTCTGAGGAGCTTTTTGCTGCATCAAATGCTCCATCAAACACAGAGAAGCATGACTCCTTAGCAGGGAACTGTATTTTCCTTATTTTATTTACTGGTTGCAAGTTTTAGATATCTGAGAAAACTGTAAAAGTGAAGCAAGGTAAATTATTTTTCTAATTGTTTATCGTCATGACACACGCACACACATTTAAATCAATAGACTATATTGAAAGGTAAAATATTTTGAGGCAAGGCTGTGTGGTCGACGAACAGCCGTATACCTTGATGCTGGGAGAAAACAGGTAGTTCTTCTGTTTACACAAACCTGTTAAAGGTTGTGAAAGCAATTTATATCATTATTATTTTTAGTTGTTAACTATAACTGTTTTTATACCTTTTTATTACTGATACACATGACTTTTTAAATTTAAAAAATGGCTTTTATTTAAAAGAAACAAGCAAAGAAAATGAACCGAACATGAATGTATTCATATACAATTAAAATTGATTCATTCAGACAATGCTTTAGTTCCTGATATTTTTTTTTTTAAATTTCATTCCTGTTCATCTAAATATCCAGATGTTTGATGTTACATGTGATTGTATTTGGGCTCTGATCTGAAATCCTATGGCTTACTGGATTACCCTTTAGCCACATGGTTTAAATTAATAATAAAAAAATGAACCAGAGCAATTTTGCAACAAAAGAACAAGACTTTATTGTGTAAGAGAATTGCAGATGTGGCAAGGTGCTCATAATGCAGATGGAGTATTTTGGTTTCTGAGAGCGTCTG
The DNA here is from genome assembly GCF_903992535.2 of Arvicola amphibius. NCBI lineage: Eukaryota > Metazoa > Chordata > Mammalia > Rodentia > Cricetidae > Arvicola > Arvicola amphibius. The sequence continues at coordinate 136,397,597 of NC_052053.1, forward strand.
GCAGGCCGCAGACCTCTGCGTTATCAGGGACTGATGCTGGACAGCCTTGGTTCAGGATTAATTTAATATTCAGGGAAACTTTAAGAAAGCCTTGTGCCATTCATCATCATAATGTCATTTTTGCAATCCTAAAATGATTTACAAAGTCAACTTTCCCCTTCGATTTCTAAAATAATATTAAGACATCAAAAAGATTCAGATACAAACTTCAAAGGGCAGCCAAATCAGGGATTTCTGGCTAAGGAAGTTTATACCATTTAATATCCTCCAGTTGTGGGTTTTTGCTTTTTTTTTAAGATTAAACTATACCTTATAGAATCCTTGGAATCTGGCTAAGGAAGTATTGTATAATATAACATGGCAATTTTGAGGGGACTGCCAGAACCTACGCAGTGAATGGGGTACCTGGCATCTTTAGATTGATCAACCTCCCAGACAGTACCTGTGGCATGTCAGAGGCAGGTGAGATTATCCCAGGGTGAATACTGAGCTCAGATAACCAGACAGACGTCAGCGTTCAAGCCCAGGAGGACATTCCTTTGGAACCTAGTTTGCTCCAAGGCCAGGCTCAAGGGTTGGGTGGAGGATCGTGAATGGGTGTCTGAAGGGGAATGGATACCAGAACGCTTTCTGCAGCAGCCACAGGGGGCATGCTTCCAGGACCTGTGGTTTTTCTAGGGACAGCGGGGTGGGGGTGGGGGGGGGCTTCTGGTTGCCTTTGCAGCAGCATGACGTGACAAGCAAGAATCACCAAACAGTTTGTGTCTGTAGGAATGGTCCCGTCTGTAACCACCAGGCTGCTCACGAGAAATTGAGCCTGTTCTGAAAGAAGCACAGAAAACTGAAAGTTGAAACAGTAAAAGGAAATTCTTTGAAGTAAATTTTGGTATTCTGATTCAGCCCAAGTGTGATTATAAGAAATGACTTTTAATAGAGGTATTTTCTCTATTAACATACACAAACAAACACACACACACACACACACACTCACACACACACACACACACACACACACACACACACACACACACCACACATGCACGCATGCACGTATGCTACCAGAAAGCTTTAGGGTTTTCAGTAATCACAACACACATATCTAGGCACATATTTCAATCACCTTTATGTGTGTGTGTGTGTGTGTGTGTGTGTGTGTATACTATCATTAGTTTGATGATCAGATTTTGTTTAAAGAAAATCATGTAAACAATAAGTACCAGCACTCTCATAATTTAAAGAGATGAATGATAAAAGGGTAGAAAATATATACAATTATTTTCCATAGGTCTAAGTTTAATTAAAAAATTTAAGTATATATGTTACTCTTTTTTTTTTTTTTTTTTTTTTTTTTGGTTTTTTGAGACAGGGTTTCTCTGTAGCTTTTGGTGCCTGTCCTGGAACTAGCTCTTGTAGACCAGGCTGGCCTCAAACTCACAGAGATCTGCCTGCCTCTGCCTCCCGAGTGCTGGGATTAAAGGCGTGCGCCACCACCGCCCGGCTATATGTTACTCTTAAGTTCAATGCTTTTTGGCTATGCACAAAAGTAGCAGTAACCTTAAACTAGAAAAATATGACTTAAATTGATTAAAGTGTGAGATCTGCTTAAATTTTTGATGCATCTAAACGGTAGTACAAGGAAACCAGAGCTCACTTTGTCGATATTCGTCAATTTGGCATAGCTAAATAAATATAAGTTCTTCGTTAGGTCAAGATGTAGTTTATATTTTCTCTAATGTGTCAATATTGCCAGTTATTTTCATTTCATATTTTAAGTTTAAGTACATTATTTCATTAAAAATGGAGTTACTCTTTGTTGGACTTAACGGGTTGGGAATATTAATCTATTTTCTGCAGAAACTTTGTCATTGCTCGAGTTGCTCCATGCCGTATCCTGGATCTCATTTTATCTCTTCTGTCCTCCCTAAGTACTTGGAATTTCTCAGTTTGTGAAAGGTCTAAACTAAAGGAAACCATTCTCGCATGCTCAAAGTTGTCAGAGGCACAGTGATCTGATCTTCACATCGGCATGGGTTTTAATATTATTATTATTATTATTATTTAATATTAATATTAAATTTAATTATTATTTAATATTATTATTATTATTATTATTATTATTTCCTCATTGTAAATACAGGTAAAAGCTAGGAAAGAGGTCGCAGGCAGAAGGTGAGACAAGGTCGCGATTCTCATGAGTGTTGACACAGTGACCTCATGCTGAAAAGACTCAGAGGAGGAGGGGTAGGAAAGGAGATGTCTGATAGGAACATTTGGTTTATTATTTAACTCTCCCCACCCTTTTTTGGTTTTTGTCTGAATGATCTATTTGCAAGAGTAGGGTGTTGAGGTTACCTACAATTAATGTGTTAGAGTCAGTGTGTGATTTTAGCGCTAGCATTTCCTTCATGAAATTGAGTTCCCTTGTGTTTTGGGCATAAATGCTTACATTTGTACAATCTTCTTAATGGTTTTTTTTCTCTTTGATTATTATATAGTGTCCTTTCCTATCTCTTCTGATTAGTTTGGTTTGTCATAGGTGAAAATAACTACGCTGACTTTCTTCTTAGTCCTATTTGCTTGGGATACCTTGTTTCATGCTTTTGCCCTAAGGTAATGTCTGTACTTTATGGTGAGGTGTGTTTCTTCAATACAGTAGGAAAACAGGTCATGTTTTATAATCTAATCTACTAGTCTGTGTTTTTCTTCCCCCTGGGGAATCAAGATCATTAATATTGAGAGTTATTATTGAGCAGTGCATATTAATTCATGTTACTGTGTTATGGTGGTGTCTTTCTTCTCCATTTTGATTAATTATTCTAGGATTATTTACTTTTTACATCTTCTTGAATATAGTTAAGCTTCTCTTCAGACTCAAGTTTTTCTTCTAGAGCCTTTTGTAGAGCTGGATTAGTTGGCCAAAACTGCTTAACTTTACTTTTATTGTGAAACAGTTTTTGTTTTCTGTTGAGTGTGATGTATAGTTTCTCTGCATATAGTAGTCTGGGTTGGAATTATGGTCTCAGGTCATTGTGGGATATCCATCTTTGCCTGATGGCTTTCAGAGTCTCTATTAAAAAGTCAGATGTTATTCTAATATACCTACATTTATTTTTAATTTGGTATTTTCCCCTTGAAACTTTTAATATCTTTTCTTCATTTTGTATATTTAGTGTTTTAATTATTATGTGCCATGGGGAGTTTCTTTTCTGGTACTGAATATTTTGTGTTCTGCCTCTTATATCTGGATAGGTTTCTGTCTCTTTAGATGAGGAATTTTTTTAATGATTTCATTAAAAATATTCTCCCTCCTTTGACCTGGTTTTTGCTTTCCCCTGTAGCTATTATTTATCTTTGGTCTTTTCATAGTGTCCCAGATTTTCTGGATGTTTTGTGCCTGGATATTTATTTTTCAGATTTCACATTTTCTTTAATGCAGCTGTTTTTTCTACACACACACACACACACACACACACACACACACACACACAGAGAGAGAGAGAGAGAGAGAGAGAGAGAGAGAGAGAGAGAGATCCATTCTTACAGCTCTGAGATGAAATCTGCTTGATAATAATCATGTAGAATGAACTTTTTGATGTGTTCTTAAATTCCATTTTCAAGCATTTTACTGAATATCTTTGTATCTATGTTCATAAGGAAAATTGGTCTGTAATTCTCTTATTTTGTTGAGTCTTCATATGATTTGGGTATCAAACTGTCACCTCATAACATGAACTGGATTGGGCAATGTTTCTTCTGTTTCTATTTTTGGAACAATTTGAGAACTATTGGCACTAACTCTTCTTTTCAAAATGTGGTATAATTCTGTGCTAAAACCATTCAGCTTTGGACATTTTTGGTTGGGAGTCTTTTATTGACTGTTTATATTTAACTGTGGGTTATAGTTCTGTTTAAATCATTTATTCGATCTTGATTTAACTTTGATAAGTGGTACCTATCAAGAAAATTATCTACTTACTTTATATATTCCCAATTTGGTGTAGTATATGTTTTTAAAGTATGTCCTTATGATTCTCTGGATTTCCTTGATGTCTCCTGTTATGCTTCCCCCTTTCCGTTTCTAATTTTGTTAATTTTGACATCCTCCTCTACCTCTTAATTAGTTTAGGTAAGGATTAGTTTATCTTATTGCTCTTATCAAAGAACCAACTTTGTTTTTTTTGTATTGTTCTCTGTTTCTATTTCATTGATTTCAGTTCCAAGTTTGATAATTTCTTGCTGTATACTCCTTTTGGGTCTGATCATTTCTTTCTGTTCTAGAGCCTTTAGGTGTGCTACTAAGTTCCCAGTGTGAGATCTTTCCAATTTCTTTATGAAGGGAATTAGTGCTATGAACTTGCCTCTTAAAACAACTTTAATGTATCCCTTAAGTTTGGATATGTTGTGCATTCATTTTCATGGAATTCTTGAAAGTCTTTAATTTCTTTCTTATTTCTGTCTTGATACATTTTTGTTCCTTCAGGAGAGAGTTGTTCAGTGTACATGAGTTTGTCTATTGTTTCTGTTGGTGTTGACATCCCATGGTGGTCATATAAGATACAAGAGATTTTACAATTTTCCTATATCTGTTGAGACTTTCTTTGTGTCCAAGTATGTGGTCAATTTTGGAGAAATTTCCATGAGGTGCAGAGAAGATATAGTCTATGCATAATTAAGAAATATAGGTTAATAAATAATCACCTATAATAGTCAAGTTTGTAGTTATATTAGTTAGGTTTTTATAGATGTACAGAGATATATTTCCAGTAGAGAGGTATTCTTCAACCACTTCAAAGAGCTACAGAATATGGCATTTAAGATGTTTTAAGAACTTAAGAGTTTTCATGACAGTGAGACACACCTGACCCTGGCAGCACCAATAGCTTCTAAAGGAAGATGGGCACTGAAAAGGCTCATCATGGAGTTTGCTAGCCATTTGGGCAAGAAACTGCTCTTGCCTGAACTGCTTGATATTATGCTGCATGAACTGGACATGCAGGACCCACAGAAAAATGACTGCTGAAGTTGCCTAAAGAAGGTGAGACCATCCTTTGGGTTTCCTGCTTCATGAAAGAGTCTGCAGGCATTTTGCAGGGATCAGTAGAAAGTGACTGAAAAACTGCCATTACAAGGCATAACAGATCTTCAAATGTCCTGCTTTGTGGAAAAGTTTGCTGGATACAATGGGCCTGTAGGCAACAGATGAATGCTCCAAAGTTACAGAAGGACTGGGTGGATGTCCAGGCAGGCTCTTCTGGCTTTTTGAGTCCTCATTGAGAAGCCAGATAGGTCTGCCTTTATATGTTACATTTATCATTGTCACTTGCAACTTTTAATATTATCTAAAATATTTATTTTTATTCATATGCTCTTTGAGTATGTGTGTCATGTGTTTGCAGAAGTCCACAGAGGCTAGAAGGGGGCGCTGCTTTTCTTGTAGCTGAAGTTAGGCGCTTGTAAGACCCCTGATATGTGTGCTGGGAACTGAACTCCCATTCCTCTCAGGATCTGCAAGCTTGGGTAACTGCTGCCCCAGCTCTCAGCCCATTGTGCTGTCTTGATTCTATCAATTCTTTTCACTTTTTCAAAGGTCTGTCTTTATACCCTGAAGGGCATTAAACTAGAGATTGCATAAGGGTTGTGATTCCTCTTCTGCCAGATGTTAAAAAGACTTATGTGATTACCGCAAAGTCATGGAAAGTCTAGTGTAATGGATTGGATCTGAAGGGCTCTACTCCTCAAACTCACATGTTGAAGCCTGGTCCCTGGCTAGTGACACTCTTGGAAAGTATTGGACAATTCATTAGATGAGGCCCAATTGAAGGAAGTACATATTTTGGGGATTGTATGTTAGTACACCCTTCCCAACTCATTCTTTTCTCTTTCTCAGCTTCTTAATCACTATCTTGTGGGCAACTTTAGTCCATTATGCACTTTGGCCATGAGGCGCTGCTTCATCACAGGTCCAGAAATAGCAAACAAATGTACCAGGTGCCCCCCAAACTGTGGTCCCAATGATTCTTCCCTCCATTAAGTCGATTTTCTCAGAGAGTTGTACGTGATGGTAAACTGAACATCACACCCAATGCTTACATTATAGTGGTTTCTTAGGCATGGTTACAAGTCTTTTGAGTTTACATATTCCTCCATAGAAATATGGTTTAAATTATTGGTCCTCCATTGGAATACTGCATCTCAGAACTGTTCAGTCACTAGAGCATGTATGTCGAATACGTGTTTGGTAATTTTAGGTAGGGCTCAGTTGCTTTTCTGTGTCTGTTTATAGGAAAGTTATCATCTGACTGCTTGTGAGGCTACACAAAACCCAGTCCAGAGCCCCTTGATGCAGGGCCTCTGTAATGATACCTGCCACAGATGCAAACAGTGAATTCTTATGTGGGAAATCGTTGGATTATATAAACTACAGATTCTAATTGGATTATCTTTTGTATTTTAGGTTGGATTATTTTCAAGTGAAAATTATGCTCTTTGCTTTTTAAATATGTGAAGACATTTTGCGCAAGGAATACCAATCCTTTCCCACTTACCAGTTTTGCATGCCATTCTATATAAAGAACATGTGTGTTCTTTACTAAGTTACTTTAGTTTTTGGCAAATGACAGTAGTAAAATTTCTTTAAACTTATATGTCTTTCTTATCAAGAATAATTATACATTTCTAAATGTTTAGGTTAATATACTGAGTAGTGGGGTTTATCATGATGCTTTAGTAAATATACTATTATTCTTTTTTATTAGTTTCCTTTTCCCACAAATACAACTATAAAAAGATACATAAGAATTACAAATGACACAGGAGCAATAGCTGTCTCTTTAATTAAAATAAAAACCTGAACTGGCTAGAATGGATGCACAGACTCTTCTTATTCACTAGAGAAACACAGGCAGTCATGCATATTCATGTCTTCTAAAGGCACACATTTCCCAGGAGGCCCCAGTGCCATAGCAGTCTTTGTATAGCTACAGAGGCTACTCTGAGTTCTGGGTTTCCCCAGAACAACAGGTCAAGAGACAACATGCTATGCTTGACTTTTCTGAGCAGTATTGAAATTCATTTTTAGAATTATGTTTTAATAATTCAAGACAGCACAACATGGCAGCATTGCTTCTTGAAAGCTCTTCGTTAGCTTCTCTTTGAAGTCAGGCGTTTACCACTTAAGAGTGGTGCTCTTGCTGCTGTGCCAAATGGTGGTCACCCGTGGCTTGAAAGCACTGGAGGTATTTTTAATTGCAGAGTCTAGAAAATGCTTCAGTGATTCCGTGAGTCACACTAATGAGGACTTAGCCTAACGTCTTAGAGATTTTGACAAATTTCTATGCATACTTCATATTAGACACTAAATCCCATCTATACAATGGCAATTAGTTTTAAAGATAAATTTTACTTTAATAATCTTTCTATTTATCTCTTTGGGATTTTTGATATAGTTTGAAGATTTTTGTAAGGGGCAGCTGTTACTACAGCCTCAGAACCTGCTCAAGATTTTGGCATGGGTGTGGAGGTCTCAGGAAGACCCATCCCTAGCTGGGAAGCTGTTGGCATTGATGGTTACCGGTAGGGCAGGAGCCAGTTCTCCTCAGGAATGTGATTCCAAAGAGGCTCCATGTCCTCCAGGAGATGATTCTATATGTGTGCATCGCTAAGTAGATTCAGGGGGTTAAAAACTAAGCGAATGAAGCTAAGAGGGAAGTTGTGGGTGGTTATAGGAGAGGAGCTTGAGAAGGAAAATTGATCAAAGCACGTTATATATGAGAAATTACCAAACAATAAACCAAACTTTAGAAAGATAATCACGAGTGTAATTTAATAAACACTGTAACACTAAAGCCGTATTTATGAGTGCACAGTAGCATGATGGACAGGTGATGACCAATGGGGGTGGGAGGTGTTGAAGAAATGCAGACCAGGATGGGAAGAACAAAGGATGTGGTCAAGAGTCTCCATATCTGCCTTGTAGCTAGCTGTGCCCTCCTTTCTCCTTTATTGACTTGGGGGCATTTATTATGTGCTTCCTGTGCTTTAGACACGATTTCCCTCTGCCATCAATAAGTATCCCCTCTTTTCTCCTTCATATATGTGACTTGAGCTGTGGCTCTGCCACCCTGTCATCCTTACGTAACGTTTTCCTGGTCTCCCTCACTATCAAGGTCCAGCTGTTACTGATTCCCTCACGCGCTCCATGGTAGCTACCAAGAACACAGGCAAAACACCTTAACCAACCATCTTCTTTTCAGGTACTCTCTGGTGTGTGTGTGTGTGTGTGTGTGTGTGTGTGAGAGAGAGAGAGAGAGAGAGAGAGAGAGAGAGAGAGAGAGAGAGAGAGGGAGGTGTGAGAGAGAGAGAAAGAGAGAGGTGTGTGTGCATGAGAGAGAGAGAGGTGTGTGTGTGTGAGAGAGAGAGAGAGGGAGGGAGGGAGAGAGAGAGAGGAGAGATCTTCTTAGAAGAGAGAGGCAGGAGCAGTAGCATGTCCTGGTAGATTGCTTCTTTAACTAGATTGTCAAACTGTGAACTTGGAACAGGATTTCTGAGCTACAGAGTTGGGTGTCACTGCTGTGCAGTCCTAAACAAGCTACAGAGTCGGGTGTCACTGCTGTGCAGTGATGAACAAGCTACAGAACCAGGTGTCACTGCTATGCAGTCCTAAACAAGCTACAGAGTCAGGTGTCACTGATGTGCAGTAATGAACAAGCTACAGAGTCGGGTGTCACTGCTGTGCAGTCCTAAACAAGCTACAGAGTCGGGTGTCACTGCTGTGCAGTCCTAAACAAGCTACAGAGTCGGGTGTCACTGCTGTGCAGTGATGAACAAGCTACAGAACCAGGTGTCACTGCTGTGCAGTGATGAACAAGCTACAGAACCAGGTGTCACTGCTATGCAGTTCTGAACAAGCTACAGAGTCGGGTGTCACTGCTGTGCGGAGATGAACAAGCTACAGAGTCGGGCAGAGTCAGGTGTCACTGCTGTGCAGAGATGAACAAGCTACAGAGTCGGGTGTCACTGCTGTGCGGAGATGAACAAGCTACAGAACCAGGTGTCACTGCTGTGCAGTGATGAACAAGCTACGGAGTCGGGTGTCACTGCTGTGCAGAGATGAACAAGCTACAGAGTCGGGTGTCACTGCTGTGCGGAGATGAACAAGCCTATAATATTTTCCAGCTTTGCCTCATTTCTGAATAAAAAGGGTCTGGTTGTAAGCCACACGGCCCCCCTACCCTGCAAAATTCAACCTATTATTTTAAACGTGATTCCTCAGAAAGGGAGTTGAACATCTGTTACCTATTTGTTCATTTATTGGATCAAGAATTACTTACGCTCATTTATAAGACATGAATTAATAGGATGAGACAGGACTCACTAACATTATCTCTCAAATTCATCCTTAATAATCCTACATCATTAGAAAATATAACTACTGGAAATTTCAGCATTCAATATTGGACTGTATAGACGTTTTAAAAATCCCACAAAGCAAACCATACAATCATGCATTATATCCTCATGATACTTTTATATTTCAGAAAATCCATTAGGAATAAACATTCTAGAGTCACGACAGTTGGCCTTCTCACTTAGTATTTCCTATAGCCAGGAGAAATGCTCTTCTCTGTCTCAGTGACTTATTCTTGCTGGTGTTCTCTGTGCTCTATGATGCTTTCCTTTTCCTCACTCTTCCTGCAGCAATCTTTCCCCTTATTTTATCTGCCAGTTTAAAAGATTTTAGTAAAACTGAATGCCCTACCCAAAATCAGTGTTCCCATGTTCACCTTATCACAAGGAATAAAGCAGAAATACGATCTCCTTAATCTTGACCCCACTTTCTACATGTTGCATGATCTCCACCATCAACACAGCCAGAGCAGCTGAAAGTTAGGGGGCCAAGCTGCTTGTCTTCAAATCCCTTTGCACTTCAGCAGTGGGTGTGAAAACAGAAATGTAAGAAACAGAGCACATGTGATACGTGAGTCCAAGTGTAGAGGAGGTTTGGTGTGAAACAATGCAATCCTTGTAGCTACTGCTAATGCTTCATTCGGTGAGCGTCTGAAGAGTACAGAAAGCTCAATGGCTAAAACAGTCTCGGGAAGTGGTCCTTCACTCAGCTTCTGCTCTGACAATTTACTGGGTAAAAATAAAAGAGCAGAATTCTCTTAGGAGCTTGAAATGTGTCTGAAATTACACACATGCACACACACACACACATTTATAAAATACACGGGATAAGTTTGTTCACATCATCATTGCCTGCAACTCTGGCTTCTCTTCTTCTAGAGTTAAAATTCTTAGCCAGTCAAGGTGTTTTATGTATAGTACATGGTGGCAGAAGTACTGTGGCCAAGGCATTTTTCCTAAGGATTGTAACTTATTTACTTTTTTGGCTCTGGGCCCCCAAATATGATTATGGAGACGAGGTAGAATTCATGCAGCCCGCACATCTGAATGTTAATACCTGAGTGTAATTCAGGGAAGTAGGGCAGTGATATGCGTAGTGATGATGCTAGTGTAAACACTAATGATTTCATATTCCGTTCATCTATATATTTTAGATAATAATTTATAGATGAAATACTAATGATCTCATGCCATTTAATCAGGGACTGGACAGGGGTAAGTAGGCTACGGGTAATAGAAATTTGTAGCTTTGCTTCCCCACAGGTATTTGTATTTCCTGTGTGTTCCCAGCCTTTTCTTCTATTCTCACTTACTCTCCACTTAGGTCTTGTTTATATTTTTGAAAACCATCTCTACTGTGATAAAAGCCCTAATATTACCGATGTTGAAAAATACCATTCCTAAACAAACTGTGTTGTTTCTTAGTAAGTACTGCAGAGAATCACAAGATATCTGTCATTTCAACATTGAGTTGTTTGGTGTGTTTGGTCCCATGTGCTGCCTGTATCCTCCGCCTACCAAGCTGCACAGCGATTACATAGAGTAAGAGTCAGCATGTGCTACTCTTAATGATTGGTCACAGAGTTGAGAATGGATCTTCTTGGCATAGTCTTCATGATATAAACTATGAAATTTATTTAAAAATCTCCAGTTCTCCATACTTTCACCCAGCAATCTCCACCTGAAAGATTTCGTACAACCACTGCCTGATACTTCCACTGGCCTTTAACACCAGCACTCCAGAGGCAAAGGCAGCTGGGTCTGAGGCAGAGGAATCCTGGTCTACAACAGAGAGTTCGGGGCCAGTCAGAGCTACATAGTGAGACCCTGCTCAGTAAACAAATAAACCCTGACTTCCATTCTTCCTCCATCTCCACCGGAAGACTCTCATACGCAGCAGTAGAGAACATTTCCTGGTCTCCTGGGCTTCCCATCTCCTGCTCACGTTGACCAGGTCCAGACCTGTTGCACTGCTGTTTGCACAATGGCTTCCCTTTCCTATTCTGTGGACATTCAGCTTCCCCCATCTATTCTCTCTGCTCATTCTTCGTCTTTTCAGTGTTCCCGTTTCCATAGTCTGGCTGCAAAGGACAGCAGGGGACATTCTGGCTTGAATGTTCCCCTCTTCCTACAGAGCGTGTGAACTCAGAGAGTTTTCTGTCTTATGGAGAATGTCTGGGTATTGTGCGAACTCATTTTTAAAAGAAATCCTCTGTTGTTGTTGTGTGTCTGTATGCATGTGTTCGTCATATTTGTGAAGGTCAGAGGGCACCTTTGTGGGGTTGATTCCCCCCTTCCATCTTTATGTAGGTTCCCATGATTGAATCTAGGTCTCCAGACTTTCGTGTCAAGTGCTTTACCCATGGGACCATGTTTTCTTCTTTGTGTAAACTAACTTAACCATCTTGGATTTGCTTTTTGGGGAGGATGAGAAAATTTGAAAATGGTCATGTTATTCTCTAAGTAACTATCACATATTTTAATAATGATGTTGTGCTAATTTGTGAGTATTAATAAGACTGTGTGAAATATTCTGATAGATTTGAGGATAGTATTATGTATAACATAATAAGAATTAAAATAATCCAGTATTTTTTATCCTTTTGAGAGAAGAGGTTGTTATTAACTGATGTTTGTTCCTACAAAATCAAGAACAAGATATCTTTATTTGAATATGAGAACATTCCATTTAAATAAGCTTATGACTAAGCTCTTTTGATACAGTAGAATATTGAGAAAATATTCAGAAAACAAACAAAAATTGTTTTCAATTATTGCACCTATTATAATCTTGTACAAAGGTATATTAAAAACATTTGTTCTACTTACATTTGTTTTTATTTTTGACTTTATTATAACAGATTACTCTTACCTTGTCAAAATTTCAAATTTTTCTATAATTTTTTATGTATTACATACATCATAACATGCAGTCACAGAATTAGCACAATTGACACATTATGGCATTAAGAAACAATGGCTATAATTAGCATGTTACACTATTTTATATAGTAGATAATATAAAATCTATGTGTCCATTTTTATGTTTGTATGTAGTTTCAAACATAGCTGTTTTGTTGGTCTTTCACTAAGAGTTAGGCATACATCTATAGTCTCATGGACTCATGTTCTTTGAGAATATCAAGTTATGTATTCTGGCTCAGAATTCCTGAGGCAGCATGAATATTTCTAAATTTCAGTTTCTTAAAGTACCTTTCCAAGCAGATAGATTCCTTTAAAAAGTAATAATTTCTCTCCTGAAAGAAATGTTCTGTGTCACATACATGCTTAAAACCCTTAAGGAAGGTGGCTTCTTTGTAGCATGTATATATTGTTAAATCCATAGGGTAATTAAACTATGAATGATCACATTTATTTATTGTTAAATTCTTTCATTATTTAATAATTTGTTTAATAGCACCTTTCATAGATATTGCTATTTCAGACTTCACCAGTGAACAAGAAGGCAGATTTTTCTTTATGGAGGTTTTTTGTTGTGAGTAATTTTATTTTTCTAAGAAGTAAGAGTGAATGTCTGCTCTCTCTGTGTATTTATACTTATAGTAGTAATATAATGTAGAATATATATATATATATATGTTTCCTTTCCTTTGTTTTCACCGCTGTTATAGATATACAGATGTCCACTGTGAAGGTTACCACCAATGAAGCCTACTACTATGAAGGATAATAGCAAGTACTTACAATTAGTTGCAATAAATAAGTGAACACTTTTGTGCAAAACAGGGTAGAAAGTTAAAATCACTCATTCCTTACATTAATCATATTTTTGTTTTCTATTGAGTGGCCTTTCATTTCTAAAATTCCACTAAGAATCATACTTTCTCATGAGATTATTTCATTGGATGTGAATTTTCTTAAATATTGAATTACTGATTAATTACAACAATGTTAGAAAATAATTATTTGAAGGTTTTGTACTCGATGATCTTAGGAACTAATTTATGCTCCAAAACTAAGTTCCACCAAGAGCAGAGGCAAATTATATGGCTCATTCAGAGTCTTTTAAATTCCCAAGAAGAGTCCCTTGCTGGAGAACTATGCAGAACCAACCACAGAGGCAGTGGACTGACAAGCTGCTTCCTCCTAGAGTTACGGCGTCAAGTAGTGGTGGTCCATGGGGAGCTGTTGGTGGCCACTGTGTCAAGGTTCTCCTTTCTGCTCTTCACTGACAGGGAGCTGGCGCCATCACAACTCTGTCAGGAAGTGTGCTCCACACTGAGAGGTGAGAAGGAGTCAGGAAGGAAACTTGAGGGCTTTTAAAATGCTTATACAACCTCAGCCAGACACTTACTCTACAGACATAGTCAGCTGAGTTGTCAGTATGGAAACCTGGCTCCACTGCTTCCTACTCTCTAAGGAACTTAACGTTTCATCTTGTCTTACCTGACAGCGACAGTGTGCTTCACCTGAATTTAGTTTTATGAAGCAGATGTTTAATGACATCAAATAACTGGATTTATGCTGTCGTTTACTCAGACAGTCATTAGTGACTAGAAAGTGCATCATAATTTTTTTTGTTCTCCTGTTTTGCTCATTCAGGAGACAGACTTCGTTGTATCCCTTTCTTTCTAATGTTAGCATATCTGTATGGACTCAAAAGAAATAAAGTTATAATGCTATTTAAATGGGTGTTGTTGCAAACTTCATCTATAAGTTCTTTAAACATTAATTTTTTCTCTGTAGCTTTGGAGCCTGTCCTGGAACTTGCTCTGTAGACCAGGATGACCTCGAACTCACAGAGATCCGCCTGCCTCTGCCTCCCAGGTGCTGGTGCGCCACCACCACCCAGCCTAAAGTCTTCCTTCCTTCCTTCCTTCCTTCCTTCCTTCCTTCCTTCCTTCCTTCCTTCCTTCTTTCCGTCTTTTCTTTTCTTTCCTTCCTTTCTTGACAAACTCAAAAGATTTAAAAATTATTTAATAGTAATTAATAATGAATAGCAATTTTCTGTTAATATCTGGAGATTAAAAAGTAGCAATTACCCTGTCTTTTAAAACACACAAATGTAATCTAGACTCACACATAAAGCATAGTGCATGGAGGTTGTTTCAAAACAGAAAAGCTGGTACGCTTGTGATTTTGTGGACAAGTCTAGAGTTCCTCTGTGTCTCGGTGTGCCTCGCTGCCCTTCATGGCCCTGCAGTTAGAAACCGCACGCTTATCATCTCCCTCCTGGATGTCACTGTCATCCATTTTTCTTATCTCACTGTGACTGCTCCATTTCGTTCCTGGTTTAGATCAGCAGCTTCACAGTCCCCTCACTACTCCCTTTTGTTTAGTTAGTCTTCTAAATCTGTCACTGACGTGCTGAGGATAAACTGTCCTACAATTCACTTTCCTCGGGACTCCTGGGAGTGACATCCTAGGCCCTTCCCAAGACAGGCTAATGCCCAATAGCTCTCTCTGTACTGGTGAACAAAACGTGCTTTAGGTGAGAGAAAAGAAAGCCTTCTCGTTCTCCGAAGCTGCTCCAGGAAGAGGGACTTGTGCTATATGTGTTCCCGTTCTCTGAAGCTGCTCCAGGAAGAGGGACTTGTGCTATATGTGTTCCCATTCTCTGAAGCTGCTCCAGGAAGAGGGACTTGTGCTATATGTGTTCCCATTCTCTGAAGCTGCTCCGGGAAGAGGGACTTGTGCTATATGTGTTCATTTTGCTGTCAGTCCATCCGCTCACAGAGCTTACGCCAGCACATTCTGCAGATTGGTTTGGCCCTGTCCTTCAAGGAAGACTCCTAGAGCTTAAATGAACTGGTGAACTCAGGATGGATTTCTTTAGAAAGTGCAGCACTATCCCACTTTGAAGTTTAAAACAGTAATAAGTACTAACAGAAACCCTGATTTATTAGAAAGGAACTCAATCTATGTATTCATGTATCCTTTACCCTTCCTTCTATTATTTTAACCTATACTAATTCCTTGTAGGAAAAGGTCTGTGAAGATTACAGAGATAGATACTCAAAAGTCCCCCTTACCCAAATATAAATAATGTATCAGACAACACTATTGAGGTACTTGTGCCCCTAACCCAACCCTGTTGCATTTATAACGAAGAACACCACAGATACATTTCACCTGAAAAGTCACTCTATGGAGCTACTCAGGGCCACCACCTGAGTTCTTCCAACCACAGGCCTATAGAATGGGAGTCAGGCATTACAAAGATCCTGAGTTCTTTGTGAAATCCCACACTAGTGTTACTTTAAAATGAACTTAGACTAAAGATATAGACATAATCATGATGGAATGTCTTTGTTATTACTATAGTTTTGAGGGATAAATAACAAAACTTGGAATCAAGCCATTAACTTGTTATATTTTGGCTATTTTCTAGTTCCCTTTGGGGGTAAATAAGGTATTGTTTCATGCAGTATGTTTCTTTGTAACCTAAATGAGGAGATCTATTTCCAACCATTTGTTTAGACAAGGAGACAAAGCTAGTCCATTTTGGATTTCGTTATAGACAGTCCCTGTAACTGAAACGAATGAATCTTGATTCAATAAACTTGAATGAATGTGCGTTTTGTCATACTTGAGTGATCGAAGCACTCTGAAGTCAGATGTGCTTTCAAAATACTTGCATAAATATAAGTTCTTAATTACGGTCATTCTTAGGGTATTTGTCTGTCTCCTGGTAGTTGTTGCTACTTTGCCCATTTTTATGTGCTCTGGGCAGAGAAGGAAATACAGTGCTTGCGTTCCTGTGGTTGCTATAGCAATGAGAACAGACTGCAGCTGTGAGTGAAGACTTGAGGCTGAGGTCATTTCAGCCCCGGAGACTCAGTAAATACTAATTGTGCAGGAGAAAGCTTGTTCTCACTCTTTAGTGGCTGGTTTTTTTCATAAGACCCAGAAGTCATTATATGGAGATAAACTGTGACTTATTATTACTGCTTCTTAATTGCATGCTGCAGTGGGGTATGTTGAAATGTTAGCTAAAATTCTAACCGGTGGGATTTTTGCCTTTGATTTAATGAATTATCTCACAACAACTGATATGCTATGATGGGGAAGTAAAAATATTACCCATGTTTTGATTACATAAAAGCTGAATATTGTCTCAGGGAGCGAAGACCCATTCTCTTTTGGTGTTCCTGGATTGAATATTTTACTGAATAGGAGACATTTCATTGATAAACTGTTTGTCTGGACAGTTGTATAGGATGTGTATATGTGTAGGATATAGGACTCATCTCAGCAAAATCCTCTGTATTTTACAAAGCCCAGACTATGAAAGCTCCAAGTAACCAGAATTGATATCTTAATTGATGCTCAAGTATCATATACTTTCCTTATTTCTACAATTATTTTTGTCATGATTAGGTCATATATCATCGCTACTCTGTGATATGAGGAACTCAACAGTCATGGAAGACAGACAATCAGTAAGTTCCCATTAGCACATAATGATCACATATTATGCCATTGTGTTAGAGATTACGGGAACGATGAGATACAGAATAACATTCCTTCCTACTCAGGAAAACCTCGCAGAGATATTGAGATTATGTTGCTGCATACACACACACACACACACACACACACACACACACACACACACGTAGAGAAAAAAACGTGCTCCTGGTCAGAAAATGATTACAGATATGCTATAAATACAGATTCAGAAGAAAAAGAC
The DNA here is from genome assembly GCF_903992535.2 of Arvicola amphibius. Classification (NCBI taxonomy): domain Eukaryota; kingdom Metazoa; phylum Chordata; class Mammalia; order Rodentia; family Cricetidae; genus Arvicola; species Arvicola amphibius. Next base: position 136,414,656 of record NC_052053.1, read on the forward strand.
CTCTGAATGGGTCACAGTGTTGGATAAATGTGTGTAGGCTTCGAAGAGAGAAGAAAAATAATTATAGGCAGTCCCAAAAAGAAAGTTTAAAAAAAATAAAACAAAGTCTTTAAAGAGACAGTAAAAGTAATATAAAAGAGTACAGACAGTCATAGATTGAAGGAGTAAAGAAAAATAAGCCATATAAAGATAGGAAATATACAAAGAGCCTGAATTATGCATGTTATTTGGTTTTCTTTGAATTTTTGTAACTGCAGAGAGACATTTGATTCTGGGAACTGCTAAGCTAAACCAACATATATATTTTCTTGGTTTCAAAATTTCATTCTAAGTATATGTTACTTTGGAAAAGAGGTTCTGCTTTTTTTTCCACAGAGGATTGGAACCTGTGGATTCTTTCTAGGCCAATGTTGTTTGATGAAACAAGACCCCCCAAAAAGGGCTTCATGAACCTTAAAAATAGTTTGCCCAACAAACAGCAGGAAGAAGTTTGGAGAAAACTATGCCTAAATTCCCCAAATGATTGTTTATAAATGTTTTCATTTAAAGGAGGATATAGTACAGATGTGAACTCTTTACATTGGTATAAATCTTAGCCTATCGATACAAATTTAAGGTCAATTTTGTTACACTGTGTATATGTATTTCTGCTCTTGTTTAAGGTATTATGTTTGTGCAACTCATTTAAAAACATAATGTATAATTAAGAAATATATCAATAGACAATCATTTTTAATAATCAAGCTTAGTCTTGTTAGTTTTTTAGATATACAGAGATATATTTCAGTTAGATATATAATCTTCAACATTTCAAAGACCTAAAGAATATGGCATTTAAAATGTTTTAAGAACTTGGTAGACTTTTCTCAACAATGTGACATTTATGCTTCTGGAGGCACCAATTACTTCAAGAGGATGATGGGCATTGAAGAGGCTCCTTATGGATTTGCTAGCTATTTGGGCAAGAAATTGCTCTTGCCTGGACTGCTTGATGGTTTATTGTATGAACTGGACATGCAAGACCCACAGAAAAGTGACTGCTAAACTTTCAACAAGATGGGATGGTCCTTCAGGGTTCCTGCTTCATGAAAGAATCTGCCAGATATTCTGCAGGACACAGATGGAAGTGACTGACCAACTGCCAGTATAGGCTAAACAGTCTTTCAAATTTCCTGCTTTATGAAAAAGTATGCCAGATACTATGGGCCTGTAGGCCAAAGGTGGATGCCCCAACTGTACAGAGGAACTTTGGATAAATGTCCAGGCAGCAAGATGTCTCTGTCAATTCAACAGTTTTGAAAGTTGCTTACAATGCACTTCCTGTTAACTTAGGTAATATTATATCATTCTGGGGTCTTGGGTGGAGTTGAAGAATAAATAGTTATAATTATAGTTTTCCTTAGTTATGATAAAAGATAAGATAGATAAAAATATTGTAACTGTGATTTTTTGCATGATACCTGTTTTGTTTTGTGTATTTTTGCTATGTTAAAATTAAAACCTTCCTTTTTATTTAGACAGAAGAGAGGAGATGATGTGGGATTGTGGGATGCCCTTCTGTATGTGTGTTGTTTTTATTGGTTGATGAATAAAGCCGTTTTGGCCAATGGCTTAGCAGAGTAAAGTCAAGTAAGAAATCGGAACATACGACATTGGCCAAACAATTAATATGGTTTTGGTGTGATTATTCGGGTCTGGGAAACGAGCAAGTCTCTGTTTACATGTTGGGGTGGGCCAACTCACAGTCCTGGTTCTAGGCCTCTGAGGTGCTGCATAGATCAGCTTGCTTTCCCTCTTCAACACTTCCTTAGGTAATTTCCAGCACTGCCTTGGTGAGCTCACCCAGTGCAGCCTGCAGAACTTTCCTGCTCTCCAGCCCTCAGGGCTGGCTCATCTGCATCTCTTGATCCCTCAACAGAGTGAGCTCTAGTGTGCTGCCCAGAAGGGAAGCAGAGCCTGCTTTCTGATGCGTGGCAGCTGGTGAAAGTCAGGACTGACTCTCCCACCCTTAGACCCCAAGGCCAGCTCTGTCTCCTGCCACAGGTAGTAATGGATGGGGGAGCATCTTTCCTTCATCCTGCATATGTATCTTTAACCAAGTGTGACCAAGGCAAGCAGGGAATGCTGTATAAATGTGAATAAGAGGGATGCACCAGATTAAAGCAACACAGAGAATGCTGATTACAAGTGGAATCTAAAGGTAGATTGCTTAGTTTTAAGCCTACACACTGTCATTTCCTTCCTGCACAATGCTGCCTGTATTGTTTAACGTCATTTTGTCTGTTTCCACTTTGTAAACTCTGATAGTAATTTGCAACACAGTGGACGGGTGTTAGGCGACTGTCTGCTAAAGTTTGAAGTTAAATGAGCACCTACAGGTCTGTTAGCAACCTCCCTGACTTACAGCAAGTTCTGTATCTGTGTGAATCACCATTGTGATAAATGTTAAGCCTACTCCCATAATTTATTTGGTCTCCAGCCTTTGATATTAATGGGCAATGCTTTTGGAATGCTGAAAGTTTTAGAGTTCCTATCATGACCACGCTTTCTGGATCCATTTAAATAATTAACATTAGCTTAAAAGGAAACATCCTTACTTTCCCAATCCTGTATTAGAATATAGAGAGAGTTGCTTGAAGCAATTCAGCTAGGTTTTGTGGTGTAATTGATGATGATTACATTGAGAGTTCAGTTACAAATATGAGTACATCTTTATTTATATCTAAAATATCTTCTTTAAAATGACTCATCCTTTCCCTAGTTAGTGGAGAAAAATGTTTTGTTGTATGGCTGTGCCAAGCTGAAAATCACTATAGAAAATTTATGTATGATCTTAACATACCCTTCAAACCTGAGAATTCATCTTCTCCATGCATGTAATTCAGGAAGGGAAGTGTATATACATGTGTGTGTATTTACACACTATATATGTGTGTGTGTGTGTGTGTGTGCATATATATGTATATACCTCATCATATAGTATTATATCACTAGTAATGACCCTTATTAGAAGTACTAGTGGGATTGAAGACTCTGTATATGGGCAGTGGATACTGTTCTTGCCCTCCTGTGCCAATATTTCCAGGGGTTTGATGTAACTGTATATTCACAAGTAGTCTTAAGTATTATGAATAGAAAATAAAGAAGTGATACACAGTGGACTAAGGAATCTGCTCAATAATTCCAAGGTTCAGTAAAGCTTAGCAAGGTTATTGCCATTCTAAATTTAGGACTTTGTAGCACCCCCCAAAGTGTTTCTCGTTTTAGCTGATTTTGGAGGTCTTTATGCCACATTTAGCTGATTCCATAGATCAGTGTACATACATCTAACTTAAATGTTGGAATGCGAATCTACTCCCCTTTGCAGGCAGCTTCAATAACTCCTAGTGGTTCAGTGGGAAATTCCAAGGCTGCTGGAATTCTTTGCTCTCTGATGTGATCCCAGCTTGTCGTTATTGATTTCTTTCTAAACTCATGACATTCAACTGAGAGGAAAGAAAGTAGTAGAAGTGCCATCATATTGCTCCAGTTTCTGCCAGCAAGAGCTTTACAGTCATAATTCATCCACATCTTTGGAATTCATTAACACCACTGATATTAGCTGAGCAGCACCAGTAAATGACAGCAACTACTGGCCTTGACAGATAACTGTCCACTTTGATTTGCTCCTCAGGCCCTGGTTCAGCAGTTATCCCCCCACCCACCCCAATTAGCCAGACAACTCACAGTCTACTGTTTCTAAGCAGGACTCTGTAGGCTTTTGATGTGTATGTCTTCATCTAGCATCAACAATGATTTCAGTTTCCAGGGATCCACTATTTTCTTGCTTTTGTTTAAAGAACTGGATGCTTTTCAGTCTACTGTGGAGAAGCTAGTTGTTCCCTATATGGAAATGATCTCAAAGGTGCTGTATTCTTCTGAACCCTTATACCTTATATCAAACTTTTCCCCATAGGTCAAAATTGGTGACTCTCTGTGAATTGTCTTCCCCTTTAATATTTTCATTTTTCCTTTGGATACATAATTCTTTGATATTGACTAGCAATTATCTGACTTCTTTAATAAAACGAAAATTGTAGAATTTTCCAAACGCATATAGTTTCTTCTAAAGCCATGGGCTAGTCTCCAGAATTGATAATCTACCCATGAGAAGGAAGATGTGCTACTCCTGGTAGCTCTAGTGGTGGGCCTCATGCTTAGGAAGCTTTAATCTATCAATCATTCATTTTGAATCATTCATTCCTCACTCAGTCATTGGACTTACTGTACTGGGCTGCTGGGTAGCAGTGAAAATAACAGAAGATATTTTGCTCAGAAATAGGAGGCTGTTCACTCTGGGATAAATCAACAAGTACTGAACAAGATATTTCCTGAGCACCACTGTTCATCTTGAGAAAGCTCTTTGGGCTCCTTCATATGAAGAATAACTTCCAAGATCAGACATTTGTTAAATAACTCTTCAGTGACAAATGGAAGAGTATTTAGTGGAGAAGACTGTAGCGAGGAGCTGTGGGCCAGATCCCGCCGCCCTGCTCCCAGCCACCGGCTAGCTTTACCCAAAATAATTACACCGAAACTGTACTCTTTTAAACACTGCCTGGCCCATTAATTCCAGCCTTTTTATCACATCTTGACTAACCCATATTTAATAATCTTTGTAACACTATGAATGGTGTCTTACCGGAAAAGATTCAGCACATCTGACCTGGTGGCTGGCTTCATCGCATCTCTCTCCCTGAGGAGAGGCGCGGCAGTCTAACTAACTTAGGAGAGGCGTGGCATCTGACTGAGCCATCTACCTCACTTCCTTCTTCCTGTTCTGTCTACTCCACCCACCTAAGGGCTGGCCAAGGCAGTTTCTTTATTAATGAATGAAATCAACACAAACAGAAGACTCTCCCACATCAGAAGACCAGGGAAGAATTACACATAAACAAAACAGCATATTCAAGGGAAGATGAAACCAGTAGGGGCTTGGGCCTGTTTGAGATCTCTGGAGAGCTGGCATGTCAGGAGCTCCGGTGGAAGCAGGGTTAGTAAGGGGGAAGAGATAGGATGTGTACTCTTCAGGATAGCGCATGCCATGTGAATGCAATTGAAGTTCATTCAAAGGAATTTGTTACTGAAGGTTTTCAGACCAGAGTTGATGAGATCCTTCTAGAGTAAGTCAAAGAACAAATGTGAAAGTTGACAATCTGCCAGCCTTCATAAAGCAAAGGCAATGATGTTAGGGAAGGCACAAACAGGAAGGAGAGACGGCTGGGTTGATAGGAATTTGTGACTTCGTGCATGGAGAGGAATGTCGGGCTCTAAGGACCTAGATATGGTGTGGGTATTTGAAAGGTGGCTGCATCCCCCACGAAGGAGACCCTTTGTGTGTCCCAATGTGTGTCATAAAGAACCACCATTGTGAAGCACGCAAGCAAGCAGAACCAAGTGTCCCCACCTTGTGGTGCAGCCAAATTTCTGAGCTCTTTTACTCCCAGAAAACCGAAATATTTGTTTAAATGATATCGTTTAAGACTCCATCTAAAAGATAATTCCCTCTTTCCCACTTTCCCAGCTTCAGGAAGCACCGTTCTATTTTCTGCCTCTAGAGATGACATTAGGAGCCTGGTGTTAGAAGAAACGTACCCCCTCCCCATGTGTTTAGCTGGTTTATTCTCTTTAGTGCGTCTGTCACTTTCACCCACGTTACAGAATATGTCAGAGCTTTCTTACATCTTAAAACTAAATAATATTCCGTTGAAGGCACACACCACTTTGTTTTTACCCAGATCTCCAGGGATGGACATTTGGATGGCTTCCAACGTCTGGCTATTGTATAATAAATACTGCAGGAATCCAGGCTTCTAAAGTCAGGGATGGTCTCAGCTTATTAATCTCTAATGTGTGAGTGGTAGAACCTTTGCTTCCCAGGGCGCTAATGAGTGACAAGGATTTAGTGTAATGAATTTCTAATGTATTTTAGTCATGTTGATTGTATACAGGTGATAAATGGAGGCTTAGGAGCACAGAAGAAGAGAGGCTGCACGAGGTCACCTCGCACCGACCTGCTGACTAATGAGGCTTGACACAGGCATAGGACAAAAGCAGTCTGGTTAGCGCAAGCCTCCGCCGACTTTCCCGCTCTCATTCTGATGTGGTGCCAAACTTCCCATGCAGCAATTCCATTTTCATACTGTTTCTGATGTAAACCAACACCTGACTTTTCTTTTAACTAATAGGAGGATCACATTGCAAAGTGTTTTGATGGCTGAGAAAAGGTTATCTCACGTGAAATTTTAGGCTTTTTCATTTTATGATTCAAGCACATTAGTGGTTACAAAATCTGAAATAGACACATTCGCTGGGAACGCACACTGAATGGTAACTGCTTTCTGGCAGATGGAGGAATTTAGTTTTGTATCTAAATATGAGCTTTGCTTACTTTTATCAGGTTACCTACTCTGCAAATTGGATTAATGTATAATTTTAAATGCAGCAGGCATAAAGCTTCATAGAAGGGATTTTATTTCTAACCTTTCAGTCTTATTGGGTTATTTAAAAACTGATATGGGGCAGTGATATTCTTTACTCTGTTTCTAGTAGCAGTGACGTATAACATGGTGATGTTTCTGCGATAGACTACTGGGAAGGACGTTGTCTACTGACTGAACATACTGGCATTTTGTAGGTGAAAGGTAGAGAAGTTGAAACTGCTGCTGGGGCTCTGTCAGAAACAGGTGGTGCCGAGGAAGCTGCACATTCTGCATTCCAAAGCCCAGGGGATCTCAGACCCAACCTGAGTCACCTTGGACTCTTAAACTACGCTCAACTTGGCACTCAAGGGCAAGGATTCCTGGGGTCTTTGCCATCTGTTGCCTTTTGGAACGGTGAATAAAAAGTTGACTTCTCTGTCTGTGTAATGTCTTCCTCTAGTTTCCTGTTAGATGTTTAGGTATCAAAGGGACAGCATGTGGCTCCTCTGGGCGATGAGCCCTCATTTGGGAGGTCTGAAGATATAATAGCTACTACCCACTTACCAGCTCTTGCTCCTTGGCCCTAGTTAAGCTCACAAGAAAAGGGAACTGTGAGGAAGCCATAAGACAACACAGAACAATGGATTAAACAGCTTATGGGAAGCATGTCTGAGTAGGGTCGGAGTCTCCTGCTGTGAGGCACAGTGCATGCTTTTGCTTTAGCATTAGAAGATGCAAGAACAGAAGAACTCTAACAATCCAAACTCAGACCCATCTTTCAGAGTCCGTAGGTGATTTTACCTAGCTGTAGACTATCACGTTCCCTTGGGACGCTATGTGGGAACACCCCAATGGTCAATTAGGTGGATCATGGAATTTCTTCTCTTGTAGGCCATTCATCTTGTGTAGTTAGATTTTCAGAATTTGACTTCCTTCTTATTACTCCCAGTTAAGAGTGCCCTTGGAAGGGATCTTATCAAAATTAATTATTAACTTTGGCCAGACAACGAACATGATTTCTCTGAGAACACCATAGTCCTTGTTGATGACAAACCTCTCAAAATTGCTAATATCTTGGTAATTCCAAGACCTGGTTATCCAGTTCTTCAACCATAGATCTAGGTGTGTTTGGCAAGTGTGAACTGTCCCTTTCCTGTGGGAGTCTAGTCTAGCCTACACAGTCGAGATTGTAGAGGCCAGCATAGGTTCCAGGAACACAGTGGTTGAAGAGGTGACCAAATATCGGAATGTCCAGTTTATTCAGAGGAAGACCAGAATACTGTGTTACCGAAATGGTAAACTCATTAAGGATAATTCAATTATAATTCCAATTATGATGTACATAAAGAAACTAATGTATGTATTCTAATTGTAATGCTCTTCTATAGATATAAGGAATAACATTTCATATGTTTAAAATCAATGAGTGAAGACTATAAAAATACTCTGAAAGGATTAAAATCATCTGGGGCTATTTCCTATCCAGGGAGTTTGCCTTCTTACTGCAGCTGAACGTTGTTAACTGTTTCATGCACAAATCTTTTTCCCCCAAATATTATCCTTTATTGCAAGGGAGAAACTCACGGGACAGATATGGGAAGTCCACCTCAAGGTGTGGAGCATGGGAAAACGAGAAAGAGCTGGGTGGGCTGGCAGTTTTTTCTGAGTACCCAAAAGGTCACACCCCAACCTGGTCTAGCCTCTTCAAGGTCATTGGCTGAAGGAGGTTCTCCATCACTTCCCCCTTTTGTCTAAATAAGAGAATTCCAAACCCAATACAAAACTATATGCACTAGGAACAGATACCAAGTATACAATTAGGATTACAACCAGCATAAACAATATTACACAAGGAATATATGCTAAATGTTTTAATAAACATTTTATCCTAAGGAGTCTAAGTCTTGCCTCAGAAATGGCTTGGCTAGATCATAAAAGGAAGGTAACTATGACTATCTAATTTTCAGCCCCATTGAAGGATAGAGAAGGAAGATAATATTACTTGAGTAGGCAGGAAGTGCAATCAAACAGCTTCCAAAATGTCATGCATAAATCTTTAGTTATAGGTAGTTGGGTTCAAACATAATGAAGAGTCATAAAAAATATACCTAGAAAGGCACAGTGTGACACAGGCTTTCTAGTTAACACTTTGAGGTTTTTGCCTACTGCTTGGATTTTAATGTATTTTTAATGATTTTAGGAAAAGTAAATTGAGTTTGGTTGATGGTGAAGTGTCAATTGTGCAAGTTGGAAGACTTGAGTTCATTCCTCAGCACCACATAAAATCTGGGCCCGGAATGGGGATAATACTTGTAACCCAGGTGCTGGGAGGCCCAGACAGGAGACACATTAGACATGCTGGCAGCTGGTCTAGTCAAGCCAGCTCCAGGTTCAGGGAGACTCTGTCTCAGAAAGTGGGATGTAAGCTCACATCAGAATGTGCACATACATACACAAGGAGAATATTATGTGCCCTTTCTTAAATGTGGTTAAATTAAATGTAAGTTAATTATTTCCTTAATGCTCCAGTTATAATTGCTAGTTTTAATCCTAGAAAATATCTCTAATATACTTTTTTAACTAGGTATATTTTCAGCTTGCTAGTTTAGTAATTGTCTCCAGAAACTATAAACAGAATTCTGCCTTTATTTTTATTACACATCAAATTAAATGTTAATGGGATACTATTTTAGTTCTGCAGTGTTTATTAATTATGATTTCTAAGTTTAATATTTAATTAAATTTGCACCCTCTTTATCAAAAGTTTTTGTTCCTCATTTTAATTTGACATTATCATGCTAATTGACAAAAATTTATTAACAAAATAGTAAGTTAACATTGTCAATTTTATTTTTAATTATTCTATTTTATTTGTTCACTTAAATATATTTTCTTTGGCAAGAAGTAATTTATATTTATGATCTAACTTGAAAATGTGTGGAATAGTAATTTCATGTTGCTTTAATAATCATGTAATATTTGTTCATAATTTAAATGTGTTTTATTTATCTTCTAATACAGGATAATGTTTATCAATATTCATAGACATTTTCTATTGATTTTTGTGTGGTATGTTTGCTACGAAAGTCTTTGTCTTAGGAAGACAACTCAAGAGAGGTCCTCTAAGGACATTTAAAGTAATTTAGTGCCTAATAATAGAATTCCCCCTTCTTAGTGGGAACCCTAAAGGTATCAAAAAAAAAAAAATAACCCTAAAGGTATCCAAATAAATACACAACTTCACCTGGATTATGGTAACACTAACCACTGGGTAAAACTGCCCCATGCCTCGCTTGTTGCCTCTGCTCAAACTGTAGACATTTTTGTGTTGGTCACCTAAGTGAGGTCAATCATGTAAGTTGCTCCTTCACAGAAAAAACTCTCAGACCTGGTTCTGGCTACCGAATTTCAGCACTGCCCCATAGTCCATTGGTCCTTGCCAAGTGAGAAACTATCTTCCATTGACTTTGTCTCACACGCACCCATTGAACAAGTGGTTGTGTGTGTGTGTGTGTGTGTGTGTGTGTGTGTGTGTGTCTGTGTCTGTGTGTGTGCCTTCTTTGGGTTTTCTTGGTATAAAATTACCTATTGCCTGTGTTTTTGTTTTTGTGGATGTAGCTAACTTCCTTGGGTTAGAGTTTCCCTTTTAGTACCGTCTGTAGGGCTGAATTTGTTGACAGATACTTTTAAATTAGATTTTGTCATGAAATGTCATGTTTCCTCCATCTATAGTGTTTGAAAGTTTTGCTGGGTATAGTTGTTTGGGCCAACATTTGTAGTGTCTTAGAGAAGACACATTTGTCCAGGCTTTTCTGGCTTTTAGAGTCTCTATTGAGAAGTTGGGTGTAATTCTGATAGGTTTGTATTTATAGGTCTCTTGGCCTTTTCCCTTGCAGCTCTTAATATTCTTTCTTTAATCTGTATGTTTAGTGTTTTGATTATTATGCGAGAAGACCTTCTTTCTGGTCCAGCCTATTAGGTACTTCAAACCTTCTTGTATCTTTATAGGCATGTCCTTCCTTAGGTTGTAAAACTTTTTTCTATGATTTTGTTGAGTATATTTTCTGGACCTTTGAGATGAGATTCTTCTTCTGTTTCTATTATTCTTAGGTTTTGTCTTATCATGATGTTCCAGAGTTCTGGATGTTTTGTGTTAGAATATTTTTAATTAAACATTCTCTTTGACCAATTTATCTATTCTTTTATTGTATCTTTAATACCTGAGAGTCTGTCTTTCACCTCTTATATTCTGCTGGTCATGCTTGAGTCTGTAGTTCCCATTTGCATTCCTAGATTTTCTGTTTCAAGAAATCCCTCATTTTTTTGTTTTCTTTAATGATTATATTTCCATTTTTAGGTCCTGAACAGTTTCATTCATTTCCTTCATCTGTTTCTTTTTCCTTGATTTTCTTGGCATTCTTCAAGAGATTTGTTGATTTCCTCCAATTTTTCTTTGTCTTTTTCTCAATTTCTTTAAGGGAATTTTAAAATTTTTGCTTTAATGATTACTGTCATCTTCATAAGGTTGTTTTTAAAATAATTTTCTTGTGATTAGGCTGTGTTGGAATGTTCACTTGCTGTCATGGGCTATCTGGGTTCTGGTGGTGCCATATTGCCCTTTCTGTTATTGATCACATTCTTATGCTGGAGTTCAGGCATCTGCATTTGGGGTGATTATGGGTCTAGGTGCTCTTTCCTAAATTTGTCTTTTTATTGGATGGGTGGTTTTTCCTTGGTTTCTGTTTTCTCTCAGGTCTTCTGGCCTGAGTGTCCAAGGATTCTGGTGACTAATGAGTCTTTGGGTCCATTAGGTTATCTCCACTAGGGTTTTGAGGCCATAGGTTCCTAGATCTGGCCTGACCTCTAGTAAAGTAAAAATCTTCTGAAGTTTTAGGCCTGGATATGGAGCCTTGTGGGGGGTGCAGTTTGGGGATTTCGGGTGGGCTTTAAGGAACGTTAGCTGATGGTCAGTTGACGGTCAGTGGTGTTTTACCTGGGATCTCAGGACCATCCTGGTCCCTGGTCAAGCTGCTGGAGGCGAAAGCCAGATATGGAGCCCAGGAGAGGGATGTTAGAGACTGTTTAAGGAGTATTAGTGGGCAGTGAGCATAGTCTTTACCTGGGATCACTAGATCTGACTGGCCTCCAGTAAGCCCTAAATATTCCTCCAAAATTGTACACCCAATAATAATCACTTCTATTTTCTAATTTACTAATTATTTTCCACAAGTACATACTAATAAATAACTTTTTTCTACCAATATAAGATATCACCATTAAAACATATTTTCCTTTTTTAAATTTGGTTTTCATACAGAATATTTTGATCATGTTTTCTTTTACCATCTCCTTCCAGGGTCTCCCTACTCCCTTTCCACTCAACTTCATATTCCCATTAGGTATCTTAAACAAAGAAACTACAAAAAATTTAAAATCAAAACAAAAAAATCAATTAAGACCAAAAATGCCAAAACAAAGCAAAATGAAACAAAAAGTCCACAAAATTGCTGGTTTAAATTAATAACAATGTACTTAATAGAATTAGAAATGGTATATCATATAGGATTTCATAGCTGTCTAGAACACTTACAATTTAAAAATAAAATATATTATAAATTGTGAATTTATAAATTTTCATAAGAAAAAAGTAGGAGTGTTTGTTGGCAAATGACTAGATTTTAAAAATATAACCAGTAGACAATGAAATAAAATGTGGATTTTGCATGTACAGAGTAGTTAGGAAACTATTTATAAGATCAAAACATTGCAATATAAAGACAAAGATGGGGTACTTGCTACAGCAGTTTTATAAACAAGTATTCAAGTGAAAATTGGAAATATAAAACTCCATTATTAGCTGAATCCTTTATGAGATACCTCTATTAAAGGATATTAGGAATCCACACACATGTATACAAGCATGCAAGAGCATATATAAAATGACTGAATATCCAAGTGTATCAAGACCTTTTATTTGGGGGACAAAGGATTGGAACTAGAAAGAAATTGAAGTGATGGCTTTATACATGTCATAACTGGCTTTCTCATTACATCGCATGCTTGCTGTCAAAGAAGAGGGTAAGGGGCCAAGAAGTTAGATGGGTTGGTCAATATTTGCCTTGCACATACGAGTACCTGAGTAATATTCTCAGCACTCATAAAAGAAGTTAAACAGACATTGAAATGGGCTTAAGAAGTGTGGAAACCAGTTGGAATGGGACTGATGGAACAGGGGACCAAACCTGACTCTCTGAATGTGGCTGATGGTGGAGGAGGACTGAGAAACCAAGGACAACGGCAATGAACATGAACTCTACGGCATGGACGGGCTCACTGTGAGCCTTGTCAGTTTGGTTGCTCACCTTCCTGGACTTAGGGGGAGCTGGGAGGACCTTGGACTTAACATAGTGAAGGGAACCCTGATGGCTCTTTGTCTTGGAGAGGGGTGGAGTGGGGGTATGGGTGGAAGGGAGGGGAGGGAAGGGGGAGGAGGAGGGGAGGAGATGGAAATCTTTAATAAAAAAATGAGGAAAAAAAAAGAAGTGTGGAAAAAGCAGGAGCCACCATTTCAAAACATTGCTTATCTAGAAACAACTTGGGACCAGTGAAGTGGTTCAGTGGGTAAAGGCATTTGCTGACAAGCCTGGCAACCCGAGTTCAATTCTTGAGACAAGCTCCCCAGATTGTTCTCTGGCTTTCACACCACGACACACACAGAAACATACACAGACACTCAGAAGCATGCACGACACACACACACACTGAATGTAATAATAATAAAAAAGAAGCCAGTATGCCTGCGTTCCAAGGCAGCTACCTCATAAAGTTGCGATTGGAAGGCTAGTTTGCACCTACACTCTTCCTCAAAACAGCAATTGCTAGAGGAACTAAAGAAGGATAGTGTGGACCAGGACAGAGACCGGGATTTCTCCCTGACAGAAGCTCCTTCGTAAACACACAAAAGGATTGTAAAACGGAAACTTTCTCCTTGGGATTATTATCAATTAACTTTGTAGAAGGAGCGGCGGGCTGCGTCCCGCCACCCGGCTAGCTTTGCCCAAAATAATTACACGGAAACTGTATTCTTTTAAATCACTGCCTGGCCCATAGTTTCAGCCTCTTATTGGCTAATTCTCACATCTTCCTTTAACCCATATTTAGTAATCTGTGTAGCACCACGAGGTGTGGCTTACCAGGAGAGATCTTAACCTGCGTCCATCTCGGAGAGGAGAAACATGGAGAGTCACTATGGCGACTGCCTGAAGCATCTCCCCCTCTTTCCCAGAATTCTGTTCTGTCTATTCCGCCTACCTAATTTTCTGTTCTCTTAAAGGGCCAAGGCAGTTTTCTTTATTAATTAACCAATGAAAGTAACATAGACAGATAACTCTCCTCCATCAAACTTACATTAAACCCTAAAAGAAACTAAATAAAGATTCTGTAACTTTTAAGCTTTTTGTTGGCTATGTCTAGAATAACTTGGCTACCATTCGCAAACCCGAGAGCATTTAAAAAATTAATAGACAGTCTACTTTGAAGATTAATGGTGAAGAATACAGCCCCCGAGAGTGGCCATATGCTATAAATTATACATATATTTGCTTTAATTATATAATTGTTTTTAAATTGGAGTAGTACAATAAACATTAGTATTAACCTTGAATTTGAATACAATTATGAGATGAAGAAAAATATTTAAACGGATAGAAATCAAAATAAAATTTTAATGTAGATAAGCAGTTCATTGCAGGATATGGCAGGGATAGGAGTCCAATACCAACCTCAGCTGTACGTGCCTTCTAAGGCATAGACCTCTTAGACTGCCACAGACTTCTCTGAAACCACAGAATGACTGCCTTTTAAAACTTACATCTCAGCACACACACCAGAATTCACAGTTGCTGTTGGCAAGAAGACTTTCAGCAAGAAGAAAAGAACTAGGGACCAAGTTGTGTGATTTAATTCCTCTTGTCAATTGAATTTTTCTGCTCAGTTCTCCCAACAAAGAAGTGAGACTGAAGGTATTCAGAGAAAATGCCTCCCTGCAGATGTCCCAAATGTAATGGTCTGTTCTGTCCCTTTAAGAGACATTGGTGCCATGAACTGCCCTGTTTTACTTAAACCATTACAGCCACAATGAGGACTATTTTCTTCTAGCAATGCATCTTTTAACAGGTGAATTATTATGATGCATGCTGAAGGCAGGACTTTTTATGATCAGTTTAAATAAAGTACAGCTCAGCTATTTAAGAAGGGGTCCTGGAGGACACATGAAAAAGAAGGAGTCAAGTCAGGTGTGTGAGCACATTTGCACTCATGTGGGTGTGTGCAGGGATGCCGAGATGTCACCAAAGCATCTGTTGTCCATGGACATGAGAACGGACAATCCTGCTGGCCAATCAATATATGAATTTAATAAATAGTAAGTTAAAAGTGTCTGAAATTGTAATAGCATTGAAAATAGTCCCACGAATCAATAAATTCTGATTCCACATTGATGACTCATTAATGATGGCTTGTCACACTACAATGGAACAGACATTTTTATACACAATGCATTTGGCTTGTAATGGTTCTTTCAATTTGTAGAAGACAGTGTAGAGATCTTTTTTCTCTGACCCTTGACACAAATGGACCAGCATGGACTGCTGGAGCTCAGACTTCAGCAAGTTTTGCATGGTGGAGGGAAATATCCATAGCCTGTTGTGACACTCAGAATCTTAGATGGTCTCAATGACTCATGTTCATAATTCATCCAGGAACTTGCTAAACCTAGAGACACTAAGGTTTACCTTAAGTCATGCTGAAATTAAGTCACTCTGGTTTGGATCTGGGGCTGGGGATAAGGCTCAGTGGGTAAGAAAACTGAAAGGATGGGAATCCAAGCCTTCTGTCTGCATCATAGATCACAGCTGTGCCTACCAGTAGGCTGTGTGCTGGGAGTGGGCACAGACAGGTGTCTGCCAGGGCACACACTTCACAGTCACTGGAATGGGTGAGTTCCAGGTTCAATGAAATACAAGTGACTGAAGAAAACATCCCAAAGTCAACCACTGCCCTCCACATGTATGAACATCTAGTGGACCTACCCACACACATATGTGCATACACTCACACATATATGCATACACTCGCATTAAGGAAATGCTGTTTAACAGACCTGAACTTGAGCTTAAATCTGCCTTAGGTTACTCCTGATGTAAGCCTATTTCAGACTGTATTTTAAGGAGCTGCCTCAGGGGAGGCACACACTCTGCTCATGGTTGGGATTCACAGCAGCTGGGGCGCTTCTCTCTGCTACAATATTGAGCATTAACCACTGGTCCTTACTAGCATATAAGGCTTCCTTTCAAACAGCATCAGGAGTTGTCTTGGACGACTCACTGCTCTCTTCAAGTTCTTCAGGGTGTCGTTGATGTTTTCTGAATGGCCTCCTCCCCTCACCACGTTCTTCTTGCCTTGCATAGCCTGTTGTTTCCTATGTTCTTGTTAGGTTTCCACTCCTTCCTCAAGGTGATCTTCAGTAAAGATCCACCCCGAAGTCCCTCGCTGCATGTGACATTTTCCCAACGAAACTACATAAGCTTTTGCATCTCGTGCATTGAGTGTTCTGTGTGCACATTTCTGTTCTCATCCTTGAGACAGAAACTGTCTTTCCCATCTAATGAATAGATGCTCTAACTAAAGATGAAACCAACCAGCCAACCCACAGTCACATACTTCAAATGTAAGCACACTGAACTTGGCAGTGAAAATAGGACCCCATTTCCTCACAATTCAGGACTAATGAAATGCAGACTGTATTAATCTACATTAGGGCTCTGCAGTCTGTGTCTTTCCGTCATTCCAGCGGTGACCTTCACCCTCAGGACAGCGACAAGTTGCCCTCACTCACATTGTCCATGCACCAGTTGAACATAATTTGCATACGGCAGTCAGCAAATTATGTGAGAATGCTTGAATGTCTCTTTAATTTTTCTGGTAATTATTCCCAAACCCAATTATAGGATTTCAAGCTTTGTCAAATTCCCTTAATATTATTAAGTAAGACAACTGGAAGTGTGTGCGTAGACAGGGTTTTTTTTTTTTTTTATTTCCTGTTTGTTTTTAGTTTCTGAAGTCTCCGGTTTCTAGTTGTGGGGGTAAGACTAAAATATTTGCATGGGCGAAATTCCCACAGAAAACCACGGGAGACTGGAGGGAGAAGGTTAAGGCCAGGGTATGAAGAAATCATACCAATTCCATCTTTCTTTATCCTCCATCTGCTGTTGCTTTAAAACGTTAAAAATAACTTTTACAGGGTGGCTAATATATTCCTACCCTGTGGGGACAAGCTAGGTTCTCAGCTGCCCAAAATTTCAGGCAGGCTGTGGTTGTTTGGGTAAAGAAACAGTTTCTTGTCTTGAGTATTGAGGATTGTCACGGGGTCATAGGGAGAGCAAGGGAGCTTGGCTCCCGATGAACCTGCACTTGACACACACTTCCTTAGCAGGTTTAGAGAGAGGCAGGGACAGAGTTCAGGTAGGAGGCATTCGAACAGTTGGTTGCAGGAGCAAAAGAAAAATCATAGCTTTCACATATGGGTTGTTTGAGTGTCCTGTGTGTGTGCACGCAGTGTATACGTGACAGTGTTTGTGCTCTTGTGAGTGTGGTATACATGCTTCCGTGTGCATGTGTGTGTGCACGCAGTGTATACATGGCACTGTTTGTGCTCCTGTGAGTGTAGTATACATGCTTCCGTGTGCATGTGTGTGTGCATGCAGTGTATACGTGACAGTGTTTGTGCTCCTGTGAGTGTGGTATACATGCTTCCGTGGGCATGTGTGTGTGCATGCAGTGTATACGTGACAGTGTTTGTGCTCCTGTGAGTGTGATATACATGCTTCCGTGTGCATGTGTGTGTGCATGCAGTGTATACGTGACAGTGTTTGTGCTCCTGTGAGTGTGGTATACATGCTTCCGTGGGCATGTAGAGGTCAGAATTCAGCTTCAGGAGTCATTCCTTAGGTGATCTCAGTAGATCTTTTGAACAAAACAGTTTCTCACTGGTCTGAAGCTTAGCAAGTGGTCTAGACTGGCTAGCTGGTGAGCCCCAGGTATCTGACTTGCTTGCCTGTCCAGCCCTGGATTTCCAATCACATACCACCATGTCTGGTTTTTACACTTGGGCTTGGGGCGGGGGGGATCAAATTCAGGTTGCTGTGCTTGCAAGGTAAACACTTTACCACATGAGCTATCTCCACATCCCTCTGTATCAGTCTCCACCCACCTACCGTTATTTTTTTTCTTCAGAACTTGCTATCTGGCTACCCTTGAAAGTACAGCCTCACGTGGGTCCACGTGACATCTGTAATGGTTAGTATGGTTGAGTTGACAGGATCTATAATCACCTGGGAGAATGGTGTCTGGGTGTGCCTGCAATAGATTATCTTGGTTATGTTCATGGCAGTAGGAAAGCCTGCCCAGCATGGATGCCATTCCCAGTGTTCGCAATATCCCCAGCATTTCCAGTACCGGCACCCTGGACAGCATAAAATGGAAAAAGGAAGTGAGCAAAAGCCAGCGCACACTCACTCTCTGTTCCTGACTGGGTCCCTGCCACATGGCTTCCCCACCACGATGGACTGTACCTTGAACTTCCTTCAAACTGAAACACACGAAATATTATCACAGCAACAGAGATAAAGCTAAGACAGTATCCATGCATGTTCATGTTTATGTTGTGTTTATATGTTATCATACATGTTTATGTTGTGTTTATATACTTACTATCCATACATGTTTATATGTACGTTATGTTTGTATAGTATCCAAGCATGTTTAGGTTATGTCTATATACTACCCATTCATGTTTATGTTATATTTATATAGTATCCATGCATGTTTACATTTTGTTTATATATGGTATCCATTTATGTTTATGTTATGTTTATATAGTATCCATTCATGTTTATGTTTATGTTTATATAGTATCCATTCATGTTGTGTTATATTTATATACTATCCATGCATGTTTATATTTTGTTTATATATAGTATCCATTCATGTTTATGTTATGTCTATATAGTATCCATTCATGTTTATGTTATGTTTATATAGTATCCATTCATGTTTATATTATGTTTATATAGTATCCATTCATGTTTATGTTATATTTATATAGTATCCATTCATGTTTATATTTTGTTTATATATGGTATCCATTCATATTTATGCCTATGTTGTTTGTGTAGTATCCATTCATGTTTATGTTATGTTTATATAGTATCCATTCATGTTTATGTTTTTATGTTTATATAGCATCCTTGCATGCTCATGTTTGTGTTATGCTTATGTAGTATCCATGCATGTTTATGACTCATGGTTTTCTCATTGGAACAATCTTAGGAAGAGCTGTGTTGTCAACGTCTGGATCACAGTGCTCCTTTATGTGAGAGTTGCTACCCCCGGGCCATTGGGGGAGCTTCAGAGTGTGCTGCCACCTACTCCATAGGCTTCGGGCGGGGAGAATGCCGAGTCTGAAGCCACAAGCAGCCATAGATCTTCATGTGATCAGCTATTTCCTTTTCCTCCTGGAACTGCTGCTGAGTTTTCCTTTAGGAGAAACCTTTACCCATTTTAACCCATGTGAGCAAGACCTTGACTTGTGAGAACAACCCCACGCCCTCCTACTCTCCAGCAGAGGTGAGTCTATTCTCTCATAGAGATTATGTTGATGAGGAACATGTGACCCAAGTTGTGTTAATATGGGGTCATGGGGTGTAATTCTGGGCTATTACAGAAAACCACTGAGAAATTGAAGTCCTTCTGCCAGCCCATTGAACTGGCAGGACATACACCTAAAGTATAGAAAGCCATCCTTCACACAGAGGGCTTGCTACCTTCCTCCGGATAGCTGCCACAGCTAAAGTGGAAATGAGAGAGAGCGCCTCGTAGCTGAGAGTCCGGATTCTTCATAAGCCTTCTGGCATTTCTCCATGCAAGCCCACTCATCCCCTTCTCAACATTACATTTTGAGTTGGGTTTTTGCACTCAGGAGAAGTGCTGTTCCAGCACGCTGGTCCAAAGGGTATGCATCGATCTGAACAACTTCATATATTTTTAAAAAATTAATTTCTGACTAGCAGCAAATCTAAGTGTACTCTTTTCACATGTATTTTATATGGGAAAATGTTCTGTACATTGCTAAATTTTCTCCACTCATCAGAGCACCTTTGAAAATGTTCCAATGATTTGTCTATTCATGACCAACGTTTGACTTTACCTTTGGGTACGTTAGTATATTTCTCAACTAATATATAATGTAATAATATAAGCAACTCTTCTTTACACTATTTATATTTAGTGCAAACAATCCCCCATTTATCAGTTGTTTATAAATTTATGTGCAGAAGCCTAAGTAGTTTTCTTTTTTATTTTAATGGGAAATGCTGTTTACCCTCCCAAAAGGAGTTACAGTGCTCACCGACATTTTTCTACTTTCATTTTAGTGCATGCAAAAATTTTAACTATACCCGCTGGAATTTATTTTGGATAATTTTATTTAGGATAATTCTATTTGCAGATCACAGAAAATCTGGAACTAGTGAAAGGCAGGAGCATTCCTGTGAGGAGAGGCCGGGTGATTCCTGGCTGCCATGTCTAGATGCAGCCACACTTCAGAGGTGCCCGTTGAAGCAGGGCCCACCTGCTACCGCGACTATGTGTCCGTGGCTTCCTCTCCGGCCTGTCTTCTCAGGGTGTTTTCTCAGCCTTCTCGATTGTTTGTGTGACTTCTCTGTCCCCGTGGGAACCGTCTAACCAACCAGAGAAAGACTCAATCTGCCTTTCACTTGCTCTCCGAATTCCCAGTAAAATGACTGTTTTTCTAATTTGGCTGGAGGACTCTATGCTGCCCTGAAACAAGGTCACGTTGGATGAACCTTAGCTGCTGGCGGTCCAGTCTCTGTGGATCAGATTCCTTATCTGAGAATGAGGGGAAGGGTAGTAACCAGAGAAGAAAAAATATTTTGAGCTGGAGAGACAACATAAAAGAAAATGGTAGTGCAGACATACAGAACCAGTTCGCTTCCTTTAAGGCAGCCTTTCTTAACGGGGGAACATTGGTCCTTTGTTTCTGACTTGCAGTGATAGTTTTATTAAGGTCTCATGCCTGTATGTGTGTTTGCAAACTACGGTTTTCTGATACATTGCCTCTGTCAGTTTTTAGAATTCTTCCATTCTTGCAGTTAGATAATTTTCATTTTTTTTCAAATTTGCTAGACATACATTTATCTGTCTTTCCAGGAAGGAAATATTTTTATAATGAGTTTATAGATTTTAACTTATTCAAGCTATCATTTTTACTCATTTATCAGATAGTTAATTGCCCTTCTAGTCTTTGATAATTCAAAGAAATCTGAATTTCTAGTAGTTGTCATATATAAATCAAAATGATAATTACTTAATCTTTTCTAAAGTATACTTATTTCTATTCTATGACTCATAGAACTGACCAGAATATACAATAGTAACAATTGTGCCCATACTTACATCTTCTGACACTTCTCATATATAAGATATTATATCAGAAATCAATGTGTCTAGTATTAGTGATGCTCACATTTTGTTAATAATAAAATGGATGGATAGAAAGGTAAACTCTTTTGCTACTTACAACACATGTCTAAGTCAAAGCCACATTTTTGATGATTATTTATATTACATTCTCTTAGAAGAGAAACCATCTTATAATTTTCAGAAGTACATCTGTATGCCTAGAAAGCTCAGAATTTTACAAGACATTATGACCTTTGCAGTTCTAAAAGGTTATTGGCAAAACTTTTGTCTTTGGAGACTTTTTTGAAAATCATTTGTATATATTTTCTGTGATCTCATCTTTGGTTAACAGCTTGTTACAATTTTCTCTTTTAGTTCTTGTGTTGATAACTACCTTCTTAAAAATGTAGAAAACTATTTGATTATACAAATTTATTATATATAATGACATTGAGGAAACTTGTGAATATTAATGTCAAGAAGGAGTTTTGATTGTGTAAAAGCTACCCCGAGGGTTGGGTATCAGAGATATCCAATTAAAAGCTCCAACTCAGAGGAGAGGAGAGAGCTAGAGGCTCCATAACTAGCTGAGAAGCGGTTGACAGTTAATGGCTGTGGGGAACAGTCAGTTTTCTTTGAAGATGTAACCACTGGTAAGTTCTCCATACTCAAGTGGATGGTCCCACACTCCTGTGCATATGGACAAACTAGTTTGAGGAGAGAGAGAGAAAGAGAGAGAGAGAGAGAGAGAGAGAGAGAGAGAGAGAGAGAGAGAGAGAGAGAGAGAGAGAGCCAGAACAGTAATGAGCAAAAAGAAAAAAAGAGGACATGAATGAAGCTGGGAGGAAGACGTGGTGACAGGAAATGTCCTGGGGTTATGTTGAAGTGAAAGAACAAGGGGTAGACATGGCCAAGATATACTGTGTCTGTGTATAGAACTTTCAGAGAATAAATCAAAAAGAAAGAAAATGCATCTTAAAATGCAGTTTAAAATGAGAAGGAAAAAGGGCCATGCCATTATTAAACCATACTGAACAAGATTTATTTTCATTATTTAAGACAGTTACAATGTAGAGAAGTTGCCCACTGCCTGTAAAACTGTTACTCTGTAATTTGGGCACAGTTTAGGTTACATGGTGTTACAACTTTACTTTAGAAAAAATATTGGCTGTGTTACAGAGGCTGCTCCAGGTGCTATAGCACCTTCTGAAGAAATTACACAGTAACTAGAGAGCTAGAGGCACTATAAACCCAAACACAATGAACAAGGACACAGCAAACATGCCAAACAGAATGAGAAAGAGGCAACAAAGCCTCAACCCTACACAAAGAAATACAGGCGACTGAGGAAAGCAGGGATGGGAGAGGCTGTCCCCACCAAGGAAAAGGATGCCAACTGATTGTCCAGTGCCAATGGGCAGCCATGAAACATACACACAGGTAACATTGTATCTTCTCAACAGATTATATTTAAAAATATATGTGTATATACAAATATATACACATACTTGCATGCAATAACAATTAATGAGAAAGGAGGTCATGAATTTGAAATAGAGTAGAGAGGGGAATATTTGCTGGGAGAAAAGAGAAGGGAACATTTTGTAATTATATCTCAAAACCAGCCCCCCAAAAAGCCACAAGTGTCTAATTGCAGAACAATGTGGTATGAAGAAAGTGTGCAGCAAGAATGCCCATTGGGTTATACCAAAAGTACAAGAGCGTGCATCATGGCAGTGAGGTTTGCAATATCCTGCAAGACCACAGAATGAAATATAGTAATTGCTGATATTTAAATTTTTTAAACTCAGCAAATCTTCATTTATGTAAGCTGTATGCAGAACTGGTACAGTGAGGAGCCAAGAGATACCACAGCGTCACTATAAGCCTAAGAGCTTAGGGCCCTGCTACAGTGAAAGATCTCTCAAATGCAAGTTTAACACCTCTGCTCTGGCACGGAAGGGTTTCCCCAGCAAGGCTGTTACAGCTCTGCTCAGGTACCCTGAAGTGTAAGGACTCTGCTGTGCTAGGGGAAAGTTTCCCCAGGGATACTGAACCAGTCCTGCTCTTCTCTGCCGTGGCTCCCAAAATAGTCGTTACAGCTGGGCTCACCTCTAGTGAAAATATCACACCGTACACCAAGCCTCCCTCAAGAGATTGATTGCAAAGGAAAAATTCAGGTGGGTGACTTCCTCTAGGGTGAGAAGCAGCAGCAAACCAAACAAGGTGTGGAGCTTATATAGCTTTCTTCAAGCGGAAGGAGGTAGGAGCTTTCCAGGGTGGTTTGGGATTGGTGGGACTTTGTGCTCAGGGATTGGCGGAATTTTAAGCCCTGGTCCCGGAGTCAAGTCAGGTGCAGAGTGTTTTTCTTTCCCCTTTGGACCTTTTCACCCCACAGAAGCTTCTTTGTAAACTATTTGAGAGCTAATATTCAGAACGCGCAGATTTGTTCTTTGTCTAAAGGGTGTGCAACCTGGGAAAGCAGAGCCTAAAAATGAGGTACACTGAGGTCCCGTGGAATAGCCAACTTTATCCAGAGCATCAGACAATTTATACTCTGCCAGCTAAGAAGAGTCACCTGAGTGAAGCCAACAATCACAAGGACAAGCCTCACATGGCAAAAATCTGTTTTTTTTTTCCCTTAGAGGTTTATAAACAACAATCTCCAGTTGTAATGAATAATCTGAAGTAAACTCATATCGATCCACTAATCCTGGGAGAAGCAGGAAAACACATTTTAAGAACAATTCTGTGTTTTTGGAGAAAGTGAGGACACAAGATGCATGTCTTGTATTCTTGGCGTTTTCCCACAGGCACTCGGGATTCCCCTTGCACAACTCCATTCTTGGACCGTGTTCCAATAGAAATCAACAAAAGTCAAGAAAGGAGGTATAACTTGCATTAGAAAGAAAAAATAGGTGGCAAAAGAGGAACAACTAATTGATCCTTTCTGAAAAAACAGGGGCATAGAGCTAATAATAGTTGTTCGTCAATGACAAAATGCCTGAATTAAACAACTTAAGAGGTAGGGAGAGTGACTTTAAAATTCCTTATTTTTAGAGGTTTTGGTCCTTTAGTTACATGACTGGGTCAGGAGAGGACGTGAGTGGGAAGGAAGAGAGCGATGGGATACAGCATACAGGGGAGAGTGAGAGGAAGAGGGGAGGGAAAGTTGGAGGGCCTTGGTATTCCAATAACTTTCTCAAGGCCCTCCCCACTCCCCTAAGAGCCATTTCTCCCATTAATCCCCACCTCTTTCGTTAAGTCTCCACCCACAATAGCGCTGCCATTGCCAGGGAGCAGGGCATTAATGTTCAAACCATAGCAAAGCCTTTCAAAGAATATCACATTCAGTTTTCTGTTTGAAGTTAGTTGCTTAGCAGCAACAGAAGTCTTTTCCTACCCCAAGGCAGCTTGCGTCACTATTCTCTAGAAAACCCAGACTTTCTCCTCCCTGATTTGACAAACTGGAGTGTTGCTCACTTTCATTCTCCTGAGCGGAGGCATGCGCAGAGAAGTCAACTCCTGCCCAGTAGGCCTTTCACGGGAAGCGTGGTTCAGATCTGCGTGTGCTTGGAGTGGGTGTGACTGTATAACAGATGTGCCGTGTTCACGTCATCTAGTAGGATGTGGCCAATGCCAGTTGACATCTGGACCACGTGTGCCGCACAAGTGATGGTATTTAACTCCGACAGGCTGCTGTCACGGTGTTCATGCATCCTGTGGGATAAAGCTGAGGGAGCAGTTATCCCCTTGTGGGTTTCTGTGAAAAAATTCCATTTGAATGGAATTGCCTTCATTTTAAATTGTTATTATGCTTTAGAAGAACTATTTGATATTAATAATTTAATCATTAAGATGGAAGTTTGAGCTGTATTAACATAGTCTGCCATCTGAGAGGTGCAATTGACAACATCTCTGCAAATAGTGAAACACTGACAGCTTGATTTACAAAATAATTTTAGAACTTGAGAATGCCATTATAAAAATTTAGTTATATCCACAAAACTCTTCCCATTATGTCCATTAAAGAAAAATTACAACACATCACTTTGGCTTACACAGCCTTCCATAAAGAGCAAGAACATGAAACTAAAAAAAATAAATAAATAAATAAAATAAGTGAACAGTCTTCATAGCTGCCTCAAGACTCTGTGAGTGAAATACTAGTCATTTTTAAAAGCCGTTGCAATAAATGTCAATAAAACACAGACCGCATTACCTCATTCCCAAGGAAACATTAACCAGGCACTTACCTGAATATGTAAAATTAAAACAGCAACCGGATGGTTTTCACGGCTCCTGGTTAAGGCTTGGAAGGATACGCAGAGGCAAGGACGTTTGATTTCTACACGCCCTGTTATTGATTTTACGCAACAGTCCTCGATTCTTTGCATTTTTGAAGTGCACAAGGGCAGGTGGCACCTGCTTCTTTATAGGGTATTATCCGGCTTCTGGATTTCCCTGAGTAACATTTCCACATGGAATTATGTATGGCCTGTGTGCAACCTCACACTAGAAGTTTCTTTCGGAATTTTATCTCGTTTAATGATTCTGTTTCTGTACTGGAAGAAATAATTGCCAAGGTGGCTTTCTTAATTGGATTTTCTTGTTTTTTTTTTCTTTTTTCATAATGTATAGCTAACTCAAACAACCATCGCATTCGATCTGTGTGCAATAACTCATCGATATATTTTGCTCTCTAGCTAAGGAACTGTTGCTTCCTTAGACTATTTCCTTTGCACTTCTAATAAGCACATTCTTTTGATTCATTTTGATTCCTCGTTCACTACACAGATTATAGAAAAACTTTAGAAACTGGACACAAAAGCCCCGAAATAAGTGCTTATTAATAGTACTAATAATTAATAGTAAACTAGCTGGCTACTGGCAACAACCAAGTCTCCCTCTACCACATCAGCCTTTAAGTTGACTTATGTAAATTTGTAGCCAAAAAGAGGGACAGGGAGTCTATTTCAGCTTCAGAGATTTAAGAATTGTTTCTGAGGTTGCTGATTACTTTAAATCAGTAACAGTAATGATAAGTATGTAAATGTTATGGGCCAGCTTTTATTTTATTTTGGTCCCAACTCATGGTTCAAAGGATTTGGCAATCAATGAAAAACATTTGGGGATCCATTGTCAATAGCTGATAACCAAGGTTTCCTAGTGAGGAAGTCTTTTCCTCTTGCTGTCATTTTAAAAGGAAGGGGGAGAGAGAGAGGGAGGGAGAGGGAGAAGGAGTGAGGGAGAGGGAGAGGGAGAGAGAGAGAGAGAGAGAGAGAGAGAGAGAGAGAGAGAGAGAGAGAAGCTGTGCCCTCTAATTTAATTCAAAACCTTGGAAGACACTTTCTGACCACTTTCAAAATTCTGGTTCTAGAAATAAAAAGGAAAGTATTGATAATTTTATACTGCAGTAATTACAGATGCAGCATTGAAATCTGTCTCTTAGATGTGACAAACACTGCCTAGTGTTTTCACAATGGCATAATAGTTTTGCGACACACAATCAAAATGTCATCATTTCATATTACCGAGCCACTGATCACACCGTTCTTTGCCAGTGAATCTTTTTTTAGTTCATGTGTTTCCAAAGAACTTACTCTGTAAATGAAAGATTGGGGCTTAGCTGACCTAGATTGAGCTGTGGGAATCTGAAATTCAAGGACCAATCATCTTAGTTATATCTCAGTTAAATTCTTTCTTCAACTTTCTGGATGAGTTGTAGATTCTTCTTTTAAATCTTCTTTTCCTCCTCTTCCTTCTTCTCCCTCCTCCTCCTCCTTTTTCTTTTTCTTCCCCTATTGTTCTTCTGACAAAGGAAATATTTCACACTTGTTTAAGAAGAAACCCACTCTAAACCAAAACAAAAAGAAAATATGAGGAAATAAGCAGGCCTGCTTATGTGATTCTTTTTTTTGAAAAAGGTAGTCTCTGTTTTACATTCTAGTGTGAGAAACTGGGAATTCTCTCCCTCCTTTGAAACCTCGTTGGAGATTGACAGGGAAGTCCCAGGCTGATGTATAGTTTTATTTGAAAATAAACCTGTCTCCTAAAAACAACCCTTATACAGCAAGTGATGTTTAATCCCATTTAACCTCTTATTCCTAAACTCTGGGATGAATATAAA
The DNA here is from genome assembly GCF_903992535.2 of Arvicola amphibius. NCBI lineage: Eukaryota > Metazoa > Chordata > Mammalia > Rodentia > Cricetidae > Arvicola > Arvicola amphibius. Next base: position 136,441,785 of record NC_052053.1, read on the forward strand.
ATTCTCTTACCTGTTACTTATGAAGAATCAATAGCAGAGAGCTCCAGCATTGTCATAGAGACATTGTACTTCTCTCTAAATCCCAAAAGTTAGGAAAAGCAAATTTGAAACCTTTGACATGTGCCCAGTAGGTATGGAATTTTGAAAATACAATCTTACATAGGGGAGTTACTTCAGAAAAAATTCAATATTTTGAATTCTCTTCTTATTTCAGAAAAAAATATTAAAAATTTGTAGAACCTTAAAGACTTAGTCTCCCTTAGATGTGTAAAATAACACTGAATTGAAAACGGCTTTGACCCAAAAGAAAATCAATATTGCATAGCTGTCTGGCTGCAGATATAAATATATAACTAATGTAATTTCAATTTAATTCTTTCCTAGATGTTTGTTGGGGTTTAATCTCCAGTGTGAATTATTAAAAGTGTTGTGACTTAATTACACTGTGGTGTGTAGTGGGAGAAGTTTAGAATTAGGTAGGGCCCCCAGTAAGGACACTCCATGCTGGGTCATGGAAGCATCAGAGAAAGAAAGCACAGAAATTATATGTGTGTCCTCTGCTGCTCATCTAACCAACCAGCAGAGAGTGGTTTTACTTGGAAAATTATTATATGTTGGTAAGACTTTCAAAAAATATTAAATATTAAATAATTACACTTGTCTTAAATTTATACTTTTTAGACAGTCAATGGTTTACAGTTCTGGTGGGGTGGAATAATGGACTCAGAATCGTGCTCAAATATTAAACAGCTAGAAAAACAGCCAAGTGTTCATTTTCAGATATTGGGCAAAAAGAGGTTATAGAACTTTGACTCCTGAAAGAAGGAAGCCACTTTGTAGGTCAAAGCAGACAGAACTTGGTCCATCTCCTCTGACCTCAGAAGCTAAGCAGAGCAGGGCCTGGTTATCACAGGGAAGGGGGACACACCGCCAAGTAGCCAGCACCGTGTCTCTCTCAACTCTATAGTTCCCAGGGCTGCCGCTAGAAAGATAATTCTGAATGACACCCAGAGTCTTGCAGAGTGATGGAGACGGATTTTCAGAGACTAAATCTTGAAGAATTTTGTAGCCAAAAATAAACAGCACAGATACAGAGCTCTGAAGCCCAGCAGGAGCTGGTTACCATGACACACGTGGAGAAAACACAAGAGGTCAAGACAAAAGCCAGCAGAGGAGGAAGGGTAGACTTGTGAGCTCTGAAAATACAGGACATCTGAAATATAGGACATTTGGCAGAATCCCCTCAAAATGTATTAAATATTAAATAAAGACTTATTCCCTCTCTCCCTCTTTCCCTTCCTTTCTTTTTTCTTCCTTTCTTTCTTCTCCCCTCCTACTCTTTTCTTCCTTTCTTCTTTCTTTCTAAGCTGTAAAGGGTAAAATTGAGTTTTGAAGTTATCTCCACGCTCCCAAACTCCCAGCAAATAGACTCCTGGAGTCCAGTAAAAATGCAATAGAACTGCTCACAAGCTAGGAAATATAACCCACACGAGCTTCAATAATTTATCAACAGAAATAGACTACAGAAAAACTGGATAAGAAAATTAGCAAATTGTGACACTAAGGGTTGTTACGAATACATTGCAGATGTTCAGCGAGGTTGTGGAAGAAGGAATATCATGAAAAGAGAAACAACAAAATAAGAAAGACTAGAGTGAATCTTTAGACATGAAAAATGTATTTGAAATGAAAAGTAGGCTGTATTTTATTAATACCATGAATCATACAAAAGTATAGTGTGATAAAAAGCACAGCCATGGGAATGATCTCAAATGGGTGACAAGGTGAAAAAATTAATGTGAGTTACACACGTTGGCTGGTACCAAATGTGTTGAGAAAATCTGAAAGAAAGAGGAAGGCAAAAACTGACAAAAAAATTTCCAAGATAGTTGGAAACTGTATTTATAGGTACACAAAGTTCAAGAAAAGAAATATGAAAATTATAGCAAGTTTGATCATAAATATCTACAAACAAGTGAAAAAACGGAGCAATGAAAACAAAGGTATTAGTTTCATTCCACAGTGAGAAAGAAAGACAGATTTGTTATTATGATCCCACCAAAGGAGAAGAATTGGCTGCAACACTGTTCAGGAACACACGGAAGAAACAACCATGCCAGGGCCGTGTGGGCAGGGACGACATTCCAGGATTAGAGGAGCAGACTTGGAGCTCAGCCTTTGGTTATTTTATTTTAACAGTGTGTAGAAGACAGCTTTATTTATTCTCTTTGTATGGATGTGCGTTTGCATGGAGGAACATGGCTGTCACATATGTAGGATGTCGGAGGTCGACTCGACGACATCAGCTCATGCCTGTGACCTAGCGAAGTCTGATGAGTGAACCTAGGTTGCCAGCCCGTGGGCTAGGACCTCTATCCATTGAAGCATCTCCCTAGCCCATATCAGCAGGTCTTTACTGGGAGGATTTAGTGTGTTTGGTGTTAAATTCAGACCAAAGGCCGCGGATGGAAATGTGTAACTACAAACCATGGGAAACAATACATATGTCACTTTCTATAAATCTTAAATATAAACATTAAATATTTACTTTGCATGTTCTAGAATATCTTCAAATCTGGTTATACCAAAAACAAAACTAACAATAATGACTTTCAATAATCATAGTGCATATTTCAGTGAAGGTACGGCAATGACCCAACAGGGCAAGAGGAAACTGATGGAGTCGTGTTGGCTGACGTTCCTTTCGGTGTGTGTGAAGTAGCGTAGTGTTATCTCCTGGTTGGCTGTGATAAAGGGAGTGCATGTGACATCATGCTCAGAACGGCCAAGGAAGAACAAGGTGTTTGGATGTTCAGCAAACACAACTGATGAAATAAAACTCCACATATGAAATTTAATTTAACCTGAAGCAAGTAAACAGAGGATGAAAAGGGAAAGGAGCAGAGAGGACAGTGGCAAAGAGAATTTTAAAACCACTAAATATCAATATTTTATTTTACTCTTTGCAACAAGCACCTGCTTTGGTTGGTTACCACGTGTGGGAATCATCTGGAAGGTTGTCGTCGGAACTTAGCAGAAATTAGGGAGAAGATTTAGCAGCTTTGATGAACTGTTAGTAATTTTTAATTTTACTTTAAAGACAACTTGCAAAATTGAATACAAAAATAAACCACAACCATTAGACAAAACCTAGAGAATCCACTACCTCAGAAAGGACAACTATAGAATAGAAATAAAGATTACATTTACAGCCGGGCGGTGGTGGCGCACGCCTTTAATCCCAGCACTCGGGAGGCAGAGGCAGACGGATCTCTGTGAGTTCAAGGCCAGCCTGGTCTACAAGAGCTAGTTCCAGGACAGGCTCCAAAGCCACAGAGAAACTCTGTCTCGAAAAACCAAAAAAAAAAAAAAGATTGCATTTACATAAAATATGCAATAATTAAATTTCTTGCTGATTATATTTTCTCTGCACTTGCATCTGAAACGTCCATGCAGAAAGCCCACACTGCATGCAGGAAGTAACAACTTGATTCTTCTTTTGTATTTCTTTTAGCTTCTGTGTAACACATTTATTTGGTTTTGCTATTTGTATTTGGAAAACTCAATGTATGCACGAATTTAAAACAATCATTTTAAACAATTTCGTTAAGTAATAATCTTACTTTGCAGTTTCTACTTATAGGCTCCCTGCCACACCTCGTCACATCTTCTCTCTCCTGGTGTGGGAGTAGGCAGCCGAATTTGAATATACAGGTCTAAGCTTAAGCAGTATGTTACACATACATTCAAAGAACTCAAGATTCCTTTACCCCTGCTCTTTTTTCTCTTAGTTTCTTGTTATTTTAACAAGTGTGTGAGTTCTTCTTTTATGTCTAGATTATTTAGTTCATCTACTTTCATTGATATTATTCCTCTTGAATGCCCTTTAGATTTACTGATGTGTGTATGATGTATTACTCACATGCCACTTCCTTCTTCTGGGCTTATTTTTCTTCTTACCAAATGGTTGTCTAGTGGAGCACACCATGAGAAGTGAAGGTTAAAGTAAAGTGGATGGTCACATTGACACAGTATTTTAGGACTAAATGTCTTCATAATAATTTGAGCAAATAAATGTCTACCAGAGCAATAACTATAAAAATTAATACAAATAAGAGAAAAAATGCAAAAATCTTTATAAAGCTTACACTCATGCTTGATTTCTCAGAACTTTTGTTTTCCAGATTTAGGATATTTTTTTCACATGTTTAATGTCTTCCATGAATCATCCCAAAACCTGAGTTACCACTGTGTTTCCTTTGAGAGTTGTCTGAGTGAAGTTCTGATTTTGGTAGCATCAGCTTTCCCTGTCATCTTCATAAAACAGCTGAATCCCAGCCATACTGAGTCTTCTTCATAATTCTACAGTGTGGCATTTCCCTCCTATTGTTATTTTTCCATATTATTTATATACAAAATCTATGAAATGGAGGAGAACGTTTCTTCGGGGTTGGTCCAGTCATTCAGCAAGAGCAGCTATGGGTGGTTTTAGTACGGACTGGAGGGTGATCTTCTGTTTTAAGCTTTGTAGATGTCTGAGAATCAACCTGTCCTCTTATGTGAACCTACTGTTCACATAAGCATAAGTACTGTTTCTAAAGCATACAGTATTAGTGTTTTCCCTTACAATACCAGGACTGATACACGCAACTTATAAACTGCTTTTCCTCCTGCGGACCTGTGTCTCTGGGCAGGATGAAGCTGGTGTGTCTCAGCTAGAATGAAGGCAATCTTAGAAATAGAGCAGCCTTGGACAGGCTCTAGAAACTACAGGGAAACCCTGTCTCGAAAAAAAATAAAGAAAGAAAGAAATAGAGCAGCCTCTCCGGAACAGAAGCATTGGGGTTTCTTCATCAGTGGCTGTGTGGAATGGGACCAACTGAAGTCAGATACATGGTGAAACCCTGGCTTTGTTCAATGGCATTAATCTGCAATATAAAGGTTTTAGGCGTTGGACAATAATTCTCAAATAATTCTACGGAAGTACTACTATGATTTTGTTATAGATGTAGTGATTTCTGTTTTTTACTTCACTGTTCTTTTGCTCTTTTAATTGTTAAGTAATGATTTGGTCTTTTGTTTTCCCATTTTTTATATAATTGAATTTAATGTTGGATTTCCATATGCATCACACACAACACACACACACACACACACACCACTTTACATATGTGTGAATGTGATTGAACAATTAGATTAAATTGAGATTCAGATAAGAGTACTTCCACAATGCAAACCTAAGTAAGATACAAGGACTAAACAGAACCTCTTGGTTACTCACATTTTCAGAATCTTAGAAAAATCAAATGTTCTTAGTAGTTTATTAATTTTAAGAAACTTAAATCCATTAAATTGGTTTGCTCCAATGAAAAATAAAATGATTTGCACTTCAGTATCTGGAATTTGGAGGAAAATGCCTAGCTCCTCAGCTTTTAATACATTTGGCATGGCAGTAGTAACGGGAATTAGCGTAAGTTCCCCTTCTCTACCAGGCCTTTAGATCTGCATCAGTTAGTGGGAACGCAAGGCCGTTTGGGCCAGTGGCTGTAGTCTCAGCTCTTTGCTACCCACAGGCTTCCCAGCCGGGCTCAGTGTGACTGCGGTGTTGGAGAAACGGTCGTGCGCTGTGGCATTACGTGTTCATGCTTCATCGGTTGTAACACAGTCAGCGTTGGAAGGCAATGCTTTGTAAACGTTCACATCAAGTCGGTAACAAGCTACAAGGGCTTTGTGTTTGCTCCGCTGTGACGCTGTAGCCTTCCTCCCCCACTTCTCGCCATCTCAGGAAGTATGATCCATCTGATAAAGTTCTGAGATAGGCTAATACACTACTTCAATACACTTATCATCCTGTTCTTGGTAACTTTGACTGATGGATACACTGATAGGTTATTTCGTAGTATATGAGCTTTTTTTGCCACGTTTAATATAAAAGGAATTGAGCTGGTCTGGGAAGAAGGGCACCCCTAAGATAGACAGTGTCTGCTGTGCTCTGCCTCCACAATTGCAGGGTAGTAACTCACCGGCCTGCACACAAGTAGAAATGCTTCTCCTAATTGAGATTCTTGTACAACTGGTCAGGGTTTGGGTATTCCGTCGCTTGAATAAGAGGGTATTTAGCTTTATTTGTGATCACGAAAATGCACCCTTTCATTCTCAATTGTAAACCACTTACCACTAATGTTACGTTCACAAGAGCCTTAGCCATTATGGCATCAAGGATACACTAAGAGAATTCATCACTGCCAAAACAACAGCACAGATCTATCATCTATTTAAATGACGGCTCTAGATCTTTGTATTTACTTTTTAGAGACAATAACTCAGAACCGAATGTAGTCTTGAAGTACATTGTAACAAATGCCTTTTGATATAGATGACGCAGTTGAGTTAATGACACACAGAAAGGCCTTAGAAGCCATCATTTTGCTACTGATTCCATAAGAAGTTGTGGCAGGACATTAAAACACCAATTAAAATTTAGTATAAGCTAACCTGTATGGTCTAGTGGTTGATTTAACTTTATCTTAAATAGGTTGGATTAAAAAAATTGCATAATTTTTTTGGTTTTATATGAAGGGCAAGTATACATTGAATCTTGGGTTGTTTCTATATCAACAACTTTTGTATTTTAGAACTGTAGCATTTTCTATCTAGATTAATTTATATGCCTACAAAATATATTATAAAAATGTAAAATTTAGAAAACAAAAATATAAGTGTAGATTTAAATTGTTAATTTCCCAATTCACCAATAACTTATTCCCAACGGGTAATTGTTTTCACATAGATCACACACCAAGACATCAGAACAACCCAGTGATCCTAAGACAACATTGATGATCAAAGATCCATCATTGCTCCACATTTTCATCCCTTATCTCTGTAAAAGCACCACTGTGGACTCCTCAATTAATAGGTAAGTAGAGAAGAGAGAAGTTCTCAGACCTATTTAGCCTTTTTAAATCAAAACCCAGGCATCTCTGGCTGGGAGTGTCATTCAGCTGATTACAGGCCATGGGTCCAAGCCTCAGAACTGTAAAATAAAATAACAAGTAAAGCAAGAACACCCCAGACATCTTTGAAAATGAAATATTATTGTTATGAGTAATTAGACTGAGAGAATGGACATAAAAAAATACCTTCTAGTATGTAAATCTGAATATAAATTCAGCCTTTCAATACTTTGTGCCATGTTATTCTCTCAGTACACTGATTTAAAGGGGTGTTCTAATGAACACAAAGTCCCCAGGGCAGCATTAAGGCATATGTTGGCTTACAGACCCCAAAGGTAGGATTGAAGAAACACACTCCTTAGGTTTATATCTCAGGTATCAACCCAAAGGCTATGCTACAAGCTATACCAATTACCTTTCTTGATGAGAAGGACGACTTTAGGATGGAAGTGCTTATTTGAGCTCACACTTCAATGTCATGGCAGCAGGACTGGGGGGCAGTTGGTCACATTATGGACACAGCGAAGAAGCAGGAGGTGAACTTTGGTTCTCAGGCCACTGTCTCCTTTCTATCCAGTCTGAAACCCCAGCCCACAAAAAACTGCAGGTCTTTTCATCTGAATTACCCCACTCTAGAAATTTCTGCATAGATATGACCAGAAGGTTGTCGCCTAGATGATTATATGGTGACGGAGGTTTCTGTCCCACCAGGTACCACATCCTTTTACTCCCTAATAAACACACAGAGGCCTACATTAACTATAAACTGGTTGGCCCATTAGCTCAGGCTTCTTATTAACTCTTATAACTTACATTAGCCTATAATTCTTGTCTTTGTTAGCCACGTGGCTTGGCACCTTTTTCAGCAAGACAGTCACATCTTGCTTCCTCTGTGTCTGGATAATAATTGCAGACTGAATATTTCCTATTCCCAGTATTCTCCTGCTCTTGTTGTCCTGCCTCTACTTCCTGCCTGGTCACCCCACCTATATTTCCTGCCTGGCTACTGGCCAATCAGCATTTTATTAAACAAATACAAGAAACAAATCTTTACAGGGTAAAGTATTGTTCCACAGCAACTATAGATCCTATTAAGATGACAGTATTAAGCACCTCAGAGCCCTTGTGGAAGTGTAATTTAATTTATAGATGTGATGATGGGAAAAAGAGTTTAGATAATGTATGGGCATTCCCCAAGACTCTTGTTAAAATGCACAACCTGAATTAGTAACCTGGAAGCAGAGTTTGTGGATCTTTGCATTTCTGACAAACATCTGGGTAATGTTGTGTGGTTAGGGGTTAAACAACACTGAGTTAAAGTATGATTTAGCAACTTTTAAGTCTTGATCATTTCAGACCTCACCAACATGAGTTTACTTCATCATTCAAATTAACAGGCTATGATACCAGTTTTATCAATAAGAACCCCTGGTAGAGATTCAGTGACCTGCTACCAAAGATTCAATATCGATCAGGCAGCCATTTCAGGAAGATGTGCTAGATGACCCTTTCTGATAGTGTGATTCAGTTTGACTACACTGAGGCTCTGTATTCTGAACTCCTTAAACATGTTTTCTTTATAGGCACATGGGTGCTATCTGAACTTACATAAACTATATAACAATGTATTATGTAAATTATATTATTGCTTGTGCTAAGCAGTTTTCATGTGATTTTTAGTCATTGTGACTTAAAATTATTTATTATGTGTAAGTCAGTTTGTATGTTTGGGTACATGCGTGGTGTGTGTGTGTGTGTGTAGTCCTATACACTCACACATGGACAGAAGAGGTCAGCTTTAAGAAGAGGTCATCCAGTGCAGCCTACAGCAAGGAGAAAGGTCAGTTCTGCTCTCGGACCCTCACCTTGTTTCTGCGATTTTGTTTTCAGGACAAGAATTATCCTACAAAATCAATCCTAATACAAAATATCTTGGAGACCAGTTGCTGCCTCCTTAGCTGGTTGTACTACTAGGTCACCTGACATAAAATGTCTCAGAGTCACATGGCACAATGGACGGCTGCCAGTCAGATGGTTGCCACCATCCTGTTGGGTTTTTTTTTCAGCTAAGATGGAGGCAAACCACTTTTTGCTTATATCCTGATGTAATCTTCTGCCAAGTTGGTGTCAATCCACATGGTTACTATTTATTTCAAGGTGAGCCCTTGGAGTAAATTTAAGATTAGCTACATATAGATTTTAAGCTATCAGCCCCCTGCATTGGGTTTTAAGTTAATTTTTTGTTATAGATTTTACAGATTTTAAAAACCAGACCCAATAAAGTTATAAAGCTTGAAGTACAGAAAGCTTACACAATAATTTTACATATCTCAAGATAAGATTTATATTTTAGCAAAAGTTTTAGGCAGTTACATGAAACCAGTAGTATAATTATTTTGGATATTTTGCTTTGATCTCTTTTCCCTGTGACAAAAATCATATGGACCACCTGACATAGGACACATAGAAAACTTTTAAAGAAGAATGCTGGGATCTGGAGAAAGGGGAGGCAAAACCCAATTCCAGAGTCAACTTTTCAATAAAGTAGAACAGCATAAAACAACATTTCAATATTAGCCATACCTAAAAGACATCAGAATCCCCGATAAATCCAGTGACCAGAACATTCAGAAAAGAGAAATTCTGAGCCCTGGCATGACAGCAGTGATGGCAGCAGCAGCCAGTGCCAGCCGAGGCAGCAGAAATAAACGCAATAAACACAGAACAACATTCATGAATTCAAAGAAGACCAGTCAAAAATAAAACTCGAGGTGGCCACCATCATTCATATATTCAACTGGGCCTGACCTTGTTCCTTCCCTGCTCCTATATTTGCAACAAAACTTATGGACACACCAGAAAACACAGGTCTATCCATTCGGTTTTTGTTTGAAAAAAAGAAAAACAAAGAAAAGAAGTAGCACAACAAACTGTTTACTCAACAAAAATGACAGACAAAAAATTACGATTTGGTAACCAACTCCAACTTTCAGAACCATTTCTGAAGGAGTTCCCACAACACCTCCAACTTTTGTCTAAATAAGAGTCCTCTAACTCTATACAAAACTATATACAATAAGAACAAATATCAAGTATTGTCCAGAAAAAAGAAGAGGCGAAAACCTACATAAAAATTAGAATTACAACCATCATGAACAGTGATAAACAAGAAACATATGCTAAATGTTTCAATAGTTATCCTAACCTCAGGAGTCTAAATCCTATATTAAAAATGCCTTGGCTAAGTCATGACAGAAAAGTAACTATGACTATCTGGTCTTTGACCCCATTAAAGACCTGAGAAGGGAAATAATATAAAGGAGTTCCCACAACAGTGTATCTGGATGGAACTTGCTAGTGTCACAATTACTGTGTGTTCATGTGTGTACTGCCTTGTTGTATGTAGAAAACCTGGTTTTTGAAGCTATTCCCCACCTTCGGCTCTTACAACCTTTCTGCACCCTCTTTCACTAATGTCCCTGAGGATGTTGCCTGGAAAGCAGTTTTTCACCTGTTGAGTACATATTCTCCTCCCAAAACATGTTACTCATAAAATATATAATATTATGAAATATGTTTGAATAACAATAAAAAGAAACTGTAAAAAATCATACCATTTTAAATTGTTCATAATCTCACTTTTCTGTTTTGTCATAGTGTGGTAGTTTGAATGGCGCCATAGGCTCATATATGTGAAGTTTGGTCTTTAGGGAGGGGTACTACTTAATAGGGACTTAACAGGAGGTATGACCTTGTTGGAGGAAGTGTGTCCCTAGCGGTGGGATTTGGAGCACAAATGCTCAAGGCAGACCCAGGGTCTAGCTCTTCCCGTTGCTTGCCAATCTATGTAGAACTTTCAGCTCCTTCTCCAGCCTGTGTGGCATCATTCTTCCTACCATGAGGATAACAAACTAAACCTCTGAACCTGTAAGTCATCCCCAATTAAATGTTTCCTTTCATAAGAGTATCCATGACCATGGGTCTCTTCACAGCAAGAGAACACTCACCAAGACACTTATTATCTGTTTTTTTTTTTTTTTTTTTTTTTGCTTTTCAGGTTAAAAAAAAAGAGAGAGAGCGAGATACATGCTGACCTAAAACTTGAAACTCAATCACTTTTTCTGATTTTTGTCATAACTAGTAAGACTTCCATGTCATAAAGAAAAATTGAATCATTTTTTTGTTTCTCAGAGACGATTTTTATTTGTTGCCGGTTGTGTGGTGTCCATTGTTTCAAAAAATATTTACACATCTTTATTATGAATCACGTAAGTGGTTAATTAGAACACTTAATTTGATTTATATATTAAATAATTTTGCAATCATAAAATGAATAAAACCCTCATTGCACTTTAAATGACATTATTTAGTGACTCCAAGTAAAGTTTTTAATGAAGGCATTAAAATATCAGTTAAAATCCTTTATTACATTGAGGAATGACTTTTGTATCCTTAGCCTTTTTATATATTTATGAAAATGATCATAGATATTTGAGTTTATTTATGAGATGTGTAATATTTATTGATTTATACAAGTAGTGCTGTCTCTGCATCCTTGGAATGAAACCACCTTAGTCATGATAAGTGATCTTTTCGATATGAACTTGCATTCCATTTGCAGGTGTTTTATTGAGGACTTGGGCATCTATGTTCATCACTGATATCAATTTGTGATTTTTTTTTAAATTTCATGGCTGTCTGTTATAATGTCTCCTTTTTGTTTCTAATTTTATTAATTTGTATCTTTTCTTTTTATTTTGGTTAATTTTTCTAACAGTTTGTCAACCTTATCTTTTCCAACTCTCATTTCATTGATTCTTTGTTATTGCTTTTTTCATCTCTAATTTTATTAATTATACCCTGATTTTAATTATCTCTTCTTATCTACTGTTTGAGGGTTTTGTTTGCAATTCTGTAAGTATAAGGCCCACCAGTTAACTTGTAGATGCAATTCTCTGGGAGTCTACGAGTCTCTGAGCAATGGTAAGTGTATTAGTCTCTCCTGAGGCTGTGACAGGACACCTGAAGGAAGTGTCTAAAGGGAAAGATGTTTCTTTAGGCTCACAGTTTCAGCTCAGGCTCCATCTGTGGTAAGAGGGACTCACAGATTGGCTTGTTCAAATGTTGGCAGAGCAGACAGTGGCCAGTTATAACAGTCAAAGCCCATTCCCCAGGTTTATATCTGTCATTTGGCTCTGTGTCTTAAAGGTTTTACAACCTCCCAAAGCATTATGAACATCTGGGGACCAAGTGACCAAACATACAACTCTGTGGTAGACATTCTACATCCAACCTGCCATATCATGATGGAGCAAAAACCCTGGGTAAAACTAAAGAAGATGTGAGGCCATCTGTTGTGAGAAAAATGGTACCACCTCATGGTTTCAATAAAGAGGGAGAGACAGCACCTAGGAAGAGAAGGGCTAGAGAAAAGATCAAAGGAAGATATCTGAGCTCATTCTGGGAGTAAATGAACAGAGGTTTCCCTTCTGACAATTCGTGAGTATGGTGAGGAACTAAAGGAGTCTGACTACATCTGCTGGCACAGTCTTCAGAAGACAGATGAGAGGCTATGCCCTGGAAATCACCAAGTAGCAGCGAAGACTCAGGCTGCTTTGTGTTTACATTCCCCTTGGCTAGGACGGCCTCTGTGGGTGCCTGGCTTGAGCAGAAAGTCATCACTCAGAAAGTTCAAACAGACCTGCTTTGTTTCTGCTGGGTGTATGGTTAAGTGAGCGTACTCTCCTTACGGCTCTCACCACTGGGCCTAATCAATGATGAAAAGCACAATGACATGCTGGCCCATGGGGCAAAAGCGTTTGGCGTGGCCAGGACGGGACAGGGTGAGTCTGCGTTTCATTGCACATCCTGTTAGGGAAACTGACAAAAATAAATTCTGAGAGAGGGCTCTCTTTACCACAGTTCAGCACAAACTTAGCCCCACTCACCAGAGCCAATGCTGTTAGTCTCTGCGGCACAATGAGAACATAACTAGAATGTGAATTCTTGAGCTCAATACTTTGACCTCATTTAAACGCACTTAGAGAATACAGCACACAGAGAGATGCATCTATGCATAAAACCCCAAATGCATGCTGTGTGACTTAAATGGAATATTTTTTAATAGAATCACACTGGTGGACATGACAGCAGTGACACACATATATTTGACGTGTGACACTTTTCAAGACGATAAAAGAAAAATTTCAAGTGGGCTCTCAGGGAAATCTATCGGTAGCCACCTACCAGGCTCCTTCTCTTGGGCTCACAGCTGCGAGACTGGAGTGGGGTTGAGAGCACTCAGCCTTGCTTAACACCAAGTCTCCTGCAATTAGACTTTGAAACCATGCTGAGGCCTTGCTGCTTTCAAAGCCAAGCTGTGACTTGTGCAGCGTTTAACAAAACAGAAACCTCGAGATGTAGGCGACGAACGATCTGAAAATGCTCCACCTGCCTGCAAGATTCACCAGCCGTTTATTTTCTTTTGATCTTGTCCCACGCTGTTTTCACTCACAATACATATTTTGCACCAAAATAATTTAGTGGCTTAGTGGGAATAGAGTCATAAATGAAGAGAAGATGGAGAAAGCCTGGCTTGTGGAGCAGCCCATTATTAATAAATTGTGTAGCATGTGACTTGGCAGTTCTCAGATACACAAGTGCAGGCCCCCACCCTTGTAAATTCTAGTTGGCTTTCCCATGCGTTATTATGTGGATTCCTTATAACCACTTCCCTTTCTGATTTTCCAGAAACAGGGTATAAAGTTTCCCTAAACACCAATAAAATGTGAAATCTTATCCTTTGCTTTAAGCTGGCTTTGTGCAGCCATCTTCTAGAACAAGAACACCAAATATCTCAGATGCTGGCATTTTCCTATCATAAATTCAATAGTTACCATTCTCTGTAATATCACAGTTTTTGTTTCCCTAAGTTTGCTCAAATTGTTGGAAGGAGCACTGAAAGAAATTTTAATATTTTCTTTTTGCCTTTGGAAACAAAAACAATTTCTATGCCACGGTGAAGAACAGTTTGCACCCATGTATTGCTGCAGCTTATGGACCGTTTTCTCCACATCCTTATCTCTAGGTGGATCTGCTAAGGCAGCACAGAAATGTCACATCCTTTAAGACACAAGCTTGGTTTTCTTACATCTACCCAGAGTAACATAAAAACGTGGAGGTTAAGTATTGATTTTGCTTGTGCAACCAGAAACTACTCATCAACCTAGACTGAATGAATTCCATCATCATCACTAGCTGTGACACACTAAACCAGAAGAATGTTATCACCAAGATTTACCTCGCTGAAGAATTTAACATGTGTTTAAGGGGAGGTTTCCATTTTGAGGTAGATGCTGAGCTGCAGGATATAAACACTCTATACCATCTGTAATGTCTTTTGTTGTTGTTGTTGTTATTGTTTTATAGTTTTTTCACATGGAAATTTGGGAAGGAAAAGGCTAAATTTATATACTTAACATTACATCATTTGTATCCAATCATCTTGTGCTTTGAGGGTCTTTTAAATTTTGATGACTAGAATGAAATGATAAATGCTGCAATATGTTCCGAAGCCTCAGAATCCACATTCCCCAGGCCAGAGAGAGTTCATGGTGTGTTTACTCCAGACCTGCAGCAATAAAACCTGCATGATTGAATGATACATTGGAATAAAGTTGGAGAAACAATTTGCAAAAGTTGCTTGGTAAGTTTGGCATGAACAGAAGACAGCATAATTAAAGTTTAATTTTTTTCATCTTTAACATAGCATAGTAAGGCAGATAACATGTTTGAGTTTCTGATATGCTTCTCACATTTGAATTTCTTAACACATGACATCTGGCTCACTAGGCTTTCACATTTTGCTGCTTCCGGTCTTCAGGCTTGAGACTGGGAGCAATGGGTAGTGATGGAGGAAGGTCATCGGTCTATGTGTTACTTTCATTGGTTAATAAAGAAAGTGCCTTGGCCCTTTAATAGGACAGAAAATTAGGTAGGCGGAGTAGACAGAACAGAATTGTGGGAGAAAGAAAGCAGAGTCAGGCAGATGTCTCGGGCAGACGCCATAGCTCTCCTCTCCGAGATGGACACAGGTTAAGAATCTTCCTGGTAAGACACCACCTTGTGGTGCTACACAGATGACTAAATATGGGTTAAAGCAAGATGTGAGAATTAGCCAATAAGAGGCTGAAACTAATGGGCCAAGCAGTGTTTAAAAGAATACAGTTTCTGTGTAATTATTTTGGGTAAAGCTAGCTGGGTGGTAGACTAGATGTGTTCATAGAGATTTGGTGTTAGCCATGTTTGCACTTGAAAGCAATAACACAGATGATAGTCATGACTGTGAAGAGAGAAAGGACTTCACAATGGTATAGACCTGCTCTGGAGAACCCATGTGTGGCCTTGGGCCCTCATTTAGACAGGTCACTCTGTCAGCTAGCAAGGCACTTTCATGTTAGGAAACAGAGTTTGCATGTGTTATAGAAAGTAAGAAAAAGCTCCTCTTCCTGGCCTCAGTAAAACCCGAGGAAGAAAGAGAACGTGAGACAAGAAGGGAGTCAGATCCCTGGTTTCCGTGTTGGCTATGGACTGTGCTGTAAGACCTTGAGAAGATGGGACCTCACCCAGGTCTTCACGGGGGAGGGAATGCCAACATGAGGCAGCCTGGTCTAGTTAAGAGGGCAGAGCGCCACAGTTTGTTCTGTTTCTTGTTGTGGAAGAATTACTTCATTGCAAGGGTGATACTAAAAACCCATTAAGGACAAAGACAAAATTTAAAAAACATAAACAACTTCTATCAATGTGTATTTCCATTTCATGTGGGAATAATGCGCATTGCATATTTACTAGAAATTGAACATATGTCATATTTTGTTCTATTCATAGTCAATTGCCCTTCAAATTCTTCATAGAATTGAAAAGCATAAAATGTATAGTTGTCTCATCGCTTCACCTAAAAGCATTCATGGTTTTCTTGGCTTATTATAACGTCAACCAGAGAATTTGCCACCATAAAAGATGCAGTCTTACAGGAAACATATGGTTTATCTTTCCCATCACAACCCCAGGACTTGCCTCCCTGTGTGTAGATCGAATCAAGAGATTTAGAAGGTACCTCCTGTTGACCAAGGTAAATGTTAAATAAAGCTTTAAGGTTACAGTTAATAGGCATGGCTCGGACATCACCTTATAAAACAGACGTTGTCACACCGACTAACCTAAATACACAGCTGTGTATACCATGCTCAGTTTGATTTCTTTCACCTGCTCCTCCTAACAGATCTGCTCCCCTGGGTTTCTGGCACTAAGTCACTAGGAGTGTCTTGAAGCTAGTTCTCTTTAGTGGTTATATTCACATTAGGATTTTCACTATAATTTATTAAAATCCAATCAGAAATAAGTTCCCAAGGTAATTTTGCACAAAACATGAATTAATACTGCTGTCTATCCCTTTTATTGTTTTAGTTGGAGAAAATGAAATAACATCTCCTATAACATTACTGTAGAGTTGTAAGTACCAGTCTATTATTTTAGATGTTCTAGCGATTTATTAATGTCAGTTGATTAATTACCCTTAAGGATTAATAATATCCGTCATTCAGGCAGAGTAAAAATATTTTGGGTGTTGGAAAGCTTTGAGTTTTCTGTCAGTACAATGACATACTGCAAAGGACAACCATGGCTCCACTGACATACAGCCCAGGACAGTCATGGTTACAATGACATACAGCACAGGAGAACCATGGTTACACTGACATACAGCACAGGAAAACCATGGTTACACTGACATACTGCACAGGAGGACCATGGTTACACTGACATACTGCACAGGAGGACCATGGTTACACTGACATACTGCACAGGAGGACCATGGTTACAACGACATACTGCACAGGAGAACCATGGTTACACTGACATACAGCACTGGAGAACCATGGTTACACTGACATACAGCACTGGAGAACCATGGTTACACTGACATACTGCACAGGAGGACCATGGTTACAATGACATACAGCACAGAAGTCACTCACACTATCTTGTGGATAGGTTGTCATTCTCAGTTAATGGCTTGAGGATATGACTCAGTGCTAGAGGGCTTGCCAAGCATATGCAAAATCTTGCTTCAGCCTCAAGAAATTCAGAACAATAACAGTAACAATGACAATAACAATGACACCCCCCCCCCAAAGAAGCAAGAAAGAGACTCTGTGACGCAGACACGGCTCACTATTGCTTCCCATCCTCAGCTTGAATAAGCCACAGAATTACTTTCCTTTGCCCATGGCTTCTTCCGACCTGGAAAGTCAAAATTCAACCCACTGCAGACCACATGGATAAGGAACATAAGGACGAACAAATGAAGATTTCTTTGTAAGTTTGGGATATGGCAGAAATAGTGCAAAATGTTACAGTTCTTGGTGGTAAAAATCTGTCTGCAGGAATAGCTATCTTTTTACCAACTAATTTATTTGCTGCTCCTTGATTTCCTGTTTTCTTAGCAATTGCTCTCCATACTTGAAGGAGAGAGGAGTTCTCGCAATCTCTCGGTGATCATCAGAAAGAACTAAACTGTAAGAGCCTTTGTTTAAAGTCCAGATGCAGTGAAGTTTAGTTTGACTTAGCTTGACTTGGTGCACTAGAGACGTTTGCAGCATTTTATTTTAATTATAGAAGCTTTTATTCTTTAAAAAGTTGAAGACTGACAGGGAAAACTGTTTACATCTGCCTGTGTGTCTGTTTTACTTTTTACCTTTTGGGAAGATGTTTTAAATTCATTCTAGACTTCCAATATTCTCTAAACATTTATGTGGGGGAAAGAAAAATTCAAATCTAAGACATAATTTTTTTAAATGCATAATTTGAGCAAAACACTCAAATGCACAAACATCAGTATACTAAAACAAAAAGTACAACTGACGACCTTTTCCTATCTAAACATTTATAAACTCTTTTGTCAGAACAGCTACCACAACAAAAACCACTGCAATTGGACTTAATTTGGGGCCACAACCCCGCGCAAAGCAGGCTTGCTGATAATTACCAATTAGGCAAATTGTGGTTAGCTTAATGAAAAGGTTCAAAAGTATACCAGGCCAACGGCAAAGGACCTAAATGTAAAGACAGACCAGCTTTTCTTGATTGCAATGATTACATCATGGCCATTAGAATTTAAAGTCACTAACCCAAACACAGACAGCATATCTTCGCCTGATAGCTGCCGTCTCATGAAGACTGGGGAAGGATCCTGTGTGTGGATTAAGCTTGAGGAAATAAAAACAGACATTCTTTTTGAACCTGTCTGGCAAAGAAAACACACACGTTAGAGTTGGGCAGTAAAGTTAACTTTTAAAGCCCAGGCTCTTTGATTGGAAGGGGTCTGTGCAGTGTTTTTGGCTCTTCTTTGTCTTCTCGGAAAGCCGCTGTGAGGGCTAGCTATGCAAAGTTCACTTGTGCGCAATCTCTAACGGTGGAGGATATCTGAGACCCACTTTTAGAAGTTAAGCTAATTAGTATTTCAAGTTCTGTCAAAGCACGAGGTGTGAGCATTGATTCTATATTTATTTTTTCATTATGAACAGTGCAGTGAAGTGTCAGTTCTGACTCTCTAAACGTCAATCTTCAAAAGGTCTGCGGGCTCCAACCCTGCTCTGTGTACAGATAATTCATGCTGAGAAGACAGACGCTTTGCTCTGGGGAGGGAGATGCATTGGGTTACAGTTAGAGCTACATACATGAAAGCAAACCCACTGGCCCTTGACCCCAAACCCCTACTTCATAGGACAACCTGTGGGAACACTGCACAAAGAGCAGAATTTACAAAGATCAGGGGATCCAGGCAAAGAAAAACAAGCATGGACCAAAACTCCCCATGATGGAGTTTCTTGTGAATTACCTGTGACGCGAAAATCCAACTTGGTTTAAGAAAACTGTCTTTTCTTATTATTCCTTGGTAAGGGAATGAAGCGAAAGCAGCTCACTAACGTAACAACTACGTTATGTGGCTTAAGGCAAAGACAACAAACTGATAAGACAAAGTGTGGTCTGAAGTTTATCGAGGCATTCTGTGCACAGAGAGAAGAACGCCCACGGTCCAGCTTCATCACTATCATCATCAAAAAGCCTTTATGGAGTGTCTGGACTCACTGAGCATCACTGAACCTACTAAGTTTAAAGTATTTGAAGAAAGGAAATGAAACCTTAATGTAAACACATCTCAAGTAACATGAACTGATAGCTGGTCCTTAAACTGTACCTTAAAGAAGCCATTCAGTTGTTTATAGAAAACCTATGTAGAAGCTGCATGTGGTACTTGCCTGTTTTATCTCCCTGGCAAATCACTGGTATAATTTTCTACTTTACCAACATTGCAAAATAGTCAGAGGGACTCCCAAAGTTTCCACCACAATTTTCCGTAAAGTTTTACTACGACAACCGACAGAACATGAATTAAAGCGGTCTTCACAGTCTTTTAGAGAGAGTTGGTACTGAAATAAAGACAAACTTGCAGAGTTTTGCAATACCTGTTTTCCTAGCATCTGCCCCAGGTATTGCAAAACTCTGAATAGCCTAGAAAACATGTATATACCATTTTTTTCATAAACTTGTAAATTACCTCACTGAGATGGAAAGTCCTGGAAACTCTAGCTATCCCAGATAGAAGCCAGAGAGTTGGCCACATCACTAAGAATACCTAGATGCCCTGTGGAGCAAATGTTCCCCTTTCCCAATGGATAACACCCAGCCACTCCTGATTTAGTTGTTTTGGGGGAGAACAAGAGAGAAGCAGTTATTAAATCTGTCTAGATGATTGTAATATGCAACTTTCTGGGTACCTACAAATTCTGGTCACATTCATTTCATCTTCTAATTTCTACAGCTATGTCATGGAATATAACATGGAAAGAAACAGAGATCTACAGTATATTAAATTAGTCACATAGGTCTTCTTAGAGACCGGCATCATCTCATGAAGTTGATATAGACATCAAGGAAACCACCCTTGCGGTGACAGGGGTAAGGCTCTTGTTCTTGAGACATACCGCACACTAAATCTGGCAGCACTGACCAGTCATAGCCAGCGTTGGGTCCTGGTCCTAAGGAAGCTGGTGGTGAGCAGATGCATTGTGACTCCCTGAGCACCGAGGAAGCAAATGCTGGCAAGAAGCAAGGGTAACAGTCCATTTCTGTTGAGCACAGCCAACGAAAGCATGGGCAGACAACTCTAAGTACAGTCTGTGCTTCCCACTTAGGAACGACACACAATGCAAGCGACCCTAAAAGGGAAGGCCGAGGCAGTAACATCAACCCCAGTGATAGCTTGCTGCTGATCTCAGTATCCCGTAGCTCTGATGAAAGCAATGCAATGTCATCATCCCAATCACTATCCCCAGCTGTAGCATCAGGATTGTGACTTGGAAGGCTTGGGCTACATAATGGGACACTATTTCTCTTTTAAGCTTATCTTTCTCTCTTCCTTTGTCCCTTCCTCTCCCCCTCCCTTCTTCCCCTTCTCTCCTCCCTTCTTCCCCTTCTCTCTTCCCTTCTTCCCCTTCTCCCTTCCCTTCTTCCCCTTCTCCTCTACCTTTCACCCTTCCTCCCTCCCCTTCTCCCTTCCCTTCTTCTTCTTCTCCCCTTCCTTCCGCCCTTCCTCCCTTTTTCTCCAGAGAAAATTGGAAACTCAGAGACAGTAAGAGGTATCCAGATCTTAAAAGGTTTGCAAGAAAGACACCTGCTAATTATAGAGGAAGTTTAGAGCTGTTTGTAATAAATCTTAGTCATTTCTTTCCTTTTTGTTTTATTGTTTTATATTTTAGTCTGCCTGGTTTTTACAATCCAGAGAAGATAATCTGACCATAAATGAAGGTTTCTATGCTTTTGTATGACTTGTGTTGTGGGTTGAAAGAGAAATGTCCCCTATAGTCTCCAGTATTTTAACAAATAATCCCTAGTTGGTGGTATTGATTGAAGAGGTTTGGGGTATGCATGCAGCCTTGCCGGAGGAAGTATGTTGTTAGGGGCAAGCCTCATTAGGAGACCACTTCATTCCCAGTTTTTATTGGTTTTGTTTGTATTTGGGTTGAAGATGCCATCTCTCTGTCTCTTGCTCTTACTTCTCTGCCTGATTCTTACTGCCAAGCCCCTCTCTGTAATTATGGACTCTTATTCCTCCAAAACCAAAATAGCCCATTTCTTCCAAAGCTGCTTTCGGTCATGGGGCTTTATCACAGGGATGGAAATGTGACTGACACATTCTGTGGAAAGTGTAACTGTTTCTGCTTTTTCTCCTATTTTTTATATGCTCATTTTCTTTTCCTTCCTATTATACGAGTTTGCTAGATAAGTCTGACATGTCAATAGTTGTCAATACATTTTATAATTTTTAAGTTTGTAATACATTCAGTTTAATTAAATTTACTAAGGGAATGCTAACCTTTAGACAGTCAACGTTTTTAATAGTTATTTTAAATGGGAAATTTTGATGATAGAATCTGGGGTTTGGTTACATCTAAAACACCAATTGAATTATTGGCATATTATTTTTATTAAAATATAGAACTCAGAATCTACTCTTTAAACATAATGTTTGCCTATATATGAAACTGCTGTTATGTGCATGAATCCAAAACCTAATCTGTAATTAAGAACTCATAATTTACCTAGTCCGAGGCATTTAAAAATTATCTAATATTACAATGCTCAAATTTGGAGGAAAATTCATAATTTTTGAAAACTCATATATACATTTATTTCAATGCTTGGTACACAGTTAGTGTTAATTCTAATCAACGAGATCTTATGCCTTCTTTGAATTTAATGAGCACCATTGCATAGGCAAGAGAAAGGCTCTAAGATGGGTGTTGATTTCAAGAAACTATGTTGAATATCAAAGGTCAGCCTCAAGTGAACACATGTTTGACACGAGGTAGTCACTCTGTATCTAAGAAGGCAACAGCCAGAAAGCATGACTCTGAGAAGGGGCCAATCAAAATGCATCTAAGGCAAAGTGGCAGAAGCTACTCACACAGAGCACACAACAGTGGGAACTGTCGAGGCACCAGGAGAGACTTAGTCACATAGAGAACACGGCAGTGGGAGGAGAGACTTGCTCATTCAGAGAGATGGTGAAGGAAAGTTGCCAAGCATGGACTGGCTTTGCCACCAATATTTTAGATTAGAGCCACTTGGTAAAGAGGTTGTAGAAATTTTCTACCTTTTAAATTACAATTTTTAAAAATGTTTTATTAATAAGTTCTGAAGAGGTAGCAAATCGAAAGAATAAAAGAGAGAGAGAAAGAGGAGAGAGAGATGGAGAGATGTAGATTGCTAACACTTTTGTACCCTTATCTGATATTTCCATGTTTTTGTAATAGTGTAGTAAACACTCTTTTGACAAAAATAAGGAAGTCACTGCTAATCCCTCTTCTGCAGTAACTTCAGTTTCGACAGTGACAACCCAGTCTTGATTGTCATGAGTATATAAAAATATTATACATATTTTGCCAGGCGGTGGTGGCGCACGCCTTTAATCCCAGCACTCAGGAGATAGAGGCAGGTGGATCTCTATGAGTTTGAGGTCAGCCTGGTCTACAAGAGCTAGTTCCAAAACAGGCTCCAAGCTACAGAGAAACCCTGTCTCAAAAAATAAAAAAAAAAACAAAACAAAGATATTATACATGTTTTATAACCTATTATGTCAGTATTCATAATAGCATTCAAAGAAATAGTGAGATCAAATTTTTTATCACAATAGTGTATTTTAAGAAAAGTGTTATCATTGAAAACCAGTAAAATAAATAGATGATGGAGTGTCTGAATAACGAGAACATGAAGCATAGAAAATGAAAGGCTCCTCTAGGGAACTTTTCTAGCGGCGGCACACATAAGGGAGTGGGCGTGAGTTGTGAGTGATTGGGAGCTTTGCGTTTGGACATGGTGCTGCCCACCTGACTGCTGGACACATGGGAGCTTAAGGTGTGGCCTGGAGATGAGGGGTTAGCAACAGGAGGCCAGCACAGCAGAGATTATAGGCTGGCTCACAGCCAGAGCTCATTGGGATCCTTTCTTTTGTTACCTGGGTAACCTCAAACAAGTCATCAAAGTATCAGAAGTTGCAGTTTTATCTTGGGAAATTAAAAGCTGTCTTTCACAATTTTGGTGACTAGCATGCTATAGGAAAAATTAAAATGTTAATTATTCTAAGGTAATCATTATAGGGAAAAAAATCCGTCATGGGGCTTCCATCGCTGCTCCTCTAGAACTGAACATATCCTTTGGTGTGGCAGCTGGAGACACAGTCTTGAGTGTCTAGAGATTTTCCATTTTTCGGTTAAGTTGAAAAGTCCTAAGGTGGGTACTTTCCGTTGGTGCAGCGTGAACATGCCTTTAATTAGATAGCTGAAATGCATTATTGACCACATTTTGCAAGCCCCAAATTTATTTCCCTTTAACCTGACATAAACTGTCTATCAAAAGACATGGCTGGTGTGAAACATCTATTCCTGGAAAGGTTGTGTGAAAATGATGAGAACCAGTTATTTCTCTTTTTAAAACAACTTTATCTTCATCCCTGGAAATTTCATGCATGTATACAGTGTATTTTGATCACATCCATATGCAACTTACATGGCTTTCTCCCCACGGATGCCCTAAACAAGCCTACCTCCCAACTTCATGCCATCTCTTTCCTTTTCAAAAATAACCCAAGAAAGAGAAATCTCTGTGCTGCTGGGATATTCCTACCAGAAGAGGTGGGTGCTGAAAAGTAAAGACGCTGATTAATGAAGCGGAGATTGTACAGGTCTGGAAAGGAAAGATAATCTGTACTCCGGGTTGCGTCTGGAATCAAACCACACAGAGAAGTATTTTGCTTTAGCCTGCGGATAAAAGAACTCCAGCCCCTGTGACGGCCCATCTGGTGTTTTTCACCAGCACCAAATTCATTAATAATGATTGGTCCTTTTCTCCAAGACCTTCACTCAAAATAAGTAAATAAAAGGAACCTTTGGGCAGTAAAAGATCAAGGGACGGTATCTCTATTTTGATATGTTCGTAAGTCATCCCAATTGGGCCAAACTAAACACACAAGTATTAAAATGGAGCTGTGCGATGCAAAGGAGAATCCTCTTCAAGTGTCTCCCATGCCATGTTTATTTAAAGTAACAGAGGATTTAATTAGAATAACTCGAATACTTTGACAATATCTTAGGTGAATTAAGATTTAAAATAGCATGACAATATCCTTTTTCCTGCTTATTTTCTATTCACTTCATTTTTCCAGACATGATGAAAAACGTTTATGATCTATTAGATCGACATATATCTATTATAGAGACCTTCTATATTAAGTTATTTTATATGCATTATATTAAAGAAATCATCCTACGGGGTGCAACGCTGCACTGTTTGCTATTATAATCCTGATAAGATGCCTCTATGATTGAATCGCCGTCTTCGTTTATATCACCAGAGTCAAGCAAGATCCTAGGATGCAGTATAAGGTGAGAAGAATAGAAAAGAGACTATAAAAATATCTAAAAATCCCCCTCCCCTGGACGTTTCCACACCACTTAAGTTTCAATGGTCTCTCTTTGAGAAACTAATATCTAAAGGTCATTTTATAACAGAGTTACCTTTATAGAGTAAATCCAGGATTTCTATGAAGTTGTAAACCTTAGTTTAGTCTTCCAATTACGTACATTGAGACCTGAATACTAGTTACCAATGACAGGTAAACGTGACCCTTTAGCTGGACAGAACTCTATAATGTGGGATCGTGTTACTTTCCAGTTTTATAAATAGACATCAAGCATGGTGTGAAACTGTAGCAGTGTTGCCAATAACAGAAGTTGTTCTGTAAAATTTCAGTGTAGAATGTCATTTATTTTTTCCTGAATATATGCTCATTCATCCTCATGCAAATTTTAATTTTATGTAGGCTTGGTATTTATATGTATTTATGATAATTCAGTACATGTATAGTATATGTATTCATCAAAGCAGGATAATAAGCATTTCTATTGCTTCAGATTTTAATTATTGTTAAGGTATTGAAAGCTTTCCCCCTTTGTCTCTATTTTCTTTGAAATAATATCACAGGCTATTGCAGTGAAGTTAACTTGCAGCGGAACAGAACAGCAGACATCACTCTTGGAACTCCTGCCTCTTTTCCATCATCCCAGTCTCCAGTGCCACTGTCTCTTCCCTCCCTCTCTCCCTCCCTCCCTCCCTTTCTCCCTTCCTCCCCTCTCTCCCTCCCTCCCTTCCTCCCTCCCTCCTTCCCTTCCTTTCTTTGTCCTTTTTCCCTTCACCTCTTCTCGCCTTCTTCCTTTGGATTTGAATTGCTCATAAGGTATTTTTTTATACTTTCCAAAGCATTTTTGATGATGAACATGATTTCAACTTACACTGCCTTCTCTTTTTTTAGGTACAGCCTGTGAAAGTAAAACCTGCTCTCCCTGCTTGGGTTTTACTGATCAAACCCAATCCTCATGCTTCTAAAGCAGGCAATTTATAGACTTAGCAATCTCCTCAGCCCCAGAAACAATTTTATAACTATGTCACCTATTAGAAAAAAAACAGCGTTAACACTCTAAATAACCAGTCCAAGGTTATATTCTTTGTGGTAGTTTTGTAATTAAAAGCTCTTAGCTCCATGGCCTTGTAAAACAGACCAGCAGGAAAGAAAGTAATTTTCATGTAGCACGCAGTTCTTCTGTGGTGGCCAACAGTTTGGTTAATTTGGCCACTGAGAGTTGGCTTTTTTTCTGTTGGAAATCACCTGGTGCCTTTCCTTCTCATTTTCTTCTAGAAAGAAATCAGAGAAACATCATCTTTCACAATAGCCACAAATAACATAAAATATCTTGGAGTAACTCTAAACAAACAAGTGGAAGACCTGTATGACAAGAATTTTAAATCTTTGAAGAAATAAATTGAAGAAGACACCAGAAAATGGAAAGCTCTCCCATGCTCTTGGGTAGGTAGAATTAACATAGTAAAAATGGCTATCTTACCAAAAATCAATCCACAGATTCAATGCAATGCCCAGCAAAATTTTTCACAGACTTTGAAAACACAATACTCAACTTCATATGAAAAAGCAAAAAAAAAAGACAAAACAAAACAAAAAACAAACACCAGAATAGCTAAAACAATCCTGTACAATAAAGGAACTTCTGGGGGCATCACAATCCCTGACTTCAAACTCTATTACAGACAGGAGACCAATGGAACCTAATCAAAGACCCAGATATCAATCCACACACCCATAAACCCCTGATTTTTGACAAAGAAGCAAAAAATATAAAATAGGAAAAAAAGCCATATTCAACAAATGGTGCAAAAATATCTGGATATCAACATGTAGAAGAATGAAAATAGATCCATATCTATCGTCATGTACAAAACTCAAGTCCAAATGGATCAAGGACCTCAACATAAAACAACCAAATTGAACCTTATAGAAGAGAAAGCAGGGAGTACACTTGAACGCCTTGACACAGAAGACCACTTCCTAAATATAACCTCAGTAGCACAGTAACTGAGAGCAATAACTAATAAATGGGACCACCTGAAACTAAGAAAGTTATGTAAAGCAAAGGACAATGTCAACAAGACAAAATGGCAGCCTACATAATGAGAAAAGACCTTCACCAACCCCATATTGGACACTATGCCTTGATTGGTGAATAATAGGGTTGTCTTAATATATTTCAAACGGTTTTTAATCTGTTGATCTGGATGCTAGACCTGACAGAGAGGTGGACAAGGAATGAGTTTTTGGTTGGGTGGGAGCCCTAAATATAGACCAAAGAGTTGCAGTTAGAGACCCGATGTATAACGATGCAAGCTCCTTAGAGTCCTGACATATAATGTCCCAAGCTCCCACATTCATTGGTATCTGCATCAAACCATCAGCTTCGCACACACAGCTTTTGACTAGGAATTTTTATTTATGCTAGGATGATAACTCGCAGTAAGATATCATGGTGAGTACAGGGAATAGTTTCCTGAATAAGTCACGTATTTAATAGTTGCCATGGCAAAAACAGCTTGCCAGGTACTGACAACAAAGCCAACACTTGCTTTACCTTCTCAATGAACCTTCCGTGCTGTCAGTCCTGTCTGCATGGGAGGAAACACCCCTCACCTAAAGGAGTGATAACCAGAGACTCATCTGAAGTCTGGGAAACTCTGAATTCTTCTTAGTCTATTTTCCTTTGGTTAGGTATTATCATAGGCAATTCGTCTTTGAAATGGGAAAGGGTTTTATGTCTTTATCTGCTAATGAAAGCCAGAATTCTCTGAACTGTTCTACCTCATGACCACTGGAATGGCTTCTGTCAACTGTAAACCCTCCTTTCATCAAATGCTTTAGAGCATGACTTCTTAAACTTTTCCACTCCTTGCCCTCTTCTGCCTAAGAAACATTCACGCTGCCTCACATATGTAAGTATATAACAGGTATTCCAGCCAAACACTTGCTAATAGCAACTCACCAAGTTGTTTTAAACTGCTTCCTTGGTAAACATATATTTTTAACATTTATTAATAGTGAAAGAAAATCTCCTACTGATGAGATGAACATGCATGCCTAATCTCATATAAAAACTTAAAAGTTGGTGGGATACTTTGGTTCCTTGGTAAACATGTAATCTTGCCATTTATTCAAAGTAAAAGCAAATTTGTTACTGATGAGATGAACATGTGAGTTTAATCTTATATAAAGAATTAAACATTATCAGGATACTTAATACTAGATGGTGATGAAGCTTCAGAGTTTTTAGAGTTGATTGACATTTTGATTTTATGATTGTCTCTACTAAGATTGCCACTTTATGTAAATATGCAGCATACAACGGTATAATCATATGTACAGCCACTTCAAAAATTGTTAGAAATTGCCTCCTAATCCTAAACTAAAAGTCATTTAATACTTTAAAAATTAAGGAGGAGCAGAAGGAGGGAGAACATGAGCAAGGAAGTCAGGACTGCAAGGGGTGCACCCACCCACTGAGATGGTGGGACTGATCTAATGGGAGCTCACCAAGGCCAGCTGGACTGGGACTGAAAAGCATGCGATAAAACCAGACTCCCAGATCATGGCAGACAATGAGGGCTTCTGAGAAACCAAGGACAATGGCACTGGGTTTTGATGCTACTGCATGTACTGGCTTTGGAGGGGCCTAGCCTGTGTGGCTGCTCACCTTCCTAGACCTGGATGGAGGTGGGAGGACCATGGACTTCCCGCAGGGCAGGGAACCCTTACTGCTCTTCGGGCTGGAGAGGGAGGGGGAGGGAAGTTGGGGGGGAAGAGGGATGGAAATGGGAGGTGGGGAGGAGGCGGAAATTTAATAAATAAATAAATAAGTAAATATTAACTCAAGTCAACTGCTTAAACAGTAATTTGTTTAAAAAAATAAACCTTTGAAATACAATGAATCCAAGATATACTAATTTAATTTTTGTATACTGAAGAATGATAGAAAATATCACAGAGGGGATGTGGGATTCCCCTCTGTATGCCCTGAATACCATTGGTTAATAAAGAAACTGTTCTGGGCCTGTGCAGGGAATAGAGGTAGGCAGGAAAAACTAAACTGAATGCTGGGATAAAGAAGGAGGAGTTAGGGAGAAGCCATGTAGCCATGCCAGAGACAGATGCTGGGAACTTTACCCAGTAAGCCACTGCCATGTGGCAATACACAGATTACTAGAAATGGGTTAAATTAATATGTAAGAGTTATCCAATAAGAAGAGCTAATGGGCCAAACTGTATTAAATAATATAGCTTCTGTGTGGTTCTTTCAGGTCTGAACTGCGAGGTGGCTGTGAAACAAACAAGCAGCTCTCCTTACAAAAAATATTTAGTCTTTTATTTTTATAGTGGCCTCATTATGTTTCTTTAAGATGAAGGACTCTTGTATGTACAGCAAAATCCATGCAATTTATAATGTAGCATGGTTGTGAGTGTGAGCTGAACTCTTGCCTTTATAGTCCATGCCTGTGTTGCAGTGTTGCTGTGTAATGCACAGTACGTGTGTGTTTTGTATCTTCATCACCAAGGCTGCAGCGAGGTCACGTGATACTGCATGGGCAAGCATGCACAGAAACACTTTGAATTAATTACACACGATTTTGAAATAGTTTTTTTTGGTTGGGGTGTTCAGGAATAATTACTGCTGTTCTGCTTTTCATGTGCCCCCCCCCCAAATTGGTTATATGACCCTTCATTCGGGTCATTTACCCGTACCCTCAGAAGCTGTATTTTAGAAGTATGGCTTGTTGGCACCCATAGTCAATTGATAAGTTAACTTTTCAGGAGGCATGAGCCTGTCTTCTGAATGGAGTAGATAAGGAAGACTTTTCAATATTTTTAAGAATCTTGGTTTCCACTGGGGGAGATATGGAGGACTCCATTCACAGAGACTAAAAGCACCTATGAATATAAGTGTTCTAGATGGAGTTTCTGAGTGTGGAATAACGATCATGAAATCAGAAGTTCCTCAATTTCTAGGAACTCTTCCTTGTCCAATACAATAAATGCTCACCTGGTGTCAGAGGCTGCTTGTTCATTTCTCAGCTGCCCAGACTCCCAAAATAACCATGCAGAATCTGTATTAATTAAATTACTGCTTGACCAATCACTATAGTATATCTTTAGCAATCTCTTACATATTAAATTAACCCATCTCCATTAATCTGTATATTGCCACTAGGCTGTGGCTTACCTGGTAAAGTGCTAGCTCAGTCTCCAGTGGGGCTCATGGCATCTCTTGGCTCTGTCTATTTTCTCCCAGTATTCAGTTTAGTTTTCCCTGCCTAGCTCCACTCTTTTCCCTATCACAGGCCAAGCCAGTTTTTTAAATTAACCAATGGTATTCACAGCATACAGAGGGGAATCCCACACCACCTCCCCCTTTCTGTTTAAATAAAAAGGAAGGTTTTAACTTTAACACAGAAAAATTATATATAACAAACAAGTATCAAGCAAGAATTACAGTTACAATATTTATATCTACTTTATGTTTTATTAACTAAGGAAAACTATAATTATAACTATCTATTTTTTAACTCCATCAAAGACCCCGGAAGGTTATAATATTACCTAAGTTAACAGGAAGTAAATTGCAAGCAACTTCCAAAACTCTAGAATTGACAGAGACATCTTGCTGCCTGGACAGTCACCCAAAATTCTTCTGTACCTTTAAGGCATCCATCTTTAGCTCACAGGCCCAGAGTATCCAGCAGACTTTTCCATGAAGCAAGAAATTTTAAAGACAGCTCTGCCCATATTGGCAGTTTGTCAGTCACTTTTTTTGTGTGTACTGCAGAATGTCTGGCAGACTCTTTTATGTAGCAGTAACCACAAAGAACCATCTCACCTTTAGGAAAGTTCAGCAGTCATTTCTCTGTGGGTCCTGCATGTTCTGTTGATACAGCACAGCATGAAGCAGTCCAGGCAAGAGCAATTTCCTGTCCAAACAACTAATCAACTCTATGAGAAGCATCTTAAATGTAGGTGGTGCTGCTAGAAGCAGATGTGTCTCATGTCATGAAAAGTCCTAAGTTATTAAGACATTTTAAATGCCATATTCCATATATCTAGAAAATCTAACTTACATGACTATAAGCTTGACTATTGTAGATGATTATCTAGTAACCTATATTTCTTAATTACATATTATATTTTAAATGAGCTGCACACACAATATCTTAATCAAGAGCAGAAACATACATATAAGAATATTGACCTTAAATTTGTATCAATAAACCAAGATCCATACCAATGCAAATCTCTATATCACTTACCCTCTCCCAGCTTTGAGGCCAGGAATTTGACTATTGTTGTCTGTTCTGGAATGAATGTTTCTAACTTTTCTATAGCCGGGGAAATAAACATAACTTTACTAAATAAAGATTTTGATGTTTATCTCCTTAGCAGCAATGAATTTTACTGTATCTATACTTTAGAAGGACTCATTTCATGCAAAAGAACAAGAGTTATTTTTTTGTAAATGTTTTACACACTACAATCCTACCTTCAAAAATCAAGGATTTAGCTGAGACTGCAAAAAAGGAGAAAATGATAGGTTTTGTGGTTTATTAAAATACATACAGTAAAAGCCCAGCATGTATGTGTTCTGTTTATGAGTAGCACATAACAGATTGGTAAAAGCTGAGGGATTTGTTCTTATTTATGAAAGAGCATGTAGATAGTCCAAGGCAAGGATTTGAAGAATGCTGTGGAATATTAATTTAACTGTGTAAAGGTGTGTTACGTTTGTTTATGTTGCCGTTGTTTAACTGTGTGAAGATGTATTACATCTGTTTATGCTGATTTGTTTAATTCTGTAAAGATGTGTTGCTATTCCACCTTGCCTGCCTAAGGCACCTGAGTGGTTTAATAAAAAGCCGAATGGTCAATAGCTAGGCAGTAGAGGGATAGGCTGTCAGGCAGAGAGAATAAGTAGGAGGAGAGAAGGGAGAGGAGAATGAGGGAAAAGGAGAGGGAGATGCCAGGACCAGTCAGCCAGGCAGCTGCCAGCCAGTCAGACACATATTAAGACATACAGAAAGATAAAAAAGTCCCGAGGGAAAATGCAGATGCAGAGAAACAGGTTAATATAAGTTATAAGAGCTAGCAAGAAACAAGCATAAGATAGAGCTTTGTATTCATAGCTAATAATAAGTCTCCATGTCATGATTTGGGAGCTGATTGAAAGTCTGCTACATATGAAATTTGACTTTAATAACGTAGAAGTTAGTCAGCTCATGATTAAGTAAGTTAGTCCTAAGTAAAATAGGCAAAACTCCCAAAAGGAAAAATTGAGCTTAATTCAATTATTTTCCGAGTTCATTTCCATCATATTGACGTTAGAAGCTAATTATCAAAGGCCATGGCTCTCAACACACATGTCAGTTCCTCTCCTTTGATCTTGCTCACCTTCACCTCTGCACTCTGAAAACGTCAGCACTCTCTAAACTGGGAAGTTGGCTGAGACTTTCACTTGTAAAGCAAGTGTTTACAGTAGGCTTGCGGATGCTTCTCCAACTCTGTTGAAACTCTAAGTTGCTGTTTAAGAACAACTTATTCAAACTTTGAAAAGAACGGACTAAGTTTTTCTTAAGTCTAGTGGCTTCTTTGAGTTCTGTCCAGGAAAGAAAACAGATTACAACTTTTGATAGCATAGCAAGAAAATATTATTATCACAGCTTGAAATCTGCTAACAGGAACTTTCTTTAGGGAACAAACATTAAAGTAAAACAGAAATTTAATTACAGGGAGATTTTCCACTTGTCAGAAAAACTTGCATTAATGTCAGAAGGGGCTACAAGAAAGAGACTATTGTCTGGTGCCTCTAGAAAGGGCAGCCATTAAAGGACCCCTAACTCTCCGCTGCTGCCCACTAACGGTACACGGAATGTCTGAATCTCTTTTGGATATTGAGGAAAATGCTGAGGTGATGCTCCTTCTTTGGCATCACATTGATTTACAGGGACCTGCCACAGTTGCTACACCCCTGGTATGAACTTAGTTCACTAAGAATATAATTATGAACATCTGACAATGGCACGAAAGAACACAGGTCTCGTCCTTTGCTTTTCACCCCTGGCTCACGGCACTCCACGCAAAACAAGCTTCAAGGGTTCAATGTGAGAGATCCAGAGCACACTCATTCGGTGCAGGCAGGACGGCCTGGCTGTGGATTAGAACTCATACCATGCTGCTCCTGTGAGAATCGGGGACCACAGAGCATCTTTTGTAGGCCTAGCTGATAATGAATTCAGATGCTGCATCCCTGAGAAAGGAACATGGTGCCAAGAAATAAACCTGATGTTTGTTTCATATTTCGTGGGTCTTCATCATCCAGCTAGCGTCTCTTGGACAGAGGGGATCACTTGCCAGAGCTCTTCGTACACATGCAGCTCTCCTTGTCCACGCCCACTCTGCCTCCCGCCTGCCTGTGATGTGGATACGATTGTGCACTTTCCAGAAACTCCAGAGAAGTACGCATCACTACCCAAGGCCATCCATTCAGATCGTGGAAGGGAATCTGATCCAAATGTGGGTTTACATCCCACGCACATAACCACACCATTTTTCATTGGCTCTAGCGTATGACATTAAAATCCTGTGAGACAAATTTCGAGGCCAAAATAATGGAGGTAAAACTCTTGTGCAGTGCTTTCCAACATTTGGATCATGACTCCCCGGGGGACATCCACGTTAATATAAGGCATCCTTGCGTCTAAATACACACGACACATCACATTACCTACATGCAATAAAGATGTCAGAGAGTACTATTTATTAAACGCAAATATGCGCTTTATGAACAGGATTCAATTAGGGATGATTGCTGGCTCTAGGAGCTTTATCATTGGCTAGACAATCATCATATAAAAGAATAGCTGCTAATACATACGCACAAAAAGCAATATTAGCAGGACTCGATTTGAAAAGTGATCCTCACCTTGCAATTGCTAAATCCTACCGTTGTATAATATGTGATTTAATTGCCATTCAATGTCGTCATCATTCGCTGCCCAGCTGCTTTCATTTCCACCTACGTGTGACTCTACCTGGCAGCCAGGAAGAAAATGTGCAAGATGCCCCGCTTTGAGCATCTGAAATTTTGAGTGACATGGATATTGTGATAACATATATGTGATATCTTAGCCAGACTACTTTTCTAAACTTTGGCTCCATGCAAAACTCATTGCTTTGGTACTTTCCTACAGAGCTGGAATGGGGATTGGCTCAGGCTCTTTCATGGGGTTCTAGCAGGGGCACTTTGGGGGCTTGGTTTAGATAAACTGTCAATCAGAACCAGCTGTATGCTGTGCTGATTCTGCAAGATATTGCCAGAGATGACAAGCTCGGCAGGTCAAACTCCTACCAGAGCTCTGGTTTTGAGAAATAATATGAACACAGCCTGAAGGGCATGCATCCAGTCCCCATTGTCTGCTAAATAGCATGAAAATGTATCTGAACACAGCGAGGCAGTCAGAAAGCTGCACGCTTAGATTGTGTGGTCTTGGCAGTCCTTCTGAACCTCTTTCACTGAAGTCCCAGGGGCATGCGGTGAGCCAGTCGCAGTGAAAGCAGCTCTGTGCAATTACGTGGCACAGGGATACGAGTGACGAGGGTGTCCCACTATAGATGGAGACTGCTCTTGTGTTTCCCGACTACTCACACACAAATAATCACACAGAAGCTATATTAATTAAAACACTGTTTGGCCTATTAACTCTGGCTTATTATTAACTAACTCTTACATCTTAACCCATTCCTATTAATCTGTGTATTACCACGAAGCTGTGGCCTACTGGTAAATGTTCTGGATCTTTCTCTTTGGGCAACTACATGGCGTCTTCCTGACTATGTCTACTTTCTTTCTATGTCTCTTCCAGCCTGGCTATATTCTGCCCCGCTATAGGCAAAACAGCTTCTTTATTAACCAATGATAATAAAACATACTCACAGCATACAGGGGGCAATCCCACATCATCCCATTATACATTCTATAGGGGACTACAGGGGATTTTTGCGTGTACTTCATTGCACAAAAATGGATGCTACTTTAAAATGATTGGTACTATTTTAAAATCTTATATGTGATGATAATTTTATAACGATCGTACTTCTCACTTTCCTGATGGAAGGCTCGAAGCTAAATTGACAATCCATTTTTAAATTCTTTGTAGGAATATGCTGTTTCTGTAAAAAATATTATTTTACAGTAAAAAAATTAATTAACAACCTCGCTTTCTTTATTCTCTGATTTTCCTCACTTAGAGCATCATGTCACTTACCATGGAATTTTATAAACAATTGCAAATGCTTCTGGGAAATGCGTGGGCTCTTTCTTCATTAATGAAGTGCAAAAAGAATCAAGTGAGATTTAAAGAAGTATTAGAACACTGGATCATAATGAATGCAGTGTAAGAATTTGGGCACTAATCTCTTCATAGCTATTTGATGCAGGTTCAAAAAGAGTGCCCTTGAACCCTGTTTGTATTTCTGCCCATCCTCAGTCTCCTGTCTGCTGTCCTCACAACTCCATATTTCCCTAACTGTTGGTCCAGACTCCATTAGCTCCCAGGAGCCCCGGTCAGCCCCTACAATCCCTCTTCCCTCTCTTCAGCAAGACTGCCAGAGTTTAGACAGCCATCAGGGAGCCGCCATGGGACCAACCTAGGTCCTCTTCATGTGTGTGATAGTTCTGTGGCCTGGTCTCTTTGCAAGGCTCCTAAAAGTGAGATCCGGCCTGTCCCTGGCACTTAGCTGTCTTTGGGGAACCTGTTCTCCATGTTGGATTACCTTGCACAGCCTTGAGGCAGAAGGACTAGCTTGGTCCTGCCATAACTTGGTGTGCCCCTTTCTGAATGGAGACAGAGGAGGAGTGGAAGGGGAGAGAGGTTGATGGGAAGCCAGGGGTGGAGTGGGAAGTGGGGGTGTGTCCTGGGAGGAGAGGAGGGAGGGGAAATACTGGTCAGAATGTAAAATAAGTGAAAAAAAAACCAATAACTCCACATTTCTCCCTAGTGTGGTTTAAACAGAACACTTCACCTAGAAACAAAACATTCCGCAGCCAAGTATGCAGTTGCATGATGTATTTGTAAAGTTTTATGTGAGATAACCATCTTTACAGACCTCACAGTTTTGTAGCTCAAAGACTGAATCTTTCTACCAGATAATAGCTGAGTACCTCGTTAACTTTTTAACTCTTCCTCCTTGCGTTAATCCAGCCATTTCATTTTAGCATCGTCGATAGAGATACTCACTCACGTAACAAAACCATTTTTTCCTCCAGTCACTTAGTATTTAAGTGCCAGATGGGTAATTATCTTAAGACTCCATTTCATTCTATAGCTTTGTCACACTGCTGCCATTTTCCAGATCAGCATGTGTTCCTATTGCATGGTCAGCTGTACTGGTTTATTAGCTGCAGCGTTTGTAAGTCACTGATGCTCACAGGAGGCTCCTGCTCGACTTCATTGGACTGAAAATGACAGATCTCTTAAGAGGAATTTGAATGGATAGATGTACAACCCTCTCAGGCCATGTTAAGCTCACTTTTCCCACATATCTTTCCAGAGAGCACAATCTCTACTCCCCCCACACTCCCAAGGAGACTGTCCATGTAAACAGGAATTTCCTCTTAGAGAGAAGTAGGGGAGGAGGGTGAGGGGAAGAAGGAGTGAAAGGGAGAGAGAGGGTGGGGGAGAATATGAATCAAGCAGGATGTGAACCAGGCTAATGACTATGGATTTATAGGTGTTCTGCTACTGAGCTTATTCTCTGTGTTTGCTCTGGCCGTTGCTACTTAATTCTTCCCATTTCAAGGAGCTACTGTTGTTTTAATTTTTTGTTGTCAATAATATAAGTTTTCTGTCAGAGAACATAAAAATTATAGAAATCGCAGCTGCCTGACAGGAACCTATGAGTGTATTAGTGAATTAGTAAGAGCCAAAGTCCAATACTTTTTTATGAGCTTGTTTAAAAGATAATTTATCCAAGTATTTGAAAATAAAAAGTAAGACTTCCTTAACAGTTTTCTGGAGCATTTTGTTCATTCTGGACCAGTAGTTTGTTTTGATAGTTTGCTGTAGACTTATTCTAAATGATTAAGAATTGACCTAAAGTCTTTAGAAACAATTAAGCAGTTGATACTTTATCAGACTCACTATTGTTCAACACTTATGCAAGCAACCATAAATCATTCCTTGTCAAAAAAATAAAAGCAAAGCTATAGTCATAGACAATACATTGTGTGGTTTTCTAAGACATCAAATACTTTTCTCAAAGGATGAAAATTGTTTTCAAAGCTAATGTCAAATATTCCTGTGGAGTGATTCTTAAAACACATAAGAATGTAAATGGTCAAAATTTGAAGCTAACATCTTCTGACAATTCTGTAATATCTATCATTATAGACTCAAAACAGGGCAATAATTCCATATGAAAGTTAAGCTAGTTTGGTCTTCAAATCTCTTTAGGATGAAAAGCCGTGCAGATGCTCCACATAGTATTTCACAAAATTATGATTTGATCTGATGGCCATGGTCTGGAACATATTTTTCTTGGTATTGGCTTTTTCCTCTTATGCCTGAGATAAATTGTCTGGAGTTTCTGTCTCTTGCTGCATACTAAGTACTCAGAACAAAAATACCTTCATCCTCTAGGGAGTGACTGAAGCCAAGTGTCTCTACGCAGGGTATTCCACAGCCTGCCTTTTCTCAGGTGCCTTTGCTTAGAAATCTTGCTCAGTTCATTTTTGCTGCCTAGTATTAATATTTTTATATAAACACACTAAGCTCTCCTCTTACCTGTGTATTTTTAACCCTCTGAAGTCAGGTCTAACCCGTGTCTCTCATAAGTTTCAGATCTTTCTGGGATACTGTTGTCTATTCTCTGAAGCTTGTTTCGTTGTTGCAACGTGAATGAGGTGGGGTGGGGGAATGTTTGTCTGGGCAGGTGTTTCCTGGAGATGGAAGACAGGTGTCTTTCATGATGAGGTCCTCCCAATGAGATTGAAAAGCGAAGGGCACCATGGGAGGAGGAAAAGAAGAAACTGCAAACCCTCAGAGAAAGGGGTTTCCAGAAAAAAGAGACTATGATCAGCTAAAATGTTGTCAAACGTGAGATGCTCATGAAAGCAGAATCCGTGGAAGAATGGTTCCCTGAAGACGGGAAGATGAATTCCTGCCTGGAATTGGTCAGAAGGGAGTGAGAGGAGGCTGGAGGGAGGAAGCAGAGGCAGGTATCCCAAAGGGGCTGAGTTAGAAAGGGAAGAGGGATGGAGTGGTTATGCAAGCAGTGTGCCCTGGGAGAGTTTCTTGCTGTTTACATTGAGATGTTTAATAGTGTGTGTGAGTGTGAGTGTGTGTGTGTGTGTGTGTGTGTGCAAGGGTGGTGAAGAGAACAATATATCCAATGATAAACATCTGTTCTCTGATTGATAAGGGTGAGGAGTTGTGTTTGGGTCGCAGTCACACGCATGCGGGGACACACACACACACACACACACACACACACAGCTGGTGTTATTTAAATTTTGCACAGATCAGCAGAATCGTAGCACAATTTAAAGCTGGGCAAGGGCACCGCTATTCTTGTCTTATCCACATGTGAAATCCTGCTGAGAGGTTTGTGCGTTTGTAGAACACATCTTTGTTTTCATAAATATTTTTTTTTAATTGCCACTCTTCCAAGCTTTCTTCTAGGCATGGAGAGTGAAGAAGAGAAGCAACAATCTTGCTCTCCTCAGTCTTTTTGGTATTTAAACTCTAGGAGTCCTTGATTCAAAGAAAACAACATTTTCTCACTTGGGCCTCATACGATATCTTTGATATACTGCTCTAAATAATAACATTTCCTTTCTGTTTTCAGAGGCTGCCAAGAGCTTTGCGGACATAGTTTTATTTTATTAAAATATTTTTAAATTATTTGCAGTATTTGTGATTAGTAACAACATTGATATTAAGTAAAAGTTTTAAATGAAGAAAATGTTTACTATAGGATTGTTAGACACTGCTCCTTAAAAGAGGCCTGGGTAGGGGAAATCCCCTGTTTTTTTCTGGTGAGCATCCAAGTCCAGAACGCACGCACAAAATCTCATAATGTCTGGGGTAAATAACAAACGCAGCTATAACCAACCACTCTATCAGCATGTGACTCCACAGGCAAAAATTAGTGACTGCGAATCCTGAGGCTGATTGACATTTTCATTGTCATTTTTGCCCTAAATTTTACTAAAAGCTTTTTTAAAAATATTTTTTTTAACTTGAAAATTGACCCACTCTTAGTCTCCCGAGGGAAGAAGTGCAAAGGGAAATTTCCCATAAGCCTGTTCCATAATGATGTACGCCCACCTTGGGGTAGAGTGGGAAGAAGAGAAAAAGCTAAAGAATTTGAACAACTTTATTGAGCCTCTCTCGGGTGGTGTCTGTAGAGTGAAACTTCATTATTTCCCTAGCGGGATCTCAAGAGCAGTGGATCTCATCACTCTCAAATGTTTGCTCGTGTGAAAAGACAATTGCTTCATTCAGAGAACAGACTCCCCCAGGAGGGGCTGTCGGCTTCAATGGCTTCTGTTTTCATCCATCCTCGCTAGTGATCAGCTGGGACTTACACCTGGATGGGTTTGTCATGGTTCCCCTTTAAATTTGCTTTGCGACTTTTTCGTTTTATGTTTATTTTCAAAATCAATATTTCCCACGCTTTGAGTTTATCATTTTTAGGTCTTAATGATTATTATTCAGTACTGGACTTGCAAAAGAATAAGCAGTTTCGGGAAAGCGAATGAGTTCTACATTCTGATGCATCAGATGCTGAGAGCTGTCCCTCATCACCCTGTGACTTCTCACAGGTAGGACTTGATATCATGAGATTAAAGCTAGGAAAGGAGAGGTGAATTTACTGATTTTTATTTGTATTTATCCACTTTCTCTTCTTAAAATGCTTACCCTTTAAAGTTAAAATCATCCCATAGCAAGACAATATTGCAGTAATGTTCAAGTAAACTCACATCACAGAGCAAATAGGTTTTTAAATATATTTATTTTTTAGAAAGAAAACAAACTACCCTTTGTCATTATACATACCATTCCAAGTTTTCACTCCCTCCCCTCCTCCCATTCTCTCCACACACCCTCTCACTCCACCCCCATCCAATCTTCAGAGAGGGTGAGGCACATTGCTTTGTGCAAGGTCCAAGGCCCTCCCTACTAGAGAAAATAGTTTTATCTAGAAATCATGATATATTTTGCAATATGAATCTCAATTATAAAATAAAATGTATTATTTAATGATTGTATAATTTCAATAGAGTTCTGTTTAGAAGGGTTGACCCACAACCCGTTCAATTCTTTATAAAGGAAAGTCTATTTCCAGGGAACAATATTTCAGACAAACACAAACACTTTTTTCTACAAAGTTATATGCAATCAAAAGTGCATTAAAATAAAATAATGTGACTTTTATTATACCATATCTGGCCATGCATGGTTGGCAAAATACTGCTGGGGGGACAGTTCTATTTTCGAACCTCAACTCTGTTGAATCAGAGTTTTGAGTCCTGGCTGGCTGAAGTCATCCTTAGTTATGAAGGAAGGCAATGGAAATTAAGCTTGGAGATCTCAGCGCACCGTGTATTGGTGATCATGAGAGAACACCCCATGCTGAGATCACCCCACAGCTACCTAGGTGTCCTGGGCTAGGATGTCCGGGAGCAGCTATGTGGTGAGACTGAGAGCAAAGGCCATGGTGGGAGGTCAGATGCTCTTGCCTCTTCATCTGTTTGTGGTTGATAGGTTAACTTCAGTGAGAGGGAAAAGCACAGGACAGTGTTCCTAGTCATTAGTTCCATTTGATCGCTGTCCACTGGTATGCTCAGTCAAATGAGACTAAAGCCCAGGAGAGAATCTGGGGTTTTGATGCCATCAGCTTCAAGTTCTTTCCTGGCTGAATCTTGGGAAGTTAGAAGCACCCACCACCACCACCAGAAGCAAAGGGAAAGCTGGAGGGGTAGCAAAAGAAGGAGAGGAAGGGGGAAGGGAAGAAAGGGAGGGAAGACAGAAGCTCGGCGCCTCTCACTCACTCAGTACTGTGTTACTCCTGGAAGGGTCCCCACCGCACAAATTGGCCAACTTCCAGAAGGTCCTTCATGATAGACCACACCCTGAGGCCACCAGCTCACTTTGACCCCGCTCTGAAGCAGGTCTCCAGGTGCTGTTTTGGGATTATATCATCCTTGTCTCAGAACATGGTTAGACAATCTTAGAGAAACTGCATTGAAGAAACCTGACTGCTGAACCATGTCCCTAGCCACAGCCTTATTTATTTACTTCTTAACATTTTGCCTTCACACTCAAAATTCCAGGTCATTTTATTGTTTTGTTTGCTATTAATTTAAATTAACAGTTTCATTTAATTTTTGAAACTAAAAATAGTATGAAATGGATAAATAATTTGCCAATTATTACTGAATTTGTGGAAAGTTTGTGGACTTAAAGCCTAGTTGGATGTGTGTATTGAAAGTTGTATCCTTACATTTAAGGATCAAATAATTTACATAAATCAATTAAAAGATTCTGTATAGTTGTCACAGAGGATGGATTTAACCGAATTGTAAAGTGGAGTGAGCTGAGTGCCTTCCTTACAATTGTAAAGGAAGAGGTGATTTCCATTAAACTTACAAATTTAGTAGAGAGATGCTAGAACACCCTTAAATGTGGTTTTTGACCATCTAGGGCCTTGACTACTTTTGTGAACATGTGTTTGATGAATTGATTTAGTATTATTTTGTTAGAAAAGTATTTTTTCACAGAATGAGGTTCAGTAATGAGCTTCAAAAGTGTTTCAGGCAAAGAGTGAGGTTTGAACATACCTCTCAGCTGTAGGACAGCCTTCCTCTTTGAAGCAACATAGTCCCTGACATGAATTCTTCAAAATGAAGAGCTAGTTGTGGCTCACATTCTGAGGTGATGCAGAAGTCACAGCAGCAGGAACTGAGGCAGGGGGTCACACTGTGCCCGCAGACTGGAAGCAGAGAGACAGAGGAGGGATGCAAGCACACGTGCGTGCGTGCATGTGTGTGTGTGTGTGTGTGTGTGTGTGTGTGTGTGTGTGTGCTAATGCTCAGCTCACTTTCAAACCCCCAGGTATGGATGACTCCCTCTTCAGCTAACCTAATGGAGATAATCTTCCACTAGGAAGCCCAGAGGCTTGTCTCCTGGATGATGCAGGCCTTGTCACCTTGACAGTAAGTATTAATCTTCACACTGGTGCTTTGGCTTTTATTCTAGGTATGTGAAAGAGAGGATTGGTGTGGGAAGTCTTTCTGTATATGTGTTGCTTTTATTGGTTATAAAGAAGCTGCTTTCAACCAATGGCTTAACAAAATATACCTAAGCTGGAGAGATGCATGGAGCCGCCAGAGGGGAAAGATGCGAGCTACCAGTTGGAACTTAGCCAATACGCCACGAACCTTATGGTAAAATATAAAACAATAGAAATGGGTTAACCAAAGATATAAGAACTAGCTAGCAATATGCTTAAGTGATTGGCAAAGCAGTGATTTGAATAATATAGTTTCTATGTGGTTATTTTGGTGCTGAGCAGCTGGGAGCAAACAAGAGGCCTCCTACTACAGAGGATCGTGGAATAATGAGCTAAATCTGATGAAAGCCTTTTTATACACTTAATACTGCTCTGCATTCAGTAAAATACAGGAGACAGGAATGGAAATGTCCGTCCTCCACATAAGTCTCCATTTTATTTATTAGCCGCACATGTCAGCTCAGCTGTTTTCAGCTACAAGGAGAAACACTTCTGGTCAGTAAGACGTTTGGAGTGAGAAAACTTAAAAGTGAAGCAAGAATGCATCTTGTCATCTGTAGATCAATGGAAGTCATGTGACTATTCCAGACCTCATCTTGTCAGCTGTGGAATGATGGGTATCAGGAACTCACTCCAGACCTCATCTTGACATCTGTAGAACAAAGGATATCTAGAACTCACTCCAGACTAGGTATTTCTTGTAATTGCTTGCTCTGATGTCTGGATCAAGCATTGTCTGTTCCTGATACTTGTGTTCCTTAGATTACATTCATAGTGTCTATGAAGGGAGTATTAGTGGTTTTAATTTAGCAGATTCTGTTTCCAAAAAAGGAAGTTTCACTATCACTCTGAATGAATAACCTAGGGAACTGATTTGAGAACAGCTTCATCTTCCTGTAGTGTGAGAACACTTTCAGCTCACTTCCAGGCAGCAATTTAGTAAGACATTCATCAGGATGATGATAACGGTGTGGATTATCCTGAGCTCCCGGATAGCAAGGACTCTACAGCAAGTGACCAAAATGCCAGCTGTGGCTGGCATAGTAGCCTGGCAGCACACATATGGCTTATGTCAGTGGCAGACACAACATTGTTTACTGTATCACGTTGATTTTTTATATGGTACTGAAAAATCTTAAGCAGAATCAAGCTCTATAAATTGCAGAATGGAGTCTTCAAAACTTCTTATCTGTGTCTCAGTTCTGTCAAAGTGAATCTAAACACCAAGAGTGCTCTGTTTACAATGCTACTAGTCAAAGAATAAAAACGGAGACCATTCAATTTCCTCCTTTTTTTGGCAAGGTGCCAGACGAACATTTTCCTCTCTGTTAGTTTTGGCAAAGAAGAAACTGAGAGGAAACTTTATTACTCAGTTACTGATGGTTTTTCTATTTTGTTTTTATTAAAAATGTTGAAACATGGGCCCTTTGTCAAAATTATTTTATTATTGAAGGGTGGGAGGAGTGGATGACTTGGCAACTATTCAGAAAACCATTAACATCACTGATAATGGCCAATCTCATTTGGGTGTCCCAACACAGAAGTGCTTAATTACAATAAATTATGCTGTAGTCTGTTGACTGATGTGCATATGTAATAAATTGGTACAGCCTTGGCGGTTCATCTGCTGGGACGAAACAAACTTAGTCCATCTGATATTGCAATAAAATAGTCTGATCTTTTAAAGTTATGTGATGATGTATTTTGGGCACAAAACTAAAAGTATGAGTTTTCATTGGCTGTAGATTTGGTGGGTCTTCAAGGCTGAAACACTGAAAAACCGACATCCCAACTGGTGACATTTAAATGAAATTCAAATCTTAAGTACATTGGCAGTGTATTGCAACCCACCAAGAGT
This sequence comes from Arvicola amphibius, assembly GCF_903992535.2. Lineage (NCBI taxonomy): Eukaryota > Metazoa > Chordata > Mammalia > Rodentia > Cricetidae > Arvicola > Arvicola amphibius. The sequence goes on from NC_052053.1 coordinate 136,485,451, forward strand.
GAGAGACGGGTAGCCCCCACAGCAAGCCCTTAGAGAAGGTGAACATCCAGAAAACAACTCAGAGACAGGTAGCCTCCACAGCAAGCCCTTAGAGAAGGTGAACATCCAGAAAACAACTCCTTTAATTCATAGCCATCGTTACCTACCTAATTAAATCAATTATTTACTTTGCAAGCAAATGAGTGTTGCGGGACCCCGCCTACCTAATTTTCTGTTCTCTTAAAGGGCCAAGGCAGTTTTTTTTTATTAATAAAAGTAACACATAGACACTCCTCCATCAAATGAGCGTTCTTTCTCTGTGATCCTATGACAAATATCTCCTGGAGTCTTCACAGAAATGTGTCTTTCCTTTGGAAACACAGAGAAAGTGACTTTTATAGAGAAACAGTAAAAATAGATCTGTTGATGGTTGTCAGGTCACTGCCAAGATGAGCAAGGAAAAATCTCAACAAAACCAACAAAGTCATATTATGCACAAAGGTTTCCTGTGGGGAAACACAGTGCAGAATTACTTCCGAATTTTGTAGTCACGCGTTTAGCATTGTGAGCTCCCAGCGTGCTTTCCAGACAGGCAATGCATGAGATTGTTTCCTAGACAAACAGCGCTGTATCTGACGGTGGTCAGTCTTTCTGTTTCCTCCCCGTAAAGAATTAAACATTCTAATAGGAAGGACCTCAGACCAAAGGTTTGGAAGCCGCACCACCGTCTGTGTTGTCATTGAAAGCAGAAGAGAATGATTAATGAACAGGCTTAATTCTAGAATTCTTATCTCAATTTTTTTTTTTTGGTGCTGTGTCCTTGGCAGATGATTTAAAGACAAATTGCTGACAATTAAAGTCCCCAAGAAAAGTTAAAATATGAAGTACCATGTTTCCAAAAGAGGATAAGGAACACTTCCAGATCAATCAATCAAGGGTCTATTTTGATAGCAATTATCTATGAGGCCGCATAATAGGGTTTAAAGAATGGAAATGTAAAGAGGGGGTTTATCTAATTGGAGACATTGTGCAGACTCTCGCAAGACAGAGATCTTCCCAGCCTGTGATGGACTTCACAGGTTTCAGGGTTATTTCTGTGGCAGTGTGTTTCATTTCGTTTTCTTGGGTTTTATGTGTGTGTGTGTGTGATGTTGTTATTGTATTGGGTTTTTGTTTTCTTTCTTTTTTTTTTAGAAAAATCTTAAAGTTGAGCAGTTGAGTGGGCAGGGGGAGAGGCTTTGGAAGATCTTGGGGAAGGAAAGAGTATGATCAAAGTATATTTAAATTTAGAAATTGTTTTAAGCAATAAAAAAATAAAAGCTCGCATGGTGACAAACGTCTTTAATCTGAGCACTCTCGAGGCAGAGGCAGGTAGATCTCTGAGTTCAAGACCAGCCTGGTCTATAGAGTGAGTTCTAGAACAGCCAGGGCTTCACAGAGATACCTTATGTTTGAAAAAAACCCACAAATAATTACACAGTCATTTTGTTTTGAGGGTACCAGCCATCCACATAGTACAAAGACATATGCAGACAAAACATTCGTATACATAAAATAATAAAACATTTTTAAATGGAAAGAATAAATGTCTTCATTTGCTTTCTTATGGTTTGTATTCCTCAGCATGGTTATGAATAGTCAAATATACATAAGTATCAAATCTTACATTCCTTAGCATGATCAGGCATGTTCAAATATACATGGGTACCAAATCTTACATCCCTCAGCCTGATCAGGGATGTTCAAATATACATGAGTACAAATCTTACAGAAGTAAACCTGAAAGGGAATGACAGAAATCTATGGTAGTACTTCATGAAGACTAGGTTTGCACACACCTGAATGCTGCTTTATTCTGAATTTATATACTGATTTAGGCAGTATTTTGATACTGTACAAGAATCAGAGATCATCATGATGTTTTTCTTAAAATTTCAGTGGTATGCTTAGCTCTCCTTTTAAGACAGAAGGGACCCACATAAAGGTACAGGAGATACAGTACTTGCTGTGTAATCCAGCTGACTTGAACTCTATTTCCAGAAATCATAAAAGTGGGAAGTAGAAAACCTCTGACTCCACACACATGCTGTGGTGTGTGGACATCCACACATACACAATGTATACACAAAACCACAATGTACTCCACAAAACCAGAAAATATAAAAGAAATGGACAATTTTCTGGGTAGGTACCACGTACCAAAATTAAATCAAGACCAGGTGAACAATTTAAATAGACCTATAACCTGCAAGGAAATAGAAGCAGTCATCAAAAGTCTCCCAACCAAAAAAAAAAGCTCACAACCAGATGGTTTCAGTGAAGAATTCTACCAGAACTTCAAAGAAGAGCTAACACCTATACTCCTCAAAGTGTTCCACATAATAGAAACACAGGAACATTGCCAAACTCTTCTTATGGGGCTATAGTTACCCTGAAATGGAGACCACACAAAGACTCAACCAAGAAAGAGAATTACAGGCCCCCTCATGAACATTGATGCAAAAATTCTCAATAAAATACTTGCAAACCTAATCCAAGAACACATCAAAAAATCAGTCACCATGATCAAATAGGGTTCATCCCAGAGATACAGGGATAGTTCAACATACAAAAATCTATCAATGTAATCTACCATCTAAATAAACTGAAAGAAAAAACCTTATGAGCATTTCAATAGATGGTGAAAAATCATTTGACAAAACCCAACACTGCTTCATGATAAACGTCTTGGAGAGATCAGGGATACTAGAAACCTATGTAAATATAATAATAGCAATTATTTGAGCGAAACTCAAAACAATTCCACTAAAATCAGGAAAAAGACAAGCCTGTCCACTCTTTCCATATCTTTGCAATGTAGTTCTTTAAGTTCTAGTTAGAGCAATAAGACAACAAAAGGAGATCAAGGGCATACAAATTGGAAAAAAAGAAGTCAAACTTTCACTATTTGCAGATGATATAATAGTGACCCCAAAAATTCTACCAGGGAATTTCTACAGCTGATAAACACCTTCAGTAATGTGGCAGCATACAAGATCAACTAAAAAAAAATCAGTAGCCCTCCTATACACAAAGGATAAAAGGGCTGAGAAAGAAATCATAGAAATATCACCCTTCACAATAGCCACAAATAACATAAAGTATTTCGTAGTAACACTAACCAAAGAAGCAAAAGACCAGCTTAATAAAAACTTAGTCTTTGAAAAAAGAAATTAAAGAAGATATCAGAAAATGGAAAGATCGCCCATGCTTTTGGATACATAGGATCAACATAATAAAAATGGCAATCCTACCAAAGCATTCTATAGATTCAGTGTATTCCCCATCAAATTCACAGCAAAATTCTTCACAGACCTCAAAAGAACAATACTCAACTTCATACAGAAAAGCAAACAACAACAACAACAACAAAAAACTCCAGGATAGCTAAACCAATCCTATACAATAAGGGAACTTCCGGAGGCATTACCATCCCTGACTTCAAACTCTATTACAGAGCTACAATATTGAAATCAGCTTGATAGTGGCAAAAAAACAGAGAGGTTGACCATTGGAATCAAATCGAAGACCCGAATATTACTCTACACACCTATGAACACCTGATTTTTTGGCAAAGAAGCTAAAATTATACAATGGGAAAAAGAAAGCATCTCAACAAATTTTGTTGGCATAAATAGATGTCAATATGTAGAAGAATGAAATTAGATCCATATCCATCCCCATGCACAAAACTCAAGTTCAAATGGATTTAAGACCTCAACATAAACCTGACCACCTTGAACCATCTTAACCATCTTCTCTTTGAGAAAATGCTTTATTGATCATTAAGGACATCAGCAGCCTACCCTTTAACACTTCACATCTTTATTTTTAATTTATTTTTTAAATTTCATTTTATGTTCCATCCACATTTTTCCCATCCAACCTTTCCTCCTAGTACCCCCGCCTCCCTCCCTCCTAGCCACCCCCCATTCACTCTTCCCAACAGGTAAGGGCTCCCATGGGAAGTCAGCAATGTCTGACACATTAAACTGGGGCAGGACCACACCCCTTCCCCTGCATTAAAGCTGAGCTTGGCATCCCACCATAGGGAATGGGCTCCAACAAGTTAGCTCATACACCAGAAAGAGATCTTGATAGAGAGAACCATTATGACGTTAGGGAGAAACCTGGTGGTAGGCAAATCCCCACGAATCCACAAGGGTGATCTCAGTTAAGACTCCCAGCAATACTGGAGAGGGTGCCCTAATTGGCCTTTCCCTGTAACCAGATTGGTGAATACCCAACTATCATCATAGAGCCTTCATCCAGCAACTGATGGAACCAGAGGCAGAGATCCGCAGCCAAGCATCAGGCTGAGCTCTGGGAATCCACTCATCATTGTTTCTTAACTGATTAAAAATAATATATTTACTGAAAACACATGATAAATGGTACACGGAGCAGATCCGTATTCTAAAATAGATTGCAACATTTTTTCTATATTCAATGTGAAATATGAAGCCGCAAGAAATCCAAGGTATCAGGGAGGGGGGCAGGCGGGGGGGGGGAGGTTGAACAGTCTGTACTTTGTGTACGCTTAGGAATTTCTTAAATTATTTGTGTTTGAGAGGAGAGGGTTGTTTTCTTTTTTCCTGAAAGAATGTACAAATAAGGATGGCGATGAAAGAGAGGGGAGAAAAATCGCCGGGGCCTGTGAGAAGATGGTGAGAGAGTGATGGAGTGGGTAGGGTAAACGTGATGGGCAGGAAGAGAAGCAGAAACGCAAATGCCATGCTAAAAAAAGAAAAATCCCTCCTATTTATGGTGCTCTTCCTAAGGCTGTAAATACATGTACAAATCTTGTTCAAAAAATTAATATGGTCAAAATATTTTGCTATAAATCTAATTGGATTTATTTTACAAAGCAATACTTTTTTTAGGCTAAGCATATTTACACATTTTTCGCACAGATGTTAGCTTTGAAGTATGTGTAATACTAATTTACATTCGTCTACAGCATACGAGTGGACAGAAATAATAGAGAACGTTATCTTCCTTTATATTCGTCTATAGCGTACGAGTGGGCACAAATAGAGAACGTTATCTTCCTTTACATTCGTCTACAGCGTACAAGTGGACACAAATAGAGAACGTTATCTTCCTTTACATTCGTCTACAGCATACGAGTGGACACAAATAGAGAACGTTATCTTCCTTTACATTCGTGTACAGCGTACGAGTGGACACAAATAGAGAACGTTATCTTCCTTCACGTTGTCTTCGTGGAGTAGAGCAACAAAGACACATCTCACAGGAACTGAGAATTTAGAGCGAGAAAACTTGGCTCGACGCCGTGTGATTGGCAGCCACAAGACATCTGTGAAGATGAAAATGCAAACTTTTGTTTCCGATGCATGCTCTCTTCCCAGTGCACCACAGTCTAAGTAAAAACACCTAACAGCTTCACGTATTGCTATTGAAAGTTCAAAAGCAGGAGGTGTGCAAGGCTATCGCGTCAGCAATGGGCCAAGATTCTCAACTACCTGTGCTGTCACGGAGCAGCAATGCCTACGTTTCCCAATCTCAAGACCCTCCAAAGCATGATGTTCATATGTATGTCAACAAATAAATACACAAAATTTCATTTGAGTGACTTGGAATAAAGACTTTATTAAAGAATTTTTTTTAAGAGACATTATATATTTGTTTGTAACTGATGGGAAATCCAGTTCCTTGAGTAAATATTTGTTGAGGTCAGTAGATGCAGTCAAGGGCAGCCCCCAACCATTCATTGGACAAGTGAGATGGTAACATGGCTTCATCTTTTATAACTTAGTTTTCTCATCTGTAGGCTTGGGATAACATGACCCTGAGTGGTCCCCACGTCAGGAGCTGATTGAAAGCCAATGAAGGATGTGAGAGATGAGCATGGGGGGCACAGGAAGAACACTCACTATTGATAGAAACCTTAAACTGTTGCATTGATTATTGACCACCTTACATCCCATCACTCAATAGTACATATGAGATGGGTGAGCAAATAGAGCTGAATTCAGATATCTTTTGTTATTAATAATGGGATAATACATAAAATATTTGTCACCTTCATTGTTTTCAAGTGCACCAGTCACTCCTGTCAAGTACGCACATCACCGTGCCAGCAGCATCACCAAGAACTCATCATTTCACAAAGTCCTGAACTCTGCTTTCTCTTCTCTTCCTAGCCCTTGGCAACATCCACTTGGAGTCTAACAATTTCACAGTGCAGGAGAGCTCACCCTGGTGGTGAAGACAAGGGAGAGATGGAGAACCGACCAACCCTGAAACTACCCCGGCCTAGAACTAGGATTATGCATTGGCAAACCTCAATATTCACCCCATCTGTGACCTGCTGGAGTTTGTGAAGGAACAGGTCTTGCAGACCCAAAGCCGCAGGATTTCCAAACACAGAGCAATAGCAGAATAAGCAAGAGGAGTTGCAGTGAGGGTCCAGCTTGATGGTGTAGAAGAAACCAGATGCCCCGAACCAGACCAGTGACTCTACAATGAACACTCCCAGGTAAAGATAGAGATAAAAGGACAAAAGGGTTTACTGTGTGACTCGCTGTGTCACACTGCAGCTTTCGTGACGAGATTGATTCTTTCCTCCTCCTCCTCCTCCTCCTCCTCCTCCTCCTCCTCCTCCTCCTCCTCCTCCTCCTCCTTCTCCTCCTCCTCCTCCTCCTTCTCTCTCTCTCTCTCTCTCTCTCTCTCTCTCTCTCTCTCTTTTTCTTTCTCTCTTAAATTTTATTTTATTTTTTTGGAGGGAGGAAGGTTTCAAGGCAGAGAGCAGATATGAAGCAAAGGGAAATGAATGAGATGGAGATGCACGATGTGAAAGACACAAAGTATAAATAAGAAGGGAAAAGGGAAAGAAATAGCTTTTAAGAAAGGCAAAAAATGTAAAAGTAGAAACTAGCCACCAAATTCATTTGTTTTCCTTTCAATCTCTCCGGTAATTAACTTACATTTTATCTTTCAGTGTTTTAACATTAATTAAATGATGATTTAGTCTGAATTCTATGTATCACAGAAAAGAGTAAATTTGAATTTCTAACAATCATGGACATTTGAAAGTGGAAGAAACCAATCAGCCCAATATAGAATGTTCAGATCCATTTAAAACAGCATGTTTATGGGCTCACTAATATAAAGCAAAAATAAATTGTGAAATGTTTATGGATAATGCATGTCTTTGCATTTTTTGTCACGTGAGAATTTCAAATTTTTAGCTTCTTTATTCTTTTCAATATACAATGTTTTAAATACCATAAGTATAAAATGCACAGATTCCATTAATATATGTATGTATATGCATACTACTTTGATACATAATTGAAACAGAATAATACCATTTTGTTTTATACATGTATGAAATACTGAAGGCTTGGTTTGCTTGAAAGATTTTCAAGTTTCAATTGTTCTTAAAAGGTTATGAAAATAATAGTAAAATATGTGATGAATATATTTTCTCATATCTAGCAGGTGTTTTATATATGAAACACATATATACATAATTATGAGCAGATAATTATATTAACCATTATGTTAAAAAAAGATATTTGGGGCAATTTCTTGTTCTATAAAGAACCAAAGGAATCTCATTGGTATTACAAGTCAGGTCTTCATTGGTAAAAGACTGAAAAATTCCACGTCTTTGATTCAGAACTAAGTTTTGCCAAGAAGAAAATTTATTTCTTAGTCTGAACCCGAGTTTGTAGGTGCCTTGCCTTATACATTATCTTCTCCTAACTACGCCTCTTACATTGGCATCCAAACATTTTTGTATTATTTGAATTTAAAATCACAAAGCTGGATCATTTCTGTACAGCCTGTCTGGAGCTAGGTAGAGTTACTTTTGAGCAGAGACTTAGAATTCTAAAATTTTCTTTCTTCTCTTTGGTTACGTTAAGCAGAGTTGACAGCTGACACAAAAGGATGTATTGTTCAGAAAGTCGCAGCTGGGGTTGTTCATGATCCTGTGAGGCCCACAGCCAGCTGAGCTAAACAAGAAGAGCGTAGTGCTGCTGTTCTAGACGGGACAGTGAGGCCTCCAGTCAGGGCAGAGTTAAGGACTCATCACAGATACGTCTGCATAAAAAAGGAAACATTTAGGCGCAAAAGTTTGCCTTGTACACAACCAGGAAGAGCAATGTCAGAGGCAATAATTTAAACCTAAACGATAGTCTAGAAAATGTATCTTTTTGATCACATCATTCTTTGCCAGTTGGTCTCAGCTATGAGCAGCTTACTAACATTGGGTTAACATTGGTTAATGATGAGCAGTTACTAACTGTCTCTTCCCTGATGGGATGGACTGTCCTGATCACCGGCTGTAAGACATGAGTTCTGCAGCTGTGCTCAGGTACTATCTATCTCATCCCTGATGAGAGGGTGGGCCGGCGTGATCACCAGCTGTAAGACGTGAGTTCTGCAGCTGTGCTCCCCATTTGCTTTCACCTCCGTGAAGGTGGACGGAAACACTTAGCCACAGCAAATGGACTCACTGGTTCCTCACCTACTGTGACGTCTCTCTATTTGGCCCAAGACCCTGGCTATTTTGCGTAAACATTCAAACATTTTGAAGACCTCCATCGTTCTAGTTACAATTTGAATTAACACTTCAATGCAACAGATGAATTAACTAGAACTGGTGGAAAACCCTCATATTTTAATTTTTTTCGTGTAAACAATTATTTGATAGGATGTTTCATATTTTCTCTTTCTTCTCAAGATATAATTTAATAAGGGTTGAATTAAGACTCAAAATGTGTAGAGTCTTAGATTGTGTACAACCTGTTAGTATGTAGGTTGTAGGTATATTCGATAGGCTATGTTGAAGCCAATGGCCAGCTTTGTCCAAAAGAAAGTTAAGTACTAGGATGTCCCTGTTGCAGGAAGTTTACATTGTGCACTGCACATCTTATAGGAGGCAAACAGCAGGCACTTCAGTGGGGGAAGCTCCTCTGAGCTGAAGGAGCTTCTCTCCTTGGGATGACTGTCGGGCACAATTGTTCCCTGGTTTCCCAACCCGATCAACTCTCACAAGAGCTTCAACGTGTGACCAGGTTGTTCCTGTTCATAAGCTTCTTCAGTGGGTGTCCTTGCCACCTAGAATGCAATGAAGCTCCTACCAAGGCCACAGGCTCCTCTGCACTCCTCCGTTCCCATCTGGCCCTCACCCTCCTCACCTCACTCTAGCCACGAGCGCTTTCTCTCCTCAGGCCTCTGCACTGGAGTCTTTAGAAATGTCCTTGTTATTTCTTGGAGTTTGTTCTTCCTTGATTTCCCTGAAGCCTAGCTACCTAGCTAGGAAGGTGTTAATCCATTAAACCTTGTTGTTTTCTGTCTCAGACTCTTTGTAATTTGTACTCTATTCCATGTGCACCCTTTCTTTACTTGCTTTTGTTATTGGAGACTCCAATGCCCCCATTAAGAGTCTTCAAAGAGTTTAGAAAGAAGTACAGAACACAGTGACTCACTTCTTTTATTTCACTAAAGCAGTAACAAGTCCTAGCTAAGAAATCACAAGCTGTCTATGTCTACACAAACTATACTTAAGGGATACAGCTTATATCTCAGTAGTTTCTTTACTAACGCTTTTAGCATAGCAAGACATATTTTCTATATATTGAACTTTTGAATGCCCTCATAATGAATTTTCAGGTATCTGGACTTCAAATTCTTCCATTAGTGATTTTTAAATTGTGTTTTGAATATTTTCCCAAATAGTCTTTGAGGTTAGGTGTAGTGATATATTCCTGTACTGTCAATGTTCTAAGGCAAAAGAAGAAAAAAATATGAGATTAAGTCCAGCCTGGGATATGTAGTTAGTTTGTGTCTCAAAAATAAAAACTACTGAATTCAGGCTGGAGAGATGGCTCAGTGTTTAAGAACATAAACACATACAGAGAGACACACATATTCACATACACATAAATAAAGGTATGTGGAAAATTATTGAATGTGACTTCTATAATTTTTTTAAAAAAATCTTTATATGTTTTCCAAGGAATGAGTATGTGTATTTTATTTCACTTAATCTTTACTGGTTTTGACTATGAAGCATTTACAGTGGAATGAGCCTGCCAGACCACTGTCTGTGTCCTTAACGGCTATGGTGGCACTAAGAACAGCTTGCTGGGTGTCGCATGCATGTTGTTCCTCTTTAGGAACTTGCACTCAAGAAAGAAAACATTGTGAAGGATGGCACTGTCCAGCAGAAAATTCTGTGAGAAGAGACGGCAGTAGTTTATTATGAATGCACATTACCACATTTCTTTTAATGATACATATACTGACCTTACTTTACTAGAAAGTTTACTTTCACTCAAAGTTGTTCAGATGGAAGGGAAATAAACCCCTAGGGCTATCAGATTTCAGCATAGCTCCAAGAATGACCCATCCAATACAATAAAGAGCTTGCTGTCTTCAGAACACCAGAGAACTTACTACCCGTGGGTTGGTCTTTGAAATCACCATGACACCATCACCTCCGATGAAAGAGTTTATATATAACTTGCTTGGCTATGTCCTTTCCCACTGAAGCAGCAGGCTCTCTAAGGTTTGGAGATATAATTTCAAGGACTGTCAAGCCTCTGTCAAAGTTTAGTGGCCCCCTGGGGGACCATGTTTTTTTTAACATTCCCTTTGCTAAGAAGACTTCTCCAGAAAGTGCTAAGCAAAGTGACAGCTTCAAGGATGGGAGATTTTGTAATTTGAAATGGCAGTTAATCTGCGAAGCAACATGAGCAAATCTGCATATAATTGCCTTTCCATCTTCTCCCTCCACCCTCTCTCTTTGCCTCCTCTTTGGTTAGACAAGGACATCAGTCTGACTTGGTACTACAACCTTTTAACTCCTTTGGAAGGTCATTTCTATCCACCCAACTACATTGATGGAATGCATTCTCTGAAGAAAGTAGTAAAATGTAGATTCAATAGAAACTGTATTTTTAGTGTTCTATTTGCATAATAAACAATATTATCCAGATGTCTATTGAACTTTTAAAATAGTTTTGCAAATATTGGAAACAAATTTAGCAAAATACATGAAAAGGAAACATTTATACAACCTTTGTTTTTATACTTTTTTTTTTTTACTGAAAATCAATTTTTATCATACAATATATTCCTATCAAGGTTCCCCTCCCCGACTCCTCCAAGCTCTTTCCTGTATCCCCACCCAGTTGGAGCCATACCTTCTCTCTCTTTAGAAAATGAACAGGAATACAAACAAAAACCAAACACACACACAACCAAATTCATGAAAATGCCAATCTAAAAACCATAATAAACAAACAAAATACCAGTATGATAACAAATTCCAAACAAAGCAATAAAAGACAAAAGGGGGGGACAAAAATACCATAGAGACTACAACTTGGACCTGTTTAGTCCCTGGGTATGCCGCCACAGTCTCTGAGTTCATATGTGTGTCCATCCTGTTGAGTCTGGTAGACACCTTTTCCTTGGAGTCAACCACCATCAGTGACTCTTATAGACTTTGTGCCTCATCTTCTACAGAGTCCCCTAAGCATTGGTTGGAGGTGGGGGGGTGGGTTTGTTGAATACAACCCATTGAGGACTGAGTGTTCCAAAGTTTCTCATTCTCTGAACATTTCCCAGTTGTGAGTCTCTATCTCTGAGTTACTTCCCATCTACTGCAAGAGGAAGCTTCTCTGATGATGGCCAAGGAACACACTGATCTATGGGCATAGCAGAATATTGTTAGGAGTCATTTTATAGTTCCATTCCTTTCTTGTTTCCATCTTTAATTGGTGCTGAATTCCTTGCTCATGTGCCCTGTTCTCCTTGGTTTTCTTGATATACATTGCCAGAACTCTGCATTTAGATCTATCAAGCTGATAGCTGAGGAGGAAATAGCAGAGTACCTTCTGTAAGCCCTCTCCTCTCCTCTCCTCTCCTCTCCTCTCCTCTCCTCTCCTCTCCTCGTCTGTCTTCTTCTCTCCTCTTCATTCCTCTCCTCTCTTCTCCCATCCCCTCTGTACCCTTTCCCTCCTCTCCTCCCTTCCCTTTCCTTTTCCTTATCCCTACTCCCCTCCCCTCTCCACAGAATTGTGGCATTAAACATAGCTCCCACCTGTACCTCCACCATGAAGCTAGACTTTCAGGAAGCCAAGGAATGGGACAGATCCAGCTGCCAAAGCCACAACTTTAATTTTAGCCATGTTGCTTAGCATACTAAAGACTTATATGGTCAGAAAAAGATAGATATATACAGTAAAGACAGAGTCAGATGGAAAACAAAACACCTCTAGATGTTGTGCAGTCTGTTAAAAAAATATACATAGGCTTGGGAGAAAAAAGAAAAAGGATAGAAAAGTCCTTAAAAAAAGAAATAGAGCCGGGCGGTGGTGGCGCACGCCTTTAATCCCAGCACTCAGGAGGCAGAGGCAGGCGGATCTCTGAGTTCGAGGCCAGCCTGGTCTACAAGAGCTAGTTCCAGGACAGGCTCTAGAAACTACAGGAAAACCCTGTCTCGAAAAAACCAAAAAAAAAAAAAAAAAAGAAATAGAGTAACTGGCCGTGGTACATGCCTCTAATCCCAGCACTTGGGAAGCAGAAGCAAGCAGATCTCTGTGAGTTTGAGGCCAGCCTGGTCTATAGAGTGAGATCCAAAGCAGTTGGAGGTACACAGAGGAACCCTGTCTCAAAAACACAAAAATAAAAAATAAAAATAAAGGCAACAAAGTAAAAAAAAAGCCACATAAAGATGGAAAATATACAGAGAATCTGGATATTATATCTTATTGTGCTATCTTTGAATTGCTTGACTGCTGAGGAAGGAGCAACAGCTGCTAAAACACACATTTGATTATAAATGCTGCTTCATTAATCTAACCTATAGATTTTGAAAATGTCTTGACTTCAAATTTTAAGTCAAAAGATATGTTACTTTGGATAAGAGGTTTTGCTTTTATTTCCACAGGAAATGAGATGTTGTGGATTCATTCTTGGTTAAAAACATAAGGTATGATCAAAAAGACCCCCCTGAAAAAATCTCCAATGGGAGCAGATGGCCCAGATGATCCAATATTTCAGAGCACTTCTGTTGCAATTTCTTCTGAGTTCTGCATCCAGAACAACTTTAAGACTGCTGGTTGAGATGATCAAGCCTCACAGACTCCTCCAGTCAGGACTTGACCATAATCTTAAATTTTCTTTTGATCCACGTAAGATTATTGATGTCCCCAATCAGTAGGAGGTAGCCTAGAAAACTATGCCCACATCCGCCCCCCAAAATGGATTATGGATGTTTGTATTTGTTTAGTGTGTTGGCTGCAAGTTGTTATGGATAATGTCCAGGGAAAAAAAAGTTTAAAAAAAGATTAGATTCAAGTTTTTTTTTTTTTTTTTTTGAAAAGAAAAAAAGGGGGGAAATTGTGGGATAATGCTCTGGTACATTGTAAAGATTTGTCACTCATATTGATTTAATAAATTACTGATTGGCCATTAGCCGAGCAGGATATATAGGTAGTGTGACCAGACTAGGAGAATTTTGAGAAGAGGAAAGACAGAGATCCAGTCACCAGCCAGATGCAGAGGAAGCAAGATGAGAATGCCTCACTGATAAAAGGTACCAAGCCACCTATGTAAACATAGATAAGAATTATAGGTGAATTTACATGGCAAGAGCTAGTTAGTAATAAGCCTGAGCTAATAGGTCAAATAGTATATAATTAATATAAGCCTCTGTGTGTCTATTTGGGACTGTGGGAATGGCTGTGGGACTGGGAGGAACAGAAACTTCTGTCTACAGCCATGTGTCTTTTACCTCTATCCTATTTTGTGTATCTGACTCATTCTACATCTGGTTGGCAACTCCTCTGACTCCACCCTTCTTCACCCAGCATGTTTAGTTCAGTTGTTGTGCCTATACTTCCTGCCTGTCTACTGGCCGTTCAGCTTTTTATTAAACAAATCCAAGTGACAAATCTCCACAGTGTACAAAAGGAGTATTCCACAGCAACGTGCGTGTTCTCTTTGTCTCCTTCCCCATGCCCTGGTGGTGTAGACAGTGGCCTGTCTCACTTTTCTGGTGGGTTTAAATTTAAGAGGGTCGTTACCGTTGAGTGTATTTTGGTTTCCAGTCATTATCTGTTGGTGCGATGGAGTGGCACCTTCCATGTTCTTCACTAGATGCCCTACTGGGCGTCCTCAGACTGTCTGTTAAGTGGAAATGGAATTGCTTTCAAGCCAGGTAGAGATGGATTCAGGCTCTGTCTTTTCATGCTAATACTTTTAGTAAGTTTCTTGACTTCGTAAGGCTGCCATACCCTCAGGCACATACATAGGAATGCCCAAAAGTTTAGTTTCTGAAATATAGTGCTCTCAACAAGTCAATTTTTTTGGATTGTTATTATAAAAACAATATCTGCTTTCATTATACATTTCCAGGGATGGTAGGTTTAGGTAACAACGACCTTGTAAGTCAACTTTTATTTCAGTCAGAAAATGATTCAAGTTTCAAAACCTAACTTAAAAACTAGTCCTCTATAATTTGCTTAAAAATGGTATAATATCTTCAGAATGCTAACTGGAATAATTCTACTGAGGCCTGGTGAGTTTCTGATAGGACCCAGAACCTATCAGTTTTGAAGGTGATTTCTCGGGTCATCCACTTGACACATACCGTGATGACATTTGAATAGTGCCTGGAGCAATCCATAGATGGTGCTCCCTGATTTTCAGCTCTGGAACACCTGTTGTGAAAAGCCTGCTAAGGCCTTTGTTGTGTTACAGTATGCAGTTGGCCTGACATAGTCAAAAATGAGCTTGAATTTTGCAAATCTCCTGGCACTCTTCTTCTACTATTGTGTCAGCTCAAACAAAAATGCTTTCAAGTGAAGGCCATATTAAGAAGATCCTGTCAAATTGTAGCAATTTCTGACAATGACTGATGAAAATTTAGGAAAGTAAATGATTTAGCAGTGTAAAGTGATACAAATTACAACCAATGGGAATTTTGCTACCAACTATTAAAAATCTTTCTTCTTCTTTTGCTCCTTGCAAATGGTACTCCACGATTTCATTCATATACAGAAATTCCTTTATTTACTCAAAAGAATTCAATATAGGAGTATATTTGTTCATAAATTTGAACAAATTCATACTTCACAAACAATGAGCCCAGGGACTGTATAGAACGCATTTTTCTATGAATAATCAGAAATTTCTATGGAGCACGGTTACAATGTAGTCTTGTGTGGTCTGGAGGAAAGGCTCCAGTCATTTGTCAGGGGTGAGCCTTGGACTTTATAAATACCTCATTAATTCCTTTCTAACGCAGTAGTACACCACAGTGTGGATGAACCACATGCTAGGACTGAAGAACTGGTAAGTCAACCACTTAGAACTTAGAAGAACATCAGCACCCCCGTGCACTTTCTGTCCTTAACTCTGCCCAACTTACGTACTCAAGACAAGCATGTTGGCCTTCCTTGTGCATGCATTCAATCTAAACTTAAAGGGTTAAAGATGGAAAGGGACATTTTCTGTGCATCTCCAGATAAGCTAACCACTATGCTGACGCCACTATGATTTCTGAATCCACACACATACACACTTCTAGGGAGAGGACACTGAAATTAGCCACCATTTTGCCAACTCTATGTACAAGGTGGAAGGAAGAGGGTTCACAAGAAGCATCCAGAGTGAGCCAACCTCTGCTTTTCTTTTTGTCTGGGATATTCCTCTCAGTCACAAAACTTTCATTGAAAATGTGTGTTATCCAGAGTTTTAACATACTCCCCAAGTCTGCTTTGTGGGTTTCTCAGGAGTCCTTTTGATCCTTTTAATTTTATTGCTGAACTGAAAACACTTTGGCCTCAGAATTTTTTGCAGTTTGCTCCATAGCCCAGCCCCTGATAATAATTAAATACCTAGGAGGTCAGTCCACATTGTCACCTAATAAATAAGAAAATCTTCCAAAGTCCTTAGCATTTGAAGCCATTAGCTGCCACGAAATCAGGACTAATTACATTATCCCTAGAAAAACAAATTAAAACCTGAGGCTTATTCTACTTTCCCATTATAAACAGAGCTTCCCAGGCCTGTTAAAGAAGTCCACTTGCCAAAAATGTTTCATCTTTCATTAGTTTAGAAAAGGTTTTTGTTTTGTTTTGTTTTGTTTTTTTATATGGCAAACAAGCTCAATGACAGAAAAAGAGAGCAACCCAGAACATGAAGCCACCTACAAGACTGTGGACTCTGTCTTTGCAGTAAATTAATGTCTCCACTTGGAGAGCGTTACAGGCTGAGAAGCTCAGTAAATTCCCAGAGAGGAAGAACTCCTGTTTCCCATACAGATCTCAAGAAATCTTGGCTTGAAGAAAAAAAACTGCAAACTGTGTTCAGGAACAATGAGGATCAGGGAAATTTAAATATGTAGCGGGCATCAGAGGATAAGAAATCAGGATTCACTTTGCTGTATTTGATAAAGCTGCCAAGACAGTTCATTGTGTCTCTCAGTGTTGCTGGCTCTAGGCTACCAGCTCAGCTGCTAGATGCTAGTTCTGTGAAGCTGCTCCCGGAAGAGAGGGGCTCCAGGGGTCCTTCTCATAAGGATGCGTCAGATCTGACCAGAAGAGAGGGGCTCCAGGGATCCTTCTCATAAGCATGCATCAGATCTGACTTACAAGAGCCTGACTAGATCACAAAGGAAGTCAGCTGTATTCTATCTAGCTGACATCTACCTTCCCCTGTCTTTGAACACAAGCATTCTTAGCTTGGGGGCCTTTAGACTCCATTGTTTTAAGTCTCTTGACTCAGTCTTGGGCTTAGGAAGGCCTAGGGTTTAATTAGAATGGGGTTTGCGTCACATCTAGAAAGTGCACATTTGCTATCAAAGAACACTTGATTCACGACTTACAAACTTTCATTCGAGTGATGCCCTAAACCAACTCACTTTCTCGCCCTTGGCCGGGGGATTTAGTCAGGGCTTTCCAGTCCTGCAGGAAACAAGAGCAACAATCCCTGCTGCCCTACCGTGTTGAAGGCAAGGTAGAATGACGAATGTGACTCAGAAATAGATTCGGCCTGCTGATGTATTTGTAGCCCATATGGCTGCTTCACCCTTTGACTTTTCTATGAAAAATGGAAAATAGCTGCATTTAGTATGCCACAAATTAAATTTCTGTCAAGTTCAGATTTAAAACTTAACTCTCTAAGAAACTCAAGTTTTCATTGGCGGTTAGAGAACATTCGTAGACTCCAAAGTGGCCAACTCTGTTGTTACACTTGCAGTGGTGATGTTATGAAAGTTGAAATCAAACTCTAAAACATATTTATTTAAAGCATAATAGATATTAAACTGTACATGCTGAGCATACACAAGCTGACACATGTGGACACATGCCTATGTCTTTGGAACCATACTGCTGGCCAGATTGTTAAACAACTCTGCTTCTTCTGAGTTGCCTCATGCTCCTTTTAAAATGCATTTTACTTGAAAAGTTTTAAGAATAGGTGCTGCTGCAACACCAATTGTATACTGCAACAACCACAAATGTTTAGTCCAGATCAAATATTTTCTGTGTTGGTCACATCAAAGCAGTTTGTAAATGAGCAGATAAAGCATTATAATATGTTATGACTTGATTGTTATTCTTCTTTGGTTCCAATAGAGAAAGATTTTGGACTTTAAAGCCTTGGGGAATTTATCAGTTGTGCCATCACTAAGTTCAGCAAAGACAAAGTGTTCTTTCTGCTGCACTGGTACCCAGACACTATGAGCCTGTTAAATTGTCTCCCCTGATGATGGGTGTGGCCACAGCTGTCTATAAAGTTCTGCCCCTTCTAAGTTTGATTTGGTCGCAGTTGTAAACTCTTCATTTTTGCACCGAACAAATTTTCCCTTCTTTCTTATTTATTAATTTTCTCTGTATATCAAAGCTACTTCTTCCAGTTCCTGATACTTTTTATTTTGGATGCTATCTCTAACTTGGATGCACTCCCAAGTTGTATGTATTCTTTAAGTCCAGACAGTCGTGGCTCATGAGAATGAGTCTAACTGGGCATGCTAGGTCTTTTCCTTACACTGGCACTACCATGAGGATCATCTGTCCTTGTAAGGAAAGGACATGGATTCCAGACTTCCAACAATGGAACCTTCTTGAATGGATGCCTATCAATGTGCCGTCTGACACACGGGAGACAACAGTCCATGGAAGCGTCTTCAGAACCAAACTGAACAGCAGTGAAAGCTCCTCTACCAGAGAGTGACATACTTCAGACACACTAAACAAGCACATGTATGTGTGTGTGCACACATGTATGTGTGTGACATACTTCAGACATACTAAACAAGCACATGTATGTGTGTGTGCACACATGTATGTGTGTGACATACTTCAGACACACTAAACAAATAGGGTTCTCTAGAGGAACGGAAGTTACAGAAAAAATGTGTGTGTGTGTGTGTGTGTGTGTGTGTGTGTGTGTGACATACTTCAGACACACTAAACAAATAGTCAGGGTTCTCTAGAGAAACGGAAGTTACAGAATAAATGTGTGTGTGTGCGCGCACGCGTGTGTGTGCATGTATGCGTGTGTGTTGATAACAAAGAATAGCCATTACAACTATCATAACACTCTCTCACTGGGCATGGCTTGAGCATATATGAAACCTTAAGGCCCGCCTTCACAGTGATGCACTTCCTCTAACAAGACCACACCTCCCAATAGTGCCACTCTCTTTGTGGGCCATTTTCTTTCAAAGTATTACACACACACACACACACACACACACACACACACACACAACATAGCAGGAGACTATATTATTGTGCTTGAGATAATATAAGAAGCTTTACTGAATATCTGACCTCTTAATAATTCTCTTATTAATACTTTAAGTGATATTTGAAAAACCAGAGTTCAAAAGGCACCTACACTCACACCATGCCACATACAAAGTGATTTCTGAGTAGATTATCTGATGTGCCCAGATGCACCCAGAGTTTCAGAGAGGAGCAATCAACATGTGCAAAGCTAACAATGATCAAGTTCACAACAATGATAATAATGTCTATTGATTATTTATACATAAGAGAAATAAATATTTGGTTATCTATGGAATGATTAAGTATACTGTAGTCACTTAATCGTGATTGAAACAGTGTTTTTATAAAAATATATTGAATTATTTGAACACCCCCTAGTAGGCAGAAACATATCAATAATAACCCTTAAATATGGTAATATCTTCCTTGCATAAACAATAGTGCTTATATTTGCATATACAAATACTAGAGATAAACTCAGATTAAAGCAGTAGAAATAAAGAATTAAGTTGACTTAAACATGGAAGAATTTATCACATAGCATTTAAATCTGGCTATAAGAGCTCTGATGTTTGTTCATAAGCACAACATTAGAAACATTAATCCCACATTTTTCTTGGCTCTTCCCATATAGTGGCAAAATGAGCTTGTGGAGCACTGGAATTTATGATCTCATTTAAAATGTAAAGGAATAATAGAGGTGTTGTTCCAGCCATTAAGTAAATGTTAAAGATGTCAAGAAACATTGTCAATAAACTTTCCTTTATGTCTCCTGGGCTGCAATGGAGTGAGTCACTGGGTCATTTGTATCTATTCAAGATAAACTGGAAAATAAAATATCTGTGAGAAGAAAGACTATCATAATCCTCTGATAAGGGTTGAATGTATTATTATTATTATTATTATTATTATTATTATAATTACATCCTGGTACCCATGAAGGGCAAAGATATGGAAAATAGTTAGTAGACAAGTGTGAGTCCATCATAATTTGTTAAAAATGTATAGATAGATGATAGATAGATAGATAGATAGATGATAGATAGATAGATAGATAGATAGATAGATAGATAGATAGATAGATATGCAGGGATGGTTCAACATATGAAAATCTGTCAATGTAATCCACCATATAAACAAACTGAAAGAAAAAACATTGATGGAACTAGAGAAAAATTATTCTGAGTTAGGTAACTCAGACCCAGAAATAAAAAAGATCTCCTGGGTAAACTGGAGGGGGGGGCAGAAAGATGGGAACTTGAGGGATCTGGTTGAGCCAGTTGGGTGTTGGAGGCAGGTTGGAGACAGGATGTAGGGGGAGAATAAAGAAAGAGACATTCTTGATGGGGGCATTTCAGCGTTAGGGAGAATCTGGGTCCCAGGGAAACTCCCAGGGATCCACAAGGATGACCCCAGCTAAGACTCCCAGCAACAGTGGAAAGGGTGCCTGAACTGTCCATCTACTGTAATCAGATTGTGACTACCCTAATTGTCATCAGAGATACTCTATCCAGTAGCTGATGGAAGCAGATATTGAGTTGCTAAAATAAGGCCATATGATTGAAATATTAATGATGATTTTTTTCTAAACCATAAACTGAAAACATAGTAAGTTAATGTTTAATTATATTCTTATGTCTTATATTCTTAGAATGCTTTTTATAGCAGTAAAAGAGATTATGTGAAATTATTTGCTAATTAATTTTCACACTTTATTATTCTCCATTTGTCTAGTTAGCTTGCTATTGTTAAGTATTTCATGGCATATGAAGAAGAAAACTCCCCCACCTTCCCTCTCCCAGTCTTCTATCCCCCTTGTTTGTGTATCATAGCTCTGTCAGAAGTGTGCACTACAGTTAGGGATTTATCTAACAGTTTTGACAGCTAGCTGAATTACCACTATTCTCTGATGTAAAATGAAAACAAAACGAAAAAGGAATACACACAGGGAGTCGGATGAGAAGGCAATTTTAAGACGAAATGCCCCAAATTGTATCACTTTTATGAGTATTACCTTTGTAGTTGGTTCACACAGGGCACTCGAGCAAATTGCTTGAGTTTTAAAGTTACTCTTAATCAAATTGATTGTGGAAAGAGCCCTTGGGCAAAATCACATGCAGCCTTTAAAGGTATGACCTCAAAATCATATGGTATAGCAACCAGCTACAATCTTTAGAATACATTAACATTTTGGGGGAAATATTTGACACCTGGAAAGTTTTTCCTTATTCAGATTGCAGGTATAGTCAAAGGATTCGTGTCAGAGAGAATTTTCAATGACTACTCCACATGTTTGACAAGTGTATTGCTTTAGTCTCTTTATAATATGCTTATACCTATTCTATCCAAGAATTTCTCTTCAGGAAGATAGGTAAGCACCACTGACTGCTTACATACAACGGATGGTGAATATAGGTCATTTAGTTCTTTGTTTTCTCTTTTCTGGACAGACATAGAAGTAGACATTTGAACTTCTTCCTTTCCTTCCTCCTATCCAATTCTCCCTTTCTTCAACAGGTTATTGATATGGCCTGAGTTCATGATTCCTTTGCCTCAGCCTCCCCCATTCTGACATTACAGGCATGCACCATTACATCTGGGTGGTACTCTTTTTTTCTTCCCATAATTGAGTTTGGGTGGAAAGGAATGGCCCTGCATTAAGTAGAAAATATCTTTTGCTTGACTCCCCAGGTTCCATGGTTGTTATGGAAAAATAAGTTTTTCTCCGTCAAATCATTGACACCAGTCTGAATAAGAAGTTGGTGATAAAGGGATTTCCAGGAACTTCTATCTGGGAGGTTTTCAGAAAACAAAGTTCCTAGAGGGTCAAGCTTATGTTGGTTTTGCTGGTAACTAAGACTCTGACTTTCAGTATTAGTAATTAAAGCTGCCTTATGCAGCACTCAGAGGTAACCAGTTGGGATTTCACAAGACTGTCTTGAAAGGTTGTTGCCAGCATGATTACTGATTTAATAACTCTAGGGTTTTAGGTTTTCTGAGTACTTGTGACATTGAGAACGTGCTGCAGAGAATGCCAGTTGACAGCTTAATTGACCAAGATTCTATCTATAATGATCAGTAACCTCCAAGTGTGTACTCCGAGAATGCTTTCCATGGGCTTTATGGAACCAATGACTGTGTCCCAGGAAGACCAAGGCAGATGCTCTCTTGAGAAACTGATGAACATCAGACTGCTCTAAAATGCTTACAACAGACCACCACACCCTCCTCCTGCACCAGATAGCAGATTGATGGATGATCTACTATTCCTCAAGCTTATCTAGATTCCTCCTCATTTTCTTTCAGGGAGCATTTGCTTCATTGTGCCTTTATTACTTGCTTTAATGCATACTGTAATGGCCACTATCTTAAACCTAATGGCACCTGAGAACCAAGGCATCAAAGCCTGGGTATGACCTAAGGAATTATCTAGACTAGGCTTATTGAGTTGGGAAGACCCACCTTAACTATGACTGGCACCATTCTACAGGCTAGTGACAAACAAGGCATGTGAGCTGGACACCAGCTCTCTTCTCTCTCCTTCTGTTGACTGTGGATACAATGCGATCATGTACATCAGGATTCTGTCACTAAGACATCCGTTCTGTGATCAGCGATACCCTGAGCTGTATGATAAACAAATCCTTTCTGTAGGGTACATTTTGTCTTAGCATCAAGATAAGTAGCATCTATTAATCTTAACCAAATTCCCCCAAATTCACAAATGCATCATTTAGTTTGTCCCTCTATTTCATCTGTTCCTAAGACTCGAAGGTTGGAGCTTTCTTCTCCAGTTTTGTACAACTTCTGCCTCTGAGAGGAAATTCAAGTTTAGGTAGGACTCACCTGGAGAAGTTTTTCATTTTCAAGGTTGGTTTCTCTTGGTTTATTCATGATTTTCATTGCTTTATGTACTTAAAGAGTTTTTAATCTGAGAGCCATAGATATACCTCGGACAGCAGAATGCCTGTATACCATGTATGCACTGGACATGAGTCCCAGAACCAAATAAACAAACACAGTGGTCTTCACCTACAGTCTCATCAGTAGGGAGAGGCAGAGGATCAGAACTTCTGCCATCCTCATGCTACCCAGCAAGTTTGAGGACATCCTGAGATACATAGATCCTGCCTTAAATAAAAAAAATTATGTTTAATAGAATGTTTATGGTTTACAATTATTATCTATTGCAGGATAAATCTGCTGCATTAACAAGAACTAGCAATCTTGAGCAACAATTTTTATCTATACAGCTGAAAGATAAAATAAATATACCATGAACAGATATATTTGCATATCCTTGGGTATACTATAAGTAGATATATTTACATATCCTCAGGTATACTATAAGTAGATATATTCACATATCCTCAGGTATACTATTAAGAGATATATTTGCATATCCTCGAGTATACTGTAGGTATAATATTTGCATACCCTCATGAAGTGTTTTGAGGAGGGAGAATACACTACCAATTCCATAGATGAGATGGAAACTAATCAGAATACAGAGCCAGCAGAAGTGTCTTTCCTTGCCCTAAACAAATACTTTTTGACCTACATCAACTTCCTTTTACTAAATATTAGCTACTGAATACCCCTATATTAACTGGTATGTACACAAATCCCCAAATCTGAAGAAAATTGGGAACACTGCAAAAAAATAAAAAAGAAAAGGAAAAACAAAAAGCACTCAGCTTTTTTCCTCCCACCTTTTTCCTCAACCTCTTTTTTAAAACATTTGAAAGTGAGGATAAGGAAGCAGGCCTCACAACGGCTGGGAAGGAGCCCAGCACAGAATAGCCGCAGCAAAGCAAGATGGCGCACCTCCAAGAAGCATCACCATCCCCTGTTTAAGGACATTGGTTCATCAACACATCTTCTTACTATCAATACTCTATTTCCTTGTAAAATTCAGTTATACAAAGATTATTTGATTTTTTTCTCAAATATACATAGCTAAATCCTGGTCCTTTTTTCTTTTTCTTTTTTTTTTTTTTGTTGTTGTTTTGTTTTTAGAGTCATGGTTTCTCTGTGTAACCCTGGCTGTCTTGGAACTTGCTTTGTAGACCCAGACTGACCTCAAACTCAGAAATCCTCCTGCCTCTGCCTCACAAACACCGGGATTAAAGGCATGTGCCACCATGCCCAGCTTGTTCTGGTCTTATTCACTGTTCTGTTGTTATGAAAAGACACAGACAACTCTTATAAAAGAAAGCATTTAACTGTAGGCTTACTCACAGTTTAGAAGGTTGATCTGTTACCATCATGGCGGGGAGCACGGCCGCAATCAGGCAGGCTGGAGAAGTAACTGAGAGCTTCCTTGTGGTCTGCAGGTAGTGAGCAGAGAAAGAGAAACACTGAGCCTGGCACGCACTGCACTTTTGAAACCTCACAGTCCGTCCCCAGTGACACACCTCCTTCAAAAAGGCCACACTGGGGACTAAGCATACACGAATATGAGCTCTAGGGGTGGGGGTTATTCTCATTCAAACCACCACATCCCTATTATTTAAACATTGCTAAGTTGTGTTTGTGTCTTGGTTCTCTAGTTATATTTATTTGAAAAAAGTAAGAAAGGAAAGGAGTGAGGGAGGGAGGGAAGGAGGGAGGAAGGGAGGGAGGGAGGGAGGGAAGGAGGGAGGAAGGGAGGGAGGGAGGGAGGGAAGGCTAAAAGCCTGTCTGCATGCCTAATTATTTTCTTTTTTAAAATCCAAATATTATTTTAAAAGATGTGGTTTGAAGCTCCGACCTCATTCTTCTTGACAAGAGCTCTACTGTTGAGAGCTAGTTCAGCTCGTCTTTGACTTGTTGTTTAGGAAGGGTCTAATTAAGTTGCCATGACTTGCCTTGAACTTGCCCTGTGACTTGAAACTTGAAGTTGCAATCTTCTGGTTTTAGCCACTGAAATTGCTACACTGTTGTCTGACTCAAATTATTTTAATTTGTGTCTAAATAATTTTACAAGTAAAACTCTAATTTCTCTAAAAACATCTCTGACTCTAAGACTTGGCATCTAGTCTTTGTCGACCTCTTCCAAACATTATGTTGTCTTTCTGTTGGGTTTTTCTATGGAATAACTTTTTTTCATTTGTTCCACACTTTCTTGACTTAATGTTTTCCCATTGATTTAGGTAATTTAGAAATTCTTCTTCAATTCACATGTCAATTTTGCTCTTCAAATTTTAGTTTCTGAAATGATTTATCTTGTTATGTTTTCAACATTCCTTGAGCCTCCATATGTTGTGGCATGTCAAAATACTCCATGTTGTGGAATGTCAAGATACCCCTAACCATTTTATTATTTTTATGTGTAGCACCTAGACACTGTAATCTTTTCTACAACATCTTTAAGAACAACAAGCATCCCAAGAAACTTTAATATTTATTAGCTGAGCACAGTCCATAGACACCAAGATATAGGCACGAGGTCAATACTACTTACATGTTTTAAATATACGTTCTCTTAAAAAGCTCACTGACATAGCTTACTATTCAAGTTCACTCATTAACAAAAATGTTGATTTTGAGAGCATTTTCATTTGTACAGAAAGTTTATATAACTATGCTGTTATTTGGCCTTTAAAATAGTTTTTTTAAGAAGTGGATTTGTTATTTTTAGCTAAAAATTGTTCCATGATTGTTGTGTATGTGGACGCACACGTGTTGTGTATGTGGATGCACCATGAACACATGTGCAGGTCGGAGGACAACTCCATTAGTTTGTTCTATCCTTCCGTCTTTACATTGGTTCCTGGCATTGAACTCAGATCCCCAGGCTTGTGTTACCAAGTGAAAGCCCCAGGTTGGGTTCTATCAACCTTTTCTTTGTGTTTGCAATTGTTTTCTGAGTCTCTAATTTCTGTGTTCATCTTCATTTTCATCGAGTTGGTCATACTGATCTTCAACATACTTCAACTTTTTATTTTAATTTATTTAAAAAATCTATCTTTTTCACTTTACATACCAATCCCTCCCCTCCTCCTATTCCCTCCACCTTCCACCCCCATCCACTCCTCAGAGAAGGTAAGGCCCTCCCTACTATACCTAGGCTGAGCAAGGTATCCATTCAAAGAGAATGGATTCCTGAAAAGCCAGTATAAGCAGTAGAGATAAATCCTGGTTCCACTGCATACTTCAACATTTAATAATTACCTTAACTTTTTTTCTTTTTAGAGGTTATATTTAGGAAACATAATCAAATATATCTGACATCCATAAAGCATTACATATTAGTAAAGTGACAATCATCTTTCTTGTAATCTAAGGTCATGTTTAATATCACTGTTCATACTGATTGGTTACTCCTGTATTCTCATAATGAGCACTTTGAACCCACACACTGATCAGACTAAGGTACACAGGACTTCTAAAAGTCTGCGGGAAATCCTCCTGCACACAGTGGTTTGAGAACCATTAAAAAGTAAAAATATCATGCTTATGCAATTCTCATTCTTAAATACAAAAGCAAAATGCCCTTTGTGTTGTTTCTTAAGTAGTGTTTCCTGTATGCTAAGGTTTATTCTTCCATTAAAAGTTTAAAGAGCTCAGAATTTGAGCAATTTACTCATGTGTCTGTCATGAAAGGCAGTACTATAAAACGGTATTTATGAGACTGGGGGGGGGGGACCTTAGTTAAAACTAAGAAATGATCAGAATAAAGAAGACAATTGAGATTCAGAGTGATAATAAATTGATAATACTATTTTCAGAGAAGTTATTCAAAGGACAACAGGGCTCTACTTTCATGAAGGAAGGGTGAGTTTGAGAGGGGCAAGAAAGATGCATTCATTATAAGACTGGCCCTTGAGATAATGAGAAATCAGCAGTAAAACAACTGCTTAAGACCCTACAGCAGCTTCTTCCTTCCAGATCTTTCCCGCAGACACCCTTCTGCTCTCCCACAGCCTCCCCTTCCCCAAACTTATTTCATTATGCACACAAACTCCTGCCATTTGGAACAGTTTTTGGAGCAGCAGAGGAAGTGACATCTGAGAGGTGAAAGGCATTGCAGCTGGCTGGAATCCATTGATGGAGTTCCTGACAGCCCTGGCCAGCTGATCGCACCTGCACTTGGGACGTGGCTACTTGATCGTGGTCTCAGCGGTGTGGTCCCCTCATGGTGACTGGCTGCAGGTGAGACCAGAGCCACTCACTGCATACTGTTGCCACCCTGCTGTCCGATGGAATAGAGGGCATAGCTTGCTCAGGGCAGACTCCCAGCTTCAGGGACATATGTTTCTTGTATGCCTGCGTTTTTCTGTGTGTACATGTGTCTGTATTTGTGTGTATATCTATGTTTTAGTGAGTCTTCCTGTGTGTATGTGTGTGTGTGTGTGTCTGTGTGTGTGTGTATATGTTTGTGTGTTTGCAGGGATGGGATTGAACCTACAGCCCTAAACATCCTTGGAAGTTCTACCTGAGCTGCCTTCCAGCCAGTTAGTGTCATTTCTCTCTGTGTGTGGTATATGTATGGTGTATGTATGTACATATATAGTGTGTGTATGTACAGTGCACCGATTAGTATAATTTTTCTATGTGTGGCATGTGTATGGTATATGTGCAGGTAAACTTATGTACACTAATATGCAACAATGTACCAATGTAGTACAAATGCTTTGTTAAATTGTAGTTTGAGAAGAAAGGATCTGATGTCCTTCAGTGACTATTGTCAATAAATTCAAAACATTAGATATGGCCCATATCCCTGGATCATCTCCAGCTATGAGAAGCAGGTTTGTTCGCTTCCTATTGGTGTGGCAATTTGCCAGGCTGACAAAGATGCAGCCATAGTCTGTGTTTGTCCTTCTAAAGTCCTGCTCCCGTCAGACTGTTTTTTTGTCCCCCTTGCTGATGTGACAATGGAAGACTTGGAAAAGGATGCCACAGCAGCCAAGGGAGCGACTCTTTCACACCACACTAGCTCAGAACTGAGTGTAATAAGGGGGTCTTTATTCAGGGGTAGATGCACAGTTCACAGTCCTGTGCACGATGAACCGAATCCAGCAGCAGATAGAGCAAGCGCTTCACATTTAGTATAACAGGCCACGCCCAAGTGGGCTGGTATCTTAAAGGCTATTGGCTGAAGAAGTTCCCACAGCAATTTGCCCCCTTGGTGCTCCAGACAGTTTCATTTGTATGTTCTTGTCACATCCACGCTTCCATGTGTCTATGTAACATCAAGGAACTACAAATGAGTGTGTGACGATTATCTTCCCCAGACAGACTTCATCTCGCAGGACAAGGCTGTCTCCACTCCCGGCCAACCAGTACTTTGTTGTAAAGCTGAAAGTCATTCCACTCACAAGACACGGCACAGGCGTGTCACACATTTCTGTGTTGGCGGACAAGTAGCTTGGTTCGGTGACTTTGCTACTGTGGACAGTGCTGTGGTTAAATCAGTGTGAAAATGGACACTTTCAGAAGAAGAAGTACAAACGGGCCAACGAATACAGAAAAAACGTTTAATCCCACCAGTCACCAGGACAATGCAACTTTCGCTGCATCCTAGTCAAAATGGCTCTATAAAATAAAAAAAAAAAAAAAACAGAACAAAATAGTCCCCATGGCAATAACTGCAGGAGAGGATGTAGGTAGATGTTAATGAAACCGCTATATAAAACTATAAGAAGTTTCAAAACAACAACCCTGCCTAGATCCAGTTAGCCTACATCTGAGTAGATCGGTTGAAAACAATGTAATTTACAGGAAAATGAAGTAGAAGACATTCTGTTAAATAAAATTATCCAGATTATAGAGAAAAGTGTTGTATGATGTCTCTTGCTTGTGAAAACCAAAGAAAAAAGCCTAAAATTGGGGAGAGAAAAGGACCAGGGGAAGAAAGAGGTAAGACTTGAAAAGGAAGGGTACGGTCAAAGCCGCAGAATGCGTTTCTTTGCACAGCTAATATGACTGAATTGTTAGGATGAAAAAGGAAACATAGTGTGGAATGTCTACTCAGTCATGACCTTCAAACACTACCATGCAGTCTGCAACAACACACCAATATCTAGACGAAAGCACGGCCCGCAAAGGAAAGCTGTGTCTCACAGTGCCATGAATAGTCTGTCCATGTCTAACAGCACAGATGACAAACATGGCCAAAGTTATTGAGCCATGTATACTTTGTTGTATCTGTTTGGCAAGAATTACAGTGATAAATTAAGTGCAGAAAACTTTGAAATATTTGTAATAGTTTTTATTTGGTATTTAATAGTTGTGGTTTATATAAATATAATGAAAACTTAAAAGTATTACATTTTACATTGGGTAACATAATAAATTTTTAATTTTCTCCACAATTTTCTATTATTATACTTAAGTGATGTTTTGAAAGGTGTGCTCATGGTTATATGGTTAATTGTCTTAGAATATCTTCACACCGATCAGCTATAACAACCGCTTTTCTGGTTTAAATACCAATAGAGCAAAGCAAACAATCAGGGAATATCGGGACTCAGTAAAGCAACTGAGTGTCCTAAAACTCTATGTAACCATTTTTATGTTTAAAAAAAAATAGTGAGCCAGAGGACAGCCAGCAGGTAAAGGGCCAGCCCAGCATGTAAAAGTGTTGACATGCTTTGGTAACCACAACCATGCACATATATATGGCTCAGAAAAAATGAATAAAGGCCTAATTTAAAAACATATATTCTTGGTTTTTATTTTTTTTAAAGATTTATTTATTTATTACATATACAGTGTTCTGCTTGCATGTATACTTGCAGGCCAGAAGAGGGCACCAGATTTCATTACAGATGGTTGTAAGCCACCTGTGTGGTTGCTGGAAATTGAACTCAGGACCTCTGGAAGAGCAGTCAGTGCTCTTAACCTCTGAGCCATCTCTCCAGCCCCTAAGCTTGGTTTTTAAATTCTTATTTTAGTTTTACTTGAAAGATGGAATATTTCTTTTTAATCTGTTTTTTTCTCCTTTTTATTTAAATTTTCCAAGGGGTTCAAGTAAGATGAACTATTCCATCTGATAACTAAATGAGTTAAAGACTCATCCCAGAGGCTACATACTGTTTTGTGGCTATGTAAACTCAGGATGTCTGCCATTTCCAACAAACCTTTGCCCCAGGGCCTTTGTGCCATGATGATTTTTCTGAATTTGCCCATTGGTAGCGGCCATTCGACTGCTTAAATCTCCTGTAGTTTATAGACACAAAAAAAGAGAGAGAAGACTGATGTCCAGTCATAACAACCAGTTAGTCACCACTACCCACATCCAAATTTATAGACACGATGAATTGCTGGATGCATTACTTATTTTACTAATAAACCTCGCATGTACTGCTAATTAATTTGCCACTTCTTATAATACTGTAGATATCAAGAGAACATTAGAGAGCGAACGATTCTGTCCTACAGAATGGTAGTGATAATGGGCAAAACTACTTCGTTTTCACAGCAGTTGAATTCTACAAACACGAACACGTGATGTGGAGACTGTGCCGTGGATCTGAAATATCCCCCAAATGTCCTTTCCTTAAAGATGGAACCAAGTGCTGCTGGAAGATGAGAGAACATTTTTAAAGTGGCACCTTGTGAAAAGGAAGAAAACCTAATGGTGTCCCCTCAGCCCGTACTGCTTATGGAACACCGGTCTCTTCCCCTCCCAATCTCTCCGTTTACATTCTGGCTGTCAGCGCGTCGGGAAGCTTGCTCCATCGTGAGTTGCACCGTGCATGAGTGCTCCCTCGGCACAAGTTCAAAAGCAGGGTGGCCAAATGACCGTGGCTTGAAACCTTCAGAAGTGTGACCCCAAGTGAAGCCTTCCTCCTTCAAAGCTTGCTTATATCAGCAATTCTGTCATAGCGGTGAAAGCCAAATGAAATTGGCCTTGCCAGACTGTTCTGGATTCTTCAAAGCCATCTAAAACCTATCTTACTCATTTAAAAAGGCCACAGCAAGAGGTATGAAGCTGTATACTCTGCAAGTTCGTTTGAGGTTTCATGTCATCTAAATGTTCTCTAAATGAGCAGATCTTGCCTTCTGCATCGGAGCCAGAAATCAGGATTCTGTGACCCTTCTTAAGTTGGCTGTGCTGAGCCAAGCGCTCTTCACTATGGAATGCCTCACGTGGCTTCGGTTCTTCCGCCACAAGCCAACCTCTGCTCATTTTATCCTTATTTTAATGGGATGGGAGTTATTCACAGTTATCATGGGATATATCGTAAAAAGACCATGATGTTCTGGCCTATTTTATTGACTCCCCTGTCTGTGAGCCTTTCCGGCTGCCTCTACAATTCTGTATCTCGCTTTTACGTTTACGTGCTGTGCTCTTGCTTCGTGCCCTCTGCCAGCACAGGTTCCGGTCAGATGGCAAAGGCAGTTTCCGGTCCAGGGACAGTCCAGAGCTAAGTGCACTGGAAAGGTTCGATAAAACTTCAGACTACCCCAGAATGTTTTCTCAGGAAAAGAAATACAATTTGGGGCTAATATCTCTATGCATCTAGAGATATATGCTTGAAGGCTACTGAAAGTATGTAGCTTCGAGTTCTCAGAGCAAACAGTGCACAGGCTAGAGGCCCTGCTGGTGCACGCCTTCTGTTTGCAGTGTGGGCTGTTCTTTCGTTTTCCCCCAGGGTTTTTGGAAGTCCAAAGGAGTTTCTAAGCATTTTAAACAATGAGTCATTGCTAGATTTCTTGGTGTTTACAAAAACTATTTTCTACTTAAATTTAATCTATTTCACTTTTCTTTCTTCCATTTTTTTTTTCAGCGTAGCTTTTTCCTACTTTTTAATGGTCTGTATACGGCTTAGTGACTGCATGATGCTTAAGGTGCTGGATGCCAATTGGAGACTGCATAAAAGGAGGTCACTTGGAGTTCAGAAATGTTTAGAAAAGAGAACGAAACCTTTGCAAGTTTCTCCTTGAGGTTAGCAATTTAGGTCCGTGGGCTGCTTGCAGTCGAGATGTTCTATGCCATGAGGCTATTGTGAGTCGCAAAAGGCAACACGGGAAAGGGACAAAGGGCCCAGGGTTCAGATCCACGGGCTCCATGCTGTTTACAGAAGTGTGTATTTAAGGTCATGGCACTTTAAGCTGTGATGCACTTACTGAATTTAAAATGGAATCTTTTAAACTCCAGAGCTCTGCCTCAAGAGATTGTTCCCAATTGTGGAACATTTGCTACAATATACAAGTCAGGGAGGCGGAGCTTTTGAGTCTTTTGTTCCCTTTTTGTTTGGCCTCGGAGGAGGGAAAGAATTTAAGGTTGTCTTCTTGAAGCTGCTCTACTTCAAATATAGCCAGCCGGAGCGGGCACTGCGAGACAGGGGGACTTGCAGAAGTGACCAGCAAGCAGCTCCTGGCCGGAGGAGACGTTTACACAGAACCCCTGGCTTTCCTTCAAGTGCAGCTTTCAGGAGGGATTCAGAGGTCAGATAGCTCAGCCGCCTCAGCTTGTTGCCCACCATACCTCAACAAAGCTTGCTGTGTTTGTACAGCTGGCCTGGTAGCTGTGGGAGTCCCACGAATCCCATAAGCCTCCATCCCTCTACCTCCCCTTCACCATTTACCAGAGCACAAATACACAGAGAGCGAAACTGTCTGCCCAGCCCCTTAAAGGTCCGCAGTTCCAACCGTTTATTTTCTTTCTTTGATTTCCTGCTGCTACAGTAAGTGAATGATATCCACCCCTTTTTTGTTTTCTGTTGTTTTTAAACCTGTGTGTCTATCAGTGTCTGATAGAGAATGAAGGAAATATTAACATCTGACCATAGTTTATGGAAGCCACGACGGCGATATTATTTTGTGCGCCTCTCCGCCTACGTAACACCCCCCCCCCACCTCCAAATTCTTTTTTTCCAACCCCATTCCCATTCTTTTTCATATTTGGACTTGAGGGGGGGGGGGATTTACCCAAAGGAAGGAAAGGAAAACATCCCCGACTCTTTGAGTGTAACCTCACCCGGAGGAAGGGTGTTATTTTAATTACTACTGAACCCATTCTGTGGGGAGGCCTGTAAATGCTTGATGCAGCGCAGAGAGTAGCAGTTAATATATGCCTTTTGAATCAGGGCCACAAACTACAAAGACTGCCGTCTGGGGAGGTTTTACATTTGTAAGGAAAAAACAGTGGAGACTTTTCTTCAAATGAGCTTGTAAATTCCACTCAACTTTAGGTTCTTTTCATTTTTTCCCCCAAAGAAATCCTTCCATGTTTATTTAAAATCATATTAATTAGCCAGACCCCCCCCCAAAAAAAATGACAAGTAAGACGCTCAAAGATTTCACTGAGGTGTTTACATACTGACCTCCTTCTCATCAGCCCTGAAGCCGCTTCCCTACATCTCCCCAAACTGAGGGAGAAAAATGTTCTGCATGTAAATAATCCAGAACTTTGTTTCTTCATTCAAAACAATTTTAATTTAGAATGCAAAAAAATAGTGTGCTGTTTAATTTCTGATGTTGGAAAGAACTGGTCACCCTCCATCTCCTGTGCTTCGCTGCTTTGGCCGATGATGTAGGAAAAGAGAACATGGATCAGACAAAACAGAGTTCAGGTCTCAGTTTAAGCAGCACGTTGTTCAAAGGCAAGGCATGCAAGCATTTGGAGCCTTGGGCGCTTCCATCTGGGAAATGGGAAAGACAGCAGCACTTCCTTCCAGCCAGGGCTGTGGCGAGAGCCAACGATACAATGGCTGCCAAGGAGCTCTATACATGGGGAAATTTTATATGGACATAAACCTTGGGTAATCTTACATTGCCGAAGTTTTAAACTATTCTTGATAGTCAGACTCATTCCTTCTGAAGGGCAGATAGTACCCTGCAAGCCCATAATTACTAGGAGGCACAATTCTGAAGTTTGAAGAAAAGCCAAATTAGTAATAAGAAATTGCTGTGTGCGAAAACTTTATTTACACTGTGCCTTTAACCAAATATACAAACACTATTGTCAGTTCACTCTAACGATATTAAAAAAGAGTGCTCAAGATTTCATTTCCAAACACACCAGGATGCTTGCCCATCACATTCTGTAGACACTTTAATCATACTTTGCAGAAAAACTTCCAATGTTTATGTTTTCCTTTGTTGAAGCTCCCAGTTCAAAGATCCCAGGGAACTGACTTAGCAGAGAAAATACACAGTGGACTTGGAGTTACATCGGACTTCATACGACCCCCATACCATTAAAGACATTAGTTTTGAAACGTCATTTTGCATTGCATTGAAAAGCAATTAAGGACAGTCTGAGAGAACAATGGCTAAGAAAATGTTTACCCAGGAATTTATCATTAAATACTTGGGTTTCCACGGGGAACATTTTTTCATTTGCTTCTCTCAGTATCTCGTTCCTTC
This sequence comes from Arvicola amphibius, assembly GCF_903992535.2. Lineage (NCBI taxonomy): Eukaryota > Metazoa > Chordata > Mammalia > Rodentia > Cricetidae > Arvicola > Arvicola amphibius. The sequence goes on from NC_052053.1 coordinate 136,519,563, forward strand.
AATCCGGAAACAACCCCTGTCTGTGGCATTTAGGAATGAGACATCGCTGTGATAATGTGTTACTTCAGTGTCCATTTGTCCCATAAATACAGGCATCTAAAACTACATTCCAGCTTTTATCTCTTGGTTTTTAATAATGGTACACTCCTCGCCTGATGCGTTTCACACAAAAATATTTTGAGAATATCATGAAGACAAACACTTAATGGCAAAATAAGTTTGTTTTATCTCTTTTTGAAAATGTATCTGTAGTTTTATGTATTCATTCTTTCTATTCTTCTCTGTTTGGTGATAGAAAAAAGAGTTAATAGAAAATCTTTACTAAGGAATTGAAACATGGTTCAGTGTAAGCCTTTGTGTGCTCTGGGCTGTAATACTTCTTGGAGATAGAACTGTTTTGGGTTTGGTCACCCCACACTACTGTACTTCTGATTTTACAGGCATTTGCATGATGGGAAAAACAAAAAGAACCAAACAATCTTTTTCTCCCTTTGTGCTCTGTGTGACTGGCATTGCACGGAATATCGTGCAATATCGCGTGGTTAGGCTTTTTTCCTCACGTGCCCAGCATGCACTGCCCCTCAGCTGTCCTCCTGCTTTAACAGAACTAGCTCTGCATGCAAAGATTTCTCTAAATTCAGTCAGTGAGTAAAGAGAGGGCATTGGGACTTCCAGGGCTTCTAAACTTGTACCAACAGCTCCATACCTGGGTGAATGTCTCTGTTAAGGAAGCAGTTATAAATCAAAAATTTAATGAGTTTTCTAGCATAGGTGGGAGAAGAAGATACAATCAAGATGAACTTCCCTAGAGAAAAGTGGTAGCTGTTGCATGGTACTAGAAGCTGAACAGCTGGCCACTGTTTATGAAAGCAGGCGGGTTCCTATCCACAAGGCAGGAAAGAGAGTCGAAAGCCAAAGCCTCCTTTCAAGACACAGCTGGAAGACTTTCAGAGTTCAGAGAAAGATTTAGCATCTCTTTTTCTTCCTTACAGATACAGAAAAAAGGGACTATCTTAGAAATAAAAGATACCTTTATAGGTTCTTTTATTTATATTTTATAAACACATATATCACTTTTGGGAATGAACTCTATCATGTGAGATATTATCAGAAAACAGGTCAATATGATTAAGCCCCTATGTAAAGATATAGACAAATTAATTAATATAAATTGAGAGAAAGAGAGCAAAAACAAAGCCAAGGATTATTTTCAGTTCCTCTATGGTTTTTCCTGACTTATTGACTATAAAAATAATTAAGCAAGAAACAATTTATTGAAGTTATATTGAGCAGTTTGCTAAGCCAATTATTTGATAAGCTTTCTCTTTATTATCTAATAGATTCAGTGAGTTTTTGTCTAAAGTCTTCCTCAAAAAGGTTCTCAGAATAGTAAAGCTAGGAGGAAATAACTGGGTCCTTTATTATTCTTATCCCTTTTTATTTCATTTTTCTACCAGCTAAAAATGCATTCTATTTAAAAATTAAATGAGTAATAATCAGACTTAAAGATATTTTTGGATAACCAAGAACCAAATCAAAATTAAATACAACTTCTTTCCACAGATGAACTTGCTTACACTAGGCAGTTGTTTGCAGGAAGTATCAAGTTACCTTATTTTAACAGGTGACACGGGCCTTGAAAAAAAATACCTGGTCCGCAGCAATAAATTAGAATTATTGTATTAATTACTCATGGTCTTTGTAACACTTGTAAGAGTTCCTAGCTTCTAAATTACAACAACTCACACTTACTTGAGGAAAAGGAGTTTAAAATTTATGTACAAAGTTAAATAAATATCTGTATGTTTTATAATTAAATAAAACTGTATGCTTAGCTCATTTGTTTAGGTAAGCACATCTGAATTCTGAGAAAAAGATCAACTTGAACATGAGATACCATGGTGTTATCATTTCCACATGAGTTTAGATTTTCAAATATCAGATTATTTTATATGTTTTTTATATTTTTATTAAGGTGCTTATGTATACAGTTGGATTTGTCATTTGGCTTAAAAATAATAGTGTAGTTTTTTCAACTCATCTTTTAAAAAACATAATTTTTAAAAAATTACTTAAATTACTTTAAAAACAGAATTTCAGCAAACATGCCTATTCTCATTTAATCAAAAGCCAATAAAAAAATTAAACTAAGGAAAGACAAATTGAGAGTTTGCCTTAAAGGTGTCCACATTGGATGAAGGTGCGTGTTGGCTTACATGTGCTTTTATTCCTCTTGCCTTGCAGATCCACACGTTTGGCTTCTATTTGGTCATCCCATTGTTGACAAGGGCCATGTCATCTACCTGATATAAAAAAAATTGTGTGTCAGAATTACGATTCTGTTTCTAAGTAGATTTTGTTTTGTGGTGCTGGGAAGTAGCATCCAGAACCTTTTGTATGCATACTGTCCAAGCACTCTACAATGAGGCACGCTCTCACCACAGTGAGGTACACTCCATCCCACGGTGCAGACCTGAGGAACTCACCACATCGCTTGTCCTCAGGCTGATGTTGAAGGTCTGTTGCAAGAGGTTGTCGATTCAGACTGACTCCCTGGTGGCACAGGCAATTCCTCCATTTGGAAAGTACGGCTCAGCTCTTCCTGGGGATGTTGTCAGGCATAAGCTCAGAAAGGGTGCAATAGGCAGAGTTGATCCTGATGCTTCCAAATCAATGTGTAGATTTGAAAATGTCTTCTTTTCTGGTGAAGTTTAAACAAAATAAAATAGAAAGCCTCCATGCAAGTATGAACACATGTACACAGATACATGCAGACACATACACATACACAGTGGCACATACACACAGAGGGACACATACACAGAGACACACTGACACACACACACACACACAGACTCATAGATGCACAATGTGTAACTTTGAATTGTGGAACGTTTGCTGCATGCCACGTTTATAAATATTTTCTTATGTTTTTGATAATAGCATCACTCAATCTCAATAAACTGTAATACTTTCAGAGGCAAGAACTGTGTTCACTGGGCAGCCAGAAGTCACATGAGTAAGAAGGAACTGAGACAGATCGCACACAACTAAGTATTGTAGGATACAGAAGCATACAAACTCTGAGTGTCATTAGGTGATTGTATGGCTTCTCATCTTACTTTTGGGTGGCAAATGCACTTGTCTTTATTTCTGTGTTTATTCAAGATGACGTGATACTTCACACACAGCTTTTCATGTTTATATATGCAGTATAATTCATTGAAGAAATTGTCCTCTATGGTGTGTTCTTGGCACCTTTGTCAAATATTAGGTACCCACATACCGATGGCTTTGTGTCTGGCTGCTCTGTTCTTTTCCATTGGTCTGTTTCTGTGCATACATCAGCACCTTTTTGTTTTGGTTGTTGAGGAAGATCACCAAGCTTGATGTCTTCCATTCTGTTCATCCTGCTTAAGATTGCTTGACTCTTCATGTCTGTTGAGATTTTAGAAGGTTTGAATTTGTTTGTTACTTGGGAAGTTTTGACAAAACAAATTCTTCCAATCTATGAGTACAGAACATTTTTCCACTTGGAACTTATTTGTTTCTGACAATGTTTTATATCTTTCAGTGTGTATATAACTGATCTCACTGGCTCAACTAATGTTTTAGTTTTATGCTATTGTAGATGTACTTATTTTCCTAACATATTATCAAATAAAATTTTTCATAGTGTATATAATTGAAACTGATATTCACATGTTGATTTTGTATCCTACAACTATATTGAATTTTTTGATAGTTTTAGGGGTGATAAGCAATTTTTTGTATAAAATACCATGCTATCTGTAATAGAAACATCCTTATTTCTTCCTTTCCAATTTGACTTTTATTCTGTTTTTCTTGTTTGATTGCTGGGACTATTACCTCCAGAACTATGTTAAACAGAAGCCCATCACATATCACATATGCAAGACTGCCTCTTTTACATCCTGGAGGAAAAGCTCTTGACTTTCTCCCCCATTTCTGAGTGTGACATTAACTGTAGGTTTGTCTTATACAGTCAGCATTTTGTTCTGATTTATGACTTTTATTATAATTATATAAAAATTTTTGTCATGAAAATGAAAACAAAAAATGATCAAAAAATATTCAAGCGATTGATTAAGATGATATTTATCTTATATTTCATTAATGTGGTATAGTATACATATTGATTTATGTTATCAAATTATCCTTGTGCCATGATGATAAATCCCAATTAATCATGCTACATATTTTACTGTGATGCCTAATATTATTTGTTAGTGCATTATTGAGTATTTTAGTATTTATTTATCATCAGGAATATTGACTGTTGTTGAAGTTCTTTAGACTGGGATTAATATCACGATAATGTTGACCTTGTGAAATAAACGTTTCCTCTTATCGGAAGAGTTTGAGAAGATTTTCCACTGATTCTTTAAACATATTTTTACAGTTTATCAACAAAAGCATCCAGTCTTTTCCACTGAATAAACTTTTTAATAATTAATTTTAGTTATTATTTGCTGTTAAAACCTTCAGACTTTTCTACTTCTGAGACCGTTATAATCTGTTTGGACAGCATGCCATGTATTAGCTAATATATTGTAAACATAAATTTATTGGTTCATGGTTCTGGGTGCCAGAAAGTCCAGTGACCCCCAGCCAGCATCTGGTCGTGGTTCTGGTGCATGAAGCACAGAAGATGCCACTTGGACAAAGGCAAAGCAAGGCCTCTTTCCTGATGATGGCATGGAGCCATTTATTAAGACATCTTAGCGGTCACAAGTCTTAGCACTGCTTCGGTGGGATTAATTTGCCGTTGTGTGAGCTGTGAAAGGGTGAGCAGCCACTCACACCAGCTCACACTTTCTTCCTCACTGTGTTTTGATAATCTGAATATGGTTAGAAATTTCTGCCTTTTATGCTGATATGTTGATATATAATTATTCACGGCTTCTCTGTGATGCTGTATTTGTCTGTGGTACCAGGTGGAATGTTCTTGTTTCAGGTTTGCTTTATTTGTTTGAGTTTTCTCTTTTGGGGATTGTGAGCCTAACCTTTAATGACTGAGCCATCTCTCCAGCCCGAGTTTCCTTTTTCGTTCTTAAAGTGCTAAAGGTTTGTCTATTTTAATTTTACTGAATCCTTCCCATTTTCCCCTGTTTCATTCATTTCTACTGTTATCACTATTTACTTCTGCTGACTTTGCTTGTTCTTCTATATTTAGTTCTTGAGTTGTTTCCTTTATGATACTTGGTAAGTTTTATCATTTTAAATGATGATGTATATTGCTAGAAACTTCTACCTTAGAATATTTTTGCTATATTTCCTAATTTTTGACATTTTAAATTTGCATTTTTGTTTACTTCAAGATGTTTTAAAATTTCCCTTTAGGGATGGTGAGATTGCTTAGTAGGTAGCACGGGGTAATTGGTGTACAGGCCTGATGAACCAAGTCCTGAGTTCGACTGAGTTCGATCCCTGGATCCCACAGGTTGACAGGAGAGTATGATTCTTGGCCTCCACCCACAAGCCCTGGCACACAAGCCCGTGCATTTACACACATAGAATGAATAAAGGGATAAACTTTCCCTTTTGATTTTTTCTTTGACATCTTGGTTGCTAAGGAGCCCTTGTTAAAATTCCTTACTTGGGAAATTTCCATATTTGTCTTGCCATTCGATTTCTCTTTTGATGCCATAAATTTGGAAAGGATGCTTATATAATTTCAAAGTTCTAAATTTGTTAAGATGTGTCTTGTGGCCTGCCGCACAATGTATCTCGGAGACTGTTCTGTGTGTATTTAGTAAGAACATGCTTCCTGGTGACTCTCTTTTGTATATATCTGTGACAGCTGTCTTAAAACTGTATTTTCATTCAGTGTTTCCTCATCAACTTCATTCTAGACAATTTGCCATTGAAGGTGGAATATTTAAGTCTCGTGCATCACCCTAGTCTCCTGCATCCCTACGCCATGGCCTCTCTCTGCATCCCTACGCCATGGCCTCTCTCTGCATCGCTACACCATGGCCTCTCTCTGCATCTCTACGCCATGGCCTCTCTCTGCATCGCTACGCCATGGCCTCTCTCTGCATCTCTACGCCATGGCCTCTCTGCATCGCTACGTCATGGCTTCTCTCTGCATCCATTTTTGTGATTATCTGTTTTATATACTCAGGTGTTTTGCTTCTGTCGACATGTATACTTAAAACAGCTGTGCACATTTGATGAATTTGCTATTGAACTTATTATGTCATTGCCTTCTCTTTGGTTTTGGTTTGGACTTACTTTCCTTTTTATGTGATAAAGGGACTTCTGCCTCCACTCTCAGCTTGTAGCTGCATGCAATGATCTGCTTCATCCTTCACATTCAGCCTGGGTGTCCTTAAAGCCAAAGTCAGTCTCCAAATTAAAATATTGCTGAATCTTCTTTAGTTAAAACGTCTGAAATCTAACCCTGTATCTTTGAAGTAAAGAAATTAATCCATTTGCATTTAACGTATAGTTACTGGTGGTGTAGATTTATAAATGCCATTCCACGGGTGTTTTCAAGTCATCTTTTTCTTCTCTTGCCACTTCACTTTGTGATTTGGTGACATTTTCTGGTGTTTGACTTTGACTTTTTCTTTTCTTTTTATCCTATAGGAGGTTCCCTTTGGTTAAAATGAGATTCACTATAAACACTTGTAATTTTCATAGTCTTCTTTATCCCTTACCACTTTACTTTGATCGTATGCAAAATTTTACACTTTGAATCTCATACTATATTTATAATGCTAAAATTGACATCTTTATCATATAGTCATTAATACATTATCATAGCTACAGTCAACTTAAAGTTCTAGTTTTAAAACCCTTTACTAGAAATGTGTTTTCACACACAACCACTGTTATTAGCTACTATGAATTTGACTATGTACTTAGATGTTACCAATCTGCCCTACACAACTCCTGAGTTCTCAAGGTGCTCATCAGCATCTTCCATTTCACCTGCAGGATTCATTTCTTCCGAGTATGCTTTCAGACGGATATAATATTGATCAAGTCCTTGATTATTTGCTAATGTGATCAATGTCTCTTATTTTTTATTTAGTGTGTTGTGCTTATGTGTGTGTCTGTGTCTGTGTGTGAGAGAGAGACAGACAGACAGAAAGACAGACAGACAGACAGAGAGGAAGAAAGAGGGGGAGAGAGAGAGAGAGAGAGAGAGAGAGAGAGAGAGAGAGAGAGAGAGAGAGAGATGCATCCTCCCCTTTGCCACATTTCCAGAATTCTTTTCTGAAGGAGAGCTCTGTTAGGTAGAAGATTTGGGGTTATCAGGTTTTACTTTTTATCCCATTCTTTTTTTTTTTTTTTTTTTTTTTTTTGGTTTTTCGAGACAGGGTTTCTCTGTGGCTTTTGGTGCCTGTCCTGGAACTAGCTCTTGTAGACCAGGCTGGCCTCGAACTCACAGAGATCCGCCTGCCTCTGCCTCCCGAGTGCTGGGATTAAAGGCGTGCGCCACCACCGCCCGGCTTATCCCATTCTTTTGAAGACATTCTTTTTCTCTTCTGATCTACAAGTTCCTGACGAAATCCACTGACAGCCTTTGTACCTCTTTTCCCTAGTGCATTGGAGAGTGCTTTCGTCTTTGACTGGTAGTTCCCTTGCAATGTGCCATTGTGAATTCGTCACTGGGCTGGAACTGCTTGGAAACCTTGGAACTTCACGTAGCTGTTTGGGGTCATCTCCAGTCATTTTTCCCTTGAAATAACTTTCTGTGCCTTTTTCTTTCTGAAAGTCTGCACAGAGGTTGTCACCCCTCTCGAGTCTCTCTCCATTCCTTTCAGACATCCTTTCCTTTAGCCTGTGACTAGATGTCACCATCATCCTCTCTGGATCATTCACAGATTCTATTCCTTTTGCCCGATCAAGTCTGTTAAACTCATGGTTGTATCTTTTGGTTTCACCATTGTACCTGTGAGAACTCTCTTTCATGCGTTCTTTTTTCTTTCTTAATTTCTTTAAGTTCTAGGTCAATATTATCTTGATGTTTGATAAACTCCCTTAAAACAATTATTTTGAGTTCTTGTCAGGCAACTTAAACTGGCAAGGTATCCAAATCTCACACTGGGAAAAATGTTACCTTTAATTCATTAAAATAAGTCCCCAACTACTTTATATCTACAGTTTGGGCCTGACTATTAATGCTTCCTGATTTCTCCTTCTGTTTCATCTCACATCTGCAGTACTGACATTGTTGAAATTATATTGCTTGAATTATTAACAAATATTTGAATTTGAACTTTACACTGTTAAGAACAATGCTTACATTAACTCTTCCCTGAAAGAAGTTAGGAATGACGGTCTTTGGAGATATTTATCAACTATCTACTGAAGTCACACCTTTGTAAATCCAATATCATCAGGTAAGGAATTATGTTGCCAGTGCTTTGGCATCAAAATGATAATAGAAGGCAGACTCTGACCACGACAAGTTCTGGGGACAACCCATTTAGATGACCTGGGCTTTGGCTAGACTCCTGGAAGTCTGGTCTTGAAAGACTCTGAAGGGACCGGCTACAAGTGACCCATAGACCGTGTGAACACATCTGCACTGGCAAAGGCATGTGGCCTAGCTAGGAGCCCTGCCAAACAAAAGCAGAGACATGGGCACACTGCAAACAAATGTACCCAGGCATTCTTCCCAAAATAAACAAGCAGTTATGCGAGTGTCTGAAATAAAACATCAGAGTAGGTTTAAAATTTTATAAGAGTATAAAATGAAAATGGTTGTATGTAGTATTTATATTTAAAAAACGATGCTGTAATAACTATTTAGATCAGCCCCATATATCTTCAATAAAAATGTAAACATCCATTACATACACATCCCACTGATGCCAGAACTTTGATATTAGTTTTAAGTTTCTTGCGTTATTAAGACATTCAGAAGGTCCCTCATCGATCAATATGGTACCTATAATGGGAGTCATGAGTGGAGGGAGAGGATAACCCTCAGAAAAGCTGAGCTTCCTGGGGAAACTGCCTGGAAATCTGCTCCCGAAAACACAATTCAATGTTAACTCAAACAATTACTCCAAAAAGAAAGTAAAATAACGCCATAATTGGTGATGAGAGAAAATAATAGTCCCCCATTCACATTCTACAAAAAGCCAAGATATATTTGAGTATTTTTAGTGCACTGATAATAAAAACCTAAATATTACATACTTACTTAAATGCTTCCTAAAATGCACATAGATTCTTTCAACAGTTAAGGACTTATCGTGTTTTAATATGCATGTATACACACCACACACACACACACACACACACACACACACATGTATCTTTCAAAGGTGGTGAGAGAAGAGGGGAGTATCGTAGAGAAGAGGGGAGTATCGTAGAGAAGAGGGGAGTATCGTAGAGAAGAGGGGAGTATCATAGCAGTATTCTTCAGTAATGTACAGGTCAGGCGCCTTTTATCATAAAATTCTTGGAAACAATAAAGCTACATTGTGATGCCCATTCTTTGTTGTTAACCTGACTACATCTGCAATGAACTAAATCCAGAAATGGAGGGCACACACATGAAGCCTGTTTTGCTTAATTAAAGTAGAAAGACCCACTTCTAAACCAGATTTTGAGGTGGGAAGATACACACATCTTTCATCTAGGCCACGCCTCTTCTGGAAGCCTGTATAAGGCCTGGAACGTAGAAGCTTTTACTAATTGTCCCCTTGCTGTCTCTTTGCTAGTAAGTTTGTTCATTCACCGCCATTACTTCTTTGGGATTCCAGCGTATACTGAAGACCAGCTAAGGCATCTAGCCTAGTGAACTGAGTGACTTCTGGAATCTGGGATTTTCTGCTCATAGCCAGTCATTTTTGAATTAGCTGGATCACAACCTGTAAGTCATTCTAATAAATCCCCTTTATATAAATGTGTATGTAAGCATACATATATATAAGTATGTATATATATATATATATATACACACACACAGATTCTGTAAGTTCTGTTTCTCTAGAGAACTCTTATTAATACATATATCTAGAAAAGAAGATTTTTTTAAATTCATCTACTTAGTAATCAAGATAAATTTTCATATATTCAAATTAGGTCTCAGTATAGATTGATTTGGTACAGGTAATAGGAAACATCATATTTTCCAAAAGATACACTTAGAGTAGAGAGAGAGAAGGGAGGGAAGATAATGAGAGAGAGAAACAGAGAGAGAGACAGAGAGAGAGAGAGAGAGAGAGAGAGAGAGAGAGAGAGACTTTTCCAGTAGTGAGTCTCATTTTCAGCCGTTGTTCTTCCACCACTTTCTTGTTTGGAATAGAACTTCTGATTCTGCATTGTGAGAGGGGCTTAAACTTGAAAATACACCTTGTCTTGAGAAAGTTATTTTTTCTAATTTTGTCACACAGTTCCCAGGATCAGAATTTGCAGAGGCCTGAAGTCACTTGCTGTGACTAACATCACTTGATCGTTTAAACCGCAGCACTGAAAACCTGAGAATAGTCAGTCAGGTAGAATTCACATCAGTTTTTTATTCCTTCAATGAAATTCATTGTGTGGTAGCATATGTTTAAGAGAATATGTGAGTTTTATTGCAGTTCAGAAAGGCTGCATTTGCATGGAAAACAGTGTAGAAAGGCCACGAGAAGACCTCTGGGTTGGAGGTGGAAGGCTTCAGAGCACAATTCATATTCCAGTGTGCTCTGTGCACAACAACAGAGTAATAAAAATGGAAACATTCCATGTGGATAGAGACAGCCTTCCTTACAGGGCCCTTACTGCTTTATTTAGAGGCTGTTGTTCACATTCTCACTCAGCCAGAATGACTGAGGCATGGCGCTTTGCGAAGTGCATAAACCGTTTGTAAACTCAAGGGGAATATCAAATACTTTTCACTTGCCAAGAAGTTAATCAGTCAGCCACAGATCCTTACTCGGTGCAGTTTATTGAACACCTGCCACATTAGAAGTACTGTAACCAGCCAGGTGGTGAACCGAAATGGCAGTACTGCCCTCAGGGTGCACATAATCAGAAGCGAGAAACGAGGGAGAGCAAACGTCACAAAGGCCTCCCCTTTATAGCACTTCACATCCTTTGGCAAAGGAGGATTGGAGCATGCCGTGCACACAGTGACGCACCCATGTATATCCATGATCAGCTGTAAGCACCTGGAGATGATCAGATCAGCCAGGATGGCGATGCATGCTGACAGAGTGCATGAGCATCCAGAAACAGGCCAACTTTTCTTACTGGGATAGCCTAGAGAAGACATAAGGTTTCTGAAGGAGTGGGCCAGAAACATGTAGGAGTCTTTATAATTAGTTCAGAATACTGGATGGTGTGTTTGGAGAATGAGAGCTGTGTCAAAGGATAATAATCAAGTAATGAGTAGCTGACCTTCCATTTCAGAGTTCCGACTTAGGGTGAGAGATGACTCAGCACTTAAGAGTAATATTCTTCCAGAGGATTGGGATTCAGCAATCACGTGGTGGCTCACAATCATCTATAACTCCACTTTTAAGAGATGCCTTCTAACCACCACAGGCATTAGGCACATGGATGGTGCACATATTTACAAGAAAGGCATTCATGTACATAAAAATTCAATATAAAATTTGAAACATCAACTTGATTGTAAAATAATCCAGAACAATTAGTTTAAAGAATTTGAGCAGGCAGGTATTGTAATAACTACTTACTTGGAAAGCCTCTTTGGCCTTCTGCCTACGGGGCAGGTGACTAGCAAGCAGACTAGCCTTGTACTGTGAGGCATGAGAACAAAACAGGTTTCTGCCTCCGGGAAGAGATCTACTTACGTTGGTAGAAATGCAGGTCGTGCTGGGTTTTAGCACAGTTGGTGGTACTAGGCATGAGTTGTGATGATTTACTTGAGAGCAGGGCTCCTGCCATTCTATACTGCAGTTAGCAGTGGGAGAGGGATTTTTCAAAAATTTTTAAGATTATAATATAATTGCATCATGACTCCTTCCTTTCCTCTCTTCAAACTTGTCCAGGTACCCCCAGTCCCCCAGTTTCTTTGCTCACTTTCAAACTCGTGTCCTCTATTTCTTTAACTGTTACTACATGTGTGTGTATGTGTGTGTGAGTGTGTGTGTGTGTGTGTGTGTGTGTGTGTGTGTGTGTGTGTTTCTGTTCTTTCATTCATGTTTAATTTCTCAATACATAAACTGGTAACATAACATAATGTTACCTGTTTGTAGATGTTTTCAGGCCGACCGTTTGGATGACCAAGTGTTTTGCTTCTTCCCTCAGAGAAGACTGTTCCTCCCGATACTCAGCATCCTTTATTTGCCTGTAGTTCTCTCTCTCTCTCTCTCTTTTTTTTTTTTTTTTTTTTTTTTGGTTTTTCGAGACAGAGTTTCTCTGTGGCTTTGGAGCCTGTCCTGGAACTAGCTCTTGTAGACCAGGCTGGCCTCGAACTCACAGAGATCTGTCTGCCTCTGCCTCCCGAGTGCTGGGATTAAAAGCGTGCGCCACCACCGCCCGGCTTGCCTGTAGTTCTTTATCTAACTCAGAGTTCTTGTGAGGGAAAGGAGATATGCAAAGGGACAATTCATTTTGGGAGGCTCAAGTGCTGAGAAATAAGTCAACGCTCGTCTTAAGCATCAAGCCAGACGGAGCGATTTTAGTACAACACAGAGATGTCTTGGCACCCACACGTTACTCTTCCTAGGAAGACATAAAGAAACACCTGCCGGTTTTAGAGAAGACACTGAAGGACTGAAGGAGTCTATCAAAGAACCAATGAATGGATGGAGTTTTCTCATAGAATCATGGGAGACCCAAGATTAGCGACACCGCTGGGGAATCCCCAGGGGAAATCCTAAGCATCTATATCACTAGAGAGATTTTTTTTTGCATCACAGATGACTAATTCAAGATGCCAATGATCATCTTCAATACATAAAAACAACTACATGACACTGTACCCCTCCCTCCAACTGTTAGTTTTTATTTTTTAATTCCCGCTTCTGCCATGTGCCCTGAGTCACAAGAGAAGTGATACAGACATCTTAGGGTTGTTTTTTTCCTCATCTAGGGATAAGCCTTGGTCTGTTAGTACCATAGCAACAGTCTACCTCGCATTACCAGATGATTACTCAAAACAGTTTAACCAGTTGTACATCTCGGTAGTGACAACACTCTGTAAAAGTTTTCTTCCTTTATGACTGATGGAAGCAGTAATCTATCAGCATAAACACACATGCTTAAAAAGACCTTTGGCAGCATATCCAGTCTGTTGAACAAAAGTGGTAAAAGAAGCTTCCCTCCTGGGGCCGACGGTTTCGCTAGTTACAGAGTTCAGGGAAAACTTATAACGCCAACCATTGGATTGCTCCTACGGAATGGCCCTTAAATTCAGCCACGAAATAGCTGGTTGCATTAAAGACATTCACATCCCTGTTGCACCCATAAGAACAACTTGTCCAGGTCGCTGATAAGTATAACACGTACGGTGCGTACCCAAGTCGGAACATGGGTGATTATATATCCCCAGCAGCCCACGTAGCACCGTCTGGCCTGGCGCTGTGGGTGAGGAGGAGGGAATTTGCCGTCTCAATCTCAGTTTGACTTCTGCCTCAGTGTTGTGTGGCCAAAGAAGTGGTGTCTTCAGCAGCAGAGACTTACTGTCTTATTTTCTACATAATCAGCAGTACTGCCAGAAGCCTGTATTGTACAGAGGTTTCAGAAGTTTTTCTGGGTCTGGGTTACCTTGCTCAGGATGATTTTTTTTTCTAGGTCTATCCTTTTGCCTTCAAATTTAATTATGTTATTTTCAAGCATCTCAGTAATACTCCATTGTGCAAATGTATCACATTTTTAATCTATTTTTCGGTGAGGGAAATCTAGGCTGTTTCCAGTTCCTGGATATTACTAATAAAGCTGCTATGACCATAGCTAAGCAAGTGTCCTCGTGGTGTGGTGGAGCATCCTTTGGGTATATGCTCAGGAGTGTTAAAGCTGAGTCTTGAAGTAGATTGATTCCCAGTTTCCTGAGAAACTACTAAACTTTGGTTAGCAAAGCGACTGTGCAAGTTTGCAGTCCAATCAGCAATGGAGAAGGGTTTCCCTTGTTCCGCACCCTCTCCAGCATGAGCTGTCACTTGTGTTTTTGATCTTAGCCATTTTCATAGTTGTAAGGTGGAATCTCAGAATTATTTTGATTTGCAGTTCCTTGATGCATAAGGATGTTGAGTTCTTCTTTGAGTGATTCTCTGTCATTTGGGATTTCTCTGTTGAGAATTCTCTACTTAGATCTGTATACAATTTTAAATTGTATTTTTAGCTTTTTGATATCTAGTTTCTTGAGCTCTTTATGCATTTTGTAAATAGCCTTCTGTTGTGGAATATTATTTTAAATGGGCAATATGTGTGGAATATTACTTTAATTTTGTAAAGGTGTGTTAGATTTATTTATGTTGCATTTGTTTAACAATATAAGGATTGTGTTTAATTATGTAAAGATGTCTTGCATTTGTTTCACCTTGCCTCCCTAAAGCACTTGATTGGTCTAATAAAGAGCTTAATGGCCAATAGCTAGGCAGAGAAAGGACAGGCAGGAATGAAAGGTAGATAGATAGAAAAGAACAAGAAGTAAGAGAGAACAAGGGAGAAAGAGAGGGACACGCCCAGGGCAAGAAGCCAGCCAGACATGAGAAGCAGCAAAAATAGCATATGTATAAGGAAAGAAAAGTAAGAAGTCCCAAGGCAAAAGGTACATAAATTGAAACAAGTTAATTTAAGTTAAAAGAGCTATCCAGACTAGAGCTAAGCAAGACAAAGCATTCAAATCCAGTAAATATCCATGTTTTCATTTGGGAACTGGTTGTTGACTGAAAAGAAAAAGTCTGATGGAGCCCTCCGTCTGATCTGAAGATCTTTCCCATTCTTTAGACTGCGTTTTGTCCTTTTGCTGGTGACCTTTGCACTACAGAAGCTTTTTAGTGTCATGAGGCCCAGTTTATTAATTGCTGATCTTAGTGCCTGAACTATTGGTGTTCTGTTTAGGAAGCTGTCTTCTGTGCCAATGCATTCAAGGCTATTTCCCACTTTCTCTTCTATCAGGTTCAGTGTATCTGGTTTTATGTTGAGGTCTTTGATCCACATGGACTTGAGTTTTGTGCGGGTGATAGATATGAATCTATTTCCATTCTTCTGCATGCCAACATACAGTTAGACCAGCACCATTTGTTGAAGATGCTTTTTTTAACTATTGTATAATTTGGGCTTCTCTTTTTAAGATTCAGGTGTCCATAGGTATGCGGACTTACGTTTGGGTTTTCAATTTGATTCCATTGATCCAACTCTCTGGTTTTTTAAGCCCAAACCATGCTGTTTTTACTATATTTCTATAGTAGAGCTTAAAATCAAGGATGGTGATACTTCCAGGAGTTCATTTATTGTACAGGAATGTTTTAGCTATCCTGGGTTTTTTGTTTTGCCATATGAAATTGAGTATTATTCTTTCAAGTTCTGTAAAAAAAAAAATGTGTTGGGATTTTGATGGGGATTGCATTGAATATATAGATTGCTTTCAGTAAGATGGCCATTTTACTGTTAATCCTATTGACCCATAAGCATGGGAGGTCTTTCCATCTTCTGGTATATTTTTCAATTTCTTTCTTCAAAGACTTGAAGTTTTTATCATATAGGTCTTTCACTTGCTTGGTGAGAGTTATCCCAAAATTTATTTGTGGCTTTTGTGAAGGGTGATATTTCCATGATTTCATTCTCAGCCTGTTTGTCATGGGAGGGCTACTGATTTCTTTTTCAGTTAATCTTGTATCTGGAAACTTCACTAAAGATTTTCATTAGCTGTAGGCATTCCCTGAGAGAGACTTTTGGGTCACTTATGTATACTATCATATCATCTTCAAATAATGATACTTTGACTTCTTTCTTTACAATTTTTATCCTCTTAATCTCCTTGAGTTGTCTTTTTGCTCTATCTAGAAATTCAAATACTATCATGAATATATATGGATAGAGTAGAAAACCTTGACTTGTTCCTGATTTCAGTGGGGGTTGCTTTGAGTTTTTCCCCATAATTTTAAGGTTGGTTTTTGGCTTGTTGTAAACTGCCTTTATTATATTTAGGTATGTCCTTTTCGTCCCTGATATCTCCAAGACCTTTATCATGAAGGGGTGTTGAATTTTGTTAAATACTTTTTCAGCATCTAATAAGATGATAATGTGGGTTTTTTTCTTTCAGTTTGTTTATATGATGGGTTACACTGACAAATTTTCATATGTGGAACTATCCATGAATCTTTGGAATGAAGCCTACTTGGGCATGGTGGATGATCTTTTTTATATGCTCTTGGGTTTCATTGCAAGTATTTTATTGAGTACTTTTATGTCACTGTTTGTGGGGGAAATTGGCCTGTAATTCTCTTTCTTTGTTGAATCTTTGTGTGGTTTGGGTATCAGAGTAAGTGTGCCCTCATAAAATGAATTTGACAGTGTTGCTTCTCTTCCTATTTTGTGAAATAATTTGAGGAGCAATGGTATTAGCTCTTCTTTGAAGTCTTATAGAATTCTGCACTAAAACTGCTTGACTCTGGGCTATTTTGTTTGTTTGTGAGACTTTTAATGGTTGCTTCTGTTTCCTTAGGGGTTATGGGTCTATTTAAATTGTTTATATGTTCTTGATTTAGCTTTGGTAAGTGGCATATTTAAAGAAAATTGTCCATTGCTTTTAGATTTCTCCAATTCTGTGGAACACAGGTTTTTGAAGTATGTCCTAATGATTCTTTGGATTTTCTTGGTGTCTGTTATTTCCCCCTTTTCATTTCTGATTGTGTTTATTTGGATATTCTTTCTGTGTCTTTTAGTTCATTTGTATAGCAGTTTGTCTATCTTGTTGATTTTTTCAAAGAACCAACTCTTTGCTTCGTTGATTTTTTTGTATTTTCTCCTTGTTTCTATTTTATCAATTTAGGCCATCAGTTTGACTATTTCCTGCCATATATTCCTCTTAGGTTTGTTTCTTTTTGTTTTAGAGCTTTCAAGTGTACTCTTAAGTTGCTAGAATGAGATCTCTCTAATTTCTTTATGAAGGCACTTAGTGCTGTGAATTTTCCTCTTAGCACTGCCCTCATTATGTCCCATAAGTTTGGATATATTACACTTCATTTTCATTGATTTCTATGAGGTATTTAATTTCTTTATTTTTTCCTTGACCCAGTGTTAATTCGGTAGAGAGTTGTTCAGTTTCCATGGGTTTGTAGGCTTTCTGTTGTTTCTGTTTGTCGAAATTCAGCTTTAATCCATGGTGATCAGATAAGATAAAAGTGTTTTTTAGATTCTCTTGTATCTGTTGAGATTTGCTTTGTGACCAAGTATGTGTTCAGTTTCAAAGGAGATTCCATGAGGTGCTGAGAATAAGGTATTTTTTTTGTGTGTGTTTTGGTGAAAGTGTTCTATAAAATATCTGTTAGGTCCATTTGAGTAATAGCATGTTAGTTTCCTTGTTTCTCTGTTGAGTTTCTAATTGGACGACCTGCCAATTGGTGCTAATGGGGTGTGAAAGTATCCTACTATTAATGTATATTTTAAGTTTTAGGCATGTTTCTTTTACAAATGTATATATGCCCTTGCATTTGGGGCATAGATCATTAGACTTCAAATGTCATCTTGATGGATTTTTCCTTTGAGTATGAAGGGTCTTTTGCAGTGGCATTTTATCTGTATTTTAATAAATAAAGCCTGCCTGAATATCAGAGAGTAAAACAGCCCACTGGTCAGCCTTACAGACCAGGCAGTAGTAAAACACACATTTAATCCCAGTAACCACACTAGTTGCCATAGAAACCAGGTGGCGCATGCCTTTAATCCCAGTGATACACAACTTTAATCCCATCCCTAGACAGGATTATAGAATGAGAGGAGAAAGCTCTCCAGACACAGTCTGATTCTGAGATTTCTGGAGACAGGATTGCCTCTGTCTGACTGAGGTCAAGGTAAGAGCCAGTGGCTGGCAACTTTGCTTTGTGAGTCTTCAAGTTGAATCCCAATTTCTATATCTGAGGTTTTATTAATAATGCTTCAATTCTTCTCCATCATTTTTGATTAATTTGGGTTGGAAGTCTGTTTTGACAGCTATTAAAATTGCTACACCCACTTGATTCTTGGGTGAAATTGTTTGGAAAACCTTTTCCAACCCTTTACTCTGAGGCAATGTCTATATTTGATGTTCAGATATGTTTCAGATGTGTGTGCTACAGTATGATGGATTCTGTCTTCACATCCTTTGTGTCAGTCTGTGTCTTTTAATCGGGGAATTGAGGTTATTGATATTGAGGAATATTAATGACCATTGATTTTTAATTCTTGTTATTATATATTGCTGTTATTGATGATGGTAGTAGTGGTGGTGGTGGTGGTAGTGTATATGAGAGAGAAAGAGAGACAGAGATAGAGACAGAGACAGAGGAGAGACAGAAAGATTGCTTTTGGTAGTTTGAGATTATTTATTTCCTGTGTTTCCATGGATTTAGTTTAACTCCTTAGTTGGAATCTTTCCTTCATCACCTTCTATAGGCCTGGATTTGTGGATAGATACTGTTTAAATTTGACTTTTTCATGGAGTATCTATTGTTTTTTTCCAAATTTCCATTGAAAGTTTTGTTAAGTATAGTAATCTGGGATGGCATCTGTTATCTCTTACAGTCTGCAAGATTTCTGACCAAGCCCTTCTGACTTTAGAGTCTCTTTTAGAAATCTGGAATAATTCTAATAGGTCTGCCTTCATATGTTACTTGGCCTATGAACTGGGAATCCTCTTCTATTCTTTTTATTCTTAGATTTTGTCTTTTCATAGTGTCCCAGATTTCCTAGATATTTCTTGTCAGGAACTTTTTAGATTTAATGTTTTCTTTGATCAATGAATCTATTTTTTCTATTGTATAGTTAATGCTGAGATTCATTCTTCCATCTCTTGCATTCTGTTGAGAATGCTTGTGTCTATAGTTCCTGTTTGCTTACCCATATTTTTCATTTCCAGGATTGTGTTTTCTTTATTGACTTGTTTATTTGTTTTTTTGGCTTTCTTTAAGGTATTTATTAATTTCTGCCAAATGTTTGTTTGCATTTTCCTGAATTTCTTTAAGGGATTTATTCATTTCCTCGTTAAGGACCTCAATCTCCTTATAAAGCTGGTTTAAAGGTCTTTTTCTTGTGCTTCTGTTGTGTTGGAACATTCAGGTTGTTGTAGAGGATAGCTGGGTTCTGGTGTTGGCGTGGTTTTTTGGTTGTTGTTTCTTGTGTTCTTAAGATGGCCTCTAGATGTCTGGGTTTGGGTATTTAAAGGGCTAGGTACCTATTTCTGAGTTTGTCTTTGTTGGATGGGTGTTTTGTTCCTTGGTTTCTGTTTCCTCTGGTTTTCTGGTCTGTGTGGTCTGGGCTTTCACTGTCTGCTTGGTCTCTGGTAGAGTGGGAAGTCTGTGGGGACTGGGCTTTAGGTAGACTGGTCTCTGGAAGAGCAGGGGAGTCTCTGCCCCAGTTAGGGGTTGGCATATGGAGACTAGACTGGCACAGGAGACTGGGGCGTGCAGAGACTGGGAGAGTAGGTGAATTTATAGGCAGCCTACCTGGACTTACTCCAATCTCCTTGGTCTCTGGAAGAGCAGGGAGTCCCTGCCCCTGTTGGAGGCTGGGGCACAGCAAGTAGGTGGGTGCAGGACTGAGGATAGCATGGGGGGTGCTGAGACAGAAAATAGGGAAGATGGGGGAGGACAGCCTACCTGGACTTCTCCCAGTCTGCAAGGTCTCCAGTAGAGCAGGGAGTCTCGGCCCAGTTGGGTGGGTGGGTATGCCCACTAAGAGGGAAGAATCTGAGGTTACAGTGGCCAGAGGCCTAGACAACAGGGGAGTTTGGTGGGCACACAGCCCACCTGGGCTTCTCTCAGTCTCAGGTTTGTTTTTTAATGTTGATTTATTATTAAGGAATTTATTATTAAGGAAAGAATTTGAGTGAAAACTATCATTCCTGCATTTTTCTGAGTTCTCAACCACTTTTCTAAGCAAATGTAAGCTAGCAACATTTACCGGGATACCAAAGTATTAGTTGGCTTTGGATGTCCGCGGAGCTTGATCTGGCCAAGCGACTGAGGTTACTGCATGTGGCTCTCAGCACCTCAAGGGAGTAAAGCCACTTTTTTTCCCTGTGAGAGAACTGCTCTGTGGGAGCCCGAGGCCTTATTCACATGACCTCATTGTGGAATCGAACACTCAGTGTTGAGACGGAGGGTTGGGATCTCTGAGGCTACTTAATAGCATGGTAGTTCATGGAGTTTCTCCTTTTGGATGTGGTACATAAAAGTTGTGGTGACATTTTTGCTGATTTTATATGGTGAACCAACATGACTCAATAAGTGGATTTTTATAATTTACTTATGCATTTGTATAATAATAAGAGGGTCCAAAGGGCAGGTTGAAGAAACCACATCCTGCCTTTTCAAAAACAAA
Source organism: Arvicola amphibius (assembly GCF_903992535.2). NCBI lineage: Eukaryota > Metazoa > Chordata > Mammalia > Rodentia > Cricetidae > Arvicola > Arvicola amphibius. The sequence goes on from NC_052053.1 coordinate 136,540,029, forward strand.
ATCTCTGAGGACGGATGTTGCCAGTTGAATTCTGTTTGTGGAGTATATTAAAGTCGGGGTTCCTCGGAACCTAAACGTATAAAATATGTCAAAGGAGAAGAAACAAACGAAGTTTGAGAGCTGGTGCTCCAAGTCCGTAACAAAGTACTGGCTGTGCAGTTGTGTTTCTCGTGGCCTTCAGAAAGGCGGCTTGTGAGCGCCTACTAGAGGAGTCAGCAGAAACACTTTGTCTGTTGGCTATGACTGGAGGGTCCAGGGTGATAGTCAGGCAGAGGGGAGCAGCTTGGCTATGTCATTGATGGTCTCGTTTGTATGAAGAACCGTCCTTGTGCTTAGAGACCATTTAGGTCAACGAACAGGTGAGGGACATACCTGGAGAGTTTCTAAAAGTTCTCTACAGTGATAGGACAACCAAAATCTCTAACATAGTGTAATATGATTATTTTAGTATGTTTATTTTGTGTGTACATATGTCCATGTATGTGTGTGAGCACAGGAACATATGTGCCACAGTGCGTGTGTGGAGGTCATTGAACAGCGCTGGGAGTCAGTTCTGTCTTTTCTCCTTGTTGATCTGAAGTCTATTGCTATTTTTGGCCTTGTTCTGTACTCCAGGCCAATTGCTATGCAAGCTTCAGCAAATCTTTTCTGTTTCCCTTCTTGCTGTAAGAGTGCTGGCATTAAAATGCATGCCACCACCTCTTTATGTTTTTTATGTTGGTGACAGGGATGTCACTTCAGTCACGAAGCCTGTGAAGGTTCCGCTGTGCATTGATTAGTGAGGTTTCTATTGCTGCGATGAGATGCCATGACCACGGCACCTCTAATAAGGAAAGCATTTAACTGGGGTTGGCTTAACAGTTCAGAGTTTACTTCATTATCATCACAGCGGGAAGAATAGTGGCACACAGGCAGACATGGGCTGGAGAAGAGAACGCAGAGCTCTCCCTCTGGATCTGTAGGCAGCAGGAACGCTGGAGCCTTGAGCTTCTGAAACCTCAGAGCCCGCCCCCAGTGACGCACTTCCTCTTTCTAACAATGCCACTCCCTCGCGTCTATGGGAACCATTTCCGTCTGGAGCGCCACACTTCCTGAGTCACATTCTGCCTACGGACATAATTTTAAAGTAACATACACATTGAAAATATACTAGGGACTCTATTCATGTCATTAAACATAATCTACCAAGTGAAAACAAATGCTGAAATCAAAATAATACCTACCTCAAATGTCATAATTATAATAACTACTATCCAAAGAGTCTCATTGCGAAGCTATGGATAAATGGATTTTACCTAAGCTTTCTCACATTTTGCATTGTCAATATTTTCCAGAAACTAAGAATATTATTGATTGGCCTCTGAGTGTACTCAATAAGTATTTGAACTGAAGCAAGATTTATCGAGAGTAATAAACAACATAATATTCTAGAAGAGAGAGTTGAGAGAACTTGATGGTAATGAGAAGGGGTCTAATGACTTTCAAAGTCTCTAGCACGAGGTACTTCATGTGCACAGTAGGTAGTGTGTTGGTCTCATAAAAGTCCTGACTTAGAATCATGGGTAGATTCGAATAAATGCACATGGGAAAAGAAAAATACTAGGAAGCAGTAACACACTTTAATCAGAATTTAATTTTAACTGTCACTTGTGGAAGTTCTTACAAAAGTACAATTCTTACAGAATGGAGTATTGTTTTTGCTAACTTTATTTGTGCTAAGGCTATTTTCATTAAAAATAAAGGTTCTGTCCTTTCTGGAGATTAACATCAGCTTGAGGCTGAGAATCAAACTTTTGTTTTCACTATATAAAAGCATTTTATAAGGAATTTTAATTACAAAAATTTATTTTATCGTATATGTTATATGTGTGTGTATGAAAGAGTATAGGTATGTCTGTCACATGAACGCAAGTGCCCTTAGCAGCCAGATAAGGGCGCCAGGACCCCTAAAACTGGAGTTTCAGGTGGTTTCCACTTCATGAGGTTGGAGCCGTGGATTAAACCTGAGTGGTCTGGAGAGCAGCTATGCTCTCAACCGCAGAACCATCTCTCTGGATCACAGAGGGCACAGTTTTGAAATCTGGCGTCTTATCCTGCAGCCCTTGCCTCAAGCAGAAGACTGCCCCTGTGCCCCAGCACTGGGGTACAGATTACATCTCTTTGTGGTATGCCTTGTGATCTAGAGACTCCTTTTCTGGGACAGGATCTCACTATTATGTAGCTGTAGCTGTCTTGGAACTCACAGAGGTCCTCCAGCTTCTGCCTCCCAAGTGCTGGGATTAAAGGCTTGCGTACCACTATGCTCAGATGATCGAGAGATGTTTTGATGGCTCAGACATTCTAGTTATTTGGAGAAACTCTGACATGCCCATGGAACTTTACATCTGTCAGTTAAAGCACACGATGAGTGAAGGAACAAATTACGTTCAGAGCCATAAAAAACTTGCTTGGGCTACACGGTTCTGCAATTGCTTTCATTCTTTAACAGATGATTCTTTGACACAAAAGAGCTCACAGATCTTTTCTTTGTGCTTTTCTCTGGCATGTGGAGAAACATGTAATCCATTCCTACTGAAATCCTGTCCTTATAGCCTGAAGCTACATTGTAAAATGTTGCTTTCAGTGACAATGGTTTTGTCTTAACATTGATCATAGTTCATGTTACAATATCAGTTATGGTAGCCAAGAGAACTCCTTCAAACGATGGAGGGTAGGAGTTCTAACAGAAGAACAGCTCCTCTGTTCCTCCTCCTCTCACCCCTTTTCTTTATCATCTTCTATCTCCCTGGTGTCCCTTGGATATCAGATTCAAAAATAAAAAGACAACGAATGGAATTCGCTTACCAAATTCTCACAGTTGGCCATCTGTATACTCTCATCTCCCCATCCCCTACTTTGGGAACATTTTAGCACAAGGAGAGGTGACCCTAAACACTTGTTTTAGAAGAGAAAGATAAGAAGACAGTGTTGGTTTTCTTCTCTTGTTTTGTTTTGCTTTTTGTTGAATGGGATAGACTATCCCATGGAAGAAAATAAAACCTGTCTTTTAGTTTCTGTTTTTTTCTAAGTAACCCCATAAGGATTTGAAATCAGAAGGAGCTGGTGATGCGGCAGCAGATTATTGCCCTAAGGATTAGGCTGTTGCCCTGGTGAAGTCTGTAAACACTGTTTCTAAGCGATGGTTTGAATGTCTTCTCCAGAGTGAAACGAATTACAACTCAGGGATTAGAAGGAAATCTTCACAAGAGACTCTCTCAAGGTTAGCTATTCATTAATATAGTGTGATTTCAATAAGGATAGATATTGTTTCACTCATTAACCATGCTGTCAGATAAATATTATTTTTAAAGATGAGAAGTATACGTATCATTTTTGAAACAGTTCAAATCCCTGACATTTTTTATAAGCTTAGCTAGTTAACCGAGGTAAAATCATCAAAGCTGTTCTTTTAATGAGAAAATCCACTCTTCTTAGTGATGTTCAAATAGAAAATTTAAAGCATTCAATTGAAAACCATGAGCAGTAGCTATGAGCGGCCCTGCACATTGCTGCAGGACTCTTGCTGGTATGTTTTTTATTTTAAAAGAAAAAGGTAATCAAAAGCATATTGTGGGCTCCAAAGCTGTACTCTATGCTTCAGGTTAACATAGTAATGGGCCTGACCTTTAGCCCCGATGCAGCCGCTCCATCCTAACAGCCCTCTGTGAAAGGACACCAAATACTGACAGAACTGGAAAGGTTAACAAAGTTAGCGGGCAAAATAAACTTGATACTGAGAATGAACTTTCACATGTAGCAAAAAAATAAACACAATCCCTTAGGCTGACCATCAAAGGATGCTTGAGACACCCATGTGCCCTCCGGTACTCAGATCCTACTTTCTTTTGGGGGAGAATTGCTTAAGCAAAGAGTTACCAAATTCATAGTGAGTCAATTATTGCACATTCATAACTAGTATTTATAGGATCATTTTAAAACAGATGAAATCTCAGCACCACCGGGGTGATGGTCATATCTAAGAATGTGCCACCTCTCATGTCGTCTTTGTGATATTAAGTTTGAGACACATTCTGACCTACCCCTTTTATACACACCTCAGTAATTTGGGTTTTCTAGATGATTTAGGAAGTTCAGGTGCAGTACATGACTTAAATTCATGGCTACAGTGAAGTGATGCAAAGCCATGCTCATGCCTCTGACACACTTTAGAAAAGACGATTTTCCTTTTGTGTTTGGTTTTCCAGAACAGGGTCTTTCTACTACATACTACTAAATGTTCTGGAACTTGCCATGTAGACCACCTTGCTGGCCTTGAATTCAGAGGAATCCAACTGCCTCTGCCTCCCAAGTGCTTGGATTAAAGGTGTACACCACCGTGTCTTTCAGAAGTAGGGATTTTGTTTTAGGTTACCTTTCCAATGCAGAAGTGGGAAGAAGCAAGTGTATATGGCTATCCTCTCTATTCTCATAATGTCTGTTCAAAGAAATCTCCAGACCTGCAAAATCCCAGATCTGGAAAGAAATCCCAGACCTTCAGGGAAGGTTTAATTTTTGTCTCTCTGTCTGTTTCAATTTATTTAGTTTTAGTTTATATGCACAAGTGTGTTGTCTGACTGTACCGTGTATGTGCCTGGTGCCCGGAGGTCAGGGGAGAGTGCCAGATCCCTTGGAACTCGAGTTACAGACAATTGTGGAAGCCGGGAACTGAGTTCTGATCCTCTGCGGGAGCAGTAGCTCTTCTTACCACAAAAGGCAACGGGAAGCGTAGGTTCGGTTCTTTTTACCCAATCCCATACAAGGAAATAACACGTAAAAGGAAAAGCCAAGGATAGACAAGCCTGGTCATATCTGCTTTTGTACTTAACAACCCAGTCCTTCATGACTTAAAAAAACAAAGCTTCAGGTGGCCTTACTCCTTAAGATAACAGAGTTCCAGTTGTTACCTAACTCCTCATACTAATTTATTGTTGGGCTTTGAAATTCTTTTCTTCATTTTGCTAGTCTTCTAAAGCATTGGTTGATGTGACTAACAGTCTCTCAGACAACACCAGGATTAACAGGGTATTTGCACACCTGCAAAGCTCATTTAGTGACAGAAATTGAAAATGCTGCATAAGGCAAAAAAAAATGTATATTTTAAGTTATTTAGTGACCACAGCCATATAACACTATTCAGACAACCAGGAATGTATGCCTATATATTATGTATTACAAAACCCAGTTTTGATTGATTTTTATTCCATGTCGAATATTTGATTTACTGGACGAAATGACAAAAATTCATCAGAGAAATAGTTGACTTTATAAGAAAATACCTGAGCAAGAAATGCGTTAAGCAAAGACTGGCGATCCTGGGGGACTTAAGAAAAGGAGGGAAGAACAGCATGGGGGACTTTTCCTAGTTATGTGAATTCTGAGGCATGATTGAACATGCATACTAAACGAGTTACTGTTTCCTCTCTGCCAACTTGCTTTACACAAGTGTAAATTTTTTCATGAATTTCACTGTTTTCCTCAAGTGAGTCTCATTCTGATGACTTCGAGATTTTTTAAATTCTCTCTTCTCATTTTAAGAGAGAGTTAAGCACTCAACCTGAGTATATTTTTCCAAGAAGGTAACTTTCTGATGGGCTCACTGAGGTGCGAAAAGGTATCCATGGCTTGATTGATAAGCCAAGAAAGTGATAGCAAACAGGAACTCTCCCACTGCCAACTCCTGAGGCCCACAGCAAGTGAGCAGCAGGGGTATCTCCAGAGCCCCCCACAAGTCCCTGTACTGAGCAGCACGGAAGACTGAAATTCACTCAAGTGGAGAAGTCTCCTCGCCACCTCATTTTAGAATCTTACAAAAAGTTCGCTTACTGTCTACTTTTCTGTTCATGAGTCCTGGAGAGCTCTACAGAGAGATAAATTGCAAAATTTCCTTCTAAAACTCTGATGGGGGTTCCCCTCTGTATGCTGTGAATATGTTTTATTAACATTGGTTAATAAAGAAGCTTCTTTGGTCTATGGCAGCACAGAATAGAGCAATGTGGGAATTCCAAGCAGAGATAGAGGAGAAAAGAAGGTGGAGACAGAGAGACGCCATGTAGCTGCCAAAGGAGACAGATGCCCCAGAGCTTTAACAGTAAACCACAAGCCTCATGGTAAAATACAAAATAATAGAAATGGGTTAATTTAAGATGTAAGAGTTAGTTAATAAGAAGCCTGAAATAATAGGCCAAACAGTGTTTTAATTATAGTTTCCATGTGATTATTCAGTGTCTGCCTATATAACTTGGCTTACTACCCTTAATAAACCAATTCATTATTCTTGAAAGAAACTTATATCAAAAGCATCCTGTCAGTTTATAATCTATTTTCTCATAATTATCTATTGTTTTCTCGGGGCTCAATCATACGGATTATTGAGTTAATCAAACATGCAGTTCTTTAAGAAGTTGGGCTTTATTTGTGATATAGATTGTACTTTATACTGCTGATATTTTACAATTATTTTGAGTAGTAGTAGGCAAAGATGTTGTGGAATATTTGTATACACTATGTGAAGATGTGTCACTATGATTGGTTTAATAAAGAACTGAATGGCCAGTAGCTAGGCAGGAGATGATAGGCAGCATTTCTGCGGGGAGAGAGAATGCTGGGAAGAAAAAAGGCAGAGACATCAGGAAGACACAAAACAAATCAGACATGCAGTACAGATAACAGGTAACCAAACAGCATAATATAAGGTAGATGAATAGAATCAGTTTAATTTGAATTATAAAAGCTATTTGGGAAAAAACCTAAGCTATACATTCCATATTTGTGTCAATTCAGATATGTATGTTACCTTTGAAATTTTATATATATTTAGAACAAAAGGCCCAGACACCAATGAAAACAAGTAGCCCAAGTGATCCAGCCTCTCAAAATGTCTCTGTTACAATTTCCTCAAAATTCTTTATCCAGAATAGCTTCAAGGCAGCTAGCTGAGATGATCCAACCTTACAGACTACTCTAGTCAAGACTTCAGATAACCTCTACACTTTCCCATCACACCGAGACTAAACAAAAATAATACAGCCAGCTCTCCCAGGACTTGACCATTGTCCCAATTTCCTCAGGGTCCCCTAAAGATGGTGTCACCACCCAAACAACAAGAAGCGGTCTAGAGAACATGAAGTCCAAAGTCCCAGAAACAAGGTGGCTGTTTTTTGATTGTATGATGGATGTTTATCATCATTTAAGGGGCTGGTTATAAGTTGTTATTAGTCATGGTCAGAAAAGAAAACTAAACAAAGGAGATTGGATTCATGGATTTCTTTCTGAAAAGAAAGAAAAGGAGGAACATAGAAACAATAGAATAAAAGGGTAGATTATCAAATCTACTTTAAACTAAAATGAAATGATTAATCTCAAGTATTTTACATTGGTATGGAATTTTGTATTTTGATTTAAGGCTATTTTTGTTATAATAAGCTCTATATGTTTCTATTCTTGTTTAGGGTATTTTTGTATATTGATGCAGATTTAATGTTATTTTTTATTAGAACATACTCTATAGATGTGTCTACTCTTGTTTAAGGTATTGTACCTACACAGCTCATTTTAAAAAATATAGTTTAGTAGTTAGCCATCTATAATAACCAAACTTGTAGTCATGTTAGAAAAATATTTTCAAGATTAAGCAACAGACAAACATGTCAAAGACCTACAGAATATGGTATTTACGATGTTTTAATAATCTAAGACTTTTCATAATAGCGAGACTCATCTGCTCTTGACAGTACCAATTTGCTTCAAAAAAAAAGGATGATGGGCCTCAAAGAACTTCCATATGGAGTTCACTTTTATTGTGGCAAAGTTGGCCACTTGGGAAGAAACTGCCCTTGCCTTGATGGCTGAAAGTATGCTGTCCAAGTTGGACGAGCACAAAAGAAGGTGAATGTTGAACTTTGACAAGACAAGGTAGGACAGTTCTTCAAATTTTCTTTCATCTCAGAAAAGTATGCCATATATTTTAAGCTTGTAGGTTGAAGATGGATGTCCCAACATTTCAGAGGAAACTTGAGTGACTGTCCAGAAGGTCAGCTGTCTCTGCCACTTCTAGAGTTTTGAAAGTTGTTTGCGTTGCATTTTCTGTTTACTCAGGTAATATTTTATCCTTTTTGAGTCTTTGATGGGGTTGAAAACTAGATAGTTATTGTTATAGTTTTCCTTGTTACCAACTTCAGAAAAGAAACTCACAAAAAGATGTAAAGTATAAAAGGTTGAGAGACATAAAAACTTAAGTTGTTTATCTAAGAAAATAATTTTAGGTCTAAAAAGGTATTTTTAGGTTGGTAATACTTATGATAGAAAGTGGTTTAGGTATAATGCTCTTGTACACTATAAAGATTTGTCACTCATATATTGGTTTAATAAAACGCTGATTGGCCAGTAGCCAGGCAGGAAGTATAGTGGGGTGACCAGACTAGGAGAATTCTAAAAAGAAGAAAGCAGAGAGTCAGTCACCAGCCAGACACAGAGGAAGCAAAATGAAAATGCCTTATTGAGAAAAAGTACCAAGCCACATGGCTAAACATAGACAAGAATTATGGATTAATTTAAGTTATAAGAGCTAGTTAATAATAAGCTTGAGCTAATAGTTTATAATTAATATAAGCCTCTGTGTGTTTCTTTGGGACTTAATGACTGTGGGTTGTGTGGGACAGAAACTTTCATCTACAGTAAAACTTTGGACTCACCAAGATAGGAGAGAAAATGGAATATTTTCTGCAAATATTCCAAATGTAAATGCTATGTTAGAGTTAAAAACTTCCCTTTTTATTTAGACAAAGGGGGGAGGGAAGTGTGGAATATTTAAGTACACTGTGTGAATATGTGTCACTGTAATTGATTTAATAAAGAGCTGAATGGCCAGTAGGTAGGCAGGAGAGGATAGGTGGGGTTTCTGCAGAGAGTGCTGGGAAGAAAAAAGGCAGAGATAGTAGGAAGAAACACAACAAGTCAGATATACAGTACAGAGGAGAAATAACCAAACCAATGTGATAGAAGGAAGATGAATAGAATCAGGTTAATTTGAGTTAAAAGAGCTAGTTGGGGAAAAGCCTAAGCTAAGGCCAAGCTTTCATAACTAATAAGAAGTCTCTATGTTGTTATTTGGGATCTGGTGATTAAAATATAGTATGAGAAGAAATATTGCTACACAAACAGGAGTGAATATTTGCATAGTGTTGAGCTCAGTGGTGCACAGCTAAAAATCTCAGTGGTCTGAAGAGGATGATGCATGCAGTGCCAGACTCACTCACAGAAAATATTGTCATCCCCTCTAACGATCATGGCTATGATCTATGGCATCATGATGCCAAACTCAGAGAGACGTCTTGATGCCTAGGTTACTTGCAGTCTGTCCATGATAGCCATGATATGGAAGCAAGCTCAGGTTCAATCTACATGGAATACATTTGTGATGTGTTGACACCTTACCCATAAGAAAGAATAAACTCCTTCTGTTTGCAATAACATGGATGTGCATGGGGGATATGATGCTAAGTGAAGTGAGCTAGACACAAAAAGCATAAATGTGGAATCTAAAAAAAATAGGTATTATACAAGTTGAGAATGCAAATAGTGATTTACAGAAGTGATGTGAGAGAGTTCTTCTGTTTTAATAAAGAAACTGCCTTGGCCAGCCCTTAGGTGGGTGGAGTAGACAGAACAGGAAGAAGGAAGTGAGGTAGATGGCTCAGGCAGATGCCACACCTCTCCTAAGTTAGTGAAATCGCCATGCCTCTGCTCTCTGGAGCAGACTGCCGTGCCTCTCCTAGAGAGAGATGCGATGAAGATAGCCACCAGGTCAGACATGCTGAATCTTTCCAGATAAGACAACATTTATGGTGTTACACAGATTATTAGAAATGGTTTAACTTGAATTTTGCAGGCAAATGGATGGAAATAGAAAACACTATTCTGAGTGAGGTAACCCAGACCCAAAAAGATGAACACGGGATGTACTCACTCATAATCTGTTTCTAGCCATAATTAAAGGACATCGAGCCTATAAATTTGGGATCCTTGAGAAGATAATAAGAAGATGAACTCCCCAAAAAAGATATAGTAATCCTCCTGGATATTGGAAGTAGACACGATCGCCAGGCAAAATTGGGAACTTGAGGGTTGGGCGAGACTGGGCCAAGGGAAGATGGGGAGAGAAAAATGTGAAGGGGAGAACGGGGGGAGCTCGGAGGAATGGGGTGCTTGGGATATAGGAAGGGTGGATATGGGAGCAGGGAAGCATATATCTTAATTTAAGGAGCTACCTGAGGGTTGTCAAGAGACTTGACCCTAGAGGGGTTCCCAGGTTTCCAGGGAGACGCCCCCAGTTAGTTCCTTGGGCAGCTGAGGAGAGGGAGCCTGAAAAGGCCAGTTCCTATAGCCATACTGATGAATTTCTTGCATATCACCATAGAACCTCCACCTGACGATAGATGAAGAAAATGACAGAGCCCCACATTGGAGCACCGGACTGAGCTCCCAAGGTCCTGATGAGGAGCAGAAGGAGGGAGAACATGAGAAAGAAAGTCAGGACCGTGAGGGAACCTCCAGCTGGCGACAGATGGGGAAGGTGACTGAGCCCCACATTGGAGCACTGGACTGAGCTCCCAAGGTCCTGATGAGGAGCAGAAGGAGCGAGAACATGAGGGAGAAAGTCAGGAACGTGAGGGGTGCGTTCACTCATGGAGACGGTGGGACAGAACTAAAGGGAGATCACCAACTCCAGTTGGAATGGGACTGATGGATCATGCGACCAAACCTGTCTCTCTGAATGTGGCCAACAGCGGGGGCTGACTGAGAAGCAAAGGACATTGGCGCTGGGCTCTGATTCTTCTGCATGGACGGGCTCTGTGGGAGCCTTCTCAGCTTGGTCGATCACCTTCCTGGACCTGGGGGGAGTTGGGAGGACCTTGGACTTAGCATAGAGTGGGGAACCCTGATGGCTCCTTGGCCTTGAGAGGGAGGGAGGGGAGGTATGGGTGGAGGGAAGGGGAGGGAAGGGGGAGAAGGAGGGGAGGGAAGGGGGAGGAGGAGCGGAGGGAGGGGGGAGGAGGAGGGAAGGAGATGGAAATTTTTAAATATAAAAAAAAAATAAACCATGAGAAAAAAAAATAATCTTTCTGAAATAACAAAAAAAAAAGAAAAAAAAAGAAATGGTTTAAAGCAAGATGTGAGAATTAGACAATAAGAGGCTAGAAATAATGGGCCAGGCAGTGTTTAAATTTGTGTGTTGTTATTTTGGGGCATAGGGCGGCGGGAAGCCGGCCCACAGCTCATCACTACACAGAAGGTGGGCACGGATGTTGGGATAGAATACTGGTCAACAGCTGGATCGTAACAAAAGGAAGTATGTTTTATTATTCTACTATACAATAAGAGTAGTTATAATTAACAATAAAATATATATTTAAAATGATTGCAAAGAAAGAACTTTAAAATGGTTTATTTCTGGGCACACACCTTTAATCCCAAGACCTGGAGGCAGAGGCAGACAAATCTCTATGAGTTTGAGGGCAACCTCATCTAAATAGTGAGTCCCTGTCCAGCTAGGGCTACAAAGTGAAACGCTGTCTCTCTAATGCTTCTAATGAAGATATGATAAATGTTTAAAGGGATAGACATGTTAATTAACTTTATTGATGATTATACAATTTACACATGTTTCAAAACATTATATCGTACTCCAATACTATAAAAACACTGATCATGTGTCAATCAAAAGAAAAATTAAAGACACGAATTTGATGCTATTAACTTAAGGGAAATGATCCTTGAAAAGCCTTGAAATCACAGCCTGCTAGATGTCAGCCTCTAAAGCCTTCGATGTTCTGTTTATATTTTTCCATCTGTAAACACTTTGTTACTTAAACAGTGGGCTTTACTTAAGAAAGTTTTCAGCTCAGAAAGCCCATGGGCTTTGCGAACCTTATGTGTCAGAGAAGGGTACTGAGAGCTGTAGAGTTGGATAAGAGGCTGTGCAGTCAGGTTCCCCCTGGATGTGGGAGGGAGACGCATCTGTGATGGGAAACGAGCCTCCCTTGGGTCTGTTTTCCCCAGCGTGACTCATCCAGCCATGGAGGAGCTGTGTGATTACCGCTTCCCAGCTGTGTGGAACACTCCAGCAGTTAGCATTCCTTCTAGAACATATACAAACAACCAGGTCTTCCAATTCAGACTATGCGGTTGGGCCCAAGGCTGTTATGGAGATGAAGAGGAAAGCCTAAAGGCCGCCTGTGGCTTTGGGTGTGGGGTGGTGGTGTTGGTGGTGAGGATATGGGGTGATACTTAATATAGGACAGTGCTCATGCTACATCCAAAGCAAGATTTCCCCTCCCACTCTCTTTCTTTCTTTTCCCCTCTCCCCCCTCTTCTCCATGACCTTGTTCTCTCCCCCTCTCTCCTCCCTCCCTGCTATCCCTTTTTTCTGCTTCCTTTACCTCTTCTCCTTCCCCCCTTCTTCCCTTCCCTTCTCTCTCAGTAGTTGCCAGGTAACCTTCCTGCCAACCTAACTCAAAATAGGTTACTTTAGGTGAACCAGAAAATCCATTTCTCTGCACTTTTTCATCCCTATAATTAAACCCACCTTGAGGTCTAGTGGAAAACTCCTTAGTGCTGTGTCCTTAAGGAAGCTGAGCTGCCACCCATCTCTCCTTGCTCCACGCCACCACGCGCTCTTTAAAGTAAGCACCACGCGTGGTTCCAGAGGGAAACCTCTCATCGCCACGTGGTCATCGCTGCTCTGTACAGGTTGGACTTCAACTCACCACCCTAAAGTTTGCCAGCTTAGATGTAGAGTTGGGTGTTTTGGTATCTTTACAGTTGTGCAGACTCTGCCATTTTCTAGTTCCAGAATGTTTAACACCACTCCAAAACCCAGCCTACTCCAGCCACGGCTCTTTCTCCCTTACCCAACCTCTGGCCACCACAAATCTACTCGATGATTCTATTGATTTGCTTTTCCTGCATATTTTATATAATTTCAATCGTACACTATAGTGCTATTTGTGATTGACTCTATTGTTTAGATAGAATGACTTCAAAGTTCATCCATGGGTAGAAAAGTATTTGGCTACATGGATACACATGTTAGCCATAGATTCACACCAGATGGTCATGTGTTCAGGGCATGCTTGCCCCTTTCCCGTTTATTCTTCTTTCTTTTTAGCTTCATGTTACTCTGGGTTTTGTAGCATAAAGCTATTTCTTACAGTTTATTTGACTCTATACCTTCTAATAAAAATTACCTCAAATGCCACTATGTGTATACAAACACACAGGGCTCATTTTAAATGTATAACCTGATTTTAAAGATCAGGGTAAATGCCAATACCCTGCACCCCTGAAAAGTTCAGTATATGACTGATGTTGTTGCTCTGACAATCACCCTTGGGTGTCAGTGACATCCCACTGAGAAACAATGTTTGAAATTGGTTTTCTATGCCCAGCAAATGGTAAAGTTTCACTAATTCTAATTTAATCTGAAATTTTATGAATACATATTAAATGTATGCCCACCTATTCCCAAATAATATGTAACCAAGGGATATTAGACAACGCCTTGAAGAAGAGTTGGGCAATATAAGTTCTGTGATTTTTGCTTGGCAACTGTTTTTGTAAATGAAGCTTTATTAGGATTCAGCCACGCCCACTCATTTGCATATAGCCTGGGGTTGCTTTAGACTACAACAGTGGAGTTGGTAATTGCTACCCACACCTATGCTACCAAAACTTTCGTTTTTTCAGAGCCAATATGACCATACAAGCTAACATATGAACTGTTGGCCTTTTACAGAAAAAATGATGCCCTTTGTTTTAACATGCAACTCATTTTGAAAAAAAAATCTAAGATTAGTAATCTATAGACTACTTTTTCTTGACTGTACAACTAAAAGTAAAAATGTGCCAATATTATTAATTATGAAACATTGAAAGTTTGATTTAAGTCCAACTCTCTGTCAGTTCTATGCATGGGCTCAAACACTCATATCTGAAAATCGATAGCTACATGTTAATTTCAGACAGCTACACTCATCTGAGCCCTTGTTGGATGGCAGCCGCTATGTCTCCAATCCGTCACATTCCAACACTCCTGGGCGTCTGTGCAAGCTCTTCTCCTCCGTCAAAGCCTCTCATACTTCCTCCCATCCTTCCTCACACTGATATCACTGCCATAAAAATGAAGTATACACACAGAACTTTGCTGTTCATCCTTTCCTGCTACTTCATTATATCTTCTTTGAATTATAGTCTTGGCTTACTTCCATTTTCTGTCTATGCACAATTCCCTGGAGAATCACAGCTTACAATCTTATATGTCTATGACTTTAAGATGTTATTTCCCACCCCGTTCTGGAATCTTAACTCCAGCTGCCCTCTGACTGTTAAGCAGGCATCGCTCAAGCTTGATGTGCACTCAACAGCACTTCTGACTTTTCTAATCCATTGTCTTCTTTTTCCATTGCCTCGCTCCTCTCAGTGAAGGGCGTCATGTTTACAGCTACTCAGACCAAAAGGCTTTGGATCATTTCTGATTCACACCTCAAACCCAACCCATCAAAATACCTCATCAAAACCTTTTTAAAGAACATATAAGCTCATCTACTTTCCTTCATTTCAATAACCACAATCCTGGTGCCAAAAAAATAAGTAAGACGTGAAATAATGAAAGAAGGAACGTTGGAAAGACCTTTTGCGTACTTCGGGTTAACAGTGTGGATGTATTGGGAGGTCAAGACACGGATATGCTGTCAGGTTTGTGAGAACACAGTGAGAGCTGACTGCTGAAAAAGTGAAAGAATGAGCAGAGTTTTTACAAAATAAAGATCAGAGAAGGAATCCAGGACAACTCTGTCCTATCCCAGGTGTTCCAGTTCTAGAACGGGAAGACCTCATCCCACAGAGAAGTCAATTTAAAAAATTAGTTATTACAAAGATAATTATATATATAGAATATCTTTTCTCACTTTTAGAAAAGAATGATGCCAGGCAGTGGTGGCGCATGCCTTTAATCCCAGCACTCGGGAAGCAGAGGCAGGCGGATCTCTGTGAGTTCGAGGCCAGCCTGGTCTACAAGAGCTAGTTCCAGGACAGGCTCCAAAACTACAGAGAAACCCTGTCTCGAAAAACCAAACCAAACCAAACCAAACAAATGAGCTTTCCAGCATCCTTGAAAGTTACAAAGTCTTGGTTTTAAATGCTTTTGTGGAGATGCTGCTTCTATCTTGTGTAGTACCAATTCTTTCATCTCTACCTATTGGCAGATGTTGGGTCTTTAGGTGCCAAACAAATTGTTGTAAATATTTTACTAATTTGTGCATTTGTAAAATGCAGAAATTTATTTTCTCATAGTAAAATCAATATCTAAACATAATTTGTATATCAAAATAATTTATTTTTCTATTTGAGATTTATTGGTAAACTTACACAGAAATCATTCTAAACATTGGCACAAATAATTAAGATTTCTTATTCAGTAACTCTCTTGGAGTTATAAGCTATTTGGCATAAGGAACTTTCCTGAGCAGCCCAAGGTGATAGAGTCTGGGTATACATCAAATGATTGGCATCATTTATATTTATCTCAAAGGACAAAAGCTGGCCACAATTTATATAAAACTGTATTGAGTTACCTATAGATTATAATGCATCAAAAATAAAGGGACGTCTTTGGCTTATCTATCTATTTCACTAAGATCAACAATTAACAAATGGGACCTTATAAAACTGAAAAGCTTTTGTAATGCAAAGGACACCATCATTTAGACAAAGTGGCAGCCCACATAAAAGATTTTTGGGGGGAAAAGATTTTTACCAATTCCACATCTGATAAAAGACTAATATCTAAAATATATAACAAACTCTGTAGCATGAATAATAAAATCCCAGAGATAAATATTGGGGTTCAACCTGAAGATCAGAAAAGCAAAGCAGCTAAGCCACTAGAGAACTCTTACCGTTATGAAATCTTCAGACTGAAAGAGAAGAGTTCCTGTCTCATGCTGCCTAATATTCCTCTCTAGTGCTAGGATTAAAGGTGTGCACCATCATTACCTGGCCTCTTTGACTAACTACTGTGGCTGCTGGGATTAAAGGTGTGATGCAATCATTGCCTGGCTTGTATGGCTGACTAGTGTGGCTGCTTTGCACTGACTTTCAGGCAAGCTTTATTTGTTAAAACACAAATAATATACTATTCTCAATAGTGGAATCTCAAGTGAGTAAGAAACACTCAAAGAAATGTCCAACATCCTTAGCCATAAGGAAATGCAAATCAAAATGACTTTGAGATTCCATCTTACCATGTCAGTAACACAAGTAACAGCTCATGCTGGAGAGGATGTGGAGCAAGGAGGACATTTATTCATGCTAGTAGGAGTGCAAACTTGTACAGCCACTATAGAAATCAATATGGTGGTTTCTCAGAAAGATGAGAACCCATCTACATTAATATCTAGCTATACCACTCATGGGTATATACCCAAAAGACAACTCATCTTACCACAAGGACACTCACTCAGCCATGTGCATTGCTTCTCTATTCATAATAGCCAGAAACTAGAAATGTATGAAGAAAATGTAGTACATTAGCAAAATGGAATATTACTGAGCTGTTAAAAGAAAGATACCATGAAATTCGCAGGCAAATGAATGGAACTAGAAAGCGTCATCCTAAGTGAGGTAACTCAGATCCAGAAAGATAAATATGGTATGTATTCACTTACATGTGGATATCAATAAATAAGTGATAACTAAACTACAGTCTGTAGATACAGAGGTTAGGTACAGAGGAAGTGAAAAGGGTGGACACATGGATCTTTTTGGGAGAGGGAAATGAAATAGCTTTTATGGGTGTACTGGGAGTAGGGAGAGGGCAATGGGAGGATGAGGTTTGGTGGGAAGGGGAGATGGAACTGAAGAAGTAGACGCTGGGAGAGCTAGAATCGGCGCATTCGAGGGTGATATGGAAACCTAATGCAGTGGAAATGTCTTAATATGGGAGGGCAATTCTAAACAATTATCCAAATAATGAGGGAGACAGAGTCCCAGCTGGCTATTGTAGAAGAAAGCAGTGGGCTGTGTCCCGTCACCCGGCTAGCTTTACCCAAAATAATTACACGGAAACTGTATTCTTTTAAACACTGCCTGGCCCATTATCTGTAGCCTCTTATTGGTTAATTCTCACATCTTCCTTTAACCCATATTTAGTAATCTGTGTAGCACCACGAAATGTGGCTTACCAGGAGAGATCTTAACCTGCATCCATCTCAGAGAGGAGAAGCATGGAGACTCACTATGGAGACTGCCTGAAGCGTCTCCCCACTCCTGCTACCCAGCATTCTGTTCTGTCTACTCCGCCTACCTAATTTTCCATTCTCTTAAAGGGCCAAGGCAGTTTTCTTTATTAATTAACCAATGAAAGTAACATAGACAGATAACTCTCCTCCATCAGGCTATCTTTTGCCACCAAATGAAGCTACCAGTGTACTGGGACTGGATTATGTCCAATGAGTTATTGTCCAAAGGTGTCCCATGGAAATCCCCAAAGAACTCAGGCTGTTGCCAAGACAATTAGGTACTCTTCACTAACTGACAACAGGGCCTCATTGCTGAAGACAACACCCACACAACTCATTGAACATGGAGAAATCAAGATGATGCCTACATTGATCCACCCCTGAATTCTAGGGTCTTTAGTACAGGAAGGTACTCTGCAGGCTACCAAAAGAGAAAGGCAAACTCCAATGCAGCCTCAAAATCTTTGATCTACAGTCTGTCCTGCCTGAAATATTCTAGGGCAATGACAGTACAAAACTGTGGAGTAACCAACCATTGCCTGGTTTAACTTAAGATGCACCTATGAGATAGAACCAATAGCTGACACTGCTTGGGTGACTAATAACCAGAGACCAGACAGCCCATAGACCTAGAGTAAAACCAAATACTACTGGTCAGTGTTCTACAGTATTCGAGTATTCTGCTATACTCATAGATTAATGTCTTTTTTACCCATCATCCAAGATGCTTCCGCTTGCAGCAAATGGGAACAAATACAGAGACCCATTGCCAGATATTATGCAGAGAGAAAGGAGAGAGAGAGACAGAGAGACACAGAGAGACAGAGACAGAGAGAGAAAGAGAGAGACACAGAGAGAGAGACAGAGAGAGAGACCTTGTGAAATACAGTGTTGTTTTCTGTCCTTCCCAGTTCCCGTAGTCATTAAGTCCCAAAAAAATCACACAGAGGTATACATTAGTTATAAACTGATTGGCCTAGTAGCTCAGATTTTTTTTTATTAACTCTTATAACTTATATTAGCCCATTATTCTCGTCTATGTTAGCCACGTGGCTCGGTACCTTATTCGGTGAAGCAGTCACATCTTGCTTCTTCTGCATCTGAGTCACAACTGAAGACTGAGCCTTCCTTCTTCCCCAGATTCTCATTTCCCTGCCTATACTTCCTGCTTGGCTACTAGCCAATCATCATTTTATTAAAAAATAATACAAGTAACAGGATAAAAGACCATTGTCTCACAGCAACACGGGTATAAATGGGATGTCTCCATCAAATGCCTCAACTCAGAGCTCAGCGAACTCTGTAGAAGAAGTGGTGATGGGAAGTGTGTAAGAATTATATGACATGGAGGACACCAGGAGAAAAGGCCCTCTAAATCCCCTCTAAATCAACTAAGCAAGACTCACATGAACTCACAGAGACCGGAGCAGCAAGCACAGAGCCTATATGATTCTGCACTAGGTCCTCTGTTCATTAGCATTTTTTAGGGGACTCCTGAGTGTGTGAATGACTAGGTCTTTGATTCTTATGCCCACACTTGGGGCTCTATTCCTTCTGTTAGGTTGCTTTGTATAGCCTCAGTGTGATGGTTTTTGCTTTATCTTATTTTGTTTTTTATTGATTTTTTGAGTTATACATTTTCTCTGCTCCCCTCCCTTCCTATTCCCTCCCTTTCAACCCTCTCCCATGGTCCCCATGCTTCCAATTTACTCAGGAGATCTTCTCTTTTCCTACTTTTATGTAGATTAGATCCATGTATGTCTCTCTTAGGGTCATTGCTGTCTAGGTTCTCTGGGATTGTGATTTGTAAGCTTGTTTGCTTTATGTTTAAAAACTACTTATGAGTGAGTACATGTGATAACTGTCTTTCTGTGCCTGGGTTACATTACTCAATATGATGTTTTTAGCTCCATCCATTTGCCTACAAACTTAAAATGTCATTATTTTTTTCTGCTGTGTAGTACTCCATTGTGTAAAGTACCACATTTTCCTTATCTATTCTTCAGTCGAGGGGCATTTAGGTTGTTTCCAGGTTCTGAATATCAACATGTAGAAGAATGAAAATTAATCCATATCTACCACTATGCACAAAACTTAAGTTCAAATGGAACAAAGACCTTAACATAAAGCCAGCCACACTGAACCTCATAGGAGAGAAAGTGGGAAGTACACTTGAATGCACTGGCACAGGAGATCATTTCCTAAACATAGCCCCAGTAGCACAGACACTGAGAGAAACAATTAATAAATGGGACCTCCTGAAACTGAAAAGCTTCTGTAAAGCAAATGACACAGTCAACAAGACAAAACAGCAGCCTACAGAATGGGAAAAGATCTTCACCAAACCCACATCGGACAGAGGTCTGATCTCCAAAATATACAACTCAAGAAATTAGTCATCAAAAGAACAAATAATCCAATAAAAAATGGAGTACAGACCTAAACAGAGAACTTTCAAAAGAGGAATCTAAAATGGCTGAAAAGACACTTAAGGAAATGTTCTACACCCTTAGTCATCAGAGAAATTCAAATCAAAACAACTCTGAGATTCCATCTTACACCTGTAAGGATGGCCAAGATCAAAAACACTGGTAACAACTTATGCTGGAGACACTGTTGTAGAGGGAACACTCCTGCATTGCTGGTGGGAGTGCAAGCTGGTACAGCCCCTTTAAATATCAGTATGGCGATTTCTTAGAAAATTAGGAAACAGCCTTCCTCAAGACCCAGCAATATCAAGATACTCAATTGTTCCACAAGGACATGTGCTCAACCATGTTCATAGCAGCATTGTTTGTTATAGCCAGAATATGGAAACAATCCTATTATGTTTTATTATTTTGTCTTATTATGTTTGGTTATCTCTTAGAATCCTGTTCTTTTCTAGTGGGAGACAGAGATGAAGTGGATCTTGATAGTAGGAGAGGTGGGGAGGAACTGGGAGGAGTAGGAGAGTGGGAAAATATAATCAGGATGTAAAAAATTATAAAAATAAAAAACATATTATTTTTTCTTTGATTTTTTTTGCAGAAAGGAAGATCACAAAGGTAGGAAGTAGACCTGGGAGGACTTTAGGAAGTGGGTGTCATTGGGATGCATTATGTGAAATTCCCAAATAAACAAAAATATTATGTTGGGGGGAAAGAAATTTAGAGATTGACACTGTGCCAAAAAATTACCTAAAGCTATATCCAAGTGGGATTAAAATTGTTATAGCCAAGAAAAAGAGGGGGAGCTTTTGCTGCCTCTGTGGAGGTTGGAAGCATGAGGCCTGTATCATGCAGTAAATGCAACATGCAACTAAATTTAGTACCATTCAAAATGCACTAAATTGCCTCTTATCTGCTGGCCATCCTTGGGGACAATTACTCTCTCAATGCCAAAGACATCAAGAGAACACTAGACATCATGGGTATCCAGGTGGACAATGACCAGATCAACAAGCTCATCAGTGAGCTGAATGGAAGAAAATTCTGAAAAGAATAAAGAAAAGAAGAAAACACTTAGGATGTCATTGCCTAGGGTGTTGGCAACCATGCTATTGTTCCTGTTGATGGAGCTGTGGTTGTTCCTGCTGCCAGTGGTTCTGTGGGCTCTGTGCTACCCAACACCCCTCCCACTTCCCACTGTGGCAGAGAAAAAAAGAGAAGGAGGAGGAGGAGGAACCCAAGGAGTCGGATGGTGACACAGGATTTGACTTGTTTGGTCAAATTCCTGTTCCCTACTAATAAAATCTTTTTATGTAAAATAAATAATAAATAAATAATGGCATAAATATATAAAGGGACTTATTTTTTAAAGTTAATATGCCATGGATTTTTTATTTACTTTGGAGCATAAAGTCCCTTTCATATGAACATATAGCTGTTAATTTTTCTGTGTCTTCATAAGTTTTCTCCAACATTTCACCAATGAAAGAAATAGATTCCTTCTCCATATGTGAGACTTCAGACAATGCCCCTTAGTTCCGTTTTTCTCCTATCCTCAGAGACATTCGCATTGATCTCTCCTAGGCCCTTCTAAACTTATTTCTCTTTTATCTCTTTCTATCTTGCTTTTGGTGTGACCCTGGGTACGTAGGTATACATCATAGGTATACAAATCAAGTATATTGTAATAACAAATCATGAAGATATTTATGTAAAGAAATTTTTGATAGACAAATACATTTTCTATGAATTAAATACAAAAGCAATTTTGGACACTATAATGAGACAGATGTATTAATATATTTTTACATAAAAAATTAAATTTTGACTAAATACTTGATATTTTAGATATAAAGTAGATTCAGTGTTTTTCAGAGTTGATTGGTACTTTTATTTAATAATAATCAAAGCAAGAATACAATTTCACATAAGCATGTAATACAAAACAGCAGAAATGCATTTAGCACCACTTAAGAAATTCTTGGAAATCTTATCTTAATCAAAGACAAAATTTATTTAATCACTTTCATGAAGTCAGGAACTCAAACATCAATTTTTAAAAATCAAACATTTTAACACAATGCAATCAAAAATATACTAACTTGTAACTTAGATGCTGAAGAATAATGTTAGCAAAATATGAAAAGTCTTTCTGTGATTAAACCATCATGTTCTATAAGAACAGTAAGCTGCTATACATTAAAAACACTAATTCATAATACGCAATAATCTTGAATTCAAGCCTATGAAGTTACGACAGTTTTGTTGGCACTGTGCGGTGTGACATTGTGTGCACCGTGGAGTCGGCACACTGTGCAGTGTGACATTGTGTGAACTGTGGAGTCGGCACACTGTGCAATGTGACATTGTGTGCACACTGTCTGCAGAAGCAAGGCTGCCATGAAGTCATGTGACACAGCACAGGTGAGAACCTGACGGAAACAGCTCTGATTCGCTCACTAACACAAAGTGCAACATCCACTTTCAATTAAAGAAGACATACATGCCTTACTCTGCTTTTATGCCGTAGACAGACATTTCCTAATTTCCTTACCTTGGCATTTGATTCACCTCCGAGTTTCCTTCATCTAACCATGACCAGAGAGTTAGGAGACTCTTGTTCAACTTTGGAGATGAGCAGCTAAGTAGAGCAGTTACTCTGAGGATCACACCGTTATGTGGTGATGGCCATAGGTCCTGACTGGTATAACTGCTCTTATTTTAAAATCATCCTTACAGACATTAGCAAATAGAGTATATTGTCACTGGCATTGCTGAAAATGGAAAAGGGGTCTTTCCAGTACTTACTATCTGTGATCTTAAACGTTTATCATTACATTTCTGAGCTCCAACATGGTAGCATGATATTTCTGCGTGACTTGTTTTCCATGTTACATAAATTCTCCATACTTTTGTGCTATAACCTCATCAAATCTTTATTTCATGTCCACTACCCTTGCCATCTTCTACAGGAAATACCCTGGTGCTTTCCACGGTTATCACTGAGTGGAAAAATGAACATATTAAATATGCATTACACTTACATAATATAATCGTATTGCATCTCATTGTAAAAGACCCATCAGCCAGTATCTGTGAAAGTTAATGCCAGATTATATGTATATGAGTCAACCAATACATTCCTAATTTTGCAATCAAAATATAGTTTCTTGACATTCCATTTTGTAGGAATTTCTGTATATTCTAGAAAGGATAGAAGTCTGGGTGATAACATATAGAAAAAAATCATTACCTTTGTAGTTTTCTCAAAAATCACAGAGCGATAACCTAGATTTGTTCATATAAAGCATTGGCTTGCCCTTCCACCAACTATCACCACCAGGGGAAAAAACAAAACAAAACAAAACAAAAAACCTTGCTCATGAAACTTAATAAATTCCATGTGGAAATATACAGATGTTTATCCCACCCTTCAGGAAGAAGATAATACTTTGCATTGTGACTTCCAAAACCGCCTACTACATGGCATTAAATAGCATGTATGTGTAGTTGTATATTCTACATATTAACTTCCAAGACTTACATATTACGCTTTCATGGGAAACATCTTACTACTGCTTAGTTTTTAGCATTCCATTCTAAACCAGAAAATACCTCCATAAACGACATTGTAAGGAAGGCCACTGTGGATGTAAACTGAAGCAAAATTAATTAGAAGCTGCTGAACCCCTAGAGAGTGGGTAACAATCCTAAATGAGCTCCATGTGATGTCTGATTTCATGACTGACGAAATTAGAACGCCTCCGTTTACTGTTCCGGGAACGTTCATTAGTTCTGCAATGTGTCACACACATCTCCATTCCTCCCAAGCTATTTTTTAGTCTCCGCATTTCTATTTTGACGTTAGAAAAATATACAACCAAAATCTATAAGGCTTTGATTAAATGTTGATACAGCTGATTTCAACACAGCCAAAGCCAGTGACCATCCATGGAATCTAAACAACAGCTCGCAATTACAATGTCAAAGGCATGTATACACTGTGTGTTATGTTTCATTGTCTGGCATGCAAATATAGTCTCCATTTCCTTTACACTAGGTCCAAAGTATAAAGAAAGCCAACCAAAGAGTTCTGTTTCGTTTACACAAAAGAACAAGGTTCAATCATGTTTGATAAGTTGCAAATTACTGGTAATAACCACAAGTGTTGTTACAGCTGCTGAGAATGGTCAGGAGGATGTGCAAAATGCAGCAAAAGCATGAATCAAAAGAAAAAATCTAAACAAGTTTGAATGATGGTGTATAGTATGGCTAACTTTAGCTTCATTTGCTGGCCCAGAAATGCCATATTGGATGCAGAATGAGGTGCCTCAAATGGAAGCTGGCCTTGTATGGTGTGTTAGACTTTCAGCTCTTCATACAATGATGTGATCTTTACTCAACTGGATGCAAATTATACTCACAAATCAAAATCATGACAGCTTTTTCATTTAATGCTAATATTGGAATTTTGTACAATGTGCATTTATAAAATCCTATTCTGAGAAGAATTTCTTTCATTCAGCCCAATTTCTGCTTCTCTTGTGCACTAAGTAATCCAGCAGCTTGAGTGAACGTCTTTGAGAAGTTACAGAAGGCTAAACAGAGCCTCTAACAAAAGAAAAAGTATGCCCCTCTTCCGTGTTGCACACTATGGCCATCAGTGATTTTTAATTTCTCAAGTCCTTTGTTTGAAGGTTTGTAAAATGAAGAAGAATGGTGAAATAAGAAGATTTCCCACATAGGTGTCTGACTAGAACTATCATTTGAATCAGGTTAAACTATTTAAAACTCAGGACGTTCTGTTTAGAACCATAGACTGCAGCTTCTCTTGAAAATGTGTACACTATGGTAGAACTGTGTTGTGTCCCACGTAGCAATGGCTGGGTAAGGATCAGCTGCCCTCATTTCTACATAATGCTGATCTTAAGGATAGATCATTCATGGCACCTGTCCCCTTCTGAATTTTAACTCTTAATTGATCCTTTCCTTTTCCCTGAAATTTGTAACACTGCCCAGTTTTGCTTGTTCTGCATCTCCTGCCTTTGATAGCATTGTTCTATATTCATAATACAAGGATAGACAACAAAAACAACCCGTTTCTATCCAAGAGGCATAATGTTTACAGCAGTATTCGTGACAATGAACATTTAGTGCTGCCCTTTACAGCTGGAAGAGTTCTAAGAGCTTGTGTATTAGCTGCCAGTGCTCACACCAGGCTGTTAAAACACCTCGGCCAGCAGGACAAGATCTTTCACGCTAAGCCAGTGGATCTCAGACTTTAGTTTGCATCAAAACCATCTGGAGAACTTGTCAGAACAGGTTGGCGACTGCTTTTCTTTGGCCCAGCCTGGGATTATCCCCAAGGTTGTCCATTTCTGACAAGCTCCAGGTGTTGTTGGTGCTACTGAGCCGGGGACCACACGTTGGAAACGACAGATTTTAACATCGATCTATCCCCAGTGCCAACTGACACGGTGAGTACTCAATAAATCATTGAAATAATAGGAACTGTGTTAGGTAGATACTACTTTATAAAACGGTGAGATGAGAAAATTATAACTTGGATAAAATTGTATATCTAATAAACATCAGTAATAGGATATTAAAACTTGCCCTTACAGCACAGAGTTATGGTGCAATTTTAAAAAGAAGGCACACATAAGGTTGCTCAATGGCCTGAGTGTCGTGTGTCTCAGCTGTTCTTATTCTATGGTGGAAAACTATCTCCCTGACCATTGAACAAACATTAAGTTCTTGGCATAGTGCCCAAACAATCCTATATTATATACTTTATATAGAAACTCTTGCTTACATTCATTCACAGGGCCAGCAACGCTTCCTCTGCCCTTTCCAGAACACACTGAAAATGTCTGGAGCATGCAGAAGGCTCAGAGCTGCAAGGCTAATGCCCATCCACTGTGCCACTGTGGCTGAACTGATTGATACACTGCAAGAGACAGCAGGCTTGCTTCTTACCTGTTCATTTCCATTTGGATTGTGACTGTAATATGATTAGTTATTAGTCAATCATATGAAATCTGAGTTCAAAGAAGAACAGAGCTTTTTCTAGGAAAATGAATGTCCTAGAAAGGCTGAGCACAGGGAATACTCCTAAAAAACACAATAATCTGAGAAATGGATGCAGAAACCAAAAGATAAGAAAAAAAGATCATAAGATACTCAAAGATTCCCAATGCTTTGCTGTTAGATGATTTACTTAAACTTTATATTTAGTTAAAGAAAAAGAAATTGAAATACACACTTGATCCAACACTGTATGAATCATACAAGGAAGAAATGGGGCATAAAGAGTGACCAGCAAAATGGGAACTGACAATGTAAAATCCTCACTATAGGGTGTGAACCGTGAGGTTCATATCTGAAAATCCCAGAGCCTGCATTGGTATGCCTTAGAGCAGAGAATGATCTAAAGATGTTTAAAGAGTTATAAAAATATGAAGGGATAAAAGAAAAAGAAAAGGAGGAAGAAGTTGGAGAGATTAAGAAGTGAGATCTGTAACGGTCAGAAAACAGCTATGTAGAGACCCATATAACCTGCGTCCTTTGTTCCACATTATCTTTGTGTAAAATATGTACTTACTATGCTTCATAATTCCAACAATACTGTTTTTTAAAATTAAGATTATTTGTAGATGAGTTTTAAAATCACTTTTAAAAGACTATGTTGGTCTGGGGAGGCGGCTCAATTGGTCGAGGGCTTGCCACCTAGAGTCAGCTTTCCAGAATCCACACAGCAGAACTGACACAGTAGCACCTTCCTGTGACCCCGGCACCAGGCAGGCGAGGTCTGAGGGCTCCTGAGGACCTGCTGCTAGTCAGTCTATCTAGACAATAAACCCCAGGTTCAGCAAGAGTCTTATTCCCCCCGTAAGATATCAACTGAGAGAGATTCCTCAATGATGCCAACCTCTGGCTTCTACACACATGCATAACACACACAGACACACACACACACACACACACACACACACTTGACTCCATTGGAATGCAGCGTTTACCAGCCAGAGGTGCCCATTCATTCTCTTGGCTCCACCTCACTCCATCTCTCTTCACCTCCTTATAGCAGCAAGATTTTAGCCAAGAAACTAAATTTTTTCCACCCCGTGGACTAAAGTCTTGCAAAGAATAGCAGGCTTATAATACTGTACTACTGGTGCTTAAAAATGTATACATTGAGACATCCTTCATTCTGGAGTGTCAACTTGGTGGCATGTACCATGCTGGCCAGTATTCCAGATGAGCTTCAAGTAATCCTAACAGAGACACTGCATTCTTATGTTGAGGTGACCTAAAAAGAGGCCCCTGAAGCTGATCTTTCTCTCTACAGCCCTTTCAGCAATCTGGGTTAGGCAGACATTGGTCCGAGGAGCAGAATTCAGTTTGCCTTTGAGTGACTTTACTTGATGTCTAAGTATGACTTCCTTCATAGGAATCTTGTCAGATGAGGTGGTAGGAAAAGGTAAGGATATAAACTGTAATCCTCATACACTAACTACTTCCCTCCAAAAGGTGTGGATGAACTGATACATTTTCATGTGAAACAGAACAACCTTTAGGGCCGGTAATTTTAAGCCTTTCTAATCTCTAAGGTCAAATAAAGGTAGAGTGTAGAGCCAGATGGTGACACCACACCAGCTGGGCTGAGACAACGTCCTGTTAATTTGCACAGGTCTGTCACGTGGGCTAAGTATCTCCCCCTTTATAAGCGTGGTTCTGAAGACAAAGGGATTATTATCTGCCAGCCCTGCCCCCTGGTATTCCTATACTCACGGCTAATTGTGTAACTGGCTCACACAGAACCATTTTTCCTTCCTGCTCTGAGATGTTTTCTCAGAAGCAGTTCCACCTCTGGAACAAGCCGTATGAGGTTAGCCCCTTGGGAAAGTTTTAATTTACAAGATCCTTACTAAAAAAAAAAAAATAAATAAATCTGTTTCAAAGAGATTGCATTATAAATGTAAACGCCCTAATGAGCTCTAGTGCAATGCTGCAGGCTACAACTGGTGGGCGCTGGAAGTTTTACCCTTTTCCTCCTCATATATGTTTTATGCGATCTGTATTCTAAGCCCTATAAAGAGACCAGCTGTTGCTCACAGTGAGCTGACGCTTGTAGCCAAATTCTACGTTTTCTGTGATATAGGCCTCCCTTTTCTTTTAACCCTTTTCAGAAAACAAGAGAGCCAACACTGCCAATTGCATGCCAGAGGCCAGGCAAGTCCTTTACATAAAACACCACATCCCATCTTCCCCACTGGTTAAGAAAGCTGCACATTAATTAGGTTGCAAAGAAAACACGTGATTTGGATTTGCTAGAAATTCAGGCATTAAAAGAAACGTTAAAAATGTAAGGAAATTGCTGTGGTGATTCCTCGAGTTTTTCAGTGCACCCAGTGTCCATCCTTTATTCAATAGAATGATAAACAATATTTTTATTCTTCTACTTTCTTTTCAATTCTTTGCACATATGAAGTACATAAATTCCACATCAAAATAATGTTTCTACAGTTTATTTTACTTATTTTTGTTTTGCCAGATATGTCCCCCAAACGATATTTGAGTGATTCAGAGATCCAGAGGAACACAGGTCCAGTACAAACTCACCGTGCCTGACAAATACAGTGTTGGAAGTGACCTCAGCATGGAAAATCTTTGCAAAAACCCTTCCATCTCTCCTCCAGGAAAATTGGGTTAAAGGTCTAAACACTGTCTATTGTTAGATGTATGAGCAAATCTGTTCATCTATGTAGGCTCCAGTTTCTTTATAAAGCAGAACAAGGAAACAGTCCTATTTTGCTCTCATTAAGGTAGCTTTTAACTTAAAAAACAAAACAACAAAACAACAACAAAAAAAAAACCTGTGTAGTTTTTAACTAAATTTTTGAAACTCATAGTTTCCAGGCTCAAATTTTTAAATCTGGTGTTTAGTTCAATGCTTGTTTGTCTCTTGTCATGTGTTTTTCCTGGCTTTATTCTACTTGACCCTGGAGGGCCTTTTTCCTCTGAAATAGCAGCGACTACACAGAGATGTTTCTACCAATGGTTCCAGTTTCCTGACATGGTAATATGATGCCTTTGTCATTGAGGAAATTTATGGTCCATAACCAGTTACAAAAGTAGATAAATACAGGTCAATTCATAAATCTTGGGATAAGGCATAGCTATCGGGAGTCTGTCTAGCATGCACAAAACCCCAGGTTCAGTCCCCACCACTGTACACTGTACACATGATTATGATAGACAGACTGTAATCTCAGCAAGGAGGACACAGAGGCAGGAAGGTCAGACATTCAAGTTCATCCTATGCTACATGAAGAGTTCAAGGCCAGACTGGCTAGAAACCCTGGCTCAAAGAGAAAATCTCATCATGTTTTAAGAAAATCTACAGTTTTATATTGGGCTATATTCATAGTTACCCTAAGCCACTGCAGCCAGTGTTGCCAGAGGTTTTCTGTCCCAACACATCCTACAGCCATTGAGTCCCAAAGAAACACACAGATTAATATAGACATTAATTTTAAACTGGTTGACCTATTAGTTCAGGCTTCTTATTAACTCTTATATATTAGCCCATAATTCCTGTCTGTGTTACCCTGCGGCTTGGTACCTTTTATCAGCAAGGCATTCTCATCTTGCTTCGTTTGTGATGACTGCAGACTGACTCTGTCCTCCTCCCAGAATTCTCTTGTTTTCATTGCCCCACCTCTATTTCCTGCCTGGTCGCCCCACCTATGCTTCCTGCCTGGGTACTGGCCAATCAGCGTTTTGTTAAAATACAATTGACAGGGTACAGACCATTGTCTAACAGCAGGCTGGGAGCCTTGGGTTGGAGACACCTGCCTGAATCTAAACACATGTTTTCCATGCTAGGCAGAATAAATTCATGGAGCCACAAGACATTTCCTACTAGTCGGTAGCTATGAAGAATATTTTTACAAGCAACTTTTGACAGCTATCCAGTATCTTCTTGTTTCCTCTTTGGTTCCTTCAATAATTAAGCAAGCCAGAAAGAGAGCAATTTCCTGCCCCTTCTTAGTCCAAATCTGAAAGGCTTTGATAACCTTTCTCAATGTTCTCATCAACCTCATGGGTGGGAGAACAACACAAAAGACTCGCACAGACCTCATCTGCCATCCCCTCTCAAACCCAGCAGACTCGGAACTTAGAATCATCTCCCTTTCTCAGGTGAGCAGCTTACCACTTCCCTGAATGACGGAAGGGAAGACAGACAAACTGCCAACTGCATCAGCAGTTTCAAGGAAGTGAAGTTCCCAAAAAAGTATTACTCATGGAAAGAAGTGAATTCTAGTCCTGACACAGGTGCAGAGGGGGGGATTTAGAGTAAGGTTTAAAGAGAGCGAGTTGCGGGGTGGGGGGGGATATCAGCATACCATTCCCTAAAGCATTGGCCAGGGGACAGCCTGTGGTAGTGTTTCTCTCTTACTATCTGTTAAGGCTCCCCCTGCCCAAACTGGTATGAATATTTGTTTATAACCTCCCAAATACCCATATCAAATTTCTGAATATTAAAATATGAAAATTAGATAAATTATATTTAAATGTACATATGAAAAATTATAATTTACAAGACTGATATTTGCACTTTCAAATGTATGCAGAACCACAAAGCTCAGAACAGGAAACCACAAATATGCTAGTTGGATAATGTGCCTAAATAGCCCTTGTCCCTGATTTCTCTTTCATGTTGTAGTTCAGTTTCATGAAACAGAGTCTCACTACAGCCCAGGGTGGGCTTTCCATTCCTGCCTCAGTCTCCTTGGGATTGAGATTAGAGGCCTGGGCCAGGCCCAGTTCACAGGACTTCACAGTATCTTCAATACTCAGATACCGTTATCAGAAAATGGAGTAAAAGCAGCAGGCTAGCCTATCATCTATGAGTTAGTTACTGGTTTGACCTTGGCTTTGCCCACTCTCTGTCACATAACATTCTCTTTTGCATTGCACAGTCTGGAGATGAGGAGACGTCTTTGTCTCTCCCTCTTTCTTTGGAGAACATTATTCATTATTCTGTTTCTTTGTGGAGCACCGTGTTTGACTAAGAAGATGTTTTAAACGCTCTATATCTCCTAGACTAGGATTTGTATCCAGATTTGTAAAGAAGAAAGAGCCCTTTAGAGAAGACTAGTAGAGAAAGGATGGGTGCCGGGGCCAAAGTCATGGCAAAGGAAGGGTGTCAGGGTTGGAGCAGTGTCTCAAGTGTTAAAAGACAGATACTGCTTCTGCAGGGTCCTGAGTCTGCCTCCCAGAACCATCTTCCTCTCACAACTGTCGTTAACTCCAGGACAAGGAGATCCAATGCCCTCCTGCGAACTCTGTGGTAACCTGTACTCATGTGTACCTACCCAGACACACATGTACACACACATGCATGTTCACTTCACACACTCATACACAGGGAAAGGGTGTGTGTGTGTGTGTGTGACAGAGAGAGAGAGAGAGAGAGAGAGAGAGAGAGAGAGAGAGAGAGAGAGGAGAGGCGAAGGAACAGGGAGGAAAGGAGGAGGGAGGGTAGGAAAGAATTTTAAAAATAATAGAATTAATCTAAGAAAGGAGGACTCTAACCACTGTGTGGACAAAATGGCTCAAACCACGGGATCTTGTGGCTTGGCAGAGAGACATCTTTTTTTAAAGTGAAATGCCAGAGAGCAGTAGGCTGTGACCTCCCTACTCTGGCCCAGAATAGCATGAAGATTTGAAGACTATGCTGCACATATGTGGATTTCTTATAAAGGAGCGTGAAGGAAGTATGGTTTCAGGTCAAGAAGGACACTGGCAGAAACATGCCAATGGAAGGAAAGTTGACGCACCGGTGGTTGTTCTCCTAAAGATGAAGTTCTTGGTGGACTCCAGGGGGAAACTTCCTCTGCCCATCTTTAGACAGCACTGAGTTCAGTTAGAAACATTCTAGGAAGAAGAGCCTTAGATGAGGAGCGTGGTCTAGGACGGCTCAGCGGGTAAAGCACTTGCCTTTTAAGTATGAGGATCAGAGTTCAGGTCTCCACCATGCAGGTAAATGTTCAGTGGGCATGGGGCCATGTCTGATTCCAGCACTCAAGGGCATAAGACCGGGGCTCTCCAGAGAAAGCTGGCTAGCTTGATTAGCCACATTGAAAACTCATGGTTCAACAAGAGAACCCTAAGTCTAAGCCAGTAAAAAGGGGGAAGAGTAATCAAAGAAGACGCTCATTGTCAAGTTTTGCTCCTTTGGGCAGGCACACACCCATGTAAACACTCAGTCGCCTGCCCCCACATGACCCTACCCACACACATAGCATTTCACACCACACCACACCCACACACAAAAACAAAGCGTATCAGGGGCACAGCAAAGATGTAGGCAGGAAATGGCATTAGGTAATGTTTACTAAATTGTGTTCACTTTTTCTAACGTCTATACAAGCATTTGTTGTACATTATTACTCCACATGCAAGCTATAAGTCTTCCTATGAGTATACCAACTATACAGTTTTGGTCAGAAAAATCAACAATTTTATGTTGTTTAAAGTTTGCCAAGAAAGCCTTACTTGATAAAAGACCACTACTATGTTAGCCTGGTTTTCCCTAACTGCAGAAATAATTCTGTTAAACTGAGCTGCAGACACAAAGGAAAATCATTTCCAAATCCTCTGGCCAGGTGAAAAAAAAAGCCTTTGGCACTTTGTCCAGGGATCTACAGCAATGTTCCTGGAGCCAGAGACTCGTGCATTCTCCCGCCTGACTCTGCTGGAAGCTAGAGCCTCTCGTTGGAAATAATCATTTTTAATAAAGCAGATCATCATGAGAGCTCGTGGGAAATCCCTCTAAATATTACCCTTGGACGTTTGTGTCGAAATACAATGAAGGGAAATTGTCCCGATGATGCTCAAGGGTTAGAATAATATGGAAAGAGCAACTCAGTTCAAATAATTTATTGTCTCTGCCATGCTTTCTGCAATGCACAGCTTAAGCTGTCATTCACTGAGCGGCTATTTATACAGTCTGAAGTTCCAAAGCATTCCTGGATTGGTGTTCTACTCCTTCTAAATGATGCATAATAAGGCACTCTACAGAGGTCTTTTGTAATGAATGTGGGGCTGTTTTGTTTGGGCCCCTTCAAAGGGATGGAAGAACAGTAACTGACTGTTTGAAATTTCATCTTATAGAAACTATACCCTGCCACTACCCGAATCTGTTAGCATCTTTAAAACAAATGTTTCCCCAGACAAAATCAAATCACTCTTTGCAGTCCTGACATTTCACTATAAAGGGCAATAAAGGGTATAAATAGAAACTTCAAGAAATATAGAACAGTTTCTCTACAGGGGCATCCTGGAGGAGATCCGCAGGCGTTTGGTGGTGGTGTTTTCTCCGAAAGTGGCCAAGATTTTCTTGGTGTCTTTGAGCTGACGATAATGTGTGCCTTCTAGTGAGGCATGGCAGTGTGGAGACCTGAGCTGCGGTTATCCAGTCTCATCTCAGTGTCCTGAATAACCCCATCTCCATATTCCCTAACCTCCCTCCAAAGCCATCCTGGCAGGAGGTACAGGTGTCTGCCACTTCTACGCCCCTTGTCTCATGATGTGCAGAAGCATCCCCAAGAGAATGGAGGAATAGAGTATGAGAAACACATGTGTTGAGAGGATGATGCTCAGTCCAAATGATACGTGTTTACCAGATATTACAATATAGCTTTAACAAAATGAGAAAATTACATCCATGTTAACATCTTATATTTTTTCTTTTACGGGAAATAGATTCTTTTCCCATACAATATATCCTGATTATAGTTTGTATAAGTTAGCTTGATTTGGGAAATAACCAGGCTACCTAAAAGATAAAGCAACTATATTTTTATTTTATTATAAGGGAAAAACTCACGAAACAGGAACAAGAAGTCCAAGCTCAGCTGTGCTGCATGGGAACCAGAGAGAGAGAGAGAGAGAGAGAGAGAGAGAGAGAGAGAGAGCTTTTCTCTGGGTCCCAGAAAGCCACACCCTAACTTGGTCCCACCTCTTGAAGATAATTGGTTAAGAAAGCTTCCTCATCATCTCCCCTTTGGGCCTAAACAAGAGCCATCCAAACCCAATACAAAACTATACACAATAAGAACAGATATCAAGTATAAAATTACAACTAACATAAACAATATTAAGCAAGGAACACATGACAAATGTTTTAATAAACATTCTATTCCAAAAAATTTAGATCTTGCTTCAGAAATAAGCTTGGCTAAATCATAAGAGGAAGGTAACTATGACTCCCTAATCTTCAACCCCATCAAAGACGTGAGAAGGAAGATAATATTACTTGAGTTGAGCAATATATGATGGAGACAATTGGCTACCTGAGAAATCAACTAAAGTCTCATTTGCAATATTGAAACAACCAATTTTGGCTAAGGCCTAGCATAACTGACAGACCATTTTCAGAGGCAGGAATATTTTCAGAACCACTTACCCTGTCTTGGCAAGGTTTGGCAGTCCTTTTCCTTGTGCCCATCCAGTCCGGATACCATGTAGCTTGTCAGTGGTTGAGGCATGGGCAGTTCCTTGCCCAAAGGTCAATCGTGCCAAGAAGAAAACAAACTCTGAGTGGAGTGTCTTCAGTTCTCAATATTCTCTCAGGAATAGATTGGTGCTGTCAGGAGCAATCATGTCTCATGTCAGTAGAAACCTAAATTATTTAAATGCCATGTTCTACAGATCCTTGAAGTGGCTGAAGATTACCTATCTAGGAAGAATACAATCTCTATGTATCTAAAGAACCTCTTTGATCTGGCTATATGTATAACAAACATGAACAACTATTGACCTATAAATACCTGTAAAATTTAAGGACTAAGATATCATGTCAAATATTAAATAATCTGTAAACAAATGTACAGCAAATAAGGACAATGACCTCAAAATGTAAACAATGTATAATTATCTTGGTCAGAGGTAAGAATAATATATACTACAATATGAAAATATATCCTAAAAGTTGTATCAGTATACAAAATGTCCTAAACAAAGGTAGAAACAGGCATGTATAAAATCTGACAGAATAACTTTGCATAGGTGTATAAATATTGTAAACAGAAATAACAAATATAATATGAACTTGTATCAATATACAGAAAACTATACCTATGTAAATTATCCATAAATAATAGCTCGCAATTATAAACTCTTACCCACTATTATTAACCCTTTTTTAAAATTTCTGAACCTACATAGTTTCCACCCCAACCCTCTACCTGATAAAAGTAATAATCAACAACCCATAAATGGTGCTCCCAACACTGAGAACAAAATTTGTTGAGAAAGGGGACCCCATCTTCTTCCTGGAAACTTCAAAGATTACTGCAGGAAAAGGATCTGAAGGAACCTATTGTTTGTTGTGGAAAACTGAAACATTGTCCATATAGACATACATTCAATGAAGAATACAATATAGACAAAATAAACATGGAGAAAGTAAAATTTTTCCTAAAGTCTTCCTTCTGTCCCATGCCAGATGACTCCTGACATGAGACTGAAACTCTGAATGTTCCTTTTAACAACACACTTGGATTTAGAGAAGTACAGAGCCATTGTCCAACTCAAAAGCCAGCTTTATATATTCATAAATATATATACAATTAAATACATATTTAAACATATATTTAAATGTATATTTTGATCACCTGTCCTCGTAAGTCATATTCCTTTTTCTCAATGATCATTATTGGATTGTTATTTTTCCTTCTGTCAGCATCCAACCATCCAGGGACTCTTGAATTTTTGAAGATGTGAATTTTCCATAAACACAATAGCAGAACCCTGCCCCAACCCTATATGGTTTCCTTACCACCTGTATGGTTGTCACTGTTGTGGATGTGCTGCCATTTCACTTTCTCAAGCAGTTTCTTTTTCTCAAAGTGAATCTTTATTAATTTTGATGGTATCCATAGTTTTTCTTCTCCTGTGGAAACAAGAGTGAAACCCCTTCCCCAGTGTAGAACATGATACTGATAGCACTACTATAAGGCCTGTTTTGGGTACCAGCTGTTCAAGATGGTTCCAACTTGGCTAGCTGAAATGGTGAGCTTTTTCACAACATTCTGGCCAGAGCTCCAAATAGGAGCCTCAGAAAAACCCTACCAAATACTCAGAGACTATTTGCAATTATACCAGACAGTAATCTTGGAACTTAACCATCATTTTACTTTCACAGGATCCCATAGAAAGAACATCATCCCCATGACAGCTAAAAGTAATTCTAGAAGATGACATCCTGTCTTCCAACAAAGTTTGTCCTCAGGGTTAGGAACATCATTTAGGGGTTGATTATAATTGGTATAGGGTTGTGGGTTGAGGGGGAAATTATGTAGGATCAGGGATCTCTATGGAAAAAAGGGAAATAGGATGGGATAATAGATTAGTGTGAGCTTACTCACACTAATAATAATAGTGAGTAATAGAGTGAATACTTGTGAGCTATTATTTATAGGCAATTTACATTGGTATAGATTCTTGTATATTGATACAAGCTTAAATTATATTGATTGCAATATGCATTTCTACCTCAGATCAAGATACTTATACATTATTTACATTTTGAAGTCATTGTCCTTATTTGTTGCACAGTTGTTTAAAGATTAATATTCTAATATGAAATCTTGGTCTTTAAGTTATATAGGTATTAAGATTCATAGGTCAATAATCATCCATGTTTGTCATACTTATAGTTAGACTAATCAGGTTCTTTAGATACATAGAGATTGTATTCTGCATAGATAGGTAATCTTCAACCATTTCAAAGAACTGCAGAATATGGCATTTAAATAACTTAGGGTTCTGTTGAAGTGAGATACGATTGCTCCTGGCAGCACCGATCTATTTCTGAGAGAATGTTGAGCACTGAAGACACTCCACTTGGAGCATGTTTTCTTCTTGGCAAAACTTGCCTTTGGGCAAGGAACTGCCCATGCATCAGCCACTGACAAAATGCATGGTGTCCGGACAGGACAAGCAGGATACAAGAAAAAAGACTGTCAAGTCTTGCCAAGACAGGGTAAGAAGGTTTTGAAAATTTTCCTGCCTCTGAAAATGGTCTGTCAGTTACTCAAGGTCTTAGCTAAAGTTGGTTGCTCCAACATCGCAAATGAGACTTTGGGTGATTGCCCAGGTAGCCAGTTGTCTCTGTCATTTGTTGCATATTTTGGAAGTTGCTTGATTGCACTTTCTGCTTACTCAAGTAATATTATTTCCCTTCTTAGGTCTTCACTGGGGTTGAAAACTCGATAGTTGTAGTTATTTTCCTCTCATGACTTGCTAAGTTATTTATTATACAAGACAAACTCATTAGGATAGGTTATTATTGAAACATTTATTACATGTTTCTTGCTTGATATTGTTTATGATGGTTATAGTTCTAATTTTTATACCTGATATTTGTTCTTATTGTATAAAACCTTATATTAGGCTTAGAACTTTCTTATTTAAACAAAATGGGAGGTGCTGTAGGAATTCCAATCACCAGTACCCCTTTAAATTACCTGCCCACTTCGGTGTGGCCTCTTAAACTACACATGCCTATGTAAAGTGCACACCCGGCCTCTTTTCTGGCTGTGGGGTTTGGTTGCTGTTCCTTGTTCCAGCAGAGGATTGTGATTTGTGAGTCTACCCCTAAATAAATAATCTTTTATTATACTCAATTCTGAGTTAGTGTGGGATTTTTTTTTAGCGTCCTTCTTCACTGTTCCTCTTGAAATTCAGATTTAACTCTTGGTCGTCTGATAGCATTCTGGGAGGTATTTCACTTTTCTTATATCTGTTGAGACTTGCTTTGTGACTGAGTATGTGGTCGCTTTTAGAAAAAGTTTCATGAGGTGCTGAGAAGAAGGTGTAATCCTTTATGTTTAGATAGAATGTTCTATAAATATCTGTTAGATCCATTTGGCTTATAATATCTGGTAGCTCCAGTGTTTTTCTGTCTTGGTTTTGTCTGGAAGACCTGTTCGTGAAAGTGAAGTATTAAAGTTTCCCACTATCTGTGTGTGAAGGCCTATATATGATTTAAGCTGTGATAATATTTTTCTTTACAGATATGGATGCTTTTGTGTTTGAGGCATAGATGCTAAGAATTGAAATATCATCTTGGTGAATTTTTTCATTGATGTCTATGTAATATCCTTCCCCATCTCTTTTTATTGGTTTTGGTTTGAAGTCTATTTTGTGATATTTTAAAATGGCAACACAAACTTGTTTTTTAGGTACATTTTTTGGAATATCTTGTTCTAACCCAGCACCATGAGGTAATGTCTATTCCTGATGCTGAGGTGTGTTTCTTGGATACAGCTGAAGGACAGATCCTGTTTTCACATCCACCCTGATATTTTGTGTCTTTTTATTGGGGCATTGAGTCTACCGATATTGAGAGATATCAGTGACCAACGATTGTTTATGTAATTTTCTTGTTATTGGTGGTAGTGATGGGGCAGTAATATGTATGTGTGTTTGCTTCTCTTCTTTTGAGTTTGCAAGTGTGAGATTATTTATTCCCTGCATTTTCATGGATACACTTAACATATTTAGGTTGGGGTTTTCCTTCTGGTACCTTCTGTAGGACTGGATGCATAGACAGAGAGTGTTTAAATTTAGCTTTATCATGGACTATCTTATTTGCTTCACTTATGGAAATGAAAAATTTTCCTTAGCTTAGTATCCTGGGCCGGCATCTGTGGTCTCTTAGAATCTGCACCATATCTGTTCAAGGTCATCTGGCTTTCAGAGTCTCCATTAAGAAGTCATGTGTAATTCTAATAGGTTGCATTCATATGTTACTTGGTATTTTTCCCTTGACCTATTTAATAATCTTTCTTTGTTCTGTATTTTAGTGTTCTGATTATTATTTGCTGAAGGGACTTTCTTTTCTGGTCCATTCTATTTGGGGTTCTATATGCTTCTTGTTACTTTAAGGGCATCTCCTTCTTTAGGCTAGGAAATTTTTCTTCTATGATTTTGTCAAGACTAGTTTCTGGACATTGGAGCTAGGAGTCTCCTTCCTCTATTCCTTTTATTTAGGCTTGGTATTTTCATAGTGTCCCAGATTTGCTGGACTTTTCTTGTCAACAGTTTTATAGGTTTAACATTTTCTTTGATTGATGAGTCTGTTTCTTCTATCATATCTTCAATGCATGAGAGTCTGTCTTCCAT
Source organism: Arvicola amphibius (assembly GCF_903992535.2). Taxonomy (NCBI): domain Eukaryota; kingdom Metazoa; phylum Chordata; class Mammalia; order Rodentia; family Cricetidae; genus Arvicola; species Arvicola amphibius. The sequence continues at coordinate 136,578,994 of NC_052053.1, forward strand.
CTTTTGTTTTCTTTTGGTGATTTTTGTATCTGTAATTCATGTTTGATTACCCAGATTTTCCATTTTCAGAATTCCCTCACTTTAGGTTTTCTTTATTGGTTCTATTTCCATTTTCAGGTCTTCAACCCTTTTTGTTTCCTTCTGTGTTTTCTTGGCTTTCTTTAAGAAATTTATTCATTTCTTCCAATTGCTTGTTTGTGCTTTCTAGCATTTCTTTAAGGAATTTAATCACTTTCTCTTCAAGGACCTCCACCATCTCCATATAGTCAATTTTTAAGCTCTTTTTCTTGTGCTTCAGGTCTGTTGGAATATTCAGGACCTATTCTGGTAGGATAGCATAACTCTGGTGAAGATTATTGCCCTGGCTACTGTTGATTGTGTTTTTATTTTGGCTTCTAGGCATCTGGGATTGGGATGATAATAGGTCTAGGTGCTGATTTCTGGATTGTTGGGTGGGTGTTTTGTTTACTGATTTTTATTTCCTCTCTAGATTTTCAGAGAATGTGGTAACTGTGTTTTGCCTGGTTTAAAAAAAAAATTTCTTTAGACCTAATAATTATACCTACTTGGAGTTCCAGGTGTAATGTGTTTCTGGGTATTGGGAGCTTTCAGTTAAAGTGAGGATAAGCCAGGAGAGCAGAGTGTTCATCCAGGATGCTTTACTGTGTTTGCTTGGAATGGAGGAGCAGTGAATAGAGGTCACCCCAGAGGGTCTGCTATGGAGCTGGAGATGAGACTGGGCCATTGGGTCTAGAGCAACAGAGGGAGGGGAAGATCTGAAGACAGTGTACCTGCTTCCCTGGAAGGAGGGGCCGGCTGGAGTTTGGGGCTGTGATAAAGGATCAAGGGAGGGAATGAGGCTAAGAAAAGGTGGTCTGTGGGATCCATAAGAGACGTGGGTAACGAAAGGAAGGCCCCAGCTGGAGTCCACAGCAAAGCTAGGCTAGGGATGAGACTGGGGAGTTGGGCTTGGAGGGGAGGAGGAAGAGTGAAAGTCATCAGTGGGCATACCTGTTTCCCTGGCCTGCTCAGCTGTCCCGTTCCCAGGGAATGCCGACTGGCGTTGGAGACTGAAATGATGGGATGAGCTGAGGAAGAAGGCATCTGTTATCCATCGGGGATGGGGTCAGAGAAGAAAGGGGACTGCATCAGCTTCTCTGCTACAGAGCTAGGGGTGGTATTGGGGGGGCACTGAATCCAGAGGTGCAGATGGAGAGGTGTGGATCTGTCTTCAGTGCATTTACCGCCTTGGAAGGAGTGGCTTTGGGGATCGCAGGGGTGCCTGCTGTGTTTGGGGGCTAGCACAAAGCAGCCAATTGGAGGAGGAAGGTTAGAAGAGGAAGATCTATGGGATCCCCAGGAGATAAGAAAGAGGGCAGTAAGGCTTCCACAGGTGTTCTGTTATCAAGTTCAGGATGAGACTGGGGGATGGATCTGGGGGAAACAGAGGGAGAAGAGAAGCCTGTTAGTGTTCAGGCATCTGTACTGGCCTGCCCTTGGGGTCCTCACAGGATACATCCTCAGCTGTAGCCATTAAGAAATCTTCATGTGCCTGTTCACTCTTCCCTTTTAAAAGGGAACCTCCCATTGTTCTCTCTCTCTCTCTCTCTCTCTCTCTCTCTCTCCTCTCTCTCTCTCTCTCTCCTCTCTCTCTCTCTCTCTGTCTCTCTCTGTCTCTCTCCTCTCTCTCTCTCTCTCCTCTTTTCTCCTCCCCTCCCCTCCCTTCCTCTCCTCTAATTTCCTGTCACTCCTGTTTCCCACAGACTGCTCTCCCTTCTCCCATTCTCCCTTTTTTCATACCCTTTCTCCCAATTAAAAAAAAAAACAAATAAACAAACAAACAAAAACCTCCACATGAACTCTGTCACATGGCGTCTTTCTCTGGTACCCCACTTTTTTTAAATTACAACAAAGCTTGCTTACAAAATCCTCCCCTCCCCCCGCCCAGTTTCACTGAGGGAAGATACATAGGATATCTCTGAATATTTCTTTTTTTTAGCATTTTTCTTTCAGGACAGGGACTACATTTCCCAGGCCTGTTTTAAGCACCATTGATTTTCCTGCCTCAGCTCCTCACTGAGGCTATGGGCATGATACCATGTCCAACCCGGACATTTATCATAACTGTGTAAACCTGCAATTGTTTCATATTTAAAAACACATAAAAAAGCAAAAGAAGCTCTGTATTAGGTAGAGAAATGCAGGTCATCAGAGTTTTTTTAAACATAAATTCTATTTTTACCTTACTCTAGCTGCATGCATAGAATGTTACAGCAAGATTTTAAAATGTTTTTTCTTCTCAGTGCTTGTCCTTTTGCTTTTTTGATGGCTTGAGCAGCTAACTTGAAAGCATCTTTATTGGGTATAGTTCTAGGCTTTTGATTCCGTGTGTGAGCGTGCATGTGCACACACACACGCACACACACACACACACACACACACACACACGTGACAGGATGACAAAGTAAGTACTCTTTCACTTTTAGCCTTGCCTTATGCACTTGGCGTATTTCGTCATTTTTTCTATGAAGCTTTATCATTGAGACCTTCACCCTTGTCTCTGAAGTACAGAATTATTTTATTAAAGTTATTTGTGACTTACTTTATGTCCTAGGCCTTTCACGGGGTCCTGGAGATTAATGAGTCCTCTATTTATGGATTCTGGAAAATGATTAATAGACTAGTTGGCAGTTGCTTTGAATATTTAGTGTCTGTTGACTAGTGTGATCCCCAAAGCCTTCTGAGAACATCAAGAATGACAGGGGACAATGAAGAACAGTGTGGCTCCTTTTTAATGAACATTTAGGGGTATGGTTTGTTAAAAAAACAAATGAATAATTCAGGATGGAGGCCAAATTTACAAAAAGATAAACTACGCTTAATGAAGTTTTCTCCTCCCAGAATAATACTTTCTTCTTCCATAACTTCCTAAATAATCACTTAGTTGAAAAAACACACAAATATAGAGAGGTCTTAGTTTTGAAGGCAGATGGTTTGGGCTTACTGTAGGCTCAGGAGTTTAGCTATCAATGGTTGGTAGGTGAATACCAAAAATATTTTTAAATACATGTAAATGTTTTAAGCATATTTTTTATAGACAGACCTGACTCAATAGTAGACAAAATACAAGAAAAAAAAGCCTGCTCCTGATCCTTTTGTTCTAGAGAATGTTGAGGATTTTTTTGCATCAGATGCTTAGATTTTCCATCTGTTCACTTTCCATGAGAGGAGATATTTATTCCTCACAAAGCATGATCTGTAATCAATTACATTTAATAGCTTAACTCAATTGTGAATGATATGATACAAATGAAGATTAAAGCTAATTTAGGGCAGCATTTTTACTACTGTGCAAATTAGTATTGTAAGTACTAGCAGGAGCTGTGTTTTTGATTAAGGTTTGGTTTACACTGGAGGGTTTCAGTAAGATCAATTTTATAAAACTGAGCTGAAGCCATAACTGCTGAGAGATAACAGAATGTATTAGAACAAGGGAAGAAGATGAAATATAATGTCCCTGGAAGCCTTTAATCAGGAGACTGTGTTTGCATGTGTGTGTATGTGTCTGTGTGTTCTCTGCTAACAGGTCATGACATTCTTCTATTCTGCCACTATTGTGGGTCAAATACCCCTGCTTTCCTGAGTAGACTCCTTCTTAATAACTTTTCATGTTAAAATCAAAATGTTGTTTCAAGGTATCATACTGTACCTGTCAGTTTTCTGACTAACACCCATGAGTAGTGAGCTCGCCCTTGGCCTCAAGGACAGACGGTGGTGTCCACATTATTATCATGGTACAAAATGCACCATAATTTCTGCTCCCACTCAATTGTCCCTCGGCATAATCTCCTTCCAACTCCATTAGATCACACACCATGCACCCTGGAAAGGTATTGGGCCTTTTCTTATCTCTCAGTCTTTAGATAGATTTTTTCACTATTCTCATAACCCTTTTCTAATGGCTCCCATATATATTATCCAGGTTTTGACAATAGCTCAAATCATGGATTGGAAAAGTTATCTTTGTTTTCTGCCTTCACAAGCATTATGACAGCTCAATTAGATCAAAGCCAATATTTTGCTCATCTACTAATATATGTCCCTATTTTTTTTATAAGATTCAATGATTATTTTTGATGGTGAGAAAAATACATTGGTACTCAGATTAAAAAACTAAACTTCATTTCTTCCTGGTCTGAAGGAGAGGTACCCCAGGACAGAATAAAAGTATGATATGACTTCATGGGGAAATTTTAAGAACAAGTGGTTGGTTCAGCTAAGTATCCAGGGCACATTAGCTATTGACCAACGTGAGTGACCTAGCTGTCTGCACAGCATGGGAGCTGCCTCTGGCTGTTGATAGACAGTTCTGCAGCAACTGCTCAAGAACATTTGTATGTTGAATGGAAGATTCTGCTGACGGAAGTAGCTGGAGAATGGGCGTTTCAAAGGCTGGAAGTAAAACTATATTATGCTGTAGTTTAGCATCTAAATTTGTGTTTTCAAAATATTGACACAGTAGCTGAAATGGGTATGCATGTATGGGCATATGTAACATTTGTTCCTGAGACAACTATTCTGATTTTTTGATAAACTAATAATTTTTAGGATGATCTTCCAACATCATCTACCAGGCTCTTACAGTGGAGGAAGGTAGAAATGCATTTGATAATTGAAATGTAAATATTTTATTTCCGGAAATATAGATTTATGGTTATATTTATTCAAGATAAAAATACTATAAAAATGTCTGGCTGGCTATCTGGATAGACAGTTTGATAAAAATCTTGGCAAGAAGCAGTTTGCAGAGCAGACAGACAAAATATTCTCCCTTTCCTTGAAAATGTACTTAAAATCTCATCTTTATTAAACATTAGTCAAACGTCCAAAAGCACCAGTGCTCTAAACTAGAACAATAAGACACCAACTAAAAAGTCATTAGACTTTAAATTATCTTCTGAAATATTGAGAATAATTTGGGCAATTGCCCAGCTCCTTTGGTTGTATTTTGAGAGGCATCATAAATAAGAGCATTTGCAGAGTATTGCAGACTTAACTTTACTTGAGAATTTTCTGGTGACAAATGCTGGTTTTCAGCCAAGGGCAAAGCAAGAATGAGTCCCTGAAGCAGACTTTTCCCCCCCTGGAGATAATAGCATTTATAGTTTCTAGATTTGTTTGCATTGTTAACATAATTTATAAAATGATTAGAACAAGGAGCTAGTCTGTTTCATTCGCTCCCAGTTGTAAGTCAGAGATTTATGTTCTAAACCATGATTGTATGATAAACTTACACGTCCTCCAGTATCCCTCTCATGCTTTCAACTTGTAGGTATCTGATCAGATTCCAGTCTCTAAAAGAAGACGAGGGAAGAATGCATGCAATAGGAAGCTCAGCACGGAGGACAGATGAGAGATTCCAGGCACCAGCAATGAACAAAAAAACCCATTCAGAGCATTTCAGAGACATTTTTGTCTTTCATACCCATCAGAAAAAGCTTTACATTGTGTTACTAATTTTGAAAAATCACAAAATACTTGCAAATATTTCAACTATTTTTGAAAAAAAAAAACCTCTCAACCTGGTGTTTAACTTATAAGTTCTAGGGTAATTTCCTCTATGATTTACTAAAAACAAGTTCAGTATCTCATACAGCCACAATACTGGTATTAGGATGTGGGAATTAGCACTGATCTGTCACTACCAGGTCGTCCTTATTCCCCGCTCAGCTTTCACCAGTTTTGCTGACGCTGCTGTTTCAATCCATGACTCAGCACCTAGGAGTGTGTTGTGTAACATGAGAGGGCCAGGCCTGCTTGTTGGGGTTTCTGTCCTGCCCGGTACCACACAGCCGGCAAGCCCCAAAGAAATAACACAGAGATCTCTTTAAGTTATAAAGCTGATTGGCCCATTAGCTCTAGCCTCTCACTGGCTAACTCTCACATCTTGATTAACCCATTTTTCTGATCTATGTTAGCCATGTGGCTCAGTACCTTTTTTCAGTGGTGCAGATCACATCCTGCTGCTTCGGTGATCTGGGCAGGAGTGTGAGGAATCAACTTCCTCCTTCCCAGAATTCTCCTGTTCTCATTACATCATTTCTACTTCCTGTCTGGTTTTCCCACCTTTACCTTCTGCCTGGCCAATCAGCGTTTATTTAAGACATGATTGACAGATTACAGACAATTCTTCTGCACCAGTGTTGTATGTGGGTGTCCTTCATCTTTAATCTCCTGGTCTGGAATTGTCCCATATTCATCCATTGACTTTAGCAATCCTGATGCTTTGAAGGTTTGGACTACATAATTCGTAGTGACTGTTAATGTGCCTCCTTTTCATGCAACTTCATTAAATTCAAGATGTTCAAAGGCAAGAGCCATCAAGAAAAGGATGGGCACAAACCCTTTTGCCTTTATAAATATGATATACTTATAATATTTAATGGATTACAGAGCAGTATATCAATCCCAGTTTCTGTGTATGAGAGTCTCTACCACCCTTTAATACTAAAACAAACAAACAAACAAAAACAAGAGCGTTAGTCTCATCAAAGAACTAATGTCACCAGGTTAACTAAAAGCCCCACACCAGAGAGTTTGGCAAATAGAGGTAATCCCAGCCTACTGTGAGCAGAGGCTGGTGCACAAAGTCCTAGTTCACAAAGATACTTAATAAGAGGGCTCATTGGACCTAAGAGAACTGTGAGGATGATAAAGAATATGACTACACACTTGAAAACGAGATAGGAGGAGTTTCTCTGAAGACACGCATTTCTAAACTGAGAGCACACACTTCTTGGGAAAGTCTAGAAGGTGTTTAAGCCTGTGTCAATTACAAAGTTTCAATAAACAGCTACTTGCTTTCCCTATCACAAATCCCTAGGCCCAGATGTCTCACTGGGAACAACTACCAAACAAAGAAAAAAATTTCAATTTTCCACAATATCTTGCTTTGATAGTAAAATAAAACTCTATATTAGTATAAATATGACTGTCTTACATGTTTAAAATACACAGGTGACTGTGGCCGGGAAGCAGGTAGGCTAACCGCAGATCCTCACCTCCTCCTTCACTCTTCCAAATCCCAGCCCACAGTCTCATCTCCAGCTCTGTAGCCGACTGCCTGCTGTGGCCTCTCTGCACACTATGCTCCATTGCCAGGAGACAAAGCAGATTCTTACGGTACACCTTACTTTCCTCCCTCTTGTGGACAGACACCCTTACCACCACCACCCTGCCAATCCCCCTTCCTAAGGGTCAGCTCTCAATACCTAGAAACACAATTTACTCAGAACAAACAGTGACCACCTAGCAAGATACCGGAAGCATTTCCTACCAGGGAATACATAGTCAGGCACTGATCCTGTAAAGAACCAAAGAGGGAAATGGAAGCCAAATAGCAAGAGACCCACAGAGCAAAGACAAGACCAGATACCTACACCTAGAATTACAGTCACCTGAAACCCAAAAGCCTACATGCCAGTGTAAATACACTATCAATATCAACCAGGAGAGTATGTCTCTATTAGAATCCAGAAATCCTACTGTGTTAGGCCCCAAGAATTGCAGCGTAGCTGAATCACAGGACTAAGGCCTCAAAACAGCCTTTACAACTACGATAGAGGTACTCAAAGAGGACTCTGACAAATCCTTAAAGAAGTCCAAGGAAACAAAACCAAACAGTGGAAGGAAATGAATAAAAACAGTGTAGGAGCTGAAAACAGAGTCAACAAAGAAACAAAAACCAAGGGAAACCAGGAAATAAAAAAAACTTAGAAACTCAAACAGGAACCTCTGAGACTCAGAGTTAAAGAGATGGGAACCTTAGGCATTGAAGACATGATAGAAGAAAGGTATGCATCAATCCAAGAAAAAGTTAATTCTAAAATTACCTTGAAATGCAACATCCAGGAAATCTGGGACATTATGAAAAATAAGTCTAAAAATAATAGGAATATATGAAGGAGAAGAAACACAGGTCAAAAGCACATAAAATATTTTCAACAAAAGCATTGAAAAGAATATTCCTAACCTAAAAAAAAAAGAAGATGCCCATTAAACTACAATAAGCATACAGAATACCAAATAGACTGGACGAAAAAAGAAGTTCCCCTCAGCACTTAGTAATCAAAACACTAAACATAAAAAAACAGAGATTAAAAGCAGAAAATAAAAAGTCCAAGTAATGAATAAAGGCAAACCCATTAGAATAACACTTGACCTCTCCGTGGAGACTCTAAAAGCCAGATGGATCTGCACAGATATTCTATAGGCTGTAGGAGAACAGGTGCCAAGCCACACTTCTTTACCCAGCACAACTGTCAAGCACAATAGATGGAGAGAATAAGACCTTCTGTGATAAAAATAAAATTTAAACAATATCTAACTATAAATTCACCCTTTCAAAGTGTGCTAGAAGAGAAACATCAACCTAAAGAGCTTAGCCACATCTAAGAAAACACAAAGAATAAATATTTCCATAACATCAAGTCAAAAGAAGGGAAATACACACATACCATCACATCAGAATAACAGGAATCAACAAGTATTTCTCCTTGATTATCTCTCAACCTAAATGGCTCCGGTGGTTCCCAATGAAAAGTCACAGACTAACATCCAAAAAAAAAAAAAAAAAAAAAAAAAAAAAAAAAAAAAAAAACCACACTTTAACATCAATGATAAACATTGCCTCAGGGGGAAGGGACTAAAAAGAGATATTCCAAGCAAATGGATACAAGAAGCAAACCGGTGAATGATATTCTGCTGTGCCCACAGATCAGAGCCTTGTCCACTCATCATCAGAGGCTTCCTCCAGCATCAGATGGGAATGGATGCAGAGACACACAACCAGACATTATGTGGCGAGAGAACATTAATTGGAGGTCTCCATCAAATCACTCCCTTAGAAGCTCAGGAAACATCGAAAAAGAGGAAGCAGAAAGACTGTAAGAGCCAGAGGGGATGGAGGACATCAGAAGAACATGGCCCTCTGGATCAACTAAGCAAGGTGCATACAACATACCCAAACGTATTGGAAATGATGAAGGCATTCTAAGAAGCAAGTTTATCTATAAAAAACTGAAGACAACTCATACTAGCATCTTAATGGCACACTTAAAAGCTTGAAAGCTTTAGAACAAAAGAAGAAAACACACCAAAAAGAGTAGGTGGCAGGAAATAAACAAACTCAGGACTGAAATCAACAAAACAGAAACGAACAAGCAAAACTAAAAAGAATAACACAAAGAATCAATGAAGCAAAGACTTCCTTCTTTAATAAAGGTCAATAAGATTGATACATCTTTATCCTTATTCATGAAAAGGTAGAGAGAGAAGATCCAAATTAACAAAATTAGGTATGAAAAGAAGGTCATAGCAACAGAGAACAAGGGAATCTAGAGGGCTTACTTTAAAAATCTATACTTTACTAAATTGGAAAATATGAAAGAAGTAAATAATTTTCTTGATATATATCACCTACCAAAGTCTAATAAAGATCAGATATGCAATTTAAATGAACCCATCACCACAGCTTTTGCTACTAATGACATCCCACTTAGGACTTAGTTGCAGCCCTAATTGCATTCTCCCTAGAATGAACTGTAGCTGTGCCCTGCTGCTTTGCCTGTCTGGTTCCCTCTGCAGGTGCTTCTAATTAAACCTCACATGCTACGTCTTAGTTTCAAGGTTTTGAGAGGCCAGGTATTTGACATACACAGTGGGAGCAAAGTAACAAAAACCACTGCTTTGCCAAGCTCCACATTTAGCTTCCTAAACCGACTGCTTCGTTCTGTATGGGCTATGATCAACTCAGCGAGCTATACAGCAGCCCCCTTCACATGGCCAGGATGCAGAGTTACCTTAAAGTGTGTGCCAAGAGTCTATAAGCATTCCTCATATACACAACAAAAGGTTCGTTCATAATTTGGCTTGTAGTTAACCCTAAAACATGACCACCTTTTAATTCTATTGAACCATGTATTTTTTCTGCTGTATTTGTATATTCATGGTTTGATTTTTCTAACCCAAACACAGAATTTTATATCCAGTTCTGTTACATTTCATTTTATTAGTTTTGGCCCATCTTTCCAACCTTTTGTAGTCTTATTGAATATCATTTCTGTTGTCCAATATGGTAAATCTTGCCTCCATAACTCTGTGTAAGACACAAATAGGCTAAACATGCCTTTTGTTTCTATTCAAATCTCTGATTTAAAAAAAAAAAGTTGAAAAGAATGGCAAAGAATACAAACCACTTGTAGAATACCGCAACCTGTTTTCATGCAGGATGGCATGAAACCATTAATTATTATGTTAAGCCATATTCACTAAGCACATTTATCTAGACTTATGTGAAACACTTGTCCCCGGGTTTCAGTTTCCCTTATGGTGATAATGATGATGAAAAGGAATAGATTAAAAGTAACTAAAGGAAAACCATTCTTTGCAGTATGAGTATAACATAATCAGGAAATGAGGCATGGTTAATAATCAAAGATAACATATTCTCCAATGTAGACAACATGCTTTTTAAAAAATAGAGTAAAAATATAGATTACTATCAATGATACAGTCAAGATCGGTCTTAATATCATATTACTGTAATATTAGAGTCTGTGAGAATAGAAACCTCTCACCATTTTCCATGAAAACCCAATTAGTAAATATTTTAGATTAGGCAGGACATATGGTCTTTGTTTCAATTACTCAACTGTGCTCTTATAGAGAAAAATAAGTCACACACACAATACACTAGTAAGTTGGCAGAAATGTGTTCCCACAAAATCTTACTTATGGAAGATTAGCTTTCCAAGAGTGAGAAATACCTGCCTGAAGATCAGAGAGTAAAACAGCCCCACTGGTCAGCCTTACAGACCAGGCAGTGGTGACACACACCTTTATCCCAGGAGCCACACTAGTTTGCTGTAGAATCCAGGATGTGCACACCTTTAATCTCAGCATTAGAGAGGAATATAAGACAGGAGGAGACAGCTCTCACATGCAGTCTCATTCTGAGTTCCTGTAGGCAGATCGCCATTTCGGATTGAAGCAGAGGTAAAAGCCAGTAGCTGGCTACTTTGCCTTTCTGACCTGCAGGCTGAACTGCAATTTCTGTTTCTGGGTTTTTGTTAATCATGCTACAAACACCACTCCATACCTATATTAAGAACAACGATCTCGGCTGTAGAGATGGCTCAGTTGCTTTTCAAAAGACTTGGATTCTATTCCCAGCACTCACAGGACAACCCACAACCATCCTTAACTAGAGTTCTGGAGATCCATTGCCCTCTTCTGACCTCTGAAGGTACTGCATGCCTGTGTTGCCATCCACACACATGAACATAAAAAAAGTTTAAAAGTAAAGAATAAAAACTGTTAAGGGCCATTCCAATCTCAAGACCATCATTGTGCTGGCAAACTGATTGGTATTCATACAGACCTGAGCGTGCTATTTTGGAAAGAGTGTGCATTTTTGGATCCAAAGCCTGTGAAGGCTCAGTGCTCCCAGCTCCTGAGGAGAGAAGTAACCCTTGAACGCAAGCTGTTCTCCTCGTAGAAACCAGCGGGGCTTCATCTTTGATTTCCCAGCCTCCAGACTACCAGTAAGAAAATTAATTTCTACCTTTTATAAATTATCAGCACATCACCTGATGAACTAGAGCAAAGATTTTGCCCAGTGCGTAACACAGATCCATGCAGATGATGACCATGCAGACGATGCCCATGCAGACGATGCCCATGCAGACGATGCCCATGCAGACGATGCCCATGCAGACGATGCCCATGCAGACTATGTCCATGCAGACGATGACCATGCAGACGATGACCATGCAGACATTGCCCATGCAGACGATGCCCATGCAGATGATAACCATGCAGATGATGACCATGCAGATGATGCCCATGCAGACGATGCCCATGCAGGCGTTAACCATGCAGACGATGCCCATGCAGGCGTTAACCATGCAGACGATGACCACGCAGAAGATGCCCATGCAGATGATGACCATGCAGACAATGTCCATGCAGATGATGACCATGCAGATGATGCCCATGCAGACGTTAACCATGCAGATGATGCCCATGCAGACAATGACCATGCAGATGATGCCCATGCAGATGATGCCCATGCAGACGATGACCATGCAGACGATGACCATGCAGACGATGTCCATGCAGATGATAACCATGCAGACAATGTCCATGCAGACGTTAACCATGCAGACGATGCCCATGCAGACAATGTCCACGCAGATGATGCCCATGCAGACAATGACCATGCAGACTGGTCACTGATTCTTCACACAGCTTAGCTGTGCAGTTATTTCTGAGCACACATGGCTCCTTTTGTCTCCTCAAAACAACAAAACTCACCAACTGCAATTGTTTACATTTCTAAAGAATTTCACAACTCTCAGGATATTTCACCACTTACTTGCTGGTGTTGAGGGCCTCTAAAACCTTCCCCACCATCCCTGAAAATACTTAAATGTCTCCAGAAATGATGATAAATAAATCTTCAGTGAGTTTCTGCTTTAAGAAGGAATTTTGTGGAATGCTGGGGACTACACACTTCATTATATGATTATACCTCTGTCCTATGTAAGTTTAGAACCCAGTCACAGAGATGAGGATGAGGGACCAGTGTGTCATAACAGATAGGATGAACTCAAGGAACAGTGAGGAAAAATCATTACACAAAAGATGAATACAGTCAGAAAGAATGGGGGTGCTTGTCAAGGTAAGGTCACCCCCCCCACAGATGACTGAATAGCTATGTGTTGAAGGCAGGCAAAATCAAAACACACAGTATGAAAGGTAATTAGCTTGATTTAGCACATTCTGTGCTCAGGGGCAGGGAGACCCAGGTGTCATTCATCACACGGATTCCGCAGCCAAGGCTTTGGAAGGTGGCTTAGCTTTCTTAGAGGTGTGCACCTGTTCTGTGGAGGCCCCAGATGTTAAGCTGCCTCCCTCATTCCAGACACTGTGCCAGTTTCCACACTACATGAAAGCATCCAAGTCTTCAGTCAGACCTAAAATGACAGAAGCTGATACACACTTCTTAACTGCGAGCCTGAAGAGATGCTGGATCTACACAGTGGAAAAGTTCACATCTGAGGAAGAAATCTTATAAACAGACATCCATGTCATCAGAATTTGCTTCATGAAAAAGTATTATGTATGTTGGTTTAACTGTGAAGATCATACACTTCGTTTATACACATGCCGAGATGGAAGCATTTGCATTTGGAATCAAAATAGCCTCGTGTTGAGGTACTTTTTAAAGAAAATATATTAATTCTTCAGCAATTAAAACTTTATAAATGGTAAATGGTTGTGCACTCTCAAAGGAACCTTCCTCAATACTGATGTTATATTCAATCAAAAGTTGTAACGGCAGGGAGAAGATATGACAATTGACAAGTAAGGCTACAGAAAAAAGCCCTTTGACAGTTTGACAATAAACAACACCCAGAGGCCGGGCGGTGGTGGCTCACGCCTTTAATCCCAGCACTCGGGAGGCAGAGGCAGGCGGATCTGTGAGTTCGAGGCCAGCCTGGTCTACAAGAGCTAGTTCCAGGACAGGCTCCAAAGCTACAGAGAAACCCTGCCTTGAAAAAAGAAAAAAAATAAACAACACCCAGAGACACACAGACACTAATCTAATAAAGGCTGATTTCAAGGGAGCACACCGTCATAGACAGGTGCACTCTACATAGACTGAGCACTCTACAGTCTAGACACGCTTCACTTCTCATACACAGTCATAGACAGGTTACCAAGCACTCTACAGTCTAGGCACACTGTCACAGCTCATACACGGTCATAGACAGATTACAGAGCACTCTACAGTCTAGGCACGCTGTCACATCTCATACACGGTCATAGACAGGTTACAGAGCACTCTACAGTCTAGGCACGCTGACACAGCTCATACATGGTCATAGACAGGTTACAGAGCACTCTACAGTCTAGGCACGCTGTCACAGCTCATACACGGTCATAGACAGGTTACCAAGTACTCTATAGTCTAGGCACGCTGTCACAGCTCATACACAGTCATAGACAGGTTACCAAGCACTCTACAGTCTAGACACGCTGTCACAGCTCATACACGGTCATAGACAGGTTACCAAGTACTCTATAGTCTAGGCACGCTGTCACAGCTCATACACAGTCATAGACAGGTTACCAAGCACTCTACAGTCTAGGCATGCTGTCACATCTCATACACGGTCATAGACAGGTTACAGAGCACTCTACAGTCTAGGCACGCTGTCACAGCTCATACACGGTCATAGACAGGTTACCAAGTACTCTATAGTCTAGGCACGCTGTCACAGCTCATACACGGTCATAGACAGGTTACCAAGCACTCTACAGTCTAGACACGCTGTCACATCTCATACACGGTCATAGACAGGTTACAGAGCACTCTACAGTCTAGGCACGCTGTCACAGCTCATACACGGTCATAGACAGGTTACCAAGTACTCTATAGTCTAGGCACGCTGTCACAGCTCATACACGGTCATAGACAGGTTACCGAGCACTCTACAGTCTAGACACACTGTCACAGCTCATACATGGTCATAGACAGGTTACAGAGCACTCTACAGTCTAGGCACGCTGTCACAGCTCATACACGGTCATAGACAGGTTACCAAGTACTCTATAGTCTAGGCACGCTGTCACAGCTCATACACAGTCATAGACAGGTTACAGAGCACTCTACAGTCTAGGCACGCTGACACAGCTCATACATTGTCATAGACAGGTTACCGAGCACTCTACAGTCTAGGCACGCTGTCACAGCTCATACACGGTCATAGACAGGTTACAGAGCACTCTACAGTCTAGGCACGCTGACACAGCTCATACATTGTCATAGACAGGTTACAGAGCACTCTACAGTCTAGGCACGCTGTCACAGCTCATACACGGTCATAGACAGGTTACAGAGCACTCTACAGTCTAGGCACGCTGTCACAGCTCATACACGGTCATAGACAGGTTACAGAGCACTCTACAGTCTAGACACGCTGTCACAGCTCATACACGGTCATAGACAGGTTACCAAGCACTCTACAGTCTAGGCACGCTGTCACAGCTCATACACAGTCATAGACAGGTTACCAAGCACTCTACAGTCTAGGCACGCTGTCACAGCTCATACACAGTCATAGACAGGTTACCAAGTACTCTATAGTCTAGGCACGCTGTCACAGCTCATACACAGTCATAGACAGGTTACCAAGCACTCTACAGTCTAGGCACGCTGTCACAGCTCATACACGGTCATAGACAGGTTACCAAGCACTCTACAGTCTAGGCACGCTGTCACATCTCATACACGGTCATAGACAGGTTACAGAGCACTCTACAGTCTAGACACGCTGTCACAGCTCAATCACTCTGAGTTAACGGGGGCATCTGTCCCGATATGTATAGAAAACACTGTTTGCTTGAGGCCTTCCACCACCTCTGGCTCCAAAATCTTTTTCACTCTCTTCCAGGTAGATCACCTATCCTTGAAGCAAGAGTAAGGCCTTTTAGGGTCGAGAACTCGGAGGTCTCTTATTCTCCTCATGGTAGCCAGTGCTAATCGTCATCTACTGCAAGAAGGATCTTCTCTGAAGAGGGTTGAAAGATTCTCTGACCTGTGAGTATAACAATTAGTCATTAGGAATCATTTCAATGCTATGTCCATTTAGCAGAGTAACGGTAGGCTTTCCCCTAGGACTGAGGACCTGTCTAGCCATGGGTTATTGGCTTCATTAATAGCACCAGGTAACGGTCCCATCTAGCAGGGTCTTACCTCACAAAAATTAAATATTAAAAGTATATTAAAATATGCTTTGAACTTCTCGTGACTTTGACCACCTCAAAATTGCAATATTAACACACACACACACACACACACACACACACACACACACAGCCTTCTGTTACTTGTTCTTTCTATTGCTCGTATCTTTTTATAGTGTGCTCTCATCTGTGCTTTCTCCCATGTTAATATGAACTTCATAATGACAACAGGAAGAATCTGCCACAGGGGTGCTATTTTCATTCCGAGAAAGATTGTTCTTCATCTGGGGTTTCTCTGGCAATGAGCAATAGTCATTCCTGGCCTGAGTTAGAAGATGGTCAGCAGGTGGTCAGGCAGAAAGTTGTTCCGAGTGTTAATCTGAAGGGGAGCATTTACTCTAGAGCAGGAGGCAGCAAAAGTTTTCTGTGAAGGCGTGAATAACATTTGTGTACCATGTGATGTGTGCCATGACTTCTTAACTTTGCTTTTGGAAGCATGGAGGTAGTCGTGGACAATATGTAAATAAATGTATGATTGTGTTCCAAAATACTTTGCTCACAAAGCAATAGGCGAACAGGTCAGTTATGTTTGCTCATGAAGCACACTGTGGCAACATTATTGTACACAGATCAGGGAACCTAAACCCTCATCTAGTGTTACAAACAATTGAGGTCCTTGAAAATCTTTGGCTTAAACCAGCAGTATTTTTATGCATTCTTTAAATTCAAAGTTCTGTTTCATTATTTGATTCTATATTTCAATCAGTTCTGTTTTACTGATATCTGAAGACATAATCCATGTAACCATATCAGCATAAGAGAAAATAATTTTTAAAAGAAACATAGCATCACATCAAATAAAAATGTCACTTCCAACTTATTGCAAACGCTAGCCACAATGTTTAAAATATTCAGTGTACATGCTGGCTTTTATAGACTTTATGTTAAACAGCAGCCCTGGGGTCCCAGTCCCTCTGTCTGTAGTACGCACATGAATCATGTACAGAATTACCTGGGGAAATTCAAATAAGAGAGAAGATCTTGAGTCATGGCAATGGTGCATCTCCTTGCCTTGACAGAAGGCAAGCATTGACTTTACAATCAGTTTTTCCCAACGAGAATTCATTCCCGCCTTTCTGTTTCTGTCATCCTGTGGCACCAGGTTTTAACGTAATGACGTAATCCCAGGAGTTGAGAATTATAAGTCCCTAGAGTTATAAGCAGAGTTGCCCTTTGTTAAAAATGTTTTTTATTTAAATTACAAAAAGATAGAATAATGTAATAACAAATGATAACCTGGTCATTTCTCCTGCAACCCCATGAGAAACTGGAACTGCTGGGTGCAGGCTTGCAGGCTAACCAAGCTGTTTCCCACACCTTCCCATGGCTCCTCAGGGCATTCCTGGGAACAACTGTGTCCTTTCTCATTCTAGGACAGTGATATTGCAAGACTTTGGCCTTTCACCCTGAGATATCAAGAAGTGACATTTACCGGGGAATGTTTATGTCTATTTTTATTATTTTTAATTATGTGTACCTGAGTGTCTGCCAGTGGACACATGCATGTGAACACAGGTGTCGCTTGAGGTCAGAAGTATCAGATCCCCAGGAAGTGGAGTCACAGGCAGTCATGAGCTTCATGGCATCTGTTCTGAACGCAAGTTCTCTGGAAGATCAACAAGCTTTCTTAATCACAGAGGTCCTGTTTTTGTCTTCTCGTTATGCTCTCCAATGAATAGTTTGTGATTTTGAAAAAGTCCATCTTTAAAACGTACTAATACAACTGTCAGCTTTCTTAATGTTTTGAAGGGGGTATGTAGTGTTAATTCAATAAAAAGCTTACTCTGTGGCACAAAGAGAAAAATGGACAACTCAGTAACAGTTAATTTGAAAGATAAACGTATTTTCCATTGGCTACACATCTTCCTTTTCATGGGTTCATGGTTTCTGGAAAAGTTTTTGAGGTCCTTTTTCTTGAAATATTTGTTATTCATTTTGCTTGATGCATATATGTGTGAAATGTTAGTCTTCTCCATTTGGGGGTGAAAACAAAAGAAAAAGTAGAAATTAGAAGAGGACCCAGTGCTGTCATTGGTCAGGCTTGGGCTGTCCATCAGGACTCTCTCTTTCTGTTCTTCGGGTATGTGAGCAATTAGAGGAAACTATGGACCTTACTCCAACACTGCCATTCTTAATCCATCCCTTATAATTGGATCAGAGCTCTAAGAGTTATCGCTGTAAATGGAAAATTCCTAGTCCACCTTCAAATCAAATGCCATAGCTGATAGTCCCCTGAAACTGATCCAGGCTGCTCTAGTGGTGTGTTAAAAGATAGCAGCCTTTACACATTTCTTTTTCACGTGTCTTAGGTTTATGGATCCCACTTTAAATGTGAGACGAGTTCCTGGAAATGAAAGCAGAGATTATTAGGTGCTTCAGCATTCTAAGATTAAAGGGGCTATGTCAATGTGGAGCACTGAACTTTATCCTGGAATCGTTTATTTATTAAGTTCCACCTCTGTGCCAACAAATACCCTAGTAGGGTTTGATTTTATCTTCAAATATTTGACATGCAGCCCATAGCAGACCTCTAATACCCTAGGTAATGTACATCCAGCTTGAAAATAGTTCATTACTAACTAAAACTTTCACTAGATAATCAAGGAAATCTGAAGCATAAAAATAAACCAACATTCTCAACCATGAAAACAACTAAATCAAAATTGAAAAATCTGAAATCAGGCTTCACAAATAAAAAAAGTATCAATTTCTTCTATCTCATAATAATATTTAGTATATTAGGAAGAGGCAGCCTAATTTATGTCACATATTATTGCTGCCTAAAACATACGACATCACAAGTCTTGTCTACTAACATATGACCCATCCCACTAATGGGAGAGACAATGGCTGACAGGCAAAGCTTTATCTGTTTCCTTACTCAAGCACAAAACACAGCAGGGAACTCCCACCCTACTTTAAGGCCACCTATCTGTAAAATTTGATGATGAAGTGATACCATGTTAGGTGTATAGAATGATAAAAGAGCCTTAATTTTATATTAGCATGTTTGTAACTTACATTATTTACCAGTATAAGAAAAAATACATGAACGTATTCACAACTCAGTAATGCTAATGGAATCTTCTCTGAAACAGGTTAGCCTTTTAACTGCCTCTAAAAGACTAGGTTGGCATATTTTTGAGATGAATACTATATGGATTTAAATGAAATAATATAATATCAGAAAATAGTGTCTGTTGCATGTATTGTCTTTTAGCCATTGTTTTAAAGGGGTTTTTTAAATGTTATGTGTATGGATGTTTTATCTGTATGTCCATCTGTATAACGCATGTGTACAGTGCACATGGAGACCAGGAGACAACACTGAATTCTCTGGAACTGGAGGTTCAGACAGTCGTTTGCCACTGTGTGGTTGCTGGAAACGAAACCTGGGTCCCCTGCAAGAGCAGTAAGACTTCAACAACTGAGCTATCTCTCCAGTTCTTGATCCTTATTTTTGAAGGTAAGATGACTTGGAAATAAAGGAGTTGATTATTATTATCTACTTACAGTCTTCTAAATTCTACAACTCATTCTCAAACATCTGTCAAATATAATCATCTTGGGATTCACAAGCAATATACATCAAAGGGTACCACTTATCTGCTTCATTAAGTAAATAAAACATATCTCAAACCAATCCACCTTCTACGGCTCATGTAGATATAAAGGATAAAATTATTCTGGCTCAGCAACATTTATTTATTTGCCACACAGCAAACACTTTCTGTAGTTGGCTGATGTGCCATAGTCATTCTCTGTTCAAAGGTTTTCAGCTATTGCCTGAAGATAGAAGAATATCTAAAGTATCTTTTCCTGTCAAGAATATAAGAAAATGTCATTTATAGGTCTGATTCACCAAGACCCTGAATCTAAGTAATTCATTATAGTGGAAACTTCTTCAGAAATATGTACCTACCTAAGTTGACCTTGGTGGAATTAGTTCTCAGGCAAGGGCAGTTTCTATTCCCATAACTCTGCATAGAGAGGAATGGGAGGGAGCAAACAGGGGTGGGGAGGAAGCCAGAGAGATAAAAGAAGGAGTAATCAGGGCACTCACAATCCCTATAACTGAGATTCCCCGATCCCTTTACTGGTAACACCTTGCTTCCCTTTGTCCTTCATGGTAACACCAGAAATGACATCTTAAATATAAAATTAGCAGCTCATGCTAACATAGTATCAAGGACTCTGGTTTTCCAAGATGTCTCAAGCTTCTGTATAAGTTGTCTATTTCCCATTTTTTCAGTATATAACAAAATGTTCATCCTTGTAAGCAGTTCATACACTCAGGGTAAGTCCTGGTCCCACTGCCAGGGGCCCCACAAACAGATCAAGCCACACAACTGTCACCCACATTTAGAGAACTTAGTTCAGTCCCACGCAGGCTCCCCAGTTGTCAATCCAGAGTCCATGAGTTCACATTAACTTGGGTCAGCTATCTCTGTGGTTTTCCCCATTATGATCTTGCCCCCCACCCCTTGCTCATATGATCCCTCCTCCCTCTCTTCAGCTGAACTCCAGGAGGTCAGCCCAGTGCTTGGCTGTGAATCTGTGGATCACACCAATAACTTCCAAAGCTTTGAAGCATTAACATCTCAACAGCCATAAAGAATCATCAGACTTTAAAATAACCCATGAAAGGTGGACCATTGCATTACTAATGGCATAAATGCTCCTGGAAATGATTTTCTTGGGTGTGCTTTTTTTGCCAGAGATTTGAGTTATTTACTGTTTGAATTATTTTGTAGATTGATTTTAAAATATTACCTCCTAGTGTCTTACTTATAGCATTTGAAGAACTGAGATGAGAAATCAAAAGAAGTTGGCTTATACATTGGGTGAAAATAGCAGATGATCAAATCCTATCACAGGGAAGCAAGAAAGCAGATTGTCACGTTACGAGACTCCTCCTAGAGGATTTATTCTCCAGCCTGTTAGGTTTCCCTCTGTGTGGAGGCAGCTGCACTTGTCACACTCCGCCACATCGTCCTTCATCTGAGCTACTGCAGAGAATTCCCTCCAGCAGCCGGGACATTCGAGAGTTTATATTACTGCCATAATTTTTTTTTTTTTTGGTTTTTTCGAGACAGGGTTTCTCTGCAGCTTTAGAGCCTGTCCTGGAACTAGCTCTTGTAGACCAGGCTGGCCTTGAACTCACAGAGATCCGCCTGCCTCTGCCTCCCGAGTGCTGGGATTAAAGGCGTGCGCCACCACCGCCCGGCTACTGCCATAAATTTTGAAGCTGTAAGTTTTATACAAATAATTCCATGTCTCTTGTATATATTGCACCAATTGGTTAATCATATGATCTCTGTCAAGGGATTTCTAGAATGTTTCTATCATTTAAAACAATGTTCTAGGTTATTTTTTTTTACTTGTTACAAGTCTTTTAAACAAAGTTGGTCAATCTGAGGACATACCTATGATGAGAATATATGGTTTTCTTTAATATCGCAATTCAACATAGTGAATCATTTCTTTAATTGAGAGATGCAAAAGTGAATTGTTACAGAAAGGATGTAGAAAGATGTAAGTTTTCTTAAAAAAGAGGCAGTCTATCAAGTCAGAGTAGTTAGTTTCTAGCCATAAAGCTCATTTCCCAGTTCTTCTGGTTTTTGGAGTTAAATAATACCTATGAACAGACCCCAAATCCCCAAAGGTCCAGCCACTAAGTGTTGTAGGAGGCTGCTTAGACCTGAAATAACCACACAGAAACTGTATTAATTAAATCACTGCTTGGCCCATTAGCTCTAACTTCTTATTGGCTAGCTCTTACTACTTAACTTAACCCATTTCTATTCATTTGTGTATCACCATGTGGTTGTGGCTTATGGGCAAAATTCCAGCTCGTAGATCTTGTTTTTCCCCTCTGGTAGCTCCATGGCATCTCTTCCACTTGGCCTGCTCTCTCCCAGCATTCAGTTCAGTTTTCCCCACCTAGCTCTACTTTGTCCTATGACAGATCATGCCAGTTTCTTTATTCATTAACCAATAAAAGCAACACATATACAGAAGGACCTCCCAAACCAGCTAAGTGGGTACCTGAGTTTCTTGCTATTGGTACAGTTTTCCCACAGGAAAGCGAAGCGTATACACGCTGTTTTGCCAGCTAATTTTTAAAGCTAGTATGCCCTACTTCCTCCCCATTATGATGAAAACATCTCTGTGAAATCCTAGTAGGGTGAGAAAGCCTCAGACCAAAACACAATATTTATAGAACACCCAACCAATAAAGGATCATTATTCAAAGCATACACAAAAAATCTCAATGGCAATTAATTCTTAACAGTACTTGATAATTAGTACTCAATAGGAAATTAGCAAAATGTCCAGTATAAAATTCATCTAAAACATAGAACAAATTAAATGAAATCATGGACCATTTTCTGACCCCTCACTAAAGAAGAGAGGAAGATAGTAAGTGTTTTGCTTAGGGTTTCTGTTGCTGTGAAGAGACATAACCATGCTTTTTATTCACATATATTGCTTATATATTCATTCACTGAATTTTATCTACCTTCACTTGAGTACTAACATTCCTTTGCTAAGATTTTTGGGGAAGTTTTAGCATTTAGTCATTAAGTGTAATAGTTACTATGAGATATTGGCAGAACTCCAATCATAGTAAAATAATGTTTATTCCCTAGTTGACTATGGATTTTTATCATGAGTGTCTATTTCTGGCTAATAGTTTTTCTCCAGTCAACAATGTATTCTTTTCCCCTCCACATTAGAGATAAATGGTAAGTTTTGTTGACCCATTTGGATGTTACTGTGACTGTGTGTTCATGTGTCAACCCTAACCTAATCATGTTCTCCTCATATTCTTAGGTCCTTTCTGCTAGTATCTTATTTCCCACCTATATTAGGGGTGGCATGGCCTGTAATAGCCTTGCATACCCTTTTTTGCTTAGACATCTAATCATGCCTATTACAGTTCTATTTCCAAGTGAATGGTGTTATTTTCATCAATTCTTGGGTTTTATTTAATAATCCTAATAACATTACTTTTGCTAAAGTTCTTAATTTAGAGGTTTAATTTCACTAATACACTTTGGATCTTTTCAGACTTTGCTTATTGTTCTTTGTCTTAGTTTTCACATTTGTCCTATGAAAGCTGTTTGTAAAAAGTCTCCATTCCTCTTTTTTATGGTCATATAACTCACAACGATGCTTCCTTCACTCTTTTTATACTGGCAGTAATATTTTTTCTTTGTTTTGCAAAGGTTGATCAATTTTGTTGATCTTTTAAAGCACCACTGTTTGCCTTTCCTCTCTCCCTATTGTATAATTTTGTACATTTGACTAATTGAGATTTATCAATAAGCATTAACATAGGCATGAAATTTAATTAGATACATAACTTTCCTATTCATAGAAAATTACCAAAATAGAATGAGAGTAATATAAAGAACAATGAAACTTCCTGAAGCATTTTGTGGGCCTGATTATATTCTTATTATAGAAGATATTTAAATAAGTATTTGTTTCTTTTATAATAGAGGGTGCATTCTCTGCTTATTGTAATGAGTAAGCTCTTTGAAAGAGCATCCTGGGATGGTGGGTTGTATAGGCTCATCATCTCTAGAGCATCCTGGGCATCCTGGGCTGGTGGATTGTATAGGCTCATCATCTCTAGAGCATCCTGGGCATCCTGGGCTGGTGGATTGTACAGGCTCATCATCTCTAGAGCATCCTGGGTTGGTGGGTTGTATGGGCTCATCTCTAGAGCATCCTGGGCTGATGGACTGTATAGGCTCATCTCTAGAGCATCCTGGGCATCCTGGGCTGGTGGATTGTATAGGCTCATCATCTCTAGAGCATCTTGGGCATCCTGGGCTGGCATATTGTATAGGCTCATCATCTCTAGAGCATCTTGGGATGGTGGGTTGTATAGCCTCATCTCTAGAGCATCCTGGGCTGGTGGGCTGTATAGGCTCATCTCTAGAGCATCCTGGGCTGGTGGGTTGTATAGACTCATCTCTAGAGCATCCTGGGCTGGTGGACTGTATAGGTTCATCTCTAGAGCATCCTGGGCTGGTGGGTTATATAGACTCATCTCTAGAGCATCCTGGGCTGGTGGACTGTATGGGCTCATCTCTAGAGCATCCTGGGCTGGTAGACTGTATGGGCTCATCTCTAGAGCATCCTGGGCTGGTAGACTGTATGGGCTCATCTCTAGAGCATTCTGGGCTGGTGGACTGTACGGGCTCATCTCTAGAGCATCCTGGGCTGGTGGACTGTATGGGCTCATCTCCCAGAAAACATCAGGCTGTCAGATTGTGCCAAGGTGCAACACTTAGTGCTTCTACCATCCTCTACCTCAGGAGTTACACAAAGCAAAAGTTGCAGACGTGTGAACTTCTAATGTCCTCTATTTAAATCTTAGTTCTGATTAACTGAGTTACATTTTTATGAACATACAAGGGTTTTATACTCTAAGAAGAGAAACATAATACAAGAGGCTTATCCCAATACCAATAATTTATCTTCTATATATGACACATAAATATGCTTTTTGTTTAGAATTCTATCACATAACAACAAGAAAAATCACTAAAACTAAAAGAGAGAAGACTGGAGTAATACATGGAGTGGAAAACGAATTGAATATGTCTCGAACAACACGACTAACAGTCCCTGCCAGGATGGCAAATAGAAAACACTGACTCCAAAAATATTTTTAAACTGTGTTTTAAATTTAGCAAGTGATATCATTTATTAAACTTCTAGCAATTGTTAACAAAGTACTGAAATAACTTAAATGAAATCAGGCTAAGATAGTCAATAGATAGCTTCGTAATTACCAAAATATTTGGAAATTTAAGAATATACCTTCTAATTCAAGCTGGAATGCACTGGAATATCCTGTATCATCAACTATATAAATCAATCTGTACAGTCTAATGAAACAAGAGCTTCCTAAACGTGAACACATGTGTAACCAGCATCCAAATCAAAGGAGAATTCCCAGAAACTTTACCGTGCCTTAGCAATACATTTCAGCATTTTGGAAAGCAGAATAAAACCTGAATTAAATAGTGAAAGTATAGTATATTATAATTTGTGGGGTGCAGATAAAACTAAGCTTAGAGAAAAATAATATCTTAAACTTATGGTAATGAAAACTATCTAGAGAAATGTGTCTCCTAAAGATAGGAAAAAAACATAGCAAGGAAAATAGAAAAATAAATCTCTAAAAGAAATGTGAGGTGATAATAGTGAAATAAAGAAAAAGTGTGGATTTGAAATGGAATTAGCAAAAACTATGAACTGCTCTGAAACGCTTTAACTTTTCGCAAAGGAGACAGACAATCGCTGTTTTGCGGTGAACCTCCACAGCAGGCAGGGAGGGACTTGAAAACACTTCCGCTAGGCCCTCTGCTTGGCACAGCATCCTCCTCTCTGGGAAATACGAGGCCCTCTGCTTTCCTATGCTACTATTCTGACAGTGGCTAGTCTGGAGAGGATGAGGGAACACGCTTGTGCTTAAGAAATCAGAGTGATACAGGAAGAAATAGAGATGGTGTTAGCGTGGAGAGAACGGACTGTCTGAGCAGAGCGAGCAGAAATGCCTGGGCAGGCAGCGTTCCACGCTTGGAGTATGTTGCTGCAGCCCTGTTTACCGTTGCTCTACCCACCTGCCCTTTACACGGGTCCATCTTCCACAGCAGGTTACCAAACCAAGCGAGATTTATACTCAACTTCAGAGGTGAGCCTGGCTGTTTCATGGAGTGGGTCAAACCAAACCTGTGTGTGTGTGTGTGTGTGTGTGTGTGTGTGTGTGTGTGTTGCCTGGGCTGTTTACTTTGAAAAGTAGTTGACAATGGCAAGTTCTTTGTGTGATTTAATGAGTGAGAAACGTGCCCTGTATCCTGGGCTCTTTCAACATACAGGATAGTTCTCCATCACTGACAGAAATTTTAATGTTTATCTTTAACTCCTTCCGAGACATTAATTTAGTTCCACTAAATAGTTCTGCTGGTGGCAGAGGAGCAGCAGGTGGCGAAGATCAGGTGTCTGTCCAGCAGGAGGAACATCCCTGATGGATGAACAGCAGATAGGCCAGGCCCTGAGACCACAGACTTCAGCATGTCTTTTGCGCCTGCTGTGTCTTTGCATGTTTGCTGCTGCCATCTTTCTCTGGTATCTGGCATGGTGTGTATGCATGTAGGGAGATCCCCACTGCCTGTATGTAGTGTATTTATCTCATGGAAATACCTACTGAGCGTTTTTACCTGTGAATTATTATGAAGATGATTTCTTCCTAAACTGTACTATCTAATTGATAATAATAATGTTAGCTTAAATAGAGGTTTGAGAATAAAAAAATAAAACAAGGAAGTGTCACCCAGATAGAACACATGAGTTTTTATTGAGGAGCCTCATAGACTGTGGCTTGGGTAAGTGATTAAGAAAAACAATTGAGTCCCAGTAGCCCAACTATTTAAATTATTTTAATCTTAATGTTGGGAGATGTGTTCATAGGTTTGGGAGGGCATCTTAGCTTAAACAAAGCTTTGAAAATAACTTAAAGTTAGACTAAGATGTTTTTACCTAATAGCTTTGAGGTGAAAAACCCAAGAAGGCAGTCTAAAGTTTTAGAACGGCACAGAGTTGAGTGAGGAACTCGCTAAAGCCATGGAGCAAACACACACTTCCCTTGCTAGGGTTGGTGATCAAAAGCAACGATTAATTTCTTATACCCTTTTGCCCTCAGTCTTCTGATATAAAAAAAACTATTGATGAGTGGGTATGTGCCTTAAAGATTTAAAGTAGAGCTGACTGGTTTTTTCCATGTATAAAAGTTTAGGTTTGTGATTCCTTTAAGATTCTTTATAAGATGATCTTTCAAGATAAGTAATAACGTGATTGGCCCTTTCTTTGTAACAGCAAAACATACCCTA
Organism: Arvicola amphibius; assembly: GCF_903992535.2. NCBI lineage: Eukaryota > Metazoa > Chordata > Mammalia > Rodentia > Cricetidae > Arvicola > Arvicola amphibius. The sequence goes on from NC_052053.1 coordinate 136,605,780, forward strand.
CCAGTAAAAGAATAGGGGCTGGAGAGATGGCTCAGAGGTTAAGAGCATTGCCTGCTCTTCCAAAGGTCCTGAGTTCGATTCCCAGCAACCACATGGTGGCTCACAACCATCTCTAATGGGGTCTGGTGCCCTCTTCTGGCGTGCAGGCAGACACACAGACAGAATATTGTATACATAAATAAATAAATAAATAAATAAATAAATAAATAAATAAATAAATAAATAAAAGAATATCTTGCTTACTTACACACTGTTAATCAATAACAAGGTACTTGGCTATGAATGTACGTGGGTTCTTGGGATAATTTGTTTTTCCCCTGTAATATGTAAAACATTTAATCATGAGAGGGCTATGGAAAACATGCTGCTTTTTTACTTGTATCCATTGTAATCATTCACTCGAAAAACAGAATGTAACTGTTGTAATTTCTATATTGCCTGAAAGACTTTGTTGGGGTATACAAGCTGCAAAGGAAAAACATAAAGATAGAGCTAAAATGAGTCAGTAGGAAAACATCAAGAATGGGAGAACAAGAATAAAGAATAAAAATATAATCAGAAGGAAACTATCAAGAGACTTAGAAGGAAAACACAAGAGAGACAGAAAGGACATTTCTGGATAGAGATAAGAATAGAGAATTGAGGATACAAAGAAAGAATAAAGAAAAGGCCTGATGGGAACCATGAAGAGAGTGTGTGAGTGTTTTTTCCCCTAATCCTCTTAGATAAAAAGTTCACAGTATGTATGCCCTGACTCTCTGGATTCTCTTTGAGCCCTGTGCTACTGGCGGCTGACCGCCCAGGCAGCGAAATAATTCAAGTTCCCTTCTATGCTAGTTAGTTGCCTGGTCAAACAAGACTTCTTAAAACGTAGAAGGAAGATTTTATTTTAATCTTAGGGAGGGTTAAGAACATGGAGAAACATGGTATCTGTAGAAGAATTGCAGCACACCCTGCCCGTCTGCGCTCTATGCACCACCATACAGTTCGTGAACCGGGCAAGGGGCTGGAGATTGAAACACACAAAGACACACAGACAGAGACACAGGTCATCCTTGAAACAGGATGCCCCAAGAATGCCCCCTTTATTGTGTTCAGAAGCAGTTTATATAGGAACAGCCATGCCCCAGCCAAACCCACCAGAAACCACTCTCCTGCCATCAGGAACTGAGAGTCTCGTGCTCAAAGCAGCCTGCAGGCTCTCTCAGCGCAGAGGAAAACAAGTTATTTACAAGAAATTCAGGATCTGCAGGTTCACTGCTCCCAACAAAGAATAACATATTTCTCAGTTTGGAAAAAATGAAAGTAAAATGTCCTCTAGAAATATTCTGTAACCTGCCTAGGACTCCGTGTTCAAATTTGTTTTGTCTCTTTCTTCTTCCTTTCCTGCTCAGGCACTTGAAGGGTAATCCACAACTGTAGCGGAGAATTCCTGGAGCCTGTTACTATGAATACATTTGTGTTTTCTATAGCTACCACTCAGATTGGTAGGAAAATGCAGGGTGGGTAATAAAAGAGCAGGAGGGCTCACATTTCTCCTTTTCTGTCTCTGCCATGTCATAAAGAACAAGCATTTCTGTCCGTGTTTAGAGATGGGGAATAGAAGTTCAGAACCTTGAAAAGTCGGGGAACCAGGTTCAGATCTCAGTGAAGCAGACACTACTGTATCCTTAAACCTCGGGGCCCACACGTTTCTTGTCTCTAAACAAGAGGCCACCAGCTTAAGATCTTTCCTAGTTTATAAAACTTTGTCGACTGAGGTTTAAGAATATTGGAATCTCACAGATCCTCAAATTCTCTGGCCCATGTCCAATGATGAATGCTGATTTCAAATTCCTACCTAAAGACTTCAGAAGAAACTAAAGTGTTTCCAGGCAGAGACAGGGTTTGATCGACACCTTTGAGTGGGTATTTGGAGATCCTTCAACAGATTGCAGAAGAGCAGGAAGAAACACTTGCTGTCTAATGCTGTGTTATGGATAAGAGCAGTCAAGGAGCTGGCACCAGAGAGATGAGGCTAGGACAGGAACACTTGAAAGCCAGCAGTAGAGTCGCAGTAGGACTAGCTATTGATGCACGTCTCAGATCTCCCTCCCTCTGTCTCTGTGTCTCGTGTGTGTGTGTGTGTGTGTGTGTGAGAGAGAGAGAGAGAGAGAGAGAGAGAGAGAGAGAGAGAGAGAGAGAGAGAGAGAGAGAGAGAGAGAGGTGGGAGGGAGGAGATGGAAATCTTTAAGTTTTCCCTCACACGTCATTGATTTGCATACTGTATTATTTAAAGCATCATATACATGAGGTATCTTTTCTTCTTAATAAATTGAGAAATTTCTCAAGTTTATATCTTAACTACTAAGTTATCATTGTAGTGGGCGACCCATAGACAAGAGTGATGGTTGGGTGTTTGGCTCAATGGTGGAGTATTTGGTGCCTCGGATTTCGTCCCCGCTCATGAAAGAGAAAAGGGTGAAATTACAAAACGAAAACTCCACAAGATCAATTAAGCATCCTAAGATTCTATAGCTATTTTTCTGAGGCAGAAATGAAACCCAGACTTTCTGAACTCTATCACTCCCCAGCATGCCAGTCAGTTATATCGTAACAAAGGACTTTGTCACCACCATCTAACACCAGAAAATGATGATATTCACACAAAAGCCTAGAGTGAGTGGGCCCAGGCTCAGGGGAAGCCACTACTATGACTATTCAGAAAACTGCTGGTAGAATTAGATTTGAATCAGTGTGGTTTTAGGACTGCAATTCTTGTTTCCTTGAAGGAACCAAGTTTTCCGTTTTTTTTTTTTTTTTTTGGTTTTTCGAGACAGGGTTTCTCTGCAGCTTTTTTAGAGCCTGTCCTGGAACTAGCTCTTGTAGACCAGGCTGGCCTCGAACTCACAGAGATCCGCCTGCCTCTGCCTCCCTAGTGCTGGGATTAAAGGCATGCGCCACCACCGCCCGGCAAGTTTTCCATTTTCTTCGTTTGTTTTATGTACTCAGAGGCTCACGGAAGCCTCAACTTCCAAATGCACTATTAGCTGGGTATCTTTGACTCTTCTATTTCTCATTGACTTCTTTTGTAAGTACATCTAACTATAAGTACTGATTCAAACACCCTAATCTATGAGATTGTGTCTGCCAGTCACATCATAAGCTATACCTTCTAACGCCTCACCCACACAGCTGATGACACCAATGGCCATGCCAAAGTCAACGGAGGAAATCCCCACGAGGGAGGCCTCAACCCTACAAAAAGAACTCTAGGCAACAGAGTGAAGCTGGGGGTGGAAAAGGTGGTCTTCCCCAGGAAAGACCATACCAACCGGTACGTATGGTCAACCCTAAATACATACATACAAATAGCAGTATACAGACTGAGCAGGTTGTATTTACGAATATATATGTATATACACATATACGCAATAACAGTTAAAAAAAAAAGAGGCTGTGAGTTTGATGCAGAGTGGAGAGAGGTTTATGGGAAGGAGGAAGAGGGAAGGAGAAATACTGTAATTAGATTACCGTTCTTGCCTTTGCAATCAAACCTGGTCTATTTTAAGGTGAACTCCTTAGCACCTTTAATCACCCTGCAGCCTCTAGTTTCTTTTGGGAAAGGTGCCAGGTTCACACATGGCCTCCTAGTCAGGACTCCACGGATTGAGTCTGGGATCTACTAAGAATCAGGATTTTCCAGCCATAGTACTTCTTACCTCTTGACCCTGTGGGGACAGTAGTATAGGGTCCACGTGGATGGTTGTGTCCAGTTGTTTGGCATCTCGGTTGAGGAACTCCAGATCTGGAATTCTGCCGGGTTTTCTGGAAGCAGTAAGAAGCACATAGTTTAGTGGACACTAGCTAAAGACCGTTTCAGGTCTATAAAGACACCAAGAGGGGGTCTTGTAAAGAACTCCCCTCCCCGTGCACCCAGAACCGAGACCCCTAACAGACTCAAAGGCCTCTGGTAACTCCAAATGACAATTCAGACTCTGAGCTCTGCACATGACAACCATTATCCTACACAGTTCTCTTCTCAATCAAGACTTTAGTTCCATCAAGTGCTCACCCTGAAGTTCTGTAAGGCATGGTGAAGGTGGAAGTACCCAAAGCTGACTGACTGGCCACAGACTTCAATGTCTATCACTTATAGAAGATACTAACTGAAAGTAATCAAACCTGCCACAGGTTAGGATAGCAGAATACAAAGGGATATAATACAATACTCTCACGAACCATGAGGTATTGAAGTTTGAATTTTATCTTTCTTTTTTAAAATGTTTTTAATTGTTATTGTGCCTTTATGTGTGTGGATGTGTGCATGTCCCTGTGCTATGGTGCACATGCCACAGTTGGGATGTATGTGTGTGGATGTGTGCACGTCCCTGTGCTATGGAGCACATGCCACAGTTGAGATGTACATGTGTGAATGTGCGTGTTCCTGTGCCATGGTGCACATGCAACAGTTGGGATGTACGTGTGTGAATGTCCCTGTGCCATGGTGCACATGCGACAGTTGGGATGTACGTGTGTGGATGTGTGCACATCCCTGTGCCGTGGAGCACATGTGACAGTTAGGATGTAACCTGTGGAATAAGTTCTCTCCACTGTAGGTGAGTTCTGGGGACTGAACTCAATCAAGTCTCAGGTCACCAGATTTATGGGGCTTTATGCTCAGCCATCTGGCTAGTCCCTTTTTTGATGGCTTAGATGAATTATTCTTTAAGAGCTGCTTTCAGTCTTCTGGATTAAATAATGGCCTACAGATTTTCTGGAAGAATCGCATGAAATAATTTCTATAAAGCTCTTAGCACTACATGTATTGTGCACATCATCTCCGTGTGTTAAGTGCATGTCTCACAAGTGTTTTGCTGACATTTTCTTCTCAACTCAAAATATATCCACATAGGAAAACAACAGGGCATCCCCCATCCTAAATATCCCATACGTCACAGTGAGTGCCGGTCTAGGGGAAATGGCAGTCCCCTTTGGGGTTCTTAGTTTCCTTAATAAAGGAATTTAAGAAAGGACTCAAACAGAAGCTTAAAGACATTAATTATATTAGAGTTTAAAGAAAACCAAAACCCAATGCAAACAACCTGTGTACTTCAGAAAAGAATGCAAGGGAGAAGGCAATTCCCACGCTTCACAGTAAGCTAGCATAGGAGGCAGACATGTGGCCCACAAGCAGACACATAGCAGGGATGGAGGTGACAGAGAAGGTAATGAAGACCAAAATTTCAAAGGAAAAGTTCAAACTTGCAAGGAAGCCACGCTTACAATAGTGGTGGAGAAATCACATAGCCCTGTGGCCCTTCAAGCTACCACACCTGGAGCAGGGTTTCTTGCTGGAAGAGGGGAGACGACCGTATCTCAGTAAGGAGCTAATTATTCCCCTCAGCTGCCTTGCCTGACTTTATTAAGACCCCTTCCTAGATGGTCCTTGGCCAGATGAACAACCTGAACTAACGGAATGTTAGATCACGACCGAGGCTGAGGGTCTATTTTGCTCTAACAAGGACAACTGCAGGAGGCAGAAGGCCTTCGCTGGCATGACTGCTCACCTGTAAGAGGTTTGGGGAAACAGCCGCTGTGTGCAGTCTGCTGTGTTTTCCCCGGGCAATTAAGAACCTGAGCGACAACTACCCAGGTGTATCCCTTTTATTGATATCAAAAATCCTTCAAGACCATCTTGTGGCATTGTTGCCGGGCTCTATATTCACTATCGTGGTTACATTTTTTTTTTTTTTAAAGTTTCATTTAAGTCAGTGGATCTTAAGCTTCCTAAACTTTGATCCTTTAATACAGTCTTTCACGTTGCGGTGAAAGTCTTTCACGTTGGCCCCCCACACACACACACACACATATAATGTTATTTTCATTGCTACTTCATACCTGTAATTTTTGCTACTGTTATGAATTTTAATGTTCACGTCTGTGTTTTCCAAATGTCATTATGTGACTCCCGGGAAAGAGCTCGCGACCCACAGGTTGAGAACCTGCTGGTTTAAGCGGGTTTTCTTTTTTTTTTTTCTTTTTTTTTTTTTTCTTTTTCTTTTTTTTCTCTTTCCAGGGCAGACTTCAACCTTCAACTCTTCCGTGTAAAGTGCATCTATACAACTGTGTGGCTGTGTGTCTAACTTGCATGTTCGTTTGCCCCCATCCACCGGAACGCCTGCATACGTGGGTTCCAGTCATCCAAACGTCACATGGTGGAAGCCAGTGGGCTTGCTTCCTTTGGGTTACTAGTGGCATTCCTATGAGGCTCTCAGATGAAGACGGAAGCTCTTGCTTTGTTGGGGTTTTTTTTTTTTTTTTTCTGTTGTTGATTATTTTAAAAAAAAAAAATCTACTTTCTTTTTACCATGGATAACATGTACCTTTCTGCTATAAATAAAATGTTAGTGTCCTGGCTGATATTGACAACATAAAAAATAATAATAGTAAAAGTATTGGCAACTTAACATCAGGCGGAGGTAAATTTTAAAAATAACTGAACATTCTGAGAAAGCTGCTCCTTGTTTTTCTAACCCGGACGCCGGAGTCTGCAAAGAGGAAGGCCACACCCTCCGAGGCGGCCTCGGGTTTACAGGCTCGGTGTGTGGTCAGGACCTCTAGACTCGCAGCTAAAAGTTCATACCAGGGATGGCATCCAGGACAGCAGCGGCTCTTTGGGATTAAGCCGAAGCCCTCCTCTGGCCAGGGTCCCAACCTGTCATTCTCTGGAGCACGCGCTGGTGAAGGGACATGTAATCTCCACACATTTTTCCAGTGCTCAAGGATTCAAGCTTTAAATAAATATTAATGCTTCGATTCTGGGCTATGGAAAGAGCTGGGAGGAGCTTTGGGAACCTTGCCCGCAGATTTCACGGTGAGAGAGAAGTAACTACCTGACCAGCAGACAGAGAGGGCCAAAGGCACACCAAACCACACAGTAGAAAGCTCAGTTTGCCAGAACTGTGGCTGGGTTGAAGTGGATTTGGCCCTAAGTATATTAATTCCAGACACCCGGTGGTCTGAAAAGAAAAGGCAAAAGTAAGCAAACCAGTTGGTGAAGGGTACGCTTTTTTTCTTTCTGCATCCCGTTTCATGTGGGTTTCCCTCACAGGCGCCTCCCCATTCCCACACAGCGTTCAGGAGAGAGAGCACACTGCAGGTGGAGCCACCGAGGTCCTGCCGCTGTGGCCAGAGGCAGCCTCCTTCTGGCAGAGCCCTGCGAGGTTTCATTGATCCTCTGGTCACATGAGAACCTGTGTTCCTCTCCGTGATCCGACCGCCTTCCAGTTTCCATTTTTACTATGCAAGCCTGTGTGTTCCCAAGAGCAAGGAGTTAAATTCCCAGAACTGCCCTGCAGGTTTTAGAGAGTCAGGCAGAAGTACTGGCTGAATCCGCACTTGGCCATTTTCCTTTGGAAATGTTAAATTTAACTTGGTTTGGTCTTTATCTGTTCCACTTAGGCAAGGGGGGAAAAAAAGGAAACTCAGAACCAACCCTTTAAGTAAAGAACTGCATATCCCTGATTTAGTAGGCAAGTAGGAAGGCAAAAACACTGATCTTAGCTTTTATGGGGGTTTTGTAAAGCATGGGTTTAAAAAAAAAAAAAAAAAATTGCATGTAATGCAAGAGCGCGCCCTCTAGCGGTCCTGTTTGGTAATGAACATAACAACCAAAACAGAAAGCTTATTCTCCAATGAAGGCTCGTGTTTATACAACCTTGGAAGAATGTTTTGAATATTAGTAATAAGATTTATGCAGTGTTGTTGAATGTCTATTGTTTGGATAGGAGCTTTTTTTTATTTTTTTAGGCAAATGTGGAGGAAGACATAATAAGGGCCAGCGGTAGCAGGAATCATTGCTCAAAGCAGTAAACAGGAGCTGCGTCCAACGACTTGGGGTGAAACCTTACTCTACAGTCTTTAACACGTAGTTATGGAGGGCAAATCTGGATTATTTTACACCAAAATTATCTTTAAGCTTCCCTTCCTCAGTTGTCTATTTGCATGTGACTGGGCAAGCATTGCTTATTCTGTTTTATTGGCTGCTGTGTTTATGGAGTTATCTGCATCCATAGTTCCTATATATTCCATTGAGTTGAGTTGTAATTGATACAGAAGTGGCTTATCGAATTGGTGCCAGGTAACAACTATGAAGTTATTATAGTAAAAGGAGATTTCCCACCTTATAAAAGAACATCGCCCCCCTCCCTGATGTCACTGCCTAATGTCTTCGAAATCCTCTGTGCAATAACAATCGAGTCCTCATTCCAGGGCCTTGCTGAAGGGGGTTTCAGTTTTAATGTTTGAAATGATTAAAACTGCAGAACTATATCCTTTCCAGCGTGATAGACAGCAGTTGTGGGGGGTTGCTATAGAAATTTGCATTGGTATGGACCTTGGTTTATTGATACAAATTTAAGGTCAATTTTATTGTATGTGTATTTCTGCTCTTGATTAAGGTATTGTGTTTGTGCAGCTCATTTAAAAATGTAATGTATAATGAAGAAATACAGGTTAATAGATAGTCAACTATAATAGCCAAGCTTGTAGTCATGTTAGTTAGGTTGTCTAGATATATAGAGATATATTTCAGTTAGATAGGTATTCCTCAAATCCTTCAGATATATTCAGAAATTCAGAGACCTTCAGAATATGGCATTTAAAATGTTTTAAGAATTTAGGACTTATCATGACAATGAGACACATCTTCTCCTGGCAGCACCAATTACTTCAAGAGGAAGATGGGCACCAAAGAGGCTCCTTATAGTTTTCTGGCCATTTGGGCAAGAAACTGCTCTAGCCCTGACTGCTTGATGGTATGCTGTGTGAACTGGACATGCAGGGAGCCACAGAGAAATGACTGTTAAACTTGCCTAAAGGTGAGACTGTCCTTTGAGGTTCCAAATGGACTAAAGACCTCAATATAAATACAACCATACTGAGCTTGATAGAAGAGAAAGGGGGAGGTAGAGTGCAACACACGGGCACAGGAGACCACTTCCTACGTATATCCCCAATAGCACAGACATTGAGAGCAACAATGAATAAATGGGACCTCTTGAAACTGAGACGCTCTGTAAAGCAAAGGACACTGTCATTAAGACAAAAAGGCATCCTACTGAATAGGAGAAGATCTTCACCACCCCACATCAGACAAAGGTCTGATCTCCAAAATATATAAAGAACTCAAGAAACTAGACATCAAAATTCTAATTAACCCAAAAAATGGGGAACTGAACTGAACAGAGAATTCTCAACAGAAGAAGTTCAAATGGTCAAAAGACACTTCATGTTCAACTTCCTTAGCAATCAGGGAAATGCAAATCAAAACAGCTTTGAGATACCATCTTACATTTGTCACAATGACTAAAATAAAAAAACATACATCAATGATAGCCTATGCTGGAGAAGATGTGGAGTAAGGGGAACACTCATCCATTGCTGGTGGGAATGCAACTTGTGCAACCACTTTGAAAATCAGTGTGGCGGTTTCTCAGGAAACTGGGAATCAACCTACCTCAGGATCCAGCAATACCACTCTTGGGAATATACCCAAAAGATGCCCAATCATACTACAAAAGCATTTGTTCAACTATGTTCATAGCAGCATTATTTGTAATAGCCAGAACTTGGAAACAACCTAGATGCCCCTCAATGGAAAATGGTCCACTCTCACCATATCTCTTCAACATAGTTCTTGAAGTTCTAGCAATAGCAATAAGACAACATAAGGAGATCAAGGGGATTCGAATTGGAAAGAAGTCAAACTTTCATTATTTGCAGATGATATGATAGTGTACATAAGTGACCCCAAAAACTCTACCAAAGAACTCATACAGCTGATAAACAACTTTAGTAATGTGGCAGGATACAAGATCAACTCAAAAAAATCAGTAGCCCTCCTATACACAAAGGATAGAGAAGCAGAGAGGGAAATCAGAGAAACTTCACCTTTCATGATAGCCGCAAATAGCATAAAGTATCTTGGGGTAACACTAATGTAAGAAGTGAAAGATCTATTTGACAAGAACATTAAGACTTTGAAGAAAGAAATTGAAAAGGACACCAAAAAATGGAAGGATCTCCCATGCTCTTGGATTGGGAGGATTAACATAGTAAAAATGGCAATTCTACCAAAGGCAATCTATGAATTCAACGCAATCCCCATCAAAATCCCAACAAAATTCTTCACAGACCTTGAAAGAATAGTAATCAACTTTATATGGAAAAGCAAAAAACCCAGGCTAGCCAAAACAATCCAATACAATAAAGGTACTTCTGGAGGCATTACCATCCCTGACTTTAAACTCTATTACAGAGCAGTATTGAAAACAGCGTGGTATTGGCATAAAAACAGAGACGTCAACCAACAGAATCGAATCAAAGTCCCAGACATTAACCCACAAACCTATGAACACCTGATTTTCAACAAAGGAACTAAAATTATACAATGGAAGAAAGAAAGTATCTTCAACAAATGGTGCTGGCATAACTGGATGTCAACCTGTAGAAGAATGAAAATAGATCCATATCTATCACCATGCACAAAACTCAGGTCCAAATGGATTAAATACCTCAATATATAGCCATACATTTTTACATGCAATGTCATTACAGAGAATCACTGGTCTAGTTCAAAGTCCCCGATCTCTACTACACCACAGACATTGGGCTCTCGCTGGAACTCTTCCTGGGTATCCAGCTGCTGCCGTGTGTTGTGAAGATCCCGGAGCCCTGGATCTACAGGACCGACATCCACCCAGCCACATCCCCCCAATCGCCCACCCTGCAGTGGTCCAGCAGATCACAGATGGGGTAGATGTTGGGGTGGGCCAACACAAACCCTGTTCTGGACCTGGATTGTTGCAGGGTTGTGGGTCCGCCAGCTCTCCCCGTCCTCACCACCAGGGTGAGCTCTCCAGCATTGCCCTGCTTAGTTCACCTCTTGCAGAGAGGAGCAAGAGGCAGGACCAGTTCTCCTGCTTTCAACTCCTCAGGGTCGGTTCTCCCACATCTACACCCGCAGGGCCAGCTATACTGTGTTCCCCGGGTAGAGGGGCCACTCTCCCAAGTGCTGCAGCTGGTGAAGGGCAGGGATATCTACTTAATTTACACATTGGTGAGGACACACGTCTTTCTTGTGCAGCTAAGTTTGAATAGCCAGCTTCTCAAAGCATGCGCTGTAGGTCCTAATTCGATATCTGATGTTGAAACCACTGTATTTGATATTTGAATTTTTGATATTTGATATTGAATGTGCAGGAAAATAACAGTCGTTTTATTTAGTCACCAGTTTTGAGATTCTATCCTAACTTCTGTCCAGTCAAGTCTAGCACAACAGTGTTTCCAATATGGCACAGTAAAACTCAGATAGAGTAGGGTTTTGATCTATAAAAATTTATTATTCATCAAACTGATGTATTCTAGACATACATATGAAAGTATGATGACTTACAGGTATATCCGTGGGCCTTGGGGAAAATTAAATAAATGTTAGAATGTTGGCCTGCAGCAAGGAAAAGTAGAGAGACTATTTTTAAATTATTTAAATCCTCTTTCAAATTTAATTGTGTTTTCTGTTCTCAATTGATCAATAGATATAAAAGGAATGTTTCATTCCTGATTTGAAGATTAATTTGTGTCTCCTTAATTCTATGATACTTGCCTAAAATATATCACTTAATTAAGTTAAGCCACATATTTTCATAGGTATTTTCTGGAAATGCTTTGCAGTTCAGGCCCAGCTAAGTTGAGAGAAACAGTGCATAATGTTCTCGTCCAGATTACCAGAGAGAGAGCTGCAGGAGCAGCCAGAATGGAATTTTCACCAAGTGTTAAGTTTCTTTGGTCCAAACACAGAAACCCTGTCATTTTGCCTTAATAAAGTGCATGGAAAGATGTAATTTTATAAATAAAAAAATTTAAATCCCAGGAAAGATGTAATTTTCAGTATGAGGATGTGGGGTAAGCAGGGACAAAACTGCTAGTGCCTAGGAGAAAAGACCAGGAAGGAGGTTACTCTCTGTGTGAGAGCACAGGGTAGCGACCTCTGCACAGTCAGGAAAACACAAAGAGAGAACAAGACTGGGCCTGGTGTAGGTTTTTGAAACCTCAAAACCCACCCTGCAGTGAGACATCTCTTCCAAAGGGCACACCTCCTCCAGCAAGGCCACACCTCCTCCAGCAAGGCCACACCTCCTCCAACAAGACCACACCTCCTCCAGCAAGGCCACACCTCCTCCAGCAAGGCCACACCTCCTCCAACAAGACCACACCTCCTCCAGCAAGGCCACACCTCCTCCAGCAAGGCCACACCTCCTCCAGCAAGGCCACACCCCCTAACCCTTCCCACATTGTTCTGCTAACTGTAAAGCTAAAGCATGCATTCAGACGTGCAAAGCTCTGGGATCCATTCTCATTTAAACCACCCCGGTTGTCTATTAGTTAGCTCCAAAAGTTACAAAAAGTAGAAATGCATTCTCACAAGTCAGCACGAGACACTTCAAGCAGATCACTAAACCGTTCTCAGATATCAAATTATACACACTGTTTCAGTATGAAGAAATTAAATTTCAGAAGGTATATAAATAAAGCTGAACATACTAATTAATCATTAAGCTCACAGGATGGAATGCGCTAGCAGTTTTAAATTTTTCCTGTGTTCTAGACTTGAGTAAAAAGTTTAAATATACCTACCAAAAAAGAAAGTGATTTTCTCAATCTAGAAGACAGAGACAGAGACAGACAGACAGAGACAGAGAGAGAGAGAGACAGAGACAGACAGACAGAGGCAGAGACAGAGAGAGAGACAGAGAGAGAGACAGAGAGACAGAGACAGAGAGACAGAGAGAACTGCAATATGTCAGCATCTAGTTTTTACTTCATCCTGGTTAAAGGAAAAGCAACCAAAGACAAAGCTAAGAGTCCATGAATGCCTGTAACATGTGAAGAAGGTCAAAATTAAGAACACAAACATTTTCCAGCAATGCGTTTGATATTCTCTGCATGCAAGGTAATGGCCGAATCGGAACGGAACCCTTTGAAGGTTGCTAACAGTCGGGCTCACTGCTGGAGCACTTAGCTTCTGTGACCTTTAGCACAGGCTCTCCAGACACTCCACAGATCCCTGGGCTGTTTTCTGAAGGATCTGCCTCCTGGGGTCAGAAATCCAGTCAGAAGCTGACCTCTAACCTGTAAGCTCCAGTATTAGTAAAACTAGAGAATTTTTAACAAGAAAAACACTGACCTTTTGATGCTGGGGAATGGTCCATGTTTTTAAAAAGTAAAACTAAATTGCTATGGAACTCCACTTCAAACTTCCTTTTCTTTCCCGAAACAAAGAATTAGAGTCATAGAAAATTCTGGATGTTGTCCATTGAGTGTTCCGCTTGAAGCTGTTTGCAGTACACGCTCTTTCTAAACATACTAGTGCATTAATATTTAGCAATTTTTAGGTCATTTCTACTTTTAACCTGTTTTCCATGTCAGAGTGAAGTGTTTAAGTGTAAATATTTTTTAAAAACTGAATTGCAGAATTTAATTTGAGTTTTGAAATGTAAGTCTTCTAAGACTTTAGAGTGAATACACTAGGATGAACCAATGAGTATCCTGATGTCAACTCAGAAGAGTTCAGACTCTTGTGTTTGGAACGTTGAAAGGTCAGCTGTGCAGGAAGCAACAATGAGAACCACTCCAGCGGTCCTCACCGCCTTCTGTGCCAGGCACGTATCAGAAATCTTAACCTATTTCGCTTTCAAGCAGAGCAAGTTTTTAACAGGAGCTTGTGGAAGAAAGGAGATGAACATCCCATGTGAATGTCTAAGTTGAGGGCCTTTGTCTTTTGTAAGAAGACATGAGTGTAATGATGAGTAGGTTGTAAGTATCCATTTGATGTGTGATCTAATAACTGGAACATAAATTAAATGCCATATGTACACATAAATGCAGGGATTCTGTTTTCTACATATTCTCTATATTCTTGGGTTGACTTTGTTTCTACTCATGGAGGACCTTTTTAACATATTTGGGACCAACACATCAAAACGTATATTAAGTATTGAAATGTCAACATTCAAACCTGACCAAACAGTCAGTGCAAAGAAGATAAAATTCAAAGGAATAATCAAATAAGAAAGCTAAACAACTGAGTATCATTTGAATAAGGAATGCATGAAGCCTACATGAAGAAGCCTAAAAGCTTGAATTGAAAATTTCTAGGAAGATTATATTTTAAGACCCATTTTGCCTGATTAAAACATTAAATGAATAAAAGTGGAACTGCAGAAAGCAGGATACAATCAGTGATTCTAAAATCCGTAAAAATTCACTCTCCTGCAGTTTTTATAAAAAATAAGAAATAAGTTCAGGAGCATGGAGTACCCCACGGGCGTTAAGACCATGCTGAGTGGGGGAATAAAAGCAATTGGAAAATGTATCACCAATGTCAGGAGTTTACAGTCTTCACTCTCTATCCTTCTAGAAAAATAAGGGGAAACTAAGTATGTATCTAACTCAAAGGGTAGAACAATACAGCACAGTATGACAAACAAAAAGAATGAAGAAAGACATGGAAAGGAAAAACGGGAAGTTAACTGTAAGCCGGAAAACATGATGGTGAGTTGTTTAAAAAATTAATGTTTAAAAAATAAAAATGTAGTGTTTAAAAATCAATAAATAAAAATAGAGAGTGTAAGTGCGTGTGTGAATGTGTGTGCTTCTGTAAGCACGGGTGCCTGGGGGTCAGGTCCGGGGTTCCCTGGAAGTAGACACATAGGTGTTGTGAGCGGTTTCGTGTTTCTGAGACAGGACTCAGTTCCTCGGTGAGGGCAGAGCGCGCTCTTAACCCCGGAGCTGTCTCCTCATAGTGTGTTAAACAGGGAACTGCTTCTTGAAACGCGTGCTCTAGTGTGGACCCAAGGGATTCTGAGGCTGTTCTGGAAACCATAGTCATGGTTTTGAGTTTAAGACGGTGCTTGTATTCCTTTGATTTAGTATGTGAACTAAAATAAAGACAAATTGCATTTGTCTTTCGGTGCTTCAAGCAAGGATTTCGACTCTGGCGTTTACTGAAATCTGCACCATTGAAAGGTCATGATGATTCAATGCACCCTATATGGACACGCAATAGTTAACTGAATTTTATCTTTGCAACGATCTAGCACAGGAGCAGCGGCCCATGAAACTTCCGAGGGCCAGGGCACGTTTTTCTTATTGGAGGAAGAAGGTGAAGCTCACTTTCTTCTTGAATGCCTTTGGCCTCTCCTAGAGATAAATCACACTGAACACACAAGCAACCTTTCTATAGGGCAGAATTTATTTGCGTTTTATTATTTATCAAACCGTAGCTGTGGAATTTATGAATAATAAAATGGTTCTCAAAATAAATGAGGGATTCCTTTCACTCGGTTATTAATTATAGATCCTAAACTGGACTCTTTGGCCAGGAGCAGAGTTGTTCAGAATAAGGGTACAAAGGGGGTACCCTGCTGTGTGGGTAAACTGATGACTCACTTTTAATATTAGGTTGAGTTGGGTACTCAGAGTCTGCCAAGTCGGCTCCACGGGGAGCCCCTCTTCAGCCCACTCACGTTTCCTAATAACGCTCTCGGCTTCCACCCCGCTCAAGCCGACCCTGCTACCCCTGGCATTTTGATGTGAAAATGGAGGCAGCTCGGATAATAATGAATGGTGGTGATTTCCAGGATAAGATGTTAAAGCAGCGAGTTGAAAGGCCGTGGATATTACGACAATGGCATGCAGTTCTGGCCTAATGAAAATTAGATATGATTCATCGCTAGCATCCTCTTTGCCCCGAGTTTTGTTACACAATGATTCCACGTGCATTAACAGGAAGATAAATTTGCTGTTGTTCTGAGTAGGAGGAAGACGCTGGCAAGGAGGACGGACATTTGTACACGCATCCTTGCAAAAAGGGGAGTCTGAAGCAGGTTTAATTTATAAACCCGAGGCCAAGGAAGTTTCATGTGACGCTGGCCATGCGTTGCTGTGTTTTGACGTTAGGGATTTAAGCTATCAGGCTGGTTGAGATTTTTATGACCCCTTTAGACATGTTTATTTGAAATCTCTCTGGCTTTCCTTGGTGAACTTTAGACATGCAAAAGGACCCCGGGGCACAGACTCACCTCTGGGAGATTTGTTTCTGCTCTCAGAACTCCAGCCCCACCGTCATTGCCACACAGATCAAAAGACCCGTGTTTATTGTCCAGGCCACACGGTGGAAAATATATCCCAGCGTAAGCCCTGCATTAGGTTTCCTGCCCAAGAAGACAAAAATCCTTTCTGTTTAGAAACAAAGATTGTTCTTAGAGACCCCTGGGCTTGCCTGTGAGCTGCCCTGCCTAACTGCTGGCAAACTGGGCACTGTTTCTAAAAGAGAAGAAATCATTGCTTTGGTTTTGTGTCTTTAATATCCTCAAGCCTCTCCCTACCCATGACAGCCTAGGGGTTCTCTACAAAAGTCAAACTTCAGTGGACATTGTTCTTCCCGGGACAGAACGAGGCAAGAGTGAGAGAGAGGTGAGGTGAAGGTTTCCGCTGGGTTTTCAGAGGTCAGCTGCGTATCCATCCCTCCACTTTCGAGGTTGCTCCTTCAGGATTCTGCAGGTGCTTGTTCAGGGGATTAAAGAAGCAGTCCTTTAATTGACCAGACCCTGAACTAGTGCCATTCCATGGGGAACACAGAATTACTCAACAGCAGGGATTCAGTTACCAAGGTCAACACAGATGTATCTAAGTCGTCTATGAACCAGCCTGCTTTGTCAAAAAAAAAAAAAAAAAAAAAATCCACATCCACATGCAGCCACAGTGGATTTTTTTACTTACTAGAAACCCTCTCTGTGATCCAAACTTGTGAAAAGTTCTCCACTCTGCTACAAGAATGGGCTGAGTGTGCCAAAAGCTTAAAATGGTTTAAGAATCTGCATAATAAAGCTTAAGAATCAGAAGAGACAATCTGTGGACTAGAAAACTATGTTTACACCATGTATGTGACAAAGAGCTCATAGACAAATATTTTAGAAATCCGTCCAACTCAATAACACAATAAATGACCTGATTTTAAAAAAGCAAAAGACAATCGGAGACATTATTTCAAGGAGGACAAACAAATCAGGTGTATAAAAACACGCCCTTCAGGGAGATGCAGATCAAAGCTATAACAAACGCTCACCTCCGTCTACGAGGCTAGCTATGATCTAAAAGACGGTAAGTATTGATGAAGACACAGAGGAAGGGGAGTCTGTATAGTGCTGAGAGAAATGGAAGTAAGGGTATCCATCATAGGAGACCATATGTGTGTTCCCCGTGGAACTGATAACAAACTACATTATGAGCAGAAATCTTGCTTTGCTATGACGTTTTCAAGGAAACTGGAATCAGAATGTTGAAAAGATATCTACATCCTAATCCCTGTTCACTACGGAGTTATTCACAAAAGCCAAGATATGGAGTCAACCCAAGAATCCCTCGGCAGATGGGATGGATTAAGGAAATGTGCTATTTTTGGATGATGCAATGTTAGTCAACTTGAAAAAAAAAAGTCTAGACATTTTCAACAACTGAGATGAAACTGTGGGGCGTTCTGCTTCATTAAATAAGCCAGGCAATTATTTCATGACCTCATTTCTATATAGAAGTCTAGATAATTGAAGCAAAGAATTGGAAGTTTATGTTTTAGGTCCGTGTGCATATTGCAGGATGCACAACCTCAGAAGCAGGCAATAGAACGGTAGATAGTAAATAGTAGGTTGGGAGGAGCGTGGGGTGTACTGACCAAACAGCTAGAGCTTCAGTTAGGCAGGACAAACAGCTTCATATAAAATATAGCCTCTGCAAATTCAGAATTTAAGAGAGTAAATATTAAATATTAGCACGCTCACACCACCCGCTGGATCTGCCTTTACCTTAGTCATTGAATCCCGAATAGCCTGATAAGCTGAGGGAATCTCTGTGTGAGGATAATTACACAATGTACACTCATCCTAACACAACAGTGTAGGCTCCACGTGCTTGCAGTTTTCCCTCTGTTATTTACATTTTGACAAGCTAGGGGGAAACGGGTTTCAAACCTTTAGCTGTGATTTCTAGGCAAGAGCGTTGCTCCTCTAGTCCTGTGTCAATACATTCCAGAACAGAACGACCAACTTCTTAGCCTTCTCCCTACCCCCCCTCCTCTCCAGCTCCTCTTTCCTCCTCCCTCCTCTTGCCAGCAAACTTGTCTCCCCTCACAAAATACACCACTGTTTATCAGCCTAAAAGTAAATTAAAACTTCATAGGATATGTCAATGCAACATGCAAGTCATAATTTTGAGCACAGTTGGAAAATTTATAATCCAGTTCTCCTTTCATTAAGGCTTAGATGACATGGATCTGTGTCATGTTTAATTGGCCCTGATTGAGTTTAACTGGCTTACCTTTCCCATCGTGAGCGGACACCTGCACACTACTGAGGGAGTGGTAATTAGTCTTTTATCAGGTGTTTATGTCTAGAGTGTGTTTTCTGTGTTTGCTTTCAAACTTACATTGAACACTTCATAAAGGCCCAAATGATAAGTTGCAAAAATTGTGTCATTTTTACAGTTTATAAAGCCTTTTGAAAGAGCCAGAGATCTAAGAGAATGAAAAGAAGTATCTGTAAGCTATGATTTGCAGGTTCATAAACTAATCCTAGAGGTGAGGCCTCTCTGTATTACTTTAGACTCTTCTCATAGGCATACACATCATCACAGACAAGTGCAGTTCTCCTAACGACTGTCTGTCTGGGATCTAGCACTGGAACAGAAGAGTGTTTGGAGAAATACCAATCTAACAACCCAAATGTTAAAGAAGGAAAATCCCAGGGTTGTGGTGGAGGTGGCATCTTCATGTTAATATTCGGGAGGACGTACTTGGAGGCTACTAAATATTCTGGAGGCTCTCCAGAAAATGGCATATCTAAACAAATCAAAGTTCCAGGGAAGAACTAGACCAACAATGGTGCTTTAGGCTCCGGCCAGTAAGTAGCAAGGAGTGTATCTGAAAAGCCATAAAACAAAGAGTGTGCACTGAGACCCAGAGGGACATTGCAATAAGACCTTAGGGTTCTGAAGTACTATGGCCCTGTGAACTGCTAGAAAAGCAAAGAAGATAGAAAAAAAGAAAATAAAAATCTAGACAAACTTTAAGAACAAACAGGGGAGGTGGGTAAGAATGCCAAACATTGTATTATTACTCTGCAAAGTAATTAGAAAGGGCAAAATCTTGGTCCGTGTGTATAGAAACTGTCAAAGTAAACACTAACTCTGAAGTGATCCAGCAATGAGAAGGAAGGCTGAGGCCAGGCCATCATGAGGTGAAGGACAAACTGGGTGCTTAATGAGTTTGGGGCGAGCATATGCTACACAGTGAAACCTTGCTTCAAAACTAAATAATCCCTTAAAGAAAAGAGTGGATAGACGTGTTGGCACATGTAGACCAAAGCAGGAGAATCACACAAAGTCAGGCTAGGCTACATAGCAAGACCTGGTCTCAAGAACAGTACAGTTGGGGATAGGGTCACTTTAGAACCAAACACAGAAATATGCATAGGAATGTGTAACAGAAGAGACCCAATGTGCACAGCAGAAGGTCCTGAAGGAGGAAAGCAAACAACAGACAAAAACAAAACTTCCTAATGGCTCTCCTTTAAGTGAATGTGAAAGTCCACGTTCCTAATAAGCAGTGCATCCAGCAGAGCTCCGCTTGGATGGTTAAAATCTGAAGCATTCTCGTAAACGGCCAGCTTTGTGAGTAGAAAGGAAACAACTCACCACAGCAACGTAAAAACAGGATTATCATCAGACTTCTGACACACCAGGAGGAAACACCTCGTACTGAGGGAAGAAAAAAGAAGCACAGGCATGGCCAACCCACACAGGCGTCCCTGGGGCACGAAGACTAGAACCTGATGTTTGTGGACATGAAAGAATTCAGAAATTACTGCTCTCATCAGTGTTTACTGAAAATTCCAAAGCGTGGACTTTATACAACAAAACACTTTGCAGCTGCATCAAAACAAAGACAGCGGCAACTGTTACGGGTACCTGTCACAGGTCAGTGCTACAAAATGATTCTGAGGAAGGTAGCCACAAGCAATGGCAGCTAGCTATAACACAGAGAAATAAAACCAACAGAATTAGTGGTTAGAAAGATAGAATAATAATAAGCTTTCGGCTCTGTTACAGTTGTTTCTAGTGCAATGTGTTGCACACTATTTTAAGCCACAGTGACTCCACTGTACTGAAGAAATACCAGAATAAACCCCTTCCCTGATTTTGCTGTGTTTCACTAAATGGCCGTCCTCCATCCCCACATTCGTCCTTTTCTGTCTTTATTGGCAGAGATTCCATTCAGTTTCTCCACAAGATTAATTTATGAGTTTCCATGAATGATTCAAAACTGGTGGTATTTGTCTTTCTGTGTTTATTTATTTAGCTCAATGACCTGCAATCCTGTCTGTGTTATGGCAAAGGAAGGGCTTCCTTTTTAAACAGCTGACTAGTATTCCATCCTATATGTTCTCAGGCTTCCTTTCTCCGTCTGTGTTGACTAATCTTTAGCTACTGTTCATAGTGCTGAAAAGGCATAGCAGCAAAGAATCTGTGTCATAAGGATTTATATCTTTTAAATGCATGCCTACATTAGGAATACTATTCGCATGGAAGCATCATATCAATATAAAGTGGGACTGGATAGAATTAACTATCATGACTTTGAGTTGCTGGGTGACACAGTAGGGCTATATTTAGAATTTTAAGAAAACACATCCAGTTTACATGCTAACTCTATGGTTTGTATTGCCACAGACAGAACATGTTTCTTCTTCTCTGTGTCCTTAGCAGCATGATTTATTTGACTAATGATTTTGTTCTGCCTCATGTTTATCTTTTTAATAATAAATACTCTACTTGGAATGCAATCATGTCTCATAGTGTATTAGATTTGTATTTCAGTAGTGAGCAGTGAAACTGAGCCTTCCTGTGAATTTACTGGCTGTTTGTGCTCCTTCGAGAAGTATCTATTTAATTTCATAGTCCATCTTTCATCTATATTGGTTGTTTTGGGGAGTTCAGCTTGGTGAGCTGATTTTATGCTCTGGCTGTCGTTCCCTTGTTGGAGGGGGTATTTGCCCATTGTCTTAATTACTGTCTATTGCTACAAAGAGACACCATACCCAAGGCAGCTCATGAAAGTAAGCATTTAACTGGGGACTTCCTTACAGGTTTAGAGGGTTAGTCAAAGATCATCATGGCAGGAGGCAGACACACATGGTGCTGGAGCAATAGCTGGGAGCTCTACATTCTGACCCACAGGTAAAAGAGATGCTAGACCTGGAGCAGCTTTGAAGTCTGACAACCTACTCCAGCAACACAGATCGTGATCCTTCCTAGACAGTCCATGACCCAGGGAATAAGCATGCAAACATATGATCCCATGTGGCCATTCTCATTTCAACCACCACATCTCTACTCTCTCTGCTGCTGGAGAGAGCTTCATCTCTGCAAGCTGTCTCTCTGAAGGCACGGAAGCCTCTTGGTTTGGTTGACTTACAAAATTTTTATGTATTTTTTTAAAAAAACACATTTGCACAATTCCTGAATAGGAACTTTAACACAGTATCCCAGTAGCAAAAGATTGGACACTCTTGACTGTGGTCTCTGCTAACTTTACTCTTCGTTCTGATCGGACCTGGATACAACACGCATTGTCCCCTTTCAGGACAATTCCACCGTTCTGTGTCTCTTTTCACCTGGTGACATATTTACAAAGGAAATTCCTGTGGCTGACTTTTCTGGATCACTTTTACAGGAAGATGCAACCTTATTGAAACACACATCAAAATTGTAGCCCCCAGTAAAATTATATTTCTCAGTGTAAATTTTTGAATTTCTTTCTTGGTATGATTTGGTTTAGCAGTTAACTTGACCCCAAAGTTGCTTGTGTTGATGCTGAAGACTTGAGTTCTAAGTTCTTGTCTTCCATATTAATTGATTGTTCTTCACTGATATACTTACCTCTTAAATTGCTAAAGTCGAGTAAGCACCCATAGTACTGAGGTGCCTATAATGATAAGGCATTTTCATTCAGATTGACAATTAAGTCAGAAAAAAAAAAGGTGTAGAAGGCTCACAATGTATCTTCCTATGGGTTTGGACTCATCAGAGAGAAAAAAAAAAACAGACAAGTTTTCTTCCTGGATCCTGGATCCTACTTCAACCCTAATAATAACTTATGGTGGCAAACTATCTTCCTGGTTATTTTCTGGTATCTTCTACGCTTACGTTCAGATCTATTAAAACATCTACCTCGGTTCTAACACATGATGTAATATAACCAGTAAGATCTTGGTGTTCATGTGGAGGTGTGAACTGAATAGCATTACTCAATGAGTCCTTGTAAGATGGACACATCACACATGATGGGTCTGAATACTTGGATATATACCTACACACTCAAGTGGAATTGTGTTGTATCTGTCTCATCTGAAGGAAGATTTTACTAGAACACACAGCATATTCTTAATATTAAGACAGTATTTTGCAAATTTCCCATTCCCACAAGTTTTCTTGCAGCTTCAAATTCTGTTACTCTACATTCTGAGTCACCATGTCTTTGTAACCTCTCCTTGTCATCTCTACGTATGACGGTTATTCATCCATCTGTGAAAGTGTTGTCAAATTAGTAATCCATTTTAGTAAGATTGACTCTTTAAAATAGAACTTTTCTGCAAAGTAAATGAAAAGAGATTCCTTTAATGAGAAAATATACTTAAATTTTTGCAGATATAGAAAACTTTGTAAAGCTAGGGAGTTTTCTATGCATGCATCTAGGCCTGTTGCATGTTCTATGCACACATCTAGGCCTGTAGCATGTTCTATGCACACATCTAGGCCTGTAACGTGTTCTATGCAGGCATCCAGGCCTGTAACGTGTACTCTACCTGAATCTTACACGGTCTCAGAAACATTTCCCTCAGAGCATCCTCAGGTCAGACCTCCCCGTGAGCACTGACATCAACAACTGGCTAAATATATTACAGAACGTTCAGAACTGAAGCACGTTCATTAAACACTTCAAATAAAGTCTAAAGTGTGGTGATTCACTTCATGGCATCCGTCTATTTAAGGGGTAATTGTAGGAAAGTGGCAATATGGTTTTCTTTTCTTGTTGAGTCTCAGCTTCCGTTTCTTCCATCTGTTTCTTATGCATTTTTTCCCACGATCTGCTCCTAGAAACAGTTTTTATTTTAAGTTCTCAAAGCCTTTCAGATGCTCATGTCTCTCGTCCCCCTCAGCTCTAACCGATGGAAACTTTCAATTTCATAATCCTATTCAGCATTTCCACAGGCACCTCAGTCTGACACGAATAAGCCAGACCTTCCCAACTCCTTGGTAGTTACTGCTCCCGTGGAGTTCTTTCTCAGTTGGTAATCCTATACCCATCCAATTAGCGGCTCAGAGTGACAGAACTTCTCGGTGCTTACCATGCTCCTCCGCAGTTCCAGATCCTCCATATTCTCCTCCCAGGTCTCCCCTCTGCCTTTCTGCTCTCTAATCTTCCTTCCCGACATCACTTGTATAGTTCAGGTCTTTATTATTCTCTCACTGGGACCATTGTAATACTAACTCATTGTTCCTCAAGTAGCCAGGAACAAAGTTCGGTGTATACATGTTGGGATAGCATTTTCCCATCAGGAATTCCAAACATGTCTGCGTTTATCTTATTGAACAGGCTGTGGACCACCTAAAGAAGAGCTGATTTCTTACGCTAAGTGTGTGGTGGCACAAAATGAGCATTGTTGACACATGCAGTATGGCAACATATTGGTCTGCAGCCAAATGACAATTCAGAACAAGACAATGAATAACAGACCCTTGTCTAGCAGCCCCTCTTTGAGTCTGGACCCTAATACTCTCTGAGCCTTCCTCCCTCCTCAGAGTCCATCAGTAGCTTCACGTTCGTATAGAACAAGCAGCCAGCTCTGAGATGTAGCATGTGGTATTCTCTATATCTCTCTATGTCTTCAGAGCAACCATTTGACAGCCTTACATACTCCAGCAACAAAATGCCATTCTTCTGTGGCTTGGGAGGAGCTTATCTGCCATTTCTATCAGTAAATCCTTGCTGGAGCCTGTCAGCACCCATGCGTTGCCTTCCCTACATGTCCAGACCACTGTTCGTGCTCCTCTTTCTCCACCTGTGAATTTCAGTATTTGTGCCAAGTCTACAGTAGTGCTCCCTCCGTGTGTAATCATTTATAGTCAAATAATGTGCCCTATTCATGTTTCTGTTTCCCTCGTGTGAGAGTGGACTGTTTTAGAAATGGAATGTGTTCAATTACTCCATATTAAAAGCCTGAATTTCATAGTAGACAATGAAGAATGCAAGTTTAAAAATGAATTAAATTGACCCAGGTTCCTGGCCTTGTGGTCTACCTATGCACTAAGGGTACATATTTTCCTGAGGTAGACTTGTCAGGTTATGTTCTTCTATGTGGGATTATGTGCTTCTGAAAAGAAGGGACTGGACTCAGCAGTTGCTAACACCATACCAAAAGGAAAAAAGAAAATAAAAACTTTGTATTTTGGGAATTCCATACGTATTTTTAAAGCTTTAGAAACATTTCCTTTTATATTCTTTCTTCAGACAACTTCCACTCCCTTCGACCTGCAGAACCATTCAGCGGGCTGGGAAATTTGAGTTGCTGTTAAAGCACCTTCCAGCCACATTAACTGTGCTTATTCCAGTACCATCGTCGCCTCAGGGAGAGTTCATCTTGTCCACGTGCTCCATTTGCGGGAACGGTGAGTTATTAAAGGCATTCCTTTCCAAATGCACATTGCAGGCTGTTGGTTAAGCTGTTGGAAGTTTTATAATCCACAAAGTTACTAACTCTACATTAAACAGTTAGTACAAATCCCTAGCAGTTTGCAGCACTGAGGGAGAGACACGCATATAAAATGCGGTATTTGTATACAGAGTTTCAGAAGCGGCCGCCAACTGTAGCTGTTGAGTAGAGAGGAAGAGCCATAGCCAGCCTCTGCTCTTCCGTCACTTCCTCCCACCACACGGACACAGATACTCTTCACCTTCACTTGCTACCAGTGACCACCCAGGTATAGCTGTGCTTACCTACGGGTAATTCAGTAACGTAACACACTCAAGTGTGTCTGGGTCACACACAGTGTGCGCTCATTATTGTTACCCACACACATTAAATTTTTAAAGTATTCTTTGGATTTGATCCAAGAATTATCTCATCCATACTTAACACCCAAGCCCCAGCACAAAGGCGCAGGTGAGTGAAGAATCTCACTGAAATATGAACCAAAAAACCATCAAATCGAGATGCAGAGGAGGAAAGGGCTTCAGAGCCACTCAGTGGCCATAATTTGAGAAGTCATTTGCTTCTGAAGCCTGGTCAGCTCGCAGAAGCACAGAATGCAGCACGTGATTTCCATCCTGAGACTGGTAATAGGAGCAGCTTTGGGAATCAATGAGCATCTAAGCCGAACAGGGAAGAAGGGAATCCTGAGAGAAAGAACCCCTTCATCTTCTTGTGAGCAGAAAGGGGATGTGAAACAGGTTGGCTGCCTTGAACAGTTGCATTGCTATGGACAGGAGGAAGGGTCTCTGCAGCCCACTGAGAGCCAGGGTCCCTTCAAACACCTTACCTCCCTAGAGGAGTCCAACAACAGGAGAAGCAGCAGTTGGGAGATGTGCCCCAAGCACAAAGCACATTGCTCTTTCTGCAATGAAATGTCCTTCCTCTGAGTTTGCAGACATGAATACTCAGCTAAAATGTTCAGAGCCGATGGAAGAAGCAATTCAATTCACGTCTATTTGAGAACGACCGTTGATGATGATCAAAGCTGCCATGATCGGTATCTTTTCATACTTTTATGATGCTCATGAGTGAACTTACATTCTTATGGCCTTTAGGAATATTTATTAACTGCCAGTGACTACTTGAGAACTGGGGATAAAATGACAAATCGGATGGCCCAGGTCTGATGCCTTTTCAAGTTCACTGAGAAATATAAGCAAAAACAAAAAAAATCATGGTAAACTGTTTGAGGCACTATGAGAGGAAGACAAGATGTTCTTGAAACCCTAGCGGAATTCCTGATTGAGCATAAGGGACAGGGGAAAATTAAAGCTAATGATCTTGTCTCTACAATACTGAGAATTAATGAGTAAGAGCCACTGAATGAGAATGAGAGCAAATGTCCTGTTCTTAAAGTGATCAAACAGAACTGTCCCAGAGCCAAAATGAAAGGAAGATAATGGGAGGAGAGAACCAGAGATGGGAAGGAGATGGAGTGACGTGGGTTCCCCTCTGTATGCTGGGAATACCATTGGTTAATAAAGAAACAGTCTTAGGCCTGTACAAGGCAGAACTTAGGTGGGCAGGGAAAACTAAACTGAATGCTGGGAGGAAGGAGGCAGAGGCAGAGAGAAGCCATGCAGCCCCACCAGAGACGGAAGCCAGAACTTTACCTGATAAGCCACAGCCACATGGCAATACACAGATTAATGGAGATGGGTTAATTTAAGATATGCGTTAGCCAGAAATATGCTTAAGCTATTGGCCAGACAGTATTGCAAAGAATATGGTTTCTGTGTGATTATTTTGAGTCTGGGCAGCCAGGAACAAATAAGCAGTCCTTGTACTACAAATTGGTGCCAACATGGCCAACTAAAATCCACTTAAAACCTGAGAGAGTTTGGAAAGGAATTCTAGACAAGGAAAAAAAAAACAGTTAAGCATGGCTTAATCTTATGGCTTTTTTTAAGAGAAGTTTTCCTGACTCAGTGGTAGTAGAAAAAAAAAAGACACGGTGTTTTGAAACTGTGGCTTTCTGGGCTATGCTGCCAGTACAAACTCTGGCTCTTTCAGGAGGCTGAGCAGTTAAATGGGGTTTGTGGGCAGTGTGCTGCAAGTTACCTGGTGGCAGCATGAGCCAACTGGTTACCAAAGTTGGGGTGGTGAGGACGACTCCCACCCAGCAGTCTCAGAGGCAGTGAATGGACTTCTGCCATGTTGGACGGGGCAGAGCAAGCAGGCAGGACCGTATTTGCGCTAGCAATGATGCTGCTTAGGTTTTAAAGAAGCAGGTAGCATTTTAAGAAGAAGTCCTGGTCAGAAAAGGATTACAGATACACAATAAAGACAAATTCAGATGGAAAAGACCTCTAAATGTTGGATAAAATGTACATAGGCCTGGGAGAGAGAAGTAAAGGGGTATAGAGAGTTGGAAAAAAAGAAATTGACTTTAAAAAACAAAGTCTTTAAAGAGACAGAGTACAGACAGTCGTAGATTAAAGAAATAAAGAAAAATAAGCCACATAAAAATGGAAAATAAATAGAGAGCCTGGATTGTGTATATTATTGTGTTTTCTATGAGTTCTTACTGTGATGGAGCTAAGTAACCAACATATATATTTTAAAGGTATCTTGTCTTCAATATTTGGTTCTAAGGATATGTTGCTTTGGAAAAGAGGTTTTTCTTTTGTTTCCACAGAAGATGAGAACCTGTGGATTGCTTCAGGACTAATGTGGTTTGATGGAACAAAACCACCCAAAAGGTCACCATGAACACTCCCCCCCCAAAATACTTAGATATTTTAGGTCAATTTTCTTATATGTATATTTCTGTTCTTGATTAAGGTATTGTGTTTATACATATCTTTAAAAATGTAATGTATAATTAAGAAGTATAGGTTAATAATAATAATCTATGATAGTCAAGTGTATAGTCATGCTAGATAGGTTTTCTAGATATATGGATATTTCAGATAGTTAGATATTCTTCAGATTTTTCAGAGACCTTCAGAATATGGCAGTTAGAATGTTTGAAGAAATTAGAACTTTTCATGACAATGAGACACATCTGTTCCTGGCAGATGTGTCTACTTCAAGAGGAAAATAGGGATCAAAGAGGCTTGTTATGGAGTTTGTTAGCCATTTGGGCAAGAAACTGCTCTTGCCTGGACTATTTGATGCTATGATGGATGAACTTGACATGCAGGACCCACAGAGAAATGACTGCTGAACTTGCCCAAAGGTGAGATGGTCATGTAGGGTTCCTGCTTTATGAAAGAGTCTGCGAGACATTCTGCAGGACACAGAAAAAAGTGACTGAAAACTGCCAATATAGGTGAAACTTGAAATTTTCTGTTTTTTTGAAAAGTCTGCTGGATATTATAGGCCTGTAGACAGGAGATGGATGCCCTAGCAGTACAGAAGAACTCTGGGTGACTGTCTAGGCAGTGAGATGTCTCTGTCATTTTCAGAGTTTTGGAAGTTGCTTACAATGCTCTTTCTGTTTACTAAGGCAATTTTTTATCCTTCTGGAGTCTTTGATGGAGCTAAGAACAGATAGTCATGGTTTTCCTTAGTTATGATTAAAGATAAAATAGATATAAATAATGCACCTATAATTCTTGCTTGATAACTGTTTTGTGTAAGTTTACTTAATTACAGTTAAAACCTTCCTTTTGAGACCTCTGAGGGAGTACACTGGATCCAGAGACCTTTGCAGGACCAACCCCAAACCAGAGACCTCTGGAGGAGTAGATCCAGACCAGGGACATTTGCAGAAACAGGTCTGAGCCAGGACCTGAGCCAGAGCAGGCCTGAGACAGCAAACTCCACAGGAGCAGAGGAAACCCTGGGAGCACTGAGTGACCTCCAGGAACATGGAGTGATCCGCAGGGTAACAGGAACCTTGGCACTGAGAGCACCATGAGGAGCAACCATCTAAGCCTTGGATCCAGTGACACCTGGAAGATTAATCACCAGAGTCACAAACAGCCCCAGCTACACCAATTGGAGAAAAAGATGAGTAGACAAGGTAAGAACACATGCAACACCACAAAGAGCAACACAACAACAAGACTTGAACAACCAAATATAGATGAAGCAGAAGAAAATGACCTTTAAAAACTTCAGTAGAATTTTTGAGATTCTTAAAGAGGAAATGAGAAATTTCCTCAAAGAAAAGGAAGAAAAGACAAACAAAAAATGGAAGACATCAGCGAATTTCTTAAAGAAAATCAAGAAAAATCAATCAAACATATTAATGAAACTATTCAACACTTGAAAACTGAAATAGAGACAATAAGGAAAACACAAGCTGACGGAATTATAGAAACAGAAATCATGAGAAAATGATCAGGAACCACAAATACAAGTATAAACAAAGAATACAAGAGATGGAAGAGAGAATCTCAAGCGCTGAAGATACAATAGAGGAAATAGATCATCAGTCAATGAAAACATTAAATCTAACAAAAGCGTAACCCAAAATATCCAGGAAAATATGGGACACCATGAAAAGACCAAATCTAAGAATAATAGGTATAGTAGAAGTTCAACTCAAAAGCACAGAAAAATATATTTAATAAAATCATAGAAGAAAACTTTCCCAACCTAAAAAAAGATATGCCTATGAAGATATAAGCTTATAGAACACAAAATAGATTGGATCAAAAAAGTCTCCTTGCCACATAATAATAAAAACAATAAACATACAAAATAAAAAAAGAATATTAAGAGCTGCAAAGGAAAATGGCCAAGTAATATATAAAGGCAGACCTATCAGAATTATACCTGATTTCTCATTGGAGACAATAAAAGCCAGAAGGTCATGGTTAAGCATTATGCAGGCATTAAGAGACCACAGATTCCAGCCCAGACTACTATCCCCAGCAAAACTTTCAATCACCATTGAAGGATAAAACAAGATATTCCAAGACAAAACTAGATTTAACCAATATCTAGCCACAAACTCAGCCCTACACAAAGCACTAGAAAAAAATGCCAACCCAAGGAAGTTGGCTACATCAACAAAACACAGAAAATTGATGATTTCACAGCAGCAAATCCCAAAGAAAGGACAAACACACAAATTAACATTACCAACAATGAGAATTAAATTAATAGGAGATAGAAATCACTGGTCATTAATATCCCTTCATATAAATGGACTGAACTCACCTATAAAAGGACACAGGCTAACAGATTGGATACAAAAACAGAATCCAACCTTCTGCTGCATACAAGAAACACACCTCAACTTCAAAGACAGACATTGCCTCATTGTAAAGGGTTTGGAAAAAAATGTCCAATCAAATGGACCTAAAAAACAAGCTAGTGTAGCTATTCTAATATCTAACAAAATAGACTTCAAACTAAAATCAATCAAAAGAGACAAAGGACATCTCATATTAGTCACAGGAAAAATCCATCAAGAGGAAATCTCAATACTGAACATCTATGCCTCAAATACAAGGACACCCTCCTATGGGAAAGAAATACTTCTAAAGCTTAAATCATAGATTAAATCCTACACACTAATAATGGGAGACTTCAAAACTCCACTCTCACCATTGGACAGGTCAGTAAGACAAAAAAATTAACAAAGAAATAAGGGAACTATCAGATGTTATGACTCAAATGGACTTTACAGACATCTATAGAATATTCCACCCAAACATAAAAAAATATATACCTTCTTCTCAGCGCCTCATGGAACCTTCTCAAAAATTCACCACATACTCATTAACAAAACAAACCTCAACAGATACAAAAAATTAGAATAACCCATGTATCTCATCAGATCACCATGGCTTAAAACTAGAATTCAACAACAATACTAATTCCAGGAAGCCCACAAACACATGAAAATTAAACAATGCTCACCTTAATCATTAATTGGTCAATGAAGAAATAAAGGGAGAAATTAAAGACTTCCTAAAATTCAATTAAAATGACCACACAACATACCCAAATTTATGGGACACAATAAAAGCAGTGTTAAGAGGAAAGTTCATAGCACTACATAAAGAAGCTGGAAAAATCCCACACTAGTGAATTAACAGAACATTTGAAAATTTTAGAAAAAAAAAAAAGAAGAAGCAAACTCACCAAAGAGATCTAGATGGCAGGAAATAATCAAATTGAGAGCTGAAATCAACAAAATAGAAAATCAGAGAAAGAAAACAATACAAAGAATCAATAAGAAAAATAGTTTGTTCTTTGAGAAAATCAACAAAATAGATAAACCTTTATCCAAACTAACCAAAAGGTAGAGAGAGAATATCCAAATTAACAGAATCAGAAATATAAAGGGGGGACATAACAACAGACACAGAGGAAATCCTGAGAATCATCAGGTCATACTTTGAAAATCTGTACTCCACAAAATTGGAAAACTTAAAGGAAATGAACAACTTTCTGGATAAATATCACTTACCAAAATTTAATCAAGACCAGATAAGCAAATTAAACAGACCTACACTGCTTAAGGAATAGAAACAGTCATCAAAAGTCTCCCAACCAAAAAAAAAAGGACCAGATGGTTTCAGCAAAAAATTCTACAAGATTTTCAGAGAAGAACTAATAACAATATTCCTCAAATTGTTTAAACCAGTAGAAACAGAAGGAACATTGCCAAACTCTTTTTATGAGGCTACAATTACCCTGATATCCAAACCACATAAATACATTACTAAGAAGAGAATTACAGACAAATCTCACTCATGAACACTGATGCAAAAATACTAAATAAAATACTGGCAGATCAAATCCAAGAACACATCAGAACCATCATCTACCATGATCAAGTCGGCTTCATCCCAGAGATGCAGGGATGGTTCAACATATGAAAATCTGTCAAAGGATTCAACTATATAAACAAACTGAAAAATAAAAACCACATGATCATCTCATTAGATTCCAAAAAAGCTTTCAACAAAATACAACATCCCTTCATGATAAAGGTCTTGGAGAGAGCAAGGAACATACCTAAACAAGATAAAAAAAAAATATACAGCAAGCCAACAGCCAACATCAAACTAAATAGCCAGAAACTCCCAGCAATCCACTGAAATCAGGAATAAGACAAGGTTGTCCACTCTCTCCATCTATTCTATATAGTTCCTTGGGGGTCCTAGCTAGAGCAATAAGACACCAAAAGAAGATCAAGGGTATACAAATCAGAAAATAAAAAGTCAAACACTCACTATTTACTGATGATATAAAAGTTTACATAAGTGACTCCAAAAATTCTACCAAGGAACTTGTACAACTCATAAACACTTTCAGTAATGTTGCAGGATAGAAGATTAACTAAAAAAAAATCGGTAGCCCTCCTTGACACAAATGATAAATGGGCTGAGAAAGAAATCAGAGAAACATCACCTTTCACAATAGCCAGAAATACTAAAAAATATCTCAGAGTAACTCTCACCAAACAAGTGGAAGACTTGTATGACAAGAACTTTAAATCTTTGAAGAAAGAAATTGAAGAAAACACCAGAAAGTGGAAAGATCTCCCATGATCTTGGGTAGGTAGAAATAACATAGAAAAAATGGCTATCTTACTAAAAGCAATCTACAGATTCAATGCAATTAAAACTCCAGCAAAATTCTTCACAGACTTCAAAAGTACAGTACTCAACATCATATGGAAAAGCAAAATTTCAGGATAGCCAAAGCAATCCTGTACAATAAAAGAATTTCTGGAGGCATCACAATCCCTGACTTCAAACTATACTACAGAGTTACGGTACTGAAAACAGCCTGGTATTGGCATAAAAACAGACAGGAGGACCAATGGAGCTGAATCGATACCATGTATTAACTCACACACCTTCGAACACCTGAATTTTGACAAAGAAGCAAAAAATATCAAATGAAAAAAAGAAAGCATATTTAACAAATGGTGCTGGAATAGCTATATATCAACATGTAGAAGAATGAAAATAGATCCATATCTATCACCATGCACAAAACTCAAGTCCAAATGGATCAAACACCTCAACATAAAACCAGCCACATTGAACCTCATAGAAGAGAAAGTGAGAAGTACACTTGAACGCATTGGCACAAGAGACCACTTTTTAAATATAACTCAAGTATCACAGACACTGAGAGAAACAATTTATAAACTGGACCTCCTGAAACTGAAAAGCTTCTGTAAAACAAGGCACATGGTCAACAAGACAAAACAAAAGCCTACAGATTGGGAAAAAATCTTCACCAACCCCATATCTGACAGAGGGCTGATCTCCAAAATATACAAAGAACTCAAGAAATTGGTCATCAAAAGAATAAATAATCCAATAAAAAAATGGAGTACAGACCTAAACAGAGAACTCTCAACAAAGGAATCTAAAATGGCTGAAAGACACGTAAGGAAATGTTCAAAAGCCTTAGTCATTAGAAAATTGCAAATCAAAACAAATCTGAGATTCCATCTTACACCTGTAAGAATGGCCAAGATCAAAAACACTGATGACAACTTACACTGGAGAGAATGTGGAGAGGGAACACTCCTGCATTGCTGGTGTGACTGCAAGCTGCTACCGCCCCTTTGGATATCAGTGCGGCAATTTCTCAAAAAATTAAGAAACAGCCTTCCTCAAGATCTAGATATATATAACACTTTTGGGTATATATTCAAAGGATACTCAACCATGCCACAAGGACATGTGTTCAACTATGTTCATAGCAGCATTGTTTGTCATAGCCAGAACCTGGAAAGAACCTAAATGCCCCTCAACTGAAGAATGGGTAAGAAAATGTGGTACATTTACACAGTAGAGTACTAACTACACAGCCAAGAAAATAATGACATCTTGAAATGGATGAAGCTAGAAAACATCATTTTGAGTGAGGTAACCCAGACCCAGAAAGACAATTATCATATGTACTCACTCATAAGTGGTTTTTAAACATAAAGCAAAGAAAAACAGCCTACAAACCACAATTCCAGAGAACCTAGACAACAATGAGAACCCTAAGAGAGACATACATGGATCTAATCTACATGGGAAGTAGTAAAAGACAAGAACTCCTGAGTAAATTGGGAGCATGGGAACCATGGGGGAAGATTGAAGGGGAGGGTAGAAGAGGGGAGGAGAGCAGAGAAAAATGTATAGCTCAATAAAAATTAATTTAAAAGGAAGTAATTTTTTTTCCTTTTTATTTAAACAAAAAGGGGAGGTAATGTGGGATTCCCCTCTGTATGTTGTGAATACCATTGGTTAAACAAAGAAACTGCCTTAGGCCTGCACAAGGCAGAACTTTGGTAGGCAAGGAAAACTAACTGAATGCTGGGAGAAAGAAACCAGAGTCTGAGAGAAGCCATGTAGCCCCACTGGGAGACAGACGCCAGAACTTTACCTGGGTAAGCCACAGCCTTGTGGTGATACACAGATCAATGGAGATAAGTTAATTTAAGATACGAATTAGCCAGAAATATGCTTAAGTTATTGGCCAAATAGTATTTTGCAAATAATATGGTTTCTGTGTGCTTATTTTGGGTCTAGGCAGCCAGGAACAAACAAGTGGCCCTCCTATTATAGAGAAGAATTGGGGGGAATGGGAGGCAGGACAAGAGTATAAACATGTAAGTGATTCTGAGGGTGAGTTACCATGACTAGTGTGGAACAAGACAAGAAGTAGTGTAAGGTGAGTCTGGACAAATGCACAGGAGGCTGGTAGGTCAGAGGGCATTTTATAAGGATCGTGGCGATATAAAGTAACACAATCTTCTATACTGTTGAGAACAAGAGGGGGTATTATTAATCCTTATGCCTGGATAAGGCATGACTAGAAACATGGGCTGGTTTTATTTCAGAAGCACTTTCAACAAAAGAATGGCATGTTGACATCTGCCTTAATGAAAAAAATATCAATTTAATAGAGAATAGTTTGGAGAAAATCAAGTGTCAACCCAGGGTCTTTAGATTAACTAAGAAGATTTAACAAGACTAACAATGAGTTAAAAAGATTCTATGGTGAAAGAAAAATTCAAGACCAATCCTAAGTTATGTTTAGGACTCTGTGGGAGTTCGAACTGTTGGAAGAGAACTCTGACCTGGAGTGGTGTGATTAAAAGTTGTTCATTTTTTGTTGCAATGAGTTTGAAGAGCCTGAGAAAAATTCCAGAAAGATGGTGTACAAACATGTCTGCAGTACAAACTGGTTATTTATAAAGCGGTTGTAAGGACAATAATATTAAATTTAAAAATAATTTAAAATTAAATTAAAATATAATATTAAATTAAAAAAATTAAATTTAAAAAATCCTTCTTAACCAAGATGGATTTACAGTCTCCAGTCATATGGATGCTTGCCTCTGAAAAATTCATGTTAGAAAAGAAAATCTTCCTCCATAAACTGAAGGTAATGGGAAGTGCAGGCATTGAGGGGTAATTAGGTCTTGCAGTGGGATTAACACTCTTATGAGGGAGACCCTAAGTAAGATAGTTAGCCCTGATATCATGTGAGCACCCAGTAAAAGTAGGCCCATGCTACACAGTCAACTGCCGTGGTCTAGTCGATCCCAGCCTCCAGAAGCTGAGAAGTACATGTTGCTCATAAACCACCAACTCTATAGAATTTCGTTGGAACGTTTACCACCTGGTGGCTTGGTATAAAAAGCAAGGTTGGCAAAGGAGGATGGGGAAGAGCAACAAAGAAAACGGCCATGCCCAAGCTGCTCACGATGCCAGTAAAATCTGGACTGCGAGTATACCGTGGATTCATCACTAATAGGTCGTTGGGGTTTTTCTGTCTGTTTGTTTCTTGTCCTTATTTTCTTTTGCTTCATAAAATGGTTGACTTTTGTCTTTTACATTGGTTTTTTTCAAGAATATCTTATTATTTTTAATCCAATGATGGGAGTATAATTGATATACAAATGTGCATAAGTCGGTCGAAAACTGTGAAATTTCAAATGAATCTATTTTAAACTCAGCTTAGGAGCAAATATCGCTTTTCTGGCCTGTTTTTTTTTTTTCTTTCATTTTGCTTTTAGTCTTTTATTTTTACAAACTGTATGTGCCTGCTAACCTCCCTCCTCTAAACACATATATTTTCTCTTTTCTATATTTGAGGGCCGAATGGCAGCTCTTTAGAAATTGCATCAAACTCTCAGAACTAATTACCTTCTAAAAATGAACAAATCTGGGCATGCATGCAGCCTCAGCTCCCACTAATAGTGTGAGTCTAAGCAATGGGATGCATTTTGTGTATTTGGAATGGGGTTGGTTTCTATCCTAAGTGTTAAAAACATGTTTTCTTTCTGCTTGCTTCTGCCCCTTGGTTTGTCTTAACCCCCACAGTCGCTCTGCTTCCACTGCTGACTTCCCCAATTCCTGAATTTTGCACTTTATTGAGTCATTTTACCACAGAGAAAACATTGGGGGAAAAAAGTATGACGCTGGAGCATTTGCCAAAACCTTGTACATCTGAGGATATCGCTATAATACAATAAAATCATTGGGTCATAATTCTCCCTCTGTCAAAACTTTGAAGCTATTTTTCATTGCATTATGGTGTGTTTACTTTTACAGAGAAGAAATATGACACTTACTAGATCTCACTTCTTTGAAAATGTTCTTTCTTCTTCCTAGATGTTGGAAGAATTCCTTAATCTCAAAATTTAACAGTGTGCTTGGGTGTTTTGTTCATGCTATGATACTGATTTTACTTGAAACATTTTTACAATGTCTAGGACTCCCAAGCCAGCATTATGTGTGATCTGAGAGAGTTTTCCTTCCCCACAAAGTAGAGTCCTGTTTCTAAACCATTTGTATTCTTTCTCAGAAAAAAAAAATCTGTATTTTGTAGGCTAGATTTTTAGGCTTCTGTTATTTTATCTTTCCCTGGTTTCTTCTTTGTTATATGACGGGCTTTTATTCTGGTGCTCTTTCAAGAGTCTCTTTCTTTTTTGGAAACTTTTTCTGAAATGGTGTGGATTTTCCAAACACATTTTGTTTAGTCATCTGTTTGGCTTTCTTTGATCTTTTTAGTGAAGGCTGGAAGAAGGTGGTTTGGGGAATTCCTGCTTGATATACTCTGCTTTTTCTTTCCTGTGTAGTAGAAGAAAAAGTGCTTGCTGAGAGTGAAGGAAGGCCAACATGGAAAGAAGAGAGAACAGAACTCGCTACCACTGAGAATCATAAATTTGTGGTTTGGGCCTCGAGGGACATAAATTCCGGTTGGGGCAAAGAAGAAGTCGTGAAAGAATTACAACCCAAACGGTCTGCTCTGGTGCATGAGTGTGGATGAGCAACACGAGCACATGGATGACTAATGTGTTTTTTTTCTTTTGATGATAATCAGAGATTTGAAAATGGACAAGGGAAAACTTCTTTTTTCATCAAAAAGACTAAAGCAATAAAGGCCATGACCACATCTTCCCACCAGCCCTTCCATTCTCTAATACATTTCTAAATACATTTACTACCGGGACAAGTAATGTCCCCTAAAATTTAATTTCTCTTCAAAATTGTGTATCTGTCTGTCTGTCTGTCTACATGTCTGTATGTCTGTGTGTATGTCTGTGTGTGTATGTGTGTATGCATCTGTGTATGTGAGTCTGTGTGTGTGTCTGTATGTATGGGTCTATGTATGTGTCTCTGTGTGTATCTGCATGTGTGTGTCCATGTGTATGCGTCTGTGTGTGTGTCTGTGTGTATGCATCTGTGTGTGTCTGTGTGTGTATGTGTCTGTGTGTGCGTGTGTTTCTGTGTGTATCTGCATGTGTGTGTCTGTGTGCACGTGTCTGTGTGTATGTGTCTCTGTGTGTATGTGTGTATCTTCATGTGTGTGTCGGTGTGTATGTGTCTCTGTGTGTGTCTCTCTGTGTATGTACATGTACAGGAATGTGCATACATCAGTGTTTGCAAGGTCAGAGAAGGGCATCTGATGTCTCAGTCAGTCATTTTCCACCATGTTCCTTTGAAATAAGTCTCTCAACGAACCTTGAGATTTCTGGTTTTCAGCCAGACCAGTTAGCAAGATCCAGCAATCCTGTCACCAACCCCAGAGTGTATGAGCTTTAGGTACACAAAGCCATTCCTGGCTTTTATTTCATAAGTACTGTGAATCCAAACTTAGGTCTTTATGTTTGTACAGGAAACATACTTAACCACTGAGCCGTATTCTTAGCTCTGCATACTTAATTTCTTACACATTTTTAAAGAGTAAATGTTGAATTTCATCACTGCGTTCTGAATATCTTTAACATCAAAATTTGAAATCCGGTTAAAATAAATTAAAATAGAATGACTTTTTAAATATAGTTATATTTAAATGATGCTGGATGTATCTCACACATCATTTTGAGCTTTTTAGTTTAGTTTTGATGATATGGTTCATATTAGAATAACATTACAAAATTGGCAGTATAAAGTTAAGTGTACTCCAGAAATAAAGTATTGTGGTGTTCATAGAGAATAAGGTAATGTCAATCTATTGAGGCTTTTCAGTTATATTTAAATGTTTCCAGTAAGTATAAAATGAAAATGTATTCACTGCATTATCGAATTGTGCCTTTATCCAAGGTAATACTAAAGAGACTTACTTTGGTCAAAGGGTTGGAGAATAAAATATCAGGAAAGTATAAAACAAAAAAATTAACAAGATGAGATTATATCACAGATTAAAACCCAAATTAAACATATAACAATGATTTTCACTAGTAAACAAGTACCATACTCTTTGTGGGAAATATTGAAAAATCCTTGCTTCGATTGTAGTAATATCTTGCACATAGTCTGCCCCAGCTACCATATCAAAACATCACAAGTGGGATGGTTCAAAAGACACAGCTTTGAAGTTTCAAAATCCAAGATAAAAAGGCTGCTGCACTCTTGGAAGGATTTTCTTCTTGGTTTAGAGATGGCTGGTTCTCACTGCGTGCCTGTGCACAAACCAGGGAACGTATGTGTTCTCTATTGTTGCTTGTTTATAAGGCACTAACCAGGTCAGACCGTAGCCCCACCTCGTGGTCTCCTTTAACCTTAACTCCATTCTTCGAGCCCTCGTCTCCAACAATAACCACTCTGGGAATTAAACTTCGGCGTGTGAACTGGGGACAGGGTGCAGATTCAGTCTCTAAAAGGAGAGGTGAGGTTAATAAAGCCACTTGGTTAATTTTGAAGAAGACATCACTTTGAAGCTATTGACACCACTTATGAATATCCTTAAAAGTCACAAAGGAAAATGTATCTACGCCATTCCCAGTGTTCAAGGGCTTCTGTGAAGCTCATTGATGCTCACTCCACAACCCACCATAGTTGAGATGGAGGTAGGGGTACAAGGATCAGACAGAGCCAAGGGCTCTCGTCTGACAATTGTCAGCACACTGCGACAGAAACAGAAAAGTACGTTTGCGACGTTCCACGATGTCAGGATTAACTGGGTAGCAATAGATTCCACAGCGTCAGGATTAACTGGGTAGCAATAGATTCCACGATGTCAGGATTAACTGGGTAGCAATAGATTCGCCAATTTTAATGTTCCAATAACAGTAATTTGCCAGATAACATGACTATCTTGGCATCCTGGCCAAAGTAAATGCCAGTTTTTATTTCTATTTTCATTCCTTAGGTGAACTTTCCTATCACACATCATAAAGCACATAGCAAATATATTTATGAATCTCTATTTATATGGACGGGTTGTACAAATACTATAACAAGGAGGTTACAGCTGAGCTGAAGGTTCAGAAATGGTCTAAGAGATTGTAGATGAAAGTTTCTGTCCCACACAACCCCACAGCTGTTCAGTTCTAAAGTAACACTAGAGGCTTATATTAATTATAAATTGTTTGCTCTCTTAGCTCAGACTTATTATTAACTAGCTCTTACTACTAAATTAACCCATAATTCTTATCTATGTTTAGCCACGTGGCTTGGTACCTTTTCTCAGTAATGCATTCTCATCTTTTTTCCTTTGTGTCTGGCTTATGACTGCCTCTCTGCCTTTCCTTTTCCCAGAATTCTCCTGGTCTGGTCACCCAGTCTACACTTTCTGCTGGGATACTGGCCAATCAGTGTTTTTTAAAACCAATATGAATGACAAGTCTTCCCAGTGCACAGGAGCATCATCCCACAGCAGAGACTGTACTGACCAGATAACGTTCCGACGAGGCCAGCGCTCAGAGGGTGCTGCTGCTGCAGCCGCTGGATTTGGGTCTGAGATTGACAAGTAAATTCAGCTGTGAGGGAAAGGGTTTTAAGGATCCAGAGCTGTAAGCAGGGAATGAGGAAGTTAAGTCCAGATCTAGCAGAATGAGCAGGCAGCAGAGTATGCCACATACCAACAGGCAGGGACTGAGCTAAGCCAAAGCTCCAGGAGCGGTAGGCCAGTCCGTCAGTCCATGAAGCATGTGCCAGACTCTAGATGGTAGACTGGTGTGGGACTTTGTCTTCCCCATGTCAGAAGTCCGTCCTTTAGGAAGCACAGGAGAGGGATTATACCTTTTACTTGATATAACCTGTCCAGTAAGCTCTTGTGCCTGGTTTTCCTCGTATGTATTAATAAACCCCTTGGCTCTATAATGTCAGTTCACTCCAATAAATTCATTTAGCTCCCCTTTTAATTTACTGTGCCGAATGGGCAGTTTCTAGAAGATGCTGCAGTTTCTGCCCCCACCCGATCCTCCCCAGAGACCATAGTCACCTTTCCTCAAAACAGGACCAAAGCTGCTTTTAAAATGAAGTATCCTATGACAATGTACAGCCAGAAAATAAAACACCATTTTAACTTAGAATAAGGCCTAGCCTGATCTCAACAGTGGCCAAAGACCATCCACTCTACAGGCTAAGGGGCTGGTTCACAAAATCTAATGTTCTCACTCCAAAAGCATCAGTTACTCTCACAATTACTACACAGCAATTTTCTTTGAAGAACTCTTGTCTTTGAATAAAAAAATCTTCTTAGGTCCCATGACAATCTATTTAATAATCTATTTAACATAATTTTTTGCTATTGCCTTATGATATATATTCTTCCCTGGTCATATAGTAAAGAAGCAGTGTTCACATACAAATGCATTTTTTTCTGCTTTAAACTAAAGATAATTTTAAGAAAATTGCTCCACAATTTCATAGCTTAGTAATTATAAATAATTATCCTAATACTCTATTTGTCACATACACATACTCTTACTTTTTTTAGCCTTCTTAGAGCATTTTCCATTCATGTCAATCTTTGAGGTGAATAAGTGATCTTATGGATGCTTTCATTTTTTCTTTTGCTTAAAGCCAAACGTATTTCTAGACTAGACTATTGCAAACAGGTTGTGTTCTAAAGCAAAGTACACAGCAACCTTTTCATCCTCTGCCACAGCTTGCTACTGAGCCATTTGTCCAGGGCATTAAAATGACGTATGGAGTGATGTTTATTACACCAGGAGGAAGGCCCTGCCTCTTGCTTTCCCAGAAACCGTTGTTTTGTCTTGAACTTACCATCCAGTGTGGTTTCCACCCTGTGTGTTAGCCCGGGCTTCTAGGTATACCATCCACGATCTGCCCCCT
The DNA here is from genome assembly GCF_903992535.2 of Arvicola amphibius. Lineage (NCBI taxonomy): Eukaryota > Metazoa > Chordata > Mammalia > Rodentia > Cricetidae > Arvicola > Arvicola amphibius. Next base: position 136,647,142 of record NC_052053.1, read on the forward strand.
TCTTGTGTAATATACATCAAACAATGCAGAAGTCGTTAAAGTGTATTATTTTTAAAAACAGGTCTGGTTCTTTCTTGGCTCTTTGGTGACTGTTATTATTGGAATTTTTACAATATTTTTGGAATTCAATGGGACCCTACAATTTCCTTGAGTGTAAGATTTCTTCTTTCCTGTGTTTTCATGCCACAAAGCTGAATTTCAAAGGGCAACAGGAGAAACACTCTGCATTCTGCAAGGAATAAAAGAGGCTCAGCAAATTCCTAATCTAATTAGCATCTTTAACAACTTAGATAATAAACTGACTGCAGAGGCTCTTGAGGCTCAGTGCCGCCTTGTTACGCTGAGTTCCAAGGCGGCTGTAAATCAAAGGAGCAACTCTCGAGGCTTGGTGCATGTGTTTGTTGCTTGTTCCAGTACGAGGGGCTGATGGCTTTACCAACTGCTCGTTTAGACTGGATCTTTTTCTTTTTTCTTTTTTTTTTTTTTAGACTTGTTAAGCATTTCACGTTTTGAAAAGAGGATTCTATTTTGGCTCAGCTCTTCAGGCCAAAGTCTCATAACCTGGTTACTTAGTTTCTTTTAAATTATGTGTATTTCTCAAGGAAAATAATGAACAATACAAAATGTATGCAAAATGTTAAGAAGCATGTGTGTTACCCTTTTATACTTGACCAGGAATTTTATCGTATTCTTGGGGTGCTACAATGTTTTTTCCATTAGAACTTCCTTTGGGACATTTTTAGTTCATTCTGTAGTGCTGATGATGGCATTCTCCCTAAGGCCTGTGAGATGTGTGTGCGTGTATGCATATATATGAATACATACATACATAAATATTCAGATGAATATATATATATTCAGAGGAAGCAAGGTTTTACTTCTTGATTTCAAAATGAACCTTCTACACAACTGAAAGACATACTAGAATGAAACTCTTAGCTAGCATTTGAGTGAAAATGTAGTCCATTTGAGTGTGTCCTCATCTTACGGCCATATGGGTATTATGGTGATCTTAGCTATGGTGGTGGCATAACCTAGGGTCACCAGGAAAGAGAGTCTATGTCAGGTTTTGGGGAGATCATCTTGACTGCCTTGATCGATTTGGGAATACTGTGGTGCCCTTCTGGTTGCAGCCAAGAGAAAAAGAAGAAAAGGAAGAAGAAAAGTTCTCTGCTCTCTGTGAGCTTGGCCGTCCTTCTGGCTGCTGAGTCGGTCAACTCCATTGCTGCCACTGCTGACACCTTCACTGACGCTAAAACCACTTCTCCAGCCTTCTGTAGGGACTGAAACCCAGCATCTTTCCAGGAATCCTTCCTCTGAAGCACCCAGCCTCTCAGGTGTGAGACAGCACTGTTGGGCTTCTCCAGCTGTATCGATAAGCCAGTCTTATAGATCCTCTCTAAAACATGGTCTTATTAACTCTGGGAATTTCATATACTGCATTTTGGGCATCATCATCTCCCTCAACACTTCCCAGGTCTGACTCCATTCTATACCCATCCAACCTAGGGTCCTAGTGTTGTTTGTTTGTTTATTAGCTTGTTTTTTATTAACCCACCAAGTTCAATTAGTGCTACCAATACACTCTTGGGTGTGTGGCCATTCCCTGAAAATTAGTGTACCTGGGGCCACATCCTTAGAGAAAGTAGCTCTCCTTTCCTGGGAGCGGTAAGCTACCCTCATCTCTTCAACAGCAGAGGGATCTTTGTGACAGCCAGCCCCCACACTGGGGCCGTATTGGCCTTGCTCTTGCTCAGTTCGCATGCATGCTGTCGCAACCACAGTGAGTTCGTATGAACTACTGCCCAGGCTGATCTAAAAAGGGCTGTTCTGTTGTGATTATCCCCTGCCCCTGACTTTCCTTCATCTCTTCTGAGACCTCTGAACCTTGGGAGAAAGAGGTGTGATACAGACGTCCCTCTTAGGACTCTTGTATTTCTTGTTCTATGAACGTTGAGCACTGTGGGTTTCTATGTTAATTGCCGTCTGCTGCAAAAGAAGCTTGTCTCGTGAGATTTGAGACATGATGCAGTAATTTATGGGTATAATGATCAGTGATCGGTTTAATATATGCTCATTCTACCTGTTCTGTTACAGCATCTGAGTAATTTTATTTTTTTTTTTTTTTGCCCATAGTCAAACTCATTTGTAGAATGCCTCCATTATGCTTGATCATGTGACTATAGCCTAGGGGCTTTGACCAAAGTGTTTTATTTACTTTCTTATTTTACTGAGCCAATGTGTATTACAGAACTCAGAGTAAGAAAGATCTTGGTCCTTATACAACATGAATGAGAACTAATTACTTTATAGTATATTCAAAAGAATTTTAATTATTATCACATAATACACAGCATCTAGTAACTTAACTAAAATAGAATAAAAGGATTTTCAATTTATCCATGAATTAACAATGAGGGGGTTAGAATAAAATCACAGTAGGGAAAACATTAAATAACAACCTAAGAAATGTCTATCCCATTAATTATTGATAGATCATTTATAATAGCATCCTGGGATGCTAGTTTATATTAACTTAATCACAAGTATATATAAATAGCAATAAATAATGCAAATAAAGTGAACTTGCCTTTTTAATGATGCTCATTATACTAATAAGAACATAGTTTTGGGCAACCTATTTTTAAATGTATTTATAAAAACAACATCAAAACCCAGCAATCCATTATCTCGCTATCTATCACAAGGAAATAGCAAACACTTAGAAAAGTTCATATCATCTGACGAGAAAAGCAGGCCCACTGGTAGGGAGAGGGTTGTCTGAGTTAGAGAGCAGATTCAATCCCTAAAGCAGTGGGTGTGGATCCCACGAGACCGCATGGAAAAGGCTTCTTCAGATTTGGGGAATGACAACGTTGTGCACCTGTACTCATGGACATGAAAGCATGTGCACAAGGGCTAACACTGTAAGGGTAGCTATGCTTTGGGGTTATGATTTTAAAATATTTTCCTTTTTCTGCTTGCCAATGTTTTGTGATGTAATTTATATTACCTTGTTTTTATAATATTTTTTAAACGCAAGCCTGGCCCTTTTAACCCACTCTTTGTGAATTGCCCAGTGAGAGCTGTCAGTTCCTGCAGGAGACGTCACAAACTTCCCAACTGTGCCTGTTACCCTCTCAGAACAGAGGCTTCAGAGTACCGCATGAAGGTGCACTTCCTGGAGGCTATGGGTGGGCACCGGGAAAAGCTTGGTGTTTGCAGTAGTAAGAAGCAAGTCAGCAGAGGTGCAGGCTGACCAAGGCTGTGGCTCACACTGTTTTTTCAAAACAGTTCCACAAAGCTTCTAAATAAGCATTTGCCCTTGGGGTTCGGTCTGAGAAAGGTAACTTTTAAGGTCTGCTGTCTTGATGAGCTTCTTCCTTGTCAATTAGCTTTGATACAATGTTGTATTTAAATTTAAGGTTAGGGATACAGACCCTTTCAGAAGGAAGCCTGGTGTTTGCTCTCTTCATCCCCAGCTGCATTGTGTGATTGCTTTGGAGGACAACTTGGAGAGTCTAGACCCTTGGGGGGGGGGAGGATATAAAGTATTAAGCTCCACTTTGTTTGGGGAATCAGCATTTGGCTGGGGGGGGGGGGTTGCACTGCACATTCGAATCAGACGTCATAAATGAACAAGCTGAATCCATGCTGGAAATGCGTCTTCATTCTTCTCGTCATGGCCTTGGCTGCCCCTGAGCGGATTAGGCTGCATCTCAAGCATATTCTTGCGTTTAGCACATGGCAGATCCTCCTTAATCTGCAGTGGATTGAAATGAAACAATTTAGCATGCTTTAGCATAACTGAAATACAAAACTAAGTAAGCTTCTGATGTGAGATTCCCCTCTGTATGCTGTGAATACCGTTGGTTAATAAAGGAACTGGCTTGGTCTGATAGGGTAGAACAGAGCTGGGGGTTGGGGGGAACTAAACTGAATGCTGGGAAGAAGGAGGCAGAATCAAGGAGAAGTCATGTAGCCCTGCCAGAGACAGAACTTTACCCCATAAACCACAACCACGTGGTGATACACAGATTAATGGAGATGGGTTAAATTAATATGTAAGAGTTAGCCAATAAGAAGCTAGAGCTAATGGGCCAAGCAGCAATTTAAATAATACAGTTTCTGTGTGATTATTTTGGGGCTGAGCAGCTTGGAATTAACAAGCAGCCTCCTCCAACAAGCTTCATGACAATAAATTTAAATTTTTTTTTTTTTGGTTTTTCGTGACAGGGTTTCTCTGTGGCTTTGGAGCCTGTCCTGGAACTAACTCTGCTAGACCAGGCTGGCCTCAAACTCACAGAGATCCGTCTGCCTCTGCCTCCCGAGTGCTGGGATTAAAGGCGTGCGCCACTACCGCCCAGCTAAATTTAAATTTTTATGTTTTTTTATAAATTATACTATAAAATGTGACAGATGAGATTCTGAGGTCAACAATGAGTTTGATCAACAAATATACCAGATGAGTTTCTGAGGTCAACAATGAGTTTGATCAACAAATATACAGTTCACTCATCATCACTAAAATGACCTGTTGAGACCCTGGATTATTTCATAAATACACACAGCAGCGAGGTGTTTGTCTCTAGTTTCCTTGAACTGATCATCTAAACGAACTCGGTCTGTCCTGCTTCGTCTCCCACTCTGTAAACCTGCAGCTCTGAATCATCCAATCACCCAACGAGAGGAACTAAGAATTGGAAAATCAACTAATGTAGTAAGAATTTAAGGAGCTTTTCTTAACAGAAGGGCTTGACTAGATACAGAAAGCCCACCTGTTTTACTCTCATCCTGTATTTATAACATGTCCGAGGAAGGGCAAATTTAAAGAGACAGGAAGTAGATTAGTGGCTGCCTGGGGTAAGAGTTGGGACCAGGAATTAACTACCAACAGCAGAACAGGTATTGTGGGAGCTGTGGAAAGATGCCACAACAAGATCATAGTGGTGGTCATACAGCTTGGCAAGGTCTCTAGAAACTGAGAAATTCATAGGTGGACAAGTGCAATGCGTGTAAATACTGAAGAGTGGCTTTCATTAAAACACCATGCAGTGATCTTCCTAAGAAAGCAACTGAGTCTCACCTTCTACGATCTGTCATTTATCTACCCCCACCCCAAAATGAACTAAAGAAATTCTGGACATTTTCTCTGCCTTCCAACATTAAGGAAGGCTATGTGTGCTTTATTCTCCAATTTTAGCTATCTTTACCACTCAGGTAATTATAGAGACCCACACATTCTCAGGAAGGAAGTATAATTTCATCTATTATATCTGTCTGTCCCCAGAACACACTGAGTGTTTCACACATACTATCTACTCTATAAATATCTGTCCACAAGTAAACAGACAGCCACATGAATGAACCAAAACAACACTGCCAATTCATAGCAGAATCTCCCAAAAATGTAGAAAGACCTACTAATTAATATCCTGCAACTCATTTAAGTTCTTTATGGATATGTAAAATTAATGCACAATTCAAATATTTTTAGGCAAACATTTTGTCTTTCTACTAGATGCCATTAAATACTAGTTTCTCTCTCTCTCTCTCTCTCTCTCTCTCTCTCTCTCTCTCTCTCTCTCTCTCTCTAATTGAACTGGACCCCCCAGCAGACAACAGATTAAAAATAGGCACACTGTTATGCCAACTTGCTAAAATACAATGAAAAGTCACTTTGAAATATAGAAGACGTTTTGGCATACTCTGTGCTGGGAAAGACACACTCACCACTCCGCTCTTGGCAGTCGGCCTTGCTCAGGAAAGAGAATCAATAAAAGTCAGGTTCAGTTAAGGAATTGATATATCAAGGAAAACAATTTTGGCCTACAAAAGAAATCAATTCTGTGTATCCTGAGTTTGACTTATGGTAGTCAATTCTGTGAAGCTAAAATAATGTGTCTGAGTCTGCCACAGAGCATTAATTTCGTGTTCCTTCTCTTCCCCCCACCAGGTGTTCCTGCATAGGTGTTAGATGTGATTAACTGCCATTTTTCCAGCAATTCAGAATCTGCAATGAATCAAAAACCTTTTGAATGGTTGCAGAAACTGGAAACACTGGGTTTATTATGTAGCACACTCTTATTCCAGTTATTTAATGTTCAGATCCTTTGTATTATCTACTAGGCCATTGGTTTTTTTCCATTCTATACTAACTTTAAAACCATTGTTAAATACACAGAGAAACCCAGATAGGTGCACAATACACAGGAACACACCAAGGTACACAGCGAGTATTATTTACAAGTGCAGTTGTAAATACCGACATTTCAGTGTTACATTCAGAATAGGACTTGATGCTTTTGAAAGCAAGTCTTTCTTTGTTCCAACCCTTTGAAAGGGGACTCTTATGAAAAAATTATGATCGTGATTTAAATGTGGCCATAGAGTTACAGCAACTAAAGAATAAATGTCCCTTTCATTTAAGGCACTTCTGAGACAAATCATCATCTTCATTGGCTACTTCCCATCTCGGGTGCTCAAAGGGGCACACCTGTCAGTCAACTGAGATCTCACCTGTTGCAAAGCTATTGCATGGATCTGACTCTGCAGGTTGCTGTTGATTGGACACTTGTTGCTTAGCTGCTAGCACACTTTCTGGGCAAGCTTTGAGGAAACAGCTGGTAAATGCTTTCTGCCTCTTTCATATCTGCACATGTAAAGATCTCCTAAAACTAAGAGCCAGTCTTGTGCTTCAGTCAAGCCTTCCCCCAGAGGCAGAATGTGTGTCCTTGTGGCCAGAATCACAGGAGACTTGACATGTGTTTGTCCCTTAGCCTTTTATACAAGTATTCACAACCAGGGCTGAGAATCACGTAGTCATCGATGAGAGTGTCCTACCACATCCAGAACCACATCATTGGGTTCTTTAGATGCCTGAAGTAGGTGGCTTCCTATGGCAGAAAAAGTCCACACCCTATAGAAATTCTTCCTTGCTATCTTAATAAACTGAGTTATCCATAAGAAAACTTTCTTGGTTTGGAAAATAGCCCATTTAGGAGAATCATTTGTTAATGATAGTATCAGTGTCCTTGCTACATTGGATACTCCCAAAGGATAAAGACACATTTTCTCCCCCTGTTGACCAAAGGACATATGTTGCCATTAGCATAGTGCTCAGTTAGTTTGCTGACATATTTAAATAGAGCATAAATGGGATCAAGATACATGATGTGAGAAACACATAGAATTTAAGGGAAAAAGAAGACTAAGATAACCCAGAAACCATAGAGTCATTGAAATGTATTACAGACTTAAAATTAAAACATTATTCCAAGAACTTTAGCCATCACACTAAGTGACAGATATATATATATATATATATATATATGTGTGTGTGTGTGTGTGTGTGTATACTTATTTATATATATTATATATGTATATATTTCAAATATATATATATATTTGAACTGAGATATTTTATATTACATATATGTATATATGGAACATAATTTAATTTAAAACAATAAAATTATTTCTTAGTGTATGTTTTAAAAAGTTCATGAAGTACATTTGTAAGACTGGTTGCTCAGTTGGTGTTATTGAGTTGCAAGCTGTCCTTTTTGATTACTCCAGATAGATCTGATAGCACATTATTCTTAAAACAGTCGCAGCTTACACCATAATTCTTTAATTTGGGTAGGAGTATTTGTTTGTTTTGAGACAAGATGTAACTATAGCGCAGATTGTCTAGAACTCACTCTGTAGCTTAGGTTGATCTCAAATACCAAAGAGCCTCTTGCCTAAACCTCCCATGTGCTGGGATGACAACATGAGCCTATATCCTTTGCTTCAATGTTATAATTTCTAAAATGAGGTTTCTGGTATAAATGCCTAATTTAACAGGAAATATTTTGGTGTCGAATTTCTCCTTTCTAATATTGTTGGAAATTAAAAGTTGGTCTGCTTTTAGTCTTCTTCCTAGAAATGGACTCTGCTTCCTGTCTATCTATCATTATATATATATATATATATATATATATATATATATATATATATCATCTACTTATGGTCCTTTCCCCTTGAGCTTGCTTGCATATGTATATGTATGTATGCATGTTTGCATTTAGGTGTTGGGTGTATCTGGAAGCAAGGGCCATGTTGAAAGTCATCCTCAATCACTCCAGTTCATTTCTAAAACAGGGTGTCTCTCTACACTTGAAGCTTGTCAATCTCAACCCTGCAGAAATAGGCGTCAGTCTGTAGGCCTTCCATATTTGTCAGCTGAACCTAGCCAGTTATATCTGTTTGTGTCTGGCCAGTCTTTTTTAGCACACTCCCGTGAGTGACACTTTAATTTTGTGTGTGTGTGTGTGCATGACTCCCAGCTAAATAAATGGTCAAACTAAGGCAAAATGAACGTTAATTCTAGTATATGTCTTCCCACAAACAGATCCCTCTTGCCTTGACTTCAGCCTTGGTGAGCACGTGGCCTCACATGGGAAGAGTAGAGCTTTGAGGATTTATTCTGCATCTGGGAAGTTCTGACAGGGTCCCCAGCCCAGTATAAGGATAGGAGGCAGCGTGCCTCATTTTCCCACTGGGTTACAGTGGAGGTAATTATGGTCCTGGTTTTTGTGCATGTTTGGAATGTGAGACTGTTGCTTTGCCAGTGTGTTGGTTTTACGGTCGGTCTCAAGAGTGAGGAGGTTTCAGACACTCAGCCAGCTAAGAGGAGCCTTGGCTGACTGCTAGGTAGAAGTATCTGGATAATAGTATCCATCCCACAAGCTGGTTTGGGAAGGAGGGTTATAATTGACTTAAGCCATTTCTTGCTGCCTGTTCTTTTAAACATGTGGCTGGAATATCTCTTTGGTCTGTAAGCTCCTGTCATGCAGCCTAGGCCAACACAAAGAACACATTGTGCTTCAGCAGCCGCCTAGCTTTCCCTGCAGGATCAAAAGTGAGAGCAGTTTCCCTTTGAATTGAAAATGAACGGTAAACATTTTCTCTATAGAACCTTTAAGGTTCCTTTGCGCACTGGGGGAGGCAAACGGTAAACTTTGATTGTCTTTCCTTAAGGCAGTAAAAATGAAATGAAGCCTTTTTTCAGTCTGCAAATGTCCTAGGTTAGTATCAAAGCAAACATCAAACTGTCCACTTGCATGAGAGACTGTAGGGATGGGAATTGGGTTCGGGAACGTAGTAAACTTAGAGACTGAGAGTCGGTGCCACTTTCCAAAAGAAACTTCTTTCAGAGTTAGCTTGGAGTGGTTTACAGAGAATGAGCTCATGAGTCGACTTGCTGGGTGGACAGTCACGGAGGGGTGACCACAGAGGATGTAGGGTCTGTTGTGCTGGGGTGTTTTTAAGTTCTCTCGAGTGTCACTCTTCATAACAACCGTTATGAACGTGTAAAATTTAATCGTTCCTAACCAAGATGTTATCAATGAAACCTTTAAGTAATGACGGCAGCAGAAAGTCTTCCTGTGAGCAGTGGAACTGTGAAGTTACGCCGGGAGTTTGGCTCGTGTATCTACCACTTCATGGCCCTATGTTCCCTTTCTGCTTATACATTCCAGCAATGGCCCTAGGCACAAAAATTAATAAAAAATAATAATAATAATTTGCTCTTTTCCTCACTGCAATGAGCCCTCTCAGAGTTTCATGCTATCAAGGAAGGGGTGGATAAGGGGAAGTCATAAGGATATGAAATTAGATAGTCCTGGGTCATTCACATACGTCGAGGAAAGAGTCCTAGGAGGTTGGCTGCCAGGGCTGCTGCAGGTGGGGTCTAGCCGGAGAGAGTGCACAGGGAACAAACCCAGGAGTTCCAGAATATTTGTTGAACATCACCAGCCCAGGCAGGAAGGTGGGAGGAAGCATTACAATGCCTCAAAGGGAATATAAATTGGCCTGGAGTTGGTGCCTGAGGGTGGGAAGTTCATGGCACTTGAAGAGGACCGAGTGAGTGAGGCACTCTCGAGAGTTGAGAAAGTCTCCCACTGAAGCTGGCCTGAATGGGCCTTTGATCTCATTTTGTTCCAAGAGCCTTGTCCATTCTAAACAAGGCCAGGAGCAAAGTCTGCAAGGTCACTTGGCCAGGCACATTTAGACAAAAACAATACCGAGCGCCAAAGGAACTGGCACTTCCCATGAGACAGAGTCGCTGAAAGCTGGCTTGTGTGTGCGTGCTTATTTTCGCCTGGTCGACAGAGTGATGTGTGTGTGTGTGTGTGTGTGTGTGTGTGTGTGTGTGTGTGTGTGTGTGTGTGTGTGTGCGCGCGCGTGTGTGTGTGTGTGTGTGTCTGGACAGGTTTATCTGGAACTCTCTGTTCTGCCCAGAACATAGTGTTAACCCTTACAGACCACAGAGAAGACGGAGTATGTACTCTCGGAGACCTGGTGCTCCTCATATGGTGGGACCCAGGGAAAGTCTCTCAGCGATGAGACTGTTCCATCCGATTTTTTCTGTCCTTGGGCCTTATCCTCTGTTAACTGTTCTCAACAGCCTCTACTTCTCTTTTCCCCGTTGGGGTGAAAATCATTCTCAGAGATGCCTGATTTTGAAAGAAATTCTGGGTTTCCTGATTCCCATAAGGCCGAGAGAAATAGCCACAAAAAGAAAGCTAGAAGATACTTGATGTATCACAGCAGGTCATTTAGTGTGTTCATGGCCACCTCTAAGGCTGAACCAGGGCGTGACACGGGGATAGCAACAGGAAGAGCAGGAAGAGAGCTTCCTAAAATAGACCATTCCTAGTCATGGCACCACGGCCTAGAAGGCTCTGACACTGCTCATTTCCAAGTATGGGGTCTTACTGAGGCTAGAACAGGAAGATGGGCTTTGAGGACATAGGAGAGATTCAGGAAGTCTGTGTCCAGCATCTAACACAGGACCCACACGTGTGGTGACAATGTCTAACACAGGACCCACACATGTGGTGACAATGTCTAACACAGGACCCACACATGTGGTGACAATGTCTAACACAGGACCCACACATGTGGTGACAATGTCTAACACAGGACCCACACATGTGGTATCAATGTCTAACACAGGATCCACACATGTGGTGACAATGTCTAACACAGAACCCACACGTGTGGTGCCAATGTCTAACACAGGACCCACACATGTGGTGCTGACAGCTGCTCTCTAAGAGCTCAGCAGGACCCTTGATGGAGTATGGACATCACAGCACCTTGGGTTTTCTGCCACTGAACAAAGGCCAATAAGAAACAATTTAGCAGGGGAATGGTTACTGGGGAGTCACAGTTGCAGGGACATCATTTAGCAGGGGAATGGTTACTGGGGGGTCACAGTTGCAGGGACATCATTTAGCAGGGGAATGGTTACTGGAGGGTCACAGTTGCAGGGACATCATTTAGCAGGGGAATGGTTACTGGGGGGTCACAGTTCCAGCGGCATCAGTTCCTGTTGGTTGATTTCATTGCTTTTAGGTCTCCAACACAAGAGAGTGGAGGAGATTGGTAAAATCGGAAGGGTAGTCTGGGATACGGCCAGAGGAGGTGCCCGAAGATTCTTTTTCCCACTACCCTTTCTTCTTTAATTGTTCCAGTATTTTTTGAATGAATTTTCTCTTCTCAAGTTATTTAGAATTGTAGGATTTTTAAATGGGAGATTTTCTTGTAAGCCTTTGCCTGTGAGGGCATGATCATCATTGTACGATCAAAGCCTAAGGTTCTCAGCTTAAATACAGTGCATGTGTACACACATGTACATAGGTGTAAAGTGGATTTTTTCCTTCAATCTAATGTCAGTGATTTGTTTTGAATTCGATGCAGAAACACTTTCCCATTGCTGAGAGCTTTATGATTAAATATGGATTTAAGGTTTCGAGAGGCATAGGAAGGACGTACGCAAATAGCGTGGGGACAAAGGCCAGGTGCTCTGAAACAGT